>NC_064617.1:478371712-479729757 GCF_023898315.1 Schistocerca nitens | reverse complement strand
GGTGGTGGTTCTGTTGGAACAAGAGGGTATTCAGTGAATGGACCCGCATGACTGGCGTCGCGTCCCCCCCCCCCCCCCCCCCCACATAAAGCCAATGGAGCATGTGCGAGATGCGTTCGATAGAAACACTTCACAGCACCTCCACATGCAGCAACGACCGTCCAGCAGTCGTCAACCGAGCTCGTGAGGAATGGAACGCCTTACAGCAAAAACTCCTCACCAACCTCGTGGCTAACAGGGAAGCACATTGCAGAGCATCCCACACATCCTATTAAGAACCATGTCCCACCTTGCGTAATGTCCACGAAGCATCATGAATAGCGGTGATTTCATTGTAATTATTGTCTTTGAATGAAAGTGTCGTTTCATTGCGTATTTCTTTCAGTTACCTTCTGTACTGTACTGTACTGTACTGTAGTAATTCCTGTATGCATAGTCCAAGTCAGATCGAGCTGTGTTGCTCATTGACTTATCATGCGAAAGTTACTTTTGACCTTTTTTAAGTTTTGCACACCATTGTAGAATTAACAGGAAAATATAGACAAAATCGGACGAAGAGTGGCACGTTTTGTCACGGGATCGTAGAGCTGGCACGAGAACGTTAGGGAGATGCTCACCAAACCACGATGGCATTCGGTATAAGACAGGCGTTGTGTATCACAAAGGAGGTTACTCTTGAAATTTCGAAAGTGTACATTCGAAGAATAGTTGGGCAAGACGTTCCTTCCATCAGTACACTGGGTGTTAGACGCCTACGTGCGGACATTTTAGTTGGTGACTGAGGGCAGACTACTGAACAACATTATATCATTATCTACTTCTTTTGTAGACTAGTAATTATAGCTGTTAGGAACAGCATGTGTTTAGGTTGGGTAGTACCTTCAAGTACCTGTTGCAAGAGCAAGCCATTAACTGTGAAACGTCCCCTTAGAAAAATTATACATGACTGTGCTTAAACTGTCACACAATATTTTTAGCGCAACGCAATCTGACTTTTAATAATCCCTACAAAAGAATGGCCCTGACTAACAATAACCTATACCTTTCATGAATCACTTACCTCACAAAAATCTTCGTTACTCAAACTACTGTAATACAGCGAGCACCAATACTGCCAGCTAAATAAAAGATTCTAACTACTGAAGGCACTAACTACTGATAGGCATAGTTAGCAAATGAAAGATTTTGATAAAGAACAAACAATGTATTAACCTTAACAGTGTTCAAAAGTCATAATATATATCAGTTCACGACATCCAGTCTTACAAATTTACTGTCTCTGATGGACACACGTCCAGATCGTCCGCTCTCAAAACTCCGCCATCTCTCTCCCCACATCCACCACTGCTGGTGGCTCACCTCCAACTGCGCAACGCTACGCGCTGTTAACAGCCAACTGCCCGACACTACAATAGCCAATAACAATGCAAACCAGCCACAGACTGCACACAGCACAGGCAGTGATTTTCATATAGAGTGCTACATGGCGTTACCAATAAAAAAACCTATACAGCCTACTTACAACTGTAACACTATCAACATATTTTGAATAACTCCCATTACAAGGAGGGGGAGCGGCGTACTTAATGTACACTATAAAAAATTAAACATGCAAAATTCATTAGATGTTGTTGAGTTTTACTCACAACATACTTTTTAAAGAGATACTGATGTGTAATTAGCGTTCTGAACGTGAAACTATTAAACGTTACAGAATGTGACATTCATTGGGGAAAGTGACATCTACTAACAAGACATTAATTTATAGGTAAAGCTTAACTGAAAAATAAACCAAAAATTTAAAATATTTATGGGATCTGGTAGAGCAATTCATTAAAATAGTGTTTCTTTAGTTTTAAAATGTAAAGAAATATTGAAATGAGCGCTTGGCGTCATTGGCCGGGAGGCCCCTTACGGGGCAGGTCCGGTCGCCTTGGTGCAGGTCTTATTACATTCGACGGCCGGATGATGATGAATAACACCCAGTCCCTGAGCAGAGAAAATCCCCCACCATGCCGGGAATCGAACCCGTGCCCCTTAGGACGACAGTCCGTCACGCTGACCATTTTATTTTTTTTTATTTTCATTTATTTATTTATTTATTTTTGCATTTTGTTCCTTATCGATCATTGTATTTGGTCGTTGCGGACGTCACATGACATCCGGTCAGGTTCGTTTATTGATCCTTCCACTCAGTTTTTTATTACAGAGGCCAACCACTTCTCTGACCGAACACGCTGAGCTACCGTGCCGGCGTAGCACTCAACTATCGGGGTTGACAATTGTAAAGTAAGTGACTAGATAACAGTATTTTCAAAAGGTGAGTACGAAGTATTTATCCGCCCTTGGCGTTGTGAGGATTGATGCTGACCTTCCCCTAAGCAGCAGGTCAGGTGTTGCAATGTGGACTCAAAACGGTAAATCTATACTGACAGGTGTAGTCCATTCAGTGGTGCAATTACGACCGTGCAGAAAAGAATGGGTCCTCAATTACGTGACGTGTCTGCGCGAAGACTGTTAGACACAGAGGGGAAAGAAAATCTGACCCACTGAAATGAGTACATATTGAAGTACTGATGATCAAACTATCTGAATTTATATCCCTAAAATCCCGTATATCTCGCGAAATGATCACGATGAAAAATTCAGAGAAATTAGATATGGAAGTTGTAATGGTACTTGAATTACGCAACCATTACGGTACCTCACCTGAACCTCTCGATACCAGTAATATTCTGCTGTATTTCTGTTGACTCCTTAACATATTTCTGAGACAACATTCAGATTTGATTTCATTTGTGATACGTCGATATGTTTATATTGGAATGATATTATTCTTATGTGTATTCTTTCTTTTGCCACTATGATCTTTGACGTTCTTGTAACTCTGATTTTTGGGCGCGTAAGCGATTATTAGTTAGTTGTTAAAGAGTTAGTTGTTAACTTGTTAGAGAGTCGGACGTTGAGAAAGTCAAGTGTTGGACGTCATGTTGGAAAGACGCATAACGTAGTCCGCTTATAAAATGTGAACTTTAACAGTGATTGTGAGGAAGATGTTTTCAAGTATGTTTTCTATTCTGAAGTGATGTTTTGTGTGTTACGTGATATTGCAATAAAAGCAATTAAAAGGAAGTGTAACTTAAATTCGGAGTGCTGATTATTTTTTTTACATCACTATTGTGCTAACTTTGAAAGATTTAATCTCAAAGAATGGTTTGAGAAGCGCATCTACAAAACTTTTGAATATAGCAGAATAAAACCTAGGCCTCTTTGCATCCGAGCTTGGAATCATAACCACCTAGATTTTCAACGATTGAGCCATGATTTTACGACGAGACCAGCGTGGGAAACACAAAAAAATGAGTGCCTAGTTTTTTTCATTATTACATGAAATGACTATTAACTGTGCTCTAATTACACCTGCCACATAATATGACTGTTTTTGCCCGAAAATGCAGTATTTAGCAGCGTGAGCAACACCACAATCGTTATTAAATGCTGGCCTTTGTTGTGGTAGGGTTGTTAGAAAGTCTATCGACAGTCGTTCTTCCCAAGCAACAATCACGAATGGAACGGGAGAAGAGGCTAATCATAATGTTGACACAGATACACTCCGCCACACGACGAGTGGTGGCTTGTGAGGTACAGATGTAGCATGACAGAGATGAAGTGTCGCAGGATAAAGTCATGTAACACACCATGATGAAGCATACTAGTGGTAGTTGTCGAAGTGTTGTTGCTTATTACTGTAAAGATGCAGGTGGATGTTACTGAACTGGCGTGCGGTGTGGCGAGATCTGCGCGGCTTCACAACGCCCCGGGTTGCGAGTCGCACGCACACGCACAAGACGAGTTAAAAAAGCGGCCGGCGGCGCGCGCGCCTGGGTAGATGCGTCTCCGAGATAGGCGCGACGCGTCGGCCGGGCAAGTACTTTCCCGGAGACGAAATAGTCCAGCCGCGGCACAAAGGCAGCGGGGCCCGGGAATGATTTGGGACCTCGTCGCCTGTGAAGACTCGCTATTTGTAAGTCCGAGTGACAAAACTGTGCTTTTTATTAGGCCATAGATCTGACAAGGCAGAGTTGTGGGGGATGCGCCTTTACGGCCTGCGTGGTGGTCACACGGCAAGGGACGGGCCCTGCCGGGGAAGGACAGGAGGGGGGGAGGGGAAGCCTGTTGCCGGCCTCTCGCCTCTCTCCCTGGCATTATCGTATTTCGTGCCTTTCAAAACCAGAGCAATAGTCGTACATCCGTGGCGCGGGCCTTCATGGCAACGGATGATTCTCGGACCACCTACCGACAAACTTGCACATAAACATAAAATGTAAAGAATGGTAGAGAAAATAAAATGGCTCGTTAAGCGAGAGAAACTCGTTGTACCATTTGTATAATTCTTTTTGTTGTCCAGGTGTCCACCGGCGTTTTTTTACAGAATAGTATGCGATGAGTAAGAATTTCTTTCGATATTTAAAACCCGAGCACAACTGGATCTACCGTGATTCATTCTTACCAAGCTGTGTGCATCAACTGTTAAAATGTTAGCCTCTTTCTTGATAAAAGTGAGCTTCATGTGTTGGCTGCACCGCCTTAACTCAGATTTACTTGGTTTACCTGAATCTTTCAAGCTTATTACCTGTTTCTTTCTCTCGTCACGCCGTACAAAACGGAAGGCAGTAAATCCTATTGGAGTAACTGTCTTACAATTTTCTTTAATTTGTCCATCTGATTCAACTGTAATAAGGAATCCAGAATGAGATTTTCATTCTGCAGCGTAGTGTGCGCTGATATGAAACTTCCTGGCAGGTAAAAACTGTGTGCCAGACCGAGACTCGAACTCGGGACCTTTGCCTTTCGCGGGCAAGTGAAGAGCACTTGCGCCGGCCGAAGTGGCCCCGCGGTTCTGGCGCTGCAGTCTGGAACCGCGAGACCGCTACGGTCGCAGGTTCGAATCCTGCCTCGGGCATGGATGTGTGTGATGTCCTTAGGTTAGTTAGGTTTAACTTGTTCTAAGTTCTAGGGGACTAATGACCTCAGCAGATGAGTCCCATAGTGCTCAGAGCCATTTGAACCATTTTTGAAGAGCACTTGCCCGCGAAAGGCAAAGGTCTCGAGTTCGATTCTCGGTCTGGCACACAGTTTTTACCTGCCAGGAAGTTTTGTAATAATGAATTTTTATAATAATGAATTTTTAACGATGAATCCTAGATTTTATATCCTCAATTCTGTTTCACAGTTCGCTGTGTGACAGAGGGTTCTTGAACTACTTCCTGCTCTCTCTTTTACTTATTTATTTATATTTTTATTTACATTTCTTTTTGTGAGTTTCTTGAGGACAGAGACTTTGTTTTGAACATGAAATCCCGAAAAAATTTTCAAGTGCTCCATACCATTGCGTTTCCATGTAGGAAAGGAGGATGCCATGTGTTTAAATGTATTTACAGACATCCTTCAATGGTAGCGCCTGTGACTGTGTCTAAACAATACATACACCACGTAAACAGTCACAATACTTTAATTTTTTTAATTTTCATTTTAAATTTACTACAGATGGTCTTTACACACATACAGTAGCAATTATACGGTGTGAAAAGCTACAAATGCAAAGTCTGAGGTTGTTTTGAAGAGATGAAAAGAAACACTTTTTATGTGACGAAAATGTGACAGACGCGCTGTTTCGCCCCAGGTATTGACGAAGGTTTACACGAAATCTTTAGAAGCAGTGTTCCAACTCCCGTGTGACAAATATTGTCTTAGAGATCTTGCTGACCTCCTACGATTTCTTTTTGTAGGGAGAGATGAAGAGTTTGGTGTATGACACGGATAGGGACCCTATGAGAGCCGATTGACCGTTTGGCTGAAGCTGCAGGCATTACTCGTGCAGCGTGTGGTTGTTTTAAGCTTAGACAATCATTAGCAGCTAGATGGCAGTTAAGCTGACATAAACTGACGACATTTTCAGCAAAGTCTCCAAAAACTATTCATCACTGGGCAATTTGAACACCTTCTGTGAATATCGCTGTTGTCGAAACCTTCAAGGGCATATATCGTGCACTTCTGAAATTTTTGTCACAAAAAAAATTAATTATTTTAATCTCTTCTAAGCAATAAAAATTTTGTATCTATTTTTTACACCCTGTATTATATTTGAATACATATCACATGGAAATCCAGTTTACCTTACATAAATATTGCAAACCCAAATTAATATTTAAAATTCTGTGACAACATAATTATAAAATAAACTAACCCAGGACTCATGTATGTACAAACTACCTAAGGACCTCGCATTGTGCAGGTATGTGTTGATTCCAATCTTCTGTTAGTCCATCTGCTCCCTCCCACTCTGTCCATATCCTATTTCACAGCTCTTCTGTCCACCTGGTCCACTCGCACTATATTCGTATTTCCTCCTTCCTTGTCCCTGTCCATCTGCTCCTGCCCATTCTGCCCATCTCTTCTTTTCGCTTATAAGTGCTCGTCTCCTCCTTCCCCCTCTGTGTCCATCTCCCGTGGCTTTGCTTACGTACGCATATTTCTCACATACTTCACAAATATTTAATATATTTTACACGTATTTCACCTGTATCTCTAGCGTATTTTGCCCTGCGGTTTCCTTTTCATGCAGCTCAATCTTCGTGACGTCGCCGCTCCTGATCCATGCGTCGTACATTAACATAATATTGCAGGTATATCCAGTGGTATATGAGAGTACTGCATGTAAAATGTCTTGCAAACAGAGTTATTAGTAAAGAAATAATAAATTAAAAGTTCGAGCCTGATGCAGCAGTTTTGCTGCATGGACAGCGAAAATGTCTTATTTTCCTTTCGTCAATTTGTGTGTCAGCGACAAAATGCTCGTAAAGGTTTGAAATTATGCGTAAAGTTCTAAAGTTCGTTGCAAGTCAGTAAGTGCTCTCAGTTTCAAATAATGGATGAATATAATCTGGCTATTTATGCCTCGTGAGGTATGCTCCTTCTTCACCTTCACCTCCACCCCCTTGTTAGGTATTTTTGTTCTCACCTCCACAGTCGTCCATTGCAGACAGTGGAAATAATTACCAGAGAACAAGGTATGAAGACTAGTATCACAAATGCACTCTGGTAAGTATACTTACCAACCCATAGGACGCCATGCACTTAGATAACGAAGAAAATAAGTATATTATATCACTAACCTCTTTTTCTTGGATATGAAAGAAAAGCATTTCAGGTTCATTTTTGGAGGTTCGTAGTATCGCCCTGTAAAGGATTAAAAGGCCTTGGAATAATTTTTTCTAAATTGTGTGAAATTTGTGATTAAATTTTCGTTCGTATCTTCTGCGATATTTATCTTAAAGACTGCATATTGGCCGGCCGCGGTGGCCGTGCGGTTCTGGCGCTGCAGTCCGGAACCGCGGGACTGCTACGGTCGCAGGTTCGAGTCCTGCCTCGGGCATGGGTGTGTGTGATGTCCTTAGGTTAGTTAGGTTTAAGTAGTTCTAAGTTCTAGGGGACTTATGACCTAAGATGTTGAGTCCAATAGTGCTCAGAGCCATTTGAACCATTTTGAACTGCATATTGTACGCTCCAGTGTTGAACTCATTAAGACAAAAGCAGCTACCACAGAAAGACCGTTGGCATCTACCACCACTGAGAGACAGAAATTATTGACAAAATGGCGGAATCGAATACTGATTCAACGAATGATGACGAAGCATTGCGGCTGTGGGGTATTTGTACAGTTTATAACGTCGCCGGTCGAATCTTTACATATATCGCGACCGTTGTCCACATCTTTTACATCCGTGTGTAATTTTTAATTGGTATTAATGTCCATTGTTGTGTGTAGTATGTCTCGCTGCTAGGATATGTTGCCATTATAATCCAGCGTGGGAATTGAGGGTGATAAAGTGTCATTTCGATTTGTCATGTGGCTGTAAAAGCCGAGAATGCCCGAAGTGGGATTCAGCTAGTAAGTTTCGACTCGGTCGTCTCCAGACCATGGTCCCCGATCTCACCCCCTATAGATCATCTCCGAAAGTTTGTAGCATCACCACGGAACCACTCTGTATGTAAATGAAATTCTGTTCTTGATATGTTGGTGTATGCTGCACAATTAACTCAAGTATCAACTTGATCATCGGAATCGTTTGTTTAAACTGTTTTTTAAAGTTTTTTTGTGTATTTCGTCCTTATATATAAATTGGAAAAATAAAGAATGAAACGATCGTATAGCACTATTGACAGGAAGACCCCACCGTGGCTTGTTCGGTAGGCTCTTGCGTGTGCTATTTAACCGCGTGAAGGAAGATGGGATGAAACGAGTCGGACTATCAAACTGGTTCAAATGGCTCTGAGCACTGTGGGACTTAACTTCTGAGGTCATCAGTCCCCTAGATCTTAGAACTACTTAAACATAACTAAGGACACCACACAAATCCATGCCCGAGGCAGGATTCGGACCTGCAACCGCAGCGGTCTTGCGGTTCCAGACTGTAGCGCCTAGAACCACACAGCCACTCCAGCCGGCCTGTGTTTTGCAGTTATTTTAGGATGTCGCATGACAGCTCCCAGATTCAGCTGATGAAAATGCCGCAGAGATTCTTATAACAGAGAGGGGCCATTTTATTCACCTGAGACACCTTGCTGGCGCGCCCACGAGCTGCGGATTTTTGAAGGGAAAAATCGTACCGTCAGGGAACTCGTCGCATCGACGGTCTATCAGCAACAGAAATTAATCCAGAGTTGACGAAGATTTATAACAAGTCTGTTAGAATAAAATAATCTTGGTTTTCAAGCCGCGTCATTTACAATGAAACATGCATCACCTGACCCCTGCCAAAAATGGTATTTTTGTCTAAACGCTTTGCGTTTGGAACTCCAACTTCTGTGAGTTTAACTTCTGATCAAGCTCTGCATATACCATAAGGCTTTAGGCGCAGGAGGAAAGGAAGGAAGAAACTTTGGCAGTTTGTTAAATAAGTGCGGGGATTAATATCATTAAGAATTTAATTTGTGGAAAATAAAAGCGAGTCATTAAAAGGTACTCGCTTCCAAGTATTAAAAAACGACGGAAAAGTTTTTTTCTCTTCCGAAATGTTAACGCATGGTGCCCCTTTGAGAGCAGCCTCATAACGTACGCGGTGACGGCGTTTATTAACTGGATGTACCGCTGTCCTGTCCGCCGCACTGCACTACGGGCGCTGCTCGCCCGCCTCCCAGTGTTTGCGAAACACGTGAATCACGCGGACACGGCTTGTTCGCTGCCGCGCAGCGCTTGTCAGGGCAGAGCAGCAGGTAGCGGTGGCAGCACAGCGCGCTACATGAGCGACGCGGCTCCACGTAGCGGCGGCGCTGCGCAGACAGCCGACGAGCTGCGGTTGCGGCGGCGCCGTACCGTGCCGAGGAATTCCTCCGCAATAAACTCACCGGCATATTTAATAAATCGCTCCCGCAAAGGAGAGTTCTGAAATCTCAATTTGTGTAGCCCGATGTTAACAAGTTTGCTTGAGGCCGGCTGTGAGCAATTATCATAATATCCCGGCGGCGCTCTCGTACCGCTCTCAGACGTGCCGGCACGCACACGAGACCTCCGGCGGGCCTTCGTGCCGGCACAGCGACCATAAAAATGCGGCCCGCCTCTCCGCCAACCGGAGTGCTCACTTGTTGGGCGTATTTACACAAATCTCGAGCCGGCCGGGTTCGGTTCGTGTCGCGCGCGTGTCGCCGCGACGGCCAACACGTGTTCGTCCCCGGGACACTCACACAGTCGTCCGTCGCCCGGCAACGGCGACGGCGACACGGCCCGCGACAGCGACAGCGGCGGCGTCAGCGATGTTTGTCGTCGCGCCCGCCGCCTGCGCTAACTCTGCGGCGCAGCGGGACTTCCGACTCGACTCGAGCTGTAGAGGGAATGGCGTTTTGCGTGCTGCTAAACACCTCTACCTCTTGTAGGATGTAATTAATGTAGCCGAGTTCAGGTAATGGACATTGCAGTGTATAACACGAATAACGCAAGATAAATATGTTATCATCAACACGTCAAATATTTTAATCCACATTCAGTGTTATTCAGAATTACTTAGCTAGTTGTCGCTACCACTGCATTTATTTATTAAGTTGATGTATAAGGTCGCAACCGTTCTGTGTTTATTTATTTATTTATTTTCTTTTTTCGTTTTGGATTCGGCTTTCAAATGATTCAAATGGCTCTAAACAATATGGGACTTAACAACTGAGGTCATCAGTCCCCTAGACTTAGAACCTAAGGACATCACACACATCCGTGCCCAAGGCAGGATTCGAACCTACGACTGTAGCAGCAGCGCGGTTCCGGACTGAAGCGCCTAGAACCGCTCGTCCACAGCGGCCGGTGTATTCGACTTTCCATGGGTTTATATACCGACTGTCAGTTTTATTTGTAGTTCGCTGTTGCTGTTTGAGTTTGCATATTTTCGTTTTGTCATTTGAAATGGCTCTGAGCACTATGGAACTGCCTGCATCTCGTGGTCGTGCGGTAGCGTTCTCGCTTCCCACGCCCGGGTTCCCGGGTTCGATTCCCGGCGGGGTCAGGGATTTTCTCTGCCTCGTGATGGCTGGGTGTTGTGTGCTGTCCTTAGGTTAGTTAGGTTTAAGTAGTTCTAAGTTCTAGGGGACTTATGACCACAGCAGTTGAGTCCCATAGTGCTCAGAGCCATTTGAACCAACTATGGAACTCAACATCTGAGGTCATCAGTCCCCTAGAACTTAGAACTACTTAAACCTAACTAACCTAAGGACATCACACACATCCATGCCCGATGCAGGATTCGAGCCTGCGACCGTAGCGGTCGCGCGGCTCCAGACTGAAGCGCCTAGAACCGCTCGGCCACATCTGCCGGCTTTGTCATTTGAAGATAGTGAGTGGAGCTGTGAACACTATGAAATGGAGTGCCAACTGGAGAAAATGGGACATTTCCCACATATTCCCCTGTTCGAGTTTAGTAGAGGGGTGACAACAGCGAAGGTGGCCAGAAATATTTACGCCGTTTAGGAGGATAATGCCATTGGACAGAACACAGCAAGAAAATGCTTTTCTCGTTTTAGCAATGATCGTTTTGACATTAGTGACTCTCCACGTTCAGGAAGACCTTACTGGTTTGATGAAGATCGCTTAAACACATTAATCCACAAAAATGGCTCTGAGCACTATGGGACTTAACATCTGAGGTCATCAGTCCCCTAGAACTCAGAACTACATAAACCTAACTAACCTAAGAACATCAGACGCATCAATGCCCGAGGTAGGATTCGAACCTGCGACCGTAGAAGTGGCGCGGTTCCGGCCTGAAGCGCCCAGAATCTCTCGACCAATGTCGCCGGCCACTAATCCACACTGACCCAAGTCAGTATACTCGAGAAATCACATATATGATGAACTGCCATCAGTCCAGCATCGTGCGACATTTGCATGCAATGGAGAAGGTTAAAAAATCGGGTGTCTGTGTACCACATCTTCTAGGCCAAGCTCACAAAAATCAGCGGGTAGCCGTCGTATGTGCATCTATGCTTGCTGTCCATCACTTGGTTAGTGAACGACAGCGATCATTACTCTCCTGTATCGTCAATGGTAACGAGAAATAGTGTCTTTTTGTTGTTTTGGTTGTTGCCTTCAGGCCAAAGACTGGTTTGATGCAGCTGTCTATGTTACTCTATCCTGAGCAAACCTCTTCATCTCCGAGTAACTAACGCAACATACAGCCTTGAATCTGCTTACTGTATTCATGTCTTGTTCTCCTTTTACGATTTTTACCCCCCACGCTTCCCTCCAGTGCTAATCTGCTGATTCCTTGATGCCTCCGAATATGTCCTACTAATCTATCCCTTCCTCTGGTCAGTTTGTACCATAAATTTCTCTTCTCCTCAATTCTATTCAGTACCTGCTCATCAGTTAGGGGATCTACCCATCTAATCATAAACATTCTTCTGTAGCACCACATTCAAAAGCTTCTTTCCTCTTCTTCTCTACACTGTTTATAGTCCATGTTTCATTTCCATACGTGGCTATATTTCATACAAATACTTTCAGAAAGGACTTCCGGACACTTAAATCTATACTGGATGTCAACAAATTTCTCTTCAGAAATGCCTTTCATGCCATTGCCGGTCTACATTTTATATTCTGCCTACGTCGACCATCATCAGTTCCTGTCCCTGAACTCTTATAACTGCCCTCCTACTTCTGTATAAATTGTAAATAGTCTTTTGCTCCTTTATCCTACCCCTGACACCTTAAGGATTTCAAAGAGAGTATTTCAGTCAACATTGTCAAAAGCTTTATCTAAGTCTATAAATGCTATAAATGTAGGTTTCCCTTTCCTTAGCCTACCGTGTATGAGAAGTCGTAGGGTCAATATTACCTCGCGTGTTCCTACATTTCTCCGGAATCCAAACTAATCTCCCCCGAGGTCGGCGTTTACCAGTTTCCTCCATTCCTCAGTAAAGGATTCGTGTTAGTAATTTCCAGACGTGACTTATTAAACTGATAGTTCGGTAGTTTTCACACCTATCAGCACCTGCTTTCTTCGAAATTGGAATTATTATCTTCTTCCAGAAGTCTGTCGGTATTTCGCCTTTCTCATACATCTTCCTCACCAGATGGAAGAGTTTTGCCATGGTTGGCTCTCCCGAGGCTATCAGTAGCTCAAATGGAATTTTGTCTATTCGTGGGGTCTTGATCTGACTTAAGTCCTTCAATGCTTTGTCAGTTCTTCGCGCTGTATCATACAACCCTTCTCATTTTCATGTACATCCTCGTCCACTTCCATACCCTCAAGTATATCACCGCTATATAGATCCTCTATACACTTCTTCCACATTTCTGCGTTGTCTTCTTTGCTTAGGACAGGTTTTCCACCTGAGATCTTGGTATTCGTGCAGGAGGTTCTCTTTTCTCCAAATGCCACTTTAATTTTCCTGTTGCAGTATCTATTTTACCTCTAGTGATATACTTGTATTTCTACATCCTTATATTAGACTTCTAGACATTCCTGTCGATCTCATTTTTTAGACGTTTGTATTCCTTTTCGCCAGCTTCATTAACTGCATTTTTATGTTTTCTCCTTTCATCGATTAAATTCAATATGTCTTGTGTTACCCAAGGATTTCCACTAGCCCTCGTCTTTTTACCTATTTGATCCTATGCTGCCTTAACTATTTCGTCTCTCAAAGCTACCCACTCTTCTTCTACGTATTTCTTCCTCCTAAGTGACGCGACTTGCGTGCAGAACAGCGTGACCTACTACGAAATGCATTTGAGTGGTCACCTATTTAAGGTGTAACTTCGGAAACGCGAAGAAACCAATGAAGTGGTAAAAAAAAACTATAAGTGAACAACACGCACATTTAATAAAGCAACATTTTCACTCTCAACATCGCTTCTGTATTCAAGCAGTCCAATATCAAACGCCACATTAATTACGTTTTCAGACGATCATTGGGACTACTTGAACATTGAAGTGATGTTGAATATGAGAAAGTTGCTTTACCAGATGTGCATATTGTTCTGTTCCACTTTGCTTTGAACACATCAGCGAAACTGCACATCTACACTTTGTTGACTGAATAGCTGTGCGATACTATCGGGTCAGTAGAAAGAGGCTGTTGCTCAGATAGTGTAATTATTTTAAGAAGAGGAAAATATAGCCATAGGTCACGACACTGACTTATGTGTGTTTTGGTCCTATTATATAGACATTTTATTTTTCGTGCTAACGAAGCTCCTCTAGAAGACGTTGAAAGGGGGATCATTCAAATGGATATCGTGATAAGACGGGCAGTTTTGCCTGCGAATTGCTTGTACCGTTGTTTTGGCAGAGCGATTTATATTCTAAGCATATTTTCCCTCGGAGTCATGCGCTTCCCTTGTACGTGAGATCGCCGTATCGCAATATTACTAATTACATAAGAGGTGCTTTGAGACCATCTATCTGATACCTTAATTACTTATTGGTGGTACAATGCTCTAGACATTTTCAGAGTTTTAATTCAGTCGGGAAGTTCTTTCAGGATGTTGCAAAATTTCATAAACATTGGTATATTTTCTAACACCTGCAAACAAAGCAGTACTTCCGTACTGTGGTAACATCCCTCACTTCGTAACTGTTGACTAGACTAACACGGAAGGTACAGCTGTCATCAACCCGACAGTCGCTTTAAACACCGCAGTGCTTTATTCGGCATTCTCCTATTAGAGGTGATTACCCATACTTTCTTCCGGTCTTTGAACTGACTGGCACAGCCACTTATAGCAGACCTACAGTTAACGCGAACAGATAACTGTATCGGACACCGATCGATTTGTAGTCTGCTACTTATCCAGTGACGCGCCGAGCGGCACACGGACTAACAGGCAAACAAAAACAAATCTCAGTGATATGCAGGAGAATGATTATGCCAGTACAAATAAAATATTTCTGACTTTATACTTGAAAAATTATAGTAGCATTAAGGCACGACAGATACAGAAAATATTTTTCTGTGTAGTAAAGTTGAATATCATGCTGATCAAAACTGGGACGAACAAGAGTCATAGACGGTGATCTAAGTATCCGAAAAAATTAGAAACGAGATACCCATATTAAAAAATGTTCCGGGCGCAACTGAAATTTGGAAACCAATCTTTATTCTTTTTCATTTTTGGGTGAAAACACATTGAAAAAAGAGAAACTGAAAGCAACAAATGAGTTGTAAAGCTATAGAATCTAAAATTCGAACTTGCTGATATGGCCTGCATTACTGATTGGGTAATCCACAAGAGCTGGATCGTCTGCCACACGGGAAAGTAATTTCTTTTCTCGGAGTGGCAACTTCCATTGAAATGCGAATAGTGTGTTTCATGTGCAATCGAGAGAGATCGATAAAATAAGTACTGGACTTGGAAATTACAGTGTTGTGTTTGTGATTCTAATGATGACGCGAGGGAAATGTGTAAAGGAGTTTGCAGATACCTGGCCATTATACGTATTTCCAAAGAATTTCAGTGACGCCGCGTCCACCATGAGAACATCGTTGCACAGTTCAGTGACCATGAACGAAACACTGTCAACTCTCCTTCCTGTGCTAGGCAAACTGAGGCACTGAAAACTGCTTCCACGTCAAGGACTCTATCCAGCTATCTCTCAGACAAATACAGTCGCATTAGCGTACTTCGGTAAACATGGGGCGCAGGTGAGGCATGTAGTCAGGTTTTCATATCTGGATGACTAAAATGAGACATAAATGTGTTGTAGAGCAGAATGAGCAATATGCCTAAACAGAATCGTAAGTAAGGAAAGACAATAAAACTGGGACCAGAGAGAATATTAGCCTTTACAGGAAAACCTGCAATCTAGTTCTTATATAAGTGCATTATGTAATGTCTGTTAATACTGCTGTATTTGTTATTAGAATTGTTATATTCATTTTGGTAAAAATCCAAGGAAAGTAAACATTTTGTAAAAAACGATTCATTTTGGTAGAAATCCAAGGAAAGTAAACATTTTTTTTTCATCTAGGAAAGCATGGGTACACAGTATGAACGAAAAGGAGAACTACGTAAACAAGAACCTGGAAGTGATAGACAAAGCCGTGTTCAGAAAAAAAATTATAAATACATAGTCACTGAGATCAAAATTGCTGGAAGCAAAGTGCTTTCTGATAGGGAATGTGCATAGTTGAGAACCGAGAAAACTCGAAATTTAATTGCATCAGCTTTTACACTGAGTATCAAATAACGGCCTAAATACATAACACAGAACTGAGGAAAATATAGAAGCGTAGATAAATCTTTACTTGGAAGGAAGTGCTTCTGTATGATGGAATAATGTTGTGTCGGTATAAGTTGAGTGGCTTATGCTCTGGATAAATACAACTTTGAATATGCACTTTCACCGTCCTTCATGATGTTGAATTACGAGAATTATAGGATCGTCCGTGGGGGGGCTTCATGTGTTGCCAGCGGAAGGCGTTATGTCAGCTGACATTCAAAACCAGCGGATCGATCACCAAAAACTACACGCAGAACGGTTGTTACTTCTTGCTCACAGTTCGTCGCAACAGGTACAAGATGTGATTAAATTAAAGTAAATCCTACAAATGAGACGGCAGACTGATTCGTGACCCATTTATAGCACGATCGTAGGCCAAGGAGACCGAGGGGACATCCTTAATTCATTAATACTGCATGGAGCATCACTGTAACCGCGAAAGAATTTATGGCAAGAAAAAGACTGATTTACTTATTAGGTGCCTAGGTGGTAGAAGGAAAGAGATCCTCTGTATTTTGTTCCCTCGTTGAAGATGATCATACTTCTTTTTTGTTGACCGTGATTTCTCGCCAACAAAGAGCACAGGTGGTAGGCGACCAGCGATGTGACGGTATGACCTGTGGCCATCAGGCTCTCTGAATATTTATTCCGTTGAATATGACTGGAATTCACTTTTGAGGCTATGGCGACCAAGTCAGTACCTCCTCTGTGACCTAAAATCATCACGAATATTTCCGTTTTGCGTACCGACGGAATACCAGTTAACAGAAAATAAATTAGTGTTAAAGTCACATCCCGTTAGCTAGGTGCAGCTACAGTTATTTCACTTGTTTCTGGTCTTTAATGATTGGAAAAGTCTATCCGCTCACTTCATACACAAAAGAATTACAGAGAATATGTTAAACCAAATTTTGGTATGAAGTTCATCTCTTGCACGGAGTTTCAACGTTTTATTTCTCAAATAAATATGGAATAAAAACAAAACGTCTACGGGCTCCTTCAAATGCTGTAATTTATTATAAGAACACGTACCATTACCCAGGTATTAAGACGCACTAAGCAGGTGTTGACTCAAGCATCCTAGCTAAAGACGCAGTCAGCAGTTGACAAAGGGCAGTAACGAAACAAAACCTCTGGTGGACAGCGCAAGCTCCATACGCTTGCATTAGCTATCATTGACAAAGTTGCGAATTATCCCGACAAAATCTGCAGCGAGAATACATCAAGTGAAAGTACCGCTCCAGAAATCAGTTGCGACTTTCATGATGAAACCAACGATAAAAAGCAACTACGACGACTACCGACGGCAGTATTAACTGCCATACTTACAAGGGAACATTCCCAAGTGTCAATAAACGATCTTGATGAAACTTTGCGGATGTTTATAGGGGCAAAATAATGCAATACGTATTTTTTGGATTTTTTACTATTTGACTTTTAAGGTGTAAGTACACCCCGAGAGGTAATGTGGCTTATTAGGTTTGGAGGAGGCAATATTTTCGAAAGATTGATACGTACAAAATGTTTCCCACATAAAATTTGATGTATAATTAAAGTTATAGGAAACTGCATATTCGAATTTTGTAATAATCTTAAATTTTGCAAAATATTCCAGATCCATTAACTAATTTTTAAAAATTAATACTTTTTTTTCAACTTAAATGAAAGAGGCTTTCATGCCACATACGTCAATGTGCAATAAAGCTAGTTCTGAAACTGTATTTTTGGAAAATAAACTGTACACAGTGTGCTGTCAGAATATTTTCAAAATAACTAATTGAAATTCGTTATTAGTTTAGTTATTTATATTACTCACATTTATTTTACGTTTTAAATTATTGTTTACAAGTATTTTCAGTGTACCTAACTGAAATTCATTGTTTGTTTATTTATTTCACCCATCTGTTTTATGTTTTAACTTATTGTTTCATGTTATACTTTAATTTTTGTTTTTCTTCTGCTTTTTAGTTTACCGTACACATACATATATTCTGTTGATTGAATAACACATTATAATGACAGACAATCATAACAGTAATGACAATCTGAAAAAACTGCTTGAAACACATTTCCTTACACCAAGCGCATAAAATGATCAAAATTTCTTCACATAATATATGGGAGGAAGAACACAATAACAAACAAAATTCAGCTGGATTCCTGATTTTCGCCAGTGGTCCTCTAAATATCCTGATTTGTATCAGGCATATTTCAAGTACATTGGTAAGTCAAGGCGAAAAGAACTGATTATGTACTAGTGACTGCAGCTTAATTAATTTGTTTCTCAAATGGAGATGGACATCAAAATAATTCAGCAGAACTAAATATGAAAATCTCCTCAGAGACTTTTTCTGACATCGATAGCCGTATATATCTCACGAGTGAACCTGCGCCGTCGAGCCCTTGGGCATCACTAGATGAACAATTTCCTTGTCCTCAGGTACCATTTTTCTTCTTCACTGGCGAAGAGAACATCTTTTGCCCTAGTTCAGACATTTGTTTTCCAGGTTTCGATGCTGTCACAAGGACTTTTGGGGCTTCAAGACGAGGTTTTCGAATTCTCGATCGAAACTCGCCATTAGTTTCTTTTAAACATGTAAAAAGACATGTGATCAGTGTAAAAAATTGTTTTGACCGTCATACTTGTTCATCTGGTGATCCTAACGGTCTCGACGTCACAGGTGCAGTCGTGAAATGTATCCAGCTTTCGATGTTGTAAGAACCTTCTGAGAAGATCTTCGGATCCAGTTCCGTTGAATGATTTGATGTCAATCTCCACTTGAGAAACAAAGTAATTAAGCTGCAGTCACAAGTACATAATCAGTTCTTTTCGCCAATTCTCACAAATGTGCTGAAGAGGCCTGATGTAAATTGGGATATTTAGAGGATCACTCGCGACAGTTAGAAATCCTGCTGGGTTTTGTTATTTATTGTGTTCTCTGTAATGTATATAACATGGAGAAATTTTGATCATTTTATGCTCATGGTGTAAGAAAATGTAATTTTTAAGCATTATTTACAGATTATTAATACTGTAATGAGTCTGTATCAATTAACAGAATACACGTATGTGAAACGGCAAATTAAAAAAACGAAGAAAAACAAAAAACAAAAACAAAATGAATGAAAAACCTAAAAACAATAATTTAAAACGTAAAGTAAATGTGAGAAATATAAATAACTAAACCAATAACGAATTTCAGTTACGTATGTTGACAATATTCTGACAGCACACTGTACAGTATATTTTCCAAAAATGGTTTTTCAGAAAGCAACTTTACTGTACATTGATGTAAGTAGCTTGAGAGCTTCTTTCATTTATGTTGAAATAATAGATTTCATTCTACAAAATTAATATTGGTGGTGGTGTATTCTGCAAAATTTCGAATAACTACAAAATTCGGTTACACAGTTTCCAAGAACTTTAGTTACACACCAAATTTTATATGAAAAACAATTTTTTTGTATGTACCATCGCTTCGAAGACAACCCTCCAAACTTAATATGCCAAATCATGTCTTGGGATGTGTTTTATCCCTTAAAACTGAAACTGGGCACAAACTAAAACTAGGTATTGCATTATTTAGCCCTGTCTATACACCCGCTTTATTGACACTTCGGACTCTTCCCTTGTTAGAAGCGGTCTAAGTATATACTCCTGGCCTCACCACAGCTCCTTAGTTGTTTGTGGGAGACTGGGGATGGCGATGTTACTAACAAAAGTTTAATATCGTTATTACAAGTGGCAGAAAACCCTTGTCGCCAATGGTGTGGTTGAGAATATACTTCCGTCGGCCCCATGTGAGGTAATTAGGTTTCTGTTACAGTGAACGAACCCACAACTCTTGGCGTAGGGATAGTGTCCTTCACTAGTAATGAAAATTCGAGCTCAGTCACTACTTAGATTTGGTATAATAATCATTATCAAGTGCGACAAAAGACTTCCTTATAAGGACTCATCCTCACTCTGCTAACGACCACGTCAACGGAGGGTGGAGGATCGGGCAGAGGTTCAGTGCAGTTTCTTGTCCTTGAGGTAGAGAACTGATGTAACAGTCACTAATGATCTACAGAGTGAGGATGCAGGAGGCAACTGATACCAGAGAATTAAAGGAACACGATGTCATAATGTGTATCCAAAGAACTTGTGGTCTGTGACTGAAGAAGTATCACTGTGATCTCTCTGTTGACAAAAAATTCGAGATTAATCCCAAATTCGAACCGACGAGTGGAATCGGTCAAAGTGGAGGTAAGCATTAGAAAGGGGCTGAGTAACCATCAAAAGGATACCATAACGTGCTGCGAGTCGAAGTGCAACATGTCCGAAGATGAAATGTGACGGAAAGGTGCAGAATTTCAAAACAGCAATGCTGGGTCTCAGTCTAAATGTAGTGGATCCAGTGAAGTTATATGGAGAGAAGACGATTTTTGGTCAAATGAATACAGGATAACACTAATAGCAACAGAGGAAGGTAAAATTGAAGTAGCATTTGTTATGAGTAGGCAGGTAGGACAGAGAGTGAGTTATTGCAAACAGTTCAGTGACAGGTTGTTGTTATCAGAATCGACAGAGAAGCAAGACCAACAACAATAGTTTAGGTAGAGATGCCGACGTGACAAGCAGAAGATGAAGTAATACAAAAAGTATATAAGGATATCCAATGGGTAATTCATTGCGTAAAAGGAGATTATAATCCGATAACCGTGGGAGATTCGAACGGTGTATTATGGGGAGGAACGGAAGAACGCATAGCTGGAGAATGTGAGCTTGGCAGTAGGAATGAGAGAGGAGAAAGATTAAATGAGCGCTGCAATAAATTGCAGATACTAAAGTGAACACAGTTCTGGAAAAGCGAGAGGGAAAGAGCTGCAGTATACTAGGAAAAGTCGAGGAGCTACAGGAAGATTCTACTGGTCATTATATCAAGGTCAGATGGAGATTACGAACTCAGTTACTGGATTCTAAGGCATACCCATGATCAGACATATGAGGGACGTTTGAAAAGTCTGTGCAAAAATAAAAACTACTTCCGTGTTTGGGGTAAACCTTTTCTATTTTTCGACATAATCTACCTTTAGACTTATACACTTCGACCAACGCTGTTCTATTTTGTTCATCCCTTCCGAATAATAGGAATTGTCCACGTCTGTAAAATAGCTATTAGTTGCTGCAATCGCCACCTCGTTTGAATGAAGTCTTTGTCCCGCCAGCCATTTCTTCAAATTGGGGAACAAATAGTAGTCCGAGGCAGCCAAGTCTCGAGAATAGGGGGATGTGAAACGAGTTGGAATCCTATTTCCTTTCATTTTGCGACCACAACTGCTGAGGTGTTTGCTGGTTCATTGTCGTGATGGAAAAGGACATTTTTCGGTCCAATCGCCGGCGTTTTTCTTGCAGCTCGGTTTTCAAACGGTCGAAAAACGATGAATAATATGCTCCTGTAATAGTTTTACCCTTTTCCAGATAGTCGATGAGAATTATCCCTTGCTAATCCCAAAAGACAGTCGCCATAACCTTTCCAGCCGAGGGAATGGGCTCCGCCTTTTTAGTGCAGACTCTCCCTTCGTAACCCATTGTTTAGATTGTTGTTTGGTCTCAGTAGTATAGAAATGTATCTATGTTTCATCTACAGTGTCGAAAAGAGCTTCAAGTCCTGCGGATTCGTACTGAACAGCTGCAAACCATCCTTGCAACACTTCACAGAATTCCGTTTTTGGTCAAGCGTGAGCAATCGCGGAACCCATCTTGCGGATAGCTTTCTCGTGTCCAAATGTTCATGAAAAATATTATGTACCAGTTCATTAGAGATGCCCACAGCACTAGCAATCTCACGAACCTTAACTCTTCTGTCATCCATCATCATATGATGGATTTTATCAATGATTTCTGGAGTTGTAACCTCCACAGAGCGTCCAGAACGTTCAGCATCAGTTGTGCCGATACGGCCTCTCCAAAAATTTTGAAACCACTTACAAACCGTTCTAATCGAAGGTGCAGAGTCACCGGAATGTTTATCAAGCTTCTCTTTAGTCTCCTGAGGCGTTTTGCCTTTCATAAAGTAATGTTTAATCACCACACGAAATTTCTTTTCGTCCATTTTTTTACACTCACTTGACTTCCTTGATTCACATGAATGCCAAACACAAAGAAATAGACAAAAATGGCTGAAACTTGGTGTGCGTTCTTTCCAAAGATGCTACTAATTAACCATGACCTCGATACGCGGCGGTGGTGCCATCCCTCGGACTTTGAACGGACGTTTCAAACGCCCCTCGTACAGTTGGATCACAATTCAATAATGATGAAGAGCAGATAGAAGATTATCGAACGTGTCCGGGGAAGTCTACGTGCAAATAAGGGGGGTACCAAAGTGTTGAGGAATCACGAGATGCGTCTGAAGTTCTCTAAGGTTGACAATACTGCCTCAATGAATACCACACTAGCCAGTTCAGTTGAAGAGGAATTGTCATCACTAGAAAGAGCAGTTACTGAAGTTAAACTGGCATGTATAGATTGAATGAAGGTATAACGCGACGGACTGAAGGTGTTTTTTGGCCTACATGACGCCGAGTTCTCTGATTATAGTGAGCATGGAGCTCCCAACTGTCACCCCTGGATATATGTGTGGTAATAGCCCCTGGCGGGAAAATCGCAAGTTGTTAATCTGAAAGTAATAAACGTTCCAGAAGTGGTGCTAGAGAATAATACTGAAAATTAGGTGGGCTGATAAGACAAGAAATTATGGAAACCTTGAGTAGAATGAGGGACAAACGCACATGCCTAAGGAAGTGAGATGTACATCTCATGTGAAAATTAACATGACTTGTATAGTTTTTGTAAAAGAGAAAGAGGCCTGGCTTTTGTTGAGGGATTTGGTAGTCACTTGTTGGCTGATTTCGAAATTAATCAGTTGGAGACAATAGGAACTCCAGCATACTCTAAATTGTGATCCAAGAGCTCTCTCTGAGAGGAATTTTGGGACACACTGGGCGTGTTCTAAGAGCGGCGCCATTCGTGCTAAGTATTATATTCCATGTCAGTGCAGTAGCACCCGGGAACACGTAAATACGCTTAGCACTCCGTCTTCAGACCACAAGTAGCCCATCGGGACCATCCGACCATAGTGTCATCCTCAGCTTAGGATGCGGATAGGAGTGGCGTGTTGTCAGTACACCGCTGTCCCGGTCGTTATGATGGTATTCTTTGACTGGAGCCGCTACTATTCGGTTGAGTAGCTCCTCAATTGGCATCACGAGGCTGAGTGCACCCGAAAAATGGCAACAGTGCATGGCGGCCTGGATCGTCACATATCCAAGTGCCGGCCACGCCCGACAGGGCTTAACTTCGGTGATCTGACGGGAACAGGTGAACCGGTTTATCCGGTGCGGCAAGGCTTTTAAATACAATTAAGTGTCAAACGAAATAAGCGTCAAACTAAAAAACTACAAAGAACGAAACTTGTCTAGATTGAAGGGGAAAACCAGATGGCGCTATGGTTGGCCCACTAGATGGCGCTGCCATAGGTCAAACGAATATCAACCGGCGTTATTTTTTTTTTAACAGGAACCCCCATTACTTATTACATATTCGTGTAATACGTAAAGAAATATGTATGTTTTAGTTGGACCACTTATTTCGCCTTGTAATAAGTCAAAAACATATGGCTCACAATTTTAGACGAACAGTTGGTAACAGGTAGGTTATTTAAATTAAAATACAGAACGTAGGTACATTTGAACATTTTATTTCGATTGCTTCAATGTGATACATGTACCTTTGTGAACTTATCATTTCTGAGAACGCATTCTGTTACAACGTGATTACCTGTAAATACCACATTAATGCAATAAATGCTCAGAATGATGTCCGGCAGCCTCAATGCATTTGGCAATACCTGTAACGACATTCCTCTCAACAGCGAGTAGTTCGCCTTCCGTAATGTTCGCACATGCATTGACAATGCGCTGACGCATGTTGTCAGGCGTTGTCGGTGGATTACGATGGCAAATATCCTTCAACTTTCCCCACAGAAATAAATCCGGGGACGTCAAATCCGGTGAACGTGCGGGCCGTGGTATGGTGTTTTGGTGACCAATCCACGTCATGAAACATGCTATTCAATACCGCTTCAACCACACGCGAGCTATGTGCCGGATATCCATCATTTTGGAAGTACATCGCCATTCTGCCATGCTGTGAAACATCTTGTAGTAACATCGGTAGAACATTACGTAGGAAATCAGCATACATTGCACCATTTAGATTGCCATCGATAAAATGGACCAATTATCCTTCCTCCCATAATGCCGCACCATACATTGACCCGCCAAGGTTGATGATATTCCACCTGTCGCAGCCATCGTGGATTTTCCGTTGTCCAATAGTGCATATTATGCCGGTTTACGTTACCGCTATTGGTGAATGACGCTTCGTCGCTAAATAGAACGCGTGTTAAAAATCTGCCATCGCCGCATAATTCCCCTTGTGCCCAGTGACAGAACTGTACACGACGTTCAAAGTCGTCGCCATGCAGTTCCTGGTGCATAGAAATATGGTAATGGTGCAATCGATGTTGATGTATCATTCTCAACACCGACATTTTTGAGATTCCTGATTCTCGCGCAGTTTGTCTGCTGCTGATGTGCGGATTAACTGTGACAGCAGCTAAAATACCTACTTGGGGATCGTCATTTGTCGCAGGTCGTGGTTGACGTTTCACATGTGGCTGAACACATCCTGTTTCCTTAAATAACGTAACTATCAGGCGAACGTTCCAGACACTTGGATGATGTCGTCCAGAATACCGAGCCGCATACATAGCACACGCCCGTTGGACATTTTGATCACAATAGCCATACATCAACACGATATCGACCTTTTCCGAAATTGGTAAACAGTCCATTTTAATACGGGCAATTTATTACGAAGCAAATACCATCCGCACTAGCGGAATGTTACGTGATACCACGTACTTATAAGTTTGTGACTATTACAGCGCCATCTATCACAGAGCGAAAAAAGTGGTCCAACTAAAACATTCATATTTCTTTACGTACTACAAGAATATGTAATAAAAATGAGGGATCGCATTTGAAAAAAACGCAGTTGACATCCGTTTGACCTATGGCAGCGCCAACTAGCGGACCAGCCATAGCGCCATCTGGTTTCCTCCTTCTAGCTACACGAGTTTCGTTCTTTGTAGTTTCTTCGTTTGATGCTGATTTTGGCCCGGTCACTATCAATGGACCACCCTTTATGTAAATTATCTGCATGCTGGTTTTGCTTGTCTGGTTACCGAGTTACGCGATTAAAAATTCATGCTCATAGGATTCCTTAAGCTGGAAAAAGCGTTCTACAGCGTTAAATGCTGCAAGATGTTCGACATCCCGAGAAAAATGGAACAATCTGCAGAGAGGGACTAGTAATATACAATGTGTACAAGAACCAAGACGGAACAATACGAATCTAAGACCAAGAACAAAATAGAATTAAAAAGGAGGTAAGACAAGCATGCACCTTTCGCCTCTACTGTTCAGTCTATAGATCGAAGAAGCAATGGTGGAAATAAAAGAAATGTTCGAGAGTGGGATTAAAATTTAGGTTTCAAGCATATGAGTGATAAGATTCACTGATGACATTGCTATCCCCAGTGAAGATAAAAAGAATTACAGGATAATTTGAATGGAGTGTAGATTGTATTAAGTACAGAATATGGATTGAGAGTTAATCGAAAAAAGACGACAGTAATGAGTGGCAAAAGGAATGAGATTACCGATAGTACAGAATACGGACCGAGAGTTAATAGAAGAAAGACGACAGTAATGTGTGGTAAAAGGAATGATAGGACATCACACACATCCATGCCCCAGGCAGGATTCGAACTTGCGGCCATAGCGGTAGCACGGTTCCAGACTGAAGCGCCTAGAACCGCTCGGCCACCGTGGCCGGCACCAACATGAAAGCAATCGAGCATTTATGGGGCACATTAAAGAAGACATCTAGTGTACAGAATCCTGTACCAGTAACACTTCTGTAATTATGAAAGATTATGGAGGCAACATGGTTCAGTGTTCCTGCAGGGAACATCCATCGACTTGTTGAGCCCATGCCACGACGAGATGCTGCATTACTCCGGGCAGAAGGAGGTCTGACACGATAGTATTAGCTTAATTTATCTTGCTTTCGCGTTTAATTAATTTACTTCCGTTTTTAAATTGATTAATTTCTTCTCTATTCCAATAAAAGAAATTTATATCTAAACAATTTATCTTCGTTTCCAGTTTAATTTTTAGTAGTCGATTTTTCCGACCACTTCAGTGAGGATTGAATTTTTGTGTGTGTAGCGAATAACCATCCCATTACCGTGTATTAAAAAAAGGTGAATTTTTGTTGAGGTGCCGAATCAGAAGGGTTCTATATTTTTTCTTAAGGAAAGTTTTTATGAAAATCCAGAGACTGAAAATTTAGTCATTACAGATCTTAAACAAACAACAACAAATAAAAATTTAATCCTTCTCCAGTAAATTCGACCACCACTGTGCTCTTTTACAGCTTCTTCCTATGGAAATTCATCTTTACAATGTTTATCGATATCTATTTCGCTTTCTGTGCTAGAATCCAATTCGTTTTTTTTTTTTTCAAATAAAATTTATTAGTTCCCTTAAGAATTTTTTTTTATATATTCTCTCTAATGTGTTTATTTGAATCTTTTAATTCTGCAAATGCATCATTTTCTTTATGGTAAACTGTAATTTTTACACAACTATTTTTAAGTAAAATCAAATCCAAACATTCTATTTGGTATTCTTCATCTAACAAACTACTTAATTTTTCTCTTCTATCTTGGTAATGCATTTTACTCTTGTAGGATAGGACTAATATTTTAGCATTTCTGTCCTCCTCCATTTATCACTACAAACTTTTAAAATCATTTTATAATTCTGTTTAACATCAAGTAAATCTGCATTATTGTAGGTACCTAAATTTTTAGATAGCTAAAATTCCATGTGAATTTTCATTTATATTCAAGGCACTAAATGTTTAGTGCATGGGATGCTCCTCTCTGGAAAATTAAAACTGTATTAATTTTCCATTAAAATAAATAGAGAACTAAATATTCCTAAAGATGCTGCTCCTTGGGAAACACATGTATTTGTTTACATAACTAAGGAGACTATAATAAAAGAATGGTTTATGTTATTGTTTAGTTATTTAGAATGTAATATTTACCATATTTATTGTGTAGAAGATGGAAATTTAATTTGTCCTTGTTCTATTTTTGGAGATTATTATATTCGTAAATATACAGCAAGTTTGGTTGGATTTAATTACTAATATACACCATTAATGTAAGATTTTAAACATAATTATATAGTTATTCCACAGAAATTCGAAACATCTGAAATAGACACCACTGCAAGCATATGAATAGAAAATTACCTTTACTTTTCCTTAAAGTTGTAACATCCAAAATAAGTGGATGCAATAATATCCATTAGTAATGTTAGATTTTTGAAACTGTAATTTCAAACAGTTAAATAGAAAAGTTTACATTGACATGGTAAATCGCCACCACTAAATAACTCATGATAATATAAAAATGTAATATGAATTAGGTGTAGGATATTTCCACACCTCTAATATGACAAAAAAGTTAAACAAGAAACACTTATCTTTCTTGATGTTTATTCAATGTTGTATTATTTTCTTCGATCTTAACTTTAATCTTACAATTTAGATATATTTTTCTATCCTGTATTTAGTTTTCTAACCAATTATTAGATATGTAATAGGTGTTTATATTTGTGCCACATTTTTCGATGGCAATATTGGAAATTATTGGTTCTAATGACTCTTCTAGATCTTCTAGTCATTTATAGTTTGTTACTTTTATTTTTCCTAATAATTGAACCATTTTTATATATTTGATTGTTTCTCCAACTTCTTATTTCTACAATAAATTCTCTTTGTTTATGAAAATTGAGGTTATGAATTTCCATTATAAGTTGAAACACCATCTGTTTGTATTTCCATAAATGTTTCTTCCTTGGGATGGTAAAATACTTCTAATTCTTGCCTAGAATTATTATATGGATTAAAAACAATCTTTTTCTTTTTTTAAAAATATTGCTAGTTTTCTTAAGTTCTATAAATTTCTTTTTATTGGTACCTTTAACAATATATACAAATATTTTACCATTTTGTACATCCATTACACCTACTTACGGAAATTTGCTTTTATTGTTTGCCACAACAGCAAAAACTTTATAAATTCCACTTTTTGGAAAATGTATCCCTTGTCATTTAAAATAATTTTTTATTTATTCTTCTATTTCTCTTATTTTTCGTTTCTTCTCCAAAATATTTTTGTATTCTTTCTTTAAAGTATGTGCTTTATCGAAATATCCCAGTTCTCTTTCCTTTATATTTATATTTTCCAATTCTTGCTTCCTTTTTTTAGTCGATTCTAAGTATACTACATTATCCTTTAATAAGATATGGGAAGAGCTTGCTGAAATTATTTATTCTCTTTTGAGATCCAAGTAAAATGATATTATTTGCTTTTATTAATAGCAATTCTTCAATATTTATAGTAGAAAAATGCAAGGGGGCGACTTTAGAAAGTACTTACAAAGACGCAGAGAAACAAAATAAAAGAGTTAGATCTTTTTGGACAAGTCCGTCAGTGTAATAAAACGAAGGACTTGAGCAGCTGCTTGAGTGTTATCAGCTAAGAATTCCTGTAAGGTAGGCAGCACACATAGGTCAACACGAGAGTGAATAAAATGGGGACCGGACAATAAAACATGGCGCACCATCAATGGATGACCACAGGGGCACTGCGGGGCAGAGTCACTGGACAACAGGTAGCGGTGGCTAAATCGGCAATGCCCAATCAGCAACCTGGCCAAAATGACCTCCTCTCGCCGGGAAGGGCATGAGGAGGTCGTCCAAGCTGTCGGGATCGGTTTGATGGCCCTAAGCTTATTTTCATGGAGAGAGGGGCAAGCCTCATGCCACAATGATGAAACGCGCCGACAAAGAACCCCACTAACATCAGTTGATGGGACACAAAAGGAAGCTGGCCGAGGCAGAAGGACAGCAGCCTTGGCCGCAGCATCAGCAGCTTCATTCCTAGGCACACCAACGTGGCCAGGAATCCACAAAAAAAGGACACGATTGCTGGTAGCAGCTAGCGACTGAAGGGACTGTTGAATTCGTTGCACGAGAGGGTGGTCTGAATATGGATCATGGAGACCCTGAATGGTGCTCAAAGAATCAGAGCAGGTGGCATAGGGAGAATGACGATGGCGGCGGATATATTGAACAACCTGATAGAGAGCAAAAAGATCAGCTGTAAAGCTCGAACACTGGTCAAGGAGCCGGTATTGAAAGATATCATCCCCAACGACAAAGGCACATCCGACGCCAGCAGTAGTCTTGGAGCCATCTGTGTAAATTAAGACGTTATTAGCGAGCCTCGAACGAAGTTCGACAAACCGCGTGCGGTGTATCGAATCCGCGGTCCTCTCCTTTGGGAGCGAGCTGAGTTCAAGATGAACGCGAACCTGAGCCTGGAGCCAAGGTGGCGTCGGGTTCTAACCCACTCGAAAGGTCGTAGGGAGGGTAAAATCAAGTTTCTAAAGCACGCGAGAAAGCGAACTCCAGGAGGTAACAGGGCAGAGACAGACAGCCTATATTGACGGTCGAGAGATTCGTCAAAGAAGGAGAAATATGACGGGTGGTCGGGCATTGACGTCAGTCGGCAGGCGTACCGACAAAGAAACATATCGCGCCGGTAGTTTAGCGGTAATTTGGCAGCTTTGACATACAGACTCTCAACAGGGCTGGAGTAGAATGCTCCAGTCGGCAGACGTAAACCCCGATGGTGGAAAAAGTTTAGACGGCCAAAGATGGACGGCCGGGCAGTAGAGTAGACAAAGGTCCCATAATCCAGCTTTGATCGGAAAATGGACCGATATAAGCGAAGCAGGACAATTCGATCAGCTCACCATGACGTACCGCTGAGAACACGGAAGACATTTAGGGAACGGGTAGAACGAGTTGCCAAGTATGACACATGTGGACCATGAGGATAAGATCAGAGAGATTAGAGCCCACACAAGCATACCGACAATCCTTCTTTCCACGGACAATACGAGACTGGAATAGAAGGGAGAACCGATAGAGGTACTCAGGGTACCCTCCGCCACACACCGTCAGGTGGCTTGCGGAGTATGGATGTAGATGTAGATGTAGAATGGAGACCAGCAAAGTTTCCTGTCAAATGTAAGACCTAAAAATTTTGTTGTCTCCACGAATGGGAGAGCAACGGGACCAAGATGTAAGGATGGTGGAAGAAACTGTTTGTAACGCCAGAAGTTCATACAGACCGTTTTCTCACCAGAAAAACGGAAACCGTTAGCGACACTCCAGGAATATAGGCGGTCTAGACAACACTGAAGACAGCGCTCCAGGAGACATGTTCTCTAAGCGCTGCAGTAGATCGTAAAGTCGTCCACGAAAAGGGAGCCTGAAACGTCAGCTGGAAAGGAATCCATTATTGTATTCATAGCTATGGCAAGAAGGGCCACGCTCAAAACGGAGCCCTGGGGCACCCCATTCTCCTGGCGAAAGGCATCTGACAAAACAGAACTCACACGTACCCTGGACATCCGATCCATTAAAAATGCATTAATAAAAAGAGGGAGGCGACCGCGAAGGCCCCAAGTGTGCATGGTGCGGAGAATGCCCGCCCTTCAACAGGTGTCGTAAGCCTTCTCCAAATTGAAGAACGCAGCTACCGTCTGGCGGTTACGCAAAAAGTTGTTCATAATGAAGGTCGACAAGGTAACTAGGTGGCCAACAGCAGAGCGGCGCCTACGAAAGCCACATTGGACATTGGTAAGGAGGCGTCGAAATTCAAAGATCCAAACCAATCGAGAATTTACAATGCTCTCCATCACCTTGCAGACGCAGCTGGTGAGGAAAATGGGGCGATAACTGGAAGGAAGGTGTTTGTCCTCTCCTGGTTTGGGTATGGGAACAACAATTGCTTCACGCCAGCATGTGGGAACATGACCTGCAGTCCAGATGCGATTATAGGCGCGAAGAAGAAAGCCTTTACCTGCAGGAGAACGGTTCTTCAGCCTCTGAATATGGATACCATCGGGCCCCGGAGCAGAGGATCGGGACCGGGCGAGTGCACTTTCGAGTTCCCGCACGGTGAAGGTGTCGTTGTAACTTTCACGATTCAAAGACTGGAAAGAAGGTGGCTGTGCCTCCTCTGCTTGTTTTCGGAGGAGGAAGGCAGGGTGGTAATGGGCAGAGCTCGAAACCTCCGCGAAAAAGTGGCCGAAGACATTTGAGACATCCTCGGGATCCACGAGGACTTCAATCGCTACAGTCAGGCCAGAAATCGGGGAGAGGACCTTGGCGCCGGATAGCTGGCGCAAGCCACCCCAGACAACCAAAGAAGGAGTAAACCTGTTGAATGAGCTGGTGAAAGCCACCCAGCAAGCCTTTTTGCTTTCTTTGATAACACGAGGACATTGTGCACGGAGTCGTTTGCAACTGATACAGTTCGCCATCGTAGGGTGACGTTGGAAGGAGCGTAAAGCACGTCGCTGAGCACGAATAGCGTCGCTGCATGTCGGAGACCACCAGGGGACTGGGACTTGACGGGAAAAGAGGAAGTACGGGGGATGGAATATTCAGCAGCAGTGAGAATAACGTCCGTGAGTTATGCGACCTGACTATCGCAGCTGGAGAAGTCTTGATCATGGAAGGTCGCCAGGGAGGTGAAAAATCCCCCAGTCGACTTTGGAGATGTTCCAGCTAGTGGAACGTGGAGAAGGGGTGTGATGCAGGAGATGGATTATGCAAGGGAAATGGTCGCTCGAGTATGTGTCAGACAGAGCATACCACTCGAACCGACTTGCAAGTTGGATAGTTTATAATGAGAGGTCCAAGTGGGAATAGGTATGCGTTGCGTCCGAAAGGAAGGTAGGTTCATTGGTATTTTAACACACTAGATTGAGGTGGGTGAAAAGGTCTGCCAAGAGGGAGCCTCTGGGACAAGATGCTGGAGAGCCCCAAAGGGGATCGTGGGCATTAAAGTCTCCAATCAACAAAAATGGTGTAGGAAGCTGAGCAATCAGTTGTATCATGTCTACCCTAGTAAAGGCAGACGATGATGGATTGTAAACTGTGCAAATGGAAAATGTGAAAGTGGGGAGAGTAATTCGGACGGCAACTGCCTGCAGATCTGTGTGCAATGTGATGGGATCGTAGTAGACATCATCCCGAATCAGCAACATGACCCCTCCATGAGCCAGAATACCTGCCACAGGGGGTAGGTCGAAAACCACGGAGGTATAGTGTGCCAGGTCAATACAATTGCATGGGCGTAACTTCGTTTCTTGGAGACCTACAACAAGCTGTCAATGCATTCGAAGGAGCAATTTTAGTTCCTCTCCGTTGGACCGAATGCCGCAATATTCCATTGAAGAAGTGCCATTATGAAAAAGAAAAGAAAAAAATAGAAACAAGAAAGGGTCACCTCGGTGGCCACTGAGGTTCAAAATGGTTCAAATGGCTCTGAGCGCTATGGGACTTAACATCTGTGGTCATCAGTCCCCTAGAACTTAGAACTACTTAAACCTAACTAACCTAAGAACATGACACACATCCATGCCTGACGCAGGATTCAAACCTGCGACCGTAGCGGTCACGCGGCTCCAGACTGAAGCGCCTAGAACCGCACGGCCACACCGGCCGGCTGGCCGCTGAGGGCCTGGCTTTGAGGGAGCACTGCTGCTGCAATCGATAGGTGGTGAGTCATGGTCCATCAACTCAACAGTTGCGTCTGCCACCTTCTGAGCCGGTCAGGAGGGGCAGCTACGTCCGCCGGTGAAAGGCCAGATGATCGGCTACCAGCGGTGCGGCCTGGCGAAACTGAAGATGGCCGGGCACGGCAACCACTGGGTGGCGCAGGAGAAGAAACGCGCCTCGGCGGAGATGGAGAACACTTTTCACTATGAGCCCTCTTTGAAGAATTATGTTTTTGATGGCTGTGAAGTTCGGGTACGCCAGAAATCTTCGCGTGTCGGTTCTTGTTTGAAAGTCCGAGCGTCTGGTTTGGTCGTCCTCGTCTTGTCAGTAGCAGATTATGATGTCTGAGCCTTAGGGTTGGTGGGAGGAAGAGGAGATGTTGATCGGGCGACTTTAGCACTGGCCGATCTGACGACCGAATCGCTAAATGTTAGATCGCATGTCTGTGTAGCTAGCTCCCTGGTAGGCCAAGGAGAGGCGAGAACGGCACTGTATTGACCTGCCGGAAGCACAGTGGGCTTTCTGCTATTGAATAACTTGCGAGCAGCCGAGGTCGACACCATTCACTCGAATTTCCGGTATACTTTTCGCATCTTTGTAGACGGGACAGTTCCGAGAGGAGGCAGCATGGTTGCCCATACAGTTGATGCAACGAGGGGACGGAGGTGGACAGTCACCCTCATGGGCGTCCCTGCCACAGGTATCGCATTTAGCCGCACTTGAAGAAGACTGCCGTGTATGGTTAAACCGCTGACACCTTGTAGGGCTGGGTACAGATGGCCGAACAGAAATGATCTCATAACCCGCTTTAATTCGTGAAGGCAATTGCACGTTGTCGAATGTCAGGAATATGGTTCGGGTCAGTATGAGGTCCTTTTTCACGACCCAATGGTCGGCCGTCAATCCGCGGTCAGAGAGGAAAGACAGAATTAGTCCGTCGAGTGACCTGGTATACACCACGCCACGCGACGAATTCAAGGTGCGGTGGGCCTCCACCCGTACAGGGAATGTGTGTAAGAGAGTGGCTCGAAGAAATTTTTGGGCCTGGAAGGCGCTCTGTGTCTCCAACAGCAAGGCACGATTGCTCAACGGAGTACAAGATTTTACTGGTCCTGCAATCGCATCTACACCCTTCTGAATCACGAAAAGGTTGACTGTTGAAAAATCGTGACCGTCAGATCTTGTGACAACAAGAAACTTCAGTGCTGGTGGTAGAATTTTCGGAACAGCAGTTTCATGTAGCCTTTTTTTTTTTTTTGGTGAGAAACAGGGAAGAAGAAGAAGAGAAATCCATTGAAGATGAATCCCCAATGAGTGCAGCATCTCCGATGGCATGCTCCTTCCTTGTGGGGGCGCCGCCTCAGAGGGCACTCCCGCCTTGGGTGATTGTCCACACCTCAGGTCACACCTCCCGAGAAACTGATGGAGGGACCAATCGGCACATTCGGAAGGTAACAGCTCAGGCAATCACCCCTCTCTGGGCCTTGCCTTTACCAGGGATACGTGTGTGCCTTGCATGTCTACCCAAGGTAGGAAATTACGCGTTACCCCGTCAATGGCTGTACGTGCGAATGCGTGGGTCGGCCATCAGATACGCACAGGGAGGAAAGAAGAGAGGAAAGAGAGAAAGGGATAGGGTGATAGAAGAAAGAATCTCAAACGCCGGAAGAGGAGAATAAGATACAGAAAAGAAGACAAGGAGAACAGGGCATGGAGAATGAGGCAGAGATAAAAGTAAGAGCAGGAAAGAAAGGAGAAGAGTGAACGCAGGGAAAGACCAATGGACGAAGAAAGCGTGAGAATAGAGAAAACCAAAGGAAACAGGATCCTGGAGTGTTCAAACGTTCGTCTCCGGATGAAGGCTTGATGCATTACTGTAATGTTGTTGCATTAATTTGTTCTGAAAGCGGTGCTGATATTCTGAGAGGCACCCACATGCCTTGTTCATACTGTGGCATCAAGCAGTCAGGCCTGCAAGATGAGTGGTCTGCCAAGCGAGTGGATTCATTCTTATTTATCGAGTAACATGAACTCTCGTACTCACAATTAAGTTACAAATTATCCTCCTGTATGAATAATACGCAACGGAAACACGCATCTGACTATCAGTAATTTACAGAACTCTGACTGTTCACTACGCACTGGCAATACCACATTTTCTTTCTTTTTTATTTAACGGTTTTTGTCAACACGTGGCCATCGCACTGAATATGAGTGGCGCACACATTATAAATTCTGGATATCATGACAACATACAATTCGAAGGAAAAGGCCACCAATCTTTTTCTTTTCACTATCTTCTTTATTCCGATAAATTCTATAACCTAAACACACAAATTCTATAACCTACAACAATAACACATGAGAAATTCCGCCCAGTGGGCATGGCTTTACATTGGTGATTCTCTATCCTATGGTCTCGTAATTATTTAACGCTACAGTGCACTTTCTGGATAGGATGGTGGATCTTTTATTATATCTCACACTTCGACTCTCACAATCATCATCACGAAATTTTCCACCAGATCGAGCGGTAGAGAAGGAACAAGCATAACCCAATAATCTTTTGAAACTACCTTGCTACTCTCCCATGCAAACCACACATACCCAAATTACATGACATGCACCACACTACAACATGGAATACAATACAATAAATAGTCACAACACTATCACTTTCAGCTTTCCCACTTCAATTAGTATTTATCCCAGTTTCACACGACACTGCCCCACTTTGTAATTCTACTTTCCTACTATGAACTCTGGAGATATATGCACGTCTTCCTGTGCAATGCAAGCCAAGTGGCGTTGCTGGATAGACGGCCGACTCACCTTGCTTCTCTCTCAGAGTTTGAATCTAGCGTCACACGGAATCATATCACGCAAAGTAATATTAAGAACATATTCATCACACACGCGAGTCCTCAACTGATACCATGGACGAGTACTTCTCTTTATCCTTTGTCTCATACACAGATTGAGACTCACACAGTACTCACCACGTGGAAGTACTCGTCTCTAATTTCAAGTCCGGCACACGCCATTTCTTTAATGTTTCAACGTATGGTACACACGCTATTTCTTAAATATTTCAACTTATTGTACACATGCTAGTAATTCAGCTTAACTTAAGCACACAGAAGTATTTCAACTTATTGCTACATGTGGTTTCATTGTCACCGTTGGTCACTTCCGAAGATTACTACGATCCCATTAATATTACCTGCCTGACATTTAATTCCCCCACAAAAGTTCCTGAAATAGAGAAATTATTATTTCAAACTACTCTTAAATATTCCACATGCATACCATGTCTCCACTCTTTTGTCTTTACGGAGCACAACTAAGACAGGTCTTAACAGCACAAGATCCAACGGCAGAGTGCCAAAACATGGCCGTTCTTCAGGTCCTCTCGCACCTCTGCTGAAGTGGGGGAGCACCTTGCTACCGTATTGGTCAGCCACATATCAGGCGCTCAAAGCTCAGGTAAATTTCATCTCTTTGGTCCCACCAAAGGTGGCCAAAGGATCATCTCAAAGATGATCATATATTCACTTTCACTATCTGCGGTTAGCAGATGACCATACTTTCATTCATTTCACAGATCTCACCAAACTGGGTGTAGGGATTTACTTTGTGGGAGTGCACATGTGATCAATTAAATAAATAAATTGTCATTCTTTCCCACACTGGTATCCGGCTTCGCTGTATTAATTGAAATTGAGTTATTTTACAAAACAAATGTGTTGTTCTGAGAAAAATAATGAAGTATGTTGTACCTATTTTCAATGTCGGGCGGTACTGTACCCTTTCAATTCAGGACCATGAAAGTGGGTTAAAAGCTGTGAGCTATCTGAGGAAGTTAACCTTACATTACTGTTTCACCAGGTATCCAGTCTAGCTTACCAAATTCCCAACCAGACTAACATTAATTATAATCTTTTAGTACTCATCTTACGATAACTGGTGATATATATATAAAAAGACAATTTAAATAAAAAGAAATAGATCAGTTTATATTTGGACATTTCTATGTTATGAATTTACGAAACAAAATATCACAAATCTAATACATCATACAAGAACAAACATTGATCAATGAAACAGCTCTGAAAGTACAATAGTCAACGTCTAAAAAAAACACCAATATATAAAACACCTGCAAAATACAAGAGTCAAAGTCTAAAAAAAACAATAAATAGAACACCTGCAAAATACAAGAGTCAATCTAATAAACACCAATAAATCGAACCCCAGCAAAACGCACGAGTCAAAGTTTCACTGACAGAAACACATGTATATGCATTGGACTAAGAACCGTATAATCACTGTTCACTGACACACTCAGTAGTTCCACTGTTCCGAGGCACAATATAAGGGGAGAGGGGGGTGGGGGTTCGTCGCCTCAGCTGTCAGTAGGGATTTTTGTCCATCTGTTGCTTGCAATCCCGCCATCTCTGCCCTCTCATGAAGTTTCTCTTGGTGGCCCGTGTCACGTACATCTCGATTTGGTTCCATGTTTGTGTTGTCAAATTCATGCGGTATCCTCGTTTGGCACGCCAGGTTGATATTCCTGGGCAAGGATGACACTTGATGGCTCTTCCTTGTGCCACCCTTAGCTACCAGAGAAAATCGAACTATGATTTACTGTCGCTTGACAGTGGGCATCCGCCAGGAAATGTTAATAGGCTTCGTTGAAGTCTGCCAGTTTCTCTGGACAGTACGTGTCAAAAGGCTCCACGCCCCTTGTGTTGCTACATTCTTGAGTTATCCTCAATTGGCTCGCCGGTTTGATATTCCTGGGCAAGGATGACACTTAATGGCTCTTCTTTGTGCCACCCTTAGCAACCAGAGAACACCAAACCATGATTTACTGTCGCTTGACAAATGGGCTTCCGCCAGGAAATGTCGATAGGCGTCGTTGGCAGTACCTGTCAAAAGGCTCCACGCCCCTTTATCCCCTGTCTTCTGCCGTTTCACCGCGGACGTCTCATCACGGTCGCGTGCGTGTGGTGCGTTGCCAGCAGATGGATTTCCTCGTGGTGGACCGCTCGGCCATCTCAGGTCATCGCCTCCACGAAGGGTCGCACTGGTGCGGCCGGCCATTAGCTCCGGGTGCAAGGGAAAGTGTTTGCCCCGCAGCCCTTCTTTTGTTGGCGAGCGTGCTCCAGAAGTGGCCCGGCTGACAGTGTGTCCTGCTGGGAAACCCTCCTGTTTACAACTTGTCCTCCTCCTCACTGCTCCCGCTGTCTCGTAAGAGTTTAGCCGGTTCATTTGCACATTCTCAACTGCATTCACATAAATTGTTCATCATAGTTATGTAATTACAAAATGTCATACATAATACTGCTTAGTATTGTCTTTCACAATTTTTAAGAACAAAAGTGACATTTATTCTTTTTTTTCAAATAAAAAAGTTACATGAATCGACAATATAAAAATAAAACTTAAATGACTTGACAATATAAAAAAATAAAAGTGAAATGAATTGACAGTATAAAAATAATAATTAAATGAACTGACAATATAATACCTAAATCCACATCACTAATGTGGTTCACTTGCGTTTTAATAAATCAAATGCTACTTATTAATTCACTAAAACGAATTGGATTATGCCTTGTGCAAGTATAGGTCAGGGCAGCATAAGGTTCACATGTTATTTACACACACACACACATGCACACCTGTTGTCTATACTACAAACTAACTACCCATAAACATGTATTACTCAAAATTCTACTTCAATCCACTTCTAGTTAATCCAACAAGCTACTTCAATGCTACTTCAACACAGTGTTTATACCACTACAACATTGTTCTAATTCTTCCTCTTCTTGACGCCCGTGGCATATGTCTTGTCACATGATAAATATGGATAAACTTTCCTTAAACATACATAGTAAAAAGAACAATGGTTATTTGCACGCCAAAACATTTATACCAGTTGACACACCTGATAAGAGACTCCTAATTATACATTTACCATATATGTTTATACATAAAACAGTAAGACAATTTCTTCTAAAATTACGTTATCACAAGAATTAATCACGCAGTTGACTCTGAGAATGGTAAAAATATTTTCATCCTACAGGTTATATTACATTTTCTAACCCATTTAGCTGCAATTTCGTTCCTTCTTTGAGTTACCTTTCGCTTCCACATCAGTTATTTCACCTGTGGTGGTTATTCTGGATTCATTTATCGTGAATGGCAAAATTGTAGTTTCCTCTATTCTGTAAAACAGTTTCGTCTTAACATATTGAACTTACAACAGACACAAAAGATCCGAATCCTCCTGTAGTTTAAATGACAAATGTTTTGCTTCATCCTTATTACATTAAACCAAGCTTTCCTTCGGCCCTATAATGAAAATTATTTAATCTTCCTCTACCTTCAAGAAGGAAATTTCTTCAGTTCAACTCATATAGGCTGCAGTGCATCCCGCACCAGCGAAAACAGTAAGCTGTAATGCTTACAGCATCAGTAAAACACATAAACGTCGCTTTTCTAGGGCAAGTATTAACGAAGAATAATTTTTCAGGCTCTGGCTCAACATCAATCAAGACTACAGAAAGGATCCATATTTCTGTTCCATTCTCCACTTGCTGAAAAACTGCTGGTATTTGACTACCACAATAATATTTCAGGGCCACGTAAATTACACAAACCACAATTCTTCTTTCACCTTGAAGGGAATCAATATACTGACGAAATCCACAGACAGCACTTTACATACTCGGCTATAAAGAACAGAAAAAGACATATATCATCAATATTAACATATCATCGCATATTGGGAAGCCATTGGTTAAACAATCGTATTATTGCATCCTGTTTTCAAGATTCTAAACTTACTCATTCCTTTCTCAGAGTTCTCCTATTTTAAAATATTCATACAGCACGCATACTGTAGTAAGAGATCCTCATTTATACTGACAGATATAGAATAGTAACAGATAGATAGTAGCACTGAAGACAGAAAATCGGAAACAAGGCTACTAACAGCTGGGGACCTGGGTTTGCCAGACCAATAAAACCCACATATCGGATATTCCCCTGAGTTTTGCATTAATTCAACACAGATCTTGCTTCCCTCAGAAGCGACTCTTTTCAATTTACACAAAAAATCCATAAATATCACTTCAATCAATCACATAGAAACATCTTTATCATTATTTTTACCAACATGTTATTCAAAATGCATTTATCACAAATGTAAACTAATCAATTGTTTCTCTTCACCGTTCTCTCTACTCCTCACTGTCCTTTCTACTCAATGTATAGTTTTACGTTTGACACATGGTGTAGCCCTTTTGATTTCTTCGATCGAAGAGTTTCAACTTCTATGGCGTTTTCATGGGTAATCTTCCTTATCCGATACGGTCCGTTAAAGAGATTAAAAAATTTCTTGCGGACACCTGACCGTTTGTTAGACAGCTTGTGTGATCTGATAAGAACTTTTTGTCCTACATGAAACACTGTTTTTCTCACGTTTTTCTCATACGCCTTGACTCTGGCTTCTGCTGCACGCTTGATGTTGCGTAAAGCTAAGTCAACAATTGCGTTCCGGCGTAGTCTCGGCTCTAATGGCCAAGGCACCACCTCTTTGATTTTGCTCGGGGGCTCCTTGTTTTTTTAGCACAGTGATTGGCGGAAGCTTTGTTGATGTATTAGGCAACTCATTAATTACGTTCTGAAATCCTTCTAGGTGTACGTCCCACGATCGGTGATCACGAATGCATTATAACCTACATAATTTTCCTAATTCACGCATAATACGCTTACTGGGGTTCGAGCTGGGGTGAAATATATATATATATATAGGTTCAATTCTTCTCCTTCGAAGCATCCGCTGCCAGTATTGCGATCTAAATTGTGGTCCATTATCCGAGATAACCCTTTTCACACGCCCAACTTCATGCAGAAACTGCTTTGCAAATGCAGTTGCCACTGCCCTTCCTGTGGCTCGCTTCAACGGAGTCAGACACACAAACTTGGAGGTTAGCTCCACGGCTACGAAAACATATGCAAAACCTGCTTTAGATCGTATTAGTGGCCCAAACAGATCCACGGCCGCGAGGTCACAAAGTTTGCTTGGTATTATCGGGTGAAATGACGCAGCATACCTCACTGTGGCCGCCTTTGCTCGCTGACAAGGTCCGCACACTCTAAGTACACAACGAATACGCCGTAGCATGTTATTAAAATAGCATGTCTCCTTCAGTTTTTCTGAACATTTCTGTGCTCCGAAGTGACCATAACTCAAATGTATGTTCCATATAATTTTGTTTAAGAGTTCCTCCGGAATCACCAACACCCATCTGGAGTCGTCCGGGGCTCGTTTCTTGAATAGTATTCTTTTGCGCACTAAGTAGTACTGGCGTATTTCTACATTCTCCTTGTCCTCCCACTTCTTCTTTATATCTTTCAATACTGAGTCCTTATCCTAAAGAGGTGGTAACAAAGTTCTCAAACGCTACATTCTGTAAGTACAGAATGCTAAAATTATTTTCGCCAAGTTCCCCTTCTTCTGTGTGAACCAAACCTATAGGAATGCGCGATAAAGCGTCAGCAATTACGTTTTTCTGTCCCGGAATGTATTCTACAGTGAAATTATATTCCTGTAGGTATAGTGCCCAGCGTCCTAGTCTCCCATGCGTGATTTTTGTGCTCATAAGAAATTGGAGTGCACGATGGTCAGTGTACACCCTGGTGGTCCTCCCAAATAAGAAATACCTAAATTTTGAGAATGCCCAAACTATCGCGAGTGCTTCGAGTTCTGTCACGGAATAATTTTTTTCACATCGAGAGAGCACCCTGCTCCCAAACGAGATTGTTTTCCAAGATGTAATATCACCATTTCCTTCCGTTTGAAACGGTACCGCACCTAACCCTGACAAAGAACTGTCCGTCATTAAACAGAATTCTTGCGTCAGGTCGGGATGCACGAGGATGGGTGCCTCTACCAATGCCTTTTTCAATTTATAAAATTCATCCTGTGCCTCTTGATCCCAGACCCAAAAAGCATTCTTCCCTGTTAGTCCACATAGACGAGGTGTACCAAGTACACTAAAATTTATAAATCGCTTATAAAAATTACACAGGCCTAAGAATGCTCGCAACTGTTTTTTATTTGTCGGCATTGCACACTCCCCTATCGCCGCAATTTTCTCCGGGTCAGGTTGTATTCCATTTGCTGAGACAATATGGCCTAAGAATTTTATGTTCTCTCGTCCGAACTGTGACTTATCTAAGTTGACTGTTACACCTGCCTTCTCAAAAACATCCAGTAGTCTGTTGAGAACGTCATTATGACCCTCCCACGACTTTTCCGCAATTAATATGTCATCCACGTAAATTGTCACTCGCTGTTTCAAATCATCAGGTAAAATGCTATTTAATCCTCTTATAAAAGCAGCTGATGAGACGTTTAGTCCGAACGGGAGACGCCGAAATTGGAAACAATTTCCATAACACAGGAGCGCTGTATATAATCTGCAAGATGGGTGTAGCACGATTTGCCAAAAACTCGAACGGAGGTCGACAGATGATAGTACCTTTACCCCGTGGAAACGTTGTAGGAGTTCTTCAAGGCTCTCAGGCATGTCCGTTTCTGACATAATAATTGTGTTTATCTGTCTTGATTCTAGTACCAAACGAACCGAGTTGTCGCGTTTTGATACGACAAGCAAGGGTAAGTTGTACGAGCTTACTGCCCGCTCAATTATTCCTTGCTCTAACATCTTGTTTATTTCCTTCTCCACCTGGGCTTTATACGCCACGGGAATAGGGTATGGTCTAACAGAAAACTTCTGATGGTCACGTACTCTGAATTGGTAAGTAAAACCCTTAATCGCCCCCGGAGTCTCAGAAAATACCCTTTCCTGATTCCTAAGTAGGCAATACAATTTCTTCTTTTCCCTGTCCGTGGTTCTGACACCCGCAATGCTCTTTCTCAGTGCATCAGCAAAAACAACACCTTTCCCCTGCTCACCAGACGTAGAGCACGACTCACTTACATAGTTCAAGAGTACCTCCAGTCTGGGTTGCGACTCGGTTTGAGCTTGAAATTTTAGGCAACTAATTTCTGACTCGGAACGTAATATGCATTCATCAAATACTAAATTAATTGGCTGATCCCCAACTTGAACTGTCATTACTCCTCCACCCATGTAAATTACTGCATGGTGCGCATTCATGAAGTCATTTCCTAAAATCATAACCACATTCAGCATTGGGAGCACAAAGAAGTTGTACTCAAACTCTCTTCCCTGGCAGGTAAAATTAAGCCGAGTTTGCCTTCGGATTTCTACGCTCTTACCGTAGATTGCGCCCTTTACCTTTATTCCTCGCACTTGAAAAACGGGCCAAGTCCCAGTCCCTTCGCATTTTTGAAATGCTGCCTCCCTCACTATGGAGAAAGGGCTTCCAGTGTCCATGACACACTTAAAACATATTTCGTTTACTGCAACTGTCACGACTGGATTTATTTCCGAAATTTTAGCACTCGTAGTTTCTTGCAACAAATCCTCTCTAATATCTTCCCTCTCTATATACCGTATGCACTCATTTGCCATGTCGCTCATTTGTTCCGATTGGGCGCCTTCTGCGCTGATCGTTTGTCATTGCTGGTTTTGTTCATTACAATTTGCTGGATTATGTCTAGGGTTAGCCGGCCGATTTTCAAGATCATGAGGTGCTCCGCCTACAGTCCTATTCCTACCGTGTTCACCGTAGTATCGATTCTGGTTGCCATAACTGTTGCGTTCACGATCCTGTCCACGTCTTCGATCATTTCCGTTGTTCCACCTGTGTTCGCGACTGTTACCCCAGTTTCTATACGGCCGGTCCCGATTATTGTTCTGTTCGCGTCGCGACGACCAGTTACGCCATTGATTAGTACTACGGCCACGACTGCGATCGCGCTGCTGTGCCCCGTAATAACTTTGTGCCGGATTAGGCGGGCATTCTGTTGTATTATATTCCAAATCTTGGAGAAGTGTCTTAAACGTTTCCAAGTCCTCTTTGCATCGTCCCGCAAGAATGACGTGGCGCAAGTGCATCGGCAATTTGGTGATGCATATCCTAATTAGTTCCGCAGCCCCGTATGGGTCGTATAGAAATTGATTTGCCTGCAGCATGTGGTCGAATAGGCGTGCTGGGCTGCCGAAACCAGACCGGTTCAAATTTGGCAGCATAATTATGCCATGCTTGACCCTACCTTGTGCCGCTTCCGACTAGTAGGCGGACAGAAAGGCATGTCGAAACTCCCGAGTAGAGTTGCAGTGACGCGCTGCCGACCTCATGCGAATCGCCGGTTCGCCTTCCAAATAGCCACACATATATTCTATCTTATGTGAACTTGCCCAGTCGGGGGGAAGACAGAACTCAAATTGCTCGAGCCATGCTCGTGGATGTATTCCTTTTAGCGAATTTCGAAATATCTCAAACTTTCTCACCGTAAGGAAATGTTTGAAATCAAATTCCCGCATTTCCTCCCGGCGAGGCCCTTGAATGCTTCTAATTTTCTAATGTCTGCCCCTCAAAATACAATCTTCCCTGTCGTCAAAATCTCCCTCGTGGCCGGAGTCCCTCTCTGCACTGTTCGTACGGCTATTTTTAGTGCTATTGGCGAGTTCGGAATCACACCCCATGCGGCTTTCCAGATGCGCCACGCGCTCTTGTAATTCGCCTGTTACATCTTTGTGCCGCCTGTTCACTTCGAACTGTCCCTTCTGAAATCTAAGAAGCGAACGCACTTCTTCGGCCTCTACGACCGTTACCGGTGTAGTATTGTTATCGCTGTCCGTCACCATCAACGTGCCTACGATGTCCGCTAATGCCGCCATCTTATCATGTATTTGTCTGTTGTCCTCCGCCCCAGTCTGCTTCAATTGTTTTACTTGCTGTTCGAATGCGTGAATCTCTTGACTGTTGTCCGCTACTGTGTTGCTAACGGACGCGGGACAATGCGTTTCCGCCTCCTGGACGCTGGAGAGTACCTGCTGGTATTCCCTTTGGCATTCTTCTCTCAGTGCTTGGAAATTCCTAACAAGCGCACCTCCCCATCGCACCCCCCTCAGATTTAGTTATAAGTTGGCACAGTGGACAGGCCTTGAAAAACTGAACACACAGCAATCGAGAAAACAGGAAGAAGTTGCGTGGAACTATGAAAAAAAAAGCAAAAAATAGAAATTGAGTAGTCCATGCGCAACATAGGCAACATCAAAGGTAGTGTAAGCTCAGGAGCGCCGTGATCCCGTGGTTAGCGTCAGCAGCTGCGGAACGATAGGTCCTTGATTCAAATCATACCTCGAGTGAAAAGTTTAATTTGTTATTTTCGGACAATTATTATCTGACAAATTCTTACGTTTTCATCACTTTTTTGGGAGTGATTATCACATCCACAAGAAAACCTAAATCGGGCAAGGTAGAAGAATCTTTTTACCCATTCGCCAAGTGTACAAGTTAGGTGGGTCGACAACATATTCCTGTCATGTGACGCACATGCCGTCACCAGTGTCGTATAGACGTGTTTTCCTGTGGGGGAATCGGTTGACCTATGAACTTGCGATCAAATGTTTTCCCATTGGAGAGGCACGTCCTTTCGTCTACTAATCGCACGGTTTGGGAGTACGGTCGCGCAACACACACACTAAACTTATTACAGTGAACAGAGACGTCAATGAACGAACGGACAGATCATAACTTTGCGAAAGTGAAGAAAATAAACTTTTCACTCGAGGGAAGACTTTAACCAAGGACCTCTTGTTGCGCAGCTGCTCACGCTAACCACGGGACCACGGCGCTCCTGAGCTCACACTCTCCTGGATGATGCTTATCTTGCGCATGGACTACTCAGTTTGTATATTTTGCTTATTCTTTTAATAGTTCCACACAACTTCTTCCTGTTTTCTCGACTGATCTGTGTTCAGTTTTTCAAGGTCTATCCACTGTGCCAACTTATAACTAAATCTGAGAGGGGTGCGATGGGGAGGTTCCCTTGTAAGTAGCTGTTCCTCGCTCTCTTTCGATTCCGCATCGAAGACTCCGCTTGCTCTGTTCTAAGGGTTGCAGACGATCATCGATTTGTTCAAATGTACGGCCTAATTCTTTCATAATATCACTTTTTATTTCACTTGCCAGATTGTTTATTCTTTGTGAGATATCATCGGACACTCTCTGCATCGACTTGTCGACTTTATTTGTCTGCTGGATTAGTTTTTCGTCTATTTGTTCGCCTAGCTCGCGGATCGATTTTTCAGATTTCTCTGCGTTTTCTTTATTATGTTGCAATAAGGCTTTCATGAGTTCTGCCAAATCAATTTGGTTAGTTGGAGGCAAATTAATTTCTGGCTCTGATGTGAGCCCGTTCGTCCTGTTTTGCATTTCCTCTGAAGTATTCCCCAATGCATTTTCGGAACCATCCGACGCGTTAGTATTCGAAATCAAATTTCCCCTTGGTCCATGTTGCTTAAGTTGTTGGACCGCCTACTTTTAGCTTGGTTACGTGTCTGCATTAGTTCAATTTATACCCGGTACGTACCACACTAATCAGAATAAATGTATCCCCCAAAAATTACGACAGTCACACGAAAGGTGCCCAACCTAGTACGCACTTTTTCACACGCAAAAACAAATTAATATCTTTGATCGAAGTCAGTGCAATTTACAAGCGAGAAAAAAAAAACACATACATATAAAACACACAAATATAGAAAACAAAACAAGGCAAACAACACAACGCCACTCAACAACGCCGTGAATCTTTTGAAAGTCTGCTCCGAAACAACGCAGATGTTGTTTGAGCGCTGAAGGGAAAAAAATTAAGATTATACAATTCTCGCAATCTAACGTTTCAGAGATTCCAGAGTCTAGTGGAATCACAGAAGAGGGTCATTCCGCAGCTTGTGGTCGTGCGGTAGCGTTCTCGCTTCCCGCGCCCGGGTTCGATTCCCGGCGGGGTCAGGGATTTTCTCTACCTCGTGATGACTGGGTGTTGTGTGATGTCCTTAGGTTAGTTAGGTTTAAGTAGTTCTAAGTTCTAGGGGACAAATGAGCATAGATGTTAAGTCCCATAGTGCTCAGAGCCATTTGAACCATTTTGAACAGAAGAGGGTCGCCATGTGTAATGTTGTTGCTTGGTTGGTTCTGAAAGCAGTGCTGATATTCAAGACCATAAAAGTGGGTTAAAAGCTGTGAGCTATCTGAGGAAGTTAAACTGCATTACTGCGCAACTGTTTCACCAGGTATCCAGTCTAGCTTACCAAATTCTCAACCAGACTAACATTAATTATAATCTTTTAGTACTCATATTACGATAACCAATGATATATATATATATATATATATAATCCTAAATAAGGCACCAGTTTAGTTATGAATCAAGTTTGATATGCTGAAATTTTAACGGAAAAATGATCAATGTTAAAATAAATGTCCAGGACATTTATTTTAACATTGATCATTTTTCCGTTAAAATTTCAGCATATCAAACTTGATTCATAACTAAACTGGTCCCTTATTTAGGATTGTGTAAATGTGACTTTGTAATCTTACGGAACACAGCAAATAGGGAGCCAAGATTGGGAGATTACATACAACACTGCATTCATAAAATAACACACGAAGAACGTTGAAACATATCCAAGAGGAAATCAACCACAACCAACCGATTCAATTTTCACCCAAACACTTTACATTCGTAGCGCAACCCTGTCCGTCATGAAATTACCACACACTGGTATACTAAATTCATACTAACTCTATGTGAAATCTTCCCGAAAAGAATAGCTGAGGGCTACTTTGATGCTTACACCACATGCTTCACGTAGTCAACTTGGTTTAAACAAAGAGTGTAACTCCACAATAATTTTGATAATTAAAATAAATTACATCGAAACGCAATTTACAAAAGAAAAACCTCGAACTGGTTACTATCGTCTTACTATTAACCTGATGGGTCAAACAATTGTATAAGCACGTGGTACTGGTCTCACAAAGTACACCCCACGTGGGTTGAACATAAAGAAAAGTTGCTATATTGAAAAACATTGGCAAGACGAGACGTTATAATCTCACGCACATTCGCATTAAGATTGATGATCTTAGTTGGAGTTACTGATCAACACGTGGTTCCACTTTACTCACAAAGTAGTGACAAAGCAACTACCGGAATATATTCTAAACTTCACACTCGAATTTCACTGCCTTGCAATTTAAAATAACATAAGATATTTTAGATCTAAACCTGAAATAAAGGTGATTAAATATTCAGCTAGGCTGAACTTATGAAATTCATTGTCCTACGGACTTAGTAGACACGCGCTTAGCCAGAGATCTTACCACTTCAGACGCTCGCCGCGGACAGACTGACATGGGTCTCTACCGAGCGTGCTTAACAGATACAAACGGAAGTGACCAGAGAGGCAGCTTCCTATATCAACATGACAAGTGACGGACGGGACCATACTAAGAATAGAAACCTCTCTGCTTTTAGAAAGCGTATCTACCTGTTCCGACGTTGGTCCTACTGTTCTCTAGCAGACAGGCTTGTCTGCTACCATCAAGCATGCAACTAGAAATACATTTGGTCGTTCATCCTCTCACACAGAAGGAAGGGGGATGACAGTATCTTATCATATACAGTATATAAAAGAAAGCGGATGTAGAATCTGTATGAGACTGTGTGACATGAATTACATATAAACTGTGTTTTAAAGTGTAGTAGTGTGACAGATTGTTCTTGTTTATGTGTAAAAGTAACACGTGTCACTGCTCAGTCTCCTCCCAGATAGTCAGAAACACCACAGTAAATTTAGAAGAGGAATTTATGCCATAAATGACAACAGATTTAAGAAATTAACATGAAAGGAATCCAACAGAGACCTTTCATTACTCCCAAGAAGAGGGAGTGTGAAGGGGAGGTAAGGGGGGGGAAGTATTAGGGATGAGGAGGGATGGGGAAGGGGGTAGGGCAGCCAGGAAAGGAAGGAGAACTGCACTAGCTCGGGGCCCCGTGCTCGCCATGCACATATCCACAAAAGAGTTGTGGACTCCCTGGGGGGAGCAAGCTATGGGATTTAAAAACATATGGTTCTCCAGCTTTAATAAAACAGTTTTGGGTTACAGAAATTATATTATTTGTCTCTTCAAAAATTTCTATACAGTGAATAGGTATACCATTAAAACAAAATGCAGGTAAAACTAATTTAACTAATATTTATCTTTTCAGTTTATTTTTTGTTCCAATGTTTATTTTTTATTCCTGTTAATGTTTTAGTATTTTTATTACTGCAGTATACATATTGTACAAGATCATTAAAGACAATACAACAACTATTTTGTAAGGGATCTCACTAACTTTAGCTACTGGAACAGAATAAAGAGGAACTTTCTTGGAATATTTACTGTTGTTAGTTATTATTTCTAAACATTACATTAGTGCTTCAAATTCTTGTTTATTTTGGAAATCAGGATTATTATAATTATAGATTGTTGCAGCTAATCTTGTAATTCCATTTTCTGTAGCTAATGAGGAACAGAACATTCCTCTTAGTCCTCTGTCTGGACATTTTTAAAATAATTATAATGTGGTTACCAAGTTGTTTATTAATTCCTGGATTCAATAATTGGCAAATAATTTATTGCATAGTTTTGCTCTAAAATTAGAATTAATCCAAGTTAAACAGTCTTTTCCAATAGAATTATCGTTGTCTATTATATTTTTTGTGTCCTCCTTGTATGCAAAAATTAGAATTACTTATTAAATATTTGCTCCTTTCTTCTTTGTCAAAAATACCACCAAAATCTTGTGTTATATCTAAATCTAATACATAGTAATGTTCTATTGTGAGATCTTTTAAAATATTTGGTTATTCAATTAAATGTGAATATAATTTAACATCGACTAATTCTGTTTATAAGGAATAGCGATAGGTTTTTTAATTATATTTTTGCTTAATAATTTTTACATCTTTATTACTATTTTTAGTGCTATTGATTGTTTGTATATTAGAATGTAATAAGTAATGAATTTTTGCTTTAACTCCATACCTAGCCAAATTACATTTAGAAAATGAACAGCTTAAAAAACTGTTAAAACTTCCATGTGCTGATTTTTTCCAAGAAACTTTCCATTTTTCATTCTCCTTGACAATCTATAAAATCTGTTATTTTAACAACCATAATATTATCGCAAAACTTTTCTGTTACAGGCTTAAATTCCTCTAATTTTATTTTCTCCTTTTGTATAGATAATATCGCCAATATTTGTGACAAATTTATTATTATAAAATTTTCTTTAAGCAGCCACAACCAAAATTTTCGATTGTTGGTTTTGTTTTATTTCCAAGCAGTTCTGTTATAGAATATTCTTTAGCACATGTTTTATTTTCCACTTCCATTTATATAGAAAAATTTTTATTATGTTTTGTGTAAAAGTAGCTATAACAAAATGTAACTGAAACATAGTAGTATAATGATTCTATTTTTCTTTCCTCTCTGAAGAAACTTAAAAATATAAATAATGTGTTTCATGATCTGGATTTCACTCTGTGAATTTTTTTCTAATTTTATTTCTCTTACTACATTTTATAATCTTAAGATGGACAAACACTGCCTAAGCAGTGTGGTGACTGTCTAGAGAAGAATAATATTAATTAATTTTATAAACATAAATGTCAAAAAGATGGATATTGTAGGATTTGTAAAGAATGTCTATCTTACTACCTAGAAAATTAAGGTTACATATGAATGTGGTAGAATTGTAGGTAAAAGAACACTAAAAAATAGTGTACAATCGACAGTTCCTAAAAATCTTAGGTGGTCAAGAAGAAAAAAATTAGAAAAATATTGGGCAAGGAACAGAAGTATTTATTTATTTATTTATGATCACCTTTTAACCGAACTTGAGAAGCAGTAAAATTTTAATATTAATCATTCCTTGTGAGAATGAATTATTTCTTTTCCATATGTGCACATTTTATAAAAAAATAACTTATTTTCTTATGTTCACTTTTTTATGAAAAGGCAATTATTTTATAAGATAAGAAGAAATACGCATTTTTATTCATTTTCTAAGTAATTTATGCTAAAATAGGCGTTTTTAGGCGAAAATAAGTGAATTTTGAACTAAAATTTGGAGTATAGTAGGATATTTATGTACATTCTAAGTAACTTGGGTCGGTCCTGGCATGATCCAGGACTGAGCTAAGTGAGCCAGAACCTGCAGGAATATTGTACTAATACACATGATGACAGGGCACATACTCCAAGTATTTGGGAAACCCAAACACTTCCACTACATTGTCACAGGCTGCAGCATCATTCATCACTCTGTATCACTCGTTCTCAGCTGCCCACTGTCCACTGTCGTCGCTCTTTACACTGCCTTATGTGTCGCTTGGCATTGACTACAAAAATGTGTGGCATATGAGGAGCTGCTGTTGAAACTTCATGATTCTTCTTCTTCTGCTGCTACTGACTGAGCAAGACTGAGGTCCCAGAGCTGCTGAGCCTCCCCTATACCCCTCCAATGATGTCACAAGATACTGTCATCCTACTGGCTGAAACCTAACATGTGACTGGATTGAGGGCTCTTTTGGTGTCCTCCATTTTCCCCCACCATCTTTAATTATGTCACAGAACAGACGACAGTACTCTCTGGTGGTGCTACTGTGTACTAGACCCGGACCTTGTGATGAACACACTGTTTCACGCCATCTTGCATAATGGTACATGTGTCATCAGCAGACATCATGGCCGCCATCTTGGATTATGTCACAGAACAGACGACAGCGCCCTCTGGTGGCAGTACTGTGCACTAGGTCACATGGAGTCTGGAACTCGCCATGAACACACTGGATGGCTCTACCGCATCAAATTGTTTTAATAAATACTGCATGCAAAATAATAAAGACTTATGTCAGCACAGGTCGAGTCCTGCCCCACCAATCCCTAGGAAGAGCTGGCAGTTGGGTGACAGGTTAGCGGAGGTAGCCCAAGTGCCCTTCCTTTCCCGCCATTTTCTTAAGTTAGTAGAGATAGCCTAAGTGACCTTTCTTAAACGCCAAAACTGAAACATTGTGCCAGTCCCTACAAAGAGGTGGTTGTCGGATGACTTGGGTTAGTGGAGGTCAACTGTCCTTTCCTTCCCGCTATTTTTCTTACGTTAATAGAGGCTGCATTGTCCAGATGGAAGTTGAACTTCCCACCATTTTCTTGGGGACGGGGGTAGGTTAGTGGATGTAGCCCAATTGACCTATTTTCCCGCCAAAATTCAAGCTTCCCACCAAAATCCGCCATCTTGGATGACGTCATCACCGCCATATTGGATAACAGTACTTTGTGCTGATGTCCCCCTTGTCCCAATACTCGTCTCCTTAGCTTTGATTTAGCTGTATTGTTCTTTCGCAGTTCCACTGACAGACGATATATGTTTGAATGTCAATGAATGATTTGTTTCTGAACTGGCATCCTCCGACTAGTCGACTTTGGAAGTCATTGGGCATTCGTGACCAACCTATTTTGCCATTGCTGTTTCTTTACTGACAGTAAAAATCTCCCTACCTCTTGTGACATCTAATGGTCAATTCCGCATGACGTAGGGATGTTCCGATACTTTTGATAAGACAGAGAGCGCAGAAATGCCAAAACAGCCTTCGATGAAGTTAAAAGTGACCTGAAAAGTGATATGAGGATTCCACTGTTAAGCACAGTGAGGAGACTGGATAGGTGAAAAGAATTAAAGAAATGTGATAGATAATATTTATTCGGAATTTTTCAAATCATTGGGATATGTGGCAACCAAACTACTACTCAAGCTGTTGAGTATAACAATGACACTGGATACATACCATAATAGTTTCGGAAAAATGTTACCCATTCAATTCCGGGTACAGCAATTAAAGAAAGGTATTACAAGTGGAAGTACTTGTCCCAAGACGCTACAGAATAAGAAATGAGAGTTAATGTGTGAGTACAGGGAATCCAGTACTTAAGTCAGAGTTTCGCAGAGATTTGGAAGACACATGATCAAATAAAACAAAGGTGATAGATAATATTTATTCGGAATTTTTCAAATCATTGGGGGATGTGGCAACCAAACTACTACTCAAGCTGTTGAGTATAACAATGACACTGGATACATACCATAATAGTTTCGGAAAAATGTTATCCATTCAATTCCGGGTACAGCAAGAGCAAATAAGCCCGAGAACCATAGCGTAATAGTTTAGCAGGTCACGTATCTAAGTTGCTGACAAGAGAAACCTATGGAAGGATGAGAAAGAAAATGCGGTTTGGCGTTACGCTAAAAATGGAAGGAACACATCAGAATAAACAAGACACGTTTATAGGGTTGAAGACTTGGAAAAATTTATCGACAATGTAAAATGATGCAAGGTGGAAAAATTGAAGGAAGGCTTCCAAAAAATCGAGATATGTTTAAAGGACTGTCGACCTGGAAAAGTGGTCGTCAGTGAAAAATGGTGCAAGGTATTCGAAATACTGAGAAAAATAGTACGCTATAGAGAAAGAGGCAATATACTATGTACAAAAACCAAGAGAGAACAATATTAGTAGAAGACTAAGAACGAAGTTCTGAGATAAAAAAGGGTATGAGATAGGGATGTAGTCTTTCGCTCCTACTGTCCAGTCCATACATGGAAAATAAACAAAATTTCAAGAGTGGGCCTAAAATTCAGGGTGACAGGACATGAATGATGGGATTTGCATATTATATTGCTACCCACAGGGAATGTGAAGATTTACAGAATTGCTGATTAGAATCAATGGCATATTGAATACAGATCATGAACTGAGAGTAAAGTGAAGAAAATCGAAAGTAATGAGTGGTAGAATTCATAAGATTAAATATAAAGAAAGTAAAGGAATTCTGTTACCTTACAAGCAAAATAACACGTGACGGACGAAGCAAGGAGGCCAAAAGGAGACTAGCGCAGGAGAGTAGGGCATTCCTTGCCAAAGAGAAGTCCACTGGTATCAATGTATGCCTGTGTTTGATAGAGAAATTGCTGAGAATGTGTGTTTGCGGTAGAGAATTGCATGGTAATAAATCATGGATTGCAGGAAAACCGGCACAATGGTGCCACAGATGAGTACTGGAAATTAGGTGGAGTTATAAGGTAAGGAATGAAGTTATTCTCCGAAGAGTCGGCGAAGAATGGAACATGAGGAAACCTTGACTAGAGTATGGGACAGGATATAGAACATGCGTTACGACCTCAGAGAATCCGGCCATAGTACTAGAGGAAGGTGTCGAAGGTAAAAACTGTAGGGAAAGACAGAGCTTGGAATACATGCAACAAATAATTGTGAACGTGGGACTCAAGGTTAAGAGAGGAATTCGCGTCGGGCCGCAGCAAACCAGTCTGAAGAATAATTACTTTCAGCAAAATATGGGCAACGAAACTGGTCGTCATCGTTCACTAATTTCTGATCGCATCCGCTACTCTACGAGTATGCATCGATTACTCAGATACGTGCAGGCTAACAATTGCTTTCTTTCTGAAATAGGTTCCAAGTCAGATCTTTTGACTAAATAATGTGAAAAACCGCAAGCCAAAAATTCTCTCTCAATGAAAGACTTGTTGGATAATATTTTTTGGGTCTAACTGTAGGTAAATATTTCAAAAACGAAGCTGCAAATATCTGCTGAAACACCAGAAAAAAATGCGCCAGACATCACAAAAGAGAGACACCTGATGCCACTCTTAGAATTTTCTTTGGTATGCTTTTTATTCTTATCAGTGTATCTCTATTCATCAAATACTGACTGCAATTTGTGCTCCCAATATTAATTTTGAATTGCCCTGTTTTTCACAGTTTATTATATTACCGAAATGTTGATTTCGTAAAATCAAAAGTTGTTAAATATAGGCGAAAAACTGAGTATTACTTGTACCACACATTGACGGAAAAAATCGCTACACCAAATAGTAATTAGTGTAGAGGAATGAAATTACGGAAAAACAGAATATATTTGTCTAGGAAACATATTCAAGTGCTTAGCAACGGAAGACCAAAGGAGGATTTAAGCGCGAGATAAGATGTTGCAAATGTGAAATGCTGGTACCGTACATTAATAACCCGTGTAACCGTCAGAATGTTGAATGAAAGCATGCAAACGTGCATGCATTGTGCATTACAAATGCCGGATGTCAATATTTGCGATGGAGTTACATGCCTGCTGCACTTGGTTGGTCAATACAGGGAATGCAGTTGTGAAATTTGTCGTCCGATGATGTACCACATGTTGTCAATTGGAGATACATCCGGTGATCGAGCAGGCCATTTCGCAGCTCGTTCTGTAGCGGACAGCGTTGCTATTCCTGGATCACGAGATCCAGGGTTCGATTCCCGGACGCGTTTGGGATTTTCTCTGCCCGGGAATTGGTTGTTTGTGTTGTCCTCATCATTTCATCATCATTCATGAAAGGGTCTCGATTGGACTCTGTGCAGACTGGGAATTTGTACGGGCGCTAATGACTTCATCATCGAGCAGGCCAAGGCAACATGTCGGCATTCCATAGAGCATGTCGGATTGCAGCAGAAGCATGTAGGCGATCATTCTCCTGGTGGTTCAAAATGGTTCAAATGGCTCTGAGCACTTTGGGACTTAACATGTATGGTCATCAGTCCCCTAGAACTTAGAACTACTTAAACCTAACTAACCTAAGGACATCACACAACACCCAGCCATCACGAGGCAGAGAAAATCCCTGACCCCGCCGGGAATCGAACCCTGGAACCCGGGCGTGGGAAGCGAGAACGCTACCGCACGACCACGAGATGCGGGCCATTCTCCTGGTGGAAAACATTTGGAATGCTGTTCATGAATGGCAGCACAACAACAGATCGAAACACCAAATTGCGTACAAGTTTGCAGTCAGAAAGTTTGATATAACCACGAGAGTGCTCCTGCTGTCATACGTTGTGGTACTCCACACCATAACTCCAGGTGTCGGTCCCTTGTTTCTAGCAAGCAGAGAGGTTGGTTGCAGACCCTCAAGTGGTCTGACCAACACTCGGCCATCAGTGGCACCGAGGCTGTACCATCTTTCGTTAGAAAACGCCAGAGACTTCCTGTCTGCCCCAATGAGCTCTTGACGCTACTGGAGTCGCAGATGGCGGGGTTTTGGGGTCACTGGAATGCACGCTACACGACGCCAGGTTCGGAGCTGTTCATGAAGTAACCGATCTGTAAGAGTTCTTTTCATCACTGTAGTGCCAACTGCCGCTAAAATTTCTTTTGCAGATGCAGTATAATGCATTACAGCCATAATGTCGAACACGATTTTCTTCCCTCTCGGTAGTGCTACGTGGCCGTACGGAGCCCAGTCTTCTTGCGACCGAACATTCTCTTGACAAGCGCTGCCAGCAGTCACGTACAGTGGCTGCATTCCTACTGAGTCTTTCTGCAGTATCACAGAAGTGACATCCATCTTCCCGTAGACCTATTATAAGACTCCATTCATACTCAGTGAGGTGTTGATAATGGCGTCTTTGTCGACTTCAGTGCATTCTTGACTGACATCAGCTCACTCCTTCCAGTCTCAAAGGTAACAATAGCTCACGAACGTTATAGCGTTTATTTAAAGCAAAACTGATTTGCGTCCTCATAGTGGCATTACTGGCACCACTATTAACCTACAGGAAGGAAATTTGAATACTATCATCTTTCAGATGTAGAAACAGGCCTACCGACCTTCGTTTACGTAGCGCAACTCCTTCTTGGTGTTGCGATTGTCTTACCGTCAGTGTAGTTTCAGATGCTTTACACAAGTGAATATCTCAGACTTGCCAGTCAATTGTTGTGGTTCCTGATCAGAAATAATTTTCAGAACATTTTAAACTAAATAATTTGTTTCTCAAGGTGACAGTTTCTTGTCTGTGACAATGTCTACGTCTAAAGTACTTTAGCCATGAAGTTTTAATTATTACCTCGATAGCTTAAAGTTCCATAATTAATTACTTGTGGGTAAGCACGCGGCACAGATTGACTACGTGCAAACAAACCAGAAACTAATTTTGTACCTTTGTTTTTGTGAGATGATAATTGAAAGTTTTAAGCAGAATCTAGTTTTTTAAGCCTCTAAACGTCTATGACGTCGCAACTCCTGTTCTATACGTCGTGCAATGAAACAGTTTTGCCGGTATATTCAGTCTTAGTTGTGGATACTTTCTAACAACTGTGTTGCGAATGCACTAACTAACAAAGATGTAATAAATTAAAACGTCATGCATGGTGCTGATGCTTCACTTTATGAACAGAAAAATGCAATAAGCGATAAACTCTGTACTCATGATCAATTTGTGCAAAGGAGAGGGGGGGGGGGCATCAGCGAGAGAATCTTTTGGAAAAGTTTGAAATTATGTGTAAAATTTGTTGGAAGTCATTAAGTGCACTGATTCTGAAATACTGGATGCCTGAAGTCTTCGTATTTGGACGCCATCAGTTAGGTTGCCTCTAGAAAAAAAAAGTATCTAACTGTAATTTAGTGTTATTGTATTAAAATGTTAACATAAAATTGTACCTCCTAATTAGTAGATTGTGAAAGCATTTTAAACTTTTAAATTCGGTTAGTATTTACGCGAAGTATTGACAGTAACCTTTTTATTGCCCCTGGAAACTGTTAGATAAGCAGCTTGAAACTGGTAAAGCGTTACGGGTTCCAGGGCAGTAGCTTAGTAGTTAGTAATACAGATGGTGTTATCTTAGGTGGTTGGAATAGGCAAGTCGCCGTGAGCGTCGAACACACTGACTTGCCATTCTCTGCAATCTCTTTAACTCGATCATGTCGGTATACCCTATGGTGAAATCGTTGTCATTACACGAGCTAAATGCAAGACAGAGCAAGTTAAACGTATTCCAGTTTATATTTCATACGTCACTCGTTTTTAGGCATGTGTTATTAGTTACTGTATCGCAGCAGCCCGTCTTCCAGTGAACACCCCTAGAATAAAGGTCCGTGACCTGCCACTTACTGTGATTTGGACCAATGTCCTTAACATCGTTAACCGCAGAATCTTTGAACATACTCTCAATTAGAGTATAATAAAATTTCTGGAGGCCGGGAAGCTTATGTCCACGAATCAGCATGGTCTTAGACAGCAGCTTTCGTGTGAAACTCAGCTTGCACTTTTCTCACATGTTATACTGCGAGCAATGAATGAACGGAACAGCCAGATTCAGTATTTTTATATTCGCAGAAAGCGTTTGACACAGTGCCCCACTGTAGGCTGTTAAAAGAAGATACGAGCATAGGGAATAAGTGCGCGGATACGTGACTGGCTCCAAGGCTTCTCAAGTTGTGGAAACCAGTATTTTATTCTCATCAGGGAGAGATAAGGGTATCATCGGGAGTGACCCGAAGAAGTGTAATAGGACCGCTATTATTCTCTATATTCATAAATGGTTTGGCGGACAGGGTGGGCAGCAATCTGGGATCGTTTGCCGATAATGCTGTAGTGTGCGGTAAGGTATCGAAGATGACTGACTGTAGCAGGATACAAGATGACTTAGACAGAATTTGTAGTTGGTGTGATGAATGGCAGGTAGCTCTAAGTGTGAGAAAATGTAAAGCAATGGGGATGAATAGGAAAAACAAACCCTTAATGTTCAGATACAGCAGTAGTAGCGTCCCGTTTGATACAGTCGCGCCGTTTAAATATCTGGGACTAGTGTGGCAGAGCGATATGAAATGAAACGAGTACGTGAGGACTGTGGTAGGAAAGGCGAATGGTCGACTTCGGTTTATTGGGAGAATTCTAGGACAGTGTGGTTCACCTGTAAAGGATACCGCATATACGACGCTAGAGCGGTCTATTCATGAGCACAGCTCGAGTGTTCGGGATCCGTGCCAGAGCGGATTAAAGACAGATATCGAAGCAATTCAGGTGCGGACTGTTAGATTTGTTACTGGTAGTTTCAAACAAAACGCAAGTGTTACGGAGATGCTTCGGGAACTCAAATGGCAGTCCCTGGAGGGAAGGGGATATTCCTTTTGAGGAAAACTATCGAGAAAACTTATAGAACCGGCATTTGAAGCTGTCTCCAGAACTATTCTTTTGTCTCCAAAGAACATTGCGCGTAAATACGACGAAGATAAGATACGAGGTATTAGGCTAATACGGAGGCACATAGTCCCGGCGGAGGTTCGAGTCCTCCCTCGGGCATGGGTGTATGTATTTGTCCTTAGTGTAATGTAGGTTAATTAGTGTGTAAGCTTAGGGACTGATGACCTTAGCAGTCAAGTCCCATAAGATTTCACACACATTTGAACATTTTTTTTTTTTTTTGAACGGATTCACATAGAGAGTTGTTTTTCCCTCGGCCTGTTTGCGAGTGGTAGAGGGAAGGAAATGACTAAAAGTGGTACGAGGTACCCTCAGTCACGCGCCGTAAGGTGGATTCCGAAATGTCTATGTGTATGTAGATGTAGATGAGCCGTAACGTATCTGGGCCCAGCGGAAATACCCTACATTCTCGACGGCACACCCGCGCAGTAAAATTCGCTATTAAAGCGCTGAGCGTTCCGCTGTTAACGTACGCGACGCTGAAAGCCGGCCTGTGTCGGGGTGTCACTGCGCGGTCCTGGCCGCCCACGCGCGCAGCCGCAGGGCGTGGGAACGGCGGCGGCGGCGGCGGCGGCCGGTGACATCACGCCTGCCGCCCGCCACGCCACGCCACGCCACAGTCTCGTCCGCGCGATTAATCTCGCGCCGCTCCGCAGCCGCCTCCCAGCGGACACCGCGGCCGTGTCCCCCACCCTCCTGTCCGCTAATGCCGTGTCCGACCACCTGCCGACTACCCTCGACCGCTGTCACTGCGGACGCCTCGGTAAAGTTCCTTCCGCGGTCACTGTGACGCAACTTGTCACTTTACGACAGAACGGTGAAAAGTTCTTGGTCTCTAGTCTGTTTTTACGTAATAAATCCTCTCGCCCTGTTCTCGTATCAAGCATGAAGACCGGTTTGATGCAACTTGGAATTTATTTTATTTAATCGTGTCCAAGCCATAGACAACCCACATATTACATATACACACAAATACAAACACAATACACATACAGGGTGTTTCAAAAATGACCGGTATATTTGAAACGGCAATACAAACTAAACGAGCAGCGATAGAAATACACCGTTTGTTGCAATATGCTTGGGACAACAGTACATTTTCAGGCAGACAAACTTTCGAAATTACAGTAGTTACAATTGTCAACAACAGATGGCGCTGCGGTCTGGGAAACTCTATAGTACGATATTTTCCACATATCTAGCATGCGTAGCAATAATATGGCGTAGTCTCTGAATGAAATTACCCGAAACCTTTGACAACGTGTCTGGCGGAATGGCTTCACATGCAGATGAGATGTACTGCTTCAGCTGTTCAATTGTTTCTGGATTCTGGCGGTACACCTGGTCTTTCAAGTGTCCCCACAGAAAGAAGTCACAGGTGTTCATGTCTGGCGAATAGGGAGGCCAATCCACGCCGCCTCCTGTATGTTTCGGATAGCCCAAAGCAATCACACGATCATCGAAATATTCATTCAGGAAATTAAAGACATCGGCCGTGCGATGTGGCCGGGCACCATCTTGCATAAACCACGAGGTGTTCGCAGTGTCGTCTAAGGCAGTTTGTACCGCCACAAATTCACGAAGAATGTCCAGATAGCGTGATGCAGTAATCGTTTCGGATCTGAAAAATGGGCCAATGATTCCTTTGGAAGAAATGGCGGCCCAGACCAGTACTTTTTGAGGATGCAGGGACGATGGGACTGCAACATGGGGCTTTTCGGTTCCCCATATGCGCCAGTTCTGTTTATTGACGAAGCTGTCCAGGTAAAAATAAGCTTCGTCAGTAAACCAAATGCTGCCCACATGCATATCGCCGTCATCAATCCTGTGCACTATATCGTTAGCGAATGTCTCTCGTGCAGCAATGGTAACGGCGCTGAGGGGTTGCCGCGTTTGAATTTTGTATGGATAGAGGTGTAAACTCTGGCGCATGAGACGATACGTGGACGTTGGCGTCATTTGGACCGCAGCTGCAACACGGCGAACGGAAACCCGAGGCCGCTGTTGGATCACCTGCTGCACTAGCTGCGCGTTGCCCTCTGTGGTTGCCGTACGCGGTCGCCCTACCTTTCCAGCACGTTCATCCGTCACGTTCCCAGTCCATTGACACTTTGCAAACAGATCCTTTATTGTATCGCTTTTCGGTCCTTTGGTTACATTAACCCTCCGTTGAAAACTTCGTCTTGTTGCAACAACACTGTGTTCTAGGCGGTGGAATTCCAACACCAGAAAAATCCTCTGTTCTAAGGAATAAACCATGTTGTCCACAGCACACTTGCACGTTGTGAACAGCACACGCGTACAGCAGAAAGACGACGTACAGAATGGTGCACCCACAGACTGCGTTGTCGTCTACATCTTTCACATCACTTGCAGCGCCATCTGTTCTTGCAAATTGTAACTACTGTAATTTCGAAAGTTTGTCTGCCTGAAGATGTACTGTTGTCCCAAGCATATTGCAACAAACGGTGTATTTCTATCGCTGCTCGTTTAGTTTTTATTGCCGTTTCAAATATACCGGTCATTTTTGAAACACCCTGTATGTATATATAAAACAAACCCATAATGGGGAGTCACATTACATTATAAAGACAAACATAGTATATATATCATATCACGTCCCGCCAAAATTCAGCGCATTTAACTGCCACTGCCGTAGCGTTTGCCAGATCTTCTTTCCTGCACACTTCCCCCATGTTGCTGCATTCCAGGCGGTGATCCATTGTTTGGGTCTGTCCGCACTGGCACGTGTCCGTCCCGTCTCTGTATCCACATGTAGACATGTTTACGTTGCATCTGCCCACCCCAGTTCGTAGGCGGTTGAGGGTTCTTCATAATGGCCATTTTAGTTCATTTCCAGAGGCCAATTGTTCGTTGGGTGAGATTAGAGGTGCCTGGTCTCCCGTAGGCAATGTTGCTTGCCATTTTGACAATCTGCCCTTTGGTTTTGAGGTTTCGAGCGGTTGAACTGAGGTGAGGAAACTCCGTCTTCATTTTAGACGTGTGTGTGGAGGGTTTTGTCCGAAGAGAGGATGGCGCTGGTCGCGCAGCTGCTTGAGGCGCTCTGCTTCGCTTGCTACAGCTCGTCTGATGTTGGGTGGAGCTACGCCACTAAGCAAATAAAGTAGGCTAACCGGGGTGGGTCTTATGCCACAGCAGAGGCGTCCACGTCGCGGCCCTGGGAGGACTACTTGTAGTCCTGCTGATTCTGCTACCACCAAGCCATTACAAGAAAGAACAAAATGCAACTTGTAATGACCGAATAGTGAAACGTAGGCAGACAAAAAAGAAAAAAAAATCGTATCTTTATAAACACAAAAAAATGTGAAGAGCACCGGACCATCTGTCTAATTTTCATGCAACTGAAGTCTTGCTGAGAGTGTTGAATAGAAGGCTATATGGCAAGCTGTATAGAGGGATTGCAGAGGAGCAGTTCGGATTTAGAGGAGCAAAAGGAAGAAGAGATGCTATTCAAATGGTTCTGAGCACTAGGGGACTTAACTTCTGAGCTCATCAGTTTCCTAGATCTTAGAACTACTTAAACCTAACTAACCTAAGGACATCACTCACATCCATGCCCGAGACAGGATTCGAACCTGCGACCGGGGCGGTCGCGCGGTTCCATACTCTAGCGCCTAGAACCACTCTAGAGATGCTATTGGCCTGTTAAGAACTATAGGGGAAAGATATGTGGAAAAGGTAGAGAAATCTTTGCTGTTTTTATAGATTTAGAAAAGGCTTTTGAAAGAGTTTAGTGGAACAAGCTGATGGATATTTTGAAGAGGAAAGGAATAGATTGGAAAGAGAGACGACTGATACAGAATCTACAGGGTGATCAAAAAGTCAGTATAAATTTGAAAAGTGAATTAATGACGGAATAATGTAGATAGAGAGGTAGAAATTGACACACATGCTTGGAATGACATGGGGTTTTATTAGAACCTAAAAAAATACCAAAGTTCAAAAAATGTCCGACAGATGGCGTTTCATCTGATCAGAATAGCATTATAGCATAACAAAGTAAGACAAAGCAATGATGATGTTCTTTACAGGGACAAAACCAGAACCACGCACTTCCTCGAAGAAAAAGGGCCCGATAACGGTAGATGTGGTAAATCCAACCCATACCGTGACTTTCTCGTCGTGCAGTGGAGTTTCCACGACAGTTCTAGGATTTTAGGTGGCCCAAATTCTGCAATTGTGGGCGTTGACAGACCCTCGGAGCGTGAAATTAGCTTCGTCGGTCCACAGCACGTTACTCAACCAATCGTCATCTTCCGCCATCTTTTGAAACGCCCACACCGCAAATGCCCTCCGCTTCACTAAATCGCCAGGTAACAGTCCATGATGCCGATGGATTTTGTACGGATAGTATCGGAGGGTACGCCTAAGTGCCAACCAAACAGTAGTGTATGGAATGCCGGTGCGACGTGCGACTGCACGAGCGCTGACTTCCTCGTGCACAGACGAACCCGCTACAGTCTCCATTACTTCCTGAACTGTTTCAGCAGCGTTTGTCAACGGATCTTTACCCGCCCGAATCCCCTTCCTATGGCGATAGGATTGTAACGCTGAACTAGCACATTCCCCATTCTGATTATACAGTTTCACTAAAAGCCCCTTTTCAGGTTGTTGTTGTTGTGGTCTTCAGTCCTGCGACTGGTTTGATGCAGCTCTCCATCCTACTCTATCCTGTGCGAGCTTCTTCATCTCCCAGTACCTACTGCAACCTATATCCTTCTGAATCTGCTTAGTGTATTGATCTCTTGGTCTCCCTCTACGATTTTTACCCTCCACGCTGCCCTCCAATGCTAAATTTGTGATCCCTTGATGCCTCAGAACATGTCCTACCAACCGGTCCCTTCTTCTAGTCAAGTTGTGCCACAAACTCCTCTTCTCCCCAATCCTATTCAATACCTCCTCATTAGTTACGTGATCTACCCACCTTATCTTCAGCATTCTTCTGTAGCACCACATTTCGAAAGCTTCTATTCTCTTCTTGTCCAAACTGGTTATCGTCCATGTTTCACTTCCATACATGGCTACACTCCATACAAATACTTTCAGAAACGGCTTCCTGACACTTAAATCTATACTCGATGTTAACAAATTTCTCTTCTTCAGAAACAATTACCTTGCCATTGCCAGTCTACATTTTATATCCTCTCTACTTCGACCATCATCAGTTATTTTACTCCCTAAATAGCAAAACTCCTTTACTACTTTAAGTGTCTCATTTCCTAATCTAATCCCCTCAGCATCACCCGATATAATTTGACTACATTCCATTATCCTCGTTTTGCTTTTGTTGATGTTCATCTTATATCCTCCTTTCAACACACTGTCCTTTCCGTTCAACTGCTCTTCCAAGTCCTTTGCTGTCTCTGACAGAATTACAATGTCATCGGCAAACCTCAAAGTTTTTACTTCTTCTCCATGAATTTTAATACCTACTCCGAATTTTTCTTTTGTTTCCTTTTCTGCTTGCTCAATATACAGATTGAATAACATCGGGGAGAGGCTACAACCGTGTCTCACTCCTTTCCCAACCACTGATTCCCTTTCATGCCCCTCGACTCTTATAACTGCCATCTGGTTTCTGTACAAATTGTAAATAGCCTTTCGCTCCTTGTATTTTACCCCTGCCACCTTCAGAATTTGAAAGAGAGTATTCCAGTTAACGTTGTCAAAAGCTTTCTCTAAGTCTACAAATGCTAGAAACGTAGATTTGCCTTTTCTTAATCTTTCTTCTAAGACAAGTCGTAAGGTTAGTATTTCCTCACGTGTTCCAACATTTCTACGGAATCCAAACTGATCTTCCCCGAGGTCCGCTTCTACCAGTTTTTCCATTCGTCTGTAAAGAATTCGCGTTAGTATTTTGCAGCTGTGACTTAGTAAACTGATAGTTCGGTAATTCTTACATCTGTCAACACCTGCTTTCTTTGGGATTGGAATTATTATATTCTTCTTGAAGTCTGTGGGTATTTCGCCTGTCTCATACATCTTGCTCACCAGATGGTAGAGTTTTGTCATGACTGCCTCTCCCAAGGCCATCAGTAGTTCTAATGGAATGTTGTCTACTCCCGGGGCCTTGTTTCGACTCAGGTCTTTCAGTGCTCTGTCAAACTCTTCACGCAGTATCTTATCTCCCATTTCATCTTCATCTACATCCTCTTCCATTTCCATAATATTGTCCTCAAATACATCGCCCTTGTATAAACCCTCTATATACTCCTTCCACCTTTCTGCCTTCCCTTCTTTGCTTAGAACTGGGTTGCCATCTGAGCTCTTGATATTCATACAAGTGGTTCTCTTCTGTCCAAAGGTCTCTTTAATTTTCCTGTAGGCAGTATCTATCTTACCCCTAGTGAAACAAGCCTCTACATCCTTACATTTGTCCTCTAGCCATCCCTGCTTAGCCATTTTGCACTTCCTGTCGATCTCATTTTTGAGACGTTTGTATTCCTTTTTGCCTGCTTCATTTACTGCGTTTTTATATTTTCTCCTTTCATCAATTAAATTCAATATTTCTTCTGTTACCCAAGGATTTCTATTAGCCCTCGTCTTTTTACCTACTTGATCCTCTGCTGCCTTCACTACTTCATCCCTCAGAGCTACCCATTCTTCTTCTACTGTATTTCTTTCCCCCATTCCTGTCAATTGTTCCCTTATGCTCTGCCTGAAGCTCTCTATAACCTCTGGTTCTTTCAGTTTATCCAGGTTCCGTCTCCTCAAATTCCCACCTTTTGGCAGTTTCTTCAGTTTTAATCTACAGTTCATAACCAATAGATTGTGGTCAGAGTCCACATCTGCCCCTGGAAATGTCTTGCAATTTGAAACCTGGTTCCTAAATCTCTGTCTTACCATTATATAATCTATCTGATACCTTTTAGTATCTCCAGGATTCTTCCAGGTATACAACCTTCTTTTATGATTCTTGAACCAAGTGTTAGCTATGATTAAGTTATGCTCTGTGCAAATTTCTACAAGGCGGCTTCCTCTTTCATTTCTTCCCCCCAAATCCATATTCACCTACTTTGTTTCCTTCTCTCCCTTTTCCTACTGACGAATTCCAGTCACCCATGACTATTAAATTTTCGTCTCCCTTCACTACCTGAATAATTTCTTTTATCTCGTCATACATTTCAACAATTTGAATAATTTCTTTTATCTCATCATACATTTCATCAATTTCTTCAGGTAACGTCAACATACTGCGACTGCTGGCGCATCTGATTCTCTCTCTCATTACAGCTCCTGTTATACACGATTGTCATGCGCAGTCACTGACGTTTTACTGTCCAGCGCCATCTGACGGACATTTTATGAACTTTGTTTTTTTTTGTTCTAATGAAACCTCATGTCATTCCAAGCATGTGTGTTAATTTTTACCTCTTTATCTAGATTATTCCGTGGTTTATTAAGTTTTCAAATTTATACTGACTTTTTGATCACCCGGTATATTTACACCAGAAAGTAAGGATAAGGATTGGAAATGAAATGTCAGAAGGAAGCAGCATTGGACGAGGTGTTAGACAAGGTTGTTGCCTTTCCCCGCGTTGTTTAACGCATACCTTAAATAGATTATTGCGAAAAGCTTAGATGGTAAAAGAGGAATTTGTATTGGTGGAAATGGAAGAGAATGTATAAGATTTGCTGATGACATGGTAGTAGTGGCAGAAAGTGAACGGACAGTGAATAACATGCTCAAAGATCTGAATGAAGCTTGTGTGGAATATGGGATGCAAATAAACACAGTAAAAACAAAGGGTATGGTCATCACCACAAGATGCAGACTGTCCAATATTAAAATAGGACGTTCTACCATTAGCCAAGTAAGTGCATTTAAGTATCTTGGAACCGCAATAACTGAAGACTTGAGATGTCATCAGGAGGTGAAAACTCGAATTGCCATAGCGAAGGAGGCATTCAACAGAAAGAGGAGACTCTTATGTGGCAAATTAGGTAAAGGACTAACGTAAAGGCTTGGCAAATGTTTTGTCTGGGGTGTGGCATTATATGGGGCAGAAACATGGACGTGGGACATTCATTGAGAAGGGAGTGCTTGATGGCTGATGCTTTGGAAGGATTGGTTTGTGGGAGAAGACTGAGAGGAAGAAGGAGATACAAGATGATAGATGACATAAAGGGAAGAGGAAATTATGCAGACCTGAAGAGGATGGCAGAAGACTGGACAGCCTGGAGAACTACCATGTGAAAACCTGCCTTTTGGCAGAACACTGATGATGATGATATGAACATTAGCTGTAAGCTTTGTAACTTCGGTTGAGGCGTACAGTGCAACTCGTCTCATTGAGAAATCGCTGATTTCACGCTTTCTGATGGCGAACTGGAGGTAAAAAGTGACGCAGTCACGTACTGACCGTAAGCAAACAGACTCAAAAGCTGAATGAACAGGTCCTTAAACGTCAAGCAAGACACAGTCAGCAGAGTTCCAGACCGAGAAGAGTCTCAGATCGAGCAGCCTCCGATGATCAATAACCTACAGCAAGTCCTACGTAAGTGAGCATTATCTTCACTTAAGGTTCTACACTAAGATAGGCCTTCATAGCTTACCTGTGCGTGCCTCTGCACTTGGGTTATAGGTTTCCATTGTGCGTTTGGCCAAATGTACCTATGTCTGTATGTTACTTTCATTGTGACGATAACATGAATCTAAGTGTTCCTTTAGAGAAAGGGCCGTTGCAAGGTGTTTTGCCGCCCTGAACGAGACCTACAAATGATGCCCCCTCTGTATGGCTAACGTCGACCTTCGTGATGTCCCCCACCCACGCCACCGTCACTACCACCATCATCTATCGACACAATATTGTGTATCACCTATTCTCCTTTTATTCGTTAAACTAAGGTGACAGAACGTCAGTTTTCACGCTTTGCCTATGCGTACCTCCCGACCTTGGTCATCAAGTAAGTAAAAGTGAAATTTGCAACTTTGACTGTTTCTCCATTGTACTGATTAACAAGAGTTGCTGTTCTTCAATTACTTTAGCATGCTGGAAGTTAGTACGTATTTTTTATCTCCAGTTTTTGGAATTTCCCTAAATAATTGAGTATCCCAGATGCAAAAGCCGCTAACGGCATTACAAGTGAAACTGTCATAATCGCAAAAAACTCGTCCCATCCAAACTATTAAAGGTAAGGACTTCAGTTCTTTTCGAAAAAGGAGCAAAAAGATTAGTTGTACGGTATTAATGGCGGAAATCTGCGATTGTGTTTTTTACTTTAAAATCTTGAGTGAAATATTGACTTCGCGGTTTTTGCCCCCGATTTATGCAGTTAGCGGGTTTTACAAACGTGTCTATCGAATCATAAAACAAACATTAGGTTGCAAAATCCGCTATTCGCTGCTACGATAGGAATTACATAAAGGTGGAATTTAGTTATTGCGGATATAAACAAAATACGTTTTATTTCAAAGAGAAATTAGAAAATTCTACAAATTAGCATATAAAATTATGAAGGCGACATTATTTTACTAGGAAAAACTTACTTAACGTCAATAAGAGAACAAATATGAATGTTCAACATTAGGTTTTCTTAAAGAGCACATCTTAGCAATTTTGACAACACAAGATATTGTAAAAATAAAATAAGGTCCAAAATGCATCTTAGTAAAACATCGACAAAATTTCCGAAAATAATGAAATTGGCAGAAAGTTGTATCTTGCTTAAAACGGCGACAAAAAATTCTAGGAAACGAAAATAGCTGAACATTGCTTTTAAATGACATCGACCTCAACATAGTCCATCAATTCAAAATCTTTTTCGGCTTCTTCTTGTGGTTGGCAGCGGCAGGAGCGACTCTAGGAATGCCTTTCTGCTCCTCTAACACCTTGGTGTAGAATTTGAGAGTTTGTCGTTGGTCGCCCAGTCATCACCAAAGTGAAGCTCCAAAAGCTTTTTGACGTCTACGAGTTCCGTTCTTGAAAGTTCTACACCACCTGAGATTAGTGTTGGGTCAGGGTGCTCTTCCCTCTTCAGCTTCAAAGTTGTTGCAGTGCTCTTCATGAACAAGACAGATGTTCTTGTTTTTGATTTTCGTGTACACAATTTTTTTGGATTTTTGAATCCGGAAATGTCTGTTACCAGTAACTTCCACTAATCCTTCCACATACGCCATAACAATAAGTGTCAACGCAGTTTTTATTGCATAACATTTCTTTAATAATACTTTACGTGTTCTTACCTTTCTGTTTTGTAAACAGATCTGTTCCACTGATCAGAACGCCACTTTCTTTTCCGGGAGGGACCGTCGCCGTAGGCCTCGTTCTGGTCATTTGCAGTTACAACGATGGGTTCGACTTCTTGCAGAATTCCTACTGTTTCAGTTACTTCCACTTCTTTGTACCATCTTCTGTGGTTAAAACGTCCACAAAATCACTTATTTTCTTCAAAACACTCACGCAAATACATCAACTAACATCCTACTGATGAGCTGAACGGTGCTTTCGACCACGCATCGACATAGAGAGCTTCATTCTTGTGTGCGCGTTCGCTACAGCGCAGCCAACCTAACTCTGTACAAGACAAATATCCCTTCTAATCGTAATAAATTGCAAGGTAGTTTTGAATGTCGTTATTGGTAAGTCTGATGCCAATTGGCGCCGTGGCTGCCATGCCTGTTGAACTGCGCGGATTTTTCAAACGTTGTATATTTAGCGGGCTTTGCACCCAAAGCCAATCTGCAGTTAGCGGCTTTTGCAACCGAACACGATTTTCTACAGCCAACTTCAACAGTTTATAGCGGTTTTTGCACCCTGGAACCTATTCCATCGTGTACGCGCTGAAAAACGTATACGGCAGTGTGCTCAACTCAAAATCCACAAACAATTAATTTGGCGGCTTTTGCATCTGGGCTACTCAACTGATACAGGAAGAATGTGCTGAACAATTACATCTAGAACTCAACTAGAACTCAACTGAATACAACAGTGTAACCAAATTTGGTTTCATTTACTTGTTTTATTTAATTGAAAGAAAGTAGACTAATAAAGGTGCTAACTATTTTCTGCTGTGAATCAAGTTTTCCTCGAATTTATAAATTGTGCTATGCTGATGGGAGGCGCGCCGAAGAACCAAAAACATCAACACAACCACTCAATACAACTGACACTTGCCAAATGGTCTGCAGAGACAAAAAGAGCGGTCGAGGGAGGTATGGTATCAAGTCGCAACATGATCTCCGGTCAGCGCTAGCGCCGCATTCCAGTGATCAACAGAGATAATCAAGGTCATGTTTGTTTTCGTTTCGTGCTAAGCAGTGGCTGCTTTAGTTGTGAGGCGGGTAGAGGCAATGTGTTTACTTTCGTCATAATAAGTAAAGACTTATTAGTAAGTGTTCCGTATGTTTTTGAAAAGAATTCGGTGATTCGCTTTTTTCTCGTTTACACTTTTTCTCTTCATTTGATCTATTTTTTTGCTGTTTGATTTGAATTTAATTTTTTTAGCCCCTTTCCGCCACTAAAATTTTGCCAACTAGGCTTCCCTATTGGTAGAAACGAAAATGCTTAGGTCAATAGAATCTGACACTTCCGTGGTTAGTGGTCTGTAATTCCACACGTGATTGTGTGAATTTTAATAAAGTTATGAGCTGGGGTGGCTAATTGTTCTATTAATTGATTGGAGCATCTAGTAAGCCTCAAATACGTTTTTACAAAATAGTGTCTGTGATCTACTACATGTTTATTAGAAACACGTGAGGAAGCAATGAAAATCAGAGCAGTAAGCCAATACAGAGTCTCATTTCCCTCTCATCACAATATCTACATCTTAGCCTAATATCCGAGGCATTCTTTGCTGTCTCGAACCACAGAGACCTGAAAAATCATCTTGTTCCCCTCCCCGTTTCACTCCTGCACACAGCAGCTCGTGCACGAAGAAATGGATGAACCAAAAATCCCGCACCACCTCTGATCTGAACGTGAGCGTCTGAGGTATGTTGCTGCTCACGTCAGGTTACACCCTAGTTCATCCTGTGCACATCTCTTCTCCACTTCTGTTTAACTACTGCAACCTACAGCAGTTTTAATGTAACAGCCGTACTCGATCCTTAGTCTCCTTCCTCTGTTTTTAGGCACCACACTTCCCTCCATCACTAAACTGACAATACCTTGATGTCGTAATATGTCACCTGTAACTCGTTTCTGGATTTAGTCATCTTACGCCATAACTTATTTCCACGTGTCTGTTCAGTACCTTCTCATAAGTTTTTCCACCTGACCATCAAATCATTAGTATTTTTCTGTACCACCACCTTTCGAATCCTTCTTTCTCTCTTGTCTGAACTAGTTATTGTTGACGTTTAACTTCCTTACAATGCTGCGCACCAGACAAATATGTTCAGTAAAGTCTTCCTTATATATAAATTCCGTATTAACTAATTTCACTTACAAGAATAATATACATAACAATGGAAAAGAAAATTGGTAATCTCTAAGATGACGTTCAATTTGACGTTAGCAGAGGTTAATGCACCAACAAGGCAGTTCTGACGCTGCAATTGATATTCGAAGCAAGACTGAAGAGAAATGAGGACACATTCGTAGGAACTGTAGACCTGGAAAAAGCGTTCGACATTGTAAAATTGTGCAAGATGTTAGAAATTCTGAGAAAAATGGCGGTAAGCTGTAGAGAAAGACCGGTAACACATTTCGTTCAAGAACAGGACGGAACAATAAGGCCGGATGTTAAGAACGAAACACTCGGGCTAAAAATGGTGTAAGGCAGGCATGTAAACTTTTCCCCTACAGCCGCGCGGGATTAGCCGAGTGGTCTGTACGCTGCAGTCATGGACTGTGCGGCTGGTCCCGGCGGAGGTTGGAGTCCTCCCTCGGGCATGGGTGTGTGTGTTTGTCCTTAGGACAATTTAGGTTAAGTAGTGTGTAAGCTTAGGGACTGATGACCTTAGCAGTTAAGTCCCATAAGATTTTACACGCGTTTTTTCCCCTACTGTTCAATCTCTACATCGAAGAAGCAATGACGAAAATAAAAGATAGGTTCAAGAGTCGGATTAAAATTCAAGGTAAAAATATATCAGTGTCAAGATTCGCGGATGACGTTGCTATCTTTAGTGGAAGTGACAAAAAATTACAAGATATATTGAAAGGAATGAACAGGCCAACTAGCTAGAATATGGACTGAGAGAAAGTCGAAGAAAGACGAAGGTAATTAGAAGTATCAGAAATGAAGAGAAAGGATTCGAAGCATTTAAGGTGTGGTGCTACAGATGAATGTTCAAAACTAAGTGGACTGATAAGCTATGCAATGCGGAGATCCTCTGCAGAATCGACGAGGACAGAAATATACAGAAAATACTGACAACAAGAAGGGACACGATGATAGAACATCTGTTAAGACGTCACGGAATAACTTATATGGTACTACAGGGAGCTGCAGAGGATAAGTACCGTAGAAATACATCTAGCAAATAATTGAGGACATAGGTTGCAAGTGCTACTCTCAGATGAAGAGGTAGGCATATTTTTGGCGTACCAAATCAAACCATCCAGGAGACTGTCAACTCAAAAGAAATCTGTTTCTCGGAAACGCTTTCCTGTTATTGCCAGTCTGCATTTCAAATCCTTAGTTCTTCGGTAATCATCAGTTATCTGGCTGTCCAAATAGCAAAAATCACACACTCCTGTCTCGTATTGTAATTCCCTCAGCGTTTCCTGATTTAGTTCGACTGCTTTTCATTACCATTGTTTTAATTTTGTTACTTTCATTTCAAAACCTTTCTTTAAGGCGGTGTCGATTCCGTTCAATTACTCTTTCAATAATTTGAAGTCTCTGACAGAATTACAATATCATCACCAAACCTCAGAGTTTCGAGGTCTGTATTTTTACTTCTTGAATTTTAATTTTCTTTCCAAATAACTTCTTGGTTTCCTTTATTCATTTTACACATTTAATAAGATAGAGGATACACTACCACCCAATCACAGTTCTTCTCAACTACTGTCCTTCTTCTCTTACAACTGCAGTCTGGTTAATAAGCAAGTTATGAATAACTTTTGCTCCCTGTTACACTTAACACGGTTAAAAGGTTTCTCCACATCCATTACTACTATAATGCCTTCCTGCAACCAGCATTCTAAGAAAGTCGTAGAATCAGCACTACCTCTTATATTCATATATTTCTCAGTAATTCAAACTAATCTTGCACGAGCCCAACCTCTACCCATTTCCATTCATATGTAAATAAATTATGTCAGTATTTTGTAATCCTGACTTATTAAAATGATAGTTGGGTAACATTAACACTAGCAGTACCAAGGGTGGTGGGGGAGGTGGGAACACTTTTTGCCCACATTTTGAAAATATTGTAATCTAGCCAGTTACTTATTATTCTGCTACCATAAATATTTTAAATTTTCTAGTCAAACTTTAGATCCTCCACACCAAGGAATGACATATTCAATACTTACAGGATACAGACCTTACTTACACATCAGTATCTTTTTAAAAAGCATTTTCTGACTAAAAGTCAACAACAGTAAACGAAATCTGTATTTATTTATTTATTTATTTATTTATTTATTTTTTTGGAGTGGGCATCAAGTCAGCCCTCTTCGTAGTACACATTATTGAAAGTGTGTTGATGATGCTTACAGTGTGTTAAAAGATATTTTCCTATTCACGACACTGCTAACACGCAGTTTCTTGTTACACTACTGGCCATTATAATTGCTGCACCACGAAGATGACGCGCTACAGACGCGATAGTTAACCAACAGGAAGAAGATGCTGTTATATGCAAATGATTAGCTTTTCAGAGTATTCACACAAGGTGGGCGCCGGTGCCGATACCTACAACGTGCTGACATGAGAAAAGTTTCCAGCCGATTTCTCATACACAAACAGCAGTTGACCGGCGTGACCTGATGAAACGTTGTAGTGATGCCTCGTGTAAGGAGGAGAAATGCATACCAACACGATTCCGACTTTGATAAAGGTCGGATTGTAGCCTATCGCGATTGCGGTTTATCGTATCGCGACATTGCTGCTCGCATTGGTCGAGATCCAATGACTGTTAGCAGAATATGGAATCGGTGGGTTCAGGAAGGTTACACGGAGCGCCGTGCTGGATCCCAACGTCCTCGTAATACTGGCAGTCGAGATGTAACGGATCGTGCAGCCACGTCTCGATCCCTGACTCAACAGATGGGGACGTTTGCGAGACAACAACCATCTGCACGAACAGTTCGACGACGTTTGCAGCAGCATGGACTATCAGCTCGGAGACCATGGCTGCGGTTACCCTTGACGCTGCATCACAGACAGGAGCGACTGCGATGGTGTACTCAAAGACGAACCTGGGTGCACGAGTGGCAGAACGCCATTATTGCGGATGAATCCATGTTCTGTTTACAGCATCATGATGGTCGCATCCGTGTTTGGCGACATTGCGGTTAACGCACATTGGAAGCGTATATTCGTCATCGCTATACTGGTGTATCACCCGGTGTGATGGTATGTGTGCCCTTGGTTACACGTCTCGGTCACCTCTTGTTCGCATTGACGGCACTTTGAACAGTGGACGTAACATTTCAGATGTGTAACGACCCGTGGCTCTACCCTTCATTCGATCCCTGTGAAACCCTACATTTCTGCAGGATAATGCACGACCGTGTGTTGCAGGGCCTGTACGGGCCTTTCTGGATACAGAAACTGTTCGACTGCTGCCCTGGCCAGCACATTCTCCAGATCTCTCACCAACTGAAAACGTCTGGTCAATGGTGGCCGAGCAACTGGCTCGTCACAATACGCCAGTTACTACTCTTGATGAACTGTGGTATCGTGTTGAAGCTGCATGGGTAGCTGTACCTGTACACGCCATCCAAGCTCTGACTCAATGCCCAGGCGTATCAAGGCCGTTATTACGGCCAGAGGTGGTTGTTCTGGGTACTGATTTCTCAGGATCTATGCACTTAAATTACGTGAAAATGTAATCACATGTCAGTTCTAGTATAATATATTTGTCCAATGAATACCCGTTTATCATCTGCATTTCTTCTTGGTGTAGCAATTTTAATGGCCCGTAGTGTATTATAAGATAACAACAATGGGACGACTTAGTGTATTTTTCAGTTTTTTTAGGGTGAGTTTATTCTTCCTCCTTGGTAATGTGGGGTATGGAAAATGCGTTATATTGCCAGGTTTAACACCATCGGAAATAGTTCTTTTCGAAACTGCAGTTTTCTACTTATTCCGCGAGTGTGAGGGCATTTTGTCTGTTTAGTTTGTGGGGGACAGCATGTTGAATAGTTTTGTTACGGATGGCTCACGAGGGTCTCTATTCTAAGGGCTTTATTTTGATTTAGATCTGTTAGTGCTGTGTAAAACGCTTCACTCTCTACCATATCTTTCATTTGATCTTCATTTAGGGGAAGGTAGAGAAAAGTGGCCACTCAAAGGGAAATTGAGTTTACACCAATTGTCGATATAAGATTACTGCCTACACTTTTTCAATTATTACAAGGTATCACACGAAATATATGTAATTGAAATGAAAATAATATATAGGAGCTATATGGATTTTTCCTAATGTTCAGGAAGTGGCCACGTTTTCCTTCCTAGTGTGGGGTGCAATGTGGTCAGTCCCTTTTCAGTAACATTATATAAATGTTTGTTGTTCTGATTTTCAGCTGTATATTCTAGGGATCTTGGTGTCCTAGCTCTAAAAAAGTATCAAGCGCCTTGCCAGATCGTTTTCAATCGGATTTTCGTATTAGGCCACGCCTGCCTTACTCCAAAGTGACTTTGTGTCGAATACCCTGTACTCACCAAACCAGCAATTCTGTTCTTCCTGTCCCCGCACGTGACTAATTTGCGCTATTCCTAACTGCAACGTAACAATGTACCTTTTTAAATTCTCTAAACCACCCACCCTACTAAGAGATCTAACATTTCACAGTCTGACGCTTAGAATGCCGGTTTTATATTTCATGACGACTACATCACAATTAAACCATACAGTACAGGTGCATGCCCCCGGAAGCAGCAACGGCTGTACTTTCTCTTTGCTTTCTGCCACTTGCAATACGAATGTATCAAGATGATATTGGCTACGAGTTACAGTGCCAGATCAGGAATCATCCAGACTGTTGACGAGGTCAGTGAAGCAAGCGACTTACTCCACATCGGCAAGGTCCATTTTTGTGCAAGAAAATTATTTTGGCCGAAATGCGTAATGTTAGGCCATAAAACACCAGTATATATTTACTTGCTTTGTTGAGATGTTCATCAAACTTACGGTGATAATGATTAAAGCTTCGTGGCACTTGGATCCTTATAGGCTTGAATACATTCTTGTAGTCGTTGTGATATGAAAACAAACAGGCTCCACAACATCATTTTGAAGAATTTCTTGCCTTACCTGGAACATTTGCTGTGTCTGTTAATGATGATTTTTGCTGGAGGCTAGTAGGAAAGTCTTCACATCACAGCCTAGATATGCTCTACACACAGCAGCTCAGGAGACCGGGCAAGCCACTCGAGTTTTCAAACACTTCTGAAGGTTTTCGTGGTGTGAACTGCTGCGTGAAATGTTACTTTATCCTGTTGGAATACACAACTTGGTACAATGGTCATGAAGAGTACTACAGATTTTACTATTCTTATGACACGATACCAAGCATGTAGCCTCTCCTTAACAAGTGCCAAATCAATACTGCTATCATAGCCAACAACTCTGCACATGACGAATTCAGTAATTGGAGAGCTATGAGTCTCGAGAATTGCTGTTTGCTGTGATCTGTCACCTTGTCGTCTAAAGGGATGTTGACGTCAATCTGCCTGCAACAATGGGAGCAAGATTCATCTGTGCCCAGAATGCCACTCGATGTTGCAGTTCATTCTGGTTTTGCACCATGCACAGCTCCGTTGTCTGTGGCATGGTGTTAGCAGTAAACGACGTGCAGCAACTCGAGATCTCAACTCAGCTTCCAGTGATCAGTTCCTTAGCAATTTTTTTGACGCTGTGCCTTTAACCTCCGCCGAGATTGAAATTGACGTGAGCTGCCCCTTCAGCAGAGCCACTCGAACACCCCTATGACCACCTCATGGTGTATCAGTCTTTGCTTCATTATTGTACTGAGGGGTGTCTCTTCACCATTCGTTCTGGAGTCATTATCCTATAGCAGGTCTGTCTGATCTGTCGGTCTGATTTTACCATGTTCCTCGTACCAATGATTCCATCTTTCTCAAAGTCCTTAAAGTGGTGACAAGCTTCAGCAGGGTGAGTTGCGATATCCAAAAGTTTTTGTAACATTAGACACACCAATAGGCCTCACGTAGTCACACCATTCTTCATATGCAGGAATAGCTATTTTCTGTATACTTAAAATCAGATTGTTTACGGATGAATTTTAGTCGACGTATCCGATAGGTATAGGAATACTAGCGTATTAGTGTGATACCGTTCGGTCAGGGTGTTCATGTTGTACAGCTTTCCATTGCGGATGTTGCGTTTCCAAGTATTCTCTTTCAAATCAATAAATTTTATACAGTTTTCTGGATTTACTATTTCTGATACAATCTTTTGATAAGTCTAAGATCTTTTTCGTGTTATGTATTTCTTTTGTTGTTTCTTTTGATGTGGAAATAACTGTGCGTCAGGTAAGGCAAATTTGATGGTAGGGTACATAAAATGCCTCAGTTTTCTTGTAATCCATAACAATTTTGCCGTAATAACATTCTCCTGATGAAATATTATTTCTTTCTGTGGGATTACAGGCTCTTTTAACGTCTTTTTCATCCATTTGGATCAAACATTTACATACTATACGTGACAGTTTTGCATTTTTCAAGTTAATCATTAAGAAGAATCACTTTCACAGTCCTGAAATCGCTGGTCATAACATGTCCATCGTCTGAAATCGTCATCTGTTATGGAAGATCGTCGGCTTTCGCCCAGTGTTTCTTCTCTTATGTAGCGTTCCTGGTATGATTCGGTGGTCACAAATCTCGTCCACAAAAACTAATGCGATGAAAGACGAATTTATATTAAGACAGTCTTAATATTGCTGAGAAAATCATTTTCGACATTCATTTTGTCAGTAGCTAACAAATATGGCACCCATTGGCACAAAGCTTGCTCATAATTAACCCTTCATGTAAAATGCATAGTTCTTTTTCTCTTGCGTAGAATGTTTCTTTTTTCCCAGGTTATGAGTCTTCTGACTGGTATAATGCGGCCCTCCTGGTTTGCCTGTCCTGTGCATCAGCTCAGAGTAGCGCATACGTCTACATCTGCATCTAAATGCATACTCCGCATGCCGTTGTACGGTGCATCGCGGAAGGTACTTTGCCTGTTTCACTCGTAAGTGAAGCGAAGGAAGAACGACTGTCTATATGCCTCCGTATAAGTCCTAACTCCTCTTGTCTTGTGTTGCCGGTTCTTAAGCGAAACGTGCGATGGCGGCAGCAGAATCGTTCTGCAGTCAGCTACAAATAACAGTTCTCTAAATTTTCTCAGCAGTGTTTCGCGAAGAGAACTTCATCTTCTCTCCATGGATTCTGATTTGAGTTCTCGAATCATCCTCATAACACTCGTGAGGTGATCGAAGTTTCCAGTAACAAATCTAGCAGCATACCACTGGATTGTCACAATGTCTTCCTCTAAGCTGACCTGGTGCGGATCCCAAACATTCGAGTACTGTCCAAGAATAGGTCGCACGTTTGTTCCAAAGGAGGTCTCTTTTACAGATTAGCTAGACTTTCATAGAGTTCTCCCAATAAACAGAAGTCGATCATTCGCCTGCCCATTGCCGTACATACGTGGACATTCCACACTTCATATCGCATTACAACGTTAAGCCATGATGTTTTACAGACGTGAAGACGTTAGGCAGCACATCACAAATACTAGATACGAACATTACGGGATTGTTTTTCCTACTCATCTACTGTAAAAATGGTTCAAATGGCTCTGAGCACTATGGGACTTAACTTCTGAGGTCATCAGTCCCCTAGAACTTAGAACTACTTAAACCTAACTAATCTAAGGACATCACACACATCCATGCCCGAGGCAGGATTCGAACCTGCGACTGCAGCGGTCGCGCGGTTCCAGATTGTAGCGCCTAGAATCGCTCGGCCACCCCGGCCGGCTCATCTACTGTAACTTACATTTCTCTACATTTAGGAAAAGCTGCCACTCGTCACACCAAATATAGATTCTATTAAACTCATTTGGTACCCTACTGTAGCCACTTAACGCCCACAGTTTGCCTCCCGCTGCGGCAGAGCGGTTCTAGGCGCTTCAGTCCGAAACCCCGCCGCTACTACGATCGCAGGTTTGAATCCTGCCTCGGGCATGGAGGTGTGTGGTGTACTTAGGTTAGTTAGGTTTAAGTAGTTCTAAGTCTAAGGGACTGATGACCTCATACGTTAAGTCCCATAGTGCTTATAGCCGTTTGAATCATTTCGACTATAGTTTCCCGTCTATTACAGCATCATCAAAGAGACGCAGGTAGCTGCACACCCTATTCGTCAGATTGTATGCGTTAATGGAAAACGCAAATGGTCACATCACATTTGCCTGTGGCGCTCTTGACTATAACATCTCTCTGATAAACACTCCCCGTGGACGACTATGTACTGGATTCTATTACTTCAATAATCTTCACGCCGTCCACGTACCTGCGAATTTTTCCGTATGCTCTGACCTTCGTTGACAGCCAAAACGCTTTCCAGAAAACTAGGAATATGGAATCTGCCTTCATCTTTTGTTCTCAGGATATGACGAGAGAGGGGGACAAGATGAGTTGCTCACTACCGATGCTTCCTAAATCCGTGCTGATTTGTGGACAGAAGTTTTCTGTCTCAAGAAAATTTATTGTATTAAAACGTAGAGTATTTTCAAGTAATCTGCAGCAATCAAATGTTACTTATGCGGATCCATTTTTTTTACACTTCTTATACCTAGGAGTCCGCCGTGTTTTTCTTCCAGTGGCTTGGGACTTTGCGCTGAGCGAGAAATTCGCCATAAATGCAAGGTAAGTAATAGGCTACGTAATTCCAATCTGCATCTTTCCTTACAATTCCTGTCGTCTACGGAAATCTTTCGTTCAATGAACATTATTTCCTGCCGTCTTCTCAAACATCCCTTCTTCTGATTAATATTTTCCACATATTCTTTTATTCCTCGGTTCTGTGGACACCCACCTCCTTTGTTATCTTGTCTGCTTATCGTATGCATCCTACCACATATCTAAAGCTTCATTTTTCTTTTAATATGGTTTCCCCACACTCAGTAAAACGCTGTGTTCCAATCGTACTTTCTAAATAACATATAACTGTACAATGGAAACAACATTCTATTATTTATACACCTGCTTATAGCATTACCCTTCACTCAGAGACTATGGCTGACAAATGATTAATCGTACACATTTTCTGTGTAAAGCTTCATTTTTCTTTTAATATGGTTTTCCCACAGTCAGTAAAACGCTGTCTTCCAATTGTACTTTCTAAATAACATATAACTGTATAATGGAAACAACATTCTATTATTTATACACCTGCTTATACCATTACACTTCACTCAGAGACTTGGGCTGACATATGATTAATCGTACACATTTTCTGTGGTTGAATCCATAGTACATCATTTATATTAAGATCTCAATAATATTCGTTGTGAAGAATTCCTTAGACTTTAGCATGTCATTTAGCTGCTTCTCTTTTTAAACGGAAACATCATTATAGAGCGCTACCAATCCATTTAGTGATATTAATTCTGATTTATGTTTTAATGGGCGCAAGCTCATAAAATGAAGTGGTGCACGACATTCGGGCGCATAGGTTTGTGTTGTCCAGAGATACATGGCGACAAGGAAAGTCAGTGGGTGGAAAATTTCGTTCTTGCCGTTACAAGAAGGTGAGAACGTCAGAGGGTCGATGCTCCTGATTTGTTATGTACTGATCTCTTGTGAACCATATTTAGTGCACTGTGGGGTGTTTCCGCAGGCGTGGCCAGTACTGGTGTTCTGTGAAACAGAATGTTCATCTAATGTTAACTCAAATTAAGGAATAGCCTCTACATTCACTAAGGCCACGTCTGTTAATTACGCGAGCATAATATTTGGGGGGGGGGGTGGGGAGGTAGTGTCCGATAAATTCTCACCAAATCTCATTTAAAGGGGGAGGGGAATATAAATTCACGCCAACTTTTTAATTCAGAGAATATACGTTGTAAAGATGGACAACATTTCATTTTACATAATTAATCTTGAGCGTAGATAATATTAAAATGCTCAGTAACCTTTATGACCTCTTTGAACTGAACTGAAAGTTCTACATGCTCGGGATCCTCCGATTTGAAATAAGTGCTGCACAACGGTCAGATTTCATTTGGGTAGTTTTCTGGCGCCGGTCGCAATCATTGCGTATTCGTCAGTGAGTCAGTCATGATGTTTTACAACGCGTATGTAGTCGATGTTACTGTATTCAACATGAATTTGTATCAAAAGCATTACAATTTCTCTGTTTAGCGGTATGCCGACTAATCGAAACACAATTAGGAGCGTTTGTGGCAGGAAGCTAAGCCGAAATCCACCGACCAGAATTTTTTAGTGACCATATAAATCAAGGGCTTGAAAATCTGCGTAATCGTACAGTTCAAAGGAAGGTACGAACAATGTCATCTGCAAACTAAGTGAAGGTTTAATGACATTTAATGTGCATAAAATACCAGTAGAAGATAATTTTATTACGGATCCGTCGAAACGGTTAATAATATTTTCGTGGAGCCTTTTTATCCATCTGTGTCTGTCTGTCTGTCCGTCGAAATACGAAATACTACTCAGGACTTGTAGATTTAAAATAGCATTTATAATCATGTGTTAGAAGCACTGTCTAATACACTTTACAAATAAAACACTAATTTATTAAACTGTTTCAATCACTGTTTAAAATAAATAAGCACACATTTTTGCGTATTTTTAACCAAATACGGGTTTGACCTTACTTGGGTTGACCTTACTTGGGGGGGGGGGGGGCGGGGGGCGTTTCCATGACATCCCATCAAATCTTACCAAGGAGGGAGAGAGGTCCAGATTTTAAGGGAAACCTCTCAATTAATGAATGGACGTCCCCTAATTGTCAGCTATAAGTTCCACAGTTTATTTTTCATTATAGAGACTTAAAAGGTCTGAAGTGTTGGTTTTGAGACCTTAACGTTTGAGGTCTTTTTAAGTCTGAGTAGTATGCAATGTTAATTGTGGCCTTTGCTTGTACTTACTTTTACCAAGTGACCGAAGGCCAAGTGTCTGGACTAGACGCCACTTCAAGTGCGTAACCTATCCCAGTTACCGGACCGGAGGAAGAGGTTCTGCAGTTTACCATAGAATTCGAATCAGGTGCAATTCGTGGCGACTCCTCACACCGTTGAGAGGAAAAATTTAGGTTTAAGGAGTACTGAAAATTTTCGTGGTCCGGGCGGAATTCGATTCAGTGACCTCTCGGTTTCCAAGCAAGCGTTTTACCATTAGGCACAAGGACAAAGGAAAGAAGAGGTGAGACCATCTGTTCTTGTTCAGCCGTCATATTACCACACTTGCAATGGAATCTGAATTTTATCCGTATTCAACGTATTCTTATGTACTGGAAGGGGTAAAACACTAACGACAGGTAGAATAATACTGCAGATGGAAAGCGATGGCTGGAAAAAGATTGGAAAAATAACAAATCCTCTCAGAGGTAACTTCTGGAAATAACTTAAGTTCGTGCTGTAAGCGAAGACATTACGTGACACAGTGATGACTGTGGCCTGTCAGGAATTGAATACAGGTATGTGCTACACATCACGACATTCTCGGACATCTGCAGTGGGCAGTGAACCGACCTTGGCGGTGGAATTGTTGGCTTCGAGAGACACTTGGGCGAGATCAGAGGAGCCGCGCCGAAGTCCATTAGTGACTGGGATGTCACGGTCTGCGCTTCTTGACTTAAAACAAACTCCGTCTCCACGCTCAGTTGTGGCTGAAAAGCCGTCAGCAAATAACCGCTACCAGAATGACGAGGCTTTCCGCGGAGGCGTTTGTGACGGAAGACTGAACTAAAAAGTGACTTTTACTCCCCCTGAGGAGCTCATGACGTCCTGCAACATAATCACACTACGAAAAACTCGCGAACAACTGACAACTGCATTTGTAAGTGCTGTGCCTCGTTCCTATGATTAATGGGAGGTAAATACCGTTCATTGTCATCTTCTCTTACATACCGACGGTGGGAAACTAAAACGCCAAAAAACTTCACAGCCAGTTCCTGAGATAGCAAAGTATCAATTGGCGCTTCGTAAGAACAGTCGTTTCTCTGTGCGAACCACAGCCACACAACGATTGCAACTTTCCTGCAGGTACCGACGTAGGCACGGACAGTGTTAGCGTCAATAATTGTCAACTAATGTTTAATAACTTTATTTATCAGTCACAATTATTCTACTTTTTTATACAGCCGCAATCGATTTCATTATAAATGCCATCGTTAGATCATTTTATAATAAAGAACAAACGATTGGTAGTCAATAAACTTTTAATTGTTACCCCGAAAACGTAAGATTACGTAATTAATTTTTTTTGTTTGCAGGGATATGCCTCCATATCTGGGATACGTTCAAATCCACTCGTCATGGTGCCGTAGAGGTTCTGTAGACGAGCCAAAACGAAATGGTGCAGCTCGCTGGCAAGGATAGAGTGAAGTAGAACAACTCTGCTACAAAACATGATGAATTGCTGAACGTGTGGGGTAAAAATGCACCGCTACTTAACGCATTGGTTAATTGGTGCAGACGCTTCGATTGTGGTCAAACGAGTCTTAATGGTGGACGAAGTGGCAGACCACCTCCGTATGAAGAAATGGCAATGGCAAGAGATGGAGACCCTGGTGCATCACTATATACATGACAGTAGAGAAAGTGAAAGTCAGCAGCGTTGGAATTTTCAGCACCTTACACCACAGCTGTACCTCACAAATGGCACTGTTCAATGGATTTCATGCCTGTCCATACCCATTCACAATCGACGAAGCTGCGAAAAAGCTAAAATCCACATGGCTTCTTTAACCACTTTGTGCGACTACTGAATGTATCCCTCTGGATCCGAGACGAGGGATTAAAGCTATCAGCGGCAACACGTGAATTCAATACCACCGAAAGGGCGGAGACCTAAACACTATCGAGCTGGTGGAGGCTGAGTGTTTCCTGGGACTTAAAACCATTCATTACGTAAAGTCAAGCACATAAATATACTCTAGATAGTGCATCATTAGCATATATGATAAAATCTAAGTAAAATACGTGAATGAATCGTTAAAAAACTGACGTATACTTGCTTCTACTTTGGTCTTTTTTGCTCCCTGCTCGTTCTCTCAACGGACCTGCAGAAAAAGAGGTTCTATATTTAAGTCTGTAATATACTTAATAATTATAAGGGCGCCTTATTTCACTCGCTTCTGCATTCATTATGTTCCTGTCTTACTAACTGTGAAACATCTACATGTTTACAGCTAATTAAGCCGTTATAACTGATCGGTTTGTTGACGCGGCAATTGCACGCCATCAGCCCGTTGTCGAATATACATTCACATTTTCAAAAGTCAAATCTGCGGTTGTGACTTTACAGTTTAATGATATCACAGTCCTTCGTCAGCAGGCTTTCCCCCTTACCAACGACTACTTCTGCCCTTGACTTTTACAAGAATTTGAAAATCGGAGGTAACGTTTTGTTATTCGACACAGTATTTTATCGTTAATATAAAACTCTACGTCTCTGTGTCATTATTATACTCTTGTTGTTGTCAGTGTAATGTGCCCCATCTCAAGAGGAAATTACATTCAAAAACTAATTCATCATTGCATTTATTTTCTTTTTGAAGAATCATTACATTCTGCTGTACTGTGGCTTCGACATATTTTGCTTGTTATGTGATAAACCTTGACGGAAGCATACCTCCTAAATGTCTTCACGAGGGTACAGATATCTCTCAAGATGAATTATCGGTGGCAGCTGTCCAAGGTGGTTTGTTGCTCCATGTCTTCACCCCAGCTCATTCTGCTCATGCTGCTCCTTTGGGTTTTCTGACTTCGATTCTCCCGTATTCTCTTGAAGCGCCATCCAGTAACTTCTTCCTGTTTCCCCATATCAAGAAAACCGTTCGAGGCAGCATTTCCAGAGTAACGACGTGAATTTCGGAGTGCAATGTATCCTGAAGAGACAAACCGTAGGCATCTATAATTCACCGATGGTTCCACATAAATAGCCACAGTTGGAAAACAATTGTCGCGTTGATGACTGAATATGTAAAGAAAGACGATCAGCTCGTTTATGGTCACAGCTTGATTTTTAGAGATGATGGTTAGAATTTTATGACTACTGTTCGAATATCTCTCGTCAAATATATATTGTACCCACCCACTAGTTGAACTGGACATACGTCTTAATCTCCTCCTCCCCCCCCCCCTCCCCCTGGTGTTGCTGCCCATTTCTTCCTCCACCTACTTTGTCCATCTCCTCATCCTTCCACCTCTCTCTATCCATCGCCTCCTCCTCTCCTCTCTCTCCATCTTATCCTCTCCCCTCTCCCCCATCTCTTCCTGTCCATCCTCTTTGTCCATCTCCTCTTTCCCGCTCTCTGTGTCCATATATCCCCACCCCTCGTCCCATCTCCTCTTCCAACCCACCGCCTCTTTAACCTTGTAATTGCAAATCCAGATTCTACTGCAATATTCCAATCAGAAGTCGATGAGCCAGAAAGAAACACAACTTTCTGATGTCTATGAAAGCCGTCTGTGAAGAAGAAAACAAAAATACACGTTACTGTGCTTACAATTTCTGTTTGAATATACACTCCTGGAAATGGAAAAGAGAACACATTGACACCGGTGTGTCAGACCCACCATACTTGCTCCGGACACTGCGAGAGGGCTGTACAAGCAATGATCACACGCACGGCACAGCGGACACACCAGGAACCGCGGTGTTGGCCGTCGAATGGCGCTAGCTGCGCAGCATTTGTGCACCGCCGCCGTCAGTGTCAGCCAGTTTGCCGTGGCATACGGAGCTCCATCGCAGTCTTTAACACTGATAGCATGCCGCGACAGCGTGGACGTGAACCGTATGTGCAGTTGACGGACTTTGAGCGAGGGCGTATAGTGGGCATGCGGGAGGCCGGGTGGACGTACCGCCGAATTGCTCAACACGTGGGACGTGAGGTCTCCACAGTACATCGATGTTGTCGCCAGTGGTCGGCGGAAGGTGCACGTGCCCGTCGACCTGGGACCGGACCGCAGCGACGCACGGATGCACGCCAAGACCGTAGGATCCTACGCAGTGCCGTAGTGGACCGCACCGCCACTTCCCAGCAAATTAGGGACACTGTTGCTCCTGGGGTATCGGCGAGGACCATTCGCAACCGTCTCCATGAAGCTGGGCTACGGTCCCGCACACCGTTAGGCCGTCTTCCGCTCACGCCCCAACATCGTGCAGCCCGCCTCCAGTGGTGTCGCGACAGGCGTGAATGGAGGGACGAATGGAGACGTGTCGTCTTCAGCGATGAGAGTCGCTTCTGCCTTGGTGCCAGTGATGGTCGTATGCGTGTTTGGCGCCGTGCAGGTGAGTGCCACAATCAGGACTGCATACGACCGAGGCACACAGGGCCAACACCCGGCATCATGGTGTGGGGAGCGATCTCCTACACTGGCCGTACACCACTGGTGATCGTCGAGGGGACACTGAATAGTGCACGGTACATCCAAACCGTCATCGAACCCATCGTTCTACCATTCCTAGACCGGCAAGGGAACTTGCTGTTCCAACAGGACAGTGCACGTCCGCATGTATCCCGTGCCACCCAACGTGCTCTAAAAGGTGTAAGTCAGCTACCCTGGCCAGCAAGATCTCCGGATCTGTCCCCCATTGAGCATGTTTGGGACTGGATGAAGCGTCGTCTCACGCGGTCTGCACGTCCGGCACGAACGCTGGTCCAACTGAGGCGCCAGGTGGAAATGGCATGGCAAGCCGTTCCACAGGACTACATCCAGCATCTCTACGATCGTCTCCATGGGAGAATAGCAGCCTGCATTGCTGCGAAAGGTGGATATACACTGTACTAGTGCCGACATTGTGCATGCTCTGTTTCCTGTGTCTATGTGCCTGTGGTTCTGTCAGTGTGATCATGTGATGTATCTGACCCCAGGAATGTGTCAATAAAGTTTCCCCTTCCTGGGACAATGAATTCACGGTGTTCTTATTTCAATTTCCAGGAGTGTATTTAGGCGAGAAATTTAAGTATAGGAGAAAAAAATTGTCTAACGTTTAATTTCCTCGCTATCAGAGTTAAAACGGAAGGCGAGAAAGGAAACATAACAAAACATTTTACGGCAGGGCCAAAGAGACCATTTCCTTTCTCGTAGTTAGTTTTAACAGGAAACCTGGGCATTATTGTTTGAATGTATATCCAAACGTTTGTTTTAGTGACGTGTAAAAATTCCAGTAAAATCTTTTCCCTATTCGAATGCAACGTTGTCTCAAATTTTCATGCCAATCGACCGGTTGCTTTTCTAGTATTTCAAGCACAAATATACGCAGGCTGAATGTTTATACGCTAAGGTATCTGACGTACATTACTTTTTATGACACGAAAAGTAAGAATATGCTATTATAAAAAACTGCCAGTCGCTCTCTCTCGCTCCTTCCTACATTTGTAACTATACAGTAACCCTACTATCTCCTTTTTATGATACAAAAATTACGAGTCTTCAATTATAGAAAAACTGTCTCTCGCTTCTTCCTATGTTTGCAGCCGTATAGAAATCCTACTAGCTGCTGATCAGACTCCTGGATGGTACTCTAATATACTTAGCACATACAAACGGCATCTACCAGGAAGGAGAGTAAAAGAAAAAGGATTCCTCTCGAATTATTAAGGAACTGTTTGTCGTGGCTCTTAGTGCGCAACTGTTTTTCGGTCTTGAACTGTGTTCTTTCGCTGTGACAAGTTTCATTCAAATCGATCTCACACGCCACCAATAGCAGTTCTTCATGTTTTTCCCACGCATAGATACCTAAAAGCTCCGCGTCTTCTCTTTATGCATTTCTCTTATGAGGCCCGTTTTGTAAACGTATCAGAAACTATTGCTCGCTGTAATTACTTACCTGGGCCCCTGAAAATGCTGTACAAAGAAAGCCTTCATAATCACCATACCGAGGACTGTCTGTGAGTTGTCAGCGTGTTATAAGATCGGACACGTTGTAACTGAGTCGATATGGTTCGTATTCCTGTGGCGTGAGGCACGGATTCGTTGTTAGCTTTTGAGGTGACTTCCATACATACATAGAGTGATCAGAAACAGTCCGAAAAGCTATTAAGAGTTTTGTTAAGAAAATAATTCTATATGTTGCAGCGTTTCCGAATATACCATTGAAGTTAGCCAATAAGACCGTTGCGCGAGAAAATCTAAGCGCCCCTCTACGTACAATTACCATAGTTGTTCCCACAGTGTAGATGATAGCGCACGAGACTGCTCAGCCTGTGGCTAGGTGTCAATTCTTACTACCATCCCGCGTTCAGTTTCGGTACCGCTCTCTTGTTCGGTTTTAGGAAACCAAACGAAGGACACTTTTGGCGATGCCGTCTCTGGCGGGTCGGTTGAATTTGCGAGCGCAACGGCCTGATTGGCTAAATTCAACGCTAATTGACTCGGAAACGCCGCAACGTAACGAATTTTTTCGTAACAGTTTATTTCTCAGCACAATTCGTCCTGCAAAACCGTTATTAGCTTTACAGGCTGTTTCTGAACATTCTGTACACTGTGTGTCGCACGAAATGACATATCATATGAGGTTCATTCTAATGAAACCTGGTCAGTGCGTCTACCTTTGCCTTAGACGTAAGTGACACCATGTAACTGCCGGTATGGTGGCGCCATCTATTTGTAGAGAGACTGACGCGTGCGGACGTTTGGTGTTGTATAGAGCCGGTGTGGTTTCACGACGAAGAGCAGCTGGTCACACAAGTTGTCGTCCACTACTGAACATGCAGGCGAGTAGGCAGGAACAACGAGGAGTGATTCGATTTTTGGAGGCGGAGGGAGGTGCAGGCCGTGAAATGTGTCGACGGATGAAGGCTGTGTACGGTGAGAACAATCTGAGTCGTTCAAATGGCGCAAGCGATTCCTTGCGGGGTGCGAGTCACTGGAAGACGATGCTTGTCCCGGTGCCATCACACGAAATGGTTGCGGAAGTGAATATTTTAGCCTTGGACAACTGCAGAATCACCGTGTACGAGATCCATCAGTTACTGGGTATTAGCGTGGGCACCACCCACACTATAATGCTCACACACGGTCAATGCGGTGAAGACAACATTGCAGCAGTTTCGGTGAGAAACGCTGGAACATCCACCGCACAGTCCCGACCTTTCACCGTGTGACTTTCATGTGTCTGGACTTCTAAAACAAGCTATTTGCGAACATCGATTCGCAACGGACGAAGAAGTGTACGACTGGGTCCAGGCCTGGATCCGACAGCAGCCTACTAGCTTCTTCAAGGATGGAATAGATCGGCTAGTATCGCAATGAGATAAATTTGCCAACAATTTTGGCGACTATTTTTGAGTGTGTGTTCTGTGTATAAGTACATTTTTAGTTAATAAAATCGTTACCATTACTTTACACTAGTGACCGGGTTTCATTTGAAAGCCCCTTATGCTACACACACACATTTGTATTTTATGATCATTAGTTTTCGAATGTGGCATATATTTCTACTTACGATTTTATATTGTAATTAGCGTAACCAGACGAAATAACTCTACATGAATTAACTACAAGCTGTAAGTTGCTGCAATGACACAATCGTCCAACATCTGTGGGGCCGTATGCAGAGCACTGTAAGGTGGAACGACCGTATATACACATACATAGAAGTTTTTGAGCGTTACTGTTGATTAATATGCGTCAAATCATACATTTTTCTCAATATCAGTAAGTCATTGTGAGCAATACAGCAAACAAGCTGAACCAAAGTTTACCACAAGTATGACCACTGCTACAGCATCATGAATTACTGACTAACAGGTTTCAGCATGCACATATAATTGAGTGTATTGCTACAAAGAAAGGCGTGCTATTCCAGGCGTAGCCAGTCAGGCGTTGTTCCATACAGAGTATATTAATTGCAAGGAGGCTTTCTTCACCAAGGCAGCCGAGCATGTTTGTGCAATGACTCTAGACTCACATTCCGGAGCAATTGGATTCAAAAACCAGTTCAGTCATCCCGAGTTAAATTTTGCCTGATTTTTAAAAAATCTCTTTAAACTTAATCCCAAGGCTGCTCCTCTGAAAAGGAAGCGACTGGTTTTCTACTCTGACATCGTCCAGTCAGAACTGATGTTTCGCCTCTAGTGAGGGAACTTTAATGCCTCCTATCCATTTTTAAAACATCACAGTTCCGTCCCATGAGCTTCTCTAATGCGATGTTTCTTGCCACATTACCTCGATGTAGTTCTGTTGTTTAGCTATTAGTTTCCGCTAACCAGTCATATGATTTGTTTCGTAGTATTCCCTGCTATTTATTATGGTATAGCTAATCATCCGCAACGTGACAAAGTCGTAACGGGTGTTGAAGTTACCATGCTAGACTAATAGTGTCAATAGTACTGCCTCAAATTGACCTCGAAAAAGAAAGTCAAATTCTCCGAAATGTTAATAATCAATTAAGTATAGATCCACCTATTTGCAAATATATTATTGTTTGTTTTATTACCCAGACATGCTTCACCACAGTTGGGCTACCTTCATTGGTTTTTTTTAATTATTTCCATGACATAAATACCTACAGGTTATTTTTAGGTTAAGGAATATCATACATCAGAGTTTTGGGCCATTTAAATTGTATGTGCACTTCACCTTTCATTTTACCTTATGTTTTAATAACTACTACCTATAATGCTGTACTGCATTTCTCCTACCAGTGTAACTGAGGAAGCATCAATGCTTCATGATGTAAAAAATGCTTAAAATGGCACTTTATTGCTCTACATTCGAAAGGTACATCATTAAATTACATTCACTTAAAAAAAAATTTTGAATATATATTTTTGTCTTAGCCTGCATTTCAGTCATACTGAAGCGGAAAACATATTGAATACATTAACATTATTTCATTTCTCCTGTCCGCATTATCCATCCTCTAAATATTCACTGGGAAATGAAGGCAAAAGCTAGATTAAAGACATTATAATAATTACACTGAAGAGCCAAAGAAACTGGTACAAATGCCTAATATCGTGTAGGGCCCCCCGCGAGCACGCGGAAGTGCCGCAGCACGACGTGGCATGTACTCGACTGATGTCTGAAGTAGCACTGGAGGGAACTGACACCATGAATCCTGCAGAGCTCTCCATAAATCTGTAAGAGTACGAGGGGGGTAGGTATCATCTGAACAGGACGTTGCAAGGCATCCCAGATATGCTCAATTATGTTCATCTCCGGGGAGTTTGGTGGCCATCGAAAACGTTTAAACTCATAAAAGTGTTCCTGGAGCCACTCTGTAGCAATTCAGGACGCGTGGGGTGTCACATTGTCCTGCTGAAATCGCTCAAGTCCGTCGGAAAGCACGATGGACATGAATGGATGCAGGTGATCAGAGAGGATGCTTGCGTACGTGGCACTTAATAGAGTCGTATCTAGAGGTATCACGGGCCCCATATCACTCCAGCTGCAAACGTCCCACATCATTACAAAGCCTCCACCAGCATGAACAGTCCTTGCTGACATGCAACGTCTATGGATTCATGAGGTCGTCTCCATACCCGTACACGTCCATCCGCTCGATACAATTTGAAACGAGACTCTTCCGACCAGGGAACATGTTTCCAGTCATCAACAGTCCAATATCGGTGTTGATAGGGCCAGGCGAGGCGTAAAGCTTTGTGTCGTGCAGTCATCAAAGATACAAGACTGGGCTATCGGCTCCGAGAGCCTGTGTGGTTGAAGTTTCGTTGAATGGTTCGCACGGCGACATTCGTTGGTCGCCCAGCACTGAAATTTGCAGCAATTTGCTGAAGGGTTGTCCTTCTGTCACTATGAACGATTCTCTTCAGTCTTCGTTAGTCCTGTTCTTGCAGGATCTTTTTCCAACCTCAGCGATGTCAGAGACCTGATGTTTTACCGGATTCCTGATATTCACGGTACACTAGTGAAATCGTCGTACAGGAAAGTCCCCACTTCATCGCTACCTCGGAGGTGCTGTGTCCATCGCTCGAACTCCAACTATAGAACCACATTCAAATTTACTTAAATTTTGATAAACTGACATTGTAGCAGCAGTAACCGATCTAACAACTGCCCCAGACGATTGTCTTACATAGGCGTTGCCGACCGCAGTGCCGTATTCTGCTTGTTTATATAACTGTGTATTTGAATACGTATGCCTGTAACAGTTTCTTTGGCGCTTCAGTGTGCAATATTAGCTCGCCTTACACAGACTATCACTTTATAATATATATTCTGTCAATAAAAAGTTTGCATGTGAGTAGTTTGCAATAACCGCTTATGTCTTTCTCTGTTTCACATGCTCCTGTCTGTTGGCGCTAATTACAGACACCATGCCTGCGTTTGTTTGATTCGACTGTTGCTCGAACACGTTTCAGTCGATTGTCAAAAGCTACTCTCGGCACTCCACGGAAATTTTATGAATCCTTGACGTCTGTTCTCTGAAAATGACCGAAAGAAAAGACATGCGGAATCAGTAGCTAATATACATATTATGTAAGGTGAGTTGAAGGTTGGGTCGTGGTGGGGGGGGGGGGGGGGAGGAAAGAAAATGGAAGGAAATGATGGTGTCAGCTGCATCGGGACTTCATGCGGATCAGCGGGTAAGGGTGAAAATGTGCGCCGCACGTTTACTCGTGCCCGGGATCTCCTACTTAGAAGGCAATTGCGTTAACCATGTGCCATTCGGACACCTTCTTTATTGCAAATGAACGGACTGCTTCGGCACGCTCTCCAGCCGACCCACTTTCCCACAAATGAGGCATCTTACGGCTGTAATACCAATGACTCGGTACTGATAATAGCCAATCCATAATATGATCTTCATTCTTTTCTTCTTTGTTTTGCTTGTACCTTTTTCCCGCAATGACGTAGAGTGGGCAAGGTTAAACAGATTTGGCAAGTTTAATTTAAAGGGTACCTGGATGCCCTTCCTGCTGCCACCCCGTACCCCCAGTGTTGAATTAGTGTACCCCAACTGTCTGTGTCTAGTGGAATCCATGGAATAGTGCGAAGGTGTTCATATGTCTGCGAGCTGTGTAACTGAGGCGGAACGTGAGGACCAGCCCGGTATTCACCTAGGGGGATGTGGAAAACCGCCTAAAAACCACATCCAGGCTGGCCGGCACACCGGCCTCCGTCGTTAAGCCGTCGGGCGGATTCGATCTGGGGCCGACGCGCCTACACGAGTCCAGGAAGCAGCGCATTAGCGCTCACGGCAAACCTGGCGGGTCTAATATGATCTTCATTACCTATTCTTAAAGTTCTCAGTGGCTCAGAAAGCAGTCCGATATGCAGCTATAAAAATCTTTTATCATTTGCGCAACGACATAAAATGTCTGACAAGGAGCAAAGCGAGTTTTAAACTTAACTTAAACTCATTTCTCCTGGACAGCTTTTCGCGTAACTGGTAAATTGTAAATTACTCTCTTCTCTATTTATTTTTGGTTTTTACTTTTGTTCGCGTAATAACGCATATACGAAAAGAGCCGCGAAATACCTTTTAGTAATGCTGTGCTAAGAATTTCTTTATAATCATTAATAGTCAACAAAACAGAATATATTGGGTTCTTATTGTTCTGTATCTGGCTTTCTATTAAAGGAACATTTTTGGCTACTGTAACTCACTATAAAAATCAACATATCTTCCCTACTTTATAGTTATTGAAAATGAAAATTACTTTGTTATGAAATACTGATGTTACAGTTCGCAAAGATTGTTCAACATTTCGCAGTGGATTTTTGTTAAGCATAAAACACCAATAATTACCACGACTAGCACAAGAACATGAGACTATTGTCGAAGAAAAATACGTTTTCACTATAAGGTTTGCCAGACCAGAACTAAGCACAACAAAATTCCTATTATGTTACGAAGGTAAATTGTCTCTTTTGTACTGTTAGCAATATATTATCAGCAGCCCGCGTCAACCTGCAAAACACATCATAAAATCTGCTGCTCCGCTCTGCAAGTCCGGAAGCTGAAAGAGATAATTTTATTTCACTATTACCTTCCCGCTTCTTTGCGGTATGATCAATTTCTTTTAATGCAGTTTGAATGCGCCGCGGCAGCGGCTTGTTCGTTCGTAGCGCAGCTCTGCACCACGGATAATATTTCAATAACTGAAAAAGTCTCCACAGGATGGGATAATAGGCAAGCAAGCTATAACAATTAATAATGCAAGTTTTCATTTAAATAACTCTATTTAAACATTCAAATAAGTTAACTTATCTACAATACACACCTTTTTTAAACATGAGTACGTAATGGCGTACATCGACTAACCATGACAAAAGAAGACTACGTTAGCATGTACAACTGCGACACAGGCTATCTTACTCCCGTAACTCCAAGAAGCAGACAGAGAAATTAATGCTCATGCTGTATTATTTATACTATTGACATTTTTCATCTTTGTATGATATTTATCGTCTGTGCGGTTTCCGTACTCGCCGACACAGATATTATCTAAAATAAATAATAATAAAAAAAATACATAATTCCATACAATAACAGAATACGATGCACAATATTTTCTCTTTACTGCAAAATATGTCTTTTGCTAAGGGACGTTACAATGCCCCCTGGCAGCAATTGACTAACGTTAGGAATGTTCGGCAATATGCTGCCACTAACGTCCGCTTTGTCATCGTCTATCACCTTGTTTGGAGTATTTACTGTTCACTTCTTTCCTCTTTTACATTATAGTTTTAATTACACTTTTTATAGTTTTTCACACTTTGCGAGGTGACCGTAAACCTAGTCCCAGGGTCATTACAGTTTTCTGGCTCCCCCATTTGGGCTACGTGCGATCAGAAAACCTGGGAAAACTGCGCCAGAGCCATGGTCATCTCGCCTGGTTTGTCTTAACACACGGTTTTGTTCATCAAACAAGGGTGGACTTTATCCAATGTTCACAGATAACAATGATTATTTATGTCAAAATGTTAAACCTTTTAGTCTCTCTATTAAAAATGTACCTTCTACACCTTTTTCACATTTGTGTTCTGTGTCACAATTAAGGTCAATCATTAAACAGTTCGATAGCAATGTGATGGATTGTCTCTACACTTATTTACGACAAATGTTCTACCATTGTATGGCGTTCGTATCAGTTTGTTTCACTAATATGAGAAAAACGTATCACATATATTATTGAACTAGTAAATGTTTTGAGTTTATATACAGAAAACTAAAGGAAGAAAAAATGTTTGTCACGTAATTTCGTGTCCAATAAATCACTTTCATATTAGTACATGAACAACGCAGTTGTTAATATTCGGTTGAACGTCAACAATGTCGTACGGAGCGGGCGGCGCGAAGCAATTGTTGCGTAGCGTCGTCTGGAGCGCGGCGTGTTAGCGACCGCTGAGGTCGACGACCTGCTAGCAGTAACAGCGACGGCGTGCTGCGGTGGCGCCCGAGCAGTCGCGAACCGCGCCAAACCATTCACCAATGTCGGCGTGTTGCGGTGGTTTCCTGCGACCGGCTGGCTGGCGGCACGGCACCCGTCTCTGCTTCTCCGCATGGCTCCCCGTCGTAACGCATGAAACAAATATTCCACAACGGTGTACTGTCTTCAGGGATACAACTTATTAGCTGTGGAAGAAAATGCACTTTGGTTAAAAGCGTTTATTGTTCATTACGCCGTCGCTTCACTGGTATGCACAGGATGTTTTGGCGTGATAACAGGTTTCTTGTGGCATTGTGACACTGGTATTCAGGGTTCGTCACACGCACATTGTACTACACACTTTCACTTGTTCTCACGGTTGATACACTCCCAGAGCGTCTTTCAACACGCGAAAATGTTTCGGTACACACATACTAAATGTCTCCGTCGAGCGATGTTTGTTTGAATCGACTCCGAACGGATCACTAACTACCGTTTTTACTCACAGTGTACTGTTCGTTGAGCCCTGCACTATGACAGTTAGTCACTCACCACTTAACTTATACCGACGTATATATTGGTGCAGATACAACAGTCATTTTCTGTCCCTACTACACACAATATTCCGTCCTTTCCTAGATTGTTTATGCACACAGTTTATTTTTAATGCATAACAACTGTTCTTAGCATAATCACTATCATCTACATTGAGTCCATTGTGTTACCTTCTCATTACACACTTTCAGTACTATTACTAGGCCTATATTGCTTTTTTTTGTCATTATTTAAATGTGTGTGATTTTTTGTACATAGCTTTCTTTTCCTCTTTAGTGTAGCTTGCCAGGTTATTACCCATCTAGCAAACAGATTTTACCATGTGCATGACAGCTTGACTTGGGCATATTGTTCAATAAATACTTCATTTAGTACTAGTATTATTTTTGACGTTCTGTCCTACAGGACTACTGTGTAGTTTCCGCGTAACTTGATTCGCGTACCGCGTAATTAATATTCAAGAACGTGTACCAAGTACACAGGCTTCAATTGAAGCATTAATACATACAAAGCATAGGTTACACGGAACGGGTTTGTTTTTTATTGGATTCTGCTCCAGTGTCGTTCTCAGATCACTATTGGCAGTAAACATTACATCACATAATTATTTCGTACTACAAAGTCAATTTTTGGCTAGTATAGACTCTCTCTCAGGGTTCCCTAATTCTAACACAATTACATCTGCTACATATTTATATGAGATTTCATCATTAATTTTACTTACTTACTACAACTGAAAAATGATTCATGAAATTCATCATTATGTTATCAACAAAAGATTATTCAATGCTTGAAGAGCATATAGTACTTTAATGACACTAACTGTCTGTAAACAAAGTCTTCCATTTGCATATTATTGCTCAGTTTACTGATTCTGCTTCCTCAAAATTGTAACTATACACAAATTATTTCTTAAAACTAACATACTTATACTCTAAAACACAATTAAAATCTTCTTACTACTACTATTTACATCAGACATGTCACTGAATAAATAACTTTACATCTTTACGTGGATACAGTCCTTTTATTTTCCCCGTCTGGGGATGTGCTAACAAATAGCTACATACGTGTGGCACCTTTATTACTTCAAAGGGCCCTGAATATACCATTTGCCACTTACTATTTCGCTTTAGGGTGGCTGAGGATTTGGGGTGGTTACGAATAAGCACCATGTCCCCTACTTTGTATTTCTGTTTGTTAGTTACACCTCGATCGTACTTCTTTTTTCTTTTTGCAGCACAGCTGGTTAGGTTGTCCCATATCTTTTTTATCTTTTCCTCTCTTGTTTCTACCCTGGCTGGTAGTCTCGGTAAAGGCGTGAGCCATTCATTCTGTGTCTCATTAACCCCTTTCAATATCTCTACTGGTGGGTATCCTGTACTTGAGTGGGGTGTTAAATTGTGGATTTCTACAAATTTAGGTACCAACTCAGGCCATCTGGTGTGTCGGTTCCCTATGTAAATTCTAAGGAACTTATTCAATTCTCTGAACGTTCTTTCGACTAAACTTTCTTCTGGATGGAACCGGGATACTAGAATATGCTGTATACCTTGTTCCATTAGGTAATTTTTCCAAGTGTGACCCGTGAAATAAGTGGCATTATCAGTCGTTATGGCTTCAGGTTTCCCCACTTGAGGCAAATATTCTTGATTGATCCGTCTGACTATGGTTTTGGCAGTAGCTGATTTTATACAATAAATTGCCAAGTATTTGGAAAAAATATCGTACATGGCCAGTATATATTTCATACCTCCTCTGGCCATGGGGTAGGGACCTGCTATATCCACAGATACTAATTGAAGCGGCCGGAGTGGAACTATGGGATGAAGTTCAAATTTGGTGGACCTATTATAGTGTTTTGCTTTCTGGCATATAGTGCAAGTCCTAACTGTTACCTGAATGTGTTGTTTCATTCGGGGAAAGTGGCAGTATCTCGCCATGATTTCTGCACACTTCCCGATTCCTGCATGGCCCCATGCCAAGTGCGTGTGCCATATTATGACTTTGACAGACTGGTTAGGTATGCATACTGCCCAGCTGTCTTCTTTCGTGCTAAGTTTATAATACAAAATCTTGTCCACAATTTTAAAACTTTGCTCGTCTCTATTGTTGACACCATTTTCAATATTGTTAACGATTTTTTCCCACACCGGATCTGACCTCTGTAGTTCAGGCATGTTTTGACATATATATAGATAATCCTTCCTGTAAGCATTGTCTCGTACTAAAAGCACTTTATATTCGGCGGATTGTTCTAGCATCTCGGCTAACTCCGGTAATCCTACCGGCAGTCGCGACAAAGCTTCCGCTACTATGTTATCTCGTCCTTTTATATACATAATCTTTATCCGGTATTCTTGTAATGTAAGCATCCATCTCCTTAGTCGGGTATGGAATAGCTTGCATGACATCAAAAAACTTAACGCCTGGTGGTCACTATACACTTTAATCTCCTTCCCATATAGGTAGTAATTAAACTTTTTTACAGCCCAGACTACGGCGAGCGCTTCCAGTTCCGTTGCCGAGTAGGCTCTCTCGCAGCTAGTTAAAGTCCTACTGGCAAAGCCGATAATCTTTATTGTTGCCGGGTCGTTGCCTTCCTCCCACTGGAACAGGCACGCTCCCAAGCCATAGGAACACGAATCCGTCGCAAGACAAAAATCGTTTGACAGATCTGGGTGCTGCAAAATATTTGCATTCAGTAGGGCGGTTTTAATCGCTTCGAAAGCTTGTTGACATTTGTCATTCCAAACCCACTGCACATTTTTTCGTAGTAGATTTAGTAATGACGCGTCATTTAACAACTGATTAGGTACGAACCTTCTGAAAAAAGACGTAAGTCCAATGAACGCTTTCAATTGTCTCTTAGTGCGGGGGCTTGGAAATTCTCGGATCGCCTCTAGTTTTTTGTTGTCTGGGCTGATGCCAAGTGGTGTGATAAGATGGCCTAAAAATTTAATTTTATTTCGTCCGAATTTTGACTTTTCTAAATTTGCTGTCACACCTGCTTGCTTAAATCTCTCTAGTACTCTATGCAGCAATTCCATATGTTCGTCCCAAGTAGTAGTAGCGATTACAAGGTCATCAACATATACTGTGATTTTTTCTAACAAGTCTGGACCCAGTACCGTGTCTAGAGCAGTAATAAATACTCCAGCACTTACATTCAATCCGAAGGGAAGTACCTTGAATTGGCAACTTCGCCCTCCGAATATAAAGGCTGTGTACTTCCTTGATTCTGGTGTAAGTGGGATTTGCCAGTACGAACTTTTAAGATCAACTGAGGTTAAGTACTGCACTCCGTGGAATTTTTGTATCTGCTCATATAAATTTTCTGGGCGAGTTCTGACGGGTATAATGATTTTATTGATATCCCGTGCATCTAACACTAGCCGGATTTTTCCGTTGGCTTTCGCCACCGCTACAAGAGGACTACTATATGGAGAGAGAGAGGGCTCAATGATATCCCACTCTAACATCTTCCTAATCTCTTTAGCCACTACTTCCCTCCTCGACCAAGGGATGGAGTAAGATGCGCGACAGTATGTTTTGTGAGGCATCACCTCTATGTGATAGTGGTACCCTTTAACTATTCCTGGTCGGTCGGTAAATACCATGGTATATTCCGATAACAGCTGCGTCAACTGTTGCTTTTGTATGTTACTTAAACTTTCAGATTCCTGTACTTTGGTTCGAAATTCATCAACATTTGGTTCAAAATTTCTATCTCCTACATTCGGATAATAGAGATCCGTCACAGGTGAATAATCATTAAGGTGTAGTACCCATGGGTTCCTACCTTTGATATTAATTCGATTGCAACATGGCACAAGTACCTCCTTCGATTTCATCATAGATAACTCAATCCTCCTACCTTTATTAACTATACTTAGTTTTCCCGAGGAGAGGTCGATCACTGCGTCCCTCTCACGGAGAAAATCTACTCCCAGAATGCAGGCCACCTTTAATCCTTTAACAATGAGGAACGAGCTCACTATGGCTTCGCCCTCCTTACAAATCTCCACCTGCACCTGGTACTTAACTAACTGGCTCTGTGCACTTATAGCTCCAGACACCTTGCAATTATTAACCGGGAAAGTCGGTATACTACGTCCCTTCCCTAGCGCTTTAAACAACTCTATACTCATTACACTCACAGAGGCACCTGTGTCAATGATTATATTCACTGCGACATCATTGATTTTTGCTTCTATTATGGCTTGCACATTTTCGTTGCTATCTTTCTTACATTCATGCGGTTCGGTCAGTAAATCTTTATCCATACTGATACCGTCGTTGTATCGTAGCATATGTACTCTAGGAATATTCTTGTCATTCGTGTTGCTCTCACTCCACCCCTCGGCCAGCGATGGAGAGCATATCGAGGCCAATTCTAGTTTGTTGGATGGCTTGCTTGCGAGGTACTTGGACGGCTATTGTCCGCGACCTCTACTATGTTTACGCTTTGGTTTGTGGGCCGCCACGACTGCGCAATAGGCGCGTTCTGCGGTGGTGGTCTGTTGTTATCGTACCGGTCATTACCCTGCCGCTCTGGGCTTGGTCGCTGATTCTGATTCCAATTACGATTACCGTCATTGTAATTGCTATGCCACTGACCTCGCGCATTTTTCCAGCGGTTGGTCCCTGGCAGTCCGGAATCGTACCGGTCGTCAAATCGACGCTTTTTATTATGGGACGGCTGCCCATACCCGTTCTGACTTCTACCATTATTACAATTTTGCGAATGCTCTTGCCGCTTGTTACCACCCCCACCATTTCCATGGTTGTGGTTTTGTGCACTATTATTTCTGTCATGTTTACATCCTGATCCATTATTCCGCGAGTGATCACACGCTGCTTTTGCATCTTCCTGTATTAAGTCTATTGAATCTAAAACAGACAGGAAATGTTCCATGTCGCTTTCTGGTACGTGTATTAATTTCTCTTTGATATGAATGGGTAAATGTGATTTTAGAAGTCTTATTATGTCTCTTGGTGAGATAGGCTCGTCCCAGTAACGCGTTTTGTTTATGTACTTCTCGAAATACCGTCTCAGATTCCCTGGACGGGGTGAGTACGGTTCGGGATTGTATACTTCTTTTCTTAGCCACTCTTGTATACAAGGCGATCAGTATTTCGACAAAAACGCCCTCTCGAACTGTTCGTATGTCATGCAGCTGTCTGCTACTTCTGTAGCCCACAACGCTGCATCACCCTGAATGTATGACATTACGTACTGAATCTTCTGTGCTTCGTTCCAAACACTAGGCAAGATATTTTTAAAGCTTTTTATGAATACTACTGGGTGTACTGACTTTCGTTCAGTAGTAAACGTTTGAAACTGCCTATTTTTGATTAAACTTTCTTCAACTAATATTTTTGGGCTATACTGGTTTGCTCCTGGGACATAGGCTGTGTGCTCCGAACCGAAGCTACAGCTCTTCGCATTATCGCCTAAAGATTCACCATTGTTGCGTCGCGTATAAGTTTGTGCGTTGCCAAAAACATTGGCTGCTGGCGACATAGTTTCATGTTCAAGATGTTTCCTACTTTGAGCTAAACCCTTTTCCAAGTCGGATATCCGTTTGTTAATATTCACTTGCCACTGCGGAATATCCTCACTGAGTATTTGTTTGATAGTTTGCACGTCGTTCTGTACCTGACTATTTACTGCGGTACTGAACGATTCGGAATCTCTATCTGCTATGGCTGCTTGTACCTTAGAATTAATATTTTTGTCAATCTCAGTCTCCTTCGCTTCTAGCCATGAGTTGAATTCAGTTTCAATTTTAGTCGCTTGTTCGTTCCACTTCTGCTCTACAAGCTGTGTGGAATCTATTTCTAGCTTTTCTAATCGGTTGGCTAAGACACCTATCTCGTCTACCATGTTAGTGTTTGCTACTTGCAGGTTGTTGACCTGTTCAGTCAACTCCTGCACGGCCTTAGGTATCGACTCATAATTCTGTTTCATACAGACAATGTCTTTTTTCATATTTTCTAACGACTGCACAAGTTGCTGGTCCCGCTCAGCTTGCTGGCGATCTCGCTCGGCTTGCTGTGCGAGAAAGATTTCAATTTTTTCGTCTTTTTCAGCTTGTTGTTGCGCAAATTTTGCCTGGTAATCCAGCACGCGCTCTAATATCGCCTGAAGTGAATACCCACCAGGCAGATTACCACTCTCTGGTTCCTGCTTTTCTGGAGGTGGTATAATTTCCTTATCTACCTCTCCTTGAGCACTGGTGGGCGGTGGCACCACTTCCTGTGCCCCTGCCACCACATTTTCGCATGGTATATCCTCAAAGAGAGTACTTGTACTGCTTAATGCTCCCGTTTCTAAATTTCCTGCACTAACTAATGGCTGTTCCTCAGTATCCATATTGCTCGGACGTTGACTACGCAATTTAACCATATTCATAAATTACCTACTCGAACACAAGACCTGACAGTTTTTTTCACTTGCACACAAAATATGTTAGTTTATCTCCAATGCACTGCACACTAAAAATTGCTATCTACAATCAACTTTGTCCTGTCATAAACACTAACATCAGACTGCACACCACTAGCGATATGAGATCACTTCACTGGAGTTAAGCTTCTACAAACAGGACAACTACACTGTAGTCTTACCTTTTATTTATCTGATTTCGGGGTTCTGCTGCCCCCGGATTATGTAGTCGTTACAGTTTCTCAGTACTATCAGGATCGTTCCTCTAACTTGCTTGCAGTGGTGCGGTTTTTCATGAAAAATTTTTGTACATTCATTAATACATAGCATTAATCATGATACACATACATACATTTATCACTAAATACATACATATATATAACAATAAACACTGAAAGAAATTACACAAAATATTCTTATTTTCGTGGCCACTGCAAATTCGGGCCCCGCGTTTTTGGGCGACAATTTCGCGTAACTGGTAAATTGTAAATTACTCTCTTCTCTATTTATTTTTGGTTTTTACTTTTGTTCGCGTAATAACGCATATACGAAAAGAGCCGCGAAATACCTTTTAGTAATGCTGTGCTAAGAATTTCTTTATAATCATTAATAGTCAACAAAACAGAATATATTGGGTTCTTATTGTTCTGTATCTGGCTTTCTATTAAAGGAACATTTTTGGCTACTGTAACTCACTATAAAAATCAACATATCTTCCCTACTTTATAGTTATTGAAAATGAAAATTACTTTGTTATGAAATACTGATGTTACAGTTCGCAAAGATTGTTCAACATTTCGCAGTGGATTTTTGTTAAGCATAAAACACCAATAATTACCACGACTAGCACAAGAACATGACACTATTGTCGAAGAAAAATACGTTTTCACTATAAGGTTTGCCAGACCAGAACTAAGCACAACAAAATTCCTATTATGTTACGAAGGTAAATTGTCTCTTTTGTACTGTTAGCAATATATTATCAGCAGCCCGCGTCAACCTGCAAAACACATCATAAAATCTGCTGCTCCGCTCTGCAAGTCCGGAAGCTGAAAGAGATAATTTTATTTCACTATTACCTTCCCGCTTCTTTGCGGTATGATCAATTTCTTTTAATGCAGTTTGAATGCGCCGCGGCAGCGGCTTGTTCGTTCGTAGCGCAGCTCTGCACCACGGATAATATTTCAATAACTGAAAAAGTCTCCACAGGATGGGATAATAGGCAAGCAAGCTATAACAATTAATAATGCAAGTTTTCATTTAAATAACTCTATTTAAACATTCAAATAAGTTAACTTATCTACAATACACACCTTTTTTAAACATGAGTACGTAATGGCGTACATCGACTAACCATGACAAAAGAAGACTACGTTAGCATGTACAACTGCGACACAGGCTATCTTACTCCCGTAACTCCAAGAAGCAGACAGAGAAATTAATGCTCATGCTGTATTATTTATACTATTGACATTTTTCATCTTTGTATGATATTTATCGTCTGTGCGGTTTCCGTACTCGCCGACACAGATATTATCTAAAATAAATAATAATAAAAAAAATACATAATTCCATACAATAACAGAATACGATGCACAATATTTTCTCTTTACTGCAAAATATGTCTTTTGCTAAGGGACGTTACAAGCTCTTTCTATTCCATTCACGAATTTCTACTTGAACACTGGTGGCCAGAAGAAAAACTTGTTTTTAAGTTTTCTTGCCTGGGTGGTACTAAAATGATAATCTGTTCACTAACGTTAGCACTTATAATTTGTACAAAGACATGTATAATTGGCGTGAAAGGAACATTAAGGAAACAGGATGGGAAAGAGGTAAGAAGGAAATAATGACTTCGAGCAGGACAGGGAATTACAGCAATACAACGGCGGAAGTTGAAAATGTACACCAGACGGGGAGTCGAATCCGGATTCTCCGCATCTCTAGATCATTTGTCTTAACAGTCTTCTTCTTTTTTTCGGTATTGTTCGTAGCGTTTGGTCTTGGCAGACGTCACATGACATCCTTTCAAGTTAATCATTGATTTCTTTACTCAGTTCACCAGAAGGCAACCAGCTCTCTTACCGAACACGCTGAGCTACCGTACCAGCACCTCAGCCATTCGCACCTGCTTCTCTTCAGATCCAAAATCCCAACTTGCCAGACTGCAACGAACAATGCCCATTATCCCCCTTCCAGCAAATTTCTGATTCCCCTAGGCGTTCAGACGTTGGTTGTGCATCCACACTCAACGTTTTCATCAAAGAGCCGTCGTGCCCATAGAATTATAGATATGAGAGGTGTCTGTTCTCCCAGATTTGCCTCTGTGCGCACTCTAATTAGGCTACTCTTTTTCTTGACTTCACCTAAGGAAGCAGCACGTAGGGCAGAACAGACACTACTCATGTCTGTAATCTATATGTAGCCTGTAAACTGACTTGTTCCACATTAATTTGATAGAAGAATCGTTCATATGATCTATGAAACATGTTAGTAACTAACGAAGAGTACCAGAACCTAAAAATTTGTGTGGGTAAGACGTAGGTAAGGCACGTGGCAGACTTCGATTCAGTGGCAGCGCAGTGGGAAATTACAGTAGTAGTTGAACATTCTTAAAACATAGCTGAAAATTGTGGGTAGCGGACTGAAAGGAAGTAAAAGGTGATATGTAATTTAACTTATTCAAAGAAGAGCAGTACGAATGTTAACATCTTGTTTGACCCATGGGCGAGTGTCACAGAAATCCTCAAAAACCTTCATTGGGAGACTTTTAAAGACAGACGCCATCTATCCCGCGAAAGTTTACTTACAAGTTTTGAAGAACTAGATAATCTACACTACTGGCCATTAAAATTGCTACACCACGAGGATGACGTGCTACAGACGCGAAATTTAACCGACAGGAAGAGGATGCTGTGATATGCAAATGATTAGCTTTTCAGAGCATTCACACTTGGTTGGCGCTGATGGCGACACCTACATCGTGCTGACATGAAGAAAGCTTCCAACTGATTTCTCATACACAGGCAGCAGTTGACCGGTGTTGCCTGGTGAAACGTTCTTGTGATGCCTCGCGTAAGGAGGAGAAATGCGTACCATCATGTTTCCGACTTTGACAAAGGTCGGATTGTAGCCTATCGCGATTGCGGTTTATCGTATCGTGACATTGCTGATCGCGTTGGTCGAGATCCAATGACTGTTAGCAGAATGTGGAATCGGTGGGTTCAGGAGAGTAATACGGAAAGCCGTGCTGGATCCCAACGGCATCGTATCACTAGCAGGTGAGATGACAGCCATTCTAACTGCATGGTTGTAACGGTTCGTGCAGCCACCTCTCGATCCCTGAGTCAACAGATGGGGACGTTTCCAAGACAACAACCATCTACACGATAAGTTCGACGACGTTTGCAGCAGCATGGACCATCAGCTCGGAGACCATATGTGCGGTTACCCTTGACGCTGCATCACAGACAGGAGCGCCTGTGATGGTGTACACAACGACGAACTTGGGTGCACAGCAGCATGGACTATCAGCTCGGAGACCATGGCTGCAGTTACCCTTGACGCTGCATCACAGACAGGAGCGCCTGCGATGGTGTACTCAACGACGAACCTGGGTGCATGAATGGCAAAACGTCATTTTTTCGGATGAATCCAGGTTCTGTTTACAGCATCATGGTGGTCGCATCCGTGTTTGGGGACATTGCGGTGAACGCACATTGGAAGCATGTATTCGTCATCGCCAATACGGGCGTATCACCCGGCGTGATGTTATGGGGTGCCATTGGTTACACGTCTCGGTCACCTCTTGTTCTCATTGAGGCACTTTGAACAGTGGACGTTGCATTTCATATGTGTTACAACCCGTGGTTCTACCCTTCATTCGATCCCTGCGAAACCCTACATATCAGCAGGATATTGCACGACCAAATGTTGCAGGTTCTGTACGGGCCAGCACATTCTCCAGATCTCTCACCAATTGAAAACGTCTGGTCAATGGTGGCCGAGCAACTGCCTCGTCACAATACGTCAGTTACTACTCTTGATGAACTGTGGTATCGTGTTGAAGCTGCATGGGCAGCTGGACCTGTCAGTTCTGGTATAAAGTATTTGTCCAATGAATACCCGTTTATCATCTGCATTTCTCCTTGGTGTAGCAATTTTAATTGCGAGTAGTGTATAAATATGTATGTGACTCATCCGTGTTGCTTCTGTAGAGAAAGTGCCGAATAAGATGAGCCTAATGACAATGTGCAGAGGGGCACTGAAGTAGCCATTCTTCTCGCACACCATACACGTTCAAATGAGAAGACACTACATGTGGTAGAGTGCAAAGTACTGTCTTCCGTGCAGATAGCGGTGCCTTACAGGGCGTGTACGTAGGTACAGAAGAATCTATAGTGCAATCTCTCCACGATGAACTGACGGAGATTGTTGTAAAGGACCGCAGACACCTCGGCTTCGAGGCACGCTGCTGGGTGTCGAGGCTGGGGTGTCGTCAGTGGGTGGCCCTCTGTTTCGCTCGGTGCCGCCGCTGTCTGCAGGCAGAAGGGGCGCGAGTCCGCTTTCCGTGTCGCAGCTCGCAGCCGGCTGCACATCCGAGCGCCGGCAAGCCACCTCTTTCTCCTGCGAGGGATTGTCTCCGTACCCTACACCGCGACAGGTGGGGCTGTGAGGTTCCCGTGCAGGATGCGCCGCCGTATCGAGTGTCGGCCCTTCGTGACCCCGTGGCCGGAAACAATGGCGACCGCCGAGACGGGTACAGGCGCCATGTCGCCGAGCCTGGCCAGCTCCCCGCAGTTTCGCGTTCCGCAGGCAGCGAGACTCGCTGCAGTGTCCCCTGTTTCTCCGGGTCCGACACAGGGATCGGCGACCGCTTAGTATCCCGCATCCCCTGCCTCGTGGAACGCGCTAAGACTTGACGAGAATCTCGTAGCGCCCGAAGGACTCGTTGCACGGGAACACTTTGTCCTGGCGTGGTACGTTGTAGCGTCTCCTGGCAAAATACATATTATATATGGTAACAAAAAAAAAAGGAAAAATGATTGAGCTGGATGATTGTAGTTTTATTTCTGCGTGGAAAATGATTGTGTTAACTTCTGTAATAAAGAGAAACCATTATGTGTCATGTTTTGTTCTTGTGTAGAATTATGTATCGATTTTTTAAAGATAATATCTGTGTCGGCGAGTACTGGAACCGCCACAGACACAGTAGTGACCGAGCATTAATTTTCTCTGTCGTCTTTTTGGAGTTACGGGAGTAGGAAGAGCCTGTGACGCTACATTGTATGCTTGTGTAACATTCTTTTCTCTAGATTGAGAGAAGGACGCCACTAGGCATTGATTTGGTTCAAATGGCTCTGAGCACTATGGGACTTGAAACGTCCCCTTACAAAAATTATTGAATTACTGTGCTGGTAAACCCCTTACGTTATTTGATTTTCAAACAGCTGAGCAGAACTGAACGTACTCAGACATTTCGCTCTTTACTTATTCTGATCAACACTAAACTGACACACAATATTTTTTTAGCGTAACGCAATCTGACTTTCAAATATCCCTACAAAAGAATGGCCCTGACTAACAATAACCTATACCATTCATGAATCACTTACAAAAATCTTCGTTACTCTAACTACTGAAATACAGCGAGCGCCACTACTGCCAGCTAAATAAAAGATTCTAACTACTGAAGGGACTAACTACTGATAGGCATAGTTAGCAAATGAAAGATTTTGATAAAGAACAAACAATGTAGTTACCTTAATAGTATTCAAAAGTAATATATATATATATATATATATATATATATATATATATATATATATATCAGTTCATGACATCCAGTCTTACAAATGTACTGTCTCTGATGGATACACGTCCAGATCATCCGCTCTCAAAACTCCGCCATCTCTCTCCACACTTCCACCACTGCTGGCGGCTCACCTCCAACTGCGCAAAGCTACGCGCTGTTAACAGCCAACTGCACAACACTACAATAGCAAATTCCAACAATGCAAACCAGCCACAGACCACAGACTGCACACAGCACAGCCAGTGATTTTCATACAGAGCACTACGTGGCGTTACCAACATAAAAACCTAGACAGCCTACTTACAGACTTAACATCTGATGTCATCAGTCCCCTAGAACGTAGAACTACTTAAACCTAACTAACCTAAAGACATCACATACATCCACGCACGAGGCAGGATTCAAACCTGCGACTGTAGCGGTCGCGCGGTTCCAGACTGTAGCGCCTACAATCGCTCGCCCAGATAGGTATTAATGTATGCTTTTTATTAAGAGTTATCGTATGGTTATAGATCAGCTGGCACATACAAGTAATTGTATGCCGAGACAGTCCACGCATTTGCATTGCGTATAAGTGTGTATAGGTTTGTATGTGCGTTTGGAACTTACAGGCGCTCAACGTCGAGGTTATCAGCGTCCTTACACATATTAAAAGAAACTAATGTGGATAAAACGCCTAAAATTGTTGTCACACGGTGAAGAGGTAACCAGTAAAATGACGCTCATTCACTCACTCTCATCCCACTCGCATTGATCCTCATAATCACTTAATCACACAGCCCTTAATGTAACAGAAAAGGTTCAGAGGTGCTATGCATGAGATTAAAACAGAAGTAAAACCACAGAAGAGCTAAGAGGATAGCACAGGGAAATATGACTGGCTGACCACTTACAAAAAATGATCGAGGCAGTAACCGTATGAACACATTAAGAACATCTCCCTAAAATAATTGGAAACAAGTTGGATACGTCACAAAATCTTAAAACTCTAAGGATATTCGTTTCAATGTCACTTAAAATAGAGGGCAGATCTGCCTCTGCCCTCTGCTCCGAAAACAAAACACAGTCTAGTGAAATGAGGCGCACTGTGGTCTGTGTGCTACAGGTTTCACACAGTGGAGGATCCTCTTGCCGTAGCAAGAAGCCAAGTGTCAGAGAACTGTGACCTATGCGAAGACGTCTTCGTGGCGGAGAGGAAGTACGCCACGGCCGAGTAGTGGCTGATTCCAGTAACAACTATTGATATTACATTCGTAAGATACTACATTAGTGCGTTTTAATGTTATCTACACTTAAAGCTAATTCATCATCTTCTCATCTTTTTATTGATATGTGACAAAAAATTTTACGTTCAACCATTTTATTTAAACTTCTGTGACCTTGCATAGTAGTATAGTAGTATATCTTTTACCATGTTCTTTGCCATCTGCCGTGATCGCGGCGTCAACATTCAGTTAGAGTTACATAGCAGTTTCACGTGTGGCGCCAAACAGCATGTGCGCTTGTAACGCCGGAAATGCATATCCTCCTATTTCCATCTATTGTGCTATAATTTTTTTTCCTTGGTTTGTTACCTCAAGATATGACGTTTCTGTCTCTTTATATATCGTAATTGTTTTACTGTTTATATATATATATATATATATATATATATATATATATATATATATATATATATATATATATATCTCAAGATATGACGTTTCTGTCTCTTTATATATCGTAATTGTTTTACTGTTTGTATATATATATATATATATATATATATATATATGTATATATATATATGCATTTATGTTGGTTTGTTTTGTGAATATTATTTGTATTTATACGCTGGGTCTGGCCTAGGGAAAACTATGCTATCGAACGAATACATCGATAGGTCGTGTGGAGAACCAAAGTGTTTAGGAACTTTGGTAGTGTGAACTCTGCCGCGTGGAGCGCGGGCTGAGCATAGGGGAGTCTGGCTGGAGTAGCAAGTGGAGGAGGTGTGTGGTGTGAAGCTCCCGCGAGTTGCCGCGCTTTCGGGGTTTGGCAGCATGTAATTGCGCTCGACTTGCGATGATAGTTTCTGACATGGTGTCGCGGACGGGAAGCATTAGCTGGCGCACATCAAGAGCCCGTTTCGTCTGGTGACCGTGTCGAGAAGAAGGCGCGCCAACATCCAGCTTCTGCAACAGCGACGGCCGACAATGAGTGACTGTCGCCACATCCTCGATCGACGGCTTCAAACCTTCAATCAACCAACAAGGAAGACTGGAAGCACGTAAAGTTTTAGAACTGTATGGCAGACCTCAGCTTTTCAAACTCTTAAAATTGTTGCATCACAAAATTACAGCTACTTAGCATGAACCTTTGTTGCTCATTGTCCCAATTGCATTACCAAGCAGGGTCCCTTCCTTTTCCGGAATAAACTCGAGTGTCGTTGAAATTCAAACGCCAGCATTAAAGTAAAAGCATTCGATTTCACTGCTTTAATTTCAAAGTTCAGTTAAGGTATTCATAGCTGGCTACAATATTTAGATTACACGAGCACAAATTAAGAGTGCGAGTTTTGTTTGTATATTTTAGCTTACCTGTGACTCCAGCTCAGCTTGGTACGTACTAAATTTTACTATTGTTAATTGTTCAGGATCATTTAATTCAAGTTCGAAGTTAAATCTCTTATTTCTAAATTGCGTAGATTCAAGTAGCTTTTGCAATGATTGTTGAGGTAGCCCAAGACTAACTGTATTTTACTGAATTTCGATATGCTTCAGAAACAAAGTTCACTATTAATTTCAGTCACTAAACTAACTTTCAATTTTCCAGTTTTATTAATTCTTTTGCTAAATTAAGTAAGGGTGTAGCGAAATTTATTACTTCAGACAAACATTCAGTTTTCACACAACGCGTGTCAACCTTCAGTTGCCACGCTTTTAGTGCTAATTATATGTGCAATAACCTTTCTTTTTCAGTTATTATAGTAATTGTCCATAGGACTGGCGACCGTAATTTTCCCCAAATCTCAAATATCTAATTTCCGCTAGTTAATTGTTAACGTAACGGCCGCACATTACTTTCTTTATTAACTTTACCCCATTTCAAAATTAATTTCCACCAGTTTCATTTGCATTTTTCTTTTCATTAAGATGTAACCCTTTCCTCCCTCTTTACCGACAAATTAACCTCGGTGACGATTGCTTTTCCCAAATTTCCCTTAGGTACACACGGTTTAATTTTTCACTGTCATTGAGGTCGATAAGTGAGGGGGAGATTACACGTGGCGACCTGGTGACAGGACAATCTTCGGATTTGAGGTTGTTCTGGACACGAATTTTGTATGGTGCAAATCTCGTAACAAAGTACTGGTTACGTACAGGCCGTTACGTCGGCGAGAATAAGTAGTGGGAGTAATCCTAATTATATTTGAGATTTGGCATTTATATTGAAAATTATTAAAATGAGTGAAGGCAACAATTACCAAAATTTGGTAGACTTTGATACGGAACAATCGGTCGAACAGTGGGAAACACGCACCGCGGTACCCATTGTTCAGGGGCAGGCGGCGAACATGAAAGACGCGACCGCCGAAACGCAACAAAGAGCAGAAATGAAATTCCAAACTTTAGAAAATGATTCGGAATCGGAAGTGAAAATCTAATCTGAATCCCTTGATGACGAATACGGGGAGACAATTAGAGAGGAATCCGCTACGGAAGTAAAACCGGCAGTTTCCGGGAATTTAACTGATTTATTGAATGTTTTGATTAACGAAATCAAGAGTCAATCGGCCAAGCAAGAAGATCAGGCTGCCAAGCAAGAAGCTCAGGCTGCCAAGCAAGAAGCTCAGGCTGCCAAGCAAGAAGCTCAGTCTGAAAAAATTGAACGGATGCTAGACAATCAGAACAAAGCTATTAACGTTGTTAACAACAATGTTGGAGTTGTTAACACAAAAGTTGATAAAATCAAAGAAGATATTGTTGTAATTAATACCGAAATCGGTAATCTTAAACAGGAAATGATAGGCGTTCAGGCGGAAATTGCGAGCATAAATACTCGTTTTTATTCCGAAATTAGCAGAATCGAGAAAAGTGTAGGAGAATCAGTTGCTCCGATCATCGAGAATAAGGTGACGGAACAAATTCAATTAGTGAAAAAAGAGGATCAAAAGAAGGTGGAAACTTTAAAGGCTTTAGTATCCGAAGTAGATACCAAAGTGACGAAGCAGGCTAATACCTGCGAAGAGAAAAAAAGGGAAGTAGAAACGCTTGCGACAACCACTTGCCAAGTAATTACGAGAGTGTCGGAATTAGAAAAGAAACTTGACGAAAAACAGAGGTATGTGCCAATCTATGCACATAGTTCGGAATTGTTGACGAAAGAGGAGCGGTTCGACCCCGTGAAAAAAGGCGGTATACACGCGACGGATTTCATTAAGAATTGTGAAAGAGTTTTACCCAGATAATGGACTGATGAGAGAAAAATTAATGCGATTATTGATGTGTTGGCTGGTGATGCCAAGCGTTGGGGCTTAAACCTCAACATTACGAACCTGACTTTTGACGAATTTAAAAATTTGTTTCTGGCTGAATACTGGTCAGAGCAATAACAGCAAAGTGTCTGGCGCGAATTTGTCGTATCGAGGCCTTTCGATGCGAATTCGCGCGGTTCGAAGAAGGAGTTTTGTGAGGGCTGGATCCGCAAGTTGGAATATTTGCGTGATCGCCGCACGGAATCCGAAATAGTCTGGGAACTCTACAAAAAGCTTCCAGATGATACAAAACGCTACGTAGGAAGCAATTACAAGACAATAAATGATTTCCTGGAAAGAGTGGAGGACGAGGACAATTGGCGCAATAATCGCGACAGTGGTAGAGGCCGTGGTAACAACAACGGGTACCACAGCAAACACAACAACGATAACTATGGGAATAATGCATACCGCAATCTTGGCGGCAATAACAATAGTGGTTCGGGCCGTAATGACAATCGGTACGATGCAAATAATAACAGGAATGACGGAAACCAGTATCATACTAACGTGATACGGGCTTCGCAGAATAGTAATAACGCCAGAGGGTGTGATAAGCCGCCTCGGCAGCATCCGGGGAACGTATCTGCTGGGACGAGACAGGGAAACCATTAGCCGCGCCGGTGAGGGGCCGACCGGGCGTGGAGAAATTTTGGCGACCCAATAACAGTAGAAAACCCAGGTGTCGTCGATATGAAAATTCCGTATGGAATAATCAACGGCGGGAGAATGTGCCAGTGTTAGGAGAAAGGAGTGCGCCCACAAGTAGTAGATCAGCTGTAGACACGGCAGTAGAAAATACATTCACTGTCAGTGAGAACAATTTAAGCAGTGTTCCGGAAATCGATTATAAAGTGGCAGCTGTAATACCCACAGCGGAACTGGAGACTGAGTTTAAGAATGATTCGCAATTGTTGAGAGAAGATCAGATGTCGGATAAAACGTCCGTCATCGAGCGAGGGGATGCAGAGAGGGATGAGGTCTGGTTAAGGCAGTTCGGTCGCTTATACGACGAACTAAGAGATTATAGGGGCCTGTATGGGAGAAGTGTTTATGGGGAGCGCGTGCAGGATTTTCCGCGTCTCGTCCCGACGGAAGATAGTGTTTGTGAAATGATAGAAAGTTCTGGCCCTAACCGGCAGACTTTACTAGAAATAGTTGATGTTAATGGGGAGCACGAGCAAGATTCGTCGTGTCTCGTCCCGCAAGAGTTGGATGTTGAAGTAGTAACGGAAAGTTCTGGCCCTAACCGGCAGACCTTACCGAAAGTCGTAGTGGTAGAAGTAGCCGACCCATGCGACGCAAACCTCCAGTTTAAACATTGCGAGAGTATTAAGGAGAAAGATTACGAAAATTTTAGTGGTAGCCGGACACGATTGGTAGAAAAGCACATAGATTACAGCGTGTATGAGGTTAGAGCTGACATTATACGGTCAGACGATAACAGTGTGGGTTGCGCAAATCTAGAGGAAGTAATTGCAGATACTACTGGGCACATTTCTCCAGGTAGATTGGCAGATGAGATCAATCTGACTAAAGAGGAATCAACGAAGGTGACAATTAGTGAATTGATAGCAAAGCAACACTCACTAGTTGACCAGTTACAGGAAAAGGTTTCGGTATTGGAGGCGAAGCTACAGACTAAGCCTCAGGACAGACGTGTTGAAATTAAAACTGTATGTGAACAGAGGCTGAAAAAGCCGCCAGATAAACCGGATTAAGGATCAAAGCCGGATGGTTTTTTTCTGGAATGACCTGGATATAGACGAGGATTTACTGTGGGAAAATAAAGAAACAGTCGAGGACAAGTGTAGGCAGATAGTAGTGTCTGTTAATATGCACGACCTACAACTAAACGTGTTGATTGACACCGGTGCAGAATTGAGTGCTGTACCTGGGAAAATATTTGAGTTACTGAGAGACAGACCCGGCATCGTAGTTATGCCAGTAACAGGAGTGAAAATTATCGGTGCTACTGGGAAGGCCAGTAAACAGGTCACAAAACAGATTTTTGTCAACTTCGAGATATGTGGGGCACGATTTGAACAAGAGTTTGTCGTCGTGTCAGACTTAACTACGGAAGTAATTATTGGGTTAGATTGGCTATTAAAGTACCGTGCAGTGATTAATTGCGAAAGCAAAACTTTGACATGTACGTCACAAGATAAAACAATAGTAGTTAGTTTTGACGAGGCAGGAGACGGTGTGCATAGGCAATACCAGCCTATACACATTGTTAATTGGCCGGATGACATTGCCGTAGGAATGAGTTTGAACTGCCGTAACGTGAGGAATTTCGGCATTGACAAAAGTGTAGAAAGTGAATTGGAAGAGATAATCAAATTCCCTCCACGGATTGACATTAGTATTGGTGTGAAAAAAGATCGTTTGCGAGAAGTAATGAAGCTAAAAGTCGATGCTGCCATACGTCGTCATGACGCTAAAGCGCGTTTTGCTAAGTTTGCTATCGGAGACTTAGTACTTGTAAAAGCTCATGAGAAATCGAGCGAGATAGACCATGAAATCTCTAAATTTAAGTTTGTTAATAATGGACCATATAAAGTCATTGGTATACCTCACACAAATGCTTATTGCGTAGAGTATCCAAGCTCTGCAAAACTATTAGGTATACGGAACATTGTAGACTTGAAATTGTACCGACCTAGGATCGATTAATACCACACAATGGGTAATTTGTACAGTATGTAAAATAGAGTGTAAGATTTAACGATTTGCTAGATTGCCATGCTTTTGACTGACCAAGGTCATTAAAGAAGTTGTAATTAATAAGTAATTAATTTTGATTAATCAATTTAATTTTAATCAATTTAATCATGATCTAACAACTGAAAAATCCAAGCTGCTAGTTTAAGTTTTCAGCTGAGTCACAGTAGATTAAGGAATGTAAATATGGTTTTGTAAATAGCTGTAAGATTTCATAAATATGTGATTTACTAGTCATTGCCGATGTACTTAGACGCTGTTTTAAGTTTCAGGCTAGTACATGCGTGTGATGATGGACAGGGTTGAGTTATCCATTGTGATAGTGTTTATGGACTCCTTGAGATTACTCGGGAGTGAGTTTTTCCGAAAGAATTCAGTGAAACGGACGTTCTGGAAACGCCGTTACAAGGGCGAGTTAGATCAAGCGTGCCGCACAGGCGGGCGCAACAATACTGGCAAGGCGGAGCCACTGTCGGCTCTTGTGCCGCTGTTGGCTCTTGTGCCGCTGTCGGCATTCTTTGTACTTGCGAGTACGGAAGGTGGAGTTGTTTTTTTTCCCCGGACAGCTGATGTGAAAGAATTCTGCTGTTAATATTTATGTTTTTGTCGATCTGCTGTACATGATTTTCTTGTTTAGCGTTAAATAGATTCTCGTGACGAGAATATCAATTATGAAAAGGTTATACAAAATGTGTAGTCTATTTAATTATTTATTTACGTATTTTGACCTACCTGTTTTTGTGACCATGCACTCTAATTAATTTTGCAAATAGTATTCCACTTCTTATAGTGTTACGAATTTTAATGATTTTGGAATAGCTAAACCATTTTCTATGTTTACTATGAATTTTGATATGTTGTCAACCTGTTTTATTTTGTGCAAGATGACAGAGTGGAATAAGATTAGGAGTGTCTCCACTCAACTATTATTGTCTAAAAAATTCGTTTATGGTTAATTAGACGAATGCTAAATTTTTTTGATGTTTTGAGCATATGCATTTCCGCTGTTTATTTTTTGGGACATTTTCTGAGTCTGTTTACGTTACACGAACATCCTCAGACAATGTGGGGCACGTGTAACGCCGGAAATGCATATCCTCCTATTGCCATCTATTGTACTATAATTTTTTTTTCCTTGGTTTGTTTCTCAAGATATGACCTTTCTGTCTCTTTATATATCGTAATTGTTTTACTGTTTGTATATATATATATATATATATATATATATATATATATATATATATATATATATATATATATATGCATTTATGTTGGTTTGTTTTGTGAATATTATTTGTATTTATACGCTGGGTCTGGCCTAGGGAAAACTATGCTATCGAACGAATACATCGATAGGTCGTGTGGAGAACCAAAGTGTTTAGGAACTTTGGTAGTGTGAACTCTGCCGCGTGGAGCGCGGGCTGAGCATAGGGGAGTCTGGCTGGAGTAGCGAGTGGAGCAGGTGTGTGGTGTGAAGCTCCCGCGAGTTGCCGCGCTTTCGGGGTTTGGCAGCATGTAATTGCGCTCGACTTGCGATGATAGTTTCTGACATGGTGTCGCGGACGGGAAGCATTAGCTGGCGCACATCAAGAGCCCGTTTCGTCTGGTGACCGTGTCGAGAAGAAGGCGCGCCAACATCCAGCTTCTGCAACAGCGACGGCCGACAATGAGTGACTGTCGCCACATCCTCGATCGACGGCTTCAAACCTTCAATCAACCAACAAGGAAGACTGGAAGCACGTAAAGTTTTAGAACTGTATGGCAGACCTCAGCTTTTCAAACTCTTAAAATTGTTGCATCACAAAATTACAGCTACTTAGCATGAACCTTTGTTGCTCATTGTCCCAATTGCATTACCAAGCAGGGTCCCTTCCTTTTCCGGAATAAACTCGAGTGTCGTTGAAATTCAAACGCCAGCATTAAAGTAAAAGCATTCGATTTCACTGCTTTAATTTCAAAGTTCAGTTAAGGTATTCATAGCTGGCTACAATATTTAGATTACACGAGCACAAATTAAGAGTGCGAGTTTTGTTTGTATATTTTAGCTTACCTGTGACTCCAGCTCAGCTTGGTACGTACTAAATTTTACTATTGTTAATTGTTCAGGATCATTTAATTCAAGTTCGAAGTTAAATCTCTTATTTCTAAATTGCGTAGATTCAAGTAGCTTTTGCAATGATTGTTGAGGTAGCCCAAGACTAACTGTATTTTACTGAATTTCGATATGCTTCAGAAACAAAGTTCACTATTAATTTCAGTCACTAAACTAACTTTCAATTTTCCAGTTTTATTAATTCTCTTGCTAAATTAAGTAAGGGTGTAGCGAAATTTATTACTTCAGACAAACATTCAGTTTTCACACAACACGTGTCAACCTTCAGTTGCCACGCTTTTAGTGCTAATTATATGTGCAATAACCTTTCTTTTTCAGTTATTATAGTAATTGTCCATAGGACTGGCGACCATAATTTTCACCAAATCTCAAATATCTAATTACCGCTAGTTAATTGTTAACGTAACGGCCGCACATTACTTTCTTTATTAACTTTACCCCATTTCAAAATTAATTTCCACCAGTTTCATTTGCATTTTTCCTTTCATTTAGATGTAACCCATTCCTCCCTCTTTACCGACAGATTAACTTCGGTGACGATTGCTTTTCCTAAATTTCCCTTAGGTACACACGGTTTAATTTTTCACTGTCATTAAGGTCGATAAGTGAGGGGGAGGTTACACGCTATATACACACAGCTACTTAAAAATATACTTTAATTTTTTTAGTGAATCTATAAATTGTAAACGATATATAAACGTCATAAACTCTGTCAGTCATAATGGCAAATGTATTTAGCATGATTTGATACAAACCTTTAACTTGTCTAATGTAGGTAAGTTACCACACATGCTTAATGCTTTATGTTTCTTTATATAGTTACACATATTACGGCATGTAACAGTTTATAATTCATGGCACACAGTAACAACAGCTCGCCATAAGTAGTTAGTATGAATGAATCAGGAATCAAGCTTTCGATAAACCTCGCTAGAAATTGTCAGGTAGGTATTGTGTTGCATTTTTGAGCTCTACAGATCGAGTTATAGACTGTCCAGACGACAGTTTTATCAACGCTAGTCTTTGAATTTATTAAAGTAATAATGCAGATTCGTGGCATCCCATATCATCCTTTTTCCAATTTGTTAATAACCCATTTCCTGGAACCTAATATAAGGAAGAAATGATGTTCTTCATAATTAGGTCTTATTGTACAGTCACAAGCATCATATCCTACGTATGTAAGTTAATCATGGAAAAGGAAGGCAGAGTTCAGTGTCATGTTGCTGGCGAGTTGCAGCGAGGATGCAAACGCGCCACTGCCTGCCAGTGCCACAGTTCTTTTCGCTGGGCTGCCACGCTAAAGTGCCGCTGCCCGTCAACGCAGTAGTTGTCACGACGCCGGCGATTTCACGCTGCTAGCTGTCAGTGCCGCATTTCTTTTCCCTAGGCTGCCGCACCTTGCGCCGCTGCCTGATCACGCCTCAGCTGTCTTACGACCGTTCCATCTAACCTGCCACCATCATCTGATCGTCAACTTCAAGTCGTAGCCTGTCCGTGCCACTGCCTCTGCATCGCGACACATTCATGCTGCAACATCTGCTCGTCACTGTAGTCGTGGTACTGCATCACCTGAACGCCACCATCATGCTGCAACCTTTCTGTGCCACTGTCTCTTCTCAGTGACGCATACACACAGCATACCAGCACAATGATTCCACAGGATCACCTGAACGTCACCTTCATTCCAAAGCCTTTCTGTGCTACCACCTATGTACTCTGACACATTCACGCCACCACTATCAAACTACAGCATCCCCAGATCGACGCCATCGTACTGCAGCATCATCTAATGACTGCGTTCCCCGAGGTAGTGTTAAAGGCCCTTTGCTGTTTATATAAACGATGTGCGAGACAATCCCAGCGTCTAAGGTTGTTTGCAGATGACGCTGCCGTTTATCGATTAATAAAGTCATCAGAACAAATAGCAAAACGATTTAGAAAAAATATGACTACGGTGCGAAAATTGGCAATTGACCCTACATAAGGAAAAGTGTGAGGCCATACACATGAGCGCTACAAGGAATCCGTTAAACTTCGGTTACACAATAAATCAGTCAAATCCAAAGGCCGTAAATTCAACAAAATACCTAGGAATTACAATTACGAACAACTTAAATTGGAAGTAACACACAGAAAAAGTTGTGGGGAAGGCTAGCCTAAGACTGCGTTTTATTGGCAGGACACTTAGAAAATGTAACAGACCTACTAAGGAGACTGCCTACTCTGTTGCGTGGTGTGGGATCATCACCAGATAGGATAGACGGAGTACATCGAAAAAGTTCAGAGAACGGCAGCACGTTTTGTACTATCTTGAAATAGGGGAGAGAGTGTCACTGAAATGATACAGGAATTGGGTTGGACATCATTAAAACAAAAGCGTTTTCGTTGCGACGGAATATTCTCACTAAATTCCAATCACCAACTTTCTCCTCCGAATGCGGAAATATTTTGTTGACGCCGACCTACATAGGGACAACGATCACCATGATAAAATAACGGGAATCAGAGCTCGTACCAAAAGACGTAGGCGTTCGTTCTTTCCGTGCACTATACGAGTTTGGGAGAATAGAGAATTGTGAAGGTGGTTAGGTGAACTCTCTGCCAGAGTATCCCTGTAGATGTAGATGTAGATGTACATGCTGCAGCGTTTGTGTGCTGCCATCTCTGTGCAGGGACCCAGCCACATCGCTGCCATCATACCACAGCACCTCCTGGCCGCCTCTGTCGTGCCACAGCTTCGGCTGATGCCATCTTCACGCCTCACCCACCCTGTGCCCCGGCTTCTGCACTGCGACACATCCATCCATCTGCATCGTCCAGAGCATCTTCTGGTCACCAGTCTTCCTGCCACAACATCAGCTGATTGCCACTTTCATGCCGCGGCCTTCCTGTGCTACTCCCTCTGTGTTGCAGATTCTCCGCTGCGACACGCCCACGCCACTGTCGTTGTGCTGCAGTATCTCCTGGTCGCTGCCATCGTGCTATAGCATCACGTGATGGCCTCCTTTCTGCTGCAGCCTTCCCTTGCTGTGGCCTCTGCGCCGAGACACATCCGCGCTAGCTCTAGTCATGCCATAGCATTTTCTGGTCACCTTCACTTTGGTGCAGCTTTTCGGTGTCACTGCCTCCACACCGCATCACATCTGCTACTGCCGTGCCGCTGATGTCTCTTACCTGCAGTGCCTCCATCACACCACTGCCTCCATGAAACAGCTGTCTCTGACCCACAACATCTCTACTGTCATTGCTGCCTCCATGCTGCAGTGTCACCTCACTGCAGATATCGATACCAGACGTCACTCTCAGCAGTAAATAACATCAACCGAGCGAGTGAGAGAGTTTTAAGATTATTAACACCAATTGCTGCTATTTCTTGTAGTGTTTCGGATCATCAGCCATTGCCATTGAAATTAATAAACAGCAAAGTAATATATGGAATTAAACCAGCCTCCAGTTGTGGAAGATAGTAATCCAAAGCTCTTGACCCAGGTTTCAATCCATAGAAATGGGCCTTCTTCAGAAGTCTTATTACGTTTTACATGCTGATCATGACGTGCCGCCAATAGGCTTAATCATAATTGACGACAAATTACGACTAAGCCTATAGGTGACACATCATGAGCAGCATACAACACGTAATAAGACTTCTGAAGAAAGCCCATTTCATGGGTTGAAACCAATTAAAATTCACAAATTATGACTAAATCTATTGGTGGCACATCATGATCATCATGTAAAACGCAATAAGACTTCTCAAGAAGGCCAATTTCAATTCGTTGATACCTAGATCAAGAGCATTTAAGTACTAGCTTCCTCAGCTGGTGGCTGTTTTTACTCCATATATTACATTTGCACAGTTTCTGCTGCTGCCATGCTTAAGATTCTAAATAGCAAAATGATTTTGGACGGAGGGTGCAGGTAGTGGCGCAGGAGTTTCTACACTACTGGCCATTAAAATTGCTACATTACGAACAAATGCAGATGATAAACGGGTATTCATTGAACAAATATATTATATTAGAACTGACATGTGATTACATTCTCACGCAGTTTGGGTGCATAGATACTGAGAAATCAGTACCCAGAACAACCACCTCTGGCCGTAATAACGGCTTGAATCTCGTGTACAGGTACAGCTGCCCATGCAGCTTCAACACAATACCACAGTTCATCAAGAGTAGTGGTTGGCGTATTGTGACGAACCAGTTGCTCGGCCACCATTCACCAGACATTTTCAATTGGTGAGAGATCTGGAGAATGTGCTGGCTAGGGCAGCAGTCGAACAGTTTCGGTATCCAGTAAGGCCCGTACAGGACCTGCAACATGCGCTCGTGGATTATCCTGCTGAAATGTAGGGTTTCGAAGTGATCGAATGAAGGGTAGAGCCACGGGTTGTAACACATATGAAATGCAACGTCCACTGTTCAAAGTGCCGTCAATGAGAACAAGAGGTGACCGAGACGTGTAACCAATAGCACCCCATACCATCACGCCGGGTGATACGCCAGTATGAAGATGATGAATACATGCTTCCAATGTGCGTTCACCGCAATGTCGCCAAACACGGATGCGACCATCATGATGCTGTAAACAGAACGTGGGTTCATCCGAAAAAATGACGTTTTGCCATTCATGCACCCAGGTTCGTCGTTGAGTACACCATCGCAGGCGCTCCTGTCTGTGATTCAGCGTCAAGGGTAACCGCAGCCATGGTCTCCGAGCTGATAGTCCATGCTGCTGCAAACGTCGTCGAACTATTCGTGCAGATGGTTGTTGTCTTGCAAACGTCCCCATTTGTTGACTCAGGGATCGAGACGTGGCTGCACGATCCGTTACAGCCTTGCGGATAAGTTGCCTGTCATCTCGACTGTTAGTGATACGCGGCCGTTGGGATCCAGCACGGCGTTCCGTATTTGTGGTGACGAACCCAGAAGGTACACACCTTTAAGCATCTCAAATGGTAGACCAGTGTGTCAGCACTACCAACAGAGGCGTCTCGTTTTGGAACGAATTGTTTGATTGTGATCCGTCGATCTCGTCGGATGATGGTATCCGCACATTCGAACATCGCAGGAGGCACAGCTGGGTGCGGCCAGTCGGCACACAGGAGATCAGACAGGTGTGCGTGACTTTGTTGCGATGTTGACAGACGCCTCACCCAAAGCACTGTGCTTTTTTTGTCCACTGAAAAGTATCCGTATACATTCTGCAAGTGCCTATGACTATCTGCGATGCTCTGATTTACCGCTTAAGTGGAGTTAGAACGGAATTTTTTTCACATTTTAGAACTTTTATCTCATTATAAATTTTGCATTTTCCGAATAAAATTATATATATATATATATATATATATATATATATATATACTCACATGGCAAGCGTTTTATTTTTTTAAAATATAATGTACATTGGTTGAAAATGTTAAAAATTTTGTGTGCATTTCTCAAGATCTAATAAAATCGGTAATTTTTTATATAGAAGGCTGTCGACTGCTGTGTTGTAAAGGTTAAATTACGTGTTTGTATTGGTAGCACTGTCAAAAACAGCATTCTATATTTTCATAGGATAAACACGCGTTGTACGTAGAAATGCTAACGTTTTTCCGAGAAAAAGTGACGAATAGATTGGTAAATCTCTCAAAAAATAAATTATGGCGCCAAAACGAAGTGTTTTTAAGAAACGTGAGTTTCATGGTAATAGATTTTAGAATAAAGGGAAACACTGTGTTCAACAAGTGGCATGTGAAGTTACAGATAATGAAATACAGGCAAACCTGTCGGTATCTAGAGGAACACCCGTTATTGCTTCAAAGATTAAAATAAAGCGTTCTGATACACGGTTTTGTCAAAACGAAAGTGATCTAAATAGTACATTAGGTTACATTCTGATAGGTTTACACATCCTAACAAGGGTTTTAGGTAAATGTGTGTGTTGTAAAACATATGGAGGGCCAGTTAGTTTACATGAAAGTGAGGTGTCAAATGGACTAGCCAGAAAACTTATCAATAATTGTGCCACTTGTAAATATACTCATTGATTTCGGAATTCTGATAATTATAAAGAGAATTATTTTGAAGTAAATGTTAGGTGGTTTTATGGATTGGGAGCTATTGGCAAAGGACACACTGCAGCAGAAACAATTTATGCCGTGATGCATAATCTACACCCACCTTGTAAGATCGACAGGTATGCAGGAGTTATTGCAGCTGCTGTGGAATATGTTGCATGTAAGTCAATGAAGGCTGCTGCAAACGAAGCTGTTGAAATAAATGATGGTATGACTAACACACCAGTGTAGCTTTTGATGGCACTTGGCGGAAGTTCAGCTACAGTTCTAATAATTCTGTTGCTATGATGACCAGTGTGGATACTGGGAAGGTAATAGATTTCCAGATTTTAACCAAACATTGTTATAAATATAAATCAGGTAATGAAGAAGGACATACCTGTGACAGAAACTATGAAGGAACAAGTGGTGGTGTGGAGACCTCCACAACTATTGAAATTTTTAGTTGATCTGTGAACGAAAGTGGAGTGTGGCACACTAAGTTCTTAGGTGATGGGAACTCAAAAGCATATAACAGTGTAGTAGCCGCTCAGCCTTATGGTGAGAAGATTATCACAAAACCAGAATGTGTTGGTAATGTGCAGAAGAGAATGGGTACCAGGTTGAGGAAGTTGAAGCAAAGTTTGATAGACCAGAAAGTTTATGATGGTAAAACCATAAGAGGTAGGTTGACAGATAAAATGATTTATGAACTACAGCAGTATTATGGGATGGCCATTACAAATAATTCTGAGGATTTATTGAAAATGAAGCAGGCAGTATGGGCTACCTTCGTCCACAGACTGTCAACTGATGAAAAACCAGTACACCACCTACGCCCTCTTGGACCTGATTCAAGGTGCAAACTGCATCAGAGAATTTGAAAGGATGGACAAGGTTCGCATTGATGAAACAGAGTATGAAACACAGTTGGCCTCTAAGGAGTCCAGAAAGAAGAAAAAACTTGGAAAAAGATCAAGAGGATAATATACAATAGGGTGCTTCCAAGTGACTAAAAATAAAAAAAATAAGCATATATTAAGTGAGTTACAGTGTTTTGAAATTTTAGAAGCCAATCATGAAAATTTACGTTTTCTGTTGCATTTTTGCCTAAATCTCAAAAACCACTTCGAGTAGGCTATTCAAATTTTCAGCGAGTAATAACATACATATCCTGAGTGTACTGAACTAAAAGGAGAATATAATGTTATGAATGATTAAAATTATTTAGGATAATGTATAAAAAAGTACACAATATTTTAACCATGTAAATAAAAAATTGTATTTCCGAAAACACTGGCTGAAATGCAGTTATTGTAGTTCAGTAGACTCAGAACATGCATTTTAATGTCCTGTAAAGGTTTCATGTCAATGGCTACAGTGGTTCCTGAAATACTGGGAAGGCAAGACACAAAATGTAACATTGTCGGGATAAGGCGTTCCAACTACCCTTAAAGAAACTTAATGAATGCTCTCTGCTAGGAACACACCTGCGCTACAGTTGCCATTTGAAAGTTTATGTATAGTGTTGCCACCTATCAGACATTTATGAAACAACTAAGGCTGAAGCGGGAATATTCCACCATGTTGCACAATAAATTTCCTATGCTTTCATCCGAAATTGGCCAAGAAAAGAAAAATACACACATCAAAAAAAGTTTTGCATCACCCCAGTTCCCAAACTCCTGAAGTTGGACGTTGGCTGTGGATATTTTATCACATACACAGTCCATTTGACTGTTCAGAGACGTCATTAAACCCGGCCAAGGATATAATCGACCATGCATGAGCAACGCCTGTTAGACGGAGAGGGTCCGACACCCGATCAGTTCCAGTCAATCCACCAGGAAGGAGGTACACGGCTTGTGTTGTCTGTAGTTCAACCATGACTAGAAGGTCAATACCGTGGTTCGATCACGTCCGCATTGTTCCTTTATGCCAGGAAGGGCTCTCAACAAGGGAAGTGTCCAGGAGTCGCGGAGTGAACCAAAGCGATGTTGTCCGTACATGGAGGAGATACAGAGAGACAGGAACTGTCGATGTCATGCCTCGCTCAGGCCGCCCAACGTCTACTTTCGCTGTGGATGACCGCTACCTACGGATTATGGGTCGGAGGAACACTGACACCAACGCCACCATGTTCAATAAAGCCACATGACCTCGTGTTACGCATCAAACTGTGCGCAATAGGCTACATGATGCGCTACGTCACTCCCGGCGTCCATGGCGAGGTCCATCTTTGCAGCCACGACACCATGCAGCGCGATGCAGACGGGCCCAACAACATGCCAACTGGAACGCTTAGGATCGGCATCACGTTCTCTTTACCGATGAGTGTTGCATATGTCTACAACCAGACAATCATAGGAGAGGTATTTGGAGGCAACTCGGACAGGTTGAACCCCCTAGACACACTGTCCAGCGAGTACAGCAAGGTGGAGGTTGTCTGCAGTTTTGGTGTGGCATTATGTGTGGCCAATGTGGCCATGGAAGGCGCCGTAAAGAATGTACGATACGTGAAAGCCATCCTCCGACCGACAGTGCAACCATATTTGGTGAGGCATTCGTCTTCTTGGAGGCAATTCGGTCCCCCATCGTGCACATCTTGGAAATGACTTCCTTCAGGATAACGACATCACTCGACTAGGGTGGCCAGCATGTTCTCCAGACATGAACCGTAACGAACATTTCTGGGATAGGTTGAAAAGGGCTCTTTATGGACGACGTGAACCAGTAACCACTCTGAGGGATCTACGCCGAATGGCCGTTGAGGAGTGAAGCAATCTGGACCAACAGTGCCTTGATGAACTTGTGGATAGTAAGGCACGACGAATACAGCCATGCATCAAGGCAAGATGACGTGGTGGTGGGTATTAGAGGTACTGGTGTGTACAGCAGGCTGGAACACGAGCTCTGAAGGTCTCCCTGTATGGTGCTACAGCATGCAATGTGTGGTTTTCATGAGTAATAAAGGTACCGGTGTGTACAGCAATCTTGACCACCAGCTCTGCAGGTCTCGCTGTATGATTGTAAACATACAATGTGTGGTTTTCATGAGCAATAGAGGTACCGGTGTGTACAGCTATCTGGACCACCAGCTCTGAAGGTCTCACTGTACGGTGGTACAGCTTGCAATGTGTGGTTTTCATGAGAAATAAAAAGGGCGGAAATGATGTTTATGTTGATCTCTATTCCAATTTTCTTTACAGGTTCCGGAACTCTTGGAAACGAGGTGATGTAATACTTTTTCTGATGTGGTATATGTTGCATTGCTTGTGGAACGCTCCTGGTCTAAAGGGGAAACATTTCCACCAAAAATCACGAAAAGTTCTTGACCAATTTTCTTCATATTTTTACGTGATGTTATAATGAACACTGAGACGGAGGCTATATTTTGAACATATATGTAATGGATAACTGTATACTTAATACATAAAGAGGAAACGTTGTTACTGTTGTGTACGACTTCGTACACAATTGTAAGAGGAGATGGGCTACAGAGTGGTGACCAGCTGTGGTCGTAGGAAAGCTGAACAGGAGCAGAAACAAGTTAGAGCAACATACAGAATATTTACTTGACATGTACTTCTCCAATTGTACGAAGACACATTACAAATTATGGTTCAATAAACAGAGTCCAGTTATGGCCATGTTACAAGGAAGAGACTCCAAATTCGTGTGGAGCTGAATCGTTGCCGCTGGTCATCCTATACTGTGGCATCACAGGGTTTATAGTCTACAGCGGCGGCAGGCATGGCTCGGCATATGTGCTCCACTGGGTCCATCGGATCCCGCACGACCGCTATCCCGCTATCGGCGTTGGACGGAAACGTGCATTTCTGTTGCGATCTGTGGAACATGATGCTGTAATGACCAATCACATATGGGCTATGTATGCTTAAACATGATGTATATTTATAAATGGGATATATATAAAAGGGAAGCGCTTGAAGGGTCGTTCAACAATATACTTAAAATTTTTACACGATAGATGGACAGACACTACATATTTTTAATATATGTACTAAATAAATATATATGTAATGTATTAAGAAGAAATGTTGTTACTATGCATCTCGAATAGTCCTTGATAGGTTCACTTGCAACTCATAAACTATATAAACTGAAGATAAGTACCTACCAAAATCCTGTCCAAATGTTATACAATCCATACACTTGCAGCTTATAGCCGAAAACGGTGCAATGGGACTGTTTTCTCGTAACTGTAGTCACTGAATTTAAACTTGTGTGTTTGTGTGTGTGTGTGTGTGTGTGTGTGTGTGTGTGTGTGAAATCAAAATTAATTCTTGATAGGCGTTTCCGCTAAGTTCCTAACGTGTAGTTGCTGCCAATTAACAATATTTAAATGAAACGTACCTCGTTGCCTTACAGTCGTTAAATAATGTGTATAGAGACCAAACTTTGGATTTATGACATTGCATGAAGTATCGCCGACCATGCTTTCGTCCACAGGAAAATAACGGTTTTCGACGACAGTAAGAAATTACAGAAAGTCTTCTAAAAATTTTCATTTGGTATAATAGCTGTAAGCTCTTTTTAAATGCTGAAACATGCGAGATAAAACCCACAACAGCGAAAATAAAACACCATACCATTCTGTTGGAATATTATTGATAAATATCATGAACATGTCACATCTCACAAGTTCACTGATACGAGAAACTGAAGGAAGAAATTTACTTTCGCGTCATGTAACACTGCCAAGTAACATAGCTCGATAAAGCTTGAACCATACTTAGAACAAACTGCTACAGTATAGCGCAAAATGTAAATGCAAGAATTATGCAATGAGGCGAACAGAAACGACACTTTAATTCACAGACGATAAAGTGAAGGTACCGCAGGTTATTAAGGTCCCCTGGACATTATAAAAGGCGGGACATGGCTCTTAAAAGGGTGTGTGGTCACCATGAACGGTCACCATGCCCTGCAACGTGTTCCTAAGCTGGTCGCTACGCTGATAAGAAGTTCTTGCGGTAGGGCATTCCGTTCATCCAGCAGAGCAGTTAACAGACGGTGGACATGCCGCAGTACGTATCCCCAACACAGCGCACATGTGTTTAGTAGGCTTTAATTCGGAAAAACGGGCAGGCCAGTCCAGCCGCCAAACATCGTCTAGTTCCGAGAGCTGCTCCACTCGTGCTGTTCGATGTGGTCGGCATTGTAATTCATAAAGACTAAGTCTGGGCCGACTGCATGTAACATTATACTTCCCCACACCACATGGACCAACAGAACGCTCATGTTCGATCATGTTCATGGGTGCATTACGTGTTCCCATCTCCCGAATTATGAGTGAACATCCAGGATCATTCAAACCGAATCGCTCGCATCCGAGAAAAGCACGCGTCTCTATGCTCTCGGCACAATCTCAAACGGTGCCGTCTGTCAATGTAACTCGGTGTATTAGTCGCCGTGTCAATGTTACATGCGGTTGCAACTGCACCTGCTGTCTGACGTGGGTGCTTTATGCAAAATATAGTTGGCCGTGGCCGACCACCTCCCCTCGTTATGCAGCAGTACTTGTGTTTGGGAACGCTCTTATGCACTTGAAACAACGCTGGAAGCAATACTACACTCCTGGCCTACATTTATCTCACTTCGTCCTCCACAGTTTCCCATGATTCTTCCCCCGTGTGAAATCATCCAGATGCTGTCTGTGGTCCATATTGCAATGAAGAACACCACGACGCTTTAGGGTGACTGCCGTTCGCTGGCTGTACCATACTCTCCTCTCCGTTCACGCGATTTCTTCGTGTTACGGGGCCTGTCACATATGGCGCTAGAGTCACTCTGACCTCGCGCCATGTGATTCCCAACTTTCTGTACACGACCAGGAGACCTCTGCCAACATACTACTGCAGTTTCGCTCATTTTCAACGATTACTTATTTTGTTATGTTACTATGAGGGTTGGAACTTAAAAATATTGGCAACCATTTATTCACAACCGATAAAAAACAGTTACTTGTTTGCACCTGTTACTGTCCTTCAGAGTAGCCACCAGCGTTGTGTAGAAGCCGTTGCTAGCGATGTGGAAGGCGTAGTACACCGTTAGCAGAGCCTGTTCTGTTGATGGTGCGAATGGAGCGGTCTACTGCCTGTCGAATCTCTGAAACAGTTCTGAAGCGTGAGCCACGAAGTGGTTCCTTCATTTTCGGAATCAAATCAAAGTCACAAAGACTTCAGTCCGGGGAGTATCGTGGATGGTCTAGTACCTCCCAGTCCCATCGATCGAACAGAGCAGCCACAGCTTGCACCGTATGCGTCCGCACAATGTCGTGCAAAATGATGGGTGGGTTGCGCAGAAAGTGTCGCCGCTTCTTTCGCAAAGGTGGTCGCACGTGATGCTCCAACAACGAACAGTAATACTGTGCATTGACGGTCTGCCGTGGAGGAACGTAATGCGTTAGGATAACACCATCACATTCGTTCACGAGAATCACCATAACTTTACACCGCTCTATTCGCACCATCAGCATAGCAGGCTTTGCTTACGGTATACTACGCCTTACACATCGCTGGCAACGGGTTCTACACAGCCCTGGTGACTACTTTGAAGGGCAGTAACAGATGCAAACATGTAACTCTTTTGTATCGGCTGCGAATAAATAGTTGCCACTATTTAAGTTCCAACCCTGGTATATCTACGTTGTCGTTAAGTTTTGTAGGGCAGCCTATTTAGCGATAATACTAGCGAGCCGTCCGAAATGGGGCAATCACGAAAAATCAGTATTAGAGATCACGAGAGTAATATGACTTTTCAGGGAGAGTACAAAGGCGCCCAGGACGCAAGTGGAATGGGATAGATAATCCGCAGTGCTGCCATTCACTGTAGCGTGGCTTGCGGAGCATATATGTACGCGTAGAGCGCTAATCGTAATTACAATTTGAAGTACGTGCAGGTGGCGTGATAACTTATTTACAATAGTTTATATGACAAGTGGCGCCACGGTCCCACCTGGCGCCGTTTCCATATGTACCCTCCTCGTCGCCCCTTGAAGAGACCGCCGCGTCCACCGGCGGTTGTCGCTTGTCGCGCGGTTTGATGCATGGCTGTGGCGCTGCGCCGCGCCTAGCAAATTCATGGAAGAACCTCCTTAAATGATGCCTTTAATTAGAAATTTTATTTATGCTCGAGCGTAAATTATATCGTATTACTTCGGTGCTGTTGGCGACCTCGGTAAGAATTACTTCAGAACAGCGAGAGACGCATACTAAATATGGTTTTATTATATTTTAAGAGATGAAACAAACTGGCTTTAACAGCAGGAGGTCCCCGCTTGAGTGTCCCGAACGAAACTTTGATTACAGCTTGCGCAATACAGGCCACCATTTAATAATCATCATTAGTCACAAGGATGCGAGACGGACATTGCTTTACGAGGCAATTTCATTATTTGCTAGTACTAAAAAAAAATTACTCAAATAATCCGCCCGAGGGTGACTTCTGCTCCCTTGTAGCCACCTGTCGCGTAATTTAACTGACTAGCGCGTGTTTCACGTTTATTTACGACTCTGCATGGAGTATCGGCTTCGTAGTTCTGTTAGCAAGTTATCAGCCTCGTTAGTGTCAAATGCCAATTATATTCTGAAAAAGCGGAACAATACACAGAAAAAATAGCAATTTATGATTTTGTGAGGTCCAACAACCTCCAGATGCTTAACAAAAGAGAACATGGTGCATAGTAGAATGTAATGTATATTTTTCTTTATTTAAATTGTGCTATTAGCTAATTTCGATGTGCTATTAGCTAATTAAGACGACTTGTCATTTTGAATCACATGTGTACTGTTACGTATTACTTGTCGTAACCGTCAAATTATTTTTCATTACACTTAAAAACCAGATATTATGTTCCATCCTTACGTTGTGAATGGCTCCACATTGACATGATAACTGAAAACACCACATTAAGAACTTTGTTGTAAGTACAGGTGTAAACAGTACAGTACAAACTTTGGTATATGTACGAAACAGCAAAGTTCGTATTACGATGTTTAAAGTCGCCTAGTTTTTACGTGTAGTGAAAAGAAACTGACAATTAAGACATTTAATACGTAATACCAAACATGCGGCTTAAAATGACAAGTCATCTAAATTAGCTAACAGCACGATATAAATAATGACCGCCTAAATTTCAGCCTGCTACGGAACATGTTTTCTTTTACTAAACAAGGGAAATAAGATGGGCTTTACGAAATTTAATTTATATCTACAATGGAAGTCCACTTTTTCTCCCTCAATTATTCATCTCCGCTTTATATTTCTTAGGAACTCCGTCAGCCAACTGAAACTTAAGCAGTTACAAAGAAAAGTTGAAGTTTATTATTTGGACGAGAATTCTCAATAGAATACGGACGTTTAAAGTAATTTCTATCTACTAACAGACAATATCTGATATCGAGCAGTGATTCATAACCGTTTTTGACTTAAGAGCTATTATTAAGCTCCAGAAATGAAAGCAGGAAAAGCGTCTTTGTAGGCGTATAAGGTGACAAGCTGTTCTAAGGGTAAATTTTCCTTATTCAGCAAAGCTATAATGAACCTATAGGCAATAGTAGCTTCTTGTTGTTTTTGTGGTTTTCACCCGGCACAATGGTTTGGTGTAGCTCTCCACTCTACTATACGAGGTGCATTCAAGTTCGAAGGCCTTCGATGTTTTTCCTCCGGACTGGAAAGAGATAGAAACATGCGCATTGTTTTAAAATGAGGCCGTGTTCATTGTCAATACGTCCCAGAGATGGCAGCACCGTACAGTAGATGGAATTTTATCGCCAGCGGCGAGAATGAGAACTGTTTTAAATACTTAAAATGGCGACGTTTTCCTTATTTGAACAGCGTGCAATCATTCGTTTTCTGAATTTGCGTGGTGTGAAACTAGTTGAAATTCATCGACAGTTGAAGGAGACATGTGGTGATGGAGTTACGGATGTTTCGAAAGTGCATTCGTGGGTGCGACAGTTTAATGAAGGCAGAACATCGTGTGACAACAAACCGAAACAACCTCGGGCTCGCACAAGCCGGTCTGACGATATTGATTGAGAAAGTGGAGAGAATTGTTTTGGGGATCGCCGAATGACTGTTGAACAGATCTCCTCCAGAGTTGCCATTTCTGTGGGTTCTCTGCACACAATCCTGCATGACGACCTGAAAAAGCGAAAAGTGTCATCCAGGTGGGTGCCACGAATGCTGATGGACGACCACATGGCTGCCCGTGTGGCATGTTGCCAAACAATGTTGACGCGCAACGACAGCATGAATGGGACTTCCTTTTCGTCAGTTGTGACAATGGATGAGACGTGGATGCCATTTTTCAATCCAGAAACAAAGCGCCAGTCAGCTCAATGGAAGCACACAGCTTCACCGCCACCAAAAAAATTTCGGGTAACCGCCAGTGCTGAAAAAATGATGGTGTTCATGTTCTGGGACAGCGAGGGCGTAATCCTTACCCATTGCGTTCCAAAGGGCACTACGGTAACAGGTGCATCCCTCGAAAATGTTTTGAAGAACAAAGTCCTTCCTGCACTGCAACAAAAACGTCCGGGAAGTGCTGCGCGTTTGCTGTTTCACCAAGACAACGCACCCGCACATCGAGCTAACGTTACGCAACAGTTTCTTCGTGATAACAACTTTGAAGTGATTCCTCATGCTCCCTACTCACCTGACCTGGCTCCTAGTGACTTTTGGCTTTTTCCAACAATGAAAGACACTCTCCGTGGCCGCACATTCACCAGCCGTGCTGCTATTGCCTCAGCGATTTTCCAGTGGTGAAAACAGACTCCTAAAGAAGCCTTCACCGCTGCCATGGAATCATGGCGTCAGCGTTGTGAAAAATGTGTACGTCTGCAGGGCGATTTCGTCGAGAAGTAACGCCAGTTTCATCGATTTCGGGTGAATAGTTAACTAGAAAAAAAATCTGAGGCCTTAGAACTTGAATGCACCTCATATCTTGAGCTAGTCTCTTCGTATCTGCATAACTATTGCAACCTACTTTCAGTTAAAATTGCTTCCGTATTCCATCCTTGGTCTCCCTCTAGTGATACCACAAAAACTGTCCTCCTCACCAATTCCTTATTCTGGTCAGTAATGACATAAATATCTTTTTCTCCCCTCCATTCGTATCAGCATCTCTTCACTAGTTGCCCCAAGTATCCATGTAATCTTCAGCGTTCTTGTGTAGCACCACATTTCATATGTTTCCATTTGCTCTTATTCCGTGCTCTCCATAGTCAATGTTCGGCTTCCATGGGAGGCGACGCTGCAGAAAAAAGATTTCCTATCACTTAAATATGTGTTAGAGTTAATCATATTAAATAGAAAACAGTTTCCTAATGTTTCCTTTCTTAATATTATTGTAGTATTCTGCGAAGCAACGAAGGAAGGTTTAGGTAACGTTTGATGCTAATAAATATCTCGTTTTCATAAAACCTTTTCTCCCTGTCAGTCCACATTTTATAACCGCTTTCATTTTGCCGACGTCCGTTATTTAGCTGCTGACAAAGACAATATATATACCGTTCAGCTGATTTTCCAAGCCATCTGCATCTCTGTCAGAATTTCATCGTCCTCAGCTAATCTGCAAAAACATTTGTTCCATTTCTGTGACCTTTACTGTTTGCTCCACATGCAGGTTGAATCATTTGTGGAGTAACCTACAACTCTGCCTTGATGTCTTTCTCTGCAACTGGCTCTTTTTCATGCACATTAACTGTTGGAGCACCATTCAAGTTCAGGGTAGCCTTACGTTCCCTGTGTTTCATCCCTGATAACTTCAAAGTTTGCAAGAGTGTTTTCCAAATGCTTTCTTTTCCGAAACCTACAAATGTGCTAAATGAAGGTTTGTCTTTTGTTACCCTATCGTGTGCTATAAATCGTAGATTTATTATTGCTTCTTATGTTGTTATTTATTTGTAACCATGGCTTATTGAACGTATTATGTGGTAAAACACGTGTTGTCACATACTTTCTTTAGGATTCGTCCCTAAGTCTAAGGATAATTGGTCTGTTTCATTTATTACTATGCGAAAAATTTCACAAAAAAATTTCAAATTGCAGTTACTGATACTGATTACCCGGTAGTCATCATGAGACTGTTTCACAGCAAATGGTGATAAGGATGACGTAAGGTTCCCGTTGCGTTATCGACATAATTCTATTATGTGGTTGCGAACAATTCAGAGCTGGCTGTCTCGCAGCTTCCTGGTGGATGAATATTTCATCAGCAGTATTTGCCTGTCATGAGTAGGAGGGATCGGGGTTTAAAACCACTAATCCTCATATTTCGCACCAGTGTCTTCGGTTAAATTCTAAGCCCTGCCTCAGTGCCTCATTGAGTGATAACATGTGACCGAAATTAATCTTGACGGGCTATGGAATATAATTCGAAGGAACAGACAATGGGACCGCATCAATTTCTCTGAGCATCGTCAACATGGCAACCTAAGTTCACACTTTACACATACTTAACACAGTCATCTATGCTAGACAGGATCACAAAAATGAATGACACACAAGCTGAGGAAATGGTGTCCAGCGGGCCGTCAGCCACATTAATTAAAAAAAAAAAAACAAGAAATAATAAATACAGGTTTATATATGAAACAACTTGCTAGCTATTCTTCAAGATAAATGCGCTTATATACTACTGGCCATTAAAATTGCTACACCAAGAAGAAATGCAGATGATAAACGCGTATTCATTGGACAAATATATTATACTACAACTGACATATGATTACATTTTCACTAAATTTGGGTGCACAGATCCTGAGAAATCAGTACCCAGAACAACCACCTCTGGCCGTAATAAAGGCCTTGATACGCCTGGGCATTGAGTCAAACAGAGTTTGGATGGCGTATGCAGGTACAGCGGCCCATGCAGCTTCAACACTATACCACAAATCATCAAGAGTAGTGGCTGGCGTATTGTGACGAGCCAGTTGCCCGGCCAACATTCACCAGACGTTTTCAATTGGTGAGAGATCTGGAGAATGTGCTGGCCATGGCAGCAGTCGAACATTTTCTGTATCCAGAAAGGCCCGTACAGCACCTGCAACATGCGGTCGTGCATTATCCTGCTGAAATGTAGGGTTTCGCAGGGATCGAATGAAGGGTAGAGCCACGGGTCGTGACAGATCTGTAATGTAACGTCCACTGTTCAAATTACCGTCAATGCGAACAAGAGGTGACCGAGGCGTGTAACCAGTGGCACCCCGTACCATCACACCGGGTGATACGCCAGTATGGCGATGACGGATACACACCTCCAATGTGCGTTCACCGCGATGTCGCCAAACACGGATGCGACCATCATGTTGCTGTAAACAGAACCTGGATTCATCCGAAAAAAATCACGTTTTGGCATTCGTGCACCCAGGTTCGTCATTGAGTACACCATCGCAGGCGCTCCTGTCTGTGATGCAGCGTCAAGGGTAACCGCAGCCATGATCTCCGAGCTGATAGTCCATGCTGCTGCGAACGTCGTCGAACTGTTCGTGCAGATGGTTGTTGTCTTGCAAACGTCCCCATCTGTTGACTCAGGGATCGAGACGTGGCTGCACGATCCGTTACAGCCATGCGGATAAGATGCCTGTCATCTCGACTGCTAGTGATACGAGGCCGTTGAGATCCAGCACGGCGTTCCGTATTACCCTCCTGAACCCATCGACTCCATATTCTGCTAACAGTCATTGGATCTCGATCAACGCGAGCAGCAATGTCGCGACACGATAAACCGCAATCGCGATAGCCTACAATCCGACCTTTATCAAAGCTTGAAACGTGATAGTACGCATTTCTCGTCCTTACACGAGGCACCATAACAACGTTCCACCAGGCAACGGCGGTCAACTGTTGTTTGTGTAAGAGAAATCGGTTGGAATCTTTCCTCATGTGAGCACGTTGTAGGTGTCACCACCGGCGCCAACCTTGCGTGAATGCTCTGAAAAGCTAATCATTTGCATATCACAGCATCTTCTTCCTGTCGGTTAAATTTCGCGTGTGTAGCACGTCATCTTCGTGGTGTAGCAATTTTAATGTCCAGTAGTGTATATTATGTGAGGGTCGTTTGAGTGGCGACCTTCATTAATGTTTTCTCGCCAATATTTTTCAGTCACGGAAAGAAATTAGAAGTTAAAAAATTTCACGCAATGAAGCATCTTGCTGTACCTACCTTTCCATCTAACGCATATCTCTTGGATTGTATTGTGAAAATTTTGGTTCACTTTATTAATACACATATTTGTTAATGACATGCTGCTCATATTTGAATTTTATTGCCGCATTGCATTTAAAACACATGGGAAGGATGCCCATAGATGAAATAATATATATTTAACGGATGCTGTAAAATGCGGACATCAAGCTGCAAGAGCCCTAAGAAGAGAAACGGGAGAAAAAGAACTGGGGAAAGAAGAACGGGACAAAACAAGTGTAACATATACCGAAACGTCGTCCGCAGGACACAGCCATAAGTATCAGAAGCTAGCTTTATGTGTTAGCAGCGGTGCGGGCGGCGCTGATGTATAAATCGCGGCGGGTGAGAAAGTTCTTGATATCGGATCACACGTCCTGTGTCCTGCGACACATTTCTTACGGGCCGGGTAAAGTGAAACCACTCGCCGCAACAAATAAGGTTGCCAGTGGGGACGCGGCGTGGAATCCTACACCGGCCGCCGTGTCGTCCACAGCCTCCCAGGCGGACGGGGTCTCTGCCTGATGTGACGGACAGCCAGCAGTTCGGCGAAACTCACTTCCGCTCTCGAGAACTTCCGTTACACAGAGGAAAAAAAGTTGTGCAGAGTCAATATTTTTTCAAGCAAGCACATCAAACAGTCACCTTCTGACGGAGAGAAACCGTATTTAGCTCCTGAACCAAAAATATATTCTTAAGAATGCATTGCCCGATCTTGTGGAGCGCATTTTCGTGTCTTAACTCCACTAGTCAAAAGTTTTCCATCACCTATCACAACTGTCAATTTGTACACTGAAGGAAAAAGTCTCAGTATCTAGAAGGAATTGTTTGACATAAACGAAAGTTGGTAGGCGTGTTTCTACATCTGAAAGATGATTTCCATTCAAATTTCACGCCAGTCGCAAAGAGTAGCGATAGTAGCGCCACTAAGAGGATGCTAATCAGCCTTGCTTTAAATACATACTGCAGCCCCCGTGATCTTAGTTAATTTTGAGATTGGACGTGGGGAGTTTATGTTGGTCAGTAATGCCTTGAAAGCGACAAAGATGCCGTTACCATCACCTCACTGAGTTTGAACGAGGTCGTGTAATGGTACTCCGAGAAGCTGGGCGTTCCTTCTGCGATACCGCGGAAAGACTTGGCAGGAATGCACCCATTATAAATGACTGCTGGCAGCGGTGGTTACGGGAATGTACGGCCACAAGAAGACTGGGCTACAGACTGCCAAGTAGCACTACCGTGAGGGAAGATAATCGTGTTCAGTGTAATGGCTCTGATGCATCATACTGCACCTGTAACAGCATTTAACGCTGCAGTTGGCACTAGAGTGACAGTACGAATTGTTCGAAATCGATTACTTCAAGGGCAGCTCCTAGCCACACACCTTGTAGTGTGCATTCCACTGACCCCAAAACACTTGAGGAAAAGGTGAAGGTCTGTTGTGTTTTCTGATGAAAGCTCGTTTTGGTCGGTGCCAGTGACGGCCATGTTTTGGTTAGAAGCACGCCGTTGACGACCTTCAACCAACCTTTCTGTGTGCCTGACACACTGGACGTACTCCCTGGACTAGTCTACAGAGCGACTTCGTATGACAGCAGGAGCACTCTCGTGGTTATCCCTCGCCCCTTGACTGCAAATATGTACCGTAATCTGGTGATTCTATCTGAGGCATGGTTTCCAACAGGCTAAAGCTCGCCTACATACCGTTGTTGTAACCCAGTACGCTCTACAGAGAATCGACATGTCGCCTTGGTCTGCTCGATCACCAGATCTGTCTCCAATCGAACACATGTGGGACGTCATCGGACGATAACTCCAGCTTCATCCAGAGGCACCGTTAACCGTGCCTGTATTGACCGACCAAGTGCAGCAGGCAGGAACTCCATCCCACAAACCTACATCCGGCACCACTACTACACAATGCAAGCATGTTTGAACCCTTGCATTCAACATTACCGTTATAAATGTCTGACCATTTCGCAATCGTACTGGCTTTCTTTGCGCTTACATTAAATTGAGATTTTGCAATGTTAAGCATGTAAGTATGTTACCTAGACAAATGTATTTCCAAAATTTCATAAATATACATTAATTATTTTTGGTGTTGCGATGTTTTTTCGTCATTGTAGTTGAAACAGTAAACCAGTAATTATCCTTTTGAATAATCTACCATATACCTAGCCTGATAATGAAATAATTATACACATGTAAAGACTAAGTGCCTCTGTTCTGTATGTGACAGGTTGTTCGCATAGAAGGGCACTGACGAGTATACACAAGACTGACGTCCCTCTACCTAAGACGATTCCATTCGAATAGGCCTCAGTCCTTCAGCTGCTGTGTAGCTATCAGTTTCCCTTAGTTTACAGTGCACGGTGGCCACCTAGTAATTTGTCTTTACGCCTGATAAGGTTTATAACATATTCCGTCCTAATGAGATGGAAGCAGGAGACTGCGATTCATTAACGTGCTGTAATTGATGTTCTGCATCAGAAAGGCTATTCAAGGAGGACAATAGCTACGAAGCTTGGAGGAACCCAATCTACAGTGGTTTATACACCGCAGAGGTTCAAGCAAACTCGTACTAATTCAAGTGTTTCGCTGTCTAAAAGCCTCCGAGTCACACCAAATACCGAAGGTCGGTTCATATGCGTACAGAGCATCCGTCAGAAGACACGTACGGCACCTAACATTCGAGAGTAAGTAAATAATAAGCGAGTAGCTCCAGCCTCTGTCTCAAAGGCGCAGGTTGGTGACCAAGGAACCTTTATCACCAAAAAAGGTAAAAAGACTGAACTGGGCAGAGGCATATAAAAATTCGAGCGGTGGCAAAGATCAAAGGTGTCATTCGCGAGCGAATCTAAGTTTTAAATTTTAGAAAGCCATCGTCGAATGTTTGTTTGTAGACTGTGTGAAGAACTTACGACAAATCAGTGTGTGACTCGAACGGTGAAGAATGGAGGAGGGTCGGTAATTATGTGGAAATCTTTCGCTGATGATAATGTTGGTGATTAAAGGGAACTGACGGAACATTAACCCTAGCAGTACCAACTAAGTTCCTGTTACGTTTGCAACTTGTGGGTTGGGGCGGAGGTCGGGGGGAGGGGTACTGTATACTCACCTTAAAGATGTTAACAGAAAGTAAAGTTCTTTTTTTAATTTTTATTAAGCTAAATTAGCAACATACTTTTGAAAGGAGCACTGATGTGTACGTATGGACCAAAATCTGAAAAAAATCATTTATCATACTCTTAGTAACATGAAAGAACAGTCAATAATGCGAATTATCGAGGGGGATCGGAGAGGGCGGTGCCACAGTTGACGATCACCATCAAAAAAATATTTTTTACTCACAGCATACTGTTGAAAGAGATGCCGATGAGTAAGTAGGCTTGCAAACATGAAAATATATGAATATGACATGCACTGTGCAAAATCTGATCTAGTGCAAAGAGTTAAATTTCTGTGTTAAGTTTAAAGGAAGAATTTAAAACTTAAAACGTCTATGGAATCTAGTACAACACATCGTTAAAAACAATAAATATGTTTTCAAAGTCTTAAATATGAAGTATGCGACTAAATTAGTGTATTTTCAGAAGATGGGCGTAAACTAACTTCTCAACCACCCCCCCCCCCCCTACACCCTTCTTGGTTTTGTGAGGGTTGAGAGTTCAGAAGGAAGAATATCACAGGATACTGATAAACGATTTAATTCCATCTGGTACTGCTCCTCGCTTTGTTCTGCAGCAGGACAATGCTCCCAAACATGTTTTTAAATTGTGAAGAGAACATATCAATATAACAGAGAAACTGAAGAATGTCATCTGGCCGACTCAGTAGCCTGACTTAAATCCATTTGAAATATTATGGAATGAATTTAACAGGGAGGTCAGAAACGTGAGGCCATCTAATGGTGAAGATTTATGGAACAATTTACATACCTGTTGGACTACAATATCTGCAAAAACACCACAAAATTTTATCTGCGGAATGCCAAGAGTTTGTGCAGCTATTTTGAAACCATGTTGGGTACATTGTACAGTCTAAAATCTAAACATACTTAACGATATACAGAGAATATATTTATTTTGTTGGTCCAGTTAGTTTTGTACGATGTGTTTGTCCATTGAAATAAGGTATAGAATTTTTATCATGGATGACCGAAAGCTTTTGGCCACTTGTGTCTTTCACCTCTGCTTCTACTCTGTTCTCTGTAAACCGTTGTGAAGTTCATGGCGAAGGATACTTCTTGTTGGAAAATTTGGAAATTTGTGATAAGGTCTTCTGAGACTAAACTGCTTAGGTCATCGGTCCCTAAGCCTACACACTACTTCATCTAACTTATACTGACTTACGCTACGGACAACACACACACCCATATCCGAGGGAGGACTCGAACCTTCGACGGGAGGAGCTGCAAGGACAGACTTCTTGTTGTAACACTTACTAAGGTTCGTACGTGGAGCGCAGCAATGTCTCTGTACATGCTGTAATTGTTATAGTCTAATCTTCTCTTCTCGATGCCTACGGGAGTGATTCGTAGGGCGTTGTAAAGTTGTTGTTGTGGTCTTCAGTCATGAGACTAGTTCGATGCAGCTCTCCATGCTACTCTACCCTGTGCAAGCTTCTTCATCTCCCAGTACCAAACTGCAACCTACATCCTTCTGAATCTGTTTAGCGTATTCATCTCTTGGCCTCCCTCTACGATTTTCACCCTACGTGCTGCCCTCCAGTATTAAATTGGTGATCCCTTGATGCCTCAGAATATGTCCTACCAACCGATCCCTTCTTCTAGTCAAGTTGTACCACAAACTCCTCTTCTCTCCAATTCTATTCAGTACCTCCTCATTAGTTATGCAATCTACCCATCTAATCTTCAGCATTCTTCTGTAGCACCACATTTCGAAAGCTTCTATTCTCTTTTTGTCTAAACTATTTATCGTCCACGTTTCACTTCCATACATGGCTACACTCCGTACAAATACTTTCAGAAAAGACTTCCTGACACTTAAATCTATACTCGATGTTAACAAATTTCTCTTCTTCAGAAAAGCTTTCCTTGCCATTGCCAGTCTACATTTTATATCCTCTCTACTTCGACCATCATCAGTTATTTTGCTCCCCAAATAGCAAACCTCCTTTACTACTTTAAGCGTCTCATCCCCCAATCTAATACCCTCAGAATCAGCCGATTTAATTCGACTACAATCCATTATCCTCGTTTTGCTTTTGTTGATGTTCATCTTATATCCTCCTTTTAAGACACTGTCCATTCCGTTCAACTGCTCTTCCAGGTCCTTTGCTGTCTCTGATATAATTACAATGTCATCGGCGAACCTCAAAGTTTATATTTCTTCTCCATGTATTTTAATTCATATTCCAAAGTTTTCTTTTGTTTCCTTTACTGCTTGCTCAATATACAGATTGTATAACATCGGGGATAGGCTACAACCATGTCTCACTCCCTTCCCAACCACTGCTTCCCTTTCATGCCCTTCGACTTTTGTAACTGCCGTCTGGTTTCTGTACAAATAGTAAATAGCCGTTCGCTCCCTGTGTTTTACCCCTGCCACATTCAGAATTTGAAAGAGAGTATTCCAGTAAACATACTCAAAAGCTTTCTCTAAGTCTACAAATGCTATAAACGTAGGTTTGCCTTTCCTTAATCTATTTTCTAAGATAACCCGTAAGGTCAGTATTACCTAACGTGTTCCAACATTCCTACGGAATCCAAACCGATCTTCCCCGAGGTCGGCTTCTACCAGTTTTTCCAATCGTCTGCAAAGAATTCGTGTTAGTATTCTGCAGCCGTGGCTTATTAAACTGATAGTTCGGTAATTTACACATCTCTCAAACCCTGCTTTTTTGGGACTGGAATTATTATATTCTTCTTTAAGTCTGAGGGTATTTCGCCTGTCTCATACATCTTGGTCACCAGATGGTAGAGTTTTGTTAGGGCTGGCTCTCCCAAGGCTATCAGTAGTTCTAAAGGAAGGTTGTCTACTCCCGGGGCCTTGTTTCGACTTAGGTCTTTCAGTGCTCTGTCAAACTCTTGACGCAGTATCATATCTCCCTTTCATCTTCATCTACATCCTCTTCCATTTCTATAATATTGTCCTCAAGAACATTGCCCTTGTATAGACCCTCTATATACTCCTTCCACCAGCCGGCCGCGGTGGTCTCGCGGTTCTAGGCACGCAGTCCGGAACCGTGCGACTGCTACGGTCGCAGGTTCGAATCCTGCCTCGGGCATGGATGTGTGTGATGTCCTTAGGTTAGTTAGGTTTAATTAGTTCTAAGTTCTAGGGGACATATGACCACAGCAGTTGAGTCCCATAGTGCTCAGAGCCATTTTTGAACCTTTTTTTTTTTACTCCTTCCACCTCTCTGCTTTCCCTTCTTTGCTTGGAACTGGGTTTCCATCTGAGCTCTTGATATTCATGCAAGTGGTTCTCTTTTCACCAAAGGTCTCTTTAATTTTCCTGTAGGCAGTATCTATCTTACCCCTAGTGAGATAAGCCTCTACATCCTTACATTTGTCTTCTAGCCATCCGTACTTAGCCATTTTGCACTTCCTGTCGATCTCATTTTTGAGACGTTTGTATTCCATTTTGCCTACTTCATTTACTGCATTTTTGTATTTTCTCCTTTCATCAATTAAATTCAGTATTTCTTCTGTTACCCAAGGATTTCCATTAGCCCTCGTTTGCAACTACTGAAAAGGCTGCTGCCCCTCTTCAGGAACCACACGTTTGTCTGACCTCTCAACGTCGTGTTACCGAGCCAAAAATTTTTCGCGATTGTTAGAAAAACAGTCTGGACAATTCGAAGGAATGGTTTGGACACCCAGATCGCCCGGCATGAATCCCATCTAACATATATCGGACCTAATCGCGCGGCCAGTTCCTGTACAACATCCTTTACCAGCAACACTTTCGCAATTAAGGACGGCTGTAGACGCAACAGTGCTCAATACTTCATATGGTTCAAATGGCTCTGAGCACTATGGGACTTAACTTCTGAGGTCATCAGTCCCATAGAACTTAGAACTACTTAAACCTGACTAACCTAAGGAGATCACACACATCCATGCCCGAGGCAGGTTCGAACTTGCTACCGTAGCGGTAGCGCTGTTCCAGACTGTAGCGCCTAGAACCGCTCGGCCTCCTCGGCCGGCCAATTCTTGTGCAGGGTACCTACAGCGACTTGTTCAGTCCATGCCACGTCGAGTTGCTGCACTACGCCGGGCAAAAGGAGGTCATGATATTAGAAGACATCAGTAACTTATGTCACCTAACTGCAAACATGTACTTTAAAAGGGGTACTCCTCTTCTGATTACATATAACACAGGTGATTTCGTGATTTTTTCAAGTAAAATAACAAGTAATGCTAAATCGCATGATATACTTTTATTCCTTACACTTTTGTCTTTAACAAATCATTTTTGTGTGCACGTTGGACGCTCCCTGTAACCACTGCACCAGGTGGAAATACATTTTGCAACAGCAACATTGGTCGTGGCCGGAATTTCCGAAGATCTCCTACTAGAACTATAAAAAAATAATTATGCATACGTCATTTTCAACATACTTCCTTCCAGCATTTAAGGATAAATGGAAAATGTTAATTTCTGTCAAAACTGAGAAATATTTTTCACCTATAAATAGAGACAAAAGCGTACATCGAAAACAGATTTTTCTAAGATATAACAAAAATGCTAAGCTTGCTGACAGAGAATTCGATTTAAAATGCCGCCATATAATTCCTTTCTAAAGTTATGTTTCTCACCAGTTTGAAAATATTCGATTTCGACGAAAACGAGTGTAAAGTTATGGGTTATATTGTTTAAATTTAAGTTGAACAAACCTTTAATAAGCGATCCCTGGAACACACGACCATCTTTTCCGATCCAAAAGGAGGTCCTCCTCCATCTTCTTCGTCGCCGTCGTGGTCCTGCGGGTCTCTTTGGCAGCTTCTGCCAGCCGCTGCCTGTTAGAGAATCTTTAAAATCGCATGCTATCACATTGGCCTCGATTTCGACGATTTTTACCAGCTGTGAATGGTTTTCAGAGACTTTTTTCACAAATCACCTTGTAGCTCGATAACAGAGTTTCTAATTCAAATGGGTCAATGGCTGTAAGCACTATGGGACTTAACATCTCAGGTCATCAGTCCCCTAGACTTAGAACTACTGAAACCTAACTAACCTAAGGACATCACTCACATCCATGACCGAGGTACGATTCGAACCTGTGACCGTAGCGGTCGCGCGGTTCCAGACTGACGCGCCTAGAACCGCTCGGGCACAGCGACCGGCCATAGTTTCTCAGAACTTGGAGAGAACACTGCAATGAAGCAGACAACACACGGAAAGTTTTAAGCAAACAAAAAGTAGGTACTTTGAAGTTTTCACAAACGAACAAAAAAACGTATGTCGAATCCTTTTTACAGCGTCTGCACTGTGTTGCTCTTCCTTATATTAACATAACCTTTCACATGAAACATGCGCTTTGCCTAACATACCGTTTTCGTTTCATTTGTGCAAATATCTGCAAAAATAAGACGAACCGAATGCCGGCGCGTTGTAAAACGCCAGTGATACTCTGCAACTGTAAGAGAGAGCACTGTCATCACAGAAGATAGGAACGTATGGTAACGAACGGTACACTTGTACAAATACCTAGTGATTCACTTGACGCACTCACAGTCTAGCACAATGAATTTAGTCGCAATGACAGTCGACTGCAAATTCGGCGGCACCATTTCAAGCCAGCAACGGTATTCACGGAACAGTTGTTTGGATACAAGGACATATGTGGTTTTGTTTCTTCAGACGACCGTTCCTATCTAAACTACCAGCCAGATCGTTGTTAGCAATTTTTAGCTAAAATCTCAAAAAATTCGTGACAGGTATATTTTAAACTTTGCTCTAATAATCATTCGGACAGACCTAGGCTGTATGTATATATGTGAAGTAAATTAGTCAATCTTTATTGAGATTTCTGCTGAACACATAATAATGTTTCACGTGTAAACATTATTAGGTCATTATCAAAAATGTCGAAAATCTTTTGACGAACGTACTTCACATTTTTGCAGTATGCTCTAATAAACATTCAGATGGACGTGGGATACTTACAACAACTACATCGACATTTACACACATAAAAAAAATTGCATTACCTCGGTTCCGAAAGTTCCGGAAACTGTACTTAAACATCATCTCCGCTCTTTTTATTGCTCATGAAAACCACACATTTCATGTTGCAACACTAAACAGCGAGACATTCAGAGGTGGTAGTACAGACTGCTGTACAGACCGGTACCTCTGATATCCAGTAGCACGTCCTCTTGCTTTGATGCATGCCTGTATTTGTCGTGACACACTATCCACAAGTTCATCAAGGCACTGTTGGTCCAGATTGTCCCACTCCTCAACGGCTCGGCGTGGATCCCTCAGAGTTGTTCGTGGGTCACGTCGTCCATAAACAGTCCTTTTCAATCTATCACAGGAATGTTTGATAGGGTTCACGTCTGGAGAACACGCTGGTCACTCTAGTCGAGCCCTGTCGTTATCCTGAAGGAAGTCATTCACAAGATGTGCACGATGTGGGCGCGAATTAACGTCCATCAAGACGAATGCCTAGCCTACACGTTGCCGATATGGTTGTACTATCGGTTGGAGGTTGGTATTCACGTATTGTATAGCCGTTACGTCGCCTTCCATGACCACCAGCGACGTACGTCGGCCCCACATAATGTCACCCCAAATCAGCAGTGAACCTCCACCTTGCTGCACTCGCTGGACAGTGTGTCCAATGTGTTCAGCCTCACTAGGTTGTCTCCAACCACGTCTCCGACGACTGTTTGCTTGAATGTAAATACGAAACTCATCGTTGAAGAGAACGTGATGCCAATCCTGAGCGGTACATTCGGCACGTTGCTGGGCACATCTGTACCGCGCTGCATGGTGTCGCGGTTGCAAAGATGGACCTCGACATGGACGTCGGGAGTGAAGTTGCGCATCATGCAGCCTAATGCGCGCAGTTTGAGTCGTAACACGACGTCCTGTTGCTGCACGAAAAGCATTATTCAACATGTTGGCGTTACTGTCAGAGATCCTCTGAGCCATAATCTGTCGGTAGCGGTCATCCACAGCAGTGGTAGGCTTCAAGAGGCCTGGGCGAGGCATGTCTTCGACAGTTCTGTCTCTCTGTATCTCCTCCATGTCCGAACATCATCGCCTTTGTTCACTCCAAAACGGCTGGACACTTTCTTGTTGGGAACGCTTCCTGACACAAAGTAACAATGCGGACGCGATCGAAGCGTGGTATTGGCCGTCTATGCATGGTCGAACTACAGACAACACGAGACGACTACTTCCTTCCTCCTGGAATGACTGTAACTGATCGGCTATCGGACACCCCCCGTCGGTCCGCAGCTCGTGGTCGTGCGGTAGCGTTCTCGCATCCCACGCCCGGGTTCCCGGGTTCGATTCCCGGCGGGGTCAGGGATTTTCTCTGCCTCGTGATGACTGGGTGTTGTGTGCTGTCCCTAGGTTAGTTAGGTTTAAGTAGTTCTAAGTTCTAGGGGACTGATGCCCATAGATGTTAAGTCCCACAATGCTCAGAGCCATTTGAACCATTTGAACCCCCTCCGTCGAATAAGCGCTGCTCATGCATGTTTGTTTACATCTTTGGGCGCGTTTAGTGACATCTCTGAACAGTCAAACGGACGCTGTCTGTGGTACAACACCCACAGTCAACGTCTATCTTCAGGAGTTTTGGGAAGCGGGTGGTTGCAAAACGTTTATTGATGTGTGTATAATCCTAGTTTATTTTACCTTGAAACCCTCTTACAAAATATTCAGACAAATTTTTTAATCAGATATCATTGCCAGTTTACTTCATCTTTAAATTATCCAATGTAGTTTTCATTTAAGCTACAGCGGTTTAATGCATCATCCACATTTAATTTATCTTGATATTCTCTTTCGAAGTTTTCAGTTAAACTACATTTTGTTGATATATAGTGCCAATTTACTTTATCCTGAGAGTCTCTAATGAAATCTTCAGATAACGTTTGACTACATGGTTTATAACTGCATTCAAATAAAAAATAAGTTGCTCCGTTCAAATTCATTAAATGGATTTCTCTTTTTAATATGACCAGTAATCATATCTCTATACGTTTTATTTGTTTAATGCAATTCATATATTTTCCCAAAATCTAAACTTTCACACAAAAGATAAGTTTTTCTGGCCATTAAAATTGCTACACGAAGAAGAAATGCAGATGATAACCGGGTATTAATTGGACAAATATATTATTCTAGAACTGACATGTGATTACATTTTCACGTAATTTGGGTGCATAGATCCTGAGAAATCAGTACCCAGAACAATCACCTCTGGCCGTAATAACGGCCTTGATACGCCTGGGCATTGCGTCAAACAGAGCTTGGATGGCGTTTATAGATACAGCTGGCCATGCAGCTTCAACACGATACCATAGTTCATCAAGAGTAGTGACTGGCGTATTGTGACGAGCCAGTTGCTCGGCGACCATTGACCAGACGTTTTCAGTTGGTGAGAGATCTGGAGAATGTGCTGGCCAGGGCGGGAGTCGAACATTTTTTGTATCCAGAAAGGCCGGTACAGGACCTGCAATATGCGGTCGTGCATTTTTCTGCTGAAATGTAGGGTTTCGCAGGGATCGAATGAAGGGTAGAGCCACGGGTTGTAACATATCTGAAATGTAACGTCCACTGTTCAAAGTGCCGTCAATGCGAGCAAGAGGTGACCGATACTCGTAACCAATGGCACCCCGTACCATCACGCTGCGTGATACGCCAGTATGGCGATGACGAATACACGCTTCCAATGTGAGTTCACCGCGATTTCGCCAAACACTGATGCGACCATCATGATGCTGTAAACACAACCTGGATTCATCCGAAAAAATGACCTTTCGTTATTCGTGCACCCAGGTTCGTCGTTGAGTACACCATGGCAGGCGCTCCTGTCTGTGATGCAGCGTCAAGGGTAACCGCATCCATGGTCTCCGAGCTGATAGTCCATGCTGCTGCAAACGTCGTCGAACTGTTCGTGTAGATGGTTGTTGTCTTGCAAACGTCCCCATCTGTTGACTCAGGGATCATGACGTGGCTGCACTATCCGTTACAGCCATGCGGATAAGATGCCTGTCATCTCGACTGCTAGTGATACGAGGCCGTTGGGATCCAGCACGACGTTCCGTATTACCTTCTTGAACCCACCGATTCCATATTCTGCTAACAGTCATTGGATCTCGATCAACGCGAGCCGCAATTTCGCGATACGATAAACCGCAATCGCGATAGCCTACAATCTGGCCTTTATCAAAGTCAGAAACGTGATGACACGCATTTCTCCTCCTTACACGAGGCATCACAACAACGTTTCACCAGGCAACTGCTGTTGGTGCATGAGAAATCGGTTAGAAACTTTCCTCATGTCAGCACGTTGTAGGTGTGAATGCTCTGAAGAGCTAATCATATGCATATCAAGCATCTTGTTCGTGTCGGTTAAATTTCGCGTCAGTAGCACGTCATCTTCGTGGTGTAGCAGTTTTAATGGCCAGTAGTGTATTGTGAATAAGACGAGTTAGTTTTTGTTTTCTTAGTTTGTACTATAATATAATTCCTATACTCTGTACGTCGAGAAAAGTGCTCTGGCAGCTGGCAGCGCGGATGCCAGTATTGGACACGGACGGGCAGCGAGCAAGCTGCGGTGGGAGTTGGTTGACAGACCTTTCCGGCCCACCCTTTGGCAAGCAGCAACACTCGACTCCTTCATAACCGAAGAATGCCTCGGCATTCATTGCATCACTCCTGTAGGGAGTGTTCATTGATGGAATATTTTTTCACATGCGCTACCAGTGTTTGTCACATTACACAGACACACACATCAATATTTTCTTTAATGATGTTGCAGCCATTTGACTGCAACAACTTTTAGTTTATTGTTATACGGTTCAGATTTCGCTGTATTTCCTGCCAGTCTTATGGCCTTTGACATATAAATTACTGTACTTGAAAATGGCCTATGGCCGAACTCTGGATCGTATAAAAATAAAAATAAATATTATCGTCAAATGGCGGTAATATCATTAAAAAATTATCATGAGTATGGTTCCACCCAAAAAATAAGAAATTACACACAATCAGATTTTGAACGTTATGAAGGTAAAGCAAATTGGACAAATTCTACGTGTAGAATTCGTATAAGGATGTTACCTCTATTTTACGTGCGGGAGAACGGAAACCCCAAGATCATCGTCATGTCATTGCTCATCTCTCGTCACGACCACATAGACTTCAGTATCTTCACTGCTTCTGTGCTCGTCGTCTGATAAAGAAATTACAGTATTATGAACGGATTCTTCTCTTACACGTTCTTCTATGTTTGACCTTGTAATCTCCTTCCACAGGCGGTTCACGATGTTCCTCCAATTCTTTGGAGTTATAGTGACAGCCTCATTTACCAGCCTCTCTCTTACAACGTAAAGGTTTTGTTCCGCTCCACAACGTCTGCTTTTATTTGAACCCAGACGAGTTCAATTGCGTTGTATTGGCTGTGGTACGGTGGAAGACGTATAACTTTGTGGCCGTGGTTCTTTGCTAATGTATCAGTTACACAATGCGTTTTCTGTGACTTGTATCGTTTCGCTAATTCCAGAAGTTCCCATTTCCGCATATTCTGTTCAAAGCCTATTTTATTAACATTCAACCAGCGAACTATTTCCTCTCTCCTTGCTGCAGCCGTTGGTGCCTTATGTAATTGTACAGAATGGTACGCCGCATTGTCCACTACAAAAGCACTACCAGAACTGACGTTTGGTAGCAAATGAGTAACGAATAAGTCTTTGAATATGTCTGAATTCATCTCCTCGTGTTAGTCGGCAGTTTTGCTACACTGAAACATCATACTAGCACCGGGCACAAAACTGTTCATAGAGCCAGCATGAACTATAGTTAGTCGCCCTACCTTACCAGTTGGCACACTCATAGTTCCGTGGTGCGTGTCGTCTGTCCATGCGACGGAACGTGCATGACGCACGTTGACCCATGTTTCGTCAATCGTTATCACATTTTCCGGATTCACTGCTAGCAGCTCGCGCAGGAAACGACATATCCATGCTCCGCATTCCATTAATACCTTTCTTTCTGAGAACTTTTTGTAACGGAAGCGAATTTTTTCAAACAAATCGAGAGACTCGTCGTTGTGCCTGTGAACAAAAGACTGTCCGACAGTGACGCGATCAAATTTTTAAGTGTCTAATACTCCTTCCTGGTGTAGTAAGAGTATATGTGTTGCCTGGTAGCACTTTTGTCATAATTGTCTGTTCCATTCACACGGCGCGATCTCTTCCTTGACTTTCCACGCGTTAAAATAACAGGGCTCGCAGCTGAGTTGGTAGCCTTCTTATCATTTGTGATTCTGTTCACTGCCGCTGTAGAGATGCACAATGCTTCTGACACTTGTGAACCACTTTACTCACTGATATCAAAGGCCCACCATTGTCCACTTCCCTTTCAAAGTAAACACGGCATTCGCGTGCTTGGGATTTCAGCGTAGCTCCTTTCCCAAAGGCCCTCTTCTGTGCACTACTCGCAGCCATTTTCCACTTATACACACTTATACATATTTTTCCACTTATGGCAAGAAACTCACAGAAGTAGTGGAATGCAGGAGTGTACACACAAACCTGAACGTAGCACGTGACACAACTGACTGAAAGTAGCAGTCACCCTAGCACTATGGCAACACTGAGGCGTTGCCAAGGTAACGTAAGCAAAAGCTCACGATCTAATTGGCCGTCGTGGATGCACGAAGGACGTGCGCCAAACCCGTGTCAACTGTCAGAGCTCTTCTCTCGCCGTATGGAGTTTAGTTCTTGTACAATAGAATTCATCGAAGCGGTATTCTTGGTGTAGCCATTGCAGTTAACATCAATATGTTGCAGTCTATTCATTTTCGAACATCCTCTATATCCCAGATCTTTTAATATTGCTTTTATGGCATATACGTTCTTCATTTATAAGGTTTGATTTCTTATAAGAAAATGAGAAACTCAAGGCACCAAATATTTCATTGCTTTTATGGCATATACGTTCTTCATTTATAAGGTTTGATTTCTTATAAGAAAATGAGAAATTCAAGACACCAAATATTTCATGCTGATATTCAGAGGTCCCTGACAGCAGGTTCAAGGAAGCAAGAAATTGGAGAACTAAACAAAATGAAACGATGTTCGCTAGATTCTTTAAATAATTACAATCTAGAAAATACTGAAATAAAATATGTTTCATTAGCTTTATAATATGAATACATTCACTATATTTATTATTATTATATTTTATTTCTTTAAAAATGGAATAAATCTAAGCACCCCATCTAATGTTGCTTTCTATTCATAAGCTCCTCTGATCAGTGTATTGAATTTATTAATCATAACAACTATCAACTAAATTTTGGTTCATGTTTCAAGTATATTTGGATTCCATTGCTTGAGGAGAAATTTTTTTTTATATACTGCCATTATTTTAGCTTCTCTTTACGATATTCTAGGGTCTAAAAAATTACACCCTGCATTTTTCTAAAATTTGTAAAGCAAATTATGTTCTGTCTCTAAGACATAATAATATTCATGTGACAGATATAAAATTTTATAACCCACTAGCATTAGAACATGAATACAATCAAAATGAAATTAAAAAATGTAACTTCAAATAATGTTGCTCAAGAGAACTGAATTTTCTTAACAGATAATTATTGTGAGGCATCAGTAACACCATTCAATACAAAATAATGTAAGCAATTAAGAAGATGTTATTTGGTTGTAGACAGCATATTAAATGATTTCCTAAAATCTGCAGCAGAATATAAAGATATTAAATCTCAAAAAGTTACTGAACAGTAAGCAATAGAATTGGAAAACCAATTAAAAATAGAAGAAGAACAAAATCAACTACTACAACAACTACAAGAAAAGCGAAAAGAATATTTACATTTAAAAGATGTTGTACATGATATGGTAGAAATGAAGGAAGAACAGATTATTTACATTGTCACATACAAGCACAATGTCAAGCAAAACTATTTTAAAGAAGCTGGTGTACAATGTAGATTACTTTTACAGGGTAGATTTTTTGCATATAATGGTGGCAGATTACATGATGATAAATTATTTTACATACGAATTCAAGAAGGTTGTTAAAACATCTTGAAAACATTTTTGAAAAATGTTTATATGTATCTAAAGAAAACAAAGAGAAAGAAATATATCAAATGCACTTTTATGATGTATCACACTATATCAAGCTATTCTATGAAGATGCAACGAATTATGTTATTATAATAAATTCTCATACAAGCACAATATATAACAGTATTTTAACTAACCTACCTATATTATTTGATCCAGTTACTGTTGGACAAGAAACTGTGATACAGTTGAAGACTGGAAAAAGAACTCATAGTGACAACTATTGTCTCAGATAATTTCTCTAGAGAAACTAGCTGCAATTATTTCTTAAATCTAAGGAGAATATCCCAAAAAACTTAATTTGGTAAAAAAACATTTAAAGAACTTGTGAAATCGAAAAAATATAAAGTTAAGGAAAAGTTAAAAATATGGAAAGAGAGGCAGGAAACTTTAAGAACAGTTAACTCAAACATAAACTTTATATGCCAATTTTTCACTTGTGGTAATAATAAACTACAAATATTTCTTTTCCATTCAGTCTGTATAAATAATTCATATTTCGTCAGTTAATACAGATATAAATGAAGATGTATAGGTATCTTCAACATCAGTATAAGAGACAGATGCAAAATATGGAAGTGTTAATTTTCTCATTTCTACTGAACACAGGTATACACTGGGAAACTACTTATAATAAAATTTTCACAATAAAATGTTTTCTATTAAACAGCACCACTCTTGAGCACATCCACTAAAGTCAACAACTGAAAACTTACAAGAAAAATTGAAGATATAGAAATTGATAAAGAAATCAACGTGTGTGTTCTGAGGAAAAGAAGAAAAGAAACTCTAAACTTAATAAGACAAGAAGAAGTGGCACTAGATTCAGCGAGAGTAATGCATCCACATATCATTACACAAACTGAAAAAATTGATTTGAGAGATATGTTGTTACTCTATGATTATTTGATTATGAATTTGAATATGATTACTATTTGATTTGATTCCAAAGAAGAAAGCTTCAAATGGCTCTGAGAACTATACGACTTAACTGCTAAGGTCATCAGTGAGAAAGCTTCAAACCTGATTATATGTACATGTAGACCACATCCAAGCTGTGAAGAAATAATAAGAATTGTATGTAGTTCAAATTCAGTAAATTTATATAATAAAATGAAACAAGAATTGAATTTTGAATATTAATTTTTACTTTACATTAGTTGTTGATTTAACTGAGCAACAGCTTTTACAAGGTGTAAGAATTAATTATATTTTTATTATGCAACTGTTGTGCCAATTATCAGCTCCTAACCATTTAATGTATACTTGATCATCCTTCTTTCTCAAAGCTTTTTCAACATATACATCAGGGTAATAAGTTTTCTCCAATTCATGCTCATGAAAAATTCCTTTCACTTCTCCTCCATTTAAATCTCTGAATTTGTGTATGAATTGCTCAAAATGAATAACACTTTCAATTTCAGAAATTTCTGGTGGCCTATCATCAGTATAAACTTTCAAAAAAAAATTCCTTTTAATTTACTAATTCTAAATTTATCACCTACTTTATACATAGGTTTACCATCTATTACATTTGTTGCATAAACAGTTTGGAACATGATCTTTTCATTTTCTTTGTTTCATATATATTGCTGAATGTTTTCTGTTTTTATATTGATCAACTAGGTTTGAAACCATATCTACTCACTTATAATTTCCTTGAAGAGCAAATCTTTTCCACATTTTTTTCCTTCAGTATTGTGTTAAATTTTCACACTACAGACAATTTGAAATCAGTAACTACTGAATAATAATTAATATTATTGTTTCTTCTTGAGTTCATGAAGTTCTTTATTGCAGATTTTTTCCCATCATCTGTATGTAAACTTCTTGGCATCTTTATTTTAAATATTTTTTTCGAAAATATGAATTACATTTTTACTAGCTTTATCTCTAACTAGTTGATGCCAAACAAATTTGAAAACACATGAATAACAGTCAACAATTATTTATTTCCTACATATGCTTTTGGTATTCAAGTTACCAGAATCCATTTCCACTAGATCAAATTGCCATAAATCATCTATACTGATGGAAATTCCATTACTTCTTTTACCATTGTTTCACATTAGTTTATGTAATAAACTATTTATTTCTTTGCAAATATTAGTCTAGAACATGCCATTTTTTAATTTGAATCCTTTCTCTTGCCTGTTTTGTTGTTGCTCTGTGGGATTACGTGTGTCAGTAAATTTTCTGCAATTCAAGCATCAAATATTATTATCTATTAATACGGATTAAAATTTATTAATTATTGTTCCTTTATATCATCATCATTCGATTCTAAAATCAGTTCACCAAATAATGAGTAAGTAGTCAGAAACAAGTACACTTTTAACAAACTGATTTACAGATATAAATATTTTATCCTTCGTTTTCATTTCAAATAAAGAGTTATTTAACTAAATGGGATATAAAGCTTGAATTTAATCGTCATTTTATGTTTTTAGCTCCATTTCAAAATCAGTAGGTGGCATATCACCATCAATATTGGCTCCAAATAAAATAATTGTCTTGATTTTACCATTGTCCTCAAATGTGTATTTCTATATTTCATCACCAGAAACAAAATGAAGTTTCAGTTTATGTTTGTCACACTTTGATTTCTGAAGATCACTTAATTGAGTTATGAGTGGTGTTAAATTTGCCTTTGACAATTAATGTGTAAAAGCATATTCCACCTTCTTTTTTTGTAAAATTATTTTTTGGATGGTTATTGAATTGTGTTAGAAAACATGTGTATTCAGTATATGAAAAGTTTTAAAACATGGATCCACAAATGAACACATATTACTTCATAAAATTTTGAATTCATTGTCCATTACAGTACTGCTCATTTGAACGAAGATATATAACCAACTTTTCAGGAATATATCCTCCAAATGAACTAAAATCAAAATTTTATCATAACACTTATAATAGAATTTCCAGTGAGCGCCAGCATGATCAGATGTGACTACTGTTCCTATTCTACATTAATTATTTCTTGGTTTATTAGGTAATTCATCAATCATATATATTCCAAAAAAGTGTTTGATTTTTTATTGTTTAGCTAATTTTTTGTATCAAAATTACTTAATGCATTAGGATAACTAGGAATAACTTTTTGCGATTTTCCATTTGCTTTTTTTAAAGCCTGAAACAGAAGTCTTTTTTCCATTGCTAGATTATGTCTTTCTTGTTCTTTTAATTCTTTATTGGCTTTCTTTTTGTTTATTACTGCATTTCCTATAGCACCATCTCCTCCAGCAATTGCAACAATAGCAGGTAAATGTGTTTATGCAGCCAGTAATAGTGGAAGAAATCCACCTTTGTGTTGTTTTAATCTAGAACCTGCATCCTTAATTTCAATATTGTTAGCCAATGTTGTGATTAAACCACTAATTTTTTAATCTCATTTTTTTCTTGAGCATCAGCTAAAGGATTACCAGTCTTATGTAACTTTTCATTTTTATGATTGATCTTAATTGTTTAGCCTTAGTATTGCCACTAAGTAGCAAAGTATAATCAATGATGAAGTTATTCATTTATGTGGAATACAATTTTTATAATAATGAATATTTTGTAGATAGCACAGAAATGTTGCTATTGAAATTTATATATACCACAAATATTTTCTCCAGTTTGAAGCACAATGCCTAATTTTCTGTTCCATACATTATTCCTCTGACTGCTGTTGCAGCTAATTTTTCTCCAAATGAAGCAGCTGAAGCATACATTCTCTCTTTTGCAGCTAATTTAATTTCTTTACGTGACCGTTTTTTTTTTTTAAAAATCGAGGATATTTCAATGGACAGTATCATGTTTTTTGCTGGCTTCATCTACTGGATTTATTCCTTGATCTCTAGCTTATCTTTCATCTGGCTTGATTCCTGGGCCACAATCGGGATGACGCATTATGAATGCAAGTTTGTTATTCTAAGTATTTACTAGACCTTTATCAAATTTATAACCTTCCCAAAATGTTTGTGGTAACTTATTCAAAAACGTAATCAAAGTTGGAATTCCTTTTGGAATATTGATAACAAAATCGCCAAATCTTTTTGTCAACATATATGTTATACCAACTTTTCGTTAGGATAATTTTGCTTGCAGCTAATTCTTCTTCACCTATTACTGCTAAGCTATCGATTTTTGCTCTTATGTCATTCATCCAAACATAATCAATTAGTTTTTCTGTATATTTCCTTATTAAACCTTCACCCTATTTTTCATCCAAAGACTTTGAAGAATATGTCTGTAGATTACTTTATCCTGGAAATAGACATGAACAGTTTCTTCTACCAAACTTCTTTTTCTGTCCATACTTGATTTCATTTTATTTGGATTATTGTCTGAATATAATGCTCCTGATTTCATAAATCAAGAACATCTGATATTTCATTCATATTTGCTATATTAATCTGATTTTTAATTAAGATATTCATTAATCCATCTCTGTCTTCATATTTTTGCCAATAATTGTCAGTTTGTCTCCATTGAATCCAACAAGTAATGGCCAACAAATATAAATGTCCTGGCAGGTCTTCATCCAAAAATTTGTCTTTGCTATAGTTATTATACAGGGTGTTTCAAAAATGACCGGTATATTTGAAACGGCAATAAAAACTAAACGAGCAGCGATAGAAATACACCGTTTGTTGCAATATGCTTGGGACAACAGTACATTTTCAGGCAGACAAACTTTCGAAATTACAGTAGTTACAATTTTCAACAACAGATGGCGCTGCAAGTGATGTGAAAGATATAGAAGACAACGCAGTCTGTGGGTGCACCATTCTATACGTTGTCTTTCTGCTGTAAGCGTGTGCTGTTCACAACGTGCAAGTGTGCTGTAGACAACATGGTTTATTCCTTAGAACAGAGGATTTTTCTGGTGTTGGAATTCCACCGCCTAGAACACAGTGTTGTTGCAACAAGACGAAGTTTTCAACGGAGGTTTAATGTAACCAAAGGACCGAAAAGCGATACAATAAAGGATCTGTTTGAAAAATTTCAACGGACTGGGAACATGACGGATGAACGTGCTGGAAAGGTAGGGCGACCGCGTACGACAACCACAGAGGGCAACGCGCAGCTAGTGCAGCAGGTGATCCGTTCGCCGTTTTGCAGCTGCGGTCCAAATGACGCCAACGTCCACGTATCGTCTCATGCGCCAGAGTTTACACCTCTATCCATACAAAATTAAAAAATGCGGCAACCCCTCAGTGCCGCTACCATTGCTGCACGAGAGACATTCGCTAACGATATAGTGCACAGGATTGATGACGGCGATATGCATGTGGGCAGCATTTGGTTTACTGACAAAGCTTATTTTTACCTGGACAGCTTCGTCAATAAACAGAACTGGCGTATATGGGGAACCGAAAAGCCCCATGTTGCAGTCCCATCGTCCCTGCATCCTCAAAAAGTACTGGTCTGGGCCGCCATTTCTTCCAAAGGAATCATTGGCCCATTTTTCAGATCCGAAACGATTACTGCATCACGCTATCTGGACATTCTTCGTGAATTTGTGGCGGTACAAACAGCCTTAGACGACACTGCGAACACCTCGTGGTTTATGCAAGATGGTGCCCGGCCACATCGCACGGCCGACGTCTTTAATTTCCTGAATGAATATTTCGATGATCGTGTGATTGCTTTGGGCTATCCGAAACATGCAGGAGGCGGCGTGGATTGGCCTCCCTATTCGCCAGACATGAACCCCTGTGACTTCTTTCTGTGGGGACACTTGAAAGACCAGGTGTACCGCCAGAATCCAGAAACAATTGAACAGCTGAAGCAGTACATTTCATCTGCATGTGAAGCCATTCCGCCAGACACATTGTCAAAGGTTTCGGGAAATTCATTCAGAGACTACGCCATATTGTTGCTACGCATGGTGGATATGTGGAAAATATCGTACTATAGAGTTTCCCAGACCGCAGCGCCATCTGTTGTTGAAAATTGTAACTACTGTAATTTCGAAAGTTTGTCTGCCTGAAAATGTACTGTTGTCCCAAGCATATTGCAACAAACGGTGTATTTCTATCGCTGCTCGTTTAGTTTTTATTGCCGTTTCAAATATACCGGTCATTTTTGAAACACCCTGTAGTTTAACAATCAATCACTTACATTTATTTTTTAACAGCACCCTGAGCTTAATCTTTTAAAATTTTTCTACTTTTAGTCTCTTCTTCATATTTATTCACTGCATCTTCTATTTCTCATTCACTTAATGTATAGTCATAATTAGCAGGAGGATCATCAGACCATTCATACTTAATACTTTCACATCATAATAAATCTCCATCGTACAACGGTATGGAAACACGTTTTTTCATCTCTCTGTTTCCCTCAAAAGCACAGAACATTGTCACCTAATCCTACAAATACTTGTTTTACCTGCTAGATTGCATTAACAACACGCTGATCTTATTTTTTATAATTTTTATATTCTGTTCATGGTTGCTTCTTCCATTTTTCTATTTCTTCTTTAAATTTTTCAACGTTTTTCTGTTTTGCTTAGCATTTTCACCTACCTTTGGGTCATATTTTGAAAACATTTAATAGAGCTTAAAACATTAATAACATATCTGTGACACATTTAAGATGTTGAAAAGATGTTGTTTAATGTACAACATATGTTTGAGCTATATAAAAATCTGTTCCTCCATGCCAGCCTCTAAGAAAATATTATCTAACTACTTCCTGAATTTCAAGGAAGAAATCATCAGATACTGCAAGTGAATAGTCTTAGCTTTGATCTAGTGGTATAATTTCATCGTTAATTTCAATAGAAATAGTAATCTTGTCATTGTTTTTATCTCCAACCATTTACACCTTTTTATAAATTATTCATGTTTTGGTTGATCTAAGCTTTTAGAGTAAACATGTAAATGATTGATTTTAATTTAGTTCAAACATCCTGGAGCTAAAACATAATTATCAATCATTAATATAATTTCTTCAGATATTGTAGTGTATGTAAAGAATGTGAAAATTATTATGGCAAGAGATAAAAGGAAAAAATTGTGAAAAATTATATTCGAAAGAGGCAGAAGTGTAAGGAACAGTACAATTGTACTGTGATACAAGAAGTAATGAGAGTTATCAACAGAAGAACTTAAGCTAATAGTAGAGGGTCACTATGGATCCTGGATCAAAAAGTTGCTGATGTCTGCATCAGCAGTCCTGGAATTCCCTTCTCTCTCTCACTTCCTGAAATTCCCTCCACTTGTTTCTGCCTCCCCTCGCCCCCCCCTCCCCCCACACCCATGGAAAAGCTGATACAGTTTGCGACAAGGCGATAAGTTTTAGGGCAATGAGTCGCTGTTTTGCTGTAACATGGTCAATTTGTTGAGGTACAAGATAGTTTCTTTGCTGATTTGGAGCTATTTGTTTGAATTTTAGGGACGTTGTTAGAATTTTGGTGAATGATTTTCTAGCTTTTGGGTGAGCTGATACGATTTCTGGTTAAGTTCATCTATATCCACATCTATGTCATACTCAGCAAACCACCTAATAGTGTGTGGTGGAGAGTACTTTTCGTACCAGTAACTGAGTCTTCCAACTCTATTACACTTGCGAGTAGCACATCGGAAGAATAATTCTCAGTAAGCCACTGTATTGGCTCTAATTTCTACTGCACAACGCACCTCTTGTAACGTCTACGAATGGACTTTGTTCAGCATCTCTGTAACGCTCTGGCGACAACTAAACGGTCCTTCAACGAAACGTGCCGCTCTTCATTGAAACTTCTCTACCTCTTCTATCAGTCCTACCTCGTAGTGATCCCAGATAAAGAACAGTGCTTAAGAATCTGTCGAAAAATCGCCTTATGAGCCACTTCCTTCATGGATGAGTTAGATTCTCTTGAGGCTCTTCCTGTGAATCTGTCTGGCATCAGCTGTTCTCACTATTTGTTTAATGTGATCATCCACTTAAGGTCGCTCTGTGTAATTACTCCTACATATTTTAAAGTAAATAATGTGTCCAACAGTTTGTCTTCAATAGTGTAGCTATAGAGCAGTGAATTTTGTTACTATGTACGCGCAACATGTTACATTTATTTACGTTTATTGTCAGCAGCCATAGCTTGCACAATTCATCAATTAAAAAAGACAGTGGCAGTCTGGTTTCTGTTTGCATGAGATAAGAAAACAACTAGCGACAGTATGGTGACTGTTCAAAACACTGACAGGTGAGGTACAAACACTGAACACTCACTTAAAACAGAACTAAACAGGTGACACAGCAGCAGATAGGGGAGGGGGAGGGAGGAGCCAGACCAATTAGGGGGAAAAGGGGGAGGAGAGGAAAAGAGAAAAGGGGGTAGCCAATGGAGGGAGGCAACATAGAAAAAGAGGGGGCTGGGCAGATGTGAAGAGGAGTGGGAAAGACATTGGAGAGCAAAGGGACTCAGGGGAGAGAAGTGAGTCAGAGACAGGGTAGGTGGGGGAAAAGCTGGATGGAATAGGGGGGAGAGGGAGCCCAGAAAAAGGACAGAGGATGGGAGGGGGAGGTGAGAGAGTTGATGGGATGGAGGGAGAGAGGGCATCATCCACAAGAGGGAGTCAGAGAGAGTGTAGGTGGGGAAAAACAGGATGGAAGGGGGGAGAGAAAGACTAGGAAAAGGACAGGGGAAGGGAGGGGAAGGTGAGGATTTGAGTTGATAGGAGGGATAAATGGAGGGAGAGAGGGCATCATCCGGAAGGGGGAGTCGATGGAAGCCACTGTGAGTAGGAGATAAAGGGTATAGAGGTGGAGGGTAGGCGGGACACAATGGTGAAGGCGAAGCAGAGGGTGGGGGTTGGAGAGGAGCAAGAAGGGGACGAGGGGGATCAAGTTAGATGTGGTGCTGCAGTGGCTCACAATTATATATACGCTAATTCGCAAGAAAAGCGCAGGCGATAAGGGTCGAAGCTATAACGTCACTGTATAAAAAACATAGGGCACGGCGACATCCAGTGCCCCTGCCTTACAAACGGGCCACGGGCTTCTCATTCGCGACGCGGGAAAGGCGCGACCGCAAATAGCGGTCAAGTGCGCATGTTGTTGCCCACTCCAAGTGTATGGACTTTGATTCTCTGTCTGTGTTGGCTCAGATTCATTCGTCTGCGGCCGACGATGCCTTAGTACCACCAGTGCTGGTTCCCATGCCTTGGTGCGTTGAAATCCCGTGTTTCTATTGATCAGGTAGTCACACGAATTTCGACTGTTTCTTTAGTGATGGAGTCCTAGTACGTGGAAGCGGACGAAAGGATCTTTGTCTCTCCGTAGTTCATGCTCTTTTTGCGAGTCAGCTCATATATTGGCGAGCCATTGCAGCAACACGTGACTAAGCACCTGAAGATGACGTGCAGTTGTCTCGTCAAAATATTGTGCAGGTTTCACAAAATTGTCCGACGCGACGCCCATGAACCAATGAAGCAGTTACTACGTCGGGAAAAGTCTAAAACAGAGCATCTGATACCTTTATGGGGAGGAAATGGTCATCAGAGTACGTGAGTTCGAGTTTTCTTGCGTTTTACTGACATGTCAGGATCAGGAAACTACACCACCATTCGCCAAGTTCACTGATTACATAGACTCATTGGCCGCCAGGAGAATCAAACAACGAGCCAGCATGGCATTGGTGAGGGAAAGAATCCGTTATAACAGGCGACGATTAGGCAGAGTCTCCAGGAGCTTGCTTTCATTACATCTGAACATCTTGTCGCGTCTGTCAGCGGATTCCTGGGAGTGCGTCGACGGTGCTGTGTGGTCGCTTTCGGATTGGCCATTGCAGCAGGCCGTGGCGGGTCAAACTTCCAAGTTCCATCACCTTACAAGCCAGTCATCGTAAGAACGTAAACCATTCAGACGGTCTGTGTTTAATCTCACAGATAAACAACTGAGTTACGCTGCGGTGTCGGTGTTGGGAAAGGGACTAAATTTTGGGCACATTCCAAAGGCCTTGCCTATTAAGGATTCTGTAAGTGCTGTTGAGTAAGGCGTCTTAAAACTTCCGAGTGACACTGCTGAAGAAATAAGGTGAAAGGCTTGCAGGGCCATAACCAGGACGCCCGCACCGGAGCAGAACATCAAAGCTGAATAAAAGAAAGTTCTCCGTTTCTTTAAGAGATGACACAGAAATTATGATTTTACCTGCTGACAAGAGAAACGCTACTGTTCTTTTGCCTGCCACGTCTTATTTCGGCAAGATGACGGATTTACTGCAGGACTCAACGTATTGCCTTCTCTAGAAGGATCCAACTGACGCTTCTCAAATCCAGCCAGTTTTATGAACATCTTAAAAAGAGCTTAAGAGTACAAGCGCCAGTTCCACTTTATGGTCTTCCTAAGATCCATAAGGAAGGGGTTTCTCTTCGCCTCATAGTGAGCAATATAGGATCCCCAACATATTACCTGGCAAAACATCTGGCTTCTTTTCTAAGCCCACTGGTAGGAAAATGTGGTCACATTCGAAACTCTGAATATTTTATACAACGACTGGAGACTTTGCGTCTCGAAACAGCTGACATGTTACTGAGTTTCGATTTGGTCTCTTTGTTCTCACGAATAGCTTTGGTGGACTCATTACAACTTATATGGACTCATTTGGAGGAGGATATCGTACATCTATTCAAAGATGTGCTTACCTCGACGTACTTTTTATTTAGCGAATAATATTTTGAGCAGACTGACGGTGTAGGTATGGGGAGCCCTTTGTCTCTCACAGTAGTTAATCTTTTTATGGAAGACTTCGAGGAAAAAGCACTTTAAAAAAATGGTTCAATTGGTCTGAGCACTATGGGACTTAACATCTGTGGTCATCAGTCCCCTAGAACTTAGAACTACTTAAACCTAACTAACCTAAGGACATCACACACATCCATGCCCGAGGCAGGATTCGAACCTGCGACCGTAGCAGTCGCGCGGTTCCGGACTGAGCGCCTAGAACCGCTAGACCACCGCAGCCGGCAAAAAAAGCACTTTAGTCAGCGTTGTTGAAACCTAAATGTTTTGGAGATACGTGGACGACAGTTTTGTAGTTTGGCCACACAGAGCAGCAACGCTTCCTACATTTGTGGAACACCTTAACTCTCTCCATTTCAGCATCTGCTTCACCATCCAAGTGGAGAAATATGGAGACCTCCCGTTTCTTGATGTCTTGGTCCACAGAAAAGAACTTGGTTTCTTGGGCCACAGTGTGTTTCGCAAACCGATCAGTACTGCATTTCAACCTGCAGCCTCTAAAGCTCAACAACAGCCAGAAGAAACAGAGAACTCCACGAGGATGGTTTTTGTACTGTATGTAGGCGGTGTGTCCTTTAAGATTGGCAGGCTCTTAAAAAATCATCAAATGAAATGCGTCTTCCATCCTCCAGCGCGAGTGCAAACTGTGCTTGGTTTTGTTAAAGACTACCTAGGTCTAAGGAGACCAGGGATATATAAAATCAGTGCCAGTGTGGGAAATCACACATTGGCAAGACGTGTCGCGCTGTTAAAGGATAGATGTGTTGAACATAGACGTCACACCAGACTGGGTCATCCAGAGAAGTTTGTTGTGGCTGAACACTATCTTGACACGGGACACAGCATGAAAAACGGAGAGAGAAACATTCTTTCGCCCGCTTCCACGTACTGGGATTCCATCATTAAAGAAGCAGTCGAAATTTGTGTAAGTAACGATCTGATCAATACAGACGTGGGATTTCAACTCAGCAAGACATAGGAAACAGCATTGGCGGTACTAAGGCGTTGTCGGCCGCAGACGGACGAACCTGTGTCAACACAGGCAGAGAATCAAAGTCTGCATACTTAAACTGGGTGACAACACTCTGCCCGCGAGCACGCTGGCCCGCTATTTGCGGCCTCGCTTTTCCCGAGTCGCGAATGAGAAGCCCGTGCCCCGTTTGTCCGGCAGGGGGCACTAGATGTCGCCGTGCTCTATGGTTCGTCTACGATGACGTTATAGCCTCAACCCTTGGCACCTGCGTTTTTCTTGCGATTCAGCATGTATATTGGCGAGCCATTGCACCAACAGGTCCTCCCCCGCCCCAAATTCTATAAGTCCCTCCAGATCCTCGAGCGCCATACACTCCGTCTCGCCTTCTGTATACGCCTCCCATCCCCCATGTGGATCCTCTATGACCTGATTCCTTTCCCCAATCTGCTCCTTTTCCTCGAAGATATCAACGTCCTCTACACCTCCCACCGCCTTGATCCCCCTCATCCCCTGGTTGCTCCTCTCCTCTCCAACCCCTGCTCTAGGACGCGCCTTCACCATTGTGTCCCCCCTACCCTCCATATCTACACCATTCATCTCTCCCAGGTGATGCTCTCTCTCCCCCCATTTATCCATCATGTCAACTCTGATCCTCACCTCCCCCTCCCTTCCTCTGTCCTTTTCCCGGGCTCCATCTCCACCCCTTCCATCCTGTTTTTTCCCTGCCTACTCTCTCTCTGCCTCCCTTCTCTCCCCCAAGTCAAATTTGCTCTTCCCTCCACTGCCTTTCCCACACTTTCTCGCATCTGACCAGCCCCCCCCTCCTCTTTCTCTATGTCCCCTCCCCCATCGGTTCCTCCTTTTTTTCCTTTCCTCACCTTCCCCCCCTTTTCCCCTCCTTGGTCCAGGTCCTCACACCCCCCATCTGCCACTGTGCCGCCTGTATAGTGCTGTTTTAAGTGAGTGTTCAGTGTAGTACGTCCCCTGTCAGTGTTGCGAACAGCCACCATACTGTCACTAGTTGTGTTTCTTTATCTTGTGCGAACAGACACTAGACTGTCGCCAGGTTTTTTAATTGTGCCTGTCTGTTTACTATGTGTTTTAGTCAGCTTCGCCAACCGTTTTGTTTTCATATTTTTTTCGTATCCTTTTCTCAATGTTCAGTTTTTAACAGTCACCGTTCTATCGCCTGCTTTTATTTTGTTTTTCATATCTCCTAATTCTGTTTTTTAACTTTTCTGCAGAGCAGCGTATTGTGATGCTGCCAGACCGCCCCCTGTATGGCGGGGGGAGGGGGGGGGGAATCGAAATCGAATAAAGAAAAATAAAGAAACACCAACAGGTCAGTAAGCACCTGAGGATGACAAACAGCTCTCTCGTCAAAATACTGTGCAGCTTCCACAACATTATCTAATGTGGCGCCCATGAACCAATGAAGTACTAAATCACTGTTCACTAAAATTGTATTACTGAACAGAGTCTTGGTTTAGAGGGATTAACGGTAATTAGAGAGATCATTAGGCAAAATATTAGTCCTTTCCCAAAAGAAAACACAGACAACTTTGGAGTATTGTAGATAGTTTTTAAGCGGTATCAGTCAGCAATGTGTGTCTCCATCGCTGACGTGAATCGTGGTTGTGAAATGATGTGTATGTACCAGACAGCTGTACGGAATCATTGTAGCAAGATGGGTCGAGGTGGAGGCGTAACATAATGATAAAAAAAGCTACCGTGTTTGGACGTGTGTATGACCACACCATGAAAGAAATTTCCCGATTTTGGTGGGCTGTCAACATGTCTTTAAGCCATGATAGCACTGAACCCATGTAACATGGTAATGAACAGTGGTCTGATAAACAACTGGTAACGACCAGAGACGACTTACAATGACAATCGGTTTCAAATCGGGGAGAAAATATTGCTGTCAGGAAATGAAGGTCCATATCAAACAACTTCATAGCGAACATTGCTACTGACATGTGAAGCCGGGCACCAAACGAAAAGCCTTTCCTGAAAGTGGTACATAAAGCAGTAGTGTCCATGGGCCGAAATACACAGATAATGGACAGTAGCTGACTGAAAGCGTGTAGTGCGGTCTATGTAGCAAGATTTTGCCTCTTTTAATATTATGCAAGATGTTGAGTGCGCCGACTTGCCAGGACTCACTCTTTCAGGTTACTGTGAAAAAGTCTCAGCTATCAGGATGTTTATTTCGATATTCTTTGTTATTAAATGTTGCTCTTTCTTCAGATATGGCATATGGAACGGTCGTAAATCAGATCCATTGCAGCTACCAAACGGTGTGGTTGTTGAGAGCGGATTTTCACCCATTGTTCCAAATAGCTTTAGACGTTTCCTAAGGACATTTGCATGGAATTAAAAAGACACTGTGAAATACAATCACTGAACTAACTGCGTATCACGCCAAAGTTAACTTGGGCTACAAACAGGGGGGAACAATGTGAATAACCTCAGGAACACTCACGGCCACCCCGTGTGCGTGGTTGCCCGTCCTAGCAAACACAGAGCCCCCTAGAATTATGCAAGTACTGTTGGACTCAAGTTCACACAGGAATATCCTAGACAACGCAGAACTCGTTATGCATCAAGAACTGGCACCGAAAAAACAGACTTCAATCCACATCACCATTGTGGAAAATTGAGGAAGAACTGTAGGGTTTCCACTCGCAGACAGCTTAGAAAGAACCATGGGCTGTAAGTGAAATAAGAGCCGAAAACCTGATGGACGAGCCCAACAAGAAGATCGATGGATTTAACCTCCCGAGGAAATTATGGGCAACTTTGAATCAGAACGAGTATTGGTAAGTGTAAGCAACTAAGGAATAAATGGGACCTATTGGACAGTCTTGAAAGTGAGTCCAGGGAAATCCATTCTAAATGTACACAAATACTCTGCGAGCTACCTGACGGTGCGACGGTGCCGGTCGCGGATTGCACTTCTGAAATCAGCAACTGATTCCCCCTTTCCTGTTCCTCTTGCGAATGGCACGTGGGAGGAGTTATTATCGGTAGGTTCTCTGTATTACCTCAAATATCTCGAATTTTTTCATCGTGGTCTTTTCGAGAGATGTATGTTGGAGGAAGTAATATGCTGCCAGATGCTTCAGTGGATGACTCTAGAAAATTCAGTACTAAACCTCTCCATGGAACAGCATGTCTGTCTTGCACCATGTGCAACTGTAGTTTCTTGATCTCTGTAACCATTTCGTGATGAAACGTTCTGTTCTTCCTTGCATCTTTACTACCTCTTCTATCTGTCCTGACTGGTAAGGACCCCAGATTGATGAACAGTATTCAAGAACCGGTGGGACAATCACCTTGTAACCTATTGCTTTCGTGGCTGTGCTACATTTCCTTAAGATTCTTTCTGTCTATCTTAGTCTGGCACCTGTTTTTCCTGCTATTTGTTTTATGTGCGCATTCCTCTTAAGGTCGCTCTGGATAGTTATTACTAGATATTTTTCGGCAGATACTCGTTCCAGCAGTTTGTCATCAATCATGTAGTTGCACAATAGTATTTCACTCTGTGTACTGCGGAAATTATCTTTGAATCTGTCGATTTTGTTCCGTTAAGAGCGAAGTGTTGAGCTCCATCTGCAGAGAAGTCCTGAATTCAATCAAAAATTTTGTCCGATACTCGACAAGCTTGTATGTTTTTCACTAAAAGACAATGAGAGATGTTGTCAAATGCCTTCCTCAAGTCCAGGAACTGGGCGTCAACCTGAGCACCGTTGTCTACAGCGCTGTGGATCTCATGGAGCAACAGAGATGCCTGAGTTTCGCAATACCTCTGTTTGCACAATCCATGTTAATTTTTATAGAGGGTATATTCGTTCTCAGAAAATCTCTTAATTTATTTAGCATAAAACATGATCCTTATGTCCGAAAGAGTTTGACGTCAACGTTGTAACCATAAAGTTATGTAAGTGTGTTCTACGGCCCTTCATGAAAACGAGAATAACTAGCGCTTCTTTCCAGTCAGGTGCCTGACATGTGCTGTGTGCTCACATTGATCTTAGTACCTTAAAAGTAAACGGTGTCTCTCCTTATGTTTTAGACAGTATGAATAATTTTCTGAAACAGAAAATAAATTAAAGCAAAAACGAAAATTGAGGAAGACTAGGGTTTAACGTCCCATTGGTGACGTGATCTCAGTGACAGAGCTAATGCTTTGAATTATTATGGCTCGGTGAAGAATTCATTCGTCATTCTTTCAAAATTCTTTGGCTTTTTAATTCACAGTGTTCTAATTAATCTGTTCCATAAATCGCAGTAAACATAAATCTAGTTGCCCGATCCAGAATTTGAAACATACTCCTACTGACTTCGGATGCAGTTTCTAAACCACTGTTTCTGATCTCGCAGCATTCGACCACTCAGCAGTAAAGAATAGGCAGAGACGTCACAGGAAACTAAGAATTCCTTCCGTCTAGTAGGAATAGCTGAAACTGTGACTCTGATGCAGGATTATGACGAAGCCGAGATAGGTAACAACGTTTCTGGAATGAATATTCACTCTACATTTCTCCAGCACTTCTCAGCAATTTCTTCCAGCACTGCCACTGCCAAGATATGCAGGAGAACTGTGAAGTTTCCAAGGGAGAAGTAGTATTGGTGGAAGTGAAGCTGCAAGAGTGGGTCGTGAGTCGTGCATGGATAGCTCAGACGGTAAAGCCCTTGGAATGTTCGAGTCCCAGTCCAGCTTTAATCTGCCAAGAAGTTTCAAGGTTTGTTGAAACTGAAAGTCCGTTCCGGTATTAATGTATGCTTTTCATTAAGAGGTATCGTATGGTGATAAATTAGCTGGCAGATACAATTAATTGAAAATCTTTGCCTTATACAAGATTGGTAATTTTTCGCAGTATTGCCGCCTGCAGCGAGCTTCCATCACATCTGAGCAGCTGCTCAGTTAGAGCGAGGCCCGTACCTTAGAAACTGTGTAAAGGAATACTCAGAGCCACAGATGGTTGGAGTGGAGAGTCGAGGTCGAGCAGAGAGCAAACAGGAGGCCGGCGTCTGGGCTCGGCCGGCGGCGCGGTGGGCGGCAGCAAGTGTTTGCACCGGCGCGGCGCGTGGCCCAGCGCGCCCCGCCTCTGGCCACGCCGCCGAGCGCCGCGCCTGCTCGAGCACCATTCGCGATCGCAAACACGTGGCGGCCGCCATACAAAGGAACGGTTTCGACGGACGACGTCAAACTGAGCCAGTAAGGCATTTAGACAAGTTCATAAACACTGACCTCTTGTTGACACTGCTCTTGTGACGGAAGCACTGGCCGAGCTTTCGAAGTAGTGCCTCCATCCGCGGAAAGGTTCTCAACATTTGTCCTATTCGTACACAGTCGGGGATTCTTACACAAAACGTGCCGTCGGGGCAATTGAACTTACCGATACCGGACATCAGCGGGTCAAATGAACTTGACGATACTCAACCTCCTCTTTCACCGGTAACGCATTGATGTTGTGGCGCCATACGTCTGGGAAAAGAAAGAGAACATGACACAGAACATTCTTCATGTGTCTGTACTATATTCTGAACGAAGATTTGAAAAAAAAATTGGAAATTTGTAGTAACGTCATATGGACCATACTGCTGAGGTAATCGGTCCCTAAACTTATTCACTACTGAATCTAACTTAAACTAACTTACGCTAAATACGACACACACACCCATGATCGGTGGAGGACTCGAACCTCCAACGTGGGGAGCCGCGTGGTCCGTGACAAGACGCCCTAGACGACGCGGTTACTCAGCCGCCGAAGGTTGTGGGACACATTGTTCTGTAGCGTAGCCCAAGGTCTAGGTCGGATCGAAAGATGGCAGTTATTTTGTTAAGTGGAATCGATGACTACAATGGATCCCACATCGATCTGCGCCCAAACAGGCAGCAATCTTCTGCGCAAAGTGATAGCAGAGCTTGAAACTCAGGCCATGTAGACCTATCGCCAATTTTTCGGTAAAAAAGTCGATACTATGGTCATCGCGTGAAAGTCTTTCTCTAGAAATGAAGCAATAGTCGGATTGGCGTAAGAAGTTCCCTGACAGCAGGTAGAGTTGTTATTAGCCTCCAGTTGCGAAGCACAAACGGCTCCAAGCGAAAGTAATAGTCATCCATGGAGCTGCGACAACACAGAGGCATTGCATTAGAGACGTTTACAAAATCGCGTTACACGGTTAGTGAAAGTAGATGGGCGAATCTGCCGACCCCAGCAGACTGTAACAGTCAGGGATCTTCTTACACTGACTTGATTGGAGTGAAGCAACCGTTAAAATAGCTAGGTTCTGCTAGCCGTCAGGATATCGAATGAACGAGGTGTTTTACGCATACCTCCTTGATGTAACTGCCAGGCTGATTCGATTTCTAGGACAGCGTGACTTACTTTGTAAGGATACAACGGGACGAAATTGTGAAGTATGATGATCATTGTTTATTCAGTGAAAATGTCAAAATTCCTGCTGCAGCCCGGACCTGGTTGTTCGGTGTGTCAGTTTACGTAGCGCATGTCACGCAGGAAACTGAGCGCCTGCGGACGAGATGTTTCCCCAAAGCAATAAGAGTTGTTAACGCACGAAATTGCGGACGGTTCTAATTCCGACATCAGTCTAAAGTTTCTCGCTCTTGTCCATATGGTAAAAGTAGGAGATTTCTTTGCACACAGCTCCTAATCGCAAGAGGTTTTTTTTTTTTATGGTTTTAGGGCGCAAAACTGCTACGGTCGTTAACGCCCGAATCGCAAGAGTATCTATCGTTGCCCGAACTTAAATCTGATACCTTTCCACAAAGTCTCTTGAAGTGTGGACATTGTATCACTTTCTGTGCTGTTCCACACTTTAAATGTGGACGCTATGTTTCGTAATACCTCAGTGCTCTACACAGCTAGTGCATTAATGCCGGCCGGCCGGAGTGGCCGAGCGGTTCTAGGCGCTACAGTCTGGAACCACGCGACCGATACGGTCGCAGGTTCGAATCCTGCCTCGGGCAGGGATGTATGTGATATCCTTAGGATAGACAGGCTTAAGTAGTTCTAAGTTCTAGGGGACTGATGACCTCAGAAGTTAAGTCCCATAGTACTCAGAGCCATTTCAACCAGCCATTAATGCCGGCGCCAAATTCACTCTCTTTTAGGTATCAACAAATAAACCTCAGGATTAAGTCCCACACATGGATTGCAGCGGTTAGCAGTAACAAGGGAAAGAAACTCACGCGAAGCGTTGGAGAGGCGTTGTTGCTCGTAAACGAGCAAACCATGGTATATTGACGGGACTGTCTAGTAAGTATGTATTAACTGTTATCTAGCAAATACTCTTTCATAAAATTTCTACGCGTAGTTAACGCGTCACCTGAACATTTGGAGCACAAAATTGTACGACAGTGAATCAAGGACCGTAGGAAACCTGGAGGCGGATAGAATCTAGATATATGAGAGGTGGTGCTGCTCAAAGATGTTGAAAATTAGGTGAACTGATAAACTAAGGAATGGGATGTTTTTCCACGGATCCGGCGAAGAAAGAAATATATTGAAAACAAAGATAGAAGGGACAGGAGACGCAGAACATCTGTTGAGACATCAGAGAATAACTTCCATGGTACTAGAGGCAGTTGTAGAGGGTAAAAATTGGAGAACAAAACAGAGATTAGAATACATCCTAAACATACGCAGAGGAAAAATGAACTAGAATCATAGTTTGGCGCTTTCAATGTAATTTCAGGAGTCAATTTTCCAGCTCCTGTGCAGGAAGATAGTAGGACGCTGACTGATAACGCTTTTAAAGACAACCAGGCTGAAGCAATAAATTTGTACCCAACTGTTAATAAACTATCTAATCCCGATGTGAAATTAGTTGAAATAATCTAAAGTTAAAAGGTGGTATGGGATGAGATATGTGTAGAAACAGATGCTTGTGTCATACTCATTTTATTCCATAGAATTAAAATCTCATGCAAGATACAGAGGTCAATTTATATATAGGTCAGAATAAGTCAAGATCCGACATTACTTGCATGCTACAAAAAATTCTGTAATATTTTAAGGAAAGTAGTAAAATGTTGTGAAATATGTACGTCTTGAAAGAAATTAGTAATGCGTGTTTTAAGATTAAAACTGTATGGGATATTGGCAAATGGAAGACAAGCCAGACAGTCTGTGTACAAGATGGCATAACAGTTAAACTAAATCACAATCTTGCGACTGATAATTCAGAGGTTGTGAGTACTTTTATCAATAGTTTTCTAAATTATCATCATAAATAGGATTAAATAGTTCAGTAGCAGATGGGAGAATCGTATTAAAAAACTGAGTTTGACAAAACTGTAAGCACCAGGAAGTGGCACCAACATCCTTCCCTGAAATAAATAGAACCATAAAAATTGTAAAAAAACAAAAGAACATGTGTTGTTGATAGAAATTCAAAGAGAATTCTGCGTAGTTTGTGTTCTTAATGGCATATATTATGCATCACTGTAACAGAGAATTTTTGCAGGCAGTTTAAAATATGCAATTGTTAAACCTCTTCATAAGAAAGACCTGAACAGTTATTGACCAATTTCCTTACTAACATATTTTTGCAAAGAAAAAGTATTGTACTGAAGAGCAGCCTCACACTTAAGTAGAAACAGCTTACTCAGCATGCCACAGTTTGTATTCCAGAGAGGCTGTTAGTCTGAGAATGCTGTTTATGCATTAATTCGTCAAACAGCATAAGTGTTAAATAATAAAATATCGCAACCTGGAAATTTTTTGCGAGCATTCCGAAGCGTTTGAATGTGTTAATTATGTTACTCAAGTTTTATGGATTTGGTGGCTCTACACAGAGCATACAATTGGTCTGAATCATACTTAATAAAACTTTGTGCTGAATAAGTAACAACAGTGTGGGAAGGGTATGATATTTCAGTGACTGGGGTGAAATCACAAATAGAATCCCAAAAGGTTCAGCTTTGGGTCCATTCCTACTCCATACACTGTATATGTGAATGACCTTACGCTTAATATTCAACGACCAGAGTATGTACTTCTTGCACACGATACCAATTTTGTAATAAATCCCAATGGAGAGAAAACAAGAGAAGAGATTTAAATGATGTTTTCTAATGAATTATACAGTAGTACTCAGAAAAAGATTCTACCTGAACTCCGAGGAAGTGATTTAAATGATGTTTACCAATGAATTATACAGTAGTGCTGAGAAAATGGATTCTCCCTAAACTTTGAGGAATATTTTAAGTTCTGTACAACAAACAGAGTCATATCAATAACTGAAGTAGTCCATGAGCAGGAGTCAGTAAACAGAGTAGACTCGTCCAAATTTTTGGTGTAAGTATTGATGCGAAAATGAACTGGACGAGGCTTATTACTGAGCGTCTCAAACAATTAATTTCAGCTAATTTAGCTCTTCGTGTAATTGCTAATCTTAGAAGCAAACGAATTAACCTCATGAGAAATTTTGCGTATTTTTCACTCAATAATGTCTTACGGAATATACTTTTGGTTGCACGAAAACGAGCAGCAAAAATAACATGTTGTTTCACCCACGAAAGTCATGTACGTAGCTCTTCAAGGAGCTAGGAGTTTTAAATGGTTCAAATGGCTCTGAGCATTATAGGACTTAACATCTGAGTTCATCAGTCCCCTAGAACTTAGAACTACTTAAACCTAAGTAACCTAAGGACATCACACACATCCATGCCCGAGGGAGGATTCGAAACTGCGACCGTAGTGGTCGCGCGGTTCCAGACTGAAGCGCCTAGAACCGCTCGGCCACTAAGCCGGCAGGCATTTTAAATGCGCCATCACAATACGTATATTCGCTAATGGAATTCGTCCTAAGATCCATCAAAATTTGAGAAGAAGAGCTAGGTCCAGATCTACAAGCTTAGAAGGAAAAATGTGAGCGTTATTAGCCATCATTAAAGCTGTCGGGCCTCAGGAAGAAGTTCAGCATGCAGCAACAAAATATTTTATCATTTGCCCAAAAACATTAAATGTCTAACAGATGGAAAAACAGTTTTTTTTTCTACCCTAAAATCATTTCTCCCGGGCAACTTCTTCTTCTCCTTCGATGAATTTCTGCTTCAAAATTGGTAACCTGTCAAAAATAAAATAAAATAAAAAATAAATATAGAAGTGAAAAAAATCATTTTAAGTGCAGTGGCACGAGTAGAAATAAAAATAATGTGTTGATTAATGTTAACACAGGCCATGTTTACATATTCTGTAAACGGTCTCTTTCCTCATCATTTTGACAAAGAATCCTTGAAATGATATAAGGAGCATGTAAGAAACTGTCTAACTAACTAACAAATAGTTGAGGACGTACGGTACCAGTGCCGTTACAAAATAAAGAAGTAGGCACAAGAGAGAAACTTGTTTATCGTGAGGATTCTTCGTTGCCACGGGAAGCCTATCGAAACTGGAGCCTGCGGAATCCCATCTTTCTCCGTAGACCCATTGAGAGAGTGTTATGCTGTTCGTAACATTTTTCTGCCTATCGTTCACTTACTGAATACTACGGTGGATACAATTTTGGGCAATACGTACTTGCCACGTTAAGTGTTTAGAATGTAGGAGAGCGACCATTACAAATGTATCCTGAAATGTATTAAAATCGTCATGCAAGAGTTACTGTGTATATTTGGATAGAGGTTACGTGACTGTATGATATGTCCATACTACCGTGGAAACTATTGAACTGCAACAAAATTCTAAAATGATTTCATTGAATATGGGCGTAGGCGCAAGCAAAGTGAAAATAGGACAGAAGAGAACGGACATATTATCTCGAGGTTTGGAGGGAGAGGGAGGGCAACATTGGATGAAAAAGAAGAGAAAAAAAAAGAAGTAGATGAAATGGAACATAAGAGACTCACTGAAAAATGAAGCGAAATGAACGAATGGCATTTTTGGCGGGGAGGCATCATGCGAGGTTGTTTGACTGCCTAGTGCTAGTCTTTGCAGGTCGCGGCACTTTCACGACTTGTGCGTCGTTGTGACGAGGATGAAATGAAATGATAGGACAACACAAACATTCAGTCCTGAACGAAGAAAATTTCAGACATGTCCGGGAAATGCTCACGCGATCTCACAGTTTAGAACGAACCAGTAGACCACGAGCCATTAACAAAAACGAGTATGGATTCTGTGGTTAGGGCACTGATATCAAATTCTGAGAGAGAGCGAGGTCACCAGGTGCGAAAAGTGGCTGTATAACATACTCACATCGACGTGAAATTAGCGCCGACAACTACAAAACATACAAACAAGATCACACCCGCCAGCATGTGGGTATATGCACTCAGAATCCCAAGTCCATCAGACGTGTTCCGCACGCGTCTTGTCGAAGATTATTCCGTTTGGAAGACCAAAAAATTTGCTTAGTGTTGATGGTATCGCGAATTTTTCGTGGTAAAGCTAGAAGGATCTTGCACGAGCGTCTGAAAACCAAGAACACTATTATCTTCTTCATGAAACAATTAAGAGGTCGATAGGCCTACTTTCCGAATCAGCTGCCACATCTCTGCAGAAGATTCACTCTCCAGTCGAAGTTCATCCGTGTCAAGCGTTTGCCACTGGGGACAAAACGGCGAATCTGTCACGTTAATGGCATGTAGGCGAAATTATGTTATGCATTTTCCGTTAACAACCTGATACCATTTTGCAGGAGCTCTTGAGATTACTTTTGTGTCTAAGCTTGGTTATGTATACACAAAAGAGAGAAAGACAAAGGGCGACAGTTGTTGAGAATAGTCTCTGTTTAAATCCCCACCTGGCCACCCAGATGTGAATTTTCCTTGATGTCTCTAAAATGATTAAGGCAAATGTCGGAATGAATACGTTGAAAGAGTTGAACTGATTTTTCCCCACCCTTCTGAACTTCAACTGCGTCCATAATGATCTCGTCGTCGACAGAAACTTCAGCCTTAATTTTCCTTTCTTCTTTCCATCCAGCCCGAATTCATAGGGCAGAGTAGGAGAGTTAGATTATGGAAGTAACGGGAAATGCAAGTATGATACGGAATTAACGGAAGTCAAACATCAATAACGTTCAAGACGGATGTCTCTTACGCTTACGAGATTATTACGCCTAAATTAAGTGGACAAAACGGTGGGTCTGACGTAAAGCTCAGGTCTGTAAGCAAAAGGAGTGGCTTTAACCGACTTCGTCGATGCTAGTAACGAAAATAAATCAATACCGGCTAAAGGAGAAAGTTGGTGACGCGGCGGTAGTAGATGACACAGGCCGACTGAGGACAATTGCAGCTTTGAAACATAATTGCGCGGTAAGCTGCGTATTATGCATTTTGTTGAGACGCATTGTTTGTGAGAACAATAGCAGTGTGGAACTAAGGTCTGAGAGACTTCATGAACTGAACAAAGAGCTGAGAGTAAAACTCCAGTCTGTTACAGCAGTTGTCAAGGTTATGCCTTTGTTTTAGGTAGACAGAGTACTCAAGAATTAGCTTGTGCCATGTGCGTGAAAAAGGCACAAGATTGCTACAATTTCGCGCTATATTTCGGGACATCAGTTTGAAAGAACTCGCAACTTCACTGAATGTTGTGCGATACTGTTTTATGTTCTGGAATCCGGGAAGTATACTTTTGCACCCGAGCAGGTTTTGCTGGAACTTCATACTATTTCATAAAGCCATTATGCTAATAAATGCCCAGTTACTACTTCTATGAAACCTGCCCTTAACTTACTAGTACAGATAAACGAATAATTTGTGAGAAGACGCAAAAAAATAGGATTTGTATTCAACTTCACTGGCATCAATCCGTCATAACTTTACTTTGTGCTGATTAACGGTAACTGAAATGCCTCTAAATTACTTTATGTACAGGAATTTCAAATAATAGAAGTATTATTGGAATGGATATCTTTAAATAATTTTATTATGACATCATTGTTTCTTTTCTTAGCGCATTTTACAAACTTTCCTGAGTGAAGTCCCACGAAACTTGTCGTTCGTCATGTTGTCGAACGGTTAAGTTGTGATTCTGATTTTACTTCAGATTTTCTTCTTTTTTTCTTGCAAACCAATAACTTTATCTATCAAATTTTAGCGATCGACTCTTCAAACAGAAATTCTGATGATACAGAACACTAAAACTCGTGTTTCTAGAAATCTAATATGTAAATTAAACCAGTTAATTGGTCGAGATTGTTTCAATTTTATTCTGAAAAAAATTGAGTAAGGAGTTAATTTGTAGAAAAATATTCAACTATCTTCATGGTATGTTGTTACTTGAATCGGAAGGCAGGAAAATACCAACACTGGAAATGAGTATTCACACACGTATTGACTATTTTCAATGTGTTTGTTATGTATGATGGCCGAATGCTTTTGTATACAATTAATTACTCTAGATATTCAAAGAAAATCTTAGTTTTCGCCTCATTCTTACTCCCGCAATGCGTATGAAGGTTAAGATGTAATGAATATAATGAATTTCTTGTGTTATCAGACAAACATAGAGAATCTTAACTGTCGAAGTACGGAAGTTAACCTATTCACTCGTATAAAACCTTCAGTCTCTTAATAACTACACATCGTCTTCATTAAGTGTCCAAAAATTATTATCCCTCAAGTGAATTAATCAAACACATAATTCGTGGCTCCGTGTTGTTTAACTCAGTAAATATAGTGCTAGGCCAAAATCAATTACTTCAGTATACTAGATGGAAGATAATAGAAAATATTAAAACAAGTACACTTCATTCCTTTGACCGTCAGAGAATAAAATGAGTGGAAGGAATAATCATGATCAAATTACCCAAACAACAAGGGAGGAAATATGACCAAAACTTCAGCAATACCGGCACGCCAAAAGGAAAAAGCTGTAAATAGGGTAAGAAATATCCACTTTGAAACAGATATTTCTTTCTTCTTATCTTCGTCTCCGTTTCTCTTGTATTATGGTTAACTCACGCTTTGGCTGAAATCTCGACTCGGTTCTTTACCTTTTTCTCCCTATTCTACTTTCTGGTTCAAACGTCCGTACCGTCTTTTACATATTAATAATTCCTAAGTTTTACCTTGTATTTCTTCATTTTCAGCAGCAGTTAGTTGTTTTGGGAACGTAAATTCCTCGAGTGCAAATTGCGTTAAACCCGTTTGCCTTTCGTTTTCATTGTAGCTAACTTTATGCCTCGGTTTCCCTGTCACTATGTTTTCTGTAAATATGTGTATCGTGTCTGTTCTTTCGGACATGTCCCAAAGAACATACGTCATACACATATAATTACGGCAATCACAACCCAAGGATCATTTCTGTACGGGCGCACATGCACGCTCGAACTCATGAGGGAATAGGCCTTCCCACGAGTATTGAGATTAATGGGCAGGGAACTCTACTTTCGGAGTGTGTTTATTGAGTTGAAAATGTGGGTCCGCTGGGGAGCGTGCTTGGGATAAATCCGCGCAGTCGCGCTAATTCTCTTCTCCCCGGTGGTTAGAGCACCTGCGTAATAAGCCGGAGATCCGAGGTTCGAATTCCGATTCGACACACATTTTCAACTCTCCTCAACCTTCCATACACAGCTGATGTTTGTAATTCACTGAAATTTTGTGTTAACTAGGCTGGTCAGTCGGTTAGCGTCCTTTACTCGTTTGACCAAAAACCTTCAGTTTTTTTCTGGTTCAACTCTATAAGCTATATTGACTTACCTTAAGCTATCCATCCTCTTCTTCAAGTGTCAGTTTTCCTTTTGGTGATTAAAAAGTTTCCGTTTTACCTAGTTTCTTCATCGTATAAGCAAAGTGTGGGTACATAAGCACTGACTGGTAGCAAGGGCTTTTTGTGGCATTCCTATATTTCAGACGTGCGTAGGGTAAATGCGGAAACGTGAACTCCAAACAGGACCAACGAGCTGTTATTCTTTTGTTGGCTGCCGAAGGACACACCCCCGTAGACATCCATCGGCTAGTGATGAATGTGTATAGGGCAGCATGCCTGTCGAAAAGCAACTTTGTGAAATGGCGGGCGAAAAATGCAGTTCCTGCTTCATGATATCGCATGTTGCCATATCACGAATTCTGTGATCCAGACGTTACGCCAACTCAACTGGGAGACACTCGAGAACCCGCCCTATATTCATAATCTCTTCCCACGTGATTATCACGCCTTCGATCCATTACAAAAGGCCTTGAAGGGTCGACGATTCCTGTCTGACCGTGATTTGCATCACTTCCAGACTTCTTCGTGCAGCAAGACACGGTGTTTTGCCAAACGGTTATCTTCAACGTGGTGCGTCGGTGGGATGAACTGCACGGCCTTCGAACGGAAACTTTTTACATCGCCCCGTGTATTTTCAAGCTTTTAACACTGCATGATTTGACAAGTTTCCCGGGTACAATCGGAGATTTGACTGGAGGTTGGTTTCCCCTGGAGTCTTTGCAAATATTGTGTAATCTTCAAAATAGTGTTAAAAAGATTGAATGCCCTAGCAATGTGCTAGATTTCTTTAGAAGAATAGTTTCTTTTGATGTCTAAATGATCACGCTCATGATGATGGATGATTCCTCAGAGGTTTAGTTTTTCAGGCCAAACAAAAGAGTGCACCTCACTTTCTACATCTACATCGATATATACTTGGATACGCTGTAAATCAAATTCAGGTGTCTGGCAGAGGGTTCATCGAACCACCTTCACGATTCTCTATTATCCCATCACGTATAGCGTGCGGAAAGAACGAACACCTATATCTTTCCGTGCGAGCTCTGACTTCCCTTATTTTATAGTGGTGATATGTAGGTCGGTGTCAACAAAATATTTTCGCATTGGGAGGAGAAAGTTGGTGATAGGAATTTCGTGAGAATATTCCGCCGCAACGAAAAACACCTTTCTTTTAATGATTTTCAGCCCAAATCCTGTATCATTTCAGTGACACTCTCTCCGATATTTCGCGATAATACAAAATGTGCTGCCCTTCTTTGAACTTTTTCGATGTATTCCGTCAGTCCTATCTGGTAAGGATCCCACACCGCGCAGCGGTATTCTGAAAGAAGACGGACAAGCGTAGTGTGGGCATACTCCTTAGTAGGTCTGTTACATTTTCTAAATGTCCTGATAATAAAGCGCAGTCTTTGGTCAGCCTTCCCCACAACAACTTCTAAAAGTTCTTTACAATTTAAGTTGTTCCTAATTGTAATTCCTAGGTATTTAATTTAATTTACGGCCTTTAGATTAGATTGATTTATCGTGTAACAGAAGTTTAACGGATTCCTTTTAGCACTCATGTGGATGACCTCACACTTTTCGTTATTTAGGGCCAACTGTCAATTTTCGCACCATTCAGATACCTTTTCTAAATCTTTTGCAATTTGTTTGGATCTTCTGACGACTTTATTAGTCGATAAACGACAGTGTCATCCGCAAATAACCTAAGACGGTGCCTCAGATTGTCTCCCAAATTGTTTATAGAGATAAGGAACAAAAAAGGGTGTATAACATTACCTTGGGGAACGCCAAAAATCACTGTTGTTTTGCTCGTTGTCTTTCCGTCAGTTACTACGAACTGTGACCTCTCTGGCAGGAAATCACAAATCGAGTCACATAACTGAGACAATATTCCATAAGCACGCAATTTCATTATAAGCCGCGTGTGTGATACAGTGACAAATGCCTTCTGGAAATCCATAAATACGGGATCGATCTGAAATCCCTTGTCTATAGCACTCGACACTTCATGCGAATAAAGAGCTGATTGTGTTTCACAAGAACGATGTTTTATGAACCCATGTTGACTGTGTGTCAATAGACCGTTTTCTTCGAGGTAATTCATAATGTTCTAACACATTATATGTTCCAGAATCCTGCTGCGTATCGACGTTAATGATATGGGCATGCAATTAAGTGGATAACTGTTACAAACTATCTTGAATATTGGTGTGACCTGTGCAAGTTTCCAGTCTTTGGCTACGGATCTTTCGTCGAGCGAACGGTTTATATGATTGCCAAGTATTGGACTAATGTATCAGCATACTATGAAAGGAACCTAATTGTTATACAACCTGGACCAGAAGACTTGCTGTTATTAAGTGATTTAAGTAGCTTTTCTACTCCGGGGATATTTACTTCTGCGCTACTCATGTTGGCAGCTGTTCTTGATTCGAATTCTGGAATATTTACTTCGTCTTATTTTGTTAAGGCATTTTGGAAGGCTGTATTTAGTAACTGTGCCTTGGCAGCATTGTCTTCGATAGTATCTCCATTGCTATCACGCAGAGAAGGCATTGATTGTTTCTTGCCGCTAACATGCTTCACATACGACCAGAATCTCTTTGTACTTTCTGCCAGGTTTCGAGACATAGTTTCATTGTGGAAACTGTTATAAGCATCTCGTATTGAAGTCCGCGTTAAATTTCGAGCTTTGGAGTGCACACTGATTGGAATAACGGATATACTTTGTGCAAAAGAAAGGATACGTTTATTTCTTTTCTTAAATATTCTCAGTGAACTGGATGCGATCTAGGTTGTTCAAATGAACAGCTCATGAGAGACCAAGTTTCTAATGTCTTGAAGATGCTATAAATCACTGTTCAAAAACCTAACTTGTCCGGCCGGTGTATATTGATTATCTTTGGTTATAAATTCAATAAAATTTTGTGTGAAATATTTGTGTTTTAAATCCGCCCTGGTGACATTTTAAATGAACGAATGAATTTAAAATATAAATATTCTATTCATTCCTTTAAAATGTCATGAGGACGGATCTAATCACGAACATTACATACAAAATTTTATTGAATTTATAACCAAAGGTAACGGACAGAGACAGACAACTTCCCATAGACACGTCGATTAGAAAGATCATACATACAGAACAAAATGATAGAATAAAGACATCATGGCAGCTGTAACCATGTAGCATCTTTTTCCCCACTGTCACAACTATCAGTCTGTGAAATCTGGCGATAAAATGTCAAATAACAAATATTACAAGAAAGGACGATTAACAATAACAGCAAACTACAAAACGGTATTTAGTATAAGAGACCTAAATCTACACCACCTTGTAATGCAATACGAAGTGACAGTGACCAGCGATGGTATATGATGTGAGTATAAAAAAAAAATTGTTTAACTTTCGCGGATGGTCTGAAGACGGCAGTCTAGCCGAACTGGACCCATCACAATAAAAACATGTAAGTAGGCTGTTTAGGTTCTTATATTGGTAACGCCACCGCCACGTAGCGCTCTGTATGAAAATCACTGGCTGTGCTGTGTGCAGTCTGTGACTGGGTGGCATTGTTGTAATATTCGCTATTGTAGTGTTGGGCAGTTGGCTGTTAACAGCGCATAGCGTTGCGCAGTTGGAGGTGAGCCGCCAGCAGTGGTGGATGTGGGGAGAGAAATGGCGGAGTTTTGAGAGCGGATGATCTGGACGTGTGTCCATCAGAAAAAGTACATTTGTGAGAATGGATGTCATGAACTGCTACATATATTATGACATTTGAACATCATTAAGGTAAATACATTGTTTGTTCTCTATCAAAATCTTTCATTTGCTAACTATGCCTATCAGTAGTTTGTGCCTTCAGTAATTTGAATCTTTTATTTAGCTGGCAGTAGTGGCGCTCGCCGTATTGCAGTAGTTCGAGTAACGAAGATTTTTGTGAGGTAAGTGATTTGTGAAAAGTATAGGTTAATGCTAGTCAGGGCCATTCTTTTGTAGGGATTATTGAAAGTCAGACTGCGTTGCGCTAAAAATATTGTGTGTCAATTTAAGCACAGTCATTTATAATTTTTCTAAGGGGACGTTTCAAACATTAAACTACTGTAACATCAGTTTGGGTTTTATTATATAACATCTCTAAGAGATTTGATAATTTAAGTATGTCTTATAGAACCAACTTTTTCCACAAATACATCATAAATATACGCTTACTCATCGATTAATAGCAGCGTTAACAGCTTTCCACGTGAAGTGCTTCATTTTACTTTGTTCACTGTTATCTAGAAGACTCTGGAGTACGGTGTGAAGTACGGAAAGAGAAAACAAAACGCCAAAATTTTAAATTTTCTTCATTCACAACTTCTACGCTTGAATGTGTATCACGCTGCCTCAGGCATATGAATCAAGTTCATTTTTCAATAACGAACTTATTAGTTGTTTTACCAAAAACAAATGGCGAGAATTGTTCCAAGTGTCACATTCGCTACATCCATTTCGTAAGCACTTATAACGATTAGCCTGATTCAAAAATTTAAATAGAAAATATTTAAAAGAAGTGGTGATAGCTGCGTTGTTCATTTGTGACATCAGTACAGATTTGTACTGATACGTGATTCCTTAATCGTACCACACTTACACACCGTATCTTAAATACCATGAAAGAGGAAGCGGGATGAAATCATGGTTGGTAGTCACAATTTATAATTAAGACAGTTGTTTTGACAATACCCCTTTAAAAAGAAAATTGACAATTACATATTGTGAACGAGCCACTAGATAAAACTTCGCAAATAGAATTAGAAATCCAGCGTAATCAGTACTCAAACAAACAATTCCAAATTAAGAAAATAGGGTTATTCACAAACTTGAGAACTTCCAACTCCCATATATGACTTCGCTCAAATGGATACAATGAAACAATGACAGGTAAAGGGTGACTTAATACACTTCAACACAAGTGCCAAGTTAAGATGCCATTAGATAACATGATAGAAGCAGTTCTCAGCAGATGCTATGCAGTTTAAGGTTTAGCCAGCTGCCAGTCCCTAATATTTAAGAAAACAAGTTCATATACAAACAGGTAACATACAATATATACATCTACCAGCTTAACCCGTCTTGACGGAAGGAAGATAAATACTAAATTTTGGAGGGCGATATGTGAACAACTCCCGGTAGTGGCCACGTTCTTAAACACTGCCAGGCCTAGACCTCGGATGACATATCACTCTCCGCCTAGGCGCTGGCACAATTAAAAGCTTCTGCCCGAATCACAAAGACATTGCAATAACTCTGAAACATAGAAACACTGGGGAGAACCTTTGACTCACACATGGACAACTGTATTAATAGAGTGCAGGCTTTAAAAACAGCAACATAAAATCATTTGATTCAAAGAGAGACAAAGCACTAGTATAACTTCTGAGAAAATTTTCAAATAACAGCCACCATTTAACTAGGCCAACTAAACTCTTCCACACCGTCTTAAGGTTCGACTATGAAAGTATCACCATAAAAATAATGTTTAAAATCTCTGAGTGTGTCGGTGAACATACAATTAGGACGTCTTACTACAAACCAGGCACACTATACGAGGGAGCGAGTTTCACAGCTACACCGCTTCCCTTCAAATTTTGTTCCCAGCGAAGTCACGGAACTTATATCTCCAAGCTGCCCATGTCGGCAAAACGCCCAACCAATTTCACACCACAACGTGTAACGGTCATCACGCACGTTCGGCAGCCATTGACATTCGTCTCTCCGCGAATGTCACGAGATCTCGAGGGTTACCCGTCTGTACCGTAACGGGCGAGTTGTGGCGCCCTGGATATATTATATGTTTGGAATTGGGGCGGCCGCACAGGACGCACGTCAAAGGCGGGGCCCGACAGCAAACACGTGGTGGCAAACGTTAGCCGGACGAGAGGGGTAGCCCCAGCGCATGGTTCAGCCGCGTGGCTGGGAATTCTGCTGTGACGAGGATAGTGATTTGTGTCGATGGAGGAGATGTCTATGCCGGGAGTGCCAAAGATGGTGGACTTTGTGAAACCTTAGTGGCAGACATTTCACAGTTCGAATAGAAATTAATAGTATCCAGATGAATAATGATACCTCAAAAAGAAACATGTGCATTACTATTATTTGCACGACGATTCTGTGGGTGTAATCAGATTTTCAATATCTTTATTAGTTTAAAGTTTAGTATCTGACAGTAAATTATACAAGTAACACCTAGCAACGAATTTCCAAAATATAGACGCTTCATCCGATTTTGTCGATCGCCGTGTCTTTAGAAAGCTATTAGTGTAAACCTAAATTGGTAATAATTACAGGCATGTAACGTAAATAGTACATGAGTTATTGGAGGTCAAAGTGGCCGATTACTATCGATCGCGTTAGGCTAGAAGTAATTCAGTTACACGAAATGACGGTATCAGCATGCTTATAAATATATTTATTCATCTATGTCTTTGTATACATCCGATATATACTATTCATGAAGAAATTGTTTAAATATTTACTGTGTCTTAGAAAGCACAGAGAAATTAGGCTCCTGGCCTGCCTTTTCATCTTTTCTTTTGATATGTGTTTATTTAATTGTTTATGTATTTAATAATGTGTGTTAGAGCGTGTTTGTGGTCCAGCAGTAGGAATATTTATTTAATTTAAAGTATTTAAATGTAAATCCAGTATTTCGTATGTGTTTTATGTATGTGACTGTGCATTGGCTGTAAGACTTGGCGGGAGCGCTCTAGCCAATCACAGCGCTGGTGAGACTGTATGGGAGTGGGGGAGGAGCATCGATTCGAGAGAGGACGCAGGGGTAGTTCTGGGCAGGACGGCACAGGACACGGACGATACGGGCGACAGACGCACGGTCGCGAGAGAGTCGCGGGAAAGACTTGGGGCAATTTACGCGTTGTCGCGCGAGATAGAAATATTTCGTAGTGCCGACTTGTGCACTTGTGAGATTTCCGTGGCTTCTGCAGTGAAGACGTAGTGTGCGTTTAGAAGTGAATGTCTCACGAGCTATGTTGTTGTTCACAACTAATTAAGTGAAGCAGGAATCTTTGTTTCCCTGTTATTCAACTTACGTTTTATTTACTTGCTGGACAATCGACACCAATAAGTGTTTTTCAGAAATATACCACATTCTCAAAACTACTTCTACTATGGTATTCGTCATTTAAAGTCGTTAAGATAGTACCTGTAGATTTTATTCAATTGCAGTCTTTCATTTATAAAGTTGTATATTACTTTCAAAATTCGCAATTGCCGAGTGATAGGATCTTCGCCCATTCGATTCATGTATATATTCATATTGTATACTGTGGACTCAGCAGTGTTTGGCTTCTAATGCGGCAACCACTTATCCCAGCCCCTAGACAACGAAACCAGCTAAAACTTTTAATGTTTTAACTATGAGTCTTAGGGTACGTAGTTGAGGGCCACACCCTTTCATGCAGTTCCTTTATGTGAAAGGCTGCACATCGAGGACTAACAACCATCTCACTTCGCTTGCGAAGCCGCAAGATAAGATACGCGAAAAGAAAATGTAGCTTACATCAACCACAATCGATTTCAATACATGAACAAAATAAGATTGATGCCAGTTCACCATGGCTCACGTACTATGGACAGAGTTGAGAAATTTACTGCTTTTTACATTCTAACACATCACTTCAGCCACATTTTTAAACTCTCTTCTGAAAATGGCACTTCCTGCTTATCAGTGTTGCAATGTTCCATGCAGTTTATATCCCTGAGTCGCTTTCAGATCATCACAAACAATAAAAATCTGCGGAAAGACAAGCAGACCGTGTGCGTTTGCTGGTGGTAGGGAACATGGTGGTATGAATCGCAGAAGAAGAATCAGTGTATTAGCATAAAATTACTATCCCAAAAAAGAAATAGTACATCCGTTAGAGCACTTGATTTGCCAGGCCACTGAAATCATCAGCAAATTAATGCTGTAATAATTCATCTTTACCACAGCACCTCTTCGAGTTTAGAAGTACCATTGTTCCACCCGTAAATGCGTTTATTGCAAGAACGACGTGAGGAACAATTACAGAGACCAATAACTCAAGTAGCATTCAGTGCCGCATAAATACCCTGGGGTGGGCATTATTCGTGCTTGTACGTATGTGCCGACATGTAACGGCCAACATTTCGGTAGCATGGGGTCATACATTAGGCGCTGTTAACGCAGTGCCTAACGAAGAGATCACCGATTAGCCGCCGGCACATGGTGATTGAGGAGTCGCGCTAACGGCGCCTCTGATGAACAGCTGCTATTACAGAAACTATGCGCAGGCCATCACACAGCCACTGCTGATCACAGTCAAGCCGCTTCACGCATACAATAGTTGATACCGCCTCCCACAACTGCTTCGCATTAGCAGACGGAGCTGCCGGTGTTGGACGAATTAGTATATGTATTTAGATTCGTCAGTTCCATGCGGCTTTTCGCGGATGATGCTGTAGTATATAGAGAAGTTGCAGCGTTAGAAAATTGTAGCGAAATGCAGGAAGATCTGCAGCGGATAGGCACTTGGTGCAGGGAGTGGCAACTGTCCCTTAACATAGACAAATGTAATGTATTGCGAATACATAGAAAGAAGGATCCTTTATTGTATGATTATATGATAGCGGAACAAACACTGGTAGCAGTTACCTCTGTAAAATATCTGGGAGTATGCGTGCGGAACGATTTGAAGTGGAATGATCATATAAAATTAATTGCTGGTAGGCGGGTACCAGGTTGAGATTCATTGGGAGAGTGCTTAGAAAATGTAGTCCATCAACAAAGGAGGTGGCTTACAAAACACTCGTTCGACCTATACTTGAGTATTGCTCAACAGTGTGGGATCCGTACCAGATCGGGTTGACGGAGGAGATAGAGAAGATCCAAAGAAGAGCGGCGCGTTTCGTCACAGGGTTATTTGGTAACCGTGATAGCGTTACGGAGATGTTTAATACACTCAAGTGGCAGACTCTGCATCGCGGTGTAGCTTGCTCGCCAGGTTTCGAGAGGGTGCGTTTCTGGATGAGGTATCGAATATATTGCTTCCCCCTACTTATACCTCCCGAGGAGATCACGAATGTAAAATTAGAGAGATTAGAGCGCACACGGAGGCTTTCAGACAGTCGTTCTTCCCGCGAACCATACGCGACTGGAACAGGAAAGGGAGGTAATGACAGTGGCACGTAAAGTGCCCTCCGCCACACACCGTTGGGTGGCTTGCGGAGTATAAATGTAGATGTAGATGTAGATCTGATTACGAAATCTCTGTCTGATCATGATGTAATCTAACTCAAATCTTCCCGATCACCTTGCCTGTTCCAAGTATATCTCTACCTCTTGTGATTACTGAACAGAGAATTTGCTATCACTAGCTGAAATTTATTACAGAACTCATTTAGTCTCTCTCTACTTTTCCTTTTTACTTTCCAGACGAACGTGTCCTTTGATATTAAAGCTAGTTTAGTGGATGTTTCTCGAAAAATATGCAGTTTTATTTTCACAAATGCCGTTAAAAATTAGAAGTAGTTCACTCCATAATTTTTTACAAAGTAAAATACGTTTCTGTTACATTTTTGTATGTCTTGACAATTTGTCTCGCATGGTCGTAGATTAACACAATGCATGAATGAATGAATATGCATTCGTACTGTGCTCAAGAAACTTACACACATGTGTTGGCTTCCCAATTGTCGGTTTTCTTGATTTTCATGCTTTATTTTCAGTGCGCTATATGTGAGAAGTCACTGGTGGTCTGGCGACTACTTCAGATTTGTAACAATAGAATTACAATTTATGCTTGCATAACTATTTGTTTGCTCGGCGTCTGTTGTCTTGTTCGTTCGAAGAAGTGTTACCCAGCTGTCGTCTATTCCTTTGTTATTTTGGTTCCTCTCTGCCTACTTTACTATTCTGTGCGTTCTTTGTGGATATTCTGTTCTTTGTTTGTGGATATCTGCATCATGAAGACTATAGGATAGAAGGAAGGGTACAATTTTGAATTTGGGTATGATGCTGTAGAGAAATGGATTAGAGGGAGCTCAGCGAGATGTTCACGGACGGTATTTTAGGTTATAAGTTATTTGATGTAGATCAAGACAGGAAGGGGAGAGGAGGCTGTGTGTCAATATTCTCCTGATTACATGTTGGCGTACTGTTCTACTATTTCTCCTATTAGTGTAAACCCTTAGTTCTTTGTCATCTTCACTTGGTCATTGGAAAGGGAGTTTCGATTATGATTACATTCTCTGAGATACTTAGGAAATGTGGAATTATTTGACTCATAGTTAAGGGTTCCCTCATTACTTTTGTTGCGAATTTCGGATGGTCTGCCAATTTGCGCCACATTAAACCCGCCCACCAAACGTGTTGCAACGTAACTTGTATATACCTGCTTTTAGGAATAAGCCCGGATCTTTTTGAAGTGTTGGTGTTTTCACGTGTAGTTTATGTCTGTATGTCATTTGGCACCATGATGTATTTTCTTTCTTTCCTGTTTAGCTTACGTCGTTTCTTTAGTGTTAAGTATGTTTGCATGTCTCGGGTGACACTGATTGTAGTTTTGTGTTTACTGTTGTTACTTGTTTTGTAGTTGTTTACCAGTGTTACCAGTCTGTAGGTTGTTTTTGGATATATGCACCTTGAAGTCAAGTTGTTTGTGGAGTATTGCTGTGTTTATTCTTAGTAGGCTGTCATGTGTAAGAATGCTGCTAGTTTGCTGAGTTTCGGTGGGTTAAGGTTGGTTAATATTGCGCCAATTGCTGTGGGTTTACGTACACTGAGTTCCTGTAATGTTAGGTAGGATATAAGGCAACAAATTTCCCCCAGCGAACTCTATCACATAACAGGTTTTCAGCTCCATCCAGTTCACGCTCGTGCTTTGGAGATCCACAAACTTTGTTTCCAACTACTGGTAAGCGAACAGTGTCAAATATGACGAAACAGAAAAAACAATTCCTGTAGTGCATTTCAGATGCTGCATCCCCAAACAAAATTTTATGGGATTTTTCTGTATTATCTTAATGCTAATATATCCTTCCTTACTGTCGTTTCAGCACCGATAAAGAAAAGGCAGTGAGAGAAAATTTAAAAGAAGTTGAGGCAAAGCAGAAGAAATTATTTTAGAGGAGAGTGGCGAGAATAAAAGCCATGTAAATGGCATTAGTGGCAATCCAAACGAGATGCAGTGGAAGGAGTGTAAGAATGCCATTCAAATTTTCATATGTAAGCGCCACTTAATCACAGACTGAATTAAAAAGACTGTGACATACGACAGGCAATGCGTATTTTACATATTCTTTATTTATTACAGAGTGTTTTTCTCGGTGACATTGCTGTAGATGTTTGAGTTTGTTGTGCAGGAGTTATTATGCCATCATATGCTGACATTTACCTTTATTTATTTATTATAAAGTTTTCGCTTCTCAATTGGGGTTAAAGCTGTTGTAGGTATATTTCAAGTATTGTGTAGGTGCATGGCCGAAACTGAGTTGGCAATACTGCCAGTAGCAAGCTTTGCCATTTTGGGAAACGTACCCAAAGTGACCAACTTAAGTGCTTTATTTCTCATTTGTTTCATGATAGTGTGGATAGTTTCCTGTAAGACACTTTATTTTATGAATGATCTATGTTTTCAACTTATTCTCACAATTCTTCATTTCTGCAAAATTTCCGTAGTATGGTTTAATTGATGCCAATGGCACTGCCGCAGTGGTAACACTGTTCCCCTTCAGGTCACCGAAGTTAAGTGCTTTTGGGTTTGGCTAGTACTTTGATGGGTCACCATCCGGGTTTGCCGACTGCCGTTAGCAAACGGGACGCACTCAGCCTTTGTGAGGCCAGTTGAGGAAATACTTCATTGAGAAGTAGCGGCACCAGTCCACAAAATCTGACTATGGCTGGGAGAGCAGTGTGCTGACCACATGCCCCTCCATATCAGCATACATGACGCCTAGTGGCTGAGGATGACATGGAGGCTAGTTTGTAGTGCTGGGTCTTGAAGACCTATTTGGATGGTGTTTGTTTGTTTAATTTACCTGATTCATCCTTTTTGTATCTTCCCCCCACCCCCCACCCCGGCAATGTGATCTGCCCCCCCCCCTCCTCCACCCTAGAGCCACCCATGCATGTGTAATTTTGCTGACTCTTTTCAGGTCTCAAACGCATGTATGGGCGTCGTTAGAATGATGAGGCTGTACACCCACCCGAAGCTTTGTCTACATACTTATTGAGTCTAATCGCCATTTGAATCCTATGATTGGAAAGATTACAGAAGTTTATCCATTTCTGCTGGCTGGTGATATCTACATCCACGTGTCCATCATTACAGAGATATGAAAGTCGCTCTACATCTTGTGGTGCCTTCTGTTGAACTAACGTAGATTTACCCATTACATGCACATCAGTTTCCTGTAATACCTATCTATTCCTACCATGAAGCTCATATTGTCCAGTATCCATTTCTTCTACTCCTTCCCCTACAACCACATACTAAACCGCCATGACTATTATATTTTCATTTCCCTTTACATACTGACTTACCTGGTTAGTATTCTTTCCTCTGCCTCATTATCTTCGGCTTCCAACGTCAGCCTGTATACTTGAACAATTGTTGTATGTGGTGGTTTGCTGTCTATTCTGATGAGAACAGCCCTATCACTGAACTGTTCACAGTAACTCACTTTCTGACCTACCTTCCTACTCATAACGAATCCTACTCCTGTTATACTATTTTCTACTGCTGTTATTAATTTATTTTCTGTGTCCCGAATAACACACATTTAATTCTAGTATAAGTTAGCTGGGACGAAATTTAGAGTTTAAGTATGTTTCACCCAATAATCAGAAAGACAGTTGGCCCCATCATTAGCTAGTCGTAAATCTAGCGGGCTACAGCTTTCGACATTCCCCCCTAAGGCTTTGTCTCTATCATCGGGGACACCAGTCGCTGTCTCTGAAGAACAGAGCACAACTGTGTCACTACTTTCGTCATTACTAGCGCTAAAATTCCTAACAATTTTTATTCAAAACTGAAGCAGTGGCGAGGTTAGATCCAGGGACACAGGATGTCTTGTTTAATGGTCGAAGACACTACGTGTACCACAAAAAACTGATGCAATGTAACCAATATTGAAATAATATTAGTACACTACTGCAGTACTAAATTAGAAGGAACAGATAATTTCAAAGAAGTACATAAGTTTGAATATCCAAATAATATGACAAGCTACTAATTAAAATGTTTGCTTCGTGACCTAAACTGTCGTCTTACCTGAAACTGACTTTCGATGTTCTTTTTCGTGGAAAATTGTTCTTCATTTCATAAAAATCCATATTTCGTTATCTTTCGTGTGTCTACATAACTTGAACACCTAGGGGAGAGCGGGGAAATATCATGCAAGGAAGCCATTTTTCAAATATTTCGCATTTTTCGAACTCAATTGAAATGCTAAACACCTTTTTTTGGGCAAGAAATCAATGCCCCACACGTTTATGGCTTCATATTTGCTATATTAAATCGATTTACGTTCCTACAGCTGTTTTACAAAAGTGTTACGTTGCACGGTATTACCCCGAGGGGTGGGGTAATACCGCGCAATATGTCTTATGATACAGCATAGCACATAAAATGACAAATACTCTGTAAAAATAAATCAAATTAAGAAATTCGAAATTCAGAATTTATTTAGAATTGGAAAACATAAATTTTACAACTTATTAAAGTCACTAAAGACAGAAAATCCTTTTACTGGTAAAACAAAATTATTGGATTATCGTGTTATCTTGTCTCTGAACACATTTATCCCCTGTTTTAATGGCAGTAGTCGCAAATATAGTTTTCAGCTGTGTCACATGCACTACACTCTGAATGAACCCATCCACTGCAAATCACACATCGAAACCACAGCTCCCTGTTTTTCCCAAACTCGACGCAAAGCATGCAAACAGTGTCGTCGTCCCTAAAAGTTCCATTCTTGCTCGTAGGCCTAACACTAGTTTCTCCGAAAAGGACAACGTCATCCATCTCATCGTCACTACAAATTTTGTGCAATGGTAGGTCCAAATCATCATTCGATGAAGAATCAAAAGAAAGATTCCGTCGACATTTCTTTCTTTCAAATTCTTGAGGTTTTATCTTTGAAGCAAACTTTCTGAACTTGCTTTTTATCTTAGGCTTTAGCACTCATTTTCTTTCTCTATTTATTAATTTTACTTTTTTGTTCTCCGCTGCTTTTTGTAAACTAGCTTTGTTAGGAGTCAAAGCAAAAATTGAGGAATGATGTTGTCTGGCAGTTTTCTTCAGTTTAAGAGGTCCTGGTAAGGGAGAAATATCTTTGAATTGTAGCCCAACTTCGGGCTGAACGTGTAGGCCTAAGGCTTTGTCTCTATCATCGGGGACACCAGTCGCTGTCTCTGAAGAACAGAGCACAACTGTGTCACTACTTTCGTCATTACTAGCGCTAAAATTTCTAACAACTGGTAAAGCTAGGCCTATTTCTCCGTCTCGGTGCACACGCATGATATCTTCGTCATTAAATGTGGTAGGATTTAGAGGGAAAATTCCTGTTTTGCTAAAGCCAGAGATACCATTCTCAATATTAGCAATCCTCATGAAGGCTTTGCTAATTATAGGACAAATTTCGTAAGGAGTTATTTTCTGGTGGGGATTAGACCTCATAAAATTGTCACATTCTTGATTAAATGCAGCCTTCAGGCTACTGAAAAAGGCCACATCTAAAGGTTGTAGCCTGTGTGAGCAGTGAGTCGGCAGTGTTACCACTACTATTCCATGGACTTTCCAGAAGTTGTAGGCTTCTAGAGAGACATGGCTAGTGTGATTTTCTAAAATCAAGAGAATGGTGTGGTCCTTAGAGAATTTGGTAAAGTTAGCAAAATGTTTCAGACACTTTGGGAAGAGCTTCTCAGTCATCCAACCATTCTTGCTACATTCGTTTATTGAATTTGGTGGTCCTCCTCTCTGTAGGGCAGGCGTCATCCTAAGCCTCGGAAAAATAAACATTGGAGGCACATATACCCCACCGGTACTCTCTGCACAACACACTGTAATATTTTTCCCACGCTCCCAGCTTGTTGCGAGCCAACTTGTTTAGCTCCTTTGGGTGCTAAAATTTTTCCTGGCTTCTGAACCGTTGATATTCCTGTCTCATCAAAATTGTAAATGCTGGAGGCATCGAACTTATGAACGTCCAACACAGTGATCAGATTCGAGAAGAAAAGCTTAACTGCACTTGAATTAAAAGCGGAGATCCGATTGATACTGGTAGCCTCAGGTTTGCGAATGCTGACTGATGGATTTCTTCTAAGAAACCCAGAGAGCCAATCCTGTCCAGCTCTTTTTGATATTTTATTAAAATTATGCTGAATATTATTTGCCTCGGCATATTCATAAACTAATCTCCTCAACTCCACCGACGATATTCCATAAAATGTATTTGCTAGCAAAAGAACATGCTTAGCTATGTCATCTTCCTGTTCTTTTGATAATATAGGTTTTCTTCCCAAATTTACTTTAGAGCGATCTCCTGCTTTTAGCCTATCTCTTAAAGTAGAAAGAGGTATTCCGTACATTCTTGCAGCTACTCTCTGTGGCTTTGCATTTTCTATAACATCGTGGGGTGCGCAATTAATTTCATGTTCCGTCCACCCTTTGACTCTTTCTCTGGTTTTGGCTCTGTTTCTCACCATCTGCGATTAAAAAGAAAGAAAGGAAACTTCTAAGATGACACGCATACACACACACTTCAAAATACGAGGGCGGTTCAGAAAGTAACCTCCGATTGGTCACAGTGCAGGTTGTGGGGGGAGTAGCGACGCCATCTGTGCGTTCACGCACTCAACAGGTCAGTCGGCATCAAGCCGTGGTCGAGTGAACGTCGTACCTGCGCTAGTTTAGTTTTTGTGGCAGTTTGAAATGTGTGCTGCAATAGAAAACCCCGCCAAATGTGAAGTGCGTGCTGTCATAAGGTTTTTTACAGCCAAAAGATATTCTGCAGCAGCTATTCATCATGAGCTTTGTGCCGTGTACGGACCAAGAGTTATGAGTGAAGGAGTTGTCCGTGAATGGGTACGTTTATTTAAAAGTGGACGAGAAAACGTTCATGATGAAGAGAGGAGTGGTAGACCATCATTGGTGACTGACGAACTCGTTCAGACAGTTGATGCAAAAGTTCGTGAAAATCGACGTTTCTCAATGTCGGAGTTGTCTACTGGTTTTCCACAGATTTCTAAGACTCTCTTGTACGAGATAGTGACAGCAAGATTGGGTTACCGTAAGTTCTGTGCACGATGGGTGCCCAAAATTCTTACCGACCACCACAAAACTCAAAGAATGGCCTCTGCATTAGACTTTCTGTCACGTTATGAGGACGAAGGAGAACCATTGTTAAACAGAATCGTGACCGTTGACGAAACCTGGATTAAGTACGTGAACCCTGAGACAAAAGAACAATCAAAGATGTGGGCACATTCAAATTCGCCTACCAAACCAAGAAAAGCCTCGCAAGATTTTTCTGCCAGAAAACTGATGGCAACGGTGTTTTGGGATGCCAAATGGGTGTTGTTGGTTGAATTCATGGAACGTGGTACGACCATTAATCAAGACGTGTACTGTGAAACAATAAAAAAGTTACGACGGGCTATACAGAACAAACGCCGTGGTATGCTGACTTCCGGTATCGTTTTTTTGCACGATAACGCCCGTCCTCACTCTGCTCGCAGAACAACGGCCCTTCTTGAGTCCTTCAAGTGGGACGTTATCAACCATCCGCCTTACAGCCGAGACATGGCGCCAAGTGATTATCACCTCTTCATGCATTTGAAGAAATGGCTCGGGTCACAGCGGTTTGATGACGACGAAGAGCTCAAAGATGCGGTCACAGGCTGGCTCCAGGCACAAGCGGGTGATTTTTATGCAGAAGGAATTTCAAAGCTTGTGAAGAGATACGATAAGTGCCTCAATCGCTATGGAGACTATGTAGAAAAATAGTGCAAAGATGTAGTTGTAAGATGTATATATTAAAATATTTTTATTTAACTTGGTGTATTTTTTTAAATCAACCGGAGGTTACTTTCTGAACGGCCCTCGTATATAGTTCACGAAAATACCAAAAGAAATTACCATATGGGGTAATACCGTTCACCGCGGGTCAATACCGTGCCATTGTAAATTCTAACCCAACAATCACGAAATTTAACGTCTAACATTTGACTTTTAAAAGAAGATCAAGAAATGCGTAACTAAATAGAGCTACTTTAAATATTGTTGCTATTAACATATTTCGCTCACCTCTCGACTTATCATCTTCAGATTTTATAAGAAAACAGTCGAAATCAGTTGGAACCGATTGTCGAGGACGTCTGTGCCGTTGAACGATATAGACCCCTCTGTACCTGATTATAGTTACTTCCGCTATGTCGCAGCACCATGCAGCGCTCTTTGCGCTCTCTGGGAAACTTGAAGCGGTGCACGGTATTACCCCGCTGTACGGCATTGCCCCGCTCTCCCCTATCTCTTCATCTGCATGCAGATCATTATAAACTGCTTCTCTGCGGATAAGTGTTGCTGAACCATATATTAAAGACTATTCGAAAGGACCAATTCATTTGAGGGACTTCAATAAGAAAAGAAGTTCAAGACGAAAAAAAATTATTATTTCAGCAGTTTCACGCTCACTATTGATGCTGTTAAATGCTACAGTGTTCACAACATCAGAAATTGTCTCGTATGCTGCGAACATTAGAGCGATAAGTCGCAGTGGCCATACACTGGACTCACGTTCAGGAGGAAGGTGATCCACATACCCGCCTGCTGATTAGGATTGATCTTTTCCATGATTCCTCCCAAAACCACTTAGGGCAAGTGTCGCGATTCCTCCTTTGAAAAGGATAAGCGGATTTCCTTCCCATCCTTTTCTTACGTGAGTTTACGTCGCGTCTTTAATTACCGCGATATAGACGGTCCGTTGAACCCTGATCTTCCATATATGTTTGTGATAACGCCTTTCCTAACAAGTCATATTTAATTACAACGTCCACTTTCTCAGGGTGGAAGGTATAAGGTGGTGTATTAATTCTTTCGAGTGGTTTATGTCATATCTAAAAAGTGTAAGATCATGTTTTTAAGGCCTATTGCTATACTTTGTTCCTCAAATTTCTTATTGTTAAGAATTACGTTTGTCAGACTTAATAAATTCAATGAACCTTTAAATGTATAAACGGCTTCTCATCCGTCAGTCCAACCTTATGGATCTGGGCTCTTTAGCTTTGCTTTGGAGGTATTCACGGAATACAGTGACCAACAAAATTGTAGATGTTCTCAACTATTTGATTAGCCTCTTAGCCTCAACAGTGCCTTTAAGGACTAAATTTAAATTGTGATTTGATTCTTTTGTGCACTCCGTTGTGTATACTACTCGTGATCTCAGAATAGCAGTCCCACCCTACATCCTCAGTTCGTTTGATATATTCCAAATCCTGTTTTCCTCTAAAGTTTTTATCCTGTGCAGCTCCATCTTGTACAATGGCAGCTATTCCCTGAAGTCTTAACACATGTCGTATCATCTCATCCTACTTCTCTGACATTGTTTTCCTCGTGCTCGTATCTTCTCTCTTTCTGCGGAGAACCTCCTCATTCTTTACCTTACCAGTCCACCTAATTTTCAACATTCTTCTGTAGAATCACATTCGAACGGTTCGACTTTTTTTCTGTTCTGATCTTTGTACAATCCATGATTCACTACCATACAGTGCTGTGCTCCATAATTACATTCATGAATGATATTGTTCCGAAAGTCGGAGGATGTGTCGCCAGCCTCATAAATTCTACAAACCATCTTGAGCTGTTGCTGGTTTCCATTTCAACAAAGATTTTAGAAATTCAAATGTAATATTATTTATCCGTGTCTGTCTTATTTGATCTCAACATTTTCAAAGCTCTTTTAAATTCTGCTTCTCATTATGGACCCCGTATCTCTTCCACATCGACTCCAATTTCTTCTTCTGTCTCATCAGAGAATTTCACCCCGTCATAGAGGCCTTCAGTGCTCTCTTTCCACCTACTCATCCTCTGCTTTGCGTTTAGCAGTGGAATTTCCATTGCACTTTTAATGTCGTCGCCCTCGCTGTTAATTACACTGAAGGTTTTTCGACATTTTTATATGCTATGTCAGTCCTTCCGGCGATAATTTCTTATTCGATTTCTTGACATTTTTCCTCAGACATTTCACCTTCTCTTCCACGCACTTCCTATTTATTTCATTCTTGTGTGATTTATATTGCTGCGTTCCTGTCTTTCCCTGAACGATTTTGTACTTCCTTCTTTCGACGATCGAGGACGACGGTTGAAACCCCCGTCCGGCTATCCCAATTTATGTTTTCCGCGATTTCCCTAAATCGCTTCAGGCAAAGGCCGGGATGGTTCCTTGAGGGCACGACAGATTTCCCTCCCCAACAATCTTTAATCAGAGCTTGAGCTCGGTCTCTAATGACCTCGCTGTCGACGGGACATTATGCACTAATCTCCTCCTGCTCCTTCGACTATCAACAGAAGTATTTCAATTATTACCTAGGTTTCTTAACAGTTTCCTACCTAATGCATATGTTTGGCCTTCCAACATCTGTTATTTCTCGTCAACTGAACAGTCTGGTGTAGTATTCCTTACCGCAATGTCCACATCTTTAGCGAACTTCAAATGCACCTCACAATTCTTCACTCTTTTAGTATCCCAATTCCTTCTGCACTGATTCTTCCGCACAGTTCTCCTGAACTTCAGTCTTCTTTCATCATTAATAGACAGTGATCTGAATCTATATCTGCTTCAAGGTACGCCTTACAAACTAAGCAGCGAACAGTGGACAGACTAAGTTTTCTTTTAAGTATCTGTGTAATTTAATATTTGGATTCTATGTATTTTGACACTGAATGAGTCAAAATTTTTCAATCTTTGTTTGATTCCTTCGTTTTTTACGGGAAATAATAGGAATAAAAAACAGAAAATCAATTATTTCAGAAATCAGTTATTCTGAGCGGTTTCAACAGACAGGTTAAAGTGGCCTGAGAAAAAGCCCATATAGCAAAAAACCGGTTGTTTTCAGCGATAACCAACATTTCTATCCCAAAACGCTTTAGCCCGATTCTGTCCTTGTGACACAGACATGTAACCTGCTGGAGTAACCTGCTGGAAGATCTCGTGCTGTGGGGGAAGGCATCAATTATGAAGGGTTAAAGTGGTTCGGATAATGTTCACGTAGCCCACAAATTTCATAGTATCTTCGACAAGAGTTACAGGTCCTATGGATGCCCGGATGAATGTCCCCCATAGCGTAATGCTGCCCAACCAACCTGTGCTAATGTCACGGTTCGTGTGTCCAGTGGCCGTTCACCCGGGTGACAGCGTTTCCGGACCCGATCATCGACCTGAAAAGGACATGAAACGGAATTCATCCGACTGAGTAACACATTTCCATTGACCCTCAATGCAGTGTCGATGATTCCGTCTCTTCTGAAATCGCAATTGACGATGTCGCTCTTTCAACATGGGGACAAGTATACGTCGTTTGCTGTGACGCCTCTCGTCCTGCACTGTGTGCTAAACAGCGTGCTCCGAAATACTTGCACCAACGTTGTACTTTGTCGTCCAATCCGCCACAGATCACCTCCTACTCTGCTGTACAGTACCTTTTCGTCAACTGCTGATTTCACTGTTCTTCTTCCGTAGATGATCAGGAAAGCACCACGTGAACAGTCGACCATTTTTCCGAGATGTTCGTTCCCAAGCGCCGGGCCACAAAAGTGTAACGTTTATGAATGTCGATTATTCCAGTAGCGGCCGGTACTGTCCATCTGTCAAGCACTTAAATGTCAATTGCAGAGTAATCATGTAGATGTAGAATGACTACCCACGTGTAACTGCTCCACATGCACACTTTCTGTATCGCATCACAAGTCCACATAGCCACCACGAGGCATTAAATTGCTCGATGGACCGCATTCATAGTTTTTCGCCTTATTTAATTAATTTATTTACTTTATTTCTTATTTAGCCTGGCCAGATTAGGGCCATAACGCCCTCTCTTACATTTGACCAGGAATAATACATACATAGAAATTTCATAACAATTACTATAATAATAATTTATATTATTAATAAAAATAGTAATTGGCAACAATAAAAGTAACACCAATAACGATTATAACAAAGCAGGAATTAAGAGCAGTATTATTTTGTTATTACTGTAATGTTTCTACACTAATTTGCTATGCTGAAATCGGGTGCTAATAGTTGAATAAAAGCGGGTTACAAGCTGTGAGCTGTCTGGGGAGGTTAACCGTGCGTTTACTGGGCAACTGTTTCAGCAGGTAACTAGTCTAGGTTTACCACATTACCAATCAGACTAACACTGATTATAATCTTTTACAGTCATACAACAACCGGTAATATATCTATATATAAAAAGGAGAATTTAAATAAAAAGAAAGAAATCAGTTTATATTTGCAAATTTATTTTAAGATTGTTCATTGAAATTTCAGGATATTATACGTGAGTTATAACTGAGCTGGTGCCTTATTTACGATTGTGAAAATGTGAGATTGGAATCTTACGGAACACATAAAATATGGAGCCAAGATTGGGAGACTGGATACAACACTGCATTCATAAAACAACACACAAAGAACATTGAAACACATGCAAGAGAAAGTTAACCACAACCAACAGATTCAAATTTTCAGTCAAAGAAATTACGTTCGTAGCACAATCCTGTCCGTCATGTAATTACCACACACTGGTATACTAAATTCATATTAACTCTTTGTGAAATCTTCCCAAGAAGAATAGCTGAGGGCTACTTTGATGATTACACCACATGCTTCACGTGGTCAAATTGGTTTACAGAAAGCGTATAACTCCACAGTAATTCTGATAATTAAAATAAATTAGATCGAAAAGCAAATTACAAAAGAAAAACCTTGAACTGGTTACTAACGTCTTACTATTAACCTGATGGGTCAAACAGTTATATAAGCACGTGGTACTGGTCTCACAAAGTACACACCACGTGGGTTGAACATAAAGAAAAGTTGCTATATTGAAAATATTATCAATACGAGACGTTATAATCACACAAGCATTCGCATTTAAGATTGATCTTAGTTAGAGTTACTGACCAACACGTGGTTCCATTTTACTCATAAAGTAGTGACAAAGCAACTACCGCAAAATAATCTGAACTGGACACGAGAATTACACTCCGCTGCAATTAAAGATAACCTTAGATATTTTAGAGCTAAACCTGAAATCACGGTGATTAAATTTTCAGTTAGGCTGAACTTAACAAATCCATTGTCCTACGGACTTAGCAGACACGCGCTTAGCCGGAGATCTTACCATTTCAGACGCTCGCTACCGCCAGACTGCCACTGCCTACCGCCAGACTGCAACTCCCACTACCAGCGTGCTCCTGAGAGTGGCTCACAAAGACAAACGGAAGGGGCCAGAGGGGCAGCTTCCTATACCAACATGACAAGGGACGGACCGGACCATACTAAGAATAGAAACCTCTTTGCTTTTAGGAACCGTAGCTACCTGTTCCGACGTTGGTCCTACTGTTCTCTAGCAGACAGCCTTGTCTGCTACCCTCAAGCATGCAACTACAAACACATTTGATCATTCATCCTCTCACACAGAAGGGAAGGGGGATGACAGTATCTTATCATATACAGTATATAACAGAAAGCGTATGTAGGTTCCGTATGAGACTGTGTGACATGAATTACATATTAACTGCGTTTTAAAGTGTAGTAGTGTGACAGATTGTTCTTGTTTACGTGTAAAAGTAACACGTTCCACTACTCAGTCTCCTCCCAGATAGTCAGAAACGCCACAGTAAATTTAGAAGAGGAATTTATTCCATAAAAGATAACAAATTTTAGAAATTAAACATGAAAGGAATCCAACAGAGACCTTTCATTACATAAGAGCTTCAATAACAATAATTTGCATTATTAACAAAAACTGATAATTTACAATAATAATAATAATAGTACGCCCTCTCTTACATTTGACCAGGAACAACACATACAAAGAAATTTCATAACAATCACTATTATTATAATATGCATTATTAACAAAAGTAATAATTGACAATAATAAATGTAACAGTAAAAACAATGGAAATAAAAATGCTGGAATTAAGAACGATATTATTTTGTTATTGCGTAAGAGACTCAATAACAATAATTTGCATTATTAACAAAAAGTGATAATTTCCCATAACAATAATAGTAAAACTTATAACAACAGTAATAAAATAAGGGAGGCGTTAAGAATCATACTAATTAGTTCAGCAGTTTTGAAGCCTTTTTTGGTATTAGAAGAAGTGGAAGGGATAATGAAAGAGAATTGAAATGAAAGTTAGAATGACTGCTAGGAGAAAAGAAAAGTTCAATAGAGAATACTTTAGACAAGGAAAAGGAAAAGTGATTGCGAAGGGAGGGCTGATGAGCGCGAACTGCAAGAAGGGATACCTGTTCTAACAGAGGGTAGGCCATTAGCTGCTTTTTGACGTTAGAAAGGATTTTAATTTCTGTAATATTTTGAGGAAGATGGTTCTAAATGCCATTTCCTGATACAGAGAATGATTTAGAGAACATGGCGACAGTCTGTAGTGATACAGAGAGGGTTTTAGTTTCTTGAGGATGAATATTTAAGCTGTTTTGTTCAGAGAGGAGTGAAAGGGTGGAAGGTAAATAGGAAGGAGTGGAGTGATTTAGAAGACAATACAGGAGACAGAGGATACGATAATATCTATGCGTATCAGCACGTACCCGTGGTAATTGTTCGTAGGCAGAAGTGATATGGTCGTAATATCATACATCGCAGATGTATCGTATGCAAGCATTCATTGCCAGTTCCACCCGACGTGAGTTCTCAAGCAAAAGCCCTTGGAAAATAGGATCTCCATAATCAAGAATATGGAGTATTACTGACTCTACAAATTTCTTTTTATCATCAATAGGGGATATTTTTTTACAGTTTTGTAATGAATGAAGTGATACTGCCACCATCTTACAAACTGCAGTTGTGTGATCTGCATAGTGTAGGCGATGGTCCAAAATTATCGCCAAATTATTTTCAGATGAATAAAAAATGATTTTTATGCTGATTAGGATTAAGGGGGAAAGAGATTCTCTGAACCGAGGAGTAATAAATCTCTTGCGTTTTAGAAGCGTTAAGTTGCAATAATTTTTTTGCGCCAATTTCGATAAAGCAAGTAAGTCAGCATTAACGATCTGCAAGGCTTTGAGTAGAGTTGTTGGGCTTGCACTTGCCAATAACCGAGGCTCATTAACGTATAAATGATATTTGTAGAGCCGATAGATCAGTGACATGTAATGAGAATAGTAATGAGCCCAATACTGATCCTTGTGGGACCCCTAATATTACATTCTTCCATTGTGACTTCTTTGTTCCGATCATTACATATTGTCGGCCGTATATACGGTATGAGTGAAGCCATTGAACGGCATTTGAATAAAAATTTTGACTTCTGAGTTTAACAAGTAGAATATCGAGGTCGATAATGTCGAAAGCTTTGTTGAAGTGCAAAAAGCATCTAATAGTCGCCTCTTGTTTCTTCAAAGCTTATTTCAGTTCGCCGGTCACTATCATAAGAGCAGTCGTTGTGCTGCGATTTTTCCAGAAACCAGATCGGTATTCATCCTGATTGTTATTTGATGTTAAGTGACTGGTAAGCTAATCGTGATTGATTTATTCTGAAGCCTTAGGTACTGCTGGTAAAATGCAAATGAATCTCTATCAGAAGGTTCTTTGGCAGATTCCTTTTTGGTTAGAAGCTTTAAGAGTCCACTTTTCCAGGCTACTGGAAAGATGCTGGAGATTAGACAGTAGTTAAAAATATACATTATTATCGGCAGTAATCGATCGATGAGGATGTTGATCATCTGCATTGGAATATTGTTACGACCTGCAGCTGAATTCTGTGTATATTTATGTCGTTGGAACCTCATCAAGAAAGTCACGGTCGCCGGCCGGAGTGGCCGTGCGGTTCTATGCGCTACAGTCTGGAGCCGAGCGACCGCTACGTTCGCAGGTTCGAATCCTGCCCCGGGCATGGATGTGTGCGATGTCCTTAGGTTAGTTAGGTTTAAGTAGTTCTAAGTTTTAGGGGACTGATGACCTCAGAAGTTAAGTCCCATACTGCTCAGAGCCATTTGATCCAAAGTCACGGTCGCAATATGGACGTAATTCCATCCGTTACTTTTTCTTCTAAATTGCGCTCGTTATTCTAGTCTACAGCTCACGAAGACGCACACGCTGTACGCGGGTGCATTCCTTTTGCACACATTATTCTCAGCAGAGGACAGTACGGCAATACACAGTTGATTCGAGAGCCAGAGACAGCATAGAGAACTCTCTAGGTAGACCTGTAGGCGTAGCCACAGAGTATAAATATCTATGGAGTGAGCATAAGGATAAGCAGAACGAGAACTCTTTCCGTATCATCGGGTGCAGCTGAAGTCACGTGGTTTTGTGACGGCGCATTTTAGCCCGTAGAGGGCTTAGCGTATTTTGAGTGTTATTACGTCGCTGCTACAGAGAGATCACCTTCAGAAGTACGAAAAAGCTTTGTACATTTGTCTTACAGACCACTGCTTGATACCAGGAACTTAAGTGGGCTTAAAGACATGAAGAGCAATAGCATTCTGCATTTTCACCAATCATAGCTGAGTTTCCATTTTCTTTACGTTTTTTCGATAACAGGATAAGAATTTCTAGTGAACAATACTTTTTTACCATTTGTATTGAACTTATTCATGTTATGAAATCCGTTTTCTATGACAGGCAGTTTACTCAGACATACACGCAAATTTATCTGCAAATTTGTCTCGCAAATACATGCCATAAAATCGCAGAAATTATCTCTACAATACAATAAAGACTCTTGATATTTTTCAGCGTGTAACTCATCCTCCTTTCACATGCCTCTCTTTACATCCGTAGCAACAACAATGCTGCGCCATAGATGTTACTAAAGCTCGAACGTGAAGAAATGTGTATAAAACAAGTGAATTCCTTTAACGTTCAAGTTTGGCTATTACCGTAAATTGTAGACAAGCAGCGTGTTTAGCTCGCTTTGACGTTGATAATATATGCAGAAGGTTATGCTCACTCCACATACATGGTGATTCTCAATTCATGTTACACACTTCAATAGGTTACAGAGCGGGCTTATATATCACGTTTTACTGGAACCCACGTCCGGAAACAGCATCAAGCGACGCCACAGGGCGTCAAAGCTATAGGTGCAGGCATCGGTGTACGTGTATACAGGGTGCTTCCGTAAGAGCGTGCAATTATTTAACAGGACATAGGAATGTTCCACTGGACAATTCGAAGCAGGGAACCTGTGTTCGGGGAAGCCACCTTGCATGGGGGCTTAATTAAATGTAATGAAAATAATTTTAATTTTATGCTTCAGTAGCTGTCTGTCCGATTACGAAGTCTCGTAACGGTTGGCCCTGACTAGTATTATTACGCTATCTGACTGCATAGAACAACAACAAAGAATGAAATGAAAATTTTCATTAACACAATTAATTAATTAAGTCCCCAGCAACTATAAAACCTACGAAACCAAAGCACAAGTGTAACTGTTCTGTGTGTGGGAGTATGACTCAACGTACGCATCTGGCACGGTTCTTCTTCAACAACACAAGAAATTTTTAATATCATTTATACTGAATTAATAAAAGGAAATAGAAATACCATAATTACTCAAGAAAACCAGAATTACACTCTAATCCCAGAACACAAGCCAGATGCTTTGTTGACTGAACCTGTAATGACGCATTATTTAAAACATGGAAATAATGAAAAATAAATCAAGTTTCGTTACCTTCATATATTGACCAAAATCACTCTATACAATATATCTCCACACCGACTCGCTATTACCACATCTCAACAAGAACTTTTCAGTATCACATCTCAGCAAGCACACCCTACTAGCACATCTCAACACGAACTGACTACTACGAGTCCTGGACAAGCACTGCCCACTAGTACATTTCAATACGAACTGACTACTACGAGTCCTCGACAAGCACTGCCCACTACGACATCTCAATAATCACTGTGCCAGTGGAGGCGGCGGAACAATGCTCTCTAGCGATCTCTGGCGCTGTGGCTCAGTGTAGCCACATTTCATATGCCCTTCCTCCACGGCTAGAATTTGATGGTATTTTTGCCAGCATTGGTGGTGAAAATACCACCAAATTCGTCAAAAAAAAAAATACAGACAAAAATGAAAGATAATATTAATACGTAAATATCATATAACTAGATAAAATTTTGGCTTTACACTGACCTTTCAATAACCTATTATATAGAATACAGTAAGCAATACAAATTCTTTCATACATGTGACTTTACATAACAGTTTATACAAGTATTATGTGGTTAAACAGTTCAATCAATAGCGTCAGCCATGACGAATATGTGCAGGTAAGAGTCTCATAACTTTCCACAAACAGTAATACACAATAAATCAGTTTATACAAATATTCACATAAACGCTTTCCATAGCCCAAGAATAAGCAGTTGACAGTTCCAGCAGTAGCACCCAGCAATGGTCAACAGGTGCAAATACCAATAAGTAACATTTTTTCAATAGAAGCAGTCCATCAGTGGCACCCGCAATGTTGAGCAGGTGCAGACACCAACAAGTAACACCATTTCAGTAGAAGCAGTCCATTAGTGGCACCAGAAATGTTGATCAGGTGCACACAGCAACAGGTGACTTCATTTCAGTGGAAGCAATCCATCAGTGGCACCCAGCAATGTTGAGCAGGTGCAGACAGCAACAAGTAACACCATTTCAGTAGAAGCAGTCCATTAGTGGCACCAGCAATGTTGATCAGGTGCACACAGCAACAAGTCACATTTCTCAGCAGAAGCAGTTCCATAAAATTCACTAGCACTGATCACACTGTTCATCAGAGTTTATAAGCCGAAATTAAACATGTCCTAGTGGCACCAATCATGTAGAAAAGGTACAAGTATCAGTCCATAATTTTTTACAATCACTGATCACACAGTTCATCAGCAGAAATTAAACATGTCCTTGTGGCACCAATCATGTAGAAAAAGTGCAAGTAACAGTCCATACTATTCACCATAACTACTGAGACAGTTCAGTCATGAACAATAGTTTGAATGCACATACAATTTCTTTAACAAATTATTATCAATGCTCTTACACTAAACATACAAATCATAATAAACACACAAATGATATCAGGTAATTGTCACATTAACTATTACAGTACACAATAACAGTTAACCTATAATATTTATGGGTGTCAGTGCAAGCCACAACAAACAAGTGAAATAATATTTAGGAGATAGGTTGGGATCACTTCTCTGGGATTATAAAAGGAAAACACACAAAACACACTCACTCATCTTTCATCCACATCAGTGCTACTGTGTAATTGAATAGTGTTAACTGTGTAAATGCAATTCTGTCGAAATTTTATGTTCATTATGTGTATCAAGTAGTAGTGGCAGCAATGTATAACAGTCAATAATAGTTAGTCAACGTCATAGTCATCATGTCTAGACCAATGTTTGCCAAGCCAGATCAAATTGTACTGTTGCTGAACAACTGTCAGTGAGCCAAGATATGCAAATACTTCCTCTCTTCAAAAAAAAGTGTATACTGCTTAGTGATTTGACAAAGTGTGTGTGTAGACAATCTTCCTTCTACTTGAGTGTTCTAGTCTGCCATCTTTATCCTCCTTGTTCCATATGGACCAACAAAAAAAAATATGCTCCTCATTTACTTTACCTCTTATCCACCAAAACTCCAATAATCATCAACTTAATCTCAATACTTCACTAATACCTTTTCAATACGTCGATCATCAATATCATTTATCTTACCTTTTGTCCACGAAAACTCCAATAATCATCTACTTCACCTAATCTCAATACCTCAATAATACGTCGATACATATAAACCTCAGCACCAATATCATTTCACTTCCATAACAACTCTTTCCTCTAGTCAGTCTCCTCGAACAAGTACAGACAAAATCCTAGTGCAACTTCAATTCATCATCCCATACAATCCGAAGACACAGTGTCCACACACAACCTCTGTGTAATCCATCCGACCCAAATTTTCTACTCATTATAAATTATAAGATACATTTTGGTTCTTTGTCCATCATTAAATAAAAGAAATGCATACATGACCTCTAACAGACTTTAGTTCGAATAACTCTCAGTAATTAAGTGCGATTACGGAGTGTGACTGATCATAATATTTCACAGTGTGTACACCACTTCAAGAATCATAGCAGAAGCAAACATGTGGAGTATTTTTGTGTCAAGTGTCACTTCCTATTTCAATTGCTCACGAAAATGCAGTGTAATACTGTCAATGGTCTAAACCTAGTTTTGGTCTGTCATGTCGTTAGCTTCCTTCCTAGTAACATAAATTTATACAGCTTCCCTAAAACCTCAGCTCATGTGACTTCTATGAAGTTTCTTGTACTAATGTCGTTCTCGAATTACTGCAGTTCATTTTCTTATCTTAAAAATATAAGGCACTGAGCGTAAGCAAAACATGCAATAGCGAGTAAATGTACCAGTAGAGAACAGAATGTCAACAAGTGAATGCAGCACAATCCCTATAACAAGGCTCTGCCAAGCGAACAATCTACAATTAATACCATAGTGTAACCTAGTCTCTATGTTTGTACACAGTATATCAGCATTTCTATATACTAAATTGAAGAGTAGTTATGACAACAAAACAGAAATGTGTAAATATGCAATCCATAAGCAAGGCAGCAAATATGTTATCTATCATAATAAACAGGTCATTAGCATCATATCAGCATAAGCAAATAAATGTTTATATGTAATCTTAATAAGTAAACATGAAGGCGCAAGCAGATAAATCACAAAGTATAACTTACATATCTAACCACATCAGCACAATTAATCAGGTGACAATTATAATTTAAATAAATAAGCACAGCAGGCACATAATAGAAAAATATGACATCAGTGAAAAAGCATAGCAGCCAAGCGATGCATAATATATACAAATAACAACCCTGTTCATTAATGAATCATTGTCAAAATCAGTTAATGTGCGTAAGCACGTCGCTTCACTAGTAAATTCATAGAACATGAAATTAGCACAAAGTATGAATCACGTAATCGCAAGCAGCAAATTACGTCTAAAGTACGTACCTAAGTGGAATTATGTTACCTGAAAAATAAACTCAATTAATAGTTACCCTTTTTAATTTATTACTTTTTTTTCTTCGAAATTACATTCTTCCTGAAATTTTCTCCATAGTAAGTCGTCTTAACGTCGGACATGCACACAATTTACCTGAAGGTCTTAAATATTTTACACAACCGTATCCTGAAAAATACTGAACATTAATAACATAATTTTTGAAGTCCTTATAGCTTTATACAGAATTTAATCCGAGAAATTAGACTGTGTATTTGTTTACGGCTGTCAGTGCATTCACACTGGGCGCTCGATCAGCTGTAGGCGCGTGACGTAAGAAGTGATTGTTTGCGGTCAACGACTGCCTTGTGCGGCGCGCCGACTTGACTGTTGCTTTGAGTACGTGCCGCCGCCAAAACACAGCGCGGTATCCTTGTATTCTCTGCATGTTTACATGTAGCTGTTAGTTTCTCACAAGTATGTCATTCCACAAAATTTTTTTCAAAAGTATATCATTCCACAAAAATTTTGGAAACTACGAACCTCACGTTTTGTGGTAGGAACAGCATAATTACGAATAGCGTCTAGTTTCTCTGGATCAGGGAGAATACCTTCTGTAGAAATAATGTGACCGAGAAATTTCACCTGAGAACGACCAAAATCTGATTTTTCCAAGTTCACTGTCATGCCAACTCGTGCAAAAATACGTAATAATGAATCCAAAATTTTGTTATGCTCACTCCAAGAACGTTTAGCAATAAGAATATCGTCAACATATGAAGTAATATTGTCACGAAGATAAACAGGTAAAATTTCATTTAAGCTACGAATGAATGCTGCTGAAGATACAGTAAGTCCAAACGGTAATTTCCGAAACTGGTAACAGTTACCAAAGGCTAAAAAAGCAGTATATTTTCTACAATCAGGGTGGAGTTCTATTTGCCAAAAACTTGCGCGCATATCAATCGTGGATAAAACTTTAATTCCATGGAAATGTTGAAGAAGTTCATCTAAATTTTGTGGACGGTCAGTTTCAGGAATAATAATATTGTTTATCTGTCTGGAATCCAGAACCAAACGAATTGACCCATCCTTTTTAAGAACAACGTGTAATGGGCTGGTATAAGGGCTGACTGCTGGCTCAATAATGCCCTGATCTAACATGTATTGAAGTTCATTCTTAACCTTGTCTCTGTAAGCCAAAGGAATAGCGTACGTTTTCCCGCGAAATGGTGTGTGTTCTTTTACTTTAAATAAATATTGTAAGCCTTGTATAGTTCCTGTGTGGTGACTAAACACTGTAGCATGTGAAGTCAAAATGTGGTGCAGCTCTTCTCTTGCAACGTCATCTGGCACTTCAGCTTTCTTAACCTTTTCATTAATTAATTCTTCGCTACTAATTACATCATCCATCGCGTCCCTGTATCTATTGTCATTGTCATGAATAAACACACTGTCGTCATAATGCTCAACAAAAACATCAGAAGTAAGAAACCTTAAACATTTTGTATCTGATTCAGATCTTGCTAAACACTCGAAAAATTTCAAACATTTCGGCATTCCGGCAACAGTCAAATTCACACTTCCTTCTTTAAAGTTCAAAATTGCCTTATGTGTGTTAAGAAACTCCATGCCTAATATAATCTGTGTACTGAGTAATGGAACAATAATAAAATTAGCAGACAATTCGTATCCTTGACAAATGAAATTTAGGTTGGTCTGTTGTTTAACTTCCACACCTTTTCCAGAAATCGCTCCTCGAATTGTAGTTTTAGAAATAGGTAACACAGGACAGGCAATAGTTCTTTCACATATACGAAAAACTGATTCACTAATGACGTTCAATGGGCTCCCAGAATCTAAAACTGCAGTGAACTTATTCTTACCCACACATACTTCAATAACAGGATGTAAAAATGCGTCTACCCTATTTTCCTTTTCATCTAGCAAAATGTCTCTAATGTCTTCCAGGCGTACGTAGTGTAAAGTCGTAGTGTCATTACTTTCTGAACCGTCTATATTGCTGCCAGAAGCCGAAGCTGCTAGTCATTGTCGATTGTTTGCGTCACGTCTTTGATTATTTCCGACATTTCGCGGATCAATTTCTACTATTTCCACTTGTCTCTCTGAATTTCTGTCACGCGGAGGATGCCAATTAGGTCCTTCCTGTCTGTTAGATGCAAATTCTTGGTTGTGTCTGTTATCAAAATTTCTGTTTTCCTGTCTGTCTGCATAACTACTTCTTGTATAATTTCGACTGTCACTTCTGAAATTATTGTTAGACCTACTACTCTGGTTATTTCTGTAGTAAGAATTTCTGTTACTGTATGGATAATTTCTGTCTTGATGATACCGATTACTGTTTCCGTATGATTGATCATTCCGGTACGAATTACCGTTATCATAATTGTCTGTGTAATTTCTGTTAGAACGTCTGTTATTGTCATAAGGCTGGTATCTATTGTCCTGTCTGTTACGTCTGTCATTCTCAAAGTTACCCATATAACGCCCGTTTCGATCACTATCCCTTTTCTCTGAAAATCTATCGTAATTACTGTTACTGAAAAAGTTACAAGAAGTCCCGTCGTCGTTGTCATACTCAAGTTCTTGTAACAAAGTCTTAAAAGTCTCAATGTCGTCTTTACATATTCCAGCTAAAGCAATTTGTCTTATGGATTGTGGCAGCTTAGTTAAACAAATGCGAATTAATTCAGTCGGGCTGTAAGGGTTGGAAAGGAACTGATTCTTTCGAATCATGTCTTCAAAATATTCTGCTGGCGTGCGGAACTCAGACTGTTTGAAATTACGCTGCATAATAAGACTGTGTTTGACTCTGTCTTGCGTGTTTTCGGACCAATATGCCGATAGAAATGCATGATAAAAATCATTCAGATTATTACAATCTCTAATGAGTGCGCGCATCCGCGTCGCCGGTTCGTTTTCTAAATATCCACACATAAATTCCAGTTTGTGACTTAGTGGCCAATTTGGTGGGAGTGCATACATAAATTGATCTAACCATGCACATGGATGTATGTCATTCTTAGAATTGCGGAAGATCTTAAATTTCCGAACAGTCAAAAAGTGTTTATAGTCAAAGTTTTCGCCTCGTGGCGACAAAGACCTACCGCGTCTGTCCCAGTTTGAATGTCGATTATTGTCAAGTTTGCGCGCCTGGCGCTCTCTTGTTGCATCCCGTAAATGAAAGAAATTATTTTCTTCAAACCCCTCTGGTATCTGTGATTCTAAATCTCTTTTGCCGTCTTTTCCTACGATTTCGCCTTCAATTTGTTTGACTTGCTTTTTTAATGCCTCAAATTCCCTTTTCACGCGTTCATTAAATTTTCCCTGATTTTCAACATGCTTATTTATGTCCTGATACTCTTCGGTTTCTGCAAATGGCAATGGTGCTGTATCATCTGAATCTCTGTCCCCATGTAAACTAAGATTTGTCAATTTATCTGAAATCTCCTCAACTCTTTCCGATAAGTCACCTATTTTTTCTTTCTGTTTACCTACGTCTTCCGTAAGTGTCGCAACTCGGGTTTCAGTGTTAACACATTTGGTAGTTAACTGTTCATATTGTTGTGTTAGGTTATTTAATCTGTCATTTGGTACGGATTCCTCGATTCTCTCAAATATTTCTTCCTTATCGTGTGCACGTTGTAAATTTAACTCTGAAAATTTCTGCACTATCACGCGATCTCTTTCCTCCTGTTCTCTATCCTGTTCCCTTTGTCTAATCTCTACTGCAATTAATCTATTATTGTGAGCATTCAAAATCGGTTGTACTTCTTCTCTGATTTCTTTCTTTAATTCATCTTTCATGTTTTTGAAACATGTCCCTATTCGTGAGTCTAACCGTGTTTCCATTGTTCCCATCTGTGTTTTTAATTCAGATCCAAACCGTGTTTCCATTGTTTCCATATCAGTTTTTAATTCAGATCCCAAGGTTTCCATCTCGGTTTTGATTGTTCCTATTTGTGATCCCAGTGAGTCTAACCGTGTTTCCATTGTTTCCCTATCTGTTTTTAATTCAGATCGTAACTGTGATCCCAGTGAGCTTAACCGTGTTTCCATTGTTTCCATCTGTGTTTTTGATTCAGATCGAAACTGCTCCATTGTTCCCATTTGTGTTTTTAATTCAGATCCAAACCGTGTTTCCATTTTTAATATAGCACTCATCAACTGTCCCAGTGTAACTGATTCGAAACTCCTTTCGCCCCTAACATTTCCCGCAAAACCAGTTTCCTTCGTCATAGCTGTAAAGCTATCTGTGTTCGATACTATTTCAGAATCTTCTATCGTTAATCTCGTATTCTGTGAATTTTCTGATTGAGAAAAATTTTGAAATGGTTCCGGACTATTTTCCCGACTTATTAAATTGTTTTCCACTTCATTATTCATGATACTGTTTTCCTCTGTTGGCGAGTTCGCCATGTCAACAATTTCGTCATTCTCACTATTCATCATTGTTACCTTTTTCATCGATCGCGTAATCATTTACAAAACATACAAAACTCGTCACAATATGAAAATTACACACAATGACTCTTTATCTCCAACAATACCATTCACACGAAATGTTTCCCTCAAACACGATTAATCGAACAATTGAAATAATTGTACTAAATTGTCAAACCCGTAGACAAGACAACAGAAATGAAATTTTGCAAAAAAAAAATACCATTAGAAGAATAACAATTACCAAATCTACACATGCAATATAGACTACAATTACTAAACTACAAATTACTACAACAATCCTACTGTCTACTATTTCTACAATCAGAAGAATTCCAAGGGACGATCCGAAGCAGCGGTCGCCCTTCAGTAGCTGTCTGTCCGATTACGAAGTCTCGTAACGGTTGGCCCTGACTAGTATTATTACGCTATCTGACTGCATAGAACAACAACAAAGAATGAAATGAAAATTTTCATTAACACAATTAATTAATTAAGTCCCCAGCAACTATAAAACCTACGAAACCAAAGCACAAGTGTAACTGTTCTGTGTGTGGGAGTATGACTCAACGTACGCATCTGGCACGGTTCTTCTTCAACAACACAAGAAATTTTTAATATCATTTATACTGAATTAATAAAAGGAAATAGAAATACCATAATTACTCAAGAAAACCAGAATTACACTCTAATCCCAGAACACAAGCCAGATGCTTTGTTGACTGAACCTGTAATGACGCATTATTTAAAACATGGAAATAATGAAAAATAAATCAAGTTTCGTTACCTTCATATATTGACCAAAATCACTCTATACAATATATCTCCACACCGACTCGCTATTACCACATCTCAACAAGAACTTTTCAGTATCACATCTCAGCAAGCACACCCTACTAGCACATCTCAACACGAACTGACTACTACGAGTCCTGGACAAGCACTGCCCACTAGTACATTTCAATACGAACTGACTACTACGAGTCCTCGACAAGCACTGCCCACTACGACATCTCAATAATCACTGTGCCAGTGGAGGCGGCGGAACAATGCTCTCTAGCGATCTCTGGCGCTGTGGCTCAGTGTAGCCACCTTTCAACCTTAAGGAAATAAGTTAGTAAACTTGTCCACCGCTTTTTCTATCATCACTGTTTTCCAGCTTATTTGCAACTAATATGCGTACAAGTTTACGCATACTGTGCTGTTTACTTGCATGTAGATTCTTTATTTCCTGCAAGAAAAGAAGGAGGACGAGCCTCATTACTAGGAAGTCATGATGCAGGTTTTGTTTACTTCATTTGTCCATAAGGTGGCTCCGTTGCATCGTATTTACATTGTCCCATGTCAGAACGTGCTAAGAATCAGCGAAAGGCCCCTTCTACACTCGGTGCTAGTCAGAGACGTACAGTACAATACGATGGAGTAGTAGGCCTACCGGTACAGTTTCGCAGAACTCACTGACAAGCACCTTGTGTATAGGGGAAGAACGTTGCATTGTTCTCGCTGCTGAAAGGCTGTACAGGGAACGATTTCCTAACAGGTATCATCCGTCACGAAGGGTGTTTATTTCTCTCAATGGATGAGTGCCAGAATTTTAGCTGGCTATGATGTGATTCGAAACACACCAGTGACATTTGTCAATGTGCGTCAGTATCTTGTTCGGCGATATTATTCTTGCATTGATGTTGATGGCCGTCAGTTTCAGCACATTTTGTGAGATACAGTACAAATTGTACATTCACTGTGTCATTGATGGTATTTGCAGTTAACTGTAACTAATGTAAATAAAAAGTACACAGTAATGTGATTTTATTTCTATCATACCCTTAGTCTGGCTTCTCCGACCGCACATTCACTACCTCAAATTGTTCAGTGGAGCATCCTCTGTGTCCTGCTCAGTTTTTGCAAGCTCTCATGGCAACACCCTTGATATAGAGGGTGATCCCATAATAAATTTATAAACCTTCTAGGATGATGGAGAAAAATAAGTGCATCAGTATAAGGTAAGCGTCCCTATGTCGGAAACAAACGTGTCGAAAGTTATAGGCGAACACAGTTCCGTTACTTCTGATTAGGGTATCGTTGTTGCTAAGACTGTTGGGTAAGAAACATTCAGAAATGGTCGTATGGATCAAAACATGAAAAAAATGACTAGAAAACATGGGCTCTAAAATGAATACCCGAGGAACTATGAATAGTTTTTCGTCTTCGCTGGTGTGAAGCACTTCTGTTTTACTGGACAGGTGCTAATACCTCCTCATGTACACATTTTTGAGCCCATGTTCAGTAGTCTTTTTTTGTTTTGGTCCATACTGCCGATTCTTAAAGTTTCCTACACTATAATATTAGCAACAACAGTACCGGTGCATCTGTTCCACTTGCAGAGGTATCAGAACGATTTTCGCTTATACTCGTTCGTTTCCGGTACAGAGACACTTACCTTAAAATGATACATTTATCCTTCTCCGTCACTCTAGAAAGTCTGTAACATCATCATGGGATCACACTTTATATAAAGGGTGTACATAAAGTCCGGGGACACTTTCAATTATTTATTGCACAAGAACTAAACATTGTACAGATGTCACACATATAGCATTTTGAAGAGAAACTCTGAAAGTTTTTTACAAACATTCATATGCGAACCATGAGTGACCCGGTAGACGTCAATACGGTCATCGAATTCTTGCCATACCCATCCCAGCATGGCATCGTCGACTGTGGCAGTCGCTTCCCGTATTCTCACCCGAAGCTACATCAAGTGGTAGAGGAGTTACATTCAACAGATCTGTAATGTGTCCCCACAAAAAAAAAAAGAAAATCGCACAAAGTGAGATCTGATGATCGGGGAGCCCGTTTCATGAAACTGCTGTCCCCTTTTGTGGCACGGCCGATCCGTCGATGCAGCAGCTCCGTGTTCGGGAACCCACGAACTTCACGTTGGAAATGGGGTGGAGCCCCTTCCTGCTGCAAGATGAACGGAGAGTCCGATTGCATTTGAGGCATCAGCCATTGCTGCAAATGGTCCAAGTAGGAATATCCAGGGACAGTGCTCTCGGCGAAGAGGAATATCCCGTGCAGTTTTCCACGTGACAAGGCACAAAAAACATTTACCTTTAGGGAATCACGGTCAATTTCAGTGCATACGTGTGGATGCTTTGTACCCCAGATTCGATAGTCATGCCTGTTCACTTCCCCGTTAGTGTGAAAAACGGCTTCATCACTAAAAATTGCGCGATCAGCTATGACATCCCTATCCTCATTCAATTGTTGCAACTGCGAACAAAACTCAACACGCTAGTCTTTGTCGTCGTCATTGAGCTTCTGCACTAGCTCCAATGTGAATGGTTTCATAGACAGCTTCTGTCGCAGGACTTTCCACACTGTCACTGGAGTCATTTAGAGTTCACAGGATGCATGACGCACTGATTTCTTACGACTCCTTATGAATGTCTCTCGTACGCGCTCCACGTTACTTCATTCACATTGGGACGTCCGCTTCTTTTTGCCAAGTGCCCCGCGAGATTAGCCGAGCGGTCTCAGGCGCTGGAGTCATGGACTGTGCGGCTGGTCCCGGCGGAGGTTCGAATGGTTCAAACGTCTCTGAGCACTATGGGACTTAACATCTACGGTCATCAGTCCCCTAGAACTTAGAACTACTTAAACCTAACTAACCTAAGGACAGCACACAACACCCAGTCATCACGAGGCAGAGAAAATCCCTGACCCCGCCGGGAATCGAACCCGGGAACCCGGGCGTGGGAAGCGAGAACGCTACCGCACGACCACGAGCTGCGGACGAAAGCGGAGGTTCGAGTCCTCCCTCGGGCATGGGTGTGTGTGTTTGCGCTTAGGCTAATTTAGGTTAAGTAGGATGTAAGTTTAGGGACTGATGACCTTAGCAGTTAAGTACCATACGATTTCACACACATTTGAACAATTCTTTGCCAAGCATAAGCAACCCGTTGTAACGAATTTGTTGTGCTAGTGGTAAACGGCCTTTCTTGTTGGTGGCTTCTTACCGAACTTGGTTCTAAACATCCATTGAACAGCTGTAGCACACTTTGTCGAACTCAAACACAAGAAAGCTCGCTCAGTACCTGAACTCGCCATGTCTGAGACTAGCGCTATCGGCAAATTACCAAACTACGCTATGGCGGCATACATGAAAAAAAAAAAGCTTTCAGGGTTCCTCTTCAAAATGACATATGTATGATATCTGTACAATAATTGGTTCTTGTGCAATAAATAATTCAAAGTGTTCCCGGACTTTATGTTCTTCCTGCACATACATTTTACAGGCGCCGGTACCTAAACATTTTGACGGTCTGTAGCGTCGTTGGATGAAGTCACCAGACATGGTTTCCTACACAAAACTTGATATGCTAGGTCCTCTCTACAACCTCGATGATGATGATTGGTTTGTGGGGCGCTCAACTACTCCGTTATTAGCGCCTGTACAAAGTCCCAATCTTTGCTCAGTCCAATCTCGCCACTATGCAGGAATGATGATGAAATGATGAGGACAGCACAAACACCGAGTGATCTCGTGGCAGGTGAAAATCCCTGACGCCGCCCAGAATCGAACCCGGAACCCCGTGCTCGGGAAGCGAGAGCACTACCGTGAAACCACGAACTGCGGACAACAACCTCGCGAAGGGTATGAATTGAATTGTCGAACACCCTGTATCGTTCTATGGGTGTAGCGCCTCCGCCAGGGCGCCGACTGTCAAGGTGTGGTGCGTCGGCTGGGTGGCTTTTTTTACTGTGCGTGGCGACGGACTGATTACGGCTCGCGCGCAGCCGAGCCTGCGCAGGTCGCTGTGACGGACGGGCGAGACAGGTAGGCGGTCGGCCGGCCGCATGACGAATCGCTCAATCAGGAGCGCTCGGCGGGTACTGTGCCGCGTCCCGTGGCTCGCCGTGACCCCGGCCCGGGCCGGCCGAATCAATACGGGCCGCAAGCGCCGCCGCAGCGTCGCCCATTACACCCCCGGCCGGCTCCCGCAGCAAACACACCGCTGTGTTAATTCCTGCCATCCATCAAGACGTCCCGCACGATGACAGTCAATTACTCTTCGACAGCGCGGCCCAGCCAAACGCGCTCGGGGCGGCCTCGGTAGCCCGCGCCGAGTCCGCGGCGGTGCTCGGCCGAAAGACGGGGAGGGGGGAGGCGGCGAGGGGCGAGGGCCGAGCATTACGCTTCGAGCGCACGGGAGTTCGCTGTTGCAGTCTTCAGAAGCCAATTGTCCTGTGCTGTGACAGACAGTTCTATCGAACGAAGACTACAATTGCTATGACACTCACTCACGTCATTATATGAGGTCTTTCTTTTACACTCATGAGCATAAAAGCTGTATTACCTATACAATATCTACATCATACTGCGAAAGGTAACTAATGGTGTCTGGCGGAGAGTACTTCTGGTGCCACTAACTGATCGATCCTACCCTGTTCCAATCGCGAATGGCCCCTGGGAAGAATGATTGTCTGTAAGCCTCCGCATTGGCTCTCATTTCTCTAATTTTCTCGTCGTGGTTGTATGGGGGAGGAAGTAATACGTTGTCCGAAGCTTCCTGGAAAGTGCTCTCTCGAAGTTCTAGTAGTAAACCTCTCCGTGATAGTCAACGCCTCTCCTGAAAAGACTGCCAATGGAGTTTGTTGAACATATCAGCAACACTCTTGCCCTGGTTAAACGACCCAGTCACAAAACGCCCCGGTCTTCTTGGATTTCTCTGTTACTTCTATCAGTCCAACCTGGTAACGATCCCAAACTGATGAACAAAACAATCGGTCGGACAAGCAGCTTATAAGTCACTTGTTTCGTGGATCTACAGTATTAGTTTATTGTGTTAATCGGTTTTCGTTTCACAAGGCCATCATCAGACAGTTACTGACTATTGTCGTCAAACAAGTTAAAATTTCTGTAAACGACATTCGAAAAGAAGATATACATTTAGATTGAAACACAAACGCACAGTATATGACATCTGCGACAGTGTGGCCGTAATGCAATGTAAAAAGTACAAAATTGAACAATACGTAAATGTAAATGGAGTAAGCAAGAAAAAAACTTAACAAGGAAATAGGAAAATCATGCCTACATAACAGTTAAACAAAAGTAATAAAATAAGCTAAAATTAGTACTTGACAAGGCCACTTCAAGAGGTATAAAACATGCAGAGTGATACACAAACCAATTATAAGAAAGAATTATTAATTGTAACTACAGAATGTATGAAGAATTTGAGCAATATCAATAAGATAAAAAGAAATACGTAAATGCACGAAAATGGAGGAATGTGACGGAACATACAGTTGTGGTGGTAATGCATTTTAAAAAGTAAAAAGTTGAACAGTGTACAAATATAAAGGGAGCAAAATATTTATACTAAAGTCGAAAGCAATGCCTATACAATAGTTTGCGTTAGATAAATGAACCAAGTAAAATAAGAACAGTACTTGACGAGACAACTTCAAGAAGTACTAAACATGGAAAATAAAACAAGTACCAATTAATAGAAAGACTGAACAATTGTAACAACAGACTACATGAATTACACAGGCAATTTCAATAAAATAATAGAACTCAGTGAATATAGCAAAACGAGGGCATATGAAGGAACAGACAGAGTAGGAAGCAACGAAAAACTGAGAGGATTATGTGAAGTTCAGAAGACGGGTCATATTAACCTGTGTCTGATAATTTAAGGTTAGATCTGGACTGTGGACTACATGTCTGTTGATTTACATGGCTTCCAGAAGATTAAGTTTTTGGCCTTTGTTTGCTAAATGAAGGACATGGGACTCTGGTTGGTAGTTGCAGCCCTCAGAATAAATCAATACTGCAGAATTAAAGCAAACTAACGCTTTTCATTTATTATAATGTTGTTCTGCAAAAAACCGACGGAAATTTCAATTAACATAAATTATATTTCCTTCAAATTGTGCCTATGCATTTTAGTCTGGCATCTGTATATAATGGCACCAAAATAAACTAAAATGACTGTACTACCTATCACTGTATTTGTCCTTAGTTAGCTCTGCCATTTTTAGTTGACGTCCGAAAGATAGCAGGTCTTCTTTTTAGCATATCAGGAGTGCTCTAAATGTAACAGGAATTTTGCAGTTTCACTTCTTCTATTAGTCAGTTTCGTGCAATTATTTCGTTGTTGCGAAAAATATTAGCACTCTACTAGCCGATTCAGATATTTAGTCTGTTTTCAGGTGAATGAAGGTACTATGTGTTTTGGTACTGTCGGCGATTATTTTATTTTACACAAAGCTGGGTTGGAGAATTTCTGTTACATTTTGCTGCACGAACGTAAAAGAGTGCGACAACATTTTAGTAAAGTTAGATGTAGCTTTTGAAGAGTCATGAATCGAGCAAGGGTAAACGAGTAGCATAAGCATTTTGAAAAAGGTCGTGAAGCGTTGAAGATGACATGTGAAAAAGCATACCATATTTGAAAGAATACGAAATATCCAAGACTGGCGATGTTTTCTTAGGCTCTAAAATCAACCAGGACTTCAATGCGAGGTGCTCTCAGTAGTTTCCGCAATGAAACTGCCATAAAATCGAAACAGATTTTTGTCATTTGTAAAGTACACAAGCAACAAGGCACAATCCATACCTTCACTGCGCAACAGCAATGGTAACATTACCGATGAAAGTGCCACTTGTTGTGAGCAGACAAAACTACTTTTGTCCGGCCATAACTGTCGGTTTTTTTTATTTCTCTGGGAGAAGGTTCATCAAACTGGAACACAAATATTAGTTTACTTAATTACACAAAGGAATAAAAGACTTAATTGCCACAGAATCGCTTGAAAATTTACAACTGACATTGGCTATGAAAGCATCACTTGATGCACTAATAAAGAAACTATTTTCTATAGGTTCAGTGTTCAACCTTTACGAAAGAACAACTTCATCAGAACTTTACAGTCTTGTTGGTCCTACACTATGATGTTGACACCTTCAGAGATCACAAACTCGGCTCGTCTCTCTAACGCCTGTGGTATTGATATACGTTGCCAACTTTGCTGTGTCACTGTGATATTTGGACGATACCACACCACTGAAGCTGGGTTACTACACACCGTTTTCCGAACTTCCTCCCCCAAGAGAACAAAGTAAATTTTCCAGAATTTGAGTCGAGAATAGCTGCCAACTGAGTAACTTAGAAGTAGATATCCTAGAGGTAGAGAAGCAGTATAAATCATGTATCAAACGTAAGTCCAGACTTCATACCATGTGGTTACTTCCTGAATTTGCTAATTCAATAGCTCCATACTTAGCGATCATAAACAACTGTTCGCTCGACGAAAGATTCCGTAACTTAAGACTGAAAACTGCACATGTCGTATCAGTACTAAAGACAGGTAATAGCAGTGAACAACTGAATGGCTGGTCTACATCAGTAATGTCTATTTGTGGCAGGGCTCTGGAATATATACTGTATTCGAATACTATGAATTACCTCGAAGAAATCGATTTGTTAAGAGAAAGTCAGCACCTATTTAGAAAATACTAGCCGTCTGAAATACAGCTAGCTATTCATTAGCATGAAGTAATGAATACCAGCAAAATGGTATCTTATATTGATTCCATATTTCAAGATTTCCAGATGCCCTTTGAGACCGTTCCTCTTAAGCGACTCCTAATCATATTGTGTGCTTACAGAGTATCACCTCAGTTGTGCGACGGGTTTCGTGAGTTCATGTCAAGAAGAACAAACACTGTTCTTACTAACTGACGGCTAGTCATCGAGTCAAATACAAGTGATATCTGGCGCTCCCCAAGAAATGTGTCATAGGCCCTACACTGTTCGTAAACAATATAAACAATTTAGGAGATAATCTGAGCAGCCCTCTTAGATTTTTTTTTTTTTGCAGATGATGCTGTCATTTACAGTCTCGTAAAATCATCAGATGATCAAAACCAATTGCAAAATAATTTACAATAGTATTTGCATGCTGTGAAATATGGCAAATGACACTCAATACTGAAAAGTCTGAAATCATCCATATGCGTACTAAAAGGACTCCCTAACTTTCAGTTACGCGGTAAATCACACAAATCTACAGGCTCTGAATTCAACTGAATCACCTAGAATTAGAATAACTTCAATTGGAATCATCATTATCATATAGATAATGATGCGGGGAAAGCTAAGCAAAGACTGCGATTTATTGACACATCACTCAGAAGATGTAACAATTCTACCAAAAAGACTACCTACACTTGCGGCGTGAATTCCGCGTCAGATACACTGGAATCAGAGGACACTGGACATCGGAAAAGTTAAAATAAACTCAGCTCATTTTGGATTACCCACAAAATACGGGAATAAGTGTCACTAATATGATACGCGATTTGGGATGTAAATCATTAATACAAAGGCGTTTTCCGTTGAGGCTGGATCTTTTCACGAAATTTAAATCACCAACTTTCTCCCCTGATTACGAAAACCTACATAGGGAGAAACGAACATCACAATAAAATAAGAGAAATCAGAGCTCCCAAGGGAAAATCTGAGTGTTCGTCTTTCCCGCGCTGTTCGAGAGTGGAACAATACTGCAGTAATGCTCCAACCTCCCTATTCACCAGACATGAGCCCATTGACTTTTCTTATTTACAAAAATAAAGAAAACTTTAAAGGGCTATCGTTTTGCAATAATAAGTTACATTAAAAACGCATCGATGAGGGAGCTACACGCTGTCTTAAAGGCGGAGTTTCGGAGATTGGAAAGAAAACCTATAAAATAAGTGCATAATATCCATTGACGACTGTTTTGAAGGTGATATCATTGTCCTAATTAGAAAAATTTCCGTTATTTTCTGAACAGTTGTTAGTTGTAGGTGGCCATAATGTCGAATTATAAGTTGAAAGAAAAAAAAGTGATGACATAAATATCAAAGAAATTTACGGACATGTAATTATGAGCTTGCCTCCAGAGGCAGTATTTGCTAAATAAAAACTCATCGTTTACAAAGCGCAGTAGATTAAATTATTTTTCTCCACAATTAAGGCCGTCTAAGGAGAAACACTTCTGATTCTAATACTAGAAACCATTATTTTACTTAGTTTCTAAATTCATGTTTGTTTTGTATTCTAATGGACCTGTTGCATGTAGAAGACTCTTGACATAGTAAGATTATGACAAAAATATAACAGAGCGTTAAGATGCAATAATTTAGGAAACTTCGGAATCCAGGAGTGAATCACAATAGTAAACTTCCCTTGACACTAAGCTCTGATTCGCCGGCCGTGTTGGACGAGAGGTTCTAGGCGCTACAGTCTGGAACCGCGCGACCGCTACGGTCGCAGGTTCGAATCCTGCCTCAGTCATGGATGTGTGTGATGTCCTTAGGTTAGTTAGGTTTAAGTAGTTCTGAGTTCTAGGAGACTGATGACCTCAGAAGTTAAGTCCTATAGTGCTCAGAGCCATTTGAACCATTTTTAAGCTCTGATTCGGCACAGGAAATAATATTTTGTGGTGCTAAAATTTTTCATTTTCTACCAGTCATGCTCGTGTTTCCGTACTCTGATCGATAAGTAACAACTAAGTGATAAATACAACACTTTTGCTTCGTCGTTAAACGATTAAATGCATAAATTTAGTATAAATGATTTCTACTTTTCGTAAACAGTCTTCTGTACCATGCCAGCCATCGTATTAATCTCTCCATATCCACATGCACAACATATATTGCTTTACACTTTATGGTGATATCTAATCCTACAAACTGTCTCTATGTTTCTTTCAACGCATTGTTAACAATGTCTTTGTGCTGTCACACTTGTGACTCAAACCTATGTGTTATAGTAAAATGGTTCTCTACAGCACTTTTTCCCTCTCTTATTCCCACAATCTCTTTATTTCACAATTAAGCTGTCCACTAAAATTTGAACCACATCAGCAACCCAACCCTACCAGATTAGTCTGTTTTCATGATGTTCGCCCGCAGCTCGTGGTCGTACGGTAGCGTTCTCGCTTCCCGCGCCCGGGTTCCCGGGTTCGATTCCCGGCGGGGTCAGGGATTTTCTCTGCCTCGTGATGGCTGGGTGTTGTGTGATGTCCTTAGGTTAGTTAGGTTTAAGTAGTTCTAAGTTCTAGGGGACTGATGACCATAGATGTTAAGTCCCATAGTGCTCAGAGCCATTTCATGATGTTCCTGTGATTAAACAGGTTACCACTTTCCCTTCATACTGCAGACTTAAGCGAGACACATATGGCAAGGGAACATTCCTGTATATTGAGTCCTGGTGTAGTCTACACCCTGTAGACCTCGCAGCATACAGGTCCGCCTCTGCAATACAGCGAGTGAGACACATTCAAATTGGCATTCAAAGGGGCGTATCTCATCAACAGTCTGTTTCGTAATATCTCACATCCTTTATTCACACAGATTAAATTTAACATAAACTTTCTCTGGGAATGGTGTCGTGTGATGTTGTAAAGGAACTATCACTGAATAGATCTGATGTTTCGGTACCCTTGAAGCAGTAGTCCTCTGTGTCTACTGGTATACTATATTGCCGAGGATCCGCTTACTTTCCTTCGCGACTGCTCTACTGGAAGTGACATGTCATACTTAAAAAGAAAGAAATCTGTTGATAGTATTGCTCTCCTGTTGTGGAAGCAGTAGGAAACTTCATTAGATTGGCTTTCTGTGATGGAAGGAATGGTAATCCGCTGTTGTCCATTGCCTCATTCAGTATAAGCCATGCGAAATGGCAGGGAGCTAGGTGGAGGAGTGGTAAGTTTCGGGCTTTAATAAAAACTATAATACTTTAAATACATATATTTAAATATTCTAAAACTCAGAATATGAAGACAGCTTTAACATTTTCTATTACAATGCAACATGTCCATAATGGACAACAGGAAATAATAATTCTGAACCCAATGAATTTCATTAAAAATAACTCCAACCAAAAGCGACTATTAAACTCACAAACAGAAACCTTAAAGTATTCTGATAAATTTTTCTGTCAATTAAGCTCGCAAAACTCAATGACGATGCATAAACTTTAAAACAATAACTTTCAGTGTTTAAAACACGTTCTTTAAAGAAAACAAAATACCAGGTTCACAACTGTAATTTCCAAAACCTACGGCCATGCAAGCTCTGCTGTACAAAGTGAATGCCACAGATGCAAAGTGGTCGCAGCGAACCACCTCTGCCGGCCGGAGTGGCCGAGCGGTTCTAGGCGCTACAGTCTGGAACCGAGCGACCGCTACGGTCGCAGGTTCGAATCCTGCCTCGGGCATCGATGTGTGTGATGTCCTTAGGTTAGTAAGGTTTAATTAGTTTTAAGTTCTAGGCGACTGATGACCTCAGAAGTTAAGTCGCATAGTGCTCAGAGCCATTTGAACCATTTGAACCACCTCTGTTTACTGGAGCGTACGCCACCACTTCCACGTAACTGATTGTAGTTTCAAAACTTTTACAATATAATAAATAAGCTACCTGCAATACATCAAATATATAAAACCGTGTACCGAGCGAGGTGGCGCAGTGGTTAGACACTGGACTCGCATTCGGGAGGACGACGGTTCAATCCCGCGTCCGGCCACCCTGATTTAGGTTTTCCGTGATTTCCCTAAATCGCTCCAGGCAAATGCCGGGATGGTTCGTTTCAAAGGGCACGGCCGACGTCCTTCCCCGTCCTTCCCTAATCCGATGAGACCGATGACCTCGCTGTCTGGTCTCCTTCCCCAAACAACCCAACCCAACATAAAACCGTAAGTACAGTTACTACACACCTAGTCTCAATAGCCGAAAGTACTTAAAACTTGAAGACAATCTATGAAATATTACACAACTGTCACAGCAGAAGGAGGTCGGGAACCTTACAGGCCAGAAATAAGGAAGTACCGATTAACTGCACTATAAGTTAATGGCAAAATCACTTGCCCACCTCTCGGGTCACAACTATACAGTAACTTTTGATAAACGGCAACACTTCCCTACGTGTATGGCAGTGGAACACGTATTCACGATGTTACACTTTATTCTAGATTCACCTTAGGTTGCAATGCAGTCTCAGTGACCTCTTAATAAACCATAATACGTCAGACTTCGGAACCAGGATTATAAAGGCCGGTAGGTTCCCTAGAACGAAGCCGGTAACCTCTTGAAGGAACTTAGGAACTTATTAAAGACAGATGCTGTCTATACTAACACAAACGCAGTCTGGTCGAAGTAAGCTGGTCTAGTACCACAGTAGAAATTTATTCGTGACAGAGTGTAAATTTAAAATACGCCCAGCTGCAGTGACGTTCTCCCAACGGCTCCTCTCAAAGCGCACCACTGTAGAGGTAAATATTGTCTGTCTGTCTGATACACTCCTGGTCAGCGAAATCTCCCGAAGAATTCACACCACTGGACGCGAGACTTATACGCTACATTGGCCTTCTGCACGAGGCCAAACCCAGAAACCCAGCTGAGCGTTATTGTCGCAGACATTACACTCAAACCATTTGCAGAGCAAAATACTGCCACTTGTTACCTTTGTAAGAGCACTGTCGCCAGAGAGCTCTACCCTCGCATGCGCTCCTCTGTAGTCACGCATCTTCCGTCTGCCCTCTGGTAACAACCACCTAAAATGCGCATACATCACTCAGTCATCACAAGCGTGACAGGTAAATTGCGCGTTACGGCTCACAATGATTACATGACAGGTGAATGAAGTGTGTATCCCTGGTCGTCGTGCGAGACATCGGCCGCGCAGCATTATTCGTTCTTCCCGTGTAGCCGTTACGACTGGAACCTGGTGGCGATTAGATTATGCCATATTGGCTGATGTATCCTTTGCTGGTTTGCAGAGTGGATGTGTAGATAAGGAACGAGATCGAATATATTTGAGTAAAGAACGAGTGGCACACGGAACGAGGCAGCTAACGTTGACGTGCACGCAGACGGCATATCCAGCGTCACGAGACACAGCACTGTCGGCACGCGGGATAATCTGGTTAACGTGATTATGCATTCTCAGCGCTCCCCAGCTGCGGTTTTCGCCTTTATTTGGCCTCCAAACTACACGTTTTTTTCAGAAAATCGATGTCCGTAAAATTCCTACGTTAACACTACTAAAACGCACATTTCCTCCCTTGTCCATATGCTACTCATGTTATTCTGTCCATGGTGTACATAAATAAAAAACATCAATATACCTGAATACGTAATAAGACAAAAAGAAAATTGTCCAGTTAGTAAGGACATCAACTTTTAAAAGTTCACCAAATCCAACAAACTCACTACTGATAGAGAACGTGCTTTTGTTTACCCATTGAAGCGCCAAAGAAACTGATATAGGCATGCGTATTCAAATACAAAGATATGTAAACAGTCAGAATACGACGCTGATCACCTGCATCCGTCCGTGTCCATTGTGTATTCCGACGGACTTGGGAAATTCCAGCAGGACAATACGGCACACCACACGTCCAGAATTGCTACAGAGTGGGTCCAGGAACACTCTTCTGAGTTTAAACACTTCCGCTGGCCCCAAACTCCCCAGATATGAACATTATTGAGCAAATCTGGAACGCCTTGCAACGTACTGTTCGCCGGCCGCGGTGGTCTCGCGGTTCTAGGCGCGCAGTCCGGAACCGTGCGACTGCTACGGTCGCAGGTTCGAATCCTGCCTCGGGCATGGATGTGTGTGATGTCCTTAGGTTAGTTAGGTTTAAGTAGTTCTAAGTTCTAGGGGACTGATAACCACAGCAGTTGAGTCCCATAGTGCTCAGAGCCATTTGAACCATTTTTGCAACGTACTGTTCAGAAGAGATCTTCGGCCCCTCGTACTCTTACGGATTTATGGCGAGTCCTGCCGTATTCATAGTGCCAGTTCCCTCCAGTACTACTTCAGACATTGGTCGAGTCCATTCCATGTCGTGGTGCGGGACTTCTGCGACCTCGCGGGGGCACTACACGATATTAGGCAGGTGTACCAGTTTCTTTGGCTCTGCTGTGTTTAACATCAAGTATTATGGAAATTATTTCAACTAATTCCTACAACCATTTAGAAAACGCGAAGCTGGAAACAATTAGATACAACAGGACTCTTACTGACTTAATCTCTCTTCTGCAACGTTGTGACTCTACCCACTACGCTTGGCTGTAGCTGTTTGATAAGCGACTTTGTATTTTATCTTATTATCTTTTATAGGCTTCACTAGCCGAAATGTTGTAAATTTATATTTAATTATAAAATATCCTGACAAGAACGACAGGTTTTTCATGAATCTTGATTGTGCAGTTGCCTTAAAACGGCTTACTCACATAACACGCGAGTCCTAACGTGATAATAACTAAACACAAAAAGTCATGTAAACGTAGGCCTCCGCGGCCGATGTCACAGTCAATAATACACGTTTGGGTTTGAGGCCGCATTGTCAATTATAAAATTACGACGTTTCGGCAAGACGCCTTCCATAGCAGTACACCCTGAGGAAGGCGTCTTGTAACAGTCGCTGAAACGTCGGAATTTTATAGTTGACAATGCGGCCTCAAACCCAGAAGAATTTTACTGCCTTAAAGTCTTGTAGCACCAGTATGATGGTTCCCGTCATTTTATTCCAACAGATCGTAGCAAAAACGAGTTGTAACGCGTTAATAACTAAATACGAAAATTGATAAATCACCAATATGACGTTTCCCGTCGTTTTATTGCAACAAATCTTACCAATAACGATTCATTCTCGAGACATTAAATATACTGGTGCTTCATAAACATCATATATTCACGGGGTGTAAAGTATAATATAAAACTCTCCGAATATGAGCTTCTGCTGAACACTATAAAGACAATATGTCAAAAAACTGGTTCAAATGGCTCTGAGCACTATGGGACTTAACATCTTAGGTCATCAGTCCCCTAGAACTTAGAACTAATTAAACCTAACTAACCTAAGGACATCACACACATCCATGCCCGAGGCAGGATTCGAACCTGCGACCGTAGCAGTCGCGCGGTTCCGGACTGAGCGCCCAGAACCGCGAGACCACCGCGACCGGCGACAATATGTCATCTCGCTTTCTACAGGCCTCAAACATTCCGTTTGTGACGCAGGAAACGTTCTTGGTTGCTACTGGCTCTACTTTGCGTCACACGTCACCAAAGATTGATGACTAAATGGTTGCTCAACATGAAATGGAATGAAGTTACGTTCAAATGGTTCAAATGGCTCTGAGCATTATGGGACTTAATATCTGAGGTCATCAGTCTCTAGAAATTAGAACTACATAAACCTAACTAACCTAAGGGCATCACAAACATCCATGCCCGATGCAGGATTCGAACCTGCGACCGTAGCGGTCGCGCGGTTCCAGACTGAAGCGCCTAGAAGCGCTGGGAAACATCGGCCGGGTGAAGGAAGTTACATCAAGAAAGTCTTGTCGTACCACATCAAAGTTAGCTAACTCGTTCCGTATGACGATGGCGCCATACTACATGTATCATCGTCATTATCACAGCAGACATTTTGCTCAAAGTCAGCACATACCCGATGTTTATTATCAACGGTGCTCTTTCGAATCTGCTGACAGTAAGGCGCTCTGCAGACACGCCCAGTGCCTTATCTTCTGGCAGCGAGCTACTATTACGTCCTTACAGAGATGACGAATAGATACGTGGTAGTATTTACGTTTACTGTGTGATGTCTTGTTTACCGAAGGAAAATTAAACACCGTACAGGAGAGAATAACGTTCCAGAAAGCACCACTGCGGCGTGAAAGCGGATTAGAGGCTGCGGTCGGCGTCGGCTGCAGATTTACGGCTCGGCTTAAGCGGCGGCCGTTGCCGGGCGACAATGACGGCAAGTGGCGCCGGAGACACTGCAGGGTCGGGCGCCGGGCCGCGGGCACGGACGCGCTAAGTAGCGGCGGGCCCCCTAAATCACGGCTAATGGCGCGCGGGTAATGAATTGTCGCGGCCGCGCGGATGATAAAGGGGCTGCGGGCGCGCCGGCCGGCACGGCCGCTCTGCAAGGGCACGCCGCGCTCTGCCAGTCTGCGACGCAGCGCTCTCCTCAGGTTGCGACATTGGATGTATAATGAGGAGTGGGCTGAGAGGGACCTTCACGTAAGACACCACTTACTGTTCATTAATACAAGGTACGTTAAAAAATTATCACTTCACAAGTGGTAGTACAGGTCTAAACTAAAAGAAACGTGCGTATAATGATACGTCTATAAACCAATACCTGTTGAGATATTGCCCAATCTGTTATTCCAGTCTGTTTGTTGCATACAAGTAGATACCATTGACCACGGCCGAGAAAAAATTCGGCTCGTGGGCTGTGCCCTGGCATAAGTGCAATAGCACTCAGCCAAACTGCACACTACCCCCACTGCCACGGCACGCTGTCTGTAGATCAGGAGGGGGAAAATAGCAAACGTGCCGCATTTAAACGGAAATTTGGTCGCACTGCATAGGGCTTGGTCGTGTATTTCACATTTCTGTTGGAAATAGGGGTAGTATTTGCGTATCGTGCAAGTACGACGTGTATTACCGTCATAAAACCCGATTTTCCAAGATGACAACGCAGATGACAAAGTATAACATATACTCAGTATTACAGTTTTAAAAATGACTTTTTCTCGGTAAACGTATACCGTTTTCAATCATAGGAATTATAAGGTCAGCCGGTTTGATACAATTGGTACAACTGACTGGTTTCGTCACCTACTAAGCGTGTCTTCATCAGACTGAAATTTTGACAGACACTATAAAATGGTACACACAAAGTTAAGTAGAACAAAAAACATATTAAGGGGAGGTTTACTATCTTTGGCCCAAAAAAAGCATGTTCTTTGAGAATTTTTTTCGCAAGATTTGTTATAGATATCAATGTCACATTAGATCATAATGTTTATTGCTATTTCCTCTAGAAACTGGAATTTTTTTGACCGGAAATGTCGAAGAGCAAAGGCGGAAATGCCGTCGGAACGAAACAAAATTTCGATGTAGGCCTCCACGCGCTGTATGTCGCAGATCAGCCGGCTCGTCTGAAATCATAATAGAGTTGAAGTTAGAGAAGTATATAAGATTCTTTAGGAGTTGTACCTCTCTTAAGTTATTTGGACCATAGGAAGCAAAATGGCGGCCATTTTAAAAAAAAATAGGGTTTTTTTCATTGACTTTTCGACTTCGTCGGCCAAGTAAAAATATTTATGTTTGATGGATCGGAATAAAAGTGGTACAACTCCTAGACAATTTAGTTAGCTTCGGTAGAAACAAAGAATCATGCCAATCGGTTCAGAAGGTTGGAAGTTTTGACTACATATAAATGCAATATTATGTGACGTACGTTCAATCTGCTATTCCGGGTCCATAAACTAGTCCTCCCTCTTCCTCATAGAGGGCGTTATGCTCGATCTGGGCCATCCTGCGCTGTTCCAGAGCAGCTCGTACGGTTTTCGGCCGCTTGAATCCGGTGGTCTCCGAATGCTTGGCGAACTGCGTCGAGTAGAGTCATGGTCATGGTCTTCAGAATTGCTGAATATCTTTCGTTTAAACTGCTCACTGCCAGGAAAGTCGCAGTCTCCACAGTCTTCACACCAGGATGCAAATGTTTGGGGGCTAACTTCCAAACACACGCGTTCAAACTTTCATTTTAATTTCGTGTGTTTCCTCCGAAGCACCGGTACAATAACTCGTCCTCCGAAAGAAAAAACTTGTGCGTGAAAAAGGCCGATTTCAGGCAGGTGCATTTTTTTTAACAGCGAATAACAAACATTTCCGTTCCATATTCGAAAAAAACCGTTTCAAAGGTGAATTCTAAACACTTCTATGGATCCAAAAAAGGCAATTTAAAAAAATCGATTTTTTGAACCAAAAGATAGTAAACCTTCCCTTAACTAAGATAACCATTTTTGTGATGTACAAAGGTTACTTAGGTAAAACTGCATTACGAGAAAGCAATGGTAGCCGGCAGCTGTGGCGGAGCGGTTCTAGGCGCTTCAGTTCGGAACCAAGCTGCTGCTACGGTCGCAGGATCGAATCGTGCCTCGGGCATGGCTGTGTGTGATGCTCTTCGGTTAGATAGGTTTAAGTAGTTCTAAGTCTAGGGGACTGATGACCTCGGATGTTAAGTCCCATAGTGCATAGAGCCATTTGAACCATTGGAAAGCAATGGTCAGAAATTAGAGCAGCTATTCTCAGGTCAAAAATAAAATAAGTTCCAGTCTTTTCACGTATGCGTAGCAAGGAATAACATCTGACTGATGGCCGATTGGGTTAAATTTTTTGTCACGAGAACAATACAAGTAACGCCGCCTATCGGGCACAAACAGTCACACATGCCCACTGGAACATTATAACAGAAATAACTGAAAAAGACAGTTAATTATGAAACCAAATTACAAGGGAAGAGCTTAATGTATTTTTGAAATTACACTGTAGTCAAGCAGATGAAGTATAGGAGTCATCTAATAGGCTTTACAGAAATTACTATTACCTAAACGACAGAATAATACAGAACATTTATGCAAACAGCTGTACTCTCCAAAAAATATCTGCATGAACGTAATTATAGTAGTACGCAACTGTGAGATTCGAAGAAGATTATGTATCGGAATTAGGAGCAGAAAAATATAATAAATATAGAAGAACCAAAATTCTTCAGGTAATGGAGTAATCCATTGAAAAATTTTTTGTTACGATGATGCCATCGTTCTTAGAAATGTTCTTGAAAATCTCCAGCTCTTCGTGTACGTACAGTCTATGACCTTTCATTTCGCTATGTAGAATGGAAATTTCTTCAACACTTTTCAGTTTGTGACTTGAAATTAACAGATCATCATCAAAAGTGGAATTTTGTACATTACTGCCTCTTTTTCTCAGTAATGTTCTTTGTACGTGACATTAAAGGATGTTCCAGTTGGTCCTTTATAACAAAAGGGACATGTATCACAAGTGATTTTATACACTCCTGAATTGTACATTGGACCAACTCTGGACTTGAGATTGTGAATAACATTTTTAAGCAAATTGTTGTTGGTGGAGAAGGTAACTTCGCATACGTATTTTTAATAAAACGACGACAAATTTTATAAGAAACAAGGCCTAGAAATGGAATCGGGAAAATGGTTTTGTGCTTGTTACTGTCAGAAACGAAATTTAGAAATTTATGGTATGGTCTTATGGGACCAGAATGCTTAGGTCATCGGTCCCTAAGCTTACACAATATTTTAATCTAACTTTAACTTACGCTAAGGACGACACACACACTCATGCCCGAGGGAGGATTCGAACCTTCTACGGGGGGAGCCGCGTGGACCGTGAAAACCCGCCTGAGACGGCGCGGCTACCCCGCGCGGCACTGTCAGAAACAGCATCGCTGCCTACAGTGTTCACTTGGCGTTAGTTTTAAGTTTGAAGACCTTTTTTTCAACTATCCAGGGATCATAGCCGTTAGTAAACGCAATAGTGTTTATTATATTCATCTCTTTGTTAAGCTTGTTCGATGACGAAGGTACAGAAACTCTAAGATGAATGGCTGAATGGAAAAATACTTTTTTATGGGAATGGGGATTCACTAAGCTAGAGTGGCACAATTTGATATGTATTAGTTGCATTTTGAAAAATATCGAAGGAAGTCTGTCGTTTTCAATAACAATACTGAACTCCAAGTAATAAGGGTGACGATCGTTTTTTTTTAATTCATAAATGAAGCTGATTTATTTCATAAAGACTATTGAAAATTTAAAAAAAAAGATGAATTCCTTCCCGGAAACCACTGTATATGATCGAAATGTCGTCCACGTGTCGAGCATACGGCAAAATACTCGGATCAGCAGAAGAAAAATTACTGAAGAATTTCTCTTCTAGCGAACTGATGAAAATATCGGCTAAGATGCCTGCCAGGCCGTCAGGCTGATGGTATAGTTTGCCATTGAAAACAAAAAAAAATGTATTTTACTACTACTTTTAGCAAACGAATTAGGTCAGCGGTTTGCTCGTCAAAAATATCTTTTTCAAAAGTACATGAGCGTTTGAACAGGTACGTTAGTATAAAGGTTCGTATTGTCTAATGTAAACAGTTTAGCATCTTGGTCAGACCGCTGATCTTTGACTTTACTGACTTGATTTTGACTATTGACGACAGAATAATTATTTCGAGAAACAAACGAGTTTTTTTTATTTCATTGAGAAGAAACGTAGCTAATTCATTATGTGCACGGTTCATAGGGTTCAGGGTTGGTGAATTTAAGTACTTTAAACTGGGAACCCAATTTTGGCGCCTCTGAATTCATATTAATAAGCTGTTTTTATACTATTCTCAGTATATACTCAGTATTACTTAATTATTTTTAGCGCACTGAAGGTATAATAGAATTTTTATGAGACTCAAACTGTCAGAATACGGACAGACGTGAACTATTTCAGAAGCTTTCGCCTTCAGTTTGTCAAATAATTGTGAATTATTTAGTTTCATAATCTATGAAACGTCTTTCACGCACACATGTACTGTCCAAAATATTGTAGCATTTTTGTAACTTCATGAGGGAATTGTGCAAAATAATTTAGGCGTCCTGGGAAATGTTATGGTATAAGGATATGTGTTTAAAACGGAAATTACACTGTAGATCAGTCAGTTACACAACGCTATTTTCTTTCTAAATGCATCCCCTTCAAACCAGAAGTAACTTGTTTCTCACTATGCAGCGTCGTATTGTGGACAGTACGCTGTCAATTGCACTTGACATACGAGGTGTGCAATCGATTCTGGGCGTTTCTACGCTCCTTCTTCCTTCATAGATCGTCAAAAACCTGGGATTTTAAATCGAAAAATCGTTCTAGGTATGCCGCTTGATTTAATCAACATACTTTGCAGTATTATATAATAGGGAGTCTCCATACTCCTCGTTCAGTTCCAACGTAAACTGTTGGAATTGGCAGTGAAATAATCGATACAACTTGAGAAATTTTGCTATTCAGGTCACCAACATTTTCAAGTGCTCCATGTCTGCAAATCTGGCACCAAGTTCTTGTTGACGGACAGAACAATAAATCGCACCTAGCGATCGTTGTAATTTTTTGCTCTTTCCCTATCAACTAAAACTGTAATTCTGTATGTATGGTATTGTAAAGTCGTTCTGTGGCAAATTTACGGTATCCGTTGATTATGCGACAGCACAATAGATACTGAGAGTTCTTGTCCCTCTCTTCTGTCACTCTCATTCAGTTTTAAAGGTTGTGACGACAGATTCGTAGATTGCCTCTTTTTGCGCCAACAGTCACTGGACCTGTGAACGTCTTTCGTACCATGAACAAATAGCGAATAGTAAACTGAGCTGGCTGGCACCGCGATTCTGTCGAACTGAAAAGACTTGTGCCGTCCGAAAAATGCCACGCCGCAGTACTAACTTAAATGTGGCGCTACGCCGAGTATTTCTGAGAAGGACCGAGGCCCAAACAAAGCAGAGACAGGGCGAGCCTTTCTCCACAAGCGGCTCGCACACCTGGCTCACTAGCCGTCTGGCAGACCGTGGCTGGCCCTACTACAAGACAGAGCTGCATGTGGTGACCATGAATCCTTGCCACCGAGCGAGGTGGCGCAGTGGTAGCACACTGGACTCGCATTCGGGAGGACGACGGTTCAATCCCGCGTCCGACCATCCTGATTTAGGTTTTCCGTGATTTCCCTAAATCGCTCCAGGCAAATGCTGGGATGGTTCCTTTCAAAGGGCACGGCCGACTTCCTTCCCCATCCTTCCCTAATCCGATGAGACCGATGACCTCGCTGTTTGGTCTCTTCCCCCAAAACAACCCCAAACCTGGCACATCCTTCAGCCGCTCTTCGCAGTGAATCGCGCATTGTTTCAATACACCATCCAGGCTGTGTCACATGCACTGGGCACACGCTCCTGTAACGTCTGCTTGTTGTCAATAAGCTGTCACGCACCAACGCTTTTATATGCACCCACAGCTAGAAAGCTAATGGGTTCAAGTTTGGTGAATGGGGAAGCCATCAGGACCTTCTCGACTTATCCGTCGCCCATGGAATTCTGCGGTGAGGTACTATCGTATGATCTGATGAAAATTGGGCAGCGCTCTGTCTTTCTGCAAGGATAATGTTCTCAATTAGCGCTGGTAATTTATCGCTTAGAAAATGGTAATATGATAACATCGCCTACACCACTGAATGCTACATATTAGTCTCCCAAGTAATACTGCCCTATCTCAAAAGATATCGGTATCCAGAGATACAACTGTAGGAACTGTAACTCTAGTTTCGAACAGTACTACCTCTGTAGCATTGTGTGATACTTATTTTAAACACCATGTACAGTAAAGTTTTTGTATGTCTTATGGACGGAAAGTAATGGAAAAGCATCAAATTCGAGTAGGAAATTTTTCAGAGCCTACATGCTTTAGTTTCCCAAGTTCGCCATAACCAGACATGAGCCAAAGATGTACGATTGGCGACTGGAGAGCTATTGACAACTTGGATGTTGTGGAGTGTTACTGTGATCGAGGCAATATGAGGCTGAGATTGAAGACTGAAAAATGACCTCATACCTCTCCTTTCCAGACAGAGAGTTTTTTATGTGTTGTACCCTCCTAGATGACAGTTCAATAGTTCTACTTCCGAAGGAGGCCGATTTTGAGCTAAAAAAACAGAAAATAATAGTTTATTTTAGTAAAACTGTTTAATAAGGAGTACTTAAGTTGGGTACGATCCAAGTCCGCATGGGTGTTAATATACAGGGTGATTCAAAAAGAATACCACAACTTTAAAAATGTGTATTTAATGAAAGAAACATAATATAACCTTCTGTTATACATCATTACAAAGAGTATTTAAAAAGGTTTTTTTTCACTCAAAAACAAGTTCAGAGATGTTCAATATGGCCCCCTCCAGACACACGAGCAATATCAACCCGATACTCCAACTCGTTCCACACTCTCTGTAGCATATCAGGCGTAACAGTTTGGATAGCTGCTGTTATTTCTCGTTTAAAATCATCAATGGTGGCTGGGAGAGGTGGCCGAAACACCATATCCTTAACATACCCCCATAAGAAAAAATCGCAGGGGGTAAGATCAGGGCTTCTTGGAGGCCAGTCAACACTCATTCTCGGCCGTCCAGAACTTTTCCCTTTGCACAAACACCCATTCTCTGTAAACTGTTTATACCATCGTTTAATACACCACCTAACAGGAGGTTTAACACCATACTTCGTTCGAAATGCACGCTGAACAACTGTCGTCGATTCACTTCTGCCGTACTCAATAACATAAAAAGCTTTCTGTTGAGTGGTCGCCATCTTAGCATCAACTGACGCTGACGCCTAGTCAGCAGCGCCTCAAGCGAACAAATGTACAACTAAATGAAACTTTGTAGCTCCCTTAATTCGCCGACAGATAGTGCTTAGCTCTGCCTTTTGTCGTTGCAGAGTTTTAAATTACTAAAGTTGTGGTATTCTTTTTGAATCACCCTGTATATTTAATAATGTCGTGGATCACAATGATAACTGTTTATTACTGAGAACAGCACTGAATGGCAAGCAAATACCACATTCATTTAAGTATATCTTTGGTAAATGGGTGCTGGCAGAAACCAAATAAAATAAAAAATTACAATAAAATAAATTTGGTGCACAGTTCTAACTAAAGACACTAGCTCGCTGCAGAATCCAAAGCTCCTATCATAGTCGGCTATCAAAGAGTTCAGCGAGCGGCGTTGCGTTCTCACCTAAGTGCATTTCGAGCAGCGATGGTGTACGGACCCCTTGAGGGCCCGTCTTCGTCGACGTCTATCATTCACGGCTGCATCAGGCAGCGACTGTCTTTAGCTTTTAGTTGCGTCATGAGGTACCCACAGCTTTTAGTTGCGTCGTGAGGTACCAACTTTATTACGGGACTCACTCTTCGGATAACACAACAGAGACAGTCACCAGCTGTTCTTCGGTATTTTGACCGCATTGGCATCCAGATTCCTATACTTCTGCCAGGGGGATTGGTTGTCTAAACGTTGATAGAATTAATACAATGAGCGCAGGGGAAAGCTACAGCCCCTGAAAGGCCTTTTGAGATGTTAGTTTGAAAATATATTGCAACAAACTGAGAGAGCGCTTTTGCAGAAGTCACTGTGATCTAATCATAAATATTGGCTTAAATGGCGAGTTTCCACCATGCTGTAGGCCAGGTAATGTACAAGGCAAAGACATAAGAAGTTCAATAAAATAAGTAAATCGGGAACTAATCCCAAGAGAAAGATACTGAGAATGGTTACTACGGTGTTACATTGAACATAGTAACCATGGGAATTGAGGTCTCTCTTTGTTTATGATGCTGGAAAGAGCTGTCTTGGTGGTTGGCCAGGAAAATTCTCTTGGTTAAATGTGGCCGAAACGATTCCAGCTATTGGAAATGCTCGATACGCCGTTGGATTTTGAACAGGGTGGAGTTTGGAAACGAATTCCTGCCACGCGGAAGATGAAGTTCGTGAGGTTCTGAGCGGCTACGTCGGTCGTGGAGAATACAGATGTGTCGCTGTTTTGGTGAGATCGCTCCAATGCAGCGTAAACTGCGCCATGTAGGAGTTTAAAATAATTTTTTTTAGCGTTTGCCTTTAGTAATTTCTTCTGCTATTGTCTATCGTTTTCAATTTATTCTTTTAAAGTACATGATTGTGCAAGATATGAACATGACGTTCCTTCTGAGACCAGTATGGTATTCAGCGTAATAAATAGTCAAATTTGGTGCGCTCACGGGAGTTGATTAATACTACGCGCTCTAAAGTCACGATTTGTGTTATCTTACTTTATTTCATGCTGTCTAAAGCCGCGCAACGTGTTTAAAGTTGATTTTTTACTGAGTTGCTATGAGAGGATTCAAGTGGGCGTTATTTAGAACGCATGTGTCCTATATTAGTACAAGTGCTACTAGTAACACTAATGTATGGAACGCCTGATCTAAATTTTTGGAGACGAGTAGACCTCATGCAATCGGATTATGTGCGTCCAATTATTTGTAGTCATCGTTTCACTCGACCTTTATCTAGTCTGTTTACGTATTATAGATTAGTGGGAAATGAATTTTTAAGTAGAGTCGACGCCTTTTCTAACCAGTGACACGCTTTTACAGGTATAGTACACTGGGAGTTGACCTATTTTGGTGTTTCAGTGAATGGCACCTCATGAGCCCCCACGTGTCTTGGTAGCGTCCGAGATTTTGTAGGTAACGTGTCTTTACACTGTTGTCCACATTAATCATTTTGTGAAATCATTGTGTTTAGAAGTTGTAGCTGAACTATTTAGCACATTGATATTGCGTCAAATCTGTCGGTGTCGATTACATGATTTGTCCTTGATAATTCCGTCCATCACTGGGACAAAAAGTGTATCCCCTATGAAGCATTTTAAATGGCTGTATGCCTTGTGTTTCATATTAATTTTAATTGACAAAGCCAGAAATCGACTTCATTTTGAAACATTGAGGCGCGTTGTATTGGAGCATAGAGCTGATGTTTTCATAGCACTTCACAATAAAAAAAAGTCGCATACACGCCCCTCGTCTCTACAAAAAAAGCAATTGACTGACTGACTGGCTCATCATCAACCTGCCCAAACTGCTAAGGATAAAAATTTGAAATCTGCAGAGCGCGTTGATTTTATGCTGCAGGCATCTTTTAAGACGGGATTTTTCGAAATTCCACCCTAAGGAGGTGAAATAGAGGATGAAATGGTTTTTTAAATATTCCTCTTGAAGCCAGACGTACGAAAACTGGTATTTAGTTACTCGGTCAGAAATAAAGAAATATATGTTTCAGCATCTTTGGAACTTTATGCCTCATGGGTGAATTTTTTTTTTAAATAAATAATGACTGAAGAACTACTACATCTCTGAAAACTGGTATTTGACTGCTCGGTCACAAATTAAAAAAAATTGTTTCTGTGTTTTGGGAAATTCAGCCCCTAAGGCGGTGGAATGGGATATGAAATGTTTCATGATGTATTTCATCATGAACTTATTTTCAAGACAAAATCTATGAAAATTTGTATTTTTTTTCTCGATTAGAAATAAAAATGACATATCACTGTTATTGGAAATTCCTCCATGGGGATTAAAGAAAGGGTTAAAATCTTTGTGGAAATATTTCATTATAGAAGCATTCTTGAAACTACATATATGAAAATTTTAATCCGACTTCTTTGTTAAAAATATTTTCACTTCACTGTATTTGGAAATACGGTCACTAATGGGGTGAAATGGGGGATGAAATATTTCACTGTGAAAGTATTTGTAAAGCTAAATCCATGGATATTGGTACTTGGCTGTTCGGTCAGAAGTGAAAGAAATAAGTTTGTCTCTAGTTTTGTAAATTCACCCCTAAGTAGGTGCAATAGAGGATTAAGAGTGCTATGAAATTATTTTGTTAGAAAAACATTTCAAAGGTAAATCTATGAACATTTGTATTTGGTTTCTCTGTTATAAATTAAAGAAATAGGCGTTTCACTGTCTTTCAAAACTCAGCCCCTTAGGGTGTGAAAGTTTTTAAGAAAATATTTCCTTACATTAAAAAACGTTTGATGGTTAATCTACGAAAATTGGCATTTCACTTCTCGGTTAGATGTAAATAACTATGTGTTAGGGTATGAATGTTCCAACGGAAATGTCACCACAAGAACACAGAATACACGATTAACAGAAACTTTGGACTCCAGATACCAGAATCGCTTTTTGGTCAGAAGTATATTCGGAAAATGGTATGCTTCTGTGGCGTTAATTAGTGTGAATGTCTTATAAAACGTTCCAGTTTGTAAACAACGTAAATATTTGGTTAAAGGAAAAGAAAAATGTCTTTGGAGACCGTACAAACTATGCGAGCGAAGCAGCGGGTGCCAACCTAGTCTTTAACACAAACGGCAATCGTTAGTCCGGGTGTCACTGTCAAAATAACTGCATATGAGTCGAGTAATGAGGGCGGATTAAAATAAGCACGGAAGGCGTTTGAGTAGCCAGTTTTCGTTTCTGTAACGCCGTGCGATCATGAAAAGACGTATTATCCTTCGTGAGACCCAGTATCTAGTTTCACGATCTTATGAAGATCGATTGTTTCATCTCTACAGTGTTAGATATTGTCAGATGCGTTCTTTTTGTTTCCTTGGTATGAGGCAGATAGCAGTAATCTTGACTTTTTAAAAAGGACAATATTATGTTTGGGATTCTTAATGTTTAATGGGCTTATGAGAGATGACACCTTAACAGTTTCCTACAATCCACTGGGTAGCCTTCACGTTGAACTATAACCTAGGCTTCATCTGGAGTTCGTATGAGGGTATAAGAAATTCACTCAGGGTTTTAAATCCCCACCCAACCATTCAGACCTAAGTTTTATCCACATTCTGCTTAGGTAATATAACTACCCGAAGAAACTTACGCTGACGCCACTGTTCCGGTGATCGGTAACGTTACAGATTCTACGAAGTGAACATACTCGTAGTAAGATGGTGAATCCTAGAACGTAGGTTAAATCCATTGCTACTTATACACTCCCCAAGCTGTACGGTGTGTGGCGGAGTGTAGTTGATACCAGAACTAGCGATATCCTGTTCTGTTTCATTTTGTTTTCGAGTAAACCAGAAATTGGTAGGTCAAAATCATCTATACATTCTCTCAGCGACCACACCGACGCCGAAATGGAAGATAACAGAGAGAAGGCCGAAATACTGAATTCGCTCTTCCGGAGTTGTTTCACCGCGAAAGATCGCAACACTTCCCTCCATTCACTAGTCGTACGAACATCGAAATGGCAGATATTGAGATAACCGATCGTGGAAGTGAAAAGCAGCTACAATTGATTAGTAGCGGAAAGGCTTCAGGACCAGATGAGATAACTATAAGAGCCTATAAATATTATGCGAAAGAACTTGCTCCCCTTATAGAAGTAGTTTATCGTAGATCGCTTGAGCAACGAAAGGTACCTAACGACTGGAAAAAAGCGCAGGTCATTTCCGTTTACAAGAAAGGCCATAAGACAGATCCACACAATTACAGACCTATCTCGTTGACGTAAATCTGTTGTAGAATTAAGTAACATGTTTTATGCTCTAGAATTATAACGTTCTTGGAAAATGAACGTCTCCTCTATAAACATCAACATGGATTCATCAAACAGAGATGCTGCGAAACTTAGCTCGCTTTGATCCTCCTTGAGATAGCGCAATGGACGACGGCGCTCAGGTTGACGCCGTGTTCCTTGATTTCAGCAAGGCATTTGACACCGTCCCGCATTGCCGTTTAATGAAAAAAATACGAGCTTACGGAGTATCGGAGCAGACCTGCGATTGGATTCAAGACTTTCTTGCAGATAGAGCTCAACATGTCGCTCTTAACGGAACTAATTTGACAGAGTAAAGATAATATCCGGACTAGCACAGGAAAGCGTGATAGGACAGTTGCTGTTCACAATACATGTAAGCATTCTAGTAGAAAGCGTCGGATGCTCTTTAAGGCTATTCGCAGATGATGCAGTTATCTATATCAAAGTAGCGCCAGAACATTTGCAGAACGACCTGCAGAGAATTGATGAGTGGTGTAGGCTATGGCAGTTGACCCTAATCGTCAATAAATGTAACATATTGCGGATACATAGGAAAAGAAATCCACTACTCTACAGCTACACTATTGATGACAAATAGCTGGAGACAGCGTGTGCCGTAAAATATCTAGGCGTAACTATCCAGAGTGACCTTAAGTGGAATGACCATATAAAACAGGTAGTGGGGAAAGACACGAGACTCAGATTCATCGGAAGAACCTTAAGGAAATGTAACTCATCCACGAAAGAAGTGGCTTATAAGGAGTTTGTTCGCCCGATTCTTGAGTATCGTTCATCTATCTGGGATCCCTATCAGACAGGACTGATAGAGGCGATAGAGAAGATCCAACGAAGAGCGGCGCGTTTCGCCACGATATCGTTTAGCTGGCGAGAGAGCGTTACGGAGATGCTAAACAAACTCCACTGGCACATGTTACAAGAGAGGCGTTGTGCATCACGGAGAAATTTACTATTGAAATTTCGGGACAACACTTTTCAGGAGGAGTCGGACAGCATATTGCTTCCCCCCACATACATCTCGCATATTGACCATGAGAGGAAAATTTGAGAAATTAGAGCCAATACAGAGGTTTACCGACAATCATTCTTCCCACTCACTATTCGCGAGTGTAACAGCTTTGAAGGGATCAGATTGTGGTATCGAAAGTACCCTCAGCCACACACCATTAGGTGGCTTGCGGAGTATGATGATGTAGATGTATATGTAGATCCATTCTGCCTTATTTGATCTTAACTCCTCTAAAGCTCTTTTAAGTTCTAATTCTAATACTGGATCCCCTCTCTCCTCTAAATCGACTTCTGTTCTTTCTTTTATCACACCATACAAATCTTCCCCCCCTCATAGAGGCCTTCAATGTACTCTTTCCATGTATCCGCTCTCTTCTTTGCATTTCCCTGGAATTCCCGTTGCACTCTTAATGTTAGTAGTCTTGCTTTTAATTTTACGGAAGGTTGTTTTGGCTTTCCTATATACCGAGCCAGTTCTTCCGACAATCATTTCTTTTTGGATTTCTTTGCAATTTTCATGCATAGATTTCATTCTAGTTTCCCTGCGCTTCCTGTTTATTTGATTCCACAGTGACTTGTATATCTGTATATCTCAATTTCCCTGAACATCTTCGTACTTCCTTCTTTCATCTGTCAACTGAAGTATTTCTTCTGTTATCCATGGTTTCTTCGCAGTTACCTTCTTTGTACCTACATTCTTCTTTCCAACTTCCGTAATTACCCTTTTTAGAGATGTCCATTCCTCTTCAACTGTACTCCGTGCTGAGCTATTCCTTGTTGCTTTTCCTACAGCCTTAGAGAGCTTCAAGCGTCTCTCGCCATTCCTTGGTATTTCTGTATTTCACTTCTTTGCGTACTGATTCTTCCTGGCTAGTCTCTTAAACATCAGCTTACTATTCATCACTGCTAAATTGTGATATGAGTCTCTATATCTGCTTCTGGGTACGCCTTACAATCCAGTACCTGATTTTGGAATCTCTGGCTGACCACGATGTAATGTAACTGAAATCTTTCCTTATCATCCGCCCTTTTCCAAGTATACGTCCTCCTCTTGTGCTTCTTAAACAGAGTATTCGCTAGTACGAGCTGAAATTTATTACAGAATTCCTTGTCCGAAGCCCACATTCTCCTGTAGCCTTTTCTTCTACTCGAGCCCCAAAATTACGTTCCAATCACCCATGACTATTAGATTTTAATCTCCCGATACGTATCGTCAGATACTTTCTCTATCTCTCCAACGTCAGCTTGCGATGTCTGCATTTATACCTGAACTATCGTTGTCGGTGTTTGTTTTCTGTCGATTCTGATAAGAATAACCCTATCAGTGAATTGTTCACAGTAACACACTCTCTACCCTACCTTCCTATTCATAACGACCCTACTCCAGTCATATCATTTTCTGCTGCTATTGGTATTACCCTATACTCATCTGACCATAAATTCCTGTCTTCTTTCCATTTCACTTTACTGACCCCTACTATATCTAGATTGAGACTTCGCAATTCCCTTTTCAGATTTTCCACCTCCCCTGCCAAGTTCAGACTTCTGACATTCCACGCCCCAACTCGTAGAACGTTATCCTTTCGTTGGTTATTCAATCTTTTTCTCGTGGTCACTTCCTCGTTGGCAGTCCCCTTCCGCAGACCCGAATGAGGGACTGTTCCGGAATTTTTCAAAAGGGCGTTATTGCTTCCATACCACGACGCGTCGCTGCTGTTATCCGTACCAAAGGTGGACATACCGGCTATTAGGTAGGTGGTCACAATGTTCTGGTCGATCAGTGTAGAAGGAAAAGAGCAATTAGGTGACAATGAGGTGGGAGATATGATACTAAGAGGAGAATTTGATAAACTACTGAAAGACGTGGGTCGAAAAAGATCCCTGGAGTAGACCAAAACCCTCAGAATTATTGACATCGTTGGAAGAGCCATCCATGTCGAAATTGTTCCACATGATGCGCAAGATATGAGATGGTGAATACGTAGGCTATCACGGAGTAATAACTGATAATATTCTTCTCTGCTCGGCATCTGGGTAATGAAGTCATCTCGATATAATGTTTCCGCAGTCTACCTGGCCGCCATCTTCAGGTGAGCAAGCTGTTGCATGAACCTGTCGGAACTGGATGTAGACTGCGAGCGGGGTCTCCCCTTTATACGCCACGGAAGACCAATAGTGTGTGCGTAAGAAATCGCCGTAACTGCCCTCTACCGCAAGTGAACATAAGGCTCTCAGTGGCGGAAGCTGGCGAAATCCACAAACCTCTATCAGAAACCATTCTGGTGGCTGATTCAAAGAATCAAAGATTGCTGCTTTTTAATACCTACATTTTGCTCCATCACTGAATTCATTTGCGCGGTTGAGCAAAAGGTGTGCTACTTTCATGACGACCCAGCTGAAGAAGTTAAACAAGAGGTCTCACATGTATTGAATCGGGCGTCGCCCTCACGGAGTTACATCTCCTCTGTCGAAAGGGCAGCAGTCGGGCCCATTGGAGACGGCCAGGACATAATAATTCTACCAGAGAACAAAGGCAGCTCTACAGTTCTTCTTTCATGGGACGATTATCTGGGAAAAGTGGATCTTTTACTTGAGGACTCAGCATACCAAAGATTGAAGAGCGACCCAACTCAACGTAGAAAACGGAAGACGCCCTCGTTTCTGAAGAAGAGTTCATTATCTGACAATGCACTTAAGAAACGTGGTTCTGGTGCTGCCGTTCCGCCGAGATTGTACGGTCTACGGAAGTTCCATAAGCAAGGAGTTTCGGTAGTGAGTAATTCTGGTGCTCCTACGTACAACGTTCCCAAGTATTTAGCCTCTGTTCTCGGGCCTCATGTCGGAAACCTCAAACATCGTATTTCACATTCTATGGCTTTTGTATAGCGATTGAAGTCTTTGTGTCTTGATCTCTCGGATTTGCTTCATAGTTTTGGTGTAGTGTTGCTTTTCGCCTGGGTTCCTCTTGGAGAAACGTTCCAGTTAATTGGTGAGAATCTCGACAAGGAAACCACTAAGGTTCGTCACCATGTGCTGACGTCGATATACCTTATCTTTAATGACAAATTTTTTGAGCGAACTGACGTAGTGATTATGGGGAGCCCATGGTCCCCAATAGTCGGCAATTTATTTATGGACGATTCTGAAGACACGCACTGAGGATGGTGATTTTTTAAAACCTACTTGTTTTTTGACGTAACGTCGATGATACGTTCATTGTAAGGTCAAGTAGGAGAGACATTCTTAGCCGTTTCGTAGATCATTTTAACTGTCTTCATCTCAGCATCAATTTCATGATGAAGGTTGAAAGGGATGGAAGGGTACTTTTTCTAGATGTCTTGGCTTACAGAAAGGGTGGTGGGACACTGGAACACAGTGTTCATTCAAAGCCCACACACGCGGACCGTTACCTGCATGCATCGGCTCTTATCCATCGTTCCAGGGCATGGAAGGCTTGTGGCTTTGTTAAGAAGAGCTTATACCATTTCAAACGCAGAATGTTTAACAAAAGAGCTGTATCAACTTAAAGTTGTATTCAAGCAGAATGAACATACAGATAAATAGATTCGACGTGCTTTACACTTTGGACCTTCGCGGGAGCCGTTAATGATACGTGTAAAGCGGAAGCTTTTCTACCTTTTTCTGTAAGCATATCTTCGAAAATAGAAAGAATTTTTAAAATAAATGTGAGGCCAAAAGTGTTCTTCGTCGGCCAGCCTAGATTAAAGAGCTACTTGGCTTAGTAAAGGATGACTTGGGACTGGGGAAGCGCACAATATTCCCTGTCATTGTGGAAAAGCTCATATTTGTCATACAGGTCGTATCATTCAGGATTGATGTGCTGAACACCAGCGTGCACATATTTGTTTCAGTCTGACAAATTTGCCCTGGCGGAGCACTATCTTCCCGAGGGACGTAAAATACTGTGTGAAGAGATACAACTGGTTGCGCGCGTCCCACTGTTGGGAATGTGTTTTAAAAAAATTCATTGAAATTCCGCTATCTGACAAAGCTTTAAGTAAGAGTTGGTACCTCTTTTATTAGACATAACGCTTTCATACCCTAAGTGAACTGAGCCCTCATCATCGGACTATTCTACATTTGACATTTGTGCTCCATTTGCAGAGTGATTTAAATGGACTTCTTGCGGCGTCCTGTCTTTCTCTTCATCAATGATTGGCTCGTTTTCCATTTTGGACGACGATAGTGCATAACCTTTCTCTCTACACAAATGAGCTTTGCTTTTCATAAGCATTCAAATTAACTGCTACTGCCGCAAGCTTCCGACTCTAATGCATCATGCGCCACAACTCTACTCTGACCTTTTCTTCAAATAATGCACATATTTATGCCTGAGTCCATTACACAAAACCTTCTCTAAAATGTCGTACACATCCCCATAATCAAATTTGCACCAAAAAAGCTCTCACAATGCTGTTAACAACAACTCAACATCAGACAAGACGTGACGCAGAAGTCTCAGAGATGACACAACGAGAAATAAAAATACACAGACAATACATACACTGAAATAAAATGACTACAACATACTACAGATCACTGATATATAACGCATAGCGCCAAAAGCGAGGAGATCATGGCCTAAAATGTAAATATTAATCTGACTGACAGTGTAGTTAAAGTGAGAGAGTTGTGTGCCACCTCTCAGTGTCTTTTTGAATTTCAGAGCTACAGCGGTTGCCGAAAACCAATTAAACTTTTAAGAACATTGTTTACTGTTTATTCTGCTGGTGTGCGTATGCTTGGAATAATTTCAATAAAAGTTCCATCCTAAATAACAAGTAATTCTGCTTGTTCTATATTAGACGGAAGACCGTTTACAAATATGAGGCATTATAGTAAATTTGAGCATTGTGGAACCAGATACGTGATTCCTTCCAAGTCAGAAGAATGTCTTCTGATTTCACCTGTTGAATTAGCAGTTTATGCACTCTTTTGGTTACACGTTACATCATCAGTTGGTAGGATGTACTATCAGTTCCATTAAACCTCAGTTTATGAAAGAGAATATTGTGATTCATTCTATCGCAAATTTCGCATAATCAAATGCAGCCTGAAGGGCTTCTACTTTTTGCTGAACCAACAGCTCCATGGAGCATTCTGCACAATTCCAACTGACAGTCTTCATATACCGATCCATGTCTGACTACAAGAAGAGCTTAATTATCCCAAATCATCTGTTTAGCAAGTCACATTTGCAAGATATTGATACGTTTTATTTAAAGAAGAACGGAAAGTGTGGTAGAAGTCGAGTTGGAAGACCAAATGAGACGAAAGGACAGTCTTGAAAAGAGGGTATCAGATGATGAAAAACAGAACTAATAAAGGGTGGTGGAGTGCGGTTGAAGTAAATGTGCCTGTACTGAGAGAATTTCAACACTGAGTAATGCAACACTAATTTAGTGGATGACAGTTGCTACTTAGGCATCAAAATAACTGACGATGACTGAAAAAAAGAAGATGGAAGATGGACACTAGCAAGGTCCAAAATAGCTTTTCCGAAAAACAGAAATATCTTAACATCTAATATAAAATTTCAGTGTTACAATGTCGTTGCTGGAGTGCATCATTGTATGGAAGCGATACGTGCGCAGTTAGAGAACGACATGTGGTGCTACTGAAGGCAGAAGAGTGAATGGGTGGTTCAGATGAGAAAAGGTGATGTATTGAAACTAGCTGGGGAGAACAGATCCTAATGGAATGGCTTGACCGTATGAATGGAAGGGATGATAGCAAAACCTGAGATATCAAAGAGAAGCTAATTTTCCGTTTGAGGGAAGTCTATGGTGTAGAAAGTCTGGATGGAGTGCAGCGCTCGGCCGCAGCAAGCAGGTAACATGGAGGTAGACTGCAGACGCTCTGTAGCTTTGAAGACGCTTGCACAGTATAGGCTAGCGAGGAAAGTTGCCTCAAACCTGACTTAGGACTGAAAACCGCACCAACGAAAACTGTAACCTGAGAAGGCTGATCGGAACAGATCTGTAAAGGTCATGATGAGCAGTGGCAGAAGACTGACTTCTTCATGACCATGCCCCGTGTGCGGAAGCAAAGAGAGCTTCACTCCAAGTTTAGGTTGGTTGGTTTGTAGGATTAAAGGGACCAGACTGCAACGGTCATCGGTCCCTAATCCAAGTTTAAATGCAGTCAAAACCTCTCAGACAAAAAGAAGCTAAACGATGTCAAAGTTAGCGTAAGGAGGGCTATGCGTGAAGCGTTCAGTGAATTCGAAAGTAAAATTCTATGTACCGACTTGACAGAAAATCCTAGGAAGTTCTGGTCTTACGTTAAATCAGTAAATGGCTCGAAACAGCATATCCAGACACTCTGGGATGATGATGGCATTGAAACAGAGGATGACACGCGTAAAGCTGAAATACTAAACACCTTTTTCCAAAGCTGTTTCACAGAGAAAGACCGCACTGCAGTTCCTTCTCTAAATCCTCGCACAAACGAAAAAATGGCTACATCGAAATAAGTGTCCAAGGAATAGAAAAGCAACTGGAATCACTCAACAGAGGAAAGTCCACTGGACCTGACGGGATACCAATTCGATTCTACACAGAGTACGCGAAAGAACTTGCCCCCCTTCTAACAGCCGTGTACCGCAAGTCTCTAGAGGAACGGAGGGTTCCAAATGATTGGAAAAGAGCACAGGTAGTCCCAGTCTTCAAGAAGGGTCGTCGAGCAGATGCGCAGAACTATAGACCTATATCTCTGACGTCGATCTGTTGTAGAATTTTAGAACATGTTTTTTGCTCGCGTATCATGTCGTTTTTGGAAACCTAGAATCTACTCTGTAGGAATCAACATGGATTCCGGAAACAGCCATTGTGTGAGACCCAACTCGCTTTATTTGTTCATGAGACCCAGAAAATATTAGATACAGGCTCCCAGGTAGATGCTATTTTCCTTGACTTCCGGAAGGCATTCGATACAGTTCCGCACTGTCGCCTGATAAACAAAGTAAGAGCCTACGGAATATCAGACCAGCTGTGTGGCTGGATTGAAGAGTTTTTAGCAAACAGAACACAGCATGTTGTTATCAATGGAGAGACGTCTACAGACGTTAAGGTAACCTCTGGCGTGCCACAGGGGAGTGTTATGGGACCATTGCTTTTCACAATATATATAAATGACCTAGTAGATAGTGTCGGAAGTTCCATGCGGCTTTTCGCGGATGATGCTGTAGTATACAGAGAAGTTGCGGCATTAGAAAATTGTAGCGAAATGGAGTAAGATCTGCAGCGGATAGGCACTTGGTAAAGGGAGTGGCAACTGACCCTTAACATAGACAAATGTGATGTATTGCGAATACATAGAAAGAAGGATCCTTTATTGTATGATTACATGATAGCGTAACAAACACTGGTAGCAGTTACTTCTGAAAATATCTGGGAGTATGCGTGCGGAACGATTTGAAGTGGAATGATCATATAAAATTAATTGTTGGTAAGGCGGGTACCAGGTTCAGATTCATTGGGAGAGTCCTTAGAAAATGTAGTCCCTCAACAAAGGAGGTGGCTTACAAAACACTCGTTCGACCTATACTTGAGTATTGTTCATCAGTGTGTGATCCGTACCAGATCGGGTTGACGGAGGAGATAGAGAAGATCCAAAGAAGAGCGGCTCGTTTCGTCACAGGGTTATTTGGTAACCGTGATAGCGTTACGGAGATGTTTACCAAACTCAAGTGGCAGACTCTGCAAGAGAGGCGCTCTGCATCGCGGTGTAGCTTGCTCGCCAGGTTTCGAGAGGGTGCGTTTCTGGATGAGGTATCGAATATATTGCTTCCCCCTACTTATACCTCCCGAGGAGATCACGAATGTAAAATTAGAGAGATTCGAGCGCGCACGGAGGCTATCAGACAGTCGTTCTACCCGCGAACCATACGCGACTGGAACAGAAAAGGGAGGTAACGACAGTGGCACGTAAAGTGCCCTCCGACACACACCGTTGGGTGGCTTGCGGAGTATAAATGTAGATGTAGATGCTGAGGATAAATTAAAGATGACCCCAACATCATTGCTAGGGCAATGGATCCTCCCTGCTGGAAAAGCAGAGCTGGAACACAATTATGGATATACCGGGAGAAACATATGCTTGAACGTAAATGCAGCTGTTAGCCAAGTCTGCAAGTTGTGGTGTTTTATTTGATCACGAGCGGCACTTTTGCAATTTCCTCAATACATTGAATGTATCATTCGTGGTCAGAGCAGTGTTCTGGGTAGATGTGTGTGCATTACTTCACAGATATGTGAATTACAACGTGGACAAATTGATCGTGCTCCTATGGTGCGTGCTTCTATAAGGGTAGTTCAAAAAGAAACGAACCGGAGGCATAATTACAGAAACGAGGAGCTGTATGTTAGGAGTATTGACCCTGGCTGTTGAGACATTTGTCCGACTGTGACACAAGGCGGTGAATGGCCGTCTCATATAATTCCGTGGGCTGCGATGTTAACCAGTTCCGCATGTACAGCTTGACATCGTCGTCCGAGCTGAATCGTTTGCCCCTCAGAGCCTTTTTAAGGGGACCAAGAATGGCGTAATCACAGGGAGATAGATCCGGACGGTATAGAGGGTTGCCGAGAACCGCCCATTCGAATTTCTGCAGGATTGCCGCGGCTGTGTTGGCCGTATGATGCTTTGCATTGTCGTCGAGCAGAATGACCCTACGAGTGTGATTGCCTGGTCGTTTTCATTTGATCTCTTGTCGAACGGTGGTCAAGGTTTGCGAGTAACGCTGGACATTCCCTGTTGTCCCGTGCTGCAGGAACTGAATGAGAAGGGGGCGGTTTTTGGTCGCCTTGAAAAGGCTATGGGGGACAAACGCTTCACCTCGGACGATGACGTTCAGCTGTACGTGCGGAACTGGTTAACATCGCAGCCCCGGGAATTTTATGAGACAGCCATTCACCGCCTTGTGTCACAATGGGACAAGTGTCTCAACAGCCAGGGTCAATACTTCTAACATTCAGGTACTGGTTTCTGTAATTATGCCTCCAGCTCGTTTCTTTTTGAACGCCCCTTATATAATCAAGGAAGTCGAAGTGTTTGTTGCTTCAATAGGCATCCGTATAGAAGATTTATATCGCGTACAAGGAAAGGGGAGGGACAGCATCCACTAAGTCAGAATGCGGACGAAAGTGTGTGTTGAGTGATCGTGACAAACTGTCAGTAAACGGAATTGCGACGAAAAAACGGAGGACGACAGCTGCTAAAATCACTGTTGAACTGAATATCAAAACAACACGAAAGGAGTTCCAGAAATCAAGAATTGCAGGACGAGCTGAAATTCCAATGCCACATATCAGTAATGCACGTGCCCGTAACAGGAAAATGAAGGTATCGAAGCCTTAAAACATGTACTATGGAGCAATGGAAGAGACATTTGTTGGGATAACTCTTGTTTCACACTGTTTTAATTTGTGGTCGAGTTTACTTCTGGGGCGCACTGTTCCAAACCTACGGTGCATTCTACTTGGCCAGAAGAGTGTTGCATGGAACGGGTTCGTTGATGATTTTCGCAGCCGCATCGTGGTGTTCGATGGGCGCCTGGATACGCTGCAAGGTCGCATTACTGCCAATGACTAAGTGACCACGTCCGCTCAACAGGTCCCTCCCACAGTATAATGTTCGTTCCCTAATGGTGAATCCATGTTCCAAGACGACAGGTTCGCTGTTCGCACAGCTCGCCTCGTCCAGGACAGGTTTTGTCAGCACGAGGGTGAATTGTCGCTTCCCCTCAGACCTCCATAGTCAGGATATCTGAATATTATTATTTGTCGTCTAATTATCCACATCTATCGTTGTTACCCGAAACTGGCACGATTTTGCTAGAGAATGGTAAACTATTCCCTTGAAAACGGTAGAGGACCTATGTTTATCCATTCCGAGACGGCTGGAAGCTTTCTTTTTTTCCCCTCTACATCTCATTGGGGACGGTGATGGGTTGTGATTTTGATGTTTGTATATTTTTGTCTACCCCTTGTAGGATTTCAGGCGAACCCACCGTAAATGGGTCTACAGTGCTGCACGTCAAAGCTGTGGATGGTTCATAAGATGATCTCTGTGATGTCTATGATCACCATAACAGTGAAGATAATTCTGATACCACACACTGTACTTTTGTTTGGAAGTAAAAAAAAATTGCTTTCTTCATTATATTCGTTATTTTTCTAATGTAATTTAAGTAATTAATAACATATATAAGTACGAATAAGCACTAACAAATTTTGGTGAATATTAAGATCTAAAAAATAGATTGTAACACGCAGTTTTCATTAACAATAGAAAAATAGTCATGCAGCCTGTTCAAAGTAGGGTGTTCGTCTCATATTCAGCATTATTCTACACTTGTGTAATTCTGCTGTACACTATAACACATTAATCATTTGGCTTCCAGACTCCATTGGCAAAGAGCAACAACCGAAGAATAGATTTTTTACAATTCGTTAGTTCGGCCCAACGATAGAAAGATAATTCTTCAAGAGCCTAGTACCTTACGCGGAAGCTTTGTAACTTGTCGGCGGCCAGTACTTGTTTTAAGAATAATGTACAAAAGCACTTCATTTAAATGTCCGTGTATTTGTTTCTCTTCTTGATTAATGGGCGAAGAACGGCATTGCAGGTAGCTAGCAGTTGTTAAGCGTAAACGGAGTCTTAACGTTTACCGCTATTTAGTCGTAACTAATCTCAGTTGGGTCACTGATGCTTTCTTTCCTGACAATTATTAGTCGAGCGAAGCGGCAGACACAGCCATAAAATTTTAATTTGCAACTACTTAGCTGTGCACCCAGAGCCAGCCGCCATGTACCCAAGCTCACAATCCCATTACATGGTAATCCCGTTCTTGCTAACTCGCATTATATACGGCTGAAGTTAAATAGAATGCTCGGTGCTTGCAAATAATACTGCACTTTACGAGTATCTTGCAGAAGCAATTATTAATTCTTGAAGTTATAGTTCGCGTTAGACACCACAAAATCTAACAGTCATCATTCACATACGTGCCCCACAGGTCGCCGTACAGCGAATGATGCAGGTCATCTCATATCAGTATTGAACATTTTATGTCTCACGTCCTTTGTGTGCCAGGCGAAGGAAAAATATCTATGTACACTCTCTAACCACTCTTAATATCATAATTAATACACGAGATTGGAAAGACTAACTGTCAGTCCTTCTGGAACACTGGTTCTCTAAATTTATCTGATAGCACTTGTAATATTGATGCATTCAGTTGTTCTGAAAGCAGTGCTGATATTCAACAATAAAAGCGGGTTGAAAGCTGTGAGCTATCTGGAGAAGTTAACCTTGAATTACTGAGCAACTGTTTCACCAGGTATCCAGTCTAGCTTACCAAATTCCCAACCAGACAAACATTACTTATAATCTTTTAATAGTCATCTTACGACAACCGGTGAGATATATACAAAAAGAGAATTTAAACTAAAAGAAATAAATCAGTTTATATTTGGACATTTATTTTAACATTGATCATTGAAATTTCAGCATATTAAACTTGATTCATAACTAAACTGGTGCCTTATTTAGGATTGTGAAAACGTGAGTTTGTAATCTTACGGACCACATCAAATATGGAGCCAAGATTGGGAGACTGCATACAACACTGCATTCATAAAATAACACACGAAGAACATTGAAACATATGCAAGAGGAAATTAACCACAACCAACCTATTCAATTTTCACCCAAAGAAGTTACGTAAACACCCCAATTCTGTCCGTCATGTAATTACCACACACTGGTATACTAAATTCATACTAACTCTCTGTGAAATCTTCCCAAAAAGAATAGCTGAGGGCTACTTTGATGATTACACCACAAGCTTCACGTGGTCAACTTGGTTTACACAAAGAGTGTAACTCCACAATAATTTAGATAATTAAAATAAATTACATCGAAACGCAGTCTACAAAAGAAAGACCTCGAACTGGTTACTATCATCTTACTATTAACCTGATGGGTCAAACAATTGTATAAGCACGTTGTACTGGTCTCACAAAGTACACCCCACGTGGGTTGAACATAAAGAAAAGTTGCTATATTGAAAAATATTGTCAAGACGAGACGTTATAATCTCACGCACATTCGCATTTAAGATTGATGATCTTAGTTAGAGTTACTGATCAACACGTGGTTCCACTTTACTCACAAAGCAGTGACAAAGCAACTACTCGAAGATATTCTGAACTTAACACTCGACATACACTGCGTTGCAATTTAAGATAACATATTTTAGATCTAAACCTGAAATAAACGTGATTAAATTTTCAGTTAGTCTGAACTTAAGAAATCCATTGTCCTACGGACTTAGCAGAGACGCGCTTGGCCGGAGACCATACCACTTCAGACGCTCGTCGCGGACAGACTGACCTGGGCCCCTACCGAGGGTGCTTAACAGATACAAACGGAAGTGACCAGAGAGGCAGCTTCCTACACCAACATGACAAGGGACGGACAGGACCATAGTATGAATAGAAACGTCTTTGCTTTTAGAAAGCGTAGCTACCTGTTCTGACGTTGGTCCTACTGTTCTCTAGCAGATAGGCTTGTCTGCTACCATCAAGCATGCAACTAGAAATACATTTGCTCATTCATTCTTTCACGAAGAAGGGAAGGGGGATGACAGTATATCATATACAGTATATAAAAGAAAGCGGATGTAGGTTTCGTATGAGACTGTGTGACATGAATTACATATAACCTGTGTTTTAAAGTGTAGTAGTGTGACAGATCGTTCTTGATTATGTGTAAAAGTAACACGTTCCACTACTCAGTCTCCTCCCAGATAGAAACACCACAGTAAATTTAGAAGTGGAATGTATGCCGTAAATGACAACAGTTTTAAAAAATTAACAGGAAAGGAATCCAAGAGAGACCTTTCACACTCCGCGAGAAGTATATCTCCTTTCTTCAAAATATTCCTGTATACTCCTATGTTCGCTGATCATATCCGGTACGCTTACGTATCAGCTATACTGACATGTTTCGATCGGCCCAGCGCGTCTCTGGATTCATTCGATGCCTATTTTTTCGCCTACATGACAGGCATTCCTAATACTGGAAGTGATCGCAGTCACGGCTTGTATTCAGTACATCAAGCGTAGATTTTGTCAAAGACGTTTTATTTTTCCATACAACTGTCGTAAGACCAAATTTCCTTGTAGAGAACATCACCGTTATCAAACTGTTAGCCGAAGTTGCTCCTCCTATCTGATAAATCGCCTATGTACTGGGTGTTTGTTTTAACTTGAGACAAGTTAAAACGCATCTTTTTTTTCCCTCGAGGGTGGACGGGACTGGCGTGCACTCGGCCTCGTGATGGCAGCTGAGGAACAACCCGTTTAAGAGTTGCTGGGCTCAAGACCGAGACGTCGACAACAGCTGGGAATGAGGCGTGCTAACCCCTTGCCGCTCCATACCGCATCCGACGACCACTGACTGAAGACGATACGGCGTTCGGTCGACTACCACTCGGTCTTCAGGGCTTTATTGCTGGGCTTCCTTTTTCCTTTTATACTAAATAAATGTGAAAGCACTGATTGATAATGATGTTACTAGTCGTACATTCGAAAGCTGAAGAAGGAGTGCGAATAATGGCTGCAATATAACTGCAGGGAGAGGAGCCACTGTATGATCAATACTTCAAAGTGTAAGCAACATATGAGGTGAAACTGAAATCCATCGAGAACATTTCGAAGGATGTTCACGGATCCTTTCTGAGGATTTGGTATAGTAGATATTTGGTTTGTTATCCAAGTTAACTTTGTTGCTTTGAAAATGCCTTAACAATATTAAAAATTCCACTAAATACGCAGTCGTGAAAACTTACGACTCAAAATAATGTGCAATATAATAGTCCTTAGACGAAACTGTGACAGCATTGCCACTGCTGAGGAAACAGCTGAGCATAATGTCGTTTTGCCTCTCTTCCATAGCAGTCAGTGAACACGTACATTATGTGCATACCGGCCGACTTTTCATCAGTAAATGTCCCCATATGCGAAACCGGGTAGTACAGAATGCAAACTTGAGGGCGAAAAGAAAGAAGGCATTACTTCTGGCAACAGCAAGCAACGTGAGCGATCGGACCATGTTTATTTCCACAAAATATACCTAACGCATATCGTTGATATTGGCACTTTTTGAGCAGACTTTTTAGTTCATTACAGATGCGAGGATAAATGGAGGTGAGAAATAAACCGAAATTAAATTGTTCTATAACGAGCCACTAAAGACCATGGGTCCTTTATGCGAAAGTAGAAAGTATACCTGTGGTAGCGTATCTGGAGTTTGGGTTCTCTATGCGAACTGTTGGTAGGCCAATTGAAGTAAAATATAGCCTTTCTAGTAAAGAGCAACGGCAAATTGGTCTTCGTGCACGTATGTGGTTCCAATATGATTACCAGCTCACTTTGTACATTTATCTCTCATGTACTTGCGTCAGACATTACCTGATAATAGGTTATAACAGGATATGAAAATGGGGTCCCGCTTTATTACCCGTTCTGATTCCGCTTAATTTCTTTTTCTGGGGATTTGTGGAAAGTCTTGCGTACGAAAAAGCTCTCGAGACAGCAGAGGATCGTCAGAGAAGAATTCTCGCTGCCTGCAATTCTTTTTAATGACACTTTAATATTCTGGACGAGCACGACATAATATTTTGCAACGATTCCATGCCTGCGTACAAGCTGGAGATTGCCGGTATGGGCAACTGTTGTAAATGAAGCATTTTGTGCAAGGCTTCAGAATAAACGCAATTATTATATAGTACACCCTATTTGGATTTCATCTCCGTGGCGTAATGAAGTACCATTGCGAAAATACTCTGCATAACAGTTGTAGTGAAGTATACTTTAATTTCAGAGCAATCGAACCACAGAATCAGCTGTATAACAGTGTACATCAATTGAATTAAATTAACCGCAGTTATATGAAAGGCGTCAGTGGGGATGAAATCAGAGAGATGCATTGTCATTAAAGTAATGTAATACGACCAAAAATCATTGTCAAATGTTTAACTTGATGTGTAATGAATATATTTTATAAAAATGATAGTTAGTTCCTCATTGGGACTCAAATCTGTATGTCCTGATTCTCATGAATAGTTTATTATTTAATATTTTCACTGACCGTCACTACTGTAGAAATTAAAATGCCATTGTGATCAATGCATTATAAAGCCAGTCGATACGAGGTTACTGATATCAAGATAGTAAGTCTGGTCAGCTCAAACATGCACTATAATATAAGGCTACAAGGGAAGTTGGAAATCTGTGGTAAGATCTTATGGGGCCAAACTGCTGAGGTCATCAGTCTCAAAGCTTTCTCACTACTTAATCTAACTTAAACTAAATTACGCTAAGGACAACAAACACCCATGCCCGAGGGAGGACTCGAACCTCCGATGGGGGAAAGCCGCCCGGACCGTGACAAGGCGCCCTGGACCACGCGGCTACAACGGAAGTCTTTGTAGCAGATGTGCCAGTAGAATATACTTGTAATAGATCTTTACCGCTTTGTCGCTTTGCGAATCATCTGAAACAGTCCTCCAGAAGATCCGATTGTGAGCAGACTCATTGGAGGCATGGTCACATGTAGCACCAAAAGCGTTACCGCATAGTCAATAACCGCATTAAAATTCTGTTTCTGTTTGCGTCCACAGTCTATAAATATTTCACAAATGAAAACACAGTTCACTGTAGGCTGTATGTTGATATTCTTTATTTAGTTCGTGCGATTGTTAACGACGAAATGAGCTAATAGCACAAGTTAAATAAACGACATTAACATGCAGCCTGCAACGGTCCATATATTCATTTGTAAAACGACGACATGTCTACCGATACAGATCCCGTTACAGTCGCTGCCAGTTATTGCGTTCTTTGGCGCTACAATCGGAATATAATTTCAGTAATGGCCTTGAGTATGTGTGTTGACGTGTGGGATGCTCGATGGCAGTTTAGGATGAGGGAGGAGGGAGCCATTTACATATCCGATACGGTCCAAAAGGGTAGAGGATACGTTGTATCCGGGATGATGCCTCCTGATATGCTGGGTTTAAGTCTAAGGAAGAAGACGTCGAGTGACAGATGTTTGGAGAAAGTTGTTGCAATTCCATGGTTGGTAGCCACTGTGTTTGCGAACCATCTGCCTGATGATTAGATTATATTAGATTAGATTCAGTTTTCGTTCATTGGACCCAAAAAGTGAGATGATTCTAGTGAGTGTGGAACATGTCAGAAAGTATAACATAAAAACATAAAACATTTGAATATAATACTTACTACCCTGACCATTTGTCATGATATTGTCGAAATAGGTGCATAAAATGCGGTAAACTAGAACAGCTAATATTAATTACAGAATTAACACACTTTCATAATGAAACACTGTTATGCAATATTAATAAATTTATCATCCACAAAATACCTAAACTTGACTGTTGTGATCAAGTGCTGTGAAAAGTGAAATCTAACAGATATTTTTACTTAAGCTGGTTTAACAGTCTCTGTTAAGATATTCACCTATGGAGTTGAAGGATCTGCCTACCAAAAAGTCTTGCAAATTCTGTTTAATCCGTGCTTTATCTGAAACCAAGTTTTTAATGGTTGCTGGCAATTTATTGAACATGTGCGTTCCTGAATATTGGACCCCTTTTTGGACCAAGGTAAGCGATTTTAGGTCTTTATGTAGATTGTTGTTATTCCTAGTATTGATACTATTATTGAGCTATTGGCAGGAAATAGAGATGTGTTACTTGTAACCAATTTCATTAAGGAATAAATATACCGGGAAGCATTGGTTAGAATACAAAGTTCCTTGAACTGGTTTCTACATGATGTTCTTGAATTTATACCACAAATGATTCTTATCACACTCTTTTGCACCCTAAAAACTTTTGCTCGGTTTGATGTGTTGCCCAGACTATGATCCCATTTGGCATAATAGAATGAAAGTAAGCATAGTATGTAAGTCTTTTTATATTTATATCTCCTACATCTGACATCATTCTCACAGCAAATACAGACTTCTGTAGGCGCTTAAGCAATTCTGTAGTATACCATTCACAACTGAATTTATTATCGAGTTGTAATCCCAGAAATGTAACACTGTCAGCCTCTTCGGTTTGCATGTCATCATATGCTATACACATGCTGGAAGAAAATCTCTTACCGATTCTGAACTGCATATAGTGGATCTTCTCAAAGTTCAATGGCAGTGAATTAGCTTTAAGCCACTTATTAATGCCAGTGAAAATCTGATTAGCAGCTATTTCTAAATCTGTACTTGACGAATTACTTATTGCAATGTTAATATCATCTGCAAACAAAACTAACTTAGCATCTGGTAATGTAACAGATGAGAGGTCATTAATGTACACAAGAAAGAGCAATGGAACCTTAAGGAACACCACACATAATTAATTCCTAGTCAGATGACGACTGACTGCTCACCGCACAGGTATTTCTCAACGACACCCTTGGTTTCTTGTTAGATAGATAAGACTCAAACCATTTTGCAGCATTGCCGGTGACACCATAATATTCTAATACACTTAAGAGACTGTTGTGGTTCACATAGTCAAAGGATTTTGACAGCTCACAGAAAATGCCAGAAGCCTCTAATTTATTGTCTAATGAATTAAGTACTTTCTCACTGTAAGTTTAAATAGCTTTCTCTATATCAGAACTCTTATTAAGAAATCCAAACTGTGACTTGGACAATACATTATTTGCAGTCAGATGCTTAAGGAGACGCTTGAACGCAACCTCTCAAAAATTTTTGAGAAAGCCGGCAAAGGTGAAATTGGTCGATAGTTTGATGGTATCTCTTTATCCCCATTCTTGTGAAGAGGCTTAACTTCAGTATATTTTAGGCAGTCTGGAAATGTTCAGCTGAAAAGAGATTGATTACACAAATAACTTAAGATAGAACTAAACTCGCATGAAAACTCTTTGATTAACTTCATTGATATGTTATCATATGCACTGGAATACTTAGATTTTAAGGATTTTGTGATGGATGCTACTTCTCTGGGAGACGTGACTGTCACTTCCATTTTACTGAAGTTATTTTTAAAGACTGGTCTCAGATACTCCATTGCACTGTTCACCGAACCTGTTAACCCCAAGCTGTCAGTAACAGAGATTACGTACTTGTTTAAGAGTTTTGCAACACTACGTGTATTTGTTACCAAAGTCTCATTTATTTTTAGAGCTATCTGTTCCTCTTCCTTTTTGGCCCTACCTGTCTCTGTCTTCGCTATATCCCATACAGTCCTTATTTTGCTGACTAGTGTAATTATCTTTTTCTCATAATAAAGCTGCTTCGATTTCTGGATTACTTGCTTCAATATTTTGCTGTATTCTTTGTAATACATTACAATTCTAACATCAGAGCTATTCCTAGATAGTACATACAGTCTCCTTTTTGTTCCACATGCTATCTTTACTCCTTGTGTAATCCACGGTTTATTTTTTTTTTTTTTGACTTCTGTGTGATTTGAGCTATCTTTAGGGGAAAACAGTTTTCAAAAATGGAGGTAGCTTCATTAATGAACGCTTTGTATTTTCCATTTGAGTCATAAATGTTGTAAACGTCTGTACAGTTCATGTCTTTGAGCAAATTCCTGAATTTCTGAGTTTTTGAGTTATTTATTACCGTCCTGTACTCAGATTTAATAGATTTTTTGTCCTGACAAGTTTCAACATTTAACACAAGATGCTGCATGTCATGATCAGATAGCCCATTTACTATTTTTTGTGATATGAGTGCTGGGAGAATCAACGTAATACTGGGGCGGCTTCTGCAGCGACTCTAAAGGTCTATGACCATCTGCGAGGATAACACTCATAAAACATTGTATACAGGTGAGCATATCCTTTGTTTTCTGAGTTGATGCTGCTGCTTGTGTGTAGAGTCTGAAGCCATTGAAGGCTACCTGTTACAGACGACGACCCTGAGGTCTGCTGACACATCTGATGCCTTGTGAAGTATGGAGCCGACTCTGCTGTTCGCGGAGCATAGTGCTGTAAGAAGCTCCACTTTTAGTGCGGCCTTGGAGTCAAAAGACGAAGCTGGATCCATTGACTAACGAAAATAATGCAGTTAGGCAATGCTTTCTCGAAGACTGGAAAGCTTCTAAGAAAGGAATGGAGACATTGTCATGTAGGTGTGGTTTGCAATGTCTTCTCCATTTGGGTCTTGAATGTCCTCACCATTTGTTGCTCGTAGGCACTGGACTGGAAGTAGAACAGGACAGTATATTAGTGCAGGATGCCTTTCCATGCACAGAACTCACCAAATAGACTTACGTGAAAAGGATGGGCGGTGGAGGGTGCGTGAGGTAAGTATTGTCCATGTTTACAGCTCTCGAAATACCCACAATGACAAAAATACGCTACCTGCAAGCTACTGACGTATAGAAATTTGTTACCTGAAATAAGGAAAGAGCAGCAGATTCGTAGGAGCGACTTTAAGTCAAGTCTGTAAAAGAGTCACGTTGAAAGAAAATAGTCTTGCTACTATGGAACAGTCGTGGTAGAGGTGTAGATCAACTGCTGCATTAAAAGCTAGGCGTAAATATAAGATCACAAGCATCATGAAACCTAGCATCAAGCTTAGCCAGATGACAGAGAACATACGAGCCTCGTGTACAGCTTTTGACGGCAATGATAAGGTACTTATTGTAGGAGGAGCATGAAACGGCCTGGCTAACAACTAGGACACAGCACTAAACGTGACCTGGAGAAAATAGGAGCAGCAGCAGCACACACTTATGTGGGGTTTGTCGAAGATTTGTGGCAGGCCTCAGTTAACTCGTGTAAACAAAATCCTGAGCGACTCGCTTTTGACTGAAATAAAGCTCACATCTGTGCCATGCCTGTTGTTGCGATTGGGAAATGGGGATACACTAAATAGGATGAGGAAGAACAGATTAGTTGAGCACCTTGCAGACAGTATGAAGGTGGCCGCATGCGCACAAGATAGAATCCCTGAGATAACTTGAATCCACATTTTTAAGGTTAGAGACAGGCTACAGACAAAGAGTATTGAAAGAAATTGGGGCAGTACAAGACCAGAATACGTGTAACAGTTTCGAGAAAAATAAAGTTGATTTGTTTCATCAGACTTTAAGAGTGTTAAAAAAAAGTGATGTATGAGACTGTCGTAAGCCTGGAAGGTGTTGAAATGTGAAGAGATAGATGTTCTGTGCTTCTCTGAACACCATGTAACAACAGGCAGGGAGGATAGACTTGCAACATTTTCGTGCAGAGTTCACATGGAAAAGGAGGAGTTGCAACATATGTAAAAGTTAGACACAGAGGGAAAAATACTGAAACAAATAAGTTTTGTGTTGATCAGGACCTAGAAGCATGTGTTTGTGAATTATTGCTGCAGAATACTTCTCTGATTTTTGTAACACTTTACAGATCCACTCTAGGTAACTTTCATCTATTTATAAGAAATCTAGATGCGTTATAGAGCTACATACAAGGCAGCATCTTTGTCGAGATCTTAATGTACATTTCGTAAGATATACGAACAGGAAAAGTGAACTAGAATTATTATTTGGGTGGATCAGTCTACATCCAATAGTCAATTTTCCATCTCGTGTGCAGCAAAACAGTAGCAAGTACTACTGCTGGCGACCGGAACGGATTGGGGAATTAAGTGTACCTTGGATGGTCTAAACTGCTGTGTGCGAAAAAGGAAGCTGTGAGCAAATTCGTTTGGTGAGCAAAACTGAAAGTGTAACTCTTGGTACTGTGTACTACTCACCTGTTGTTCGATCAGTGTAAAGTGCGAGGTGGCTTCTCTTTATCAAAAGTGAGTCTGACGTTACGTTACTGGAAGTTAGCCGAATTAATTTTGAGAATGGTAAACATTTAAACAGCGATTGATGATATCTACTGGTACTGCTGTTTTAAAATGGGATGGTAAATTCACAAATGATTTGGAGTAAATATAATATTTTATTTGCTGGGAGCCGTTTGATGGGGCTGTTGAAGTGGGATAAACCATTCCAAGACAGATCGGAATGCACTAAGTAGATTTGAAATTTGTTTTGTTTCGCTATTAGTAACTTCTAACGGCCAACTGCTTGAGCTGTAATTTCCTGTGGATACTTACCTTGTACTTGCTAACTGTATAACCCGCTGGTCGTACTTGCAATATGTTGTAAGTAACCGCTTCAAGCAGCTTGGCCTCGAGTACAGGCTGCCGTCTCTATCTCAAAGCTCACTCAAACCGTTGTATATTCTCACTCTTCGCTATGCGATACTTTGTTATTTATATAATTGTAGAATTCCGACTGCAAAATTTTATTGTACCTCCTACGTCCTTGCGTTATGCCAGTGCCAAACGGGTTCTCATCCGAGATCCCAGTTTCTTCCAGAGCGGACTTCCAGGTCTCCTTTATGTTCCGTTATTAAGTTATTGGATCGGTGCCTGTGAGTAGTCTGAGCCCGAATGGAATAAGCTGTAATAAAATTGTTACATCTAATTCATTGAACCTGCCACCAATTGTGATGTCATTATAAGTGCATCTTTTTTTCCGTGTTGGGTTTGTAACCCGTAACTTATTAAGCCAGAATTGTGTAACTGATCCGTTAACAAAATTTTTGAGACAAGCTTTAATAAAGAACTGACTGTCCTTTCATTTATCATCACCAGATTACCTGATTAATCCGAACCGTTAAGCTCATCTAAGTTATTATTCTGCGTTTGCTTTATAATTAATAGTTTCTGTTATTAATTAAATATTCAGTAGCTAGTCTGTATTTGTACAGATATTAAATTGTTTAATCTGTATCGCTGTTTGACACATTAGAACTGATGTGTGTGACTATATGGTTTACTAATTTCAAATTTTTCTTAATTGGACCTGATCATGTCTTACTAAATTTCTTTGTAAGACAAAGAATTTTGTATAGCTCCGAAAGTGGCACTTTTGCTTTATATTTCAGTGATTCTTCTGAGTAACTGACGAGTTTTAAATTTTCCTTGAATGGCTTTCATTGCTGCTTTGGTATATTTTTAAATTAACTTCTAAGGGAAAAAAAGTTTCGCTTGTTGTAAGTTTATGAGTGCCCTTCAATGGCTCCTATGATCGACTTACGTAATTTTTGCGTTTAATCATCCACTGTTCGTTTCATACAGATGTTATAATAAGGTACTCCGAATAAAGTTTGAGAAAAATTATCTTTACATCTTGGCGTTCAGTCCTCAGTCTCAGCAGCCGATTGCGCTGGCGTCAAACAGGCGCAAGGTTTCACACATTAAAACTGTATGTCGGACAGAGATGCGAACCCAGGAGATCTGCGTTTCGTAAGAGTGAGGACTGAGGCAGATGGAAAACTGTCTAAAAGCCATCCACATACTGGCCGGCACACCGGACCTCGACACAAATCCGCCGGACGGATTAGTGATGGGGAGCGGCACGCCTTCCCGCTCGGGAAATAGCGCGTTAAACCGCGCGGCTAGCTGGGCTGGCTGCCTTAGCTTTACTTTCGACAGTTCTTCATCTCCTACTCACCAGAGTTCACGAAGTACTCCTGCGTAGCTTGCAGGACTAGCACTTAGCCACAAACAATCCAGAGCTAACAGAGAGCATCATGACTCATACAGGGATTAGTGATCACAATGCCGTTGTAGCTAGGCTCAATACCGTTTCTTCCAAATCCACCAGAAACAAACGCAAAATAATTTTATTTAAAAAAGCGGATAAAGTGTCACTAGAAGCCTTCCTAAGAGACAATCTCCATTCCTTCCGAACTACCTATGCAAATGTAGACGAGATGTGGCTGAAATTCAAAGACATAGTAGCAACAGCAATTGAGAGATTCATACCTCGTAAATTGGTAAGAGATGGAACTGATCCCCCATGGTATACAAAACAGGTCCGAACGCTGTTGCAGAGGCAACGGAAAAATCATGCGAAGTTCAGAAGAACGCGAAATCCCAAAGATTGGCTAAAATTTACAGACGCCCGAAATTTGGAACGGACTTCAATGCGAGATGCCTTTAATAGGTCCCACAACGAAACATTGTCTCGAAATTTGGTAGAAAATCCGAAGAAATTCTGGTCGTATGTAAAGTACACAAGCGGCAAGACGCAGTCAATACCTTCGCTGCGCAGTGCCGATGGTACTGTTACCGACGACTGTGCCGCTAAAGCGGAGTTATTGAACGCAGTTTTCCGAAATTCCTTCACCAGGGAAGATGAATGGAATATTCCAGAATTTGAAAAACGAACAGCTGCTAGCATGAGTTTCTTAGATGTAGATACCTTAGGGGTTGCGAAGCAACTCAAATCGCTTGATATGGGCAAGTCTTCAGATCCAGATTGTATACCGATTAGGTTCCTTTCAGATTACGCTGATACAACAGCTCCCTACTTAGAAATCATATACAACCGCTCGCTCACCGATAGATCTGTACCTGCAGATTGGAAAATTGCGCAGATCGCACCAGTGTTTAAGAAGGATAGTAGGAGTAATCCATCGAACTGCAGACCTATATCATTGACGTCGGTTTGCTGTAGGGTTTTGGAGCATATACTGTATTGAAACATTATGAATCACCTCGAAGGGAAGGATCTATTGATACGTAATCAGCATGGTTTCAGAAAACATCGTTCTTCTGCAACGCAGCTAGCTCTTTATTCGCACGAAGTAATGGCCGCTATCGACAGGGGATCTCAAGTTGATTCCGTATTTCTAGATTTCCGGAAAGCTTTTGACCCCGTCCTCACAAGCGACTTCTAATCAAGCTGTGGGTCTATGGGGTATCGTCTCAGTTGTCCGACTGGATTCGTGATTTCCTAAGGTCGCAGTTCGTAGTAATAGACGGCAAATCATCGAGTAAAACTGAAGTGATATCAGATGTTCCCCATGAAAGCGTCCTGGGACCTCTGCTGTTCCTGATCTATATAAATGACTTGGGTGACAATCTGAGCAGTTCTCTTAGGTTGTTCGCAGATGATGCTGTAATTTACCGTCTAGTAAGGTCATCCGAAGACCAGTATCAGTTGCAAAGCGATTTAGAAAAGATTGCAGTATGGTGTGGCAGGTGGCAGTTGACGCTAAATAACGAAAAGTGTGAGGTGATCCACATGAGTTCCAAAAGAAATACGTTGAAATTCGATTACTCGATAAATAGTACAATTCTCAAGGCTGTCAATTCAACTAAGTACCTGGGTGTTAAAATTACGAAGAACTTCAGTTGGAAATACAACACAGATAATATGTGGGGAAGACGAGCCAAAGGTTGCGTTTCATTGGAAGGACACTTAGAAGATGCAACAAGTCCACTAAAGAGACAGCTTACACTACACTCGTTCGTCCTCTGTTAGAATATTGCTGCGCGGTGTGGGATCCTTACCAGGTGGGATTGAAGGAGGACATCGAAAGGGTGCAAAAAAGGCAGCTCGTTTTGTATTATCACGTAATAGGGGAGAGAGTGTAGCAGATATGATACGCGAGTTGGGATGGAAGTCATTAAAGCAAAAACGTTTTTCGTCGCGACGAGATCTATTTACGAAATATCAGTCACGAACTTTCTCTTCCGAATGCGAAAATATTTTGTTGGGCCCAACCTACATAGGTAGGAATGATCACCAAAATAAAATAAAAGAAAGCAGAGCTCGAACAGAAAGGTTTAGGTGTTCGTTTTTCCCGCGCGCTGTTCGGGAGTGGAATGGTAGGGAGATAGTATGATTGTGGTTCGATGAACCCTCTGCCAAGAACTTAAATGTGAGTTGCAGAGTAATCATGTAGATGTAGATGTAGATGGAGATGTAGAGCATATTGTAGAGACACGGCTTGTTTCCAGAATGAATCTTTCACACTGTAGCTGAGGGTCCCTGGCATGAAACATCCTGGCAGATTAAAATTGTCTGCCGGATCGGGACTCAGTCCCAGGACCTTTGCGTTTCGCATACATGTGCTCTACGTTGGAGTTACCCGTGCACGGAATCGTTCACAGAGCCTTTCTTCCACCAGTTCCTTATCTCCTACCAGGGTGGAAGATTCATTCTGGAAACAATCCCCCACCACCGGGCTTGGCAGAATGAAGCCGGCCAGTCGAAGAGACACTGCTACAATGAGGTCTATATTTTATGGCTGTTCTGCTCGAGGCTGCAGTGCTGGGCATGTCTTTCTCTGGCCGCCATCGGGTGCTGATCGGTGAACGTTAGTTGTAGTCGGGGGAAATGAGTTACAGTTGTGGTAGCGTGATCCACATTCTAAGCAGCCGGTTGCTTGCTTTCTTTGCCTTAATTTTGCTATCTTATTTTGTATCGTTACCTACGATTCCGTGAACTATTCACATAAGCAAAAGTAGTTACGCTTTCTCCATATAGTCAACCACACTACTGCCTTCATTTTGTAATTTGATATGCGTTTTAGAGAACTATGTTGTCGGGTAACTTTTTTGTGATTTATGTCAATCATTAGAGCCAATAAATATCGGTTAATCTCCTTATTGTCTTAGATTTTAAGATCGTTTGCATTTTGCTACAACTTTTCCGTTGTTAGATGATCTATTAAAATAGAATATAAAAGGTTTGTACGCATAAGTCTGCTTTGCTTACTTACTGTAACAGCATTATCGCTGTGTACAGTGACCAAACTCAACGATCAGACGCTTATAATCAGGAAAGGTAACGAGCATTTCACTCGCTCCTCTTTTTGATTATAAATCTGTTGATTGACTAGACAGATCTGTCTCGATTTCGCACAGGATTATGTTTGCTGTGTATTGTTTCATGATATTTTGCTAACATCCTTGCATTAATAAGCATTAACATTGTGAGTACTTCCTTGGGCTGATAAAGCAATACCGAATATGAGAAACTGCTATCTGCAAACCACACTGTTTTCTAAGATATCTCATATTAAGTCACTCTCAGTGGCTCGCCTCTTTCACCTTTTATGCCTTATGGCCAACAAAAGACAAATTTTAGATGCAGCTCCCAATCAAAAGGACAGTAATGTTAAACTCCCACCAGCATTAAAGAACCACTTCCCCATCTGAAGCACATGTGGTCAGATCTCAATCCTCCAGCTCTCATAAAGCTGTTGAGCTCCTCCCCCACTAGAATGTACGCTTTGTGATAAAAAATATCCCGACACCCGCAAAACCATACGTTATTCATATTAGGAGCATTCTGCTGCCACCTACTGCCAGGTACTCCGTATCAGCGACTTCAGTAGTCATTAGACATTGTGAGAGAAGAATGGGACTCTCCGCGGAACTCACGGACTTCAACGTGGTCAGGTGATTGGGTGTCACTAACGTCATACGTCTGTACTCGAGATTTCCACACTTCTAAACACCCTTAGGTCCACTGCTTCCGATGAGATAATAAAGTGGAAACGTGTAAGGCCATGTACAGCACGAAAGCGTACAGACCGACCTCGTCTGCTGGCAGACAGAGACCGTCGACAGTTGAAGAGGGTCGTAATGTGTAATAGGCAGACATCTATCCAGACCATCACACAGGAATTCCAAACTGCAACAGGATCCACTGCAAGTACTAAATGGTTGAAATGGCTCTGAGCACTATGGGACTCAACTACTGAGGTCATTAGTCCCCTAGAACTTAGAACTAGTTAAACCTAACTAACCTAAGGACATCACAAACATCCATGCCCGAGGCAGGATTCGAACCTGCGACCGTAGCGGTCTTGCGGTTCCAGACTGCAGCGCCTTTAACCGCACGGCCACTTCGGCCGGCACTGCAAGTACTATGACAGTTAGGCGGGAGATGAGAAAACTTCGATTTCATGGTCGAGCGGCTGCTCATAAGCCACACATCACGCCGGTAAATGCCGAACGACACCTCACTCGGTGTAAGGAGGGTAAACATTGGACGATTGAACAGTGGAAAAACATTTTGTGGAGTGAAGAATCACGGTACACAATGTGGCGATCCGATGGCAGGGTGTGGGTATGGCGAATTCCCAGTGAACTTCATCTGCCAGCGTGTGTAGTGCCAACAGCAAAATTGGGAGGATGTGGTGTTAAGGTGTGGTCGTGTCTTTCATGGAGGGGGCTTGCACCCCTTGTTGTTTTGCGTCGCGCTACCACAGCACAGGCCTACATTGATGTTTTAAGCACCTTCCTGATTCCCACTGGTGAAGAACAATTGGGGGATGGTGATTGCATCATTCAACACGATCGAGCACCTCTTCATAGTGCACAGCCTGTGGCGAAGTTGTTATACGACAATAATATCCTTGTAAAGGACTGGCCTGCACAGAGTCCTGACCTGAATGCCATAGAACACCTCTGGGATGTTTTGGAACGCCGACTTCGTGCCAGGCCTCACCTACCGACATCGATACCTGTCCTCAGTGCAGCACTCCGCGAAGAATGGGCTACCATTTCCCAAGAAATCTTCCAGCACCTGACTGAACGTTTGCCTGCGAAAGTGAAAGCTGTCAAGGGTGGGCCAACACCATATTGAATTCCAGCATTACCGATGGAGGGCACCACGAACTTGTAAGTCATTTTCAATCACGTGTCCGGATAGTTAAGATCACATAGTATACGTCAAAACCCAGTCAGGTGATTTTAAGTGTTCTATGTTTTCCCGAGACTCTGGAAGAGGTTATCTGTCCTGAGATAGCCTTCATTCACGAAGCATCATGTTGTACAGTGAACAATGTTATCACGTGTGCCTTCGGTCAGTTCAGCACTTCTGAAAGCTCAGTGTTGTTGCCTAAAGAGCCCACTGCATCGTTCACTACCTGCTTCTAAAGAAAAGGCATTCCCTCTCCAACCAGCAGAACATGGGCAGTGCTACACAGCCTGCCATTTTCAGACACAGGTTAGGGTCATAGCGCCCCAGTAAAAGACCCAGCCAGATGTCACCTGCCGCTCTGTCCAACGTGCTCAGCCCGGCATGTTCCAAAAGAGGGATCCCATCGTAAATTACTCTCAATAGCACAGGACAATACATTGTTCGGCGATTGCTAACCAACTGCCTACTCTGCCACATTCACTAACGGTATACTAAATGCAAGATGAATGAAAGGAGATGAAATCACCAAAATTCAACTACACATGAGCGGTAGAAATCACTTATTATCTGTCTTTAAACTAAACTGTTATGAAATAAGAACAAAGTGATGTAAATTCGATTTTAATTTAAGGAAATATTGAGTCAAAACAGAAAGGAAAACGCCCATACAAGGACGACACCTCTCAACATCACATACAAAGGCTGAGCTTGAGAAGCTTTCAAAATATAAAATCCAATAATTTATCAGTGACGAATGGATGGATGAGATGTTGGGGTGAAAGCCACCAAACTACAATGGCGCCTGCTCATTGATCCAGTGGGAATCCAACCAGCGGGTTTCCTCTACGAGAAACAAGGCTGTTAGCTAAATGGATTCTTTAGTGCGTTCATCTCGGACAATCACTTGTATCAACCTTTTCATCTCAGAGCAGCACTTGAAACCTACATCCTCAATTATTTGCTCGACATGTTCCAATCTTTGTCTTGCAGTACAGTGTGTACCCACTACAGCTCCCTCTAGTACCATAGAAATTATTCTCTGATGTCTTAACAGATGTCCTACCATTTTGCCTCTTCTTCGTGTCAGTGTTTTCCATATATTCCTTTCCTCGCGGATTCTGCGGAGAACTTCCTCATTACTTACCTTATCAGTCGATCCCTATAGCCGTCCATAATTTGGAAAATGTTGCCTGTGAAAGATTTTCTACACAAACTGACCCATCTATTGTGTCCCATGAATTCTCGATGGGATTCACGTCGGGTGATCTGGGTGGCCAAATCATTCGCTCAAATTGTCCAAAATGTTCTTGAAATCAGTGACACGGCCCATTCTCATTCGTAATCATTCCATCGTTGTTTGGGTATATGAAGTCTATGAATGGTTGCCAATGGCCCCCATGTAACTGAACATAACCATTTACAATGATCGTTTCACTTGGACCGGAGGACCCAGCCCATTTCATGTAAACAAAGCCCACACCATTATGCAGCTCCTACCGACTTGTACAGTGCCTTGTTGACAACTTACGTCCATGTCTTCGTGGGGTCTACCCCACACTCGATCAGCTCTTACCAACTTAGTCCAGGACTTATCCGACCAGGTCACGTTTTTCCACTCCTCGGGGGCCCAACCGATATGGCAACGAGCCCAGGAGAGGTGCTGCAGGCGACGTGGTGCTGTTAGCAAAGGCACTCGCGTCTGTTGTCTGCTGCCATAGCCCATAACGCCAAATTTCGCCGCCCTGCCCAAACGGATACGCTCACCTGCAATTATTTCACGTAGTGTTTCTTGTCTTCTAGCCCTGACAACTCTGCGCAAACGCCGCTCCTCGGTTGTTAAGTGAAGGCCGTTGGCCACTGCGTTGTCAGTGGTGAGGGAAAATGCCTGAAACTTCAACTATGTAAAGAAAAGTTAGATTGCTATGTACCGTAGATGATACGTTAAGCTGCAGAGAGGCACAACTAAAAGAAACTTACACAATAGCACAAATTTGCTTTACTTTATATCTCTGATCACTAATTTTTTGTCATCAGACTACTGGTTTCCATGACCGTCTTCAGATCTATTCTATAAAACCATGTCCTAATGTACTGCAGCCATAGTGGCATCGTCAAAAGTTAAACACAATATTAGCACCAGCATATGCAGTAGTAATTTTGCGAACAGCACTACAGTTCAAAACAAACTGCCGTACAGTAGCCACAAGATGTTTGTGTTCCAAGTGCAACAGTACAACGGCTACGTCAGAAAAGTCGGAGATAGTTCTCATGTGTGCGTGATGCGTACTTGCTTGTTGAATGAATTTGTGTGTGTGCTTTTCTGACGAACGCTGTGGCCGAAAGCTAATGTGTAAGTTTATTTTAGTTATTCCTGTCTGAAACTTAACGTTTAATCTCTACGGTAAGTTGCAATCTATCTTTTCCTTACATTGCTGATGACCCACCTTGTACTTGGAGTCGTTAATACCTGAAATTTGGTATTCTCGGCACACTCTTGACACGTGGAATTCGAAGTACTGAATTCTCTATTTCCGAAATGGAATGACCCATACGTCTAGCTACAACTACCATTCCGCGTTCAAAGTCCGTTAATTAGCGTCGTGCGGCTGTAATAACGCCGACTACCTTAGACATGAACCACAGCAGTAGAAATGACAGCCCCATCAATGCACTACCCTTTCATACCTCGTGTATGCGATGCTACCGCCATCTGTATGTGGACATATCACTATACCATAACTTCTGTCACCTGAATGTATATCTAAAATGGTTGCTTACTTGAAGCACAAATAAAATTATATGAGTTCAAAATGAGAGCAACAAATTCAATTCCACAACGGAATGCACATTCATATGCACAGCAGCACAATAAATGTTTAATGTCACGTTCCATTAATAAGTGGTACGTACCTCAAAGTAAATGGAAGACTGCTACAGAAACGCGACTGGCTTTCCAAATTTGTGCAACTCGGAAATGCAAGTTAGAAACGAATCGAAGATTCAAATAATCAAAATCACTGAAGAAGCAACACAATAGACCTTGTAAATTGTGAGGTGAGTGCTAACGCTGAAAAGCATACCTACTCAAAGTAATGTGCAGAACTGCGCCAGCGTACGTCTGGACGTTAGACTTTCTCTCGATATGACCTCAAGGTCGCGTGTCTCCACACCATCTCCTGTTTTCTGTACGTTCCTCTCTCCTACCAAAAGCCAATGTCTTGGAAGAGTTGACTCACAACTTTCGCCATAGTGATGAGCGAGAATTTTCCTGAATACATCAAAAGGCAGGGGAAGCTGGCTAAAACTCAGCATCGCTTACTGTATGAGCATTAACTGAGCAGATGTTTGTACACTATATTTGATATGTTGCCACTCATTGGTTCAAACGTTCACGGCACAACGCCTATGCTGTTGGCGACCCATCTGACTGGCTAGCAACATCTGGAATGAAATATCAAAAATTTTCCCACACTGGTGACAGCAAAATGGCGGTCTTAAATGTTTGCATTAGCCTACAGGACGCGGAGATTCGTCACTCCAACAATACTCGGGGGACGTGCGATTGCCGTGCTCTTAACATCTAAGGCTCGTTCCATCTCGCAGACAACGGAGCCTGGCCAGCTGGCCAGTTTGCGGCCCATCAGTTCTGCCAACCCGCAGCCCAATGCGGGTTCTAAGCTGTCCCGTGTTCAAAGCACCGACATCACGCAGGTTTCTCGCAATACAACCACTCAGGTCTGCCTCATGGAAGATAAATGAAGAATCTTATTCCAGAGTCCACTAGCAATGTATTTCCCTTTAGCAAAGTTAAGAAAAATCAGCTGAAGATTTTACTTATTATCTCGAAGTGAAACGTGACTGTCACAAGCTGCAACACACGTTCCCGATATGAAGAACGCTCGGCCTCCCTCTTGCGCCTCGACAACGCGCTAAATCATCAGCTTATTCCAACAGAAAATGCTTCTGGTCTGTACGCAACAGCGAGTGAAACGTTGCGATCGACAGCTCTGTAATTTTACATCCAAACGGGATCCAATCAATCAGTGGCGTCAGCTGGTTATAGCATACGTGAAGAAACTTTCCAACACACTTTGTAACACGCCCGGGAGTACCGATAGGTGGGGTACCTATAAACTGGTTGTCGTTTCGACCGTGTGTCCTATCCACACCACGTACCTGATACTGCCGCGGCGCTCGTATTGTTCTGCTCCACACTGCTGCTGGCTTGCCTGAAATTATCTATTGAAATATGCAAGCGGGGTTAGGGGAACCACTCAACGATAAAACACAACACTGTTCGACGTCTGGTATGAACAACTATATTCTGAGATGATTAAAGAAAATCGCAGGTTGCACTGTTTACATTCTATTTCGTAAGTGTTTATCCCAATTAATGTATGATTACCAGACCACAATCTCACTTGGACGAGCGTACGCGTAACCGACACAACGTGGGTGACTGTTGATGATGCGGAAGCCGAATGATCGCACGAAAGTTCTTACGCTCGACACCCATACACAGATACTTGGTACCAGTCCTCCTTGACACTAATAATAAATTTTAACACTGTTCACAAAGTTAAATTTACAGTTCACAGTTCTCAGTTGTACGAGCGTGCGCGTAACCGTCACGGCGCGGCTGATTGTTGATGAGAAGACACTGGCACTGTTTTGCACTCTTTTATGGTAACTAATTTTTGCTCACTCACATCATTCTGAGAGACCGAACACGGCGCGGATGATTGATACTGTACGGTACGACACGCAACGAGAGGATACACAAATACGTTATCAGCAGCACTGCTCATTTTTAAATTAGTTCTTGACGCACTTTCCTCTGAATCACTTGCATATTTCATCACTTTACTGTAATAACACTTGTAGGAACACTTCAACTTCCATGCTAACAATGCCTCTCACATGCAGAGCTACACATTACACAACATAACAGTTCCGTGTCCCGTGCTCGACTCGCAGACATGGCTGCCCGCAAAGATACTCCACAACTAAGCCAGCGATATGACAATACGCTTACAACTTCCTCATCGAAATGTGGTCATTATCAGGGCAAGACTTGGTGTTACACAGTATCAGTGCAGTATCTCCTGACGCTGACATATAGTTTTGTTCAGTGTTCTTATTTTACTCATTTCAGTATCTGTGGTGTAGGGGGTGGTAAGTGAAAACAAGAGATCAAAATTAAATTCTGTCGATGGATGTAGTGCGAATGCGGCACAGAGTATCATGGTTCTAGTATGAGCCAAACACAGAAACGCAGAAGGAATGGAGATGACAATGTATCCCGGGCAGACACCAAGGAAAAGGCACTCTGAGAAGGACATCATAGGCTGCTAGAGATCTTCGGAATACGGAACTTGGTTACTTGTAAAGGACAAAGACGAGGCAAACTAGAGGTCATAGGGATGTGGAGTGCAGGAATCCCCCAACTGAAGTGGAGGATAATGTTCATAGCAGAGAGTTTTGGAGTAAGGGACACTAGAAACAGGAATGCCCCAAAAAGGTGTGCGTGTGTGTGTGTGTGTGTGTGTGTGTGTGTGGGAAAGAGAGAGAAATGGTTCAAATGGCTCTGAGCACTATGGGACTCAACTGCTGAGGTCATTAGTCCCCTAGAACTTAGAACTAGTTAAACCTAACTAACCTAAGGACATCACACACATCCATGCCCGAGGCAGGATTCGAACCTGCGACCGTAGCGGTCTCGCGGTTCCAGACTGCAGCGCCAGAACCGCGCGGCCACTTCGGCCGGCAAAGAGAGAGAGAGAGAGAGAGAGAGAGAGAGAGAGAGGAGCAGTAAGGGTTTCAACCGCATTTTTTCCTGTTCTGGGAATAAACGTAATATTTACAATAATGCTACGAAGGAAATACATTTTTCTGGAAGCAGTAACGAAGAAGTAACGTAGATGGATGACGATGACGGCCCTCTTGTTATGTCGAGTTATAGTCGTCTGTAGCAAGCAATGCAGCGTCATAAACGCCACGGATTTCCAGGAAAGGGCCTTACGACACCTCGAGAGGCGCTCTACAACGGGCACGGTGACAAGGGCGGCATACGCGAGAACGGCGCACCACACCGGCGGAAGGGGCGGGCAGGCTGAGAAGCGACGCCTGCCCGGCCGGGCATTCGCCCCGGCGTCGAGTGTCGGGGCCGCTAATTGCCGGGAGAACACGAGCAATAGCGGCCCCGGCGCGTTACTTAGGCTACCAGACGGCGGCGCCTCGCCTTGTAACCCTACACCGCGCCGCGCCGCGAGGCCGCTCGTACTTTGCCCGCGACGCTAACGCCGCTGCCTGGGAGGTCACACGGCCGGCCGTACATTGGGGCGTCCGGCCGCCTCACCGGCGGGCTGCGGGAACCTCCTGTAGTCTGACAATACGAGGGCAGCAGCGGGCTGAGGTGCACGGTGTGGCGGCACGGTTCAGCTAGCGGAGCTCCGTAGCGCACAACAGGCACGTAGCTTGGATGCTGCTTACTGTTACCCCTTAATGTTTTTTCACAAAATCCTGCTAATAAATCCCGTGTGGCTAGGGCCTCCCATCGGGTAGACCATTCGCCTGGTGCAAGTCTTTCGAGTTGACGCCACTTCGGCGACTTGCGTGTCGATGGGGATGAAATGATGATGATAAGGACTACACAGCACCCAGTCCCTGAGTAAAGAAAATCTCCGACCCAGCCGGGAAACGAAACCGGGCCGTTATGTATAACATTTCCTCGCGCTGACCACTCAGCTACCAGAGGCGGACGCAAAATTCTGGTAGGGATCGTAAATAAGAGCTGGTTGTTATTAGACCAGCGGAAAAATGCACCGGTTTCAAAGACTGTGACTGGAAAATGGGGCACTGGCTGCTTCATTCTACCTTCCTCAACATCTTTAGAAAATTTCCCAAAAATTAAGCATTGCGAGCATATTCTCAATCTTCTTAATATGCAGATCACTTCTTACTCTCACAGGCTCTCCTAACAGTAACTCCCTCACACTCACCCTCGCCCACTTCCTCGTTCTCACTTATTGATTATCCCTAACACATTGTCGTTATCTCTTTGCGCCTCTCTGTCCGTATCCTCTGTCTCACAGCCACATTCTCTTCCAATAACTCCGTCACACCCAACAGACCTTCGCTCTATGTCGCTCGCTCCTATCCACTGCCACTTGCCCATTCTCACTTATTGATTCTGCCTAATTCACTGTCATTATCTCTTCGTGCCGCTATGTCAGCCACATTCTCTTTCGTTCTGTCCTACTAATACTGTCTCCTCCCCATTCCTCTCTCTTGCAGCTACTGTCTCATTCATTTCTTCCCGCAGGTACTCTCTCTTCTCATTGTCACTATCTCTCTGATTCTCGTTATCATTGCAATAGATTCTGTCTCGTATTATCACTGTCTCTCACCAACTTATATTTTCTCCGTCTCTTTCTCTCCTACTGACATTTGCTCCTTCACACTTTCCTAGCAGTATTCTGTCGCTGTCAGTTATATTCCACTGCCGCTGTTTCCTTCCCTTTCTATCGGACTATCAATGTCTCGTTCGCTCTTTTTATACGACAACCAGTGTACCACTTCCACTATTTATTATTTTTCTGTCTCCATCCCACTAATACTGCCTTCTTCTCTCTCAACATAAAAAAGCGCGGAAATGTTCGCAGGTCCAAATATTTCTGAAAATTTTTAAAGATGCTGAGGATATTAGAATGAGACAGCAGATTTCACACTTTCCAATCGAAGTCCTTCAAACACGAGAATACGCCCCGTTTTTATGCTTCACCAGCAGCGTTTTTCCGCTGGTTCCTTTCTCTTCACCGTTGCAGCAGGGCACGTTACCCTCATGGAAAAACTTTGAGTCAGTAAAGTTCTGACAGTTTACTTATGTGAAACTGAAATAACAGATTCTACGTTTATAAACATTCAGCGTCTACTTCAGTACTACAGTATGGGGTTCCCAGATCTCTTCTCATGATAACGGAGACACTTTACAGGATGTTTCTCTGAGATACGTTCCTTTATAAACTACGGCTTCACCTGACACCTTATTTACCGTGCTTATTTTACGTGTACAATTAGGGTCTCTCTCAACCTGCGTATCCTGGAAACGGATAAAAATATCAATAAAATTTTCCAGGCTATTCGAGACCCGCATCTTAGGTATACATAGTAACAATTTTAGCCAGTTGCTGACCATAGGCTTGTTGGAATCCACGGCTCGGTTTTGGTATCCAAAAACCATGTTTTTGGGGCGTTACTCAAGAACAGATGAAGACTTTTTGAAACTGAATAATGGCACTTCTACATAAATGCCTAGAGAATATACCGTTAACATTTGACCAATTTTGCTAGCGTTATATATTTAGATGTCCGCTGGTGACGGCGAAAAGAACGGTGAAAAGCGCTTTTTTCTAGGGTTCTCAGGAACCACCCATGAACTAAATGGTACCTCCATAGGCCTCCTTGGGTGCGCTGTGGTCCACATACAAAAAAAGAAAGAAAAAACAATAATTTTCTCCACTTGCGTCTAAGCTGGAGGAAGAGTGTAACAAACAAATTTTGATCCTGTACTGTCTATACAAATTTCTTGATTCTACCATTCTCTTACCAATACAATCCGAGGATGAGCCCGGGAAAAGTCCCGTTCTTATGCGCGGCGTTTTGGAACGTATTAGGTAGCGCATGCTGTTGCTTGCGTACTGCATTGGCGATTGTTAAGTGACCTTTGGCAAGTTCCAGGCACCACAGTATAAAATACTAGTTCCTCAGTGTCGATATATTCTTCTCCATCCTTGCCTCGCCCCGTATCTTCATGCCCTCAGGCCATTAATACGCGTTTGGTGTCGTTAGAAGTACAGCGTGGCCGGATGCCTTTTCCGTCGCCACCCGTTTCTGCCGTGGGTCGGAATCTGGGTGCCGCAGCAGTCTGCACTTAGTGGTAACCCATGTGAAAGTGTGTGAACGTTTATCCAAGTGTTTGCGAATCTTATTAATGAGACAGGACATGGCTAGTAGCACGAAAATTCACGTACTCTGATATGGGAAACCATCCAAGAACCACATTCAGGTTGACCAGCGTGCTTGTTCTCGTTGTTATTTCACCTACTGGACTCTATCAGGGGCCGCTGCTCCTCCCCGAATCCCGGAAGTGGCGTTCTAACGCAAGCGGCTCTCCTGCCGAGTCCGCTCAGAATCCATATATTTCATAAAAACCATTCAGTTACCATGAGCGTGCAAGTGAGGACACATCGAATTGGAACAAAAATGTAACTGGTTTATTGATTTATGCCCAAAACTGTACACGACGATTGGAGGTGCATCTCAGCTCTGCACCGAATCCATTATACATAAGCCGTAGATGAGTGTATACCTGTAAAGTCTGATTTTATTAAGGAATCGCATGACCACAAATGCTTTCCAGTTGCAGTACGTATACATAGCATAACCATGAAAAAGTGATAGAAAACGATGTCACAGATCGGATGAATCCACTGAGGAAACATGGTAACATTAACAATGAATGTTGTTACACACATTACTAAATTACTTTACTCACGATTAACATGTGATTGTAGGTATTGAAGGATGACTACTTTTATTTAATTACCAGAAAGAAAAAAAGAGCACAATCCATCAGTAGTATAGCTCCATTTATATTTTACACCAATGAATCGACCTCCAGTATACAAACAAACAGTATTTGTAGACTACAATGGTACAACTACATGTTATGTGCGAAAGTGTAAGTAAGAATAAAGTTACAGGTAGAGTATTCTCCTTAGTTCCGAGGTATCGTACCTAATACCTCCAGGTTTTGCTTTTTTCTCCCTCGCGTTCGGAGCTGAACTTTCTCTGGCCCTGTGGTATCACGTACAACATACATTTCGGTTGCGTCAGCTCACTTGTTCGTCCTTCTACCGAGCATCGTGATGTAGCACTGATTGGAAAGTTTGGATTCAGCAGGTGCACAGCGTATCTCGACGAAGTAAAGACATAATTTTTTCTAATTAAGTGTGTCTTCATATGCTTTAATATCATGTAAAAACTGTACAGAATCTCTCAGTTAATAGCGAACTATGAATTAACTATTATAAACAATCATTATATTTTGGTCAGAGAGTAAATGTTGCATGACAATGCATCATCTAAGAATTTTCTTGATCGGCAAAGCAGAAATTATTTGCAGCCCTTTAAGAAACCAACTTGTCCGTAAATAATTGCCTCATGGTGGAAGCAGAAGAATCTAACGTTAATAGTAAAGTGTTTAGGCATTTAGACAGTGATGTCCAGGGGATGTGAGGCAGCCAGTTTATAAATAATGTAAATTTCAACATTAATACTAAACATAATGCCAATGCAAAGGGTTTGGAGGGCTCAGGTGAAGAAGCATCCTAATTTCTGATCAATATTTACCATTATTTTTATGATTGGTCTTCCTGCTGGAAAGAATTAAAGGGAATTCAGTCTAAAATGTCACTCAACAAGCTTCTGAGGCATACGACCACAAGGTGGCGTATTATACTACCTTTAGATAGCACTATTTTGGAATAAAGGGATGATATTCAAAATCACTTCGGTAACCATACATCTATAAAAATATTTGTACTACTACCCAATCCAGATCCTACAGTAACAAAGTGAATGCTTTCAAGAAACTTCATTGAAAGCAGAACTTCATTTCAGGATATCATTAACCGTACTATTTATAAGTTCACACAATGTTTCCAAAGTGAAACACCTTTGATTCACAAGTTGCATACAGTAAAAGAAAACATACTTCAAATGTATTTGGTTAGTGTTTTGCAGGTTTCTACTTCGAGAAAAATTGAAAGTACTTCTAAAGTTCATCATAAACAACCCTTTACATCGAGTAATCTACTTCATCTCGAACTAGTTGCTATCAACCAAGAAGCCAAAGAGTTTAGTAAAGTGGAAGAACGTGACTAGATGTTCAGTATTTTTTCTTCGTGTGGGACGTGTGGGATCACAGTGATGTAGAACTTCTTGAAAGAAAATTCCGTCATTTGACTGTAGATTACTGTTCATTAATTTCACACAATCGTGATTTCGGCTTTATATCCATTCTCAACTGCACGTTTAACTGAAACGAATAAAATGTAGATTCCTGAGAAACATTATTGCGAAAATACTTAGTTATCTTTTTCCAGTATGATGTGTAGAATCTCTTTAGTTGTAAAAATCTAATGTAAATTTTATTTGTAAATTACTGTCACCAACATCGATTTGCCAATACCGAATTACCAATGTACCTGCATATTTAAAAAAATGTATTTCATGGAAAAAAGTGGCCATACCCCTTCCGGAATCATAACAAATTTATTATGGTGTTAACCGGCCTTTTCCGTAGGGAATTGTCAACAGTGAAAATAATTCATTTCTCCTATATCTGTTTATCGAAATAATTTGTCACCTGTTAATCACTTTATTGAGGTACATTCTCACCTTTTAATCAACTCTTTCAAATAATTTGTCGCATTTCTCACTTGTTACAAATGCCACAATAGCTCCTCGCCCTGCTATACATAAGTTCAGTTGTCATCGCCTGCAAGCGATAGCTATCTAGGGCATATTGAAAGTGTCGAGCATGCATTGACAATACTCTGCGTAACGCTGCTATCCGGTTAAAGGGCAAAATCTGTGAGCAGATGGGGTGGAACATTGCATTAGCCTTCGGTGGCCAGTGAGTGCGGCGCTTTGACATTTGGGATATGTTAACAAGCATGTGGATTTTTTGTCAGATGGGCCATCCTCGCTCGGCATAACTTGCCAAAGCAGCGGTAATTCGCGGCGCAGTCAAGGCGATGCCTCCGTCATCGAGATCAGCAGCACCACATTGGCGCAACGAATAGGCTGTTATGTGGTACAAATAAACTTAGTTTTCGTAGTGCATTTGTGCGCAGACGAACGGCTACATCAGGCGAGGAGATGGGAGGGCAGAAATGTTGTGGTTTACGTGCTCAAGGGACGTCAGTAATGTTATTCAACACTGTAATTGATGAGTGAGGGTCAGACAGTGACATCGCATCAAACGATGCCGAACATTATGAAACGGTAAAAGAGCCAATTCTGCTGCGCGCTGTTAAATTTAGATGCATCACACAAGGTCCGCTCTATTGTCCCGAGAAGGAGCGCGTAACAACAGAAAAAAACATCCCCAAAACGTCGCAGAACCACATTTGTCTGAACTACACCCTTCTCATAGGGCGAGTTGAGCGCCTCATTGAGCGGTCGGTGCGCTCGACGCCTTGCATCATTTAAAAACTGCAAATGTAAATCGTCGAGACACATTACACTCTTTCAATCAGCTCATGTCCATTTTGTGTGTTGTTTGGCCAATGCCCATTAAGGACGCGTTTTGTTTTATCCTCTGAGAAGCAGTTACATCCAATGTGAACGTCTTGAATTGTTTGTAGGATATATGCCAGTCTCTGGCTTCTTCTACTATTTTTACCTCTGCAGACATGTAAGTACCATTCCACTTATTCTTATCATTCTATTCCTTGCGTGTTATCCGAGTACAAATGTATAGTGCATAAAGAGTTCACTTCGCAATGTTTTCTCGGAAACTCGTTGATGTGGACCACCATTCATTAACTGCAGCAATTCCTGTTGACCAACCATCTCTCATTGACAAGTGTAGCCCTAGTCTACCATTTCTCCCGGTTAGTACTCGTATATTTTCACGAATACTGTTCTGAAACTGTGGCTGAAAGTGATGCACTGTCCTTTGTATTGCAATCGTACTGTGCTCATTCCATACTACGAACTGCCACTTACACATTTCTTCATTTCTGTGACATGCCAGCGATGGAGGGTTGCATGACCCAATGCCACCAGTTCTACCCCACATACAGCACTCCAAAGCGACCGCTGTGCTCTTTTAGGGGGCAGACTAATAATTTATTTGGTGGGTTTGTGTAGCATACCAGGATATATGTAGTATTAATTTCCGTTACTTGTATAGTAGTCTGAGCCACTTCTGGTGTCAGATATAGGGGTCCTAGCAGGATGAGATTAGAAGGATCTGTTCAAGCTCGAGAGCGTCTAGAAAACTTTATTCACTACAAAACATTTGTTAATCAGAAATATGGAGATGTCTTCTCCCAAGCGCTGCACTGGCAGTTTCGTTGGGCCATTGGAGTGTGGACCCAGTCAGTAGGAGCAAGCACACGTCGACAACAGTTCTGCTGTGCCGCGGAAGGCTCATGTAGCGGCCGTTATATGACGGCTTGGTCGATGGCTCCGAGAGGGCAGCAGGCACAGCCCTCGCTGGGGAGGTAGCCTCTGCAGGCCAATCTCCGAAGTGCTCTCATTGAGGACGTGCGGCAGGAGACTTGCCCTCCAGAGCAAGAAGAAGGGCGAAAGGAAGTGTTTAACGAGCCATCGTCAGCTATGTCATCAGGTACGGAGCTCAAGCTCGGAATGATAGAAATGAGGGGAAGGTAACAGCCTGTGCCTTTTCAAACGAACCATCCCAGCATTTGCATTAAGCGATTTAGGGAAATCATGGAAAACCTACATCTGGATGGCAGGACAGGGATCTGAACCATTATCCTCCCGAATTCGAGTCCTTTGTGATAACCACTGCGTCACCTCCCTTGTTGCCCAGCCCATCATGTAGACCCCGGCCTATGGCTTCTAGATAGCAGACAGAGGCTGCTTCGTCATTATTGGCCGCAGGAGGACAGCGTGCAGCAGTGGGTCCCCCTCCCTATGCCGAATGGTGTACATTTTCCTGACGCTCCTGGTCAATACCTTCCATAGACCATCGGACTGATGGCTGTCTATGCATCGTATCAGTGACGACTCTGGATATGGTGCTGTAGCTTTCAGTGGCAGTGTCTCTCCAGCGGACCTTGCGACTCCACAGATTAATGAAGAGGAATAGAGGTGCAAGGAGTCGATTGGTATAGCCTTCCCTATACCACAAGACTTCTGCAGCAGAGAGATTGTATATATTCTGGCGCTTTCGGTGCGTTCTGCTGCAGTGAGGCAGCAGTAATATCAAGTGTACTAGTTCTCATATGTACTATTTCTCGTGGGTCCCGTTATCCTAGTAGCTTCAGATTTTCGTAACTTTGTCTTTCAGGCGCACTTTTCTGCTGAATCAGTGGCTGAATAGCTACTGTTCCGTTATACTGTATATACGCAGACTGAAGTAAAGAATGAAAATTTATGCCAAGGCCGGAATTCTCACACAGGTCCCCTGCTCATCAAGCAGATCTGCTAACCACTGCCGGCCGCGGTGGTCTCGCGGTTCTAGGCGCGCAGTCCGTGCGACTGCTACGGTCGCAGGTTCGAATCCTGCCTCGGGCATGGATGTGTGTGATGTCCTTAGGTTAGTTAGGTTTAAGTAGTTCTAAGTTCTAGGGGAATAATGACCACAGCAGTTGAGTCCCATAGTGCTCAGAGCCATTTGAACCATTTTGATTGTTTGCTAACCACTATGCCACCCTGGCACAGTGACTTTGCACAACTTCACTGACTACCACATCAAGCCTACCTCCTCAATCCAAATTTACATTAATGGACATTGTCATCCTACCTAAACTCGAACAGCGTCACAGAGGGTTCTCCGACTGTACTGAGTTGGAGATCCAGGTTCTAGTCCCAGCCCAGGTACAAATTTTCATTCGTCTCTGAAGTGTGCATATAAACTCAAGAGCCACACAACATGGTACACCCGCTTGATATTGTGTAGGGCCCCCAAGAGCACGAGGAAGTGCCGAAATACGACGTGGGATGGACTCGACTAATATCTGAAGTAGTGCTGGAGGGAACTGACACCATGAATCTTGCAGGACTGTCCATAATACGTAGGAGTACGAGGGGGTGGAAATCTCTTTTGAACAGCACGTTGCAAGGCATCCCAGATATGCTCAATAATGTTCATGCCTGGGGACATGGATGGCCATGAGAAGTGTTTTAATTCAAAAGAGTGTTGCTGGAGCCACTCTGTGCCAATTCTGGGCATGTTGGGTGTCCCCTTCACCTGCTGGAATTGCCCAAGCCCATCGGAATTCACAAAGGGCATGAATGGATACAGAAGATCAGACAGGATGCTTACGTTCGTGTCACCTGTCACAGTCATATCTAGACCTATCAAGGGTACCATATCACTCGAACTGCACGCGCCCCACTCCACTGCACAGCCCCGCCTGCTTGAGCAGTCCCCTGCTGACGTGCAGGGCCCATGGATTCATGAGGTAGTCTCCACACCTGTACACGTCCATGAGCTGGAAACAAGTTTCAACGGGACTCCTCCGGCCAGGCAACATGTTTTCAGTCATCAACAGTCCAACGTCGGTGTTGACGGGTCCAGTCGAGGCGTAAAGCTTTGTGTCGTGAAGTCATCAAGGGTAGACGAGTGGGCCTTCGGCTCCGAAAGCCCATATCTATGACGTTTCGTTGAATGTTACGCACGCTGACACTTGATGGTCCAGCATTGAAATCTGCAGCAATTTCCGGAAGGGTTGCACTTGTGCCACGTTGTACGATTCTCTTCAGTCGTCGTTGGTCCCGTTCTTGCGGGATCTCTTTCCGGCCGGAGCGATGTCGGACATTTGAGGTTTTACCGGATTCCTGATATTCACAGTACAATAGTGAAATATTCATCGATACCTCGGAGTGCTGTGTCCCATCGCTCATGCGTTAACTATAACACCACCTTCAAACCCTCTTTAATCGTGATAACCTGCCATTGTAGCAGCAGCAACCGACCTAAAAACTTAGCCAGACACTTGTTGTCTGATACAGGCATTGCCGACGCAGCGCTGTGTTCTACCTTTTTACATAGCTTTGTTTATGAATACTCATGCCTATACCAGTTTCTTTGGCGCTTATATATATATATATATATATATATATATATATATATATATATATATATATATATATATATATATACAGGGTTATTACAAATGATTGAAGCGATTTCACAGCTCTACAATAACTTTATTATTTGAGATATTTTCACAATGCTTTGCACACACATACAAAAACTCAAAAAGATTTTTTAGGCATTCACAAATGTTCGATATGTGCCCCTTTAGTGATTCGGCAGACATCAAGCCGATAATCAAGTTCCTCCCACACTCGGCGCAGCATGTCCCCATCAATGAGTTCGAAAGCATTGTTGATGCGAGCTCGCAGTTCTGGCACGTTTCTTGGTAGAGGAGGTTTAAACACTGAATCTTTCACATCACTATGCGTGAAACTTGTCCTCACGCGTTCAACCGTTTCTTCGCTCACTGCAGGCCGACCCGTTGATTTCCCCTTACAGAGGCATCCAGAAGCTTTAAACTGCGCATACCATCGCCGAATGGAGTTAGCAGTTGGTGGGTCTTGGTTGAACTTCGTCCTGAAGTGTCGTTGCACTGTTATGATTCACTGATGTGAGTGCATTTCAAGCACGACATACGCTTTCTCGGCTCCTGTCACCATTTTGTCTCACTGCGCTCTCGAGCGCTCTGGCGGCATAAACCTGAAGTGCGGCTTCAGCCGAACAAAACTTTATGAGTTTTTCTACGTATCTGTAGTGTGTCGTGACCATATGTCAATGAATGGAGCTACAGTGAATTTATGAAATCGCTTCAATCATTTGTAATAGCCCTATATATATATATATATATATATATATATATATATATATATATATATATATATATAGTATGGATGGGTGTGTGGGTGTGGGTGTATGGGTGTGGGTGGGTCGGTGTATTCAGTCTTGAAAAGGTCCCTAGAACCAATTAGTTCGATTTCATTAAACCAGTTGTCCATGGGTTTGAGCCGATACGGAGGAGCGCTATTCCAGTACAGTTGGAGATCATCTGCAATGATGATCAAATTAGGAGGAATACCATTGGACTAGGGGTGAATGGGGATATTGACTGAGGAGCTAGACATGCTAGGATAGTCCGTGCAGTTGTGCAAAGCGACTGTTCCGGGTCAGCGTAGTGATTATCGCATCCGCCTAGCGAGAAGAAAACCCCGATCTTGAATCCCGGCCTTGGTAGAGATTTCCTTTCGACACTTCAGTCAGCATGTAAACGTCATTGATGTTAGAGAATTCACCTCAACCTGCTCAGCATTTCTTCCTAGCTATCAGTTCGCCAGTCACTGACTCAGTGGGCTTGACTTCTGATGTCTCTGGAACCGTATACTTTCATATGACATTGTTTTATAGCTGGACCTATGACACTATGCTATGTCACCATTACGAAGATACGTATCTGTCTGTTTCCATCATGCGTTAAGCTGCCCTTGCGGGATGGGGCGCTCGGCCGGTCCCGCATGTCGCAATAGCTTCCGTGTTGGTCTCAGATTGTTCACAAGGGAACCTCCCCATCGCACCTCTTCAGATTTAGTGGTAAGAGGGCCCAGTGGACAGACCGTCAAAAACTGAACACAGATCAAGCTTTAAAACATGAAGGAGGTGTACTGAACTGTGAAAAAAACCAAAATAGAAACGGTGAACGGTCCAAGGACAAGAAGAGCAATACATAGCAACCTATAAGAGGAACGCTGACGTGGTTTCGCGGTCACGCTGTTGAACTACCACGCGTGAGCCATGTTCAATTCTCCCTAGTACCATTTTTTTTCTTTCATTGTTCGCTGTATTAAAATTTGTGTCTGTGTCATGGTGTAATATTCGTCTGCAACAGCGAGGTGTAAGGAAGGGATCTATAATGACAGATGATTCTACACAATTATTGTGTTAGCAGACGGCCGGCCGTGGTGGTCGAGCGGTTCTAGGCACTACAGTTTGGAACCGCGCGACCGCTACGGTCGCAGGTTCGAATCCTGCCTCGGGCATGGATGTGTGTGATGTCCTTAGGTTAGTTAGGTTTAAGTAGTTCTAAGTTCTAGGGGACTGATGACCATAGATGTTAATCCCAAAGTGCTCAGAGCCATTTGAAGCATTTGAAATGGGTGAAGATGCCAATCCTGGTTCATAACCGATTCGCATGCGACTGACGCCACAACAAAAAGAATCAGCGATTTCTATGAGCGTTAGCACAGAACGCGGACGTAGGATGGCAGCTCTTCGATAGGGAAGCGGGGATTATTTCCCCGCACCGTTCCTCTACCCTCCGGCGATCTGATTTCTCATTTTTTACGGTCGCGGCCGACTGCCGAGATAAACTGTCAGAAATCAAATGGTTCAAATGGCGCTAAACACTATGGGACTTAACATGTGACGTCATCAGCCTCTAGACTTAGAACTGCTTAAATCTAAGGACATCACGCACATCCATGCCCGAGGCAGGACTCGAACCGGCTACCGTAGCAGCCTCGTGGTCCTGGACTGAAGCGCCTAGAGCCTCTCGACCACAGCTGTCGGCGGATAAAGTGTCCGCGGCAGGACTCGAACCGGCGACTGTAGCAGCCTCGTGGTCCTGGACTGAAGCGCCTAGAGCCTCTCGACCACAGCTGTCGGCGGATAAAGTGTCCGCGGCAGGACTCGAACCGGCGACTGTAGCAGCCTCGTGGTCCTGGACTGAAGCGCCTAGAGCCTCTCGACCACAGCTGTCGGCGGATAAAGTGTCCGCACAACACCTATCCTGCTCTCAGCATTCGTTTACTTGTGGCTGCAATGTATTCTTACCGCATGGTACATATTCTGGTCTATAATCAGTGTATACTGTGACAACTGCCAAGACTACAGAAAGAGAACAAACATTTCAGCGACTGGACTGACAGTTCATAAAGTTGTGAACAGAAAAGGTAGTTTCCAACACGGCTCTTCCGCTTTTCTCTGCCACACCGTGACCACATACCCACGACATCGATGCTGTTCACTTTCCTTCAGTGCTGCTCTTAATTGGCATGCACCGTTCATTGTTTGTATTTTGCTTTTTTTTTACACAGTTCAGTAGACCCTCTGCCTGTTTTGATGCTTAATCTGTGTTCAGTTTTTGATGACCCACTGGCCCATCCTACCACTATATTTGAGGGGTGAGTTTCTCTTGTCAGCATTTCCTCCTAGCTGGCAGTTCGCCGGTCACTGACCCAGGCGGCCTTACTTCTGGTGTCGCCAGTGAAGAACTTTAACAAATTATTAGTGTTAGCCTACGATAGTATTCCGCGACGCAACACCTGGATTGTAGTGGTAGGCGGGGAGGTATCATCAAAGTACTCACAAGTTCAAAGTATGACATTAGCGACTGTTATGACTTGTTATTAGAATACTGATGGGAGCAAGCGAGAGGCGCGCACGTGTGTTGTCGTGGCTGGAATGTAGGCGTAGCCGCTCCCAGATGGGCACAGCACATTTGCAGGAACTTCCCAGCGCCGGTCGTCACCTTAGCGGAGTGCCCGCACACTACAGGTGCAGCGGATTCCTGCGGCTGCTTCATTAGCAATCGATATATCACGCGTCGGCTGGCGTTTACGACTGCTAGCAGCGGGTCGCGCGGCCATTGTCTTCTGTTAGGCTCACAGCTGCGCTGTCCGCCGCCGCGGCTGGAGTTTCGCACGGCGGAGCGCGGAAATGCAGCGCGCGAAGCTATGCGCGCAGTCATACGACACGAGACTGGAAGGACGTAGCGAACGGGCAGTAATGCATCCGCCACAATGTTCTGTACCTCCTTCTGACAGAAAATATAAGTTAATGTTAGAGGCTCTGGACTAGGATTCTGTTAGAGCATGACTGCATCTCCGTCCGACTGTCATTTAGTTACACAGCGTTTTTCTTAAATTGCTTTAAGCAGTTATTAGGTGAGCACTTAGACTGATCTTACGCTATGCTCTGTCACACGCTATTGCTTGAACTAGATTTTTTGCTGTTATATCATTAATTTTTGGCTGTTATAGCATTAAATTTTTAACCCCTGTTTGAATGCGTATGAATAATGTATCCTGGAAACAAAGTGTGAATACTCCAAACTGAGATTGTGATGGACCTTTTGCTACTTTCTTCACCGTCTTCAACTTTTAAACCTTTTCTCCAGTGTCAGCACCTTTTGTAGCAGACTTATCTTCTCCTGTGCGTTCAACCCCTACATAGCCCAGTAAACATTGGTTTTCTCTTTTTACAATGGATACTAAGTGAGGTTATGTTCCTAAATTTCGAGTGATGTTTATAGTTTTATAATTATTTTATGCAGGACGTATACGTTCCGCTTGACTCGATGGGAGATAAATGGTTCTCTGAAGTTATTCCTTCTAGAGTAAAGAGAAATTTGTTTTCTAGGGATTAGGATCTGTAAGAAGAAGAAAGTACGAATATGTTCCTCTCCTATATCAAACAAATTCAAGATAGTCAGCCAGTTACAGTTTTGTCAATTACTAATGACTCAGAGGATGGTAAGCCAGTTACAGTTTTGCCAATTACTCACGACTCAGAAGATTCAAGATTTGTCACAAGAAGAAACTTAAATGGTACAACTTATTCCCTGCATCCATAGGAGAGTACACCTGTAATGGCAGCTGAAGACCGGTTCCACCCACGGAGAGAAAGATGTGCTATTACAGTAGGTGACTCAAATGGTGCCATCGTCTTTCCTACTATTTTTTTTGTTTGGGGGGGGGGGGACGTTACAGTAGTAAAAAGTTTCATCTTATAGGAACTGTAAGTATGTAGAAAAATGTGGTCACATTTTTCTCCACTATCACAGTTTATTTTCACCTTGCTTTTGTAAGACAGCCTTTAATAGCGAGAAGCGTACAGGAAAGAGGAAAGCAAACGTTAACCACAAAAAACAAACCACAATTTTGTGGAGGTCGCCGTTTTAAATCAAATCAAGGCAAATGTAATGAGATTACAGAACCGAATAAAATGTGTAAATGTAAAAATTGAGACACGAATATGAAAAAAGGAACAATTACAATATCGCTACAAAAAAAAAAAATCCTTCAAATGGCTCTGAGTACTATGGGACTTAACATCTGTGGTTATCAGTCCCCTAGAACTTAAAACTACTTAAACCTAACTAACCTAAGGACAACACACACATCCATGCCCGAGGCAGGATGCGAACCTGCCTGACGTAGTAGTCGAACGGGTTAAAATCCGGGCTATTCGGGGACCAGAACTTCTTTGACCATAACATGTCAACGTTACCGAAAAGTTTTGGACTAAATGGCGCGTATGAGGTCCTCCTCTGCCATTCGACGCATTGTTCGCTCGCTGACAATCAATACCGACGCCAGTTTCCACAGCGATTTCAACAAGTCCACCGAAATCATCACCCGAGCCTTTTTTATGACTACCGCAGTTCGTGACACGCGTTTCCTCGAATGAGGTTTCCTCGCCGATGTAGTGGAACCTTCCCAAGACCTCTGAGAAGCATTATACCTGGCCTCAGAATCGTAAACGCTGATTTCGGATACCTGAAGAGTCGAACTATTTCAGTCGGCGAACGTCCAATGCAAAGACTTTCGATAATTGCGGCTCTTCGGTTGTACTGTGCATTTCCCGTAACATCTCTGCCCGTTTGATGTTCTCACTGTTTACTAGATGCCTATCGCTATCAATCACGCTAATCGCGACCTCCGGTTGAACTATGATGGGGCGGGAAATTGAAATTTGTGCGGATTTAAGCGCCGCACCCTGTAAACAGTCAATTATTTTATAGTTGGGTTTCACACGTCTCTTCATTTGAAAGCAATACGCATTTTTACTAGACATAACGCCACATCTCCCAACTTCCGTGAACTCATAAAACCTAAAGTAAATTACGGTCGTAAATAACAAGCAAAACTGTGGCTAAGATTTATACCATAAGTACATCCTGATTACGAAACCACACGATATAGCAATAGTACAAAATCAAATTTGCCATACAGTAGCTTTACATATACTTATTTTCACTGTCAATGATCTCTTTAATATGATCACTATATACATATAAAACACGTATGTCAAAGTATCTATCTTACTATCACGTAGCACAGTGTCAGCTCCGACTGTGCTTTTGAACGCTGTAAGTGACTGATATGCCCAACAATGCCCTACATTCGTATAAGTATTTCCTCGTACCACTCCATATCACTCTCTTTCAATAGCATCGGTTATTTCATGACGCTGGAGAGAACTTCTCTTACCACCCTACCCCTCTCATTACTAATTAGTGTACTTGGATAATGGCTGTAGCGTTTACCTGTAATAGTTATCAGGCAGTTTGCTGGTTATTTAGTTGTAAGATAGGCTTCATAATAATTAGGCGGAACAGAACTGCGAGAGCAGCCATGTGAAAACGAGAAAAGAAGTGTTTTGAGAAAGAAGCCCTGTGAACTATCTCGGGAGACGTGAAAGACATGCTTTACGATAGTGCAAATCACAAATTCAAGCAAAACGCAGCCAAAATCCCTGATGAAGGGATTACGGCAACGAACAATAATGCTGATTACTATTTAAGAACAAACTATGGACCTCTTGTACCTGCTGAGTAAGAGCGTCCCTTTTATGATAAAGTTTGTAATTTACTGACTCATATTTGTATTCCATAAAAAATGTTCACATTTGGCGTTGTCGCTTTTCTTGCCTTTTTTTGTTGTTGTCTTTTTGCGTCCAGGTCTGGTTATAATTTCACTTCTCTGTACGGCAACACGTCACCTCCATATGGGCTGCTAAATTATTTTTTTGTATTGACGCTTCACTCGGGGCACTGTTCCAAGCCATTTTGGTGGATGAAATTTTCACCAACAGTATTTACCCGGCAAGAGGAGGGGAGGTAGAGACGTAAGGCTTTAGATCGAAAGCCTTTACCCCAATATCCAGGATTAAGCGATTGACGTTTCCACGCCGATGGTTCATCCGTCGCATGAGGATGGGAAAGTCGCTTGATGACATTCTACAGGAAAAGGATATGTGCTTGCATCAGATTTTCGTCCATCCTCCCTTCACTCTCACCACTATCAATAACACAAACACGTCACTAAAACTCCATACATACTCCTCACAATCATTTAACAGATTCACGTAGACACTTACAGAGAGAGAATCCGTCAATCAGTATTTTGTATTTTCTGTGTTTATGGTGTGTTAAATTCAAAACTCAAACACCAGCTTCCAAAGTGAAACATTCTGAGTAACATAAGGCAAATCCAACGGTCGTTTAGTGGTAGCATTTTTGACTAGTTCTAACCCCGCCACGGCTTCAGATTTGAATGATGTTAATCTGCATGACGTACGAACATGTCCGCATGTGCAGTCACCCTCTTTCTGTCAACGGCCTTGACAAAGAAGGACGAGGAGCGGACAGAGGTTCAGGGCACTCTCCTGCCCCTGTGGTCGGAAACTGCCCTATAAGGCGAATAAATCATCAATGATCAGCGGCATGAGGATGCAGAATTAGGAACGTAGTAGGGAAACTATAATATCTGAAAAGGGAATGCAAAGGTTACATGTAGATACAGTGGAGGTCAGTGAAGTGAAATGGAAAGAAGACAAGGATTTCTGGTCAGGAGTATATGGTAACATCAACAGCAGCAGAAAATGGTCTAATACAAATAGGGGTCGTTACAAGTAGGAGATGGGGCAGAGATTGAGTTACTGTGAGCAGTTCAGTGATATGGCTGTTCTCATCAGAATCGACTGTGAACCAATACCGACCACAATATTACAGGTGTATATGCCGATGGCGCAAACAGATGATGGTGAGGTAGAGAAAGTACATGATACTGAACGGGTGTTTCAGAACGAAAGGGAGATGAAAAATCTAATAATCTTGGGGGACTTAAATTTGGTTGTTGGAGGAGGATTATAAGAAGGGGTAATAGGAATGAAAGACGAGAAAGACTAACTGACTTCTGAAATAAATTTAAACTAGCAATAGCGAATACTCTGATCAAGAACCAGAAGAGGAAGAGGTATAATAGGTAAAGGTCGGAAGATTCAGCAAGATTCCAGTTACATTACTTCATGTCAGGCAATGATTCCGAAATCAGATATTGGATTTTTAAGACGTACCCAGGAACAGATATAGACTCAGATCACAATTTAGTAATGATTAAGAGTGGGGTGACATTTGAGAGCCGAGTGAGGAAGAATCATCGTACAAAGATGTGGGATACGGAAGTACTAAGGCACAAAAAGATCCGCTTTAAGTTCTCTGAGGCTATAGATACTACGATAAAGGATACCTCGGCAGGCAGATCAGTTGAAGAGGAATGGACATCTCTAAAAGGGCAATTGGAGAAGTTGGAATGAAAAACATTGGTATAAGGAGGGTGACTATAAAGAAACCATGGATAATAGAAGAAATACTTCAGTTGATCAATGAAAGAAGGAAGTACTAAAATTTTCAGGGAAAATCGGAAATATGGGTCACTTAGGAGTGAAATAAACAGGAACTGCAGTGAGGCTAAGGCGAAAATGTTGCAGGAAAACTGAGTGTCGGACAGAGAGACTCAGAGTACAGAAAATTCAAAACAACCTTCGGTGAAATGAAAAGAACGGTGGAAACTCTAAGAGTACAATGGGAATTCCATTGTTAAATGCAGAGGAGAGAGTGGCTGGGTGGAAGGAATACGTCGAGGTGTCTATTAGGAGGCCGTCTTGCCTGATGACGTCACAGGGGAAGAAGCAGGAGTCGGCAGGGAAGTGTAAGGGGATACAACATTAGAATCAGAATTTAAAAGAGTTAGAGGAAGTGTCAACAATGACTATTCACGCTGTATGTAGGATATATGAGATAGGCGATATACCATCATAATTTCGGAGGAATATCATCCAAACAATCCCGAACATAACAAGAGTCTACGAGTGTGAAAATAATCGCACAACCAGCTAAACAGTTCACGCATCCGAGTTACTGACAAGAATAATAAGCAACAGAACGGAAAACAACATTGAGAATCTTTTAAACGACAATCAGATTGACTTTAGGAAAAGTAAAACACATTCCGGTTGACAAGTATAAGATAACTATGAGCTATAGGGAAAGACGGGTAAAATACAATATAAACATGAAGCAAGACAGAACAATAAAACTGAAAGACCTAGAACGATGTTTTTGCATGTCGATGCTTTTAGCAGGAGGTGTCTGGGACGACGGACGTTTATTATCGTGACAAAAAATAAAAACACCTACAGCCGTCCTTATAATTTTATTTTATTTTGTCGCTACCAGTTATGCATGGGGACCATATCTACATGTACTGCATCAAAACAGCCTGAAGATGACGGAATGAAGCATCAAAACTGTTAGTGACAAATAAAAAAAAAATCATAAGGACGGCTGTAGGTGTTTTTATGTTTTGTCACAAGAACTATGGGCTCGGTTTAAAAATTGTGTAACAGAGGGATGTAATCCTTCGCTATGCTATTCAATCTGTACATCGAAGAAGCAATGACGGAAATTAAAGGAAGGTTCAGGAGTGGGACTACAGTTCAAGGTGAAAGGATATGAATGACAAGATTCGCTGACGACACTGTTATCCTCCGTGAAAGTGAAGAAAAATTACAGGATGTATTGAATGGAATGAAGAGTTTAATGCGTGCATAATACGGATTGAGAGTAAATCGAAGAAGACGAAAGTAATGAGAGGCAGCTGAAATGAGAAGAAGGAGATACTTAATAACAAAAGTGGAGATCACGAAATGGACAAAGTTACGGAATTATGTTACCTATGCAGCAAATTAACCCATGATGGACGGAACAAGAATATAAAAATCAAATTAGCAAAATTGGTATTCCTGGCCAAGATAATTCTGCTAATATGAAAAACAGTTTTTACTTTGAGGAAGAAATTTGTGAGAATGAACATTTTAAGGCCAGCATTGCATGGTACTGGAACATGGACTTTTGAAAACCCGTATCAGAAGAAGATCGAAGCATTTCAAATGTGGTGCTGCAGACGAATGCTGAAAATTGGGTGGACTGGTAAGGTAGGGAATGAGGAGGCTCTCTACAGAATCATGAGAAAAGGAATATACGGTAAGTACCGACAAGAAGAAGTTCTGGATGACAGGACGTCTTTTAAGACATCAGGGAATAACTTCCATAGTACTAGGGGGAACTTTCGATGGTGAAAACTGAAGAGGATAACAGAGACTGAGACACACTCAGCAAATAATTGAGGGCATTGGTTACAAGTTCTACTCTGAGATGAAGAGTTTGTCACAGGTGTTAGTGGCGGGCTACATCAAACCACTCAGAAGACAGATGGTTCACTCGGCAGCATCGGATTAGTGTGATTGGGTGATAAATAGATCACTAGTTCGAGTCTCAGCGTCGTCTTTCCTTAGATTCATTTCTTTTCGTTGAATTCAAATACCTACATCATTTAAATATCTAACTTATCAAATATATGCTTATTAACACGTATGTATTCACCATTTATTATGATAAATGCAGACTTATTCTTTCTAATTACTTATTACATACAATGCAAATATAAATACTTCATTACCGACATTTTATAAAAGAGTGGTAATAAAGAGAGTTTAAATTTTTTAAAAATACAAATTTAACCACAATCTCTGCAAAGTACCAGTATCGATAAGGAGTAATTTATATTTACAATGAAACCTGAAATTTGGACTGGGGTATAAAATCAGAAACAATATGTACATTCTCATAAAAAATTATGATTTTGTAGTTTCTAATTGGCATATATTTGATTGGTTTTCTATTGCAATATGTAGGCATCCGAAACGAACGAAAAAATTAAACAAAAAAAAAAAAGACCATAGCTATATTCGTATCAGCGACCCATAGATAGCCGATTACCAATTTCCAACGCTACCAGTTTATAGTTGCCTTTGTTTTTAGTCAATTTAAGTTCCTGTGAAACGCTCAAAGTCTATTTTCTCGAGTAGTTTTTAGAATTTCCAGCGAGTGCTTTGTGTGACTGACATTTGAGTTCTGAACGTTAAATACCATAAATAATAAAAATTAGAAATGGTCTATTGCTGGCTGGTCTAGTGGTTAGAAAAGAAAAGGTGCATTGCTCATAAAGGAGAAAAACCTTTTCCATCTGAGCCTCTGACCGACCCTCTACTAGTCTTGCACCCAATGCAGTACGATTTCTTCCTTCCATCTGGTTCTCCCACTACTGTATCAGGTACGAACTTTGTTGTTAGAACGAAACTTAAAACTCTTTTCCTGTCAATCGATAATTATATTCTTTATCGTTTCTTTTGTAGGGTGTATTATAACGTGGGCTTCATTTAATGCTTAAACCATCAACAAGGAGATCTAATTTTGCTTTATGAATGTAAGGTGGAAGATCATTTGCAATTTTATCGTAATTAACAGCGAAAACTGGCAGGGATGGAAGTACAATTGCACGATAATAGAAGCAAAACCATTACAGAAAAAACTGGTCCGCAAAAGGGCTATCTGCGAGACAACTGCGGAATGTTATGAGCTACTGCCAGTTTCGTTATAAAATACTGTACTAGCGAGTGCAAAATTATTTTAAATGCTTGTTCAACACCGTCATATTTTACCGGTGATGTAAGACGACATATAGCGGACCAGCACGACCTCCCGTTCATTGATCTAACATGACTTGCTCTTTGGTCTGTGCCACGTCTCAGAAACTCAAGTGTCTAGCGCCCAGTCGACACCGTTAAAGAAATGAAGCAATCAGTTGTGCAGTCTTGTCAAATTTCCGATATGTGAGTATGTCTACAACTCCACCTACATCAAACTCCGCAAGCCGCCTGACGGTGTGTGACAGAGCGTACTCCTGGTACCACTAATTAATCTCGCCTTCCCAGCTCCACTCAGTAATTTCACCTGGGAAGAATGATTGGCCGTAAGCCTCTGCATTAGGTCCAATTTCTCGAACTTTCTAGTCGTGTTAATTTTTTGAGATGTATGTAGGAGGAAGTAAGATGTTGTCACACTCTTCTCGGAATGTGCTTTCTTGAAATTTCAATACTAACCCTCTCCATGACACACAGTGCCTCTCTTGTTAAGGTTCCATGTAACGCTCTCATGCGGACTAAGCGATTCCATGACGAAACGCGCCACACTTCGTTGGTTCTTTTCTATCTCTTCTACTTCTGCTACCTGGTAAGGATCCCATACTGATTAACAATACTCAGGAAACAAACAAGCGCCTTGCAAGTCAATTTTTTTCCTAAATGAGTTACGTTTCCTTAAGATTCTTCCTACGAATCACAGACTGGAATTGGTTTTTCCTACTGTTTGTTTTACGTAGGCATTTCAATTAAGGTCGCTCTGGATAATTACTCTTTGACATTTTACTATAGATACTGCTTCCAGAAATTTATCGTCATTGGTGCCCTTGTACAGCAGTGGATTTCTTTGCCTATCTGTGTGCCATAAGTTACGTTTTTTTAGGTTCAAGGTCAACTACAGGCCAACTGCCAGAGCCTGCACCATTCATCACCTCTGTGCATGTCAGTCTGCAAATAGATACTGTCTTCTGGCGGTGCTTATAGACAACTGCATCATCTGCAAACAATCTTAAAGAGTTTCTGAAGCTTTCTACGAGATTATTTATATACATTTTAAACAGAAACGCTCCTAACACGTTTCCTTGGAGTACTCCGAAAATTACATTTACACCTGTCGATTCTGTTCCGTTATGAATGACGTGTTGAGTTCTGTCTGCAAGAAAACCTTGAATTCAGTTGAAACACTGGTCCGATAAGCGATAAGCTGGTATTGTTTTCACTAAATGGCAATTCGGGGCGGTGTCAAATGACCTCCTAGCTGAGAGCCGTTATCCACAGAGCTGAGAATCTCATGGAGGAATAATACGAGCAGAGGTTTCGGAGATCTCTGTTTGCAGAATGCATGACACAAAAGCGTCAAAATTTTTGAGCGCAAAACATGTTCCAAAGTTCTACAACAGAATAATAACTACCTACATCTGTCCTACGACCCTTCTTGGAAACGGGAAAGTACCATTCGTTGCCCAAGCGAACTACTTGTTTGAAGTAATTCCTAACTCACTGGAGATCTTAGTACAGTATTGCATCCAAATACGGTGGCAACACGACGGAAATTTCGTTTAACCTGTGTGAATCTATAGTAAATTGTAATATTTAACATGCTGAAGTACTGTTGTATATTTTGTTTTGGTACGCCACAAGTGAAATTTGAGTCCAGTTAGATGTGGACTTAATCGAGGTGTTTACATTTCACATCATTTGTACTAACTAGGACAGTCTTTGATGCTGAAGTCAGTGGCGGGTTGAAAGTACACGTTCGCAATAACGTCGCAAATGGCTCGTTTGTTGAAACGTGTGTGCTGGAACGATTTTGCTGATATTACTGTATACTTCCTACCTGTGTCAGTTTACGCTATTAATTATCATACACCTTACATGAAGCTGCAGACGTGTCGATCCAACATGGAGCCATGTGGAACGCCAGAGGAATATGATGCCTACCATGTCTCTCTGTCTCCTGTGAATTAATCATGAAGTGGATCAGTTACATATTGTACCTTGCAAACCACATTATTTTCAATAGCTTCTTGGATTTTATGTTCCACAGTCACTTTTTTAAAACACGTAGTATCTACCACATCGCTCGTGTTTGTTCGTGAGCGTTCGCTCATTTATGTATGACCAATCAGTTTCGCCTGCGAATGATCTTCATGTGGATCTATGTGAAGAATACATACAACGCCAGTTGCAGGGTTATCTTCCGTGTAGTTCATAGTCAAATAAAACTTCTAAAGAACTGTTAAATTTACCGAATTTGCAAATGCTACAATTTCCCATAAGACTGAAAGAATTGTAGAGTTTGTGAATAAAGTAACTTTGACTGCCAAAGGCGACAATAATACCCGCTATACAACCGTCTGTATACTTTTTACTGGGGTTCAGTTGAAAATGGGGTACAGCTAAACACAGTTCATCATCTCTAAATAAATAAAAAACTACCAAAAGAAAAACGAAGTATTTGCCAAAATTATGCTACCATACACAGAACCGAATCCTTACAAAGAGAATCCCGTAGCTGAATTTACACTGAAGAGCCAGAGAAACTGGAACACCCGCCTAATGTTTAGGGCCGCCGCGAGCACGCAGAAGTGCGGTAAGAGGACGTGGCACGGACCGGACTAAATCTGAAGTAGCGTTGGAGGGAAATGACACCATAAATCCTGCAGGTCTGTCCAGAAATCGGTAAGAGTACGAAGGGGTGGAGATCTCTTCTGAACAGCACGTTCCAAGGCACCAAATATATGCTCAATAATGTTCTTGTCTGGAGAGTCTGTTGGCCACTGGAAGTGGCTAAACTCAGAAGAGTGTTCCTGGAGCCACTCTGTAGCAATTCTGGACGTGTGGAGAGTCGCATTGTCCTGCTGGAATTGCCCAAGTTGTCGGAATGCACAATGGACCTGAACGGATGCAGGTGATCAGATAGGATGCTTACGTACGTGACACGGGTCAGAGTCGTATCTAGACGTATCAGGGGTCCGTATCACTCAAGATGTACACATCCCGCACCATTGCAGAGCCTCCACCAGCTTGAATAATCCGCTGCTGACATGCAGGGTCCTTGGATTCATGAGGCCGTCTCCATACCAATAAACGTCCGTCCACTCGATACAGTTTGAAACGAGACTCGTCCGACCACACAGCATGTTTCCAGTCAACAACAGTCCAGCGTGGGTGTTGACGGCCCAGGCGAGGGGTAAAGGTTTGTGTTGTGCAGTCATCAAGGGTATATGAGTGGGCCTTTGTCTCCGAAAGCACATATCGATGATGTTTCGTTGAATGGTTCGCACGCTGACACTTGTTGATGGCCCAGCATTGAAATCTGCAGCAGTTTGCGAAAGGGTGTACTTCCGTCAGGTTGAATTATTATCTTCAGTCGTCGTTGCTCCCGTTCTTACAGGACCTTCTTTGCGGGCACAGCGATGTAGGAAATTTGATGTTTTACCGGATTCCTGATATTCAAGATACACTCGTGAAATGCACGTACGGAAAAGTCACCACTTCATTGCTACATCGGAAATGCTGTGTCCCATCGCTCGTGCGCTGGCTATAACATCACGTTCAAACTCACTTAAATGTTGATAACCTGCCACTCTAGCAGCAGTAACCGATCCAACAACTGCATCCCACACTTTTGTTTTATACAGGGTGTTACAAAAAGGTACGGCCAAACTTTCAGGAAACATTCCTCACACACAAATAAAGAAAAGATGTTATGTGGACATGTGTCCGGAAACGCTTAATTTCCATGTTAGAGCTCATTTTAGTTTCGTCAGTATGTACTGTGCTTCTTCGATTCACCCCCAGTTGGCCCAATTGAAGGAAGGTAATGTTGACTTCGGTGCTTGTGTTGACATGCGACTCATTGCTCTACAGTACTAGCATCAAGCACATCAGTACGTAGCATCAACAGGTTAGTGTTCATCACGAGCGTGGTTTTGCAGTCAGTGCAATATTTACAAATTCGGAGTTGGCAGATGCCCATTTGATGTATGGATTATCACGGGGCAATAGCGGTGGCGCGGTACGTTTGTATCGAGACAGATTTCCAGAACGAAGGTGTCCCGACAGGAAGACGTTCGAAGCAATTGATCGGCGTCTTAGGGAGCACGGAACATTCCAGCCTATGACTCGCGACTGGGGAAGATCTAGAATGACGAGGACACCTGCAATGGACGAGGCAATTCTTCGTGCAGTTGACGATAACCCTAATGTCAGCGTCAGAGAAGTTGCTGCTGTACAAGGTAACGTTGACCACGTCACCGTATGGAGAGTGCTACGGGAGAACCAGTTGTTTCCGTACCATGTACAGCGTGTGCAGGCACTATCAGCAGCTGATTGGCCTCCACTGGTACACTTCTGCGAATGGTTCATCCAACAATGTGTCAATCCTCATTTCAGTGCAACTGTTCTCTTTACGGATGAGGCTTCGTTCCAACGAGATCAAATTCTAAATTTTCAGAATCAACATGTATGGGCTGACGAGAATCCGCACGCAATTGTGCAATCACGTCATCAACACAGATTTTCTGTGAACGTTTGGGCAGGCATTGTTGGTGATATCTTGATTGGGCCCCATGTTCTTCCAACTAGGCTCAATGGAGCACGTTATCATGATTTCATACGGGATACTCTACCTGTGCTGCTGGAACATGTGCCTTTACAAGTACGACACAACATGTGGTTCATGCACGATGGAGCTCCTGCACATTTCAGTCGAAGTGTTCGTACGCTTCTCAACAACAGATTCGGTGACCGATGGATTGGTAGAGGCGGACCAATTCCATGGCCTCCACGCTCTCCTAACCTCAACGCTCTTGACTTTCATTTATGGAGGCATTTGAAAGCTCTTGTCTACGCAACCCCGGTACCAAACGTAGAGACTCTTCGTGCTCGTATTGTGGACGGCTGTGATACAATACGCCATTCTCTAGGGCTGCATCAGCGCATCAGGCATTCCATGCGACGGAGGGTGGATGCATGTATCCTCGCTAACGAAGGACAATTTGAACATTTCCTGTAACAAGGTGAAGTCACGCTGGTACGTTCTGATGCTGTGTGTTTCCATTCCATGATTAATGTGATTTGAAGAGAAGTAATAAAATGAGCTCTAACATGGAAAGTACGCATTTCCGGACACATGTCCACATAACATATTTTCATTCTTTGTGTGTGAGGAATGTTTCCTGAAAGTTAGGCCGTACCTTTTTGTAACACCCTGTATAGACGTTGCCGACCGCAGCGCCGTATTCTGCCTGTTTACATACAGTGAATAACCTCAATATTCGGACACTGAGAGATTTTTATTTTGCCGCATCATAACTCTATTCTGAATAAAGGAAAAATATAACACATCCACGTACTATATGAAGGTAGCTGTCTAGTAAATAGTAATATGAATGATGTTTACACAACGTATACCACTTGTTAAATAATACAATTGAAATAAAGCACTCTTCAACGGTCACGTTACTTTAAGATGCGGACAGATGGCGGCGCCACACTTGATTTCACCGTCCATACCGGGGTACATGCTTCTAGTCAGAAGGCAAGTGTGTGTTTACAAGCGCGGTCGATTGTCCAGAAGGTTCGATGCCACGCAAAGCTACTACTACTTTTGAGATACGATAGCTTGCGATTTTTCACAACGCGAAAAGTAAATCGTGTAGACAAAGTGCTGCCACGCTGAACATAAGTAAGAGTACTGTGGAAGATATCGTCAGACGATTAAAAAATGAGGACCGTATCGACTCTATACCGCAAGGGGGCCAGCCACCGAAGCTGGATGCAAGTGACAAGAGGCAGCTAATGGGGCAGGTAATACGGAAAATAAAGAAGGATCCTACACTCATTGCACCCAGATTAGCACGTGAGTTGCTAAATGAGACTGGCAAAAAGGTACATCCTCAAACGATTCCCAGAGCATCGAATGAAAGTGGCTACAATGGAACGACGTCATTTATCCCGACGAAAGTAAATTTAAAGTTTTTGAGTCGGATAGATGAAGCATAGTGCGGCGAAGGAAGGACGAAGAATTTACAGTCACAAATATTAAACCTATTGTAAAGCTTGTAAAGCATGGAGGTTGCAGCGATCTTGTCTGGGGCTGTATATCGATAGCTGGATCGAGCGAATTGGTGTTCATCGACAGGTTGTGGACAAATATGTCTATTTGAACATATTAAAGAATAATTTACGGAAAAGTGCTAAAAACATGGGGATATCAAATACGTTCAAGTTTTACCAGGACAATGACCCGAAACAAAAGGCTCGCATTGTGCAGGAATATTTGTTGTACAATTGCCCCAAAGTGTGGGGAGAAATGATTACAAAAACACAAGTATCGAACAAGGAAACTCTGAAGCGTCAATTACAAAAAGAATGGGACAGTCTACATGCGGACTATTTAAAAAGGACCTTTTGCAGTATGCCGCAGCGTTTGAAAGAAGTGATAAAACAGAATGGCTACCCGACAAGATAATGAAACATTTGATGTTCCATAAAATCTTGTCTTGAAATGATTAGTCCTTCAAAGTGTCCAAATATTAAAGTTACGTGAATATAGGACCGAGTTGTATTTAAATAGTATTGTAAAATAACTTATGTCCGTTAACTTTAAATTTATGCCATTATCTACAAGACACATCACGGAATATAATACTTTATTATATGCTTTGCCGGACGGAGTGGCTGAGCGGTTCTAGGCGCTACAGTCTGGAACCGCGCAACCGCTACGGTCGCAGGTTCGAATCCTGCCTCGGGCATGGATGTGTGTGATGTCCTTAGGTTAGTTAGGTTTAAGTAGTTCTAAGTTCTAGGGGACTCATGACCTCAGAAGTTAAGTCCCATAGTGCTCAGAGCCATTTCAACCATTATATGTTTTATTTGTTTCGTTACGAATAAAGTTATGATGCTACAAGATTACAATATCATAGCGTCCGAATATTAAAGTGATTCACTGTACCTGCGAGATTGATTACGCATGCCTATACGAGCTTCCTTGGTGCCTCCGTGTAAGTAACTGTATTTTTAATGCAGCGACGAGAAATGGGAGACGGTAGAGGAGTAGCTGAGAATGGCAAGAGCTGCCGCGGTAGTCGCCACCGCTCGATGGAAACATTAATTATGAAGCCGAGGCGGGCGGAGGTGTTAAATGGCGGCAGGGCGGTGCCGGCCGCCCTTTATTAGCACACAATGGGATGACACACGCGGCCTGCCCGCCGCTAGACCGTCTCTGGCCCGGTAGCCGCTATTGCTGTCTGCCACAGGTGTCCGGTACGCTCCTTATAAGGGAATAACATGCCGAACAAAACGGATATTTTCATTACATAGTCATTTTATATTGATTAAATGCTGTTCTCTGTCTTAAACTGTTTTGTTTATAGTGTATATCCTTCTGTGCTTGTCGGTATATTTCTTTTCACACAGATATGAATTTCCACGCATATACAGTGTATTCGGAAATTCCCGTTACCAACTTCTAGGACTTCTAGAGGACTCTGTGACGCTGTGGTCGCGCGGTTTGAGGCGCCATGTCACGGATTGCGCGGCCGCTTCCGCCGGAGGTTCGAGCCCACCCTCAGGAATGTGTGTGTGTGTGTGTGTGTATGTGGTTCTTAGCATTATTTAGTTTAAGTAGTGTGTAAGTCTAGGGACCGATGACCTCAGCAGTTTGGTCCCTTAGGAATTCACACACACACACGCTTCTAGAGGGGAGTGAGTACAAAATATTTTGAACAGGAAACGTACCCGTTCTGTGCTCTCGCTGTTACAAATCATATTTGATAGGTAGCTATGCGACAGGGCAGTCATGGTGACGGTTGGTTACGTCGGATCAGCTGATCTCATTTATCGTCTATCCTCCCTCTCTGACCTGTTCCGAGCATGATTCACATGTCTGAGAGTGTTAGAGCAAGAAGGTAGAGTACACTTGTCCACGTCGGAGGTTCGAGTCCTCCCTCGGGCATGGGTGTGTGTGTTGACTTTAGCGTAAGTTACTTTAATTAGTGTGTAAGCCTAGGGACCGATGACCTCAGCCGTTTGGTCCTGTAGTCCTTACCACAAATTTCAATTTTACACTTGTGCAGAATACACCGACATGATTCTTCTCAATGGCGAAGCTCACGGTAATGGAAGAATTGCTCGTCGCCTTTATCTGGATCGTTCCCTACAGCGTCCTACTCCTTTGCATATCCTTTTCTCCATAATTACTCAACGGTTTCGACAAGGAGGCGTGACTTTAGTGCACCGAACAACCGAATTGGAAGAGGCCTTTCTGAATCACATTGAGGAGAATCGTCAACCGGTACATGAGAAATTTCTTTGACTACAAATCAGTGGAACTGTCAAACAAGTGATGTTCGGGTCACGTCTAATCAATCACTTGCAAAAGTGGTAGCATTACCAACATGTTTTCAAATGGTCATGGTTTCCAGTTCAGAATATTATCAAAATATTTCAACACGTCCTAGATGTTTGTAATAGGAATTTCCTAACACCTTGTATTATTATACATCTAATTTGAATGACGTAAAAATTATTGTAAATTGGATAATATGCTATGCCGATACGTGCAGTAACGAATAAATGTCATCTATGCTTTCAAGCAAAGGTGACGAGAATAGTTGAGAGTTGACATTGCAAATGAAAGTATACATGTATGGGCGGTTACAAAATTCGATTAAAGAAAGTGTTGTGTAGTGGTATTCGGGTTGTTGACTCCGGGAAGTAGAATTAAAAGAAGTACTTTAATTGTATAGTATAAACAGAGTTCGAATCTGAAAGATGCATTAGAAAGATAAAGATCGTTGTTACATAAAAGACATTTTTATCCTTTGTGGTTTCTCCTCTGTTTTTGCTTGTAATCATATTGGTGAAACGTCTCTGCACAGAAAATTTGTGTTGGGTGGCGGAAATGGCTACAACAAAATGTTCCTGATGGCTATAGCGACATAACATAAAAAATAAAATCGAGATTGACAACTGCTTCCATGGCAAATTGGCATCTGAAGAAACTCTTGCTATCTCGAAGCTACTATACCGCATTTTCTCATTACTAGTGGGAAGCCATTTTCGTTATAATAATAGTCTATAGCGTGCCCTGTGACCACTCGGTTCATCTAAGAAAAATTTGCAAATTGTCCTCGTATCATGTTCTCTAGACTTACACCTCATACATGAATGAATTAAACCTCACCGTTCAAAATTTTATATTACCAGGGAAAGCATCAGGTCCACAAAATTCTGAATATATCACAAGATATAGGACTTGACACGAATTAAAGGAGACTTTGTTTCTGCAATTTCAAAAATTAAGGATTGATAAAGCAGACAGGTCTAATATAACGACAACATTCGTCCTTACGAAAAGAACAGGATTTCCTTGGACTTCTGCCTTACTTTGTAGAATAGTCATGTGTGTTAGTTTACACGCCGCCTCCCTCCATTTCCAAATATAAGAATATCTTTAAATACACAATCGCACTGCACTAGTGCCTATCAACTACATCCCGTTCAGTACTTGAAATGTTTCTTCATTGGCACAAAACATAAAATTCCTGCGTTAGTACATTAATATAAGCATTTCTTAATAGCAAGAAGTTAGTGACAATATTTACTCAATGTCGAATACACCTTATAACTGACACAGATAGTAGGGTAGCTGTGCCAGTATCTAGTACCCTACATTGTCATAACATACAAGTCAGGACAATAAATTTAAATATGTACTGCTTAGTTTTATCATCATGACGAAACACACCAGCATTCCGACACTGCCTATCTCGGCTACAAAGTCTTCACAGACCTCTGCAGAATTCAAGATAATTTAGGTTATGTGTCTGGCTGTCGTTTACACATATTTCCCTCTCATATATGACTCAGTGCCGATGATCCCTGTCTTGGGTTGAACTTACACTTCCAAAAATTTTGAACTCTTTCTACCCCCACTCTCCGCATCTGCCTTTTCCAGAATCTCACGGGTGGAGTCTTTTATTGCGTTGGCTCTGATAAGGCCAGTTGCTTCTGTGGTTCTGAATCCTGTGAACATTGCTTCTCGCCACAAAATTTCCGTTTGTGCGTACACCCCTTTTTGATTTTTTATACGGATTCCTTATCAGCGTCTAATGTTCGCTCTTTCTCCATTGAATGTTCTTCCAGGTCAGTTAACATTAACCTAAGCCCTTCTGCATCATTTTTTTCAACACATACCGAATCTTTTTGTGCTATGGCGGCATGTTGTTGATGAAAAGCTGTATCAGTCCACCATTGCTATAGGAGTGCTGTAGGTGATAATTTCTTTATAACTTTTTATCAAAGTATTCCAATTTCGACCTGAACGCCTTCAACGACAGTCGTAGGGCTTTGGTAATAACTGTTCCCACTGTGATTAGATCCCCATTCGACCGGTACAGCTTCATGATCTGTTCTTCAATGTCGGAGAACATTCTACTGTTCCAAATAGCTGACAGAACTCGTGCAATCACTTCACCACTCATTTGGCCGCTTATGAACTCGAATTTGCACTGAACTGGCCAGGAATTCGGTAGATTGTCTTTAAGCAGAATGATCCGCGTCTTTAAATGCAGATTTCCATCAATTATGTAAGTGAGACACTTGCATAAAGATAAGTACTTGCAATTGAAAGTTTTTTTCCAGCCAGATTCTGCAGCAACACCTGCCTCTCTCACAATAGCTCTTCCTCGTACTGGCGAAAATGCATCACCTGTCTGAAGTCATTAAGCAATGTGTTGTTCTTTGCTTGCCTGCGATATCGGTCCAATGTCTAACGCTATAGGCGCCATGGTTTGTTATGTCCGACTTTCCTATTTTAAGAAGTTAGGAAGAACTCCACTTACAGCTAGTGAAACTGTCGTTTATTATAACGCGACCGGTTTTTCTGCTTCTAGCCGCACCATCATGTGAACAACGTTAAAAGATCATAGACATATTCATCACTCCTAGTCACAATCTCTGAATATTTTCACTAGGAGCGATGGGTATGCCTATGATCTTTTAACGTTCCTCACCTGACAATGCAGCTTGAAGCCACGAAACCGGCCGCGTTTTAATAAACAACAATTTTACCAACTGTAAGAGGAGTTCTTCCTAACATCATGCATTTCAGCAGCTGCTGTTACCTGGATTTTAAAATCGTTTGCTACCCATTTTAGTTTGACAATGCCTCGTCTGGACATGAAAAACTCCTCAGATTTGGGGAACTGAAAGAGAGAGTGACTCGATGCATGAAAAGGAGGGAACGCTACAAACATGTCCCTGATCCGATGCACTAAGATACATCAACAGTTTCTAACATTTTCTGTATCGAAACTTAAAGAGCAGGTGTGCATCGTCAGTCACATGCATATAGGAACACTGTATAACTTGAATTGTAAACACATACATTGTATAATTAAATAACAAGCATTTCTGAGATTGTTAATGAGTTTGAACGGTCTTTTGCTATAACTGGCAAAGCATAGACAGGGACCCGAGGGAAGGTAATACACAGGATTCGCTGAACAGAAAATACAGTTGAGAAGATGCTAAATTTCTCACGCTTCTTGGGAAGAGAAAGGCAGATTCTTGCCGACATCCATGCTGGACAGATACTAGCTAGATTCAGGTGGGAACATTGTGGCTAAGGCACCGCTACAGCCGCGCGTCAGGGATTAACTCCGAGAAATCGCAACTTCAGAATTCGCCGAGCAGGCTCTGAGAGCCATCCCAGAAAGCCACCGAACTCCTGAGCAAAACTTTGCCGTCGTTCACTGCAGTGCCCACAGTCGAGCTTCACGAGGTTTCCCCCTGAATTCTGTTGATATAAACATGTGGAAGCAGGCACTGTAAAATGTGCAAACTAAAAGTATAAAATTTTAGGTATGAATGAGTTGTATCGTAGACGTCATAGCTGTAACCATGAATGTAATCTCTAAATATATAAAGATCATCGACCTAAGTGATTATATAAACCATTGCACAAGCGTATGCAATCTCACTTTTTATGCTTTACCGTATGTTATTGTCTCAAATATTTTTACATGCATATAACAGAGAATACATAATACAACTGAAAAACATTAAATTTTACAAAGTAAATATACAGTACAAAACTATATTCCTTCATTTTATTGGCTGTGTTGTCACGGTCGCCAATTTAAGGTGACTGCCTCTCTTTAAATGAGCTCAAGTTACCTACAGTAACTGAGAAAAGAAAATACTGACTTTCAGTAAATCTTGAATTTTAAAAAAATTAGCAATGACGGCAACGTTAAAGAAAGGTGGGACCACTTTTCATGAAATATAGTTTATTTGATTCTATTGTTAATGTTTTTATGTAAATTATTAGACAATTTCAGTATCATCTTTAACATTGCTAAGACCCACAGTTTGGAAGAAAGTTCTTCCGATAATCTGCAAGCTGACCGTGAAATTTAATGCTGTTTGCTTTCAGAAAAGAATATGGTAACTTATAATCGGACTTCGTAAAGTAAAAATGATTGTAGATTCTATCGGAATATATACAAAAAAGCTAGATGCAATTCAATGGCGCTTGAAAATTACGAGGACGAAAAGAAAAGTTTTCCTACTTAATTATTCCACGATTACTTATCTTATAAAGAAAAAAAAATGGTATTTTAAATGACGTAAAAATGAATGTAACAATATGTTCAAAGTAACTGACAAGCCCATTTACATTTGGTCATCACAGTGACTAACCGATGGTTATGACGGAAAAAATAAAAATTGTTGTCTGTGGACATAATACTTTTATATGATTCTTATACGTTTAATTATTCTCGGAATCCCTTCAAACTCTGGCGCTTGAGGCGCTGAGGAAACTATCTCTCATGATTACCTGGCATCAGTATTTCCTTTACAATGATGACTCAACATCTGACACTGATCCCGGCCTACATCTACCTTACCCTGCCGGTAACAAGGCTAAGCACGAGCAACACTAATACGCTGTGGTGGCCGTTGTACCTGTCAGACAGAACTGGAACTCCAATCATTGAATACTCGCTAACAGTATACGCATAAGAAGCTACACTGATATCCGATCATGTCTTCTGGGCACTTTACTTTTCTCTGAACTTAATGCATAGACTGGAAAATTAAACGTAAGATTATGATGAGGACAAATGATCCATGATTTCGTTTCACCGATGCAGTATCTTATAACGCTGTCCTGTTAATTGTAGAATAATAATCTGAGTGACATTCATAAAGATTTCTGCAACTCAAAACCCTATACTTTATACTTCTCATAACATTTGTAGTGATACATCGTTTAAATATGTTTCTTGCATGCATATTAATTGGCTTTCTTTTAAACTCAGTGATGTTACGTCTCACGAAATAATGTTGATCTGCATAAAAAAAACCCTGACATTCCAGACATGTTTTGAACCATGTCTTTGTTTCCAAAAGTATCTCTGTAAGTATAAATAAGCTTCAATGGAAATCCAGAATCGCGTAGTGAGTGGCGGCCGGTTTTCTTGTGGTTACGTGCTACAGCACACTGTAAATATTGCAGGAAAATTATCCAATTTTTCTTCGAATGCGAGGTGGAAATCGTATTAAAGTTACGCCATTTCTCTAGGAATGCGAGCCGGAAATGGCATCAAAATCATATCATTTCGCTTCGAATGTGTGATGGTATGCAAATAAAACAGAGGAAGACCTGTTTTGTAGCGCTCTCTCCGTAAGAACTAGAAACCAGTGTCGAGAGATAAAGTGACCTTCGGCAGTGGTATTATGAACTCGGGGAAGTGAAACAGTTGTGTTTTGTACCGTGCATGCTCTGTTGTGACATCATCACTTCCTGCACTTCGAGTGCAACGTTGCTCTCAGTACAACGTCAGCACTTTTCTCTGACATTGGATGTAGCATGTTGTGAAGGCGTCGAGTATGGGGACATTTGTAAAGAATTGTTGCTGTGACGGCAGTGTGGGAGATTCGTGTTAAGCAGACACTGGAAATTTGTGGACCCAGGTTCGATTCATACTGATACATTTTTCAGATTTATTTTATTTCTCGCAATGTTAAACTATTAATTATCGAATTTAAATATATTTAAACTGTTAAATGTATATACATAAAATTTACATATTCAGTTTGGTTATGATTGCTACACTTGGAAGTCAAACGGCTAGAGGCCATCACATTGTAGCATATTAGTATAATTTTGCATGAGATGTCACTGTGTGTAATACTTTATGGAAAGGCTGCTTTCAATATGAGATGTTAAGAAGGAAATTGAATGTAATGTCGCCTAATTTAGTGAGCTTACTGACGTTGTAATGGACTGCATCGTCACTGCAAACTCTCTTCCGGTTCATTACGTTTCCTGCAAAACAACTTTAAAAATAAACATGAGTTGTACGTGAGTTTCTCTCTCTGTATTTTGGATATCAAGAGTCGCAGACGAGGAATAAGATTCACTGGTGTTCTGCGGATGTTTAAAAATACGGGGATACATCTGCAAAGAAATTTCTTGCAAATTTCGGACTAATTTCCAAAAATGACATAGCCGGATTCGGAGTAATAACCACCTCACAAAGTTAATAAAGCAAGCGCTCTCAAGAAATACACATCGCGCAAACTGGGCAACGCAGGTACACGTTCATTTTTTCGAAAGGGCGCACTTATCGCCGACTACGAGGCCGATGTTTGAAATTTGTGTCAAAGATACCTACCTACGATGTTACTCTGTGATGGAGAAAAAGCGTGGCGCACTACGATGTCACCTTCGTGCTCGGCGACGCTTGGAACAGCAAGGTGTCCACACACGCCAAGAAAAGGTCAGAGTTCAGTCTTCCAAGCACTCCTGACGTGCGTGGATTTTAAAAAATCCCGCCACCTACCGTCCGCGGCGCTGTCTGTCGAAGAGAGGCTCCCTGTCAGTTGGTTTTTTGCGTTCTGGCATTTGCAGCGGCCAAGGAAATGGGTGTTTTGTCTGATGATCTACGGCAGTGCGGACTAGCAGTACAGGTCGCTTCCAGCGCTTACGGTGACAGGTTTTACTCGTTGGATCGCCGATACGTGAAGTCATGTATTTAGAGTATTTTGTACTCATGCGTCGAATTTAGGATGTAATGGTAGAGCTCTTATTTTCTACCAGCTATAGTAACAGTTTTTTCTTGTAGGCACCGGAAAGACGGTTTCTTCGTGGTTTCGCGACGAGTGTAGTATGTGTCCCTGTGCCTAATCAATTATGAATCACGAATTGTGAACTGTGTGGATCCATTGAGAGTGGTTTTGCAAACGACGAGTGATTAGTGATAGGAATACGTGTTGCATTTGAGTAGGGTGCGAACCGCGGGTAGAAATAGTCATTAACATACGTCCGTCTGAAGTTTTGTACCTGTAAGTGCGTGTGTTGCCGCCGGATTTATGCACCATGTCCGTGCTGCGCCTAACGCGATGTTAACGTTTGCCATGCGTGCGAATCGTTTGGAAGCTTAGTTCTTGAAGGTTTATTGCCGATCCTTGGTACTGTCAGCTGTAGATTGAGATCTCAGTTGCACAGTTTGATTGAAATTCTGTATTCAGTTACGGTATTAGTGACAGCACAGTTTTTGTAATGAGTTTATTAGTGTACAAGAAACCTGCACAGATTTAGATGTTACGTGGTATGCACCTGTAAGTGGAGGTACTGGCTAGTTTCGATTATGTTCCGTAAGTAGCAGTTTAGGTTTTGTTTCGTGAGGCAAACACCGACAAGCTCTCGTCAAAGTTCTGCTATAACGTGTGATAGGTGATTAGGCGAACATTCGTCTGTTTTTGGTGGTCCAACTACTTGAAAGATTAGTGACTTATAGTTTCTCTGGTGTCTTATTAGCTGTTTTGATATCTCTGTGGCAGCTCTTTGAAATCTGATTCCGCATCTCAGTGGTATCGCACGAGTGGTTACTTTATTGACGTGAAATAAATTTTACGCGTCATCTGAGAGGAACGACTAGAGAGTCTCACTTGTTTCTTGTGTCGAATTCTGAGCAACTACATTAAACAGGCGGCATCACTATGCATTAGATAATCACATTGTGGTGGTAGTCAACGATCTGTGGTTTGCGAAAGCCGTGCCCCACAGATCCTGCATTATATTGATTTCTCAGAGACCTTGATTGTTTGGCTGTTGGACGATCGTGGGCGTAGTTGATTGTGTCGCCACCTCGTGTCCTTGGTATTTGTCTCCCGTCGTGATTTTGATGTTACTTGTCTCTTCATCTATCGTTGTGTATATTGCTTTCACGTTTAATAATTTTTAATGCCAGAAGTTTTATTTAACGCATTCTGATTAAGTTTATAGAGAATTGCTCAGATGAATGTTCTGGTGTGGTTTTAAGCGTCGTCAGCCAGTGGAGGCGCCGGCCGGTGTGGCCGTGCGGCTCTAGGCGCTTCAGTTTGGAACCGCGTGACCGCTACGGTCGCAGGTTCGAATCCTGCCTCGGTCATGGATGTGTGTGATGTCCTTAGGTTAGTTAGGTTTAAGTAGTTCTAAGTTCTAGGGGACTGATGACCACAGATGTTAAGTCCCATAGTGCTCAGAGTCATTTGAACCACTTGAACTATAGGTGGCGCTGATTGAGGTAAGTTAAAGTTACTTACTCAGATCTCTCTTTCACAGCAAGAGAGCTTCCGTTTGTCTTTGGGATTACACTACCAGGAATTAACGTCTGAGCACTGTCGTTGCCACTGACGACGCGCTGGTCCAGATGGGTCAGATTCTCAGTCCGGTACTCGGCTCACTCCAAGGTTGTCGGACATTCCTAACTGGCTTCGCATACGGGGAGTCGTAGCTGAAATTTCAGAAAAAAATTAAAAATATGCAAAAAATTGTCAACCAACCGACCCTTACTTGCAAACAGCCCAGTAATCCACTCTTTTCCCACACTCCCTGCCCTTTCACTCAGAAGTTCAGGTAAGGTGTAACGTGGGCTAATGATGTCACACTGACACCAAATTTCACCACAGTTCAGCCCGACGCCATTGTGGACGTGTCGCAGGATAGAAAGTTCATAACACCGCCTCGTCCATCTATTTCACCCCCTCTTTTAAGGCCTTTGCGATAGAGGTCAGAACTGCGGCGGCCAGCGATGAAATCACGCGGTTTTACTGTGGATGGTCAAGGAAAACACTTCATACACCGCCACTCATAATCTACACGAAACGGCATTAAGATGTTGCATAACTGGCGTCAATGAAACCACTCTTTTCACCGTCGAAAACAATTCTCAGTGTGATGAGCAACAGGGCTGACAACCCCTCCCTCCTCGCCCTCCCACCCCTCTCTCCGGCGAACGCTTCAATCCTTGGAAATTATGAGCCAGCAACTCCAATGAACGTGATGGCACTCCATTGAAGTGTAGTGCGATCGCAATTTTTTCTATGGTGTACGCTGTTTGGAGTAGTAAAGCGTGCTTATGCTTTTTCAGCTGTTATATTTCGTGCCTTCCTGTGACGTGATCGCAGAGGAATGCGATATTGAAATATGCATCAAGAAAACGGCAGAGGGCCCTTTTAAGAACCCCCGCCCCTCCGCCGTTCGGCAATAACCTCAGTGCCACCTACTCGCATTTGCTGAGCACTTAAAAAATGTACCTGAATGCACACAATTTATGACGAAGCCCTACGTTCTTGCAAAGAGGCAACCCCTTGGAAACTCCTTCGATTGCAGATGGCCTACTAGCAGGTGAAAGAGCAGCAGTGTAGCCTGCCTGTAGGCGCCAAGGAATCTCGTCACAGGTTCCATCAGTATAGACAGATTTTTAAGGTGCTCAACAAAGATGGGCAGGTGTCAGTGTGTTGCCGAACTGGGTGATTTTACAGGATCCTTTTGCTGTTTTATTCACGGATATGTCAACATCGCACTACTCCTTTATCACGCCACAGGAGGGCGCAAAACAGGATGGCTGTAAAAGCATAAGCATCCTTTGCTACTTCGTGTCGTGTTCAAATTTCGTCGAATGATTTTCAACGGTCCCTAGCGCTTCCACCCTGTGAACCACAGTAAAAACTGCGGTCACACTGCACTGTAAAGTGGTACAATCGGATTCAGTCGGACTGCTGGCTTACGATATCTTTAGAGTAGGATAGAATCGTCTCGGCTGTCAGCAGTGTCAAAGTTTGTCGAGAACGTTGTCCTGTTGCCTGTCACGCTGTGAACTGTCGTTGTCGAACGCGAAATGTGTGGGAATCAACGCGCCAATGGAAGGGCTGGTATCACTGACGCCTTATATACCACCCGAAAGGCCTTTCGGTGTCGACTCTGAATGGTGGTGAGTCTGAAAAGGTGTTACGTCTGAAATGTTTTCGACTACCACACATAAGAAAACGGCGTGATTTCATCAAAAATGGCTCTGAGCAGTACGGGACTTAACAAAAAAATTGTTCAAATGGCTCTGAGCACTATGGGACTCAACTGCTGTGGTCATAAGTCCCCTAGAACTTAGAACTACTTAAACCTAACTAACCTAAGGACATCACACACATCCATGCCCGAGCCAGGATTCGAACCTGCGACCGTAGCGGTCGCGCGGTTCCGGACTGAAGCGCCTAGAACCGCACGGCCACTGCGGTCGGCATCCTTTCATCAGCAGGTGTCATAGTTGTGACCTCTAACGCTAGGGCGTCAAAGATGGTGTGAAATGTGTGTAAGAGGAGGAGTAACGACCTTTCCACTGTGTGACACACCCACTATGTCGTTGGGCACAGCTGTGGTGAATTTTGGTCCCAACTTTCCACTTTATATGAGCTTCTGAGGTCTGGCCGTTTCTTCGAATGTGTCGAAGCCTTGTTTGAGGCGTCGCCGAACCTGAGGCTGACGTAGCAGTGCGGTATCGTTTTGCACTATTACCATTGTAGGAACCTTTGAGTTAAATTTCGAACCTATGCTTTGCAAAGGAAAGAAAGTGATCCTTTAATTGTGTTGGGCAGTAGATATATGAAAGAGTGTGGAGATCAGTTAATTGTTTCACGCATAAGATAAACTTCGTTTATTCCGTGATATCTGTAGTCATTCTCTTCATCTGGATTGTCATTCAGTTATATCAGTTAAAGAATACGGCACGTTATGGTGAAATCTTTCCTTAGCTTTTGTACTCACAAAGAGATGAGTGACAACAGCATTAACATTAACGGAACGTCTTGCACTACAAGCTTTTGTTTTTTACCCGCTTCTGATGTTAAGACGCGTACAGATTGTGAAACTTTCCTGGCGTGAATAATAGCGGATCGCATTACTGAATGAAAAAATTACTTCCCTGGTGTCAGTGTTGGCAGAAAGTCATATAATTATCTCTGATTTGCTTACTCGCCGTACTACATTAGAGGTCCTACAGTCCTTTCTTTCGGCGTTTATTTGTACACCAGCTCGCCGTTGATTGGTATTTCCTTTGGACACGGTACGGCGCAGGCCGCATCAGCTCTTCAGAAGCTCCGGAGGTCATTAAAAGTAACACGTGTTGTCAAACTGAACTGACGCATGGTACACTCAGCAAACACCGCCGGGCCTTCGGTGGAGAGGCAAGAAAAACAGTGCCGTCATGCGGATGAACGAATAGCTTTCATGTCGTTGAGGCGAGCAAGTGTTTTCACAACTCGCGGGCCCACTCCTCTACCGCTCCCTGCCCCGCCGCCAGCACTATACTACCGCACTAACCAGGCTAACGTCGGCTGCTCACGCTGTTTGGCGGCGGAACATGCGAAAATGCTGCCCTGAACTTTATCGTCTGAAGCTTTAGTGTAAGCGCCTCTACAGCGACGATGCTCGACTCAGTGGTAGTCGGTTCAAAATTCAGTTTTGTAAGAAATTCTCCGGTTTGATGTCATCAAGAGAAGACGGACTGGTGGCTGTTCACCTTCTGTTCAACAACTGGCGCATTCTCTGGTGCTTCGCAGTATTTCGTGGACTGATGCGATTAACGTGCAGAAAAACTGTGCATCTATTTCAAAAGAACAGCCAATCATTTCTAGAATGCTTAGCAGCATAATTAAGATAGTAATGACCTTCCTTGCGCATGAACAATATATGTTCATTAAGAAATGACTGCTACGACACAATGGAAACAAAGCAAGGGCGCTCTAAAGCAGATGCTAATCGTTAATCTGTAAACTACAAATACACAAACGCGTGACAGTTTCCACAGCTGTTATAACAAGATATTATCACAATTTCTTTTTTTTCGGAAGGCGAGGGGGGAGGGAATAATGGCAGGGAGGGGAGTGGTGGCGAGGGGAAGGGAGAGAGGGAGGGGTCATCCGTCTTCCGAGAGGTTTGATGCGATCTACCACGAATTCCTCTCCTGCGCCAACTTCTTCATTTAAGAGTAGAACTTGCAGCGAACGTAGTCACTTGCTCGTTTGTATGTATTCTAATCTCTCTCTTCCCGTACAAACCGATCGCCCTTAACAGACCCTAAATTTTCTTTTCCGTTGTTGTATACATTCTACATCTACATCTACATTCCGAATGCCACCTTATGATGTGTGGCGGGGAGTTCTTTGTCTAGCAGGAGCGCTTCAACCTTTTCCTGTTTTACTCGCGTGTGCTTTGCAGGAAAGCGACTTCTGTTTAGCCTCCGTGTGGGTTCCAATCTCTGTAATTATATACTAACGGCCTTTCCGCGACGTATACGTAGAAGGAAGTAATATATCCCATAACTCTTCTAGAAACGTACGCTAACTGAAGTTTGACGGTAAACCATGCCATGATGCAGAATGCTTCTCTTGCAAAGTCTGCCATTGGAGGTTCTCAGCGTCTCAGCGACGCTGTCGCCCTTACTAAATGAACCTGTAACGAAACGTGCTGCTCTTCTTTGGATCTTTGATATTTCCTCTGTCAGTTCTGTCTGGAACGGATCCCATACTGACGAGTAATATTCACTTATTTCTTTAATGAGTATTTTGTATGCTGCTTCCTTATATATAATAAAGAGAAGGAAAATGAACCGCAAGACAGCTGTAACTGGTGATTTCGTTATTGTCATGGCCGGTTTCGCTGCATTAGAACAGCATCCGAAGGTGAACCACGTAAGGAAGAAAGGATTCCATGTAATACATATGATCAGAATACTAAAAGAATCTTTTAATATTTGTTTAATTTTAATTTTTTCGAGAATTCTTATATATTTCCCTTGAGGAACTGCTGTTTTAATTCAGGGAAACCTGATATGACAATAAAGAAATCACCAATTACAGCTATATTGTGGTTCATTTTCTTCCATTCATTATGACGTTTAACGGCTGTGGCTGCCCGCATTACAAGTTCTGTACTTCCGGTGTTCCTGTTGTTAGCCACTTAGGTGGCTGAGCTGTGAAATGTTTGAGTGATAATTCTTACACGTATCTTCTCTTACTATCATCGGAATTGTGCGGATGATATTTTTCGGGTTGTTTTATAGTATATCACCAGTTTCGTGTCTTCTATCAACTAGCTTAAATAGACGTCTTTCAAAGCTCTGTTAAACTCTAATTTTCGATCCCCTATCTGTTCCACGTCGACTCCCATTTCTTCTTACGAGGTCGGGTTGCGGAAGGGTGCGGGAAGAGCTCGTTTTAAAAAAAAGCTATTCCGATATTTTCCTTCAGCTGTTTAACAACGTTAGGGAAGAACTAAATATGGGTGGCAATACGAGGATTTGAATACGAAAGCAACGTCTTACCTCCAAGGCACCTTGTTCATTAATAAAGTGGTTTTGTCCTCGAAAGTCCGTCATCGATTCTGAAGATCGATCATGAAAAACCCGAGTCATTGGTATATAAAGTGATACGCTATTATTCAGGAATAGAGGTAAAATGATTTAAATTCTAGACTTCGGGCAAGAAGGAAACTTCGCCATGTAGTCCTTATGGCGACGCACTGTTAGCTATACTGCAATACTAACTAATTTTCTGAGATTTCCTCTGTAGCAGCTATGGAAAAGGACATCGTTATTATGCGAAGACACAGCATTTTTATGGTTGAAAAACTAATAATTGATTTAAATTATTACTTAAAATGGCTCTTAATTAGAAAAAGATGACCGTAAGTGTACAACGATATGATTTTTAAGATCCATTAAATTTTCATTAGGTTTATTAGTAAAAGGTGATACGTCCCTCTCTCCTGTCACTATTTTATAAACACAACTTATTTCGAATGAGTTGGACTTTTTCTCATCGTCATCCACTGTTTACAGAATAATCTCTCCTCTTTCTTACCTCGGGCAAGACACGTCGCATAACGAAAATTTTTTAAAATTTTGTATTTTTGGGAATCCACAGCCTCCATGTGCTTAATAAACGTAAACATGGTCCGTAGTAGGTTGTAACGTGATTTTATTTAATCGTTCTATTCGCTAATTTCGACTGCTTGTCACGTTTGTTGAAATTTATTTATTATCATTTAAGAAATACAAAGTATTTAATTAACAAAAGGAAATCGATTGTTGACATAAGTTTGCACTTTGATTGACCAGAAATTGACCACTCCGAGTGCATCCCGTATCGCCCTCATCACATCTCACATGGTTCATGTGGCTGGAGGTGAAGAACAGTATATTAGATGGTTGTTAATTTGCACAGCACCACACTTTCGGTAACATAACTCAGCAGGAAGCCCCCACTTTATGTTTCTTTTTTAGGCACTGTTACTTATATGTGTTTGGTCCAGATATTTAGGGATTCAATGTTCGGGAACAGTTCCTTTCCACATCATTTGAAGGGTTTAAGCTGCTTCTTTGTTCCTAACGTGGAATACACAGGTCAGAGTTTTGGCAGATTTCGGCTTCAGGTCGTTTTCATTGCAATAGGTGATAAATTCTTCCAAGGCCTCAGACAGGGATTTCAAAACACTCGGCCTGAGCAGTGATGGCACAGTCATCAGTGTAGACAAGACTCTGGGTTCCTTCAGGCAATGGCTAGTCGTTAGCGCAGATGTTAAATAGAAAAGATGCGAGCATACTGCTTGCGAGCACACTACCTTGCAGTATACCATCCTTCTGTGTTCTCCATCTGCATCATTGTCTACGAAATTCCACGAAGAATTTCCGCTTCTGGAGAAAGTTTCCGACGTTGTACACGTGGTTGAAGTCTTTAGGGATGTCATACTCTTTTCTTTGAAGATGCTGCTGATTAACTTATTCGTAAGCCGCAGAGAGGTCAATGAATACAACGCCTGTGATGAGACGTTTCTCGAAGCCATCGTTGATGCGCTGTCTCAATATCTATGCTGCCGGCCGGAGTGGCCGAGCGGTTAAAGGCGCTACAGTCTGGAACCGCACGACCGCTACGGTCGCAGGTTCGAATCCTGCCTCGGGCATGGATGTGTGTGATGTCCTTAGGTTAGTTTTTAAGTAGTTCTAAGTTCTAGGGGACTTATGACCACAGCAGTTGAGTCCCATAGTGCTCAGAGCCAATATCTATGCTGTACAGCTTTTTCCTTGTCTAAATGCAGCTTGCTGTGCTTTAAGCGAAGGCTCCACTTTTCCCAACAGTCTCTGAAAGACAAGCCTCTCCAACAGTTTTAGAGGTGACAGAGCAGGGAAATACGATTGTTGCTTTTGGGATCCAGGCGATCTCTGCCAGGTGTCGGGATAGTCTTGACTGTTGTCCTCCGACCGACTTCGGGGATATTGCATTCCTGGACGCAGTTGTACGTTAAATTCAGTAGCCAACGCATTGCAACAGGGCCAAAGTTCTTAATATGCTCTACTCGTATGTCGTCTAATCCAGATATTTTATCCAATTTGCGCTTACTCAGTGTTAACTGTACTTCAGCTACCGTAAGAGAGAACTAAAGTGGTAGTAATGAGTATAAAACAAGGTCATAAACCAAATATAGACAGGATAATTCGGCCAGAATACAGCTACATCATGAAATATCAGGTCGACATGAATTTATTACTTACAAGGTCATGTCCGCGGAAAAACATGGAGGCGGCGAATGCGTCTGAACTTGTCCTTTCTGGAGTGAAACGTTTGAATACCGCATACCTTTTATCTAGCTATGTGAACAGCGCTCCACTTCATTCCACTTGCATTCCACACACGGTTCTATCACGTGCAACTTCCATGTTATCGCATTTAACGTATCATGTCTCTGCGCAACAATCCCTTTGTACAAGGCATGAAGGCGATCTCATGTTGCCTCGTAATTCCTGCAGGGCACATTCTTAAACTCATTGTTCTGTCCAGCAGTCTTTGTAAACGAAACTTAAAAATTCCGGCTTGCTATTCCAGTACTATCATACATCGTCTGAGAATCGCGTAATTTAACTTTCTGGAACACTGAGAGTAACGTCTCATTAACAAAATACTCATCATCCTTACAGTCCAACAACAATGTTATTGTATCCATATACCGATTACGAGTTAAGTGAAGAGGGAGAAACGAAATTCCAGATCAGTTTCGTCTTCATTCGATGTAGGACAAGAAAAGCACAGGAGAATAAGAAGTAACACCGTACTCGCTAAGCGAGAAAAATTTATCTTCAAAGGACAAGTCCGCTGTCGTTTTCGCAAGAGCGCTAAATAAAAAACAGCGAGGTGATACGGTTGCTTATTTTGTTGTCAATGCCTCAACACCAACCCATTTCATAGGAAAACGAATAAGAAAACATTTTCCGTTTCTCTATATGTGACATGTAGAGTAGCTCTTCCACTGTGAGTGATGTCCACTCTGCAATATAATTGCCTGATAAGACTGCGTTCAGGGCGGTGAATCCATAATGTAAAGCCACACTCACAGCTGAGCTGTCAATATACCGATATCGTCAATGTACTAGTTATTTCCCAGAAACCTCGCGCTTTACTGAATGCACGGACACAGCAGTCGACAGATCTAGTGCCGGTAGGGGGAAGAATATGACAGGAAGCATATATTTCAGACATGAAGTATATATTTCAGACAACAGAGGGGCTAAAATTGATATTTCTGAAACTTTTAAGTTGAAAATCATATCATCCAACCCTTTGTGACAAGTCAATGAAAAACAAAGCTACAGTATTATTGGAGTGGAGATTCTTCACGATGGAGATTTAACTCTACTAAAACGCATTGGGTGTTGCATCTTGAAATAGTTGCTAAAACGAGATAAAACTTCGTTCACGCTATTTTAAGTAGATCCACAAAAGAATGATAAAAGCGCAGTTAAATGCACTACACCGCCCTACGGGTCTGGGGATTAGAATAGGCCCGAAGTATTCCTGCCTGTCGTAAGAGGTGACTAAAAGGAGTACCCTACTTTTCGGCCTTATGTATTTTTGTCCACTTTTAGGGTTTGACCTCCACCTTTACGAAACTTTTCAGAAGTGTGGGTCATTTGGAAAAGGACGCCTTATGTGATGCACTGAGACCTTCTGCTGTTATTGTTATCACGGCTCTGCAACTCCACCGGTAATCCAACTATCTGGGTGAAGACACCTTAAGGGGTTCATAATCTACATCCAATTCCCGCTGTCATCTTCTGGGCTCACCATCATTATGGATCTTTTGGCACCCAGTATATACCGAGCGAGGTGGCGCAGTGGTTAGCACACTGGACTCGCATTCGGGAGGACGACGGTTCAATCCCGTCTCCGGCCATCCTGATTTAGGTTTTCCGTGATTTCCCTAAATCGTTTCAGGCAAATGCCGGGATGGTTCCTTTGAAAGGGCACGGCCGATTTCCTTCCCCATCATTCCCTAACCCGAGCTTGCGCTCCGTCTCTAATGACCTCGTTGTCGACGGGACGTTAAACAACACTAACCTAACCTAACCACCCAGTATCCATCACGGTAGCCAATCAGTCGTGGAGGGATCATCATGTACCCTCTGGTTGTAGCCCCCTGACAACACAGGGATTGCATAGATGGTGCCTGAGCTGGAAACTCCTCACTTTTTCCAAAGAGATATGCCTAACTTCATTGGGCATCAGGGCGCCTGGCAACAACCATCCTGCTAGGTGGCTTTTGTTGAGGCTGGGTGGCGCCCGTGGGGAGAGCCGCTGGTCAGAGTGGGAGGCATGAGGGCAGATGACCTGCAATGAAGAGGAGCAATTTTGCTAGTGGCTGAATGGCCCCAGTAGTCTCTAAGAAAGGAAGGCTAGACTTCAGTGCCAAGAAATATGACCCCCAAATCTTCCCTATGTACATCATGGGAGAAACGTAAGGCTACAGAAACAACAGGGCCATATTCTCCTGAATACTTAGTTGCTCGCCTGCGGCTAGCTGGGTCAGTTCCCAATTCAGTCGCTTCCCATAAAAGATAGTCCAGGAGAATAGTTTTCATCGAGACCCCCTATTGCAGTCGTACGACAAGCTACACGCCAATTAAGGCCGATGAGGTGTTCACTTCTTCCAGCGCGTCAATAGGATAGAAATAGGTAATAGGGTTACTACTGCTGCCTGAATCTTGGCCTTTGAGGATGATTACACCTGGAGAGATCAAGGAGATGATATACCAATATTACGTGAAACATTCATAAAAAAATGGTTCAAATGGCTGTGAGCACTATGGGACTCAACTGCTGTGGTCATCAGTCCCCTAGAACTTAGAACTACTTAAACCTAACTAACCTAAGGACATCACACACAGCCATGCCCGAGGCAGGATTCGAACCTGCGACCGTAGCAGTCGCACGGTTCCGGACTGCGCGCCTAGAACCGCGAGACCACCGCGGCCGGCCAAACATTCATCCAAATACTACATGTGCCTCTCCTCTCACCTGTGTCACCTGTGTAGAGCACCACTCATTCTGCTCTTTGGACTGAATGGAGAGGAAAATTATGGAATCCAAGACCCTGGATAAACTGACGTACCAAGAGGCATAAAAGAAATATGAGCAGATGAATCGCATTCGATTGACATTGTCCTATGATGGAGCTACAACGCTGTGCCCATGCTGACGATGGTAGTCCCCTCGTTTATGACTCGTACAGCTACCATGGCTGCCCGACTACATCTGCTCCCTTGGTGGTTGGGGACACTTCTTCTTCTTCTGTTGCTCCAAAAGCACCCACTTTGGGAGCAATGACCCCTCCTCCCCGAATGTCAGGGACATCGGTTCCCACTCCCCAGCTGGAGAAACAACAGCCACCTCTAGCTCCTCTCACATGGAAGGGGTCCTCTCACATGGAAGGGGTCCCTTGGAACATCCAAGGTCTCCATCTGTGCAAAAGTGGACACCAGCCAGTGGCTGAAGGAGCCGCAAGCTGCTGGTCGAAGGGCTTCACGTTCTTCATCTGTACCTGCCCTCCCAGCAAGCCTCTAAAGAACAACGAAAGGGCAGACAAAAAAATGGTTCAAATGACTCTGAGCACTATGGAACTTAACTTTGGAGGTCATCAGTCCCCTATAACTTAGAAGTACTTAAACGTAACTAACCTAAGGACATCACACACATCCATGCCCGAGGCAGGATTCGAACCTGCGACCATAGCGATCGTGCGGTTCCAGAGTGTAGCGCGTAGAACCACTCGGCCACCCCGGGTTGCGAAATGGCAAGCACACGAAGGAGAAACCTGTTAAGAAACAGGAGACTCCTGCGGCCCCCACACCACCACTTGCTACAAGTTCCACGTCTGAGCACAAGGTGAAGATTCTAGTGTCTCGAGAGGATCTAGATCTCGCTGACGCCTCAAAAGCAATGGTAATAGATATAAGCAGTCAACCAGAGTCAGCAGTGACCCTGAGACGTAAATTACTTCCTTGGTCTCTTCATGTCTTCCCAGACTACAGGAAGCATCATCCTCCAGTGGAATTAAGCCGGGTTTTCCACCTCCTGGCTGTGTTAGAATAAATCTTATGCATTACGTGCTTTCATGTCTTGTCCTTAAGGAAACCTGGTTTCCAGCAGTGCTGACCCCCGCCCTTGGTGGCTATTGGATGGTATTACAAAATGAAGTATCACAAAATGTTCTGGCTGCACTAATTTCTCAGCTACCCCCATATTTCTTACTTTTGGGTGATTTCAACGGACGTAACCCTTCGCGGGGTGGAATCAAAATTACTGGCCATGGTAAAGACGTTGAGAATTTACTAACTCAGTTCGATCTTTCCCTCCTAAACACAGGTATCCCCATTCATTTCAGTGTGTCACATGGCACATACGCGGACTTGTGTGGCAGTGTCAACTTATGGCACTTGCTCTCTCTCACCTGGCGTCACTCATCTGGACACTTGCCTAGATGGGCTTTTACCATGGCTAACTGGGACACTTTCACCTCTGCTAACACTGTTGAATCTCCATTGCATGGCGACATCGATGTGCTGATCCAGAATATTACTGCGACCACAGCTTATGCAGCTGAATCACAATCCCTAGTTCCTCGGGTTACCCCCGGCGAAAGACAGAACCTCGGTGGTCGCTGAAAACCGCTGTGGTAGGCAGGCCGTACACCGTCATAAGCGTCATCTATCAGTGGAGAACCTCATTGACTTCAAACAGCTCTGAGCCCAGATCCATCAAATAATCAAAAGAAGGTAGGAGGGCCAGCCGGTGTGGCCGAGCGGTTCTAGGCGCTTCAGTCTGGAACCTCGCGCGACCGCTACAGTCGCAGGTTCGAATCGTGCCACGGGAATGGATGTGTGTGATGTCCTTAGGTTAGTTAGGTTTAGGTAGTTCTAAGTTCTAGGGGACTAATGACCTCAGATGTTAAGTCCCATAGTGCTCAGAGCCATTTGAACCATTTTGAAGGTAGGAGGAGTGGTGGGAGTGGTAAATCTCCACCACTGGGGTATGAACCTTTCCCCACCCACGTTTGGACGAAGATCAGACGCCTTTACAGGTATCAGACCCCTGCAGGTTGTAACATGGAAAATGCAGATAAAATACGGTTTGCACCATCCAAAATTTTTCGCTGTTTAATATCCGTTGATAATTTGTACTTTACTCCTAATTCTGAATGTATAAGCTTTATCAGAGGAGCTATATTTAATGTGTAATGGATGAAATAGTCTATTTATTTGTTGATATACATAATTGACTATAATTATAATGTAAACATTGTAAATTGCTGGTTAATAGCCAGGGGAACTTTGTTTAAACGTATCGACAACAACGACTAATTGGTGGTAGCTGTCCATTGTTTGTCTTTGTGTATGGAGAGTCTCTGTGACGCTGTGAGCAGAGACAGCAGAGCAGCTTGAGTCATCAAAGAGTGCGGAAATGTTTGTTGGGCGCTCCCGCAGACGCGGTGTGCAGCAATGATCACACCAGTGTAGGCGCATCTAATTCTTTAATCCGTGAGTACTGAGAGCACCGTACGAGTGGACAGACGGAGGAAGCTGCAGTTCTGCTGCCTGTGCTATACTTTTCCGGCAATAATTTCAATCAATAGTGTTCTTTTGGGATATGGTTTTAACCCTAGACATGTGTGATTAAGGGAAAAGGGACTGAGAACCTTCCAGTTTAGTACTTTTAATCTATAAACCAAGCAACCTACCTTAAATGCACTACCAAGAATGAAGAAAGTTTTAGTCCGTTGTTGTAGTACAATAGGGGACCTGATGCTATTTTGTAAGGCCGTAATGACCAACGTTACAAATGGTGAATTCTGGAATAAAATTAAGGTAAGTAACGCTGCAAAATCCATACATTACGAACAGATCAGTGCTTTCCTCGATATACAAAGGAGATCCTCTCTCTTTGGTATTGATGATTTGTAGAGTCGTAGAAAGCTACTTCTCGAATTTGATTTTACTAGGTCAGTCATAAAAAAATTTCGGAAAATACAATGTTTCACACTCTGTGGCAAGAGCTTGGTATTAGAGGTTTTCTGTGTCATTATAACACAGCATTATTCAGAAAATAGTGATTATATAATCATGCTCCGAGAAAGATCACGTAGAAAGCAGGCTATCAGCTTAAGTTGCGCCAGGAGACCTGCAGCAGCTACGAAAACTCTAAGCTTTTCTTTAACCACTGTTCAGTTTGGTCGCCAACAGATTAAGTGCTGTTAACAATTAAATTTGTTGACGTGTTTCGGAAGTAACGCTTCCTCAAAACATTTGCAAAATGTGCGTAATTGTCAAGAAAGTAGAAGTGCAACGTCTACATTACATCAAGAGTAAAAATTCTTAAAAATATTCACAATAAGTTTATAATATACAACGCCTAAATAGGTAGAAATGTGTCACATAATTACATTCTTCACAATCCTGCTCAGCTGATGACTGGCTGCAATTACAAAAACTAACTATCAAAACATGCCATCATGTTGTACAGTTTTAGTGGCGTTGTAAACTTGCATTAATAGTCAATGGACAAATCAATAACAAAACAGTACTAGAAAAGTTATAAAAATAATAAAATTGTCAAAGTTTATGGTAATTTGCGTTAGTTAATAGTGTGATTCATATAAGGGTGATAAGGGAATGAAGGTAGGAAGAGGGAGAGCATGTTGTGGCAGCAACTCAGACAGATGAACATATCGCACTGGAAAATCTAACATTACAGAAGGAAGAAAACCACTTACGTTTCATTAAGAAGTGCATTTGCAGTAAGAGTGGGGAATGGAAGAGGGGAGGCATAAGGCACTGGAAGAAGTTTCTTCATTGACTCATAGTACTATTGCAACAATAAATTTTTACAGAACTATGAGACGTCTTAAAATTTTTGGATAATTAATACCTCTGCAAATGTTATCAAAGGTATGTCGACATTTTTAAGCCTGTATCAAAAGTACCGTTGGTGTGGCCTTGTGGGGTAGATAGGTAATACACTGCATGCACGTAGGAAGAAAGCGAAAGTACTATAGCGTCAGAACAGGAGAGGGAGCGGTCGCTTGTGTACCAGGAACGAGGATTTTTGGCGAGTGGGGTGGCGGGGGGGGGGGGGGGGTGTTAAGCCTTAGAGAGAAATAAATCTATCGACTTAGAAGCAGTTACATCAACAAGTTATTTGAAGGAAACGGCTCTCGAAACCGCCCACTTTAAACCAAAGACGTTCTTCAAATGTCTGGACGACGCGTTCGTAGTTTGGCCGCACGGTGAAGAAAACCTACAAAAATTCCGGTGCCACCTTAACAGCATACATGGCAGCATGAGGTTCACCATGCAGATGGAATAAACCTAATGCTCATTACTCCTATTTATTCTGACACTGATAGCATGCTGGAACATTCCATCTACAGGAAGATTCCACACATGCGGACCTGTAACTAAACGCCAATAGCGGCCACCGTCCAACACAGTACAAATCTGTCTTCACTATCTTGGTACACAGAGAGAGAGAGAGCGATATGCGACAAAGAAGATCTGCCAACCTTGTTACAGGCACTGTGCGAAACTTTTCACAAGAACTGCTACTCGGAGACATAATAATGTGCGCTCTCCAGCCTAACAAAAGAAAAAACTAGAAACATTCCAGGAGGTAACCAAGCCCGTAGCGTTCCTTCCCTATGCAGGGCCGCCCACAGCCAGGACTGCCAATGTTATGGAGAACCACAAAATAAAACAATTTGCTGTCCAACGGTTAAAATACAGAATAGGCTTGAGTCACCCAAAGACCTGCTAGGGGTACGACCACATGGCGTCTACAGCATCAGTTTCGAGTGTGGCATGCAGTACATCGGCAGGACGCAGTGATGCATCTTGCACCGCTGTTCAGGAAGCGAGAGGAAAGTTCACCTCGGCCAAACGCACCAATCCGTAGAGGCATAACGCTGATTTAACGAAGGCCATGTTCGGTTCTGAAGAGACAAAGGTGCTGTGTCGCGGCCAGCAGATTCTGGGTTTCGGTCATGGAAGAGACAGTAGAAGTAAGAGCACACGACGGTTCCGCCAGTTCTGAAAGCTGCTCATGGACTACGGCATTAGCAAAAATATCAAGAACACTCGGATGTGAAACCGGTGGGGGTAGCGGGAAGAATATGCAGGCAGCACAAGGGCTCAACACGCAGGCGCCCTCCATCCCGGGCACACTCCGCATCCCTAACCATCAGCACATCTGTTCTGAAGGTATGCGACTGGGCCACTCTTTGGTCCTTTGACAGGAGGATGTGGAGTCCAGTGGGTACAAAGAAATGTATTTGAAATGAGTTTCACATGTCTTCCCCCGCAAAGGCCATTACGTAATAAGAGTGGCACATGTCAGAAAAGAGTATATGTTGCAGGTGTTTTGCAGGTACAGATCTGAATCGGTATGCATAACAGGTGCTTCACGGTGTGGGTGTATATTGATACGGCAACTTTAAACCTACTGCAAAGTTAAAGTACAAGGGACAGTAGGCAAAACGTCTCAGTGAAATTCTGGCGGTATATGGACCAAATGAAATGTTGCATCCAGGCATAGGGAAATGGTGCCAACAGTTGGACCAAGTCAGCACAGAAAAGGGTGACATTGCTCCACCACGTGCTCCAGATCTTGCACTGTGCGATTTCCCACAGTTCGCAAAGCCGAAAGAACACATGGGGAAAAAAAAAAATTCCTACCATGAGGACAGTCCCGCAGCGGTTTTCTGATGGCTCAATGACCAAGGAGCGGATGTGTACCGTTGAGGAGTTGAACGATTTATAGCATTTCGGCCGTTGTTTACAGGGACTTGCTGACTATATTTAAAAGAAGTGTCACGTATTTGCGTCACTCTGAATTCTAGTTACTTGACCTCCGAAGATGAAATGTAACTTACTTTCTGAAATCCCATCGTATTTTATGAATATTAGGAATCATATTCTGTTGATAAGTATTGTGAACTACTGTTTCTCATTGAGTTTCTCGAGCCTGAAGACTTCTCACTCTCCTTAATGTACTTAAAATGGCCTGTTTTGTGTCTTCTTAGTTTCTAAAATTTATTGCGCTGCATACACTCCTTCCTTCCAAACCTTCTGTATAAGTCGAGTCAGATCAACTGCAAGAGTTACTTATGCACTGCGTCTGAGATGGATAGCAAAAAAACGTGTAGTACACAAGAATTCCAGCTGGAGTTTTATTTATTTATTTATTAGCGTTTCTTCTGCAGCTTCCCCTGCATATGCATTACACACATGTATTGAATACACCTCCGCATCCACTTCTCTCTATCCACCCTCTCTCTGTTTGTCAACCTCAAACTCTGAGCTCTATCTCGTTCTTCAGAGTCCCTCTCTTCATATTTTCCTCCGTCTCCCTTTGTCTATTTCTTCTCTCTTCTCCCTCTGATCATATCCTCCATCCCCTCCCTCTTTCCATCCCTACCTCCTGCAATTCCTTTCCACAAGTCCATTAGCCTTTCACACCTTCCACCTGCCTCATACATCTCACCCTTCCCTCTCCCAGTCTATTTCCTCCTCTGTTCTGTCTCTCTATCCCCACCATTAGCCATATCAGCCTGTCCCCAACCATGCTCATTGGCATGCTTAGCCCCCGCAATGCCCTCCAAAGAAACAGGCCAATGCCACTCTCACAAGAATGCCATCAGGCATGGGGACAGGCTGCAAATCAGGGGCTCAAAATCATTTATTTGCATCTGATATACTGGCTGCAATGCAAAGCAGGTCGATAGTACTCCAACACATCCACTCATCACGCAAGGCAGCCTAAGTCCTGGGGACTAGAAAAATCATTTCTTGCCCCTGACTTGTAGACTTCTCTGCCAAGCAGGTTGTTTTGGTGGGCCAATACGTTTCACACAGAACATACATGTTGTGCAAGGCAGTCTCTACGCCAGGGGCTGGGAAAAACACATTTTTGCCCATACTGCTAAGATGATTATGATGATTATTAGTGTTTTAGGGCGCACAACAGCGAGGTTATCAGCGCCCGTATACTGCTAAGAGATTCTAAACCTCACAGTGCTGATACTCAAGAGTTTCCTTGTACATTCTACAGTAGCTCACACAATTGTGTGTACTGTATAGTCCTGTCTGTAGTCTGTCTGCTGTGTGAGGGAGCTGTTCATATTAGTGCACTGTAGATCATTCTAGTGAAAAATCTGTTTGTTGCTATCTTCATTATAGTGGCCTCTTGTAAATTCATTTGCGGATAGTAGCTTCACTGTCTTACCTACATGATGTATATATGTATCTTATGATTTTTTTTACTGTATATTATTACTTTCCACTATGCAGAAGAGATTATTTCTGTAGGGTGAATCCTTGTTTTGGTTTCTGGTTTTACGTTTTATCTGAAGTTAATTATTGCAATAGATTGCACACAAGGATTGGATGTATTGATATGCACATCAGTATTGTAAATGGTTGTTTAACAAAACAAAGACTGATGAAAAGTCCGCACTTGGACAAACGTCACATAAACTCCACTCTTATCCAAATTGTGCGCCACATTTAGGAAATCACTTGAGCAAATTCTAAACGATTATAGGTTGCTCATCATGGAAAAGCAAAAATCTTCAATAGTTTACTTGTCAAATAAGTGTCAGATTGCGCATTGCAGCAGAGTTTCAAAGAAAACTTGAGAAATGTGGGTGGTTCACACATAGGTTTATAGTTGGGGACTTCAGTACTACCTCGATATGTTAGGGAATATACATGTTCAAAACCGGTGGTAGGTGCGAAACATATTTGTAAACTATACTAAATGTTTCCTCTGGAAGTTATTTAGCGCAGTTAGTTCAGGATTCCACTCAAAGATTGAATGGTTGCGAAAACATACTCGACATCTTACAAACAAATAATGCTGAGCAAATAGGGAGTGCCATGACCGATACAGGAATCAGCAGCGGCAACACACAGTCAATTCCTTCTCTGCGTGATAACAATAAATATACTATCGATGACAGTGCTGCCAAAGCAGAGTTACTAAATACAGCCTTCCGAAACCCCTTCACCAAAGAAGATGAAGTAAATATTCCAGAACAGCTAGCAACATGAGTATCAATTTAAATCACTTAACAAAAGAAAGTCTTCCTGTCCAGATTGTATACTAGTTAGGTCCTTTTCAGAGTATGCTGATACAATAGCTCCATTCTTAACAATCATTTACAATCGTTCGCCCGACGAAAGATCCGTACCCAAAGACTGGAAAGCTGCACAGGTCACACCATTATTACCAATTTTCAAGAAAGGTAGTAGGAGTAATTCACTAAATTACTAGCCCATATCATTAAAGTAGATATGAAGCAGGATATTGGAACATATATTGTGTTCGAACATTATGAATTACCTCGAAGAAAACAGTCCATTGACACACAGTCAACACGGATTTAGAAAACATCGTTCTTGTGGAACACAACCGGCAATTTACCCACACGAAGTGTTGAGTGCTATAGACAAGGGATTTCAAATTGATTCCATGTTTCTAAATTTCAAGAAGTCTTTTGACACTGTATCACAAAAACTTCTTGTAGTGAAATTATGTGCTTATGGAACATCGTCTCAGTTATGTGAATTGATTCGTGATTTCCTGTCAGAAAGGTCACAGTTCTTAGTACTGGGCGGAAAATCACTGAGTAAAACAGAAGTGATTTATGGCGTTCCCCAAGATAGTGTTACAGGTCCTTTGCTGTTCCTCATCTATATAAACGATTTAGGAGATAATCTGAACAGCCGTTTAAGGATGTCTGTAAATGAGGCTGTCGTTTATCGTCTTGTAAGGTCATCAGAAGATCATAAAAATTTACAAAACGATGTAGAAAAGATATTTATTTGGGGTGAAAATTGGCAATTGACCCTAAATAACGAAAACTGTGTGGTCATCCACATGAGTGCTAGAACAAATCCGTTAAACTTCGATTATCCGATAAATAAGTCAAATGTAAATTCCATAAATTTGACTAAATACCTAGGAATTAAAATTACGAGAAACTTAAATTGGAAAGAACACATAGAAAGTGTTGCGGAAAAGTATAAGCAAAGACTGCGTTTTCTGGCAGGACACTTAGAAAATGTAACAGACCTACTGAAGAGACTGCCTACACTATGCTTGTCTGTCATCTCTTAGAATACTGCTGCGCGGAGTGAGATCCTTGCCAGGTTGGATTGACGAAGTACATCGAGAAAGTTCAAAGTAGGGTAGAACGTTTTTTATTATAGCGAAATAGGGGATAGAGGGTCACTGAAATGACACAGGATTTGGGATGGACATCATTAAAACAAAAGAGTTTTTCGTTGCAGCGGAATCTTCTCACGAAATTTTAATAACAAACTTTCTCCTACGGATGCGAAAATATTTACTTTACGCAGCCCTACATATGGAGAAACGATCACCATAATAAAATAAGGAAAATCAGAGCTCGCACCGAAAGTTATATGTGTTCGTTTTCTCCATGCACTGTAGGAGACTGGAATAATAGAGGATTACTGTGAAGGTGGTTCGGGAACTTTCTGCCAGGCACTTAAATGTGATTCGCAGAGTATCCATGTAGATGTAGATGTAGATGTAGATGTACTGACCATAACTTTGTTGTAGCAAGACTAAATATCATGGTTTCCAATCCTACCAAAAAGAAGCGTAGAATAAATGTATTTAAAATACGGATAAATATTATCTTAAGGCCTTCATGAGAGAGTCTTCAGTCTTTCCGAACTAAGTATGCAATGATAGACCAAATGTATCGATAAAATGTGGCTCAAATTAAAAAACATATTATCAACAGCAGTCGAAAGATATATACTAAATAAAATAATAAAAGATTCAACTGATCCTCCGTTGTATATAAAACGGTTCAGAACACTGTTGCAGAAGCAACGAAAAAAGCATGACAAGATTGGCGAAGTTTTGTAGACGCTAGCGCAGTTTCAATGCGACATGGTTTTAATAGTTTCCACAACGAAACTCTGCCTCGATATATTGCAGAAATCGAAAGAGATTCTTGCCATATGTAAAGAACACAATTTATTGCTTCACTCTGCAATAGCGGTGGTAATGTTAGCTATGACAGTGCCAGCAGATCGGAGGTACTAAATGCGGTTTTCTAAAATTCCTTCACCAAAGAAGATGAAGTAAATATTACACATTTCGAGTCAAAAACTGTATCAAACAAGATAATCCTAACAGTAGATATTCTCAGTGTGACAAAGCAGTTCAAATAACTTAATAAAGCCGTCTTCTGATAGAGACTGCATACCAGTTAAGTTCCTTTCAAAGTGTTCTGAAATAATATCTACATATTTGTCAAGCATATACAGAGACTCGCTCAATGAAAAATCCTTATCACGACCGCAATGTTGCACAGGCCACACCAATATGCAAGAAAGGAAATGGGAGCAATCCACCGAATTGCCGACTAGTATCACAGACGTCGATTTGCAGTAGGATCCCGGAACATTTACTATTCGACAATTATAAATTACCTCGAAGAAAACGATTTATTGATACGCAGTCAACACTGATTCGGAAAATATCGTTACTGTGCACACAACTGGCTCATTACACACCCAAAGTGATGAGTGCTAACGACAGGGGATCTGAAATTTATTCCATGTTTCTAGATTTTCAGAAGGCATTTCACACAGTTCCGGAAAGCATCTTCTAATGAGATTGCTTTGCCCGTGGAAAGATCGACAGATAGTGTCCTGGGGAAGGCGATCCAAGAACTGCATATTATTTACAGAAATCTTAGAAGATTCTACAATCCAGTTAGGAGACCTGCTACACTGCTTTTGTCCGACCTTTGCTACAGTAAAGCTGTTCGGTATGGGATCTTTACAGATAGGATTGACGGAGGACATCGAGAAAGTTCGAAGAAGGGCATCTCGTATTGTATTATCGTGAAACATGGGAGAGAGTGACACGGATATGATACGGGAATTGAGGTGGCAATCATCAGATTCCCTTGTTGCAGTGTGATCTTTCCACAAAACTTCAATATCGAACATTCTCTCCAGAAAGCGAAAATAATTTTTTGAGGCGCACCTACGCAGGGAGGAATGGTCATCGTAACAAAATAAGAAAAATCACAGCTCTCATGCAAAGGTTTAAGTGCTAGTTTTTCCTCCTCTCTTTTCTTGTAAGCTTTAGGAGGATAGGGCAGTTCACCTTATCCGATCTTATCAGGCGCAGCACTATTTTCCTCTCGTGGGCCGGTTCTCAATTATTGTCCATATGCATTCTACTCTCTGTCTTCTCCTCCGGTTTTGATCCCTTAGTACCCTTAGTACAGAGCCATGTGGTGCAGTGATTAGCAGAGTGGCCTCGAAATCTGGAGATTTGAAGAAATCTACGTTCGGCCATTCATAGTTAGGTTTTCGGTGATGTCTCTAAATCTCCACAGGTAAATACCTTGAAACAGAGTTTGTGCACTGTCTCTTATGACCTCTATGTCCACGGGACGTTAAACTGCATTCTTCCTTCTTTTTCTTTACTACCTCTAGTAGAACTGAAGTATTTCCTGATGTCTTCTCGCTACATTGTTTCAACACATTCCTTTCTTTTCCGCTCCTGTGGAGGATTTGGTCTATTTTTATCTTGTCACTCAGTATCCTTGTGTAACACCACATCTCAAGCGCTTAGATTTTCTTGTTTTCATATTTTCACACAGCCAATGTTTTACTTTGGTACAGTGCTGCACTACAAAACACTTGCTGAAACATTTCTGTCTCAAGGCCTCTTGTTAATACTACACGGTGTCCATTCACATTAATGAGGCCACCGCCTATGATCGACGTCAACGTGCAATAACCACTCACAGACAGCACGGCAACACTAGCAGTCGAGGATATCTAAGGCATGATATCTACCTGTGCAGTCATCGTAATGCCGTAATAGAGTGACTTATCTGACTTCCAAAAGGAAATATCATTGGCTTTCGGGCCAACGAAATAAATATTTCAAAAACGATTAAATCTGTAACTGTATGAGTGCGGCCATGGTTTAAGTGTACCGTACATGGCAAATTGACGCTACTGAAAACAGCCGCGAAGCAACTGTGGTGTAACGCGAACCACAGATGACAGGGGTGAACGTAAGCTGCGAAGATGCCTCTGGACGAATAAACAAGCAACTGTTGAGCATCTAGTCGCCCACATGAACCAAGGGGCTACTAACAGAGTGGTGTCACCGCCAGACACCACACTTGCTAGGTGGTAGCCTTTAAATCGGCCGCGGTCCATTAGTATACGTCGGACCCGCGTGTCGCCACTGTCAGTAATTGCAGACCGAGCGCCACCACACGGCAGGTCTAGAGAGACGTCCTGGCACTCGCCCCAGTTGTACAGCCGACTTTGCAAGGAAAGGTTCACTGACAAATACGCTCTCATTTGTCGAGACGATAGTTAGCATAGCCTTCAGCTACATTTGCTACGACCTAGCAAGGCGCCGTATTCAATTGATATTCAGATTCTATTAATGTATCATCAAGAGCGATGTTCTACAAATGTGGATTAAAGTTAAGTATTCCAGAAGCTACGTACTTTTCTTTATAACATTCATTACGTATCCTGTTTCAGACCTCATGCCAGCCTGCGTGAGTTTAAGCGCGTGCCTTTCGGCTTCCTCTCATTGTGTATAGGCTGTCTTGTCTAGACACAACAGTGTCTCATCTACGACCGTTCCGCGAACATTCCTGCCTCTGGACCTCCGAGGCAGGCGCCTTTTTCATACACACATGCTCACTGCTGTCCGTCGGCGACCGATGAAGAGTGGAATTTGCCCTCCAGTGCCACGGTTAGATGTCCACTGAGTGGTGACACGTGGCCTTTTCAGATGAATCACGTTTTTTGGCCGTCTGACAGATGATCGTTGGCGCGTACGTCCCTGTAACAATTGTAGGAAGGATTTGTTTCTTCCTCAGTACGATGACATCTACCAGCAGGACAACGTAACATGTCACACAGCTCGCAATGAACGTGCGTCGTTCGAGGAGCACCAGCATGAGTTTACCGTACTCCCCTGGCAATCAAACTCCCAGGATGTAAACTCAATGGTGGTTCGATGGGACCATCTCATCCGAGTAACCTAACGCAGCTGGTGTCGGCATGGTCCCATATACCTGTCGGTACTTTTCAGAACCACAGTAGTTATAACAATGAAAAATGTACCACATTGTAGAGCCTCTCAAAGAATTTATATTCCCACGTCAGAAGCGCCAATTATCGTCGCTAGAGTGCGCCATAGTCGCTTGAAGTAAAAATGACGACTCCACAGCAGCGCGGGCAAGCAGTGGTGTGGTTTGCAGAAACAAAATCGCCGATTACTGTGTAAAGAAATTATCGTCGTATGTATGAATGTGATCCACCTGATGTGAAACCAATTGAAGAATGGTATAGGAAGTTTCTTGCAACAGGAAGTATTCTGAAACATTCTGGCGTTGCATGTTATAGAGTTTCAGAAGATACAGTGGAGGACACCAGACAAACGTTTCTCAGAAGCCCACGTAACTCAATTCGTCAAGCATCTATCCAACTTGATGTAACTCAATCAGTATTGCATCTCGTAGTTCAACAGCGTCTTCATATGTGTGCTTACAAAGTGCAAATTCTGCAACATCTGACGCTGAACGACAAACCAAGCCGACTACAATTTGCTGTGGATATGCTGCAGCGTATTGATATGGATGTCAGCTTCCTGGAAAGATGTTTATTCTCAGATGAGGCAACCTTTCATCTATTAGAAAGGGTTAAAAGGCATAATGTTCGGATTTGGGGCTCGCAAAATCCGCACGTTGACATTGAACATGTTTGTGATAGCCCTAAACTAGAAGTCTTGGGCGGGCTAATGCACGACAGGGTGGTTGGACCGTTCGTCTTTCGTGGAACAAGCCGTGAATGGGTCAATGTATCTGGACGTGCTAGAACAGTTTGTGTACCCTCAGATACATGACTTGCAACCCAACATAATTTTTCTACAAGATGGAGTTCCGTCGCATTGGTCAACGGCTATTCGCAAGTTCCTGGATAGTAAATTTCCCAGTCGTTGGATCGGACGCAGAGGACCCATTGGCTGGCAACCACGTCAACCCGACATTACGCCGCTTGATTTCTTCATGTGGGGATTCGTGAAGGACTGCGTGTATGCGAACAAAGTGGACGATATTCCTACGTAACGACATCGTATCACTAATGCGATTGCAACAATAACAAAGGAAATGTTACAAAGAACTTGGCAAGAAATTGAATGTGGACTTGATATTCTTCGTGCTACAAATGATTCACATGTAGAGGTGTACTGATAATAAATAAATAAATTCTTTGAGATGCTCTACAATGTGATGCATTTTTCACTGTCGTATCTACTGTGGGTATTTTTCCTGGGTCGTTGAAATCAGGAAGGTTTGTGTGGGACATCCTGTATGTTAAACCTGATAAAAGATATGTAACTTATTGGAAGAAAAACGCAAAACTGCAAGATACCTGTTTGACAATCAGAATGGAAAAGACGCCCTAGTCAAATGAAGTATACCATTATCATCAAAACGTAGAAAATTGGATTCTCAAAATTAAATGCCAAAACGACTGTAGCCCTTATTCGCAAACTATATGTATTATGTTTCACTACTTTTTTTAATATTATTATCCTGTCTGAAAAACGTGTAAACGACAACCAGAACAATAGCTCCAGCCTGCACATGGAGGATTCGTAAGACCTTTGACTTTGTCGAAGCAGACGCTTAGCTTGGTCGTCAGGCAAGCTGAAAAAGATGTCTACTAAGGATCGTTCTGCAAACTAAGGTAATCACCAATTTATGTGAACACATTTATCAAATGTGGAAGTGCATCGAAATTGGGAATTAAATCGCGTGGTTAAATGACATCATGGGCAAGACTGTTTCTTTGAAGACAACGTCAAATGTATATGAGCTACCAGAACCTGCACTAAAGAAACTGGTACACCTGCCCAGTATCGCGTAGGGCCCCCATGAGCACGCAGAAGTGCCGCAACACGATGTGGCATGGACTCGAATAATGTCTGAAGTACTATTGGAGGGAATTGACACAAAGAAACTTGCAGGGCTGTCCATAGAGCGGTAAGAGTAAGAGGGAGTGCTGATGTCTTGAGAACAGCGCGTTGCAAGGAATCCCAGATATGCTCAACTATGTTCGTGTCTGTGGAGTTTGGTAGCAAGCGGAAGTGTTTAAACTCAGAAGAGTATTCCTGAAGCCACTCTGTAGCAGTTACGGACCTATGGCGTGTTACATTGTCCTGCTGGAATTGCCGCCCCACACTATTTCAGAGTCTCTACCAGCTTGAGCAGTCCCCCGCTCACATGCAGATTCCATCGGCTCAAGAGGTTTTCTCCATACCCATACACGTGTGTCCACTCGATGCAATTTCAAACGAAACTCGTCCGACCAGGCAACATGTTTCCAGTCCAGTCATCAAAAGTCCAATGTCGGTGTTGACGGGCCCAGACGAAGTGTAAAACTTTGTGTCGTGTAGTCATCAGGGTACAGGAGTGGGCCTTCATTCCGAAAGCCCATATCAATGATGTTTCGTTGAATGGTTCGAAAGGCTGACACTTTATGATGGTACAGCATTGAAATCTGCAGCACTTTGAGGAAGGGTTGCTTTTCTGTCACGTAGAACGATTCCCTTCAGACGTCGTTGGTCCCGTTCTTGTGGGATCTTTTTCCGGCCGCAGTGGTGTCGGAGACTTGACGTTTTACCGGATTCCTGATATTCGCGTCACTGTACTTCAATACGCATCCTTATACCAGTTTCTTTGGCACTTCAGTGTATTTTTACAAGCTTGTACAAGGTGAAGCAACCTGGCAGATTATCAACAAGACGTTGTCTTTGTGCTCAAATGTAAATACTTAAGCGTAGAAAATTAGTACGAAAATTTTGTTACACCTAAAAGATTGAGGGGAGATGCCGCGGCAGACGAAAACAGTTCATTGCATCACAGTTAATTAATGGCAGGCGCCAATTAGTTTTCGCTATTCTGTCAGTGTCCTACTCTTCTGTGGCGCGGAGATTATAATGTGTAAAAGAACTGTACGTGTACATGCAACTTAAAGAAAAAATTATTCACTTTACTTTATATCTGGTGTCATAATCTGAACCTAATGACTACAACTTAACGTGACTTACCTCTAGGAGTAGCAATGGGGGGGGGGGGGGGGCGTGCAGCCGTGAACAGACTGAGTCCAATGCCGCAGCTCTAAAGTAACAGTTTTGTTTGACCGTTGCTGCCAACGTTACATGGAAGCTACGCGGGGGTGCGAGGGTACCGGCCGCCCGTACGTACAGAGACGATGCAACCGCCGCGGCGGTCGTCTATGCGCGCACCTTTACTGCGGCATTGTTGGAGCGCACCGCGGCGGTGATACGTTGTCCAGTTTGCTGCCGCTCTCCCACGCTAGGCCGCGTCACGGTCCGTTCTGCCGGCTAACGTACGCGCCGCGACGCACGCACACGAGAGGGGGCTCGCGGTTTATAGCTCGCCTAGGAACGCAGACTCACCTCGGGCCGTGAGTTATGCAACAGAATAGGATAAGGCTCCAGGCCGGGGGCTGTAAATCGCTCCAGCTAGACGCCGGAACGCAAGCGTTCTCGTGCTCGCTTTGTCTTACCGATTATCTCAATCAAAATTCCAAGTCGCTAACTAAAGGCTGCGCACTCACGTGGGAGCCTTTGTACGGGACACCCCTCCTGTCTATGTGAGAAGCCTCTACCCGGTCTCTGTAATACTCCAACGTAGTTTTCCGCCGCCCTATTACGGGCGCTACATTTTCTCCAACAAGCATTCATGTCTGCTTCAGCTTTGTACCACATGTCACGGAATAACAATCCGTACACACTTGACACACTCAAGTATGGGGGCATTCTGAGTAGCATTAAATACAAAAGTAAAAACTTCAACAGGCAGCTAATTACACTTGTATGTCTGATGACCGGTTGTGGCAAATGTAACGTGCCATCATCTCTTCTGTAAAGCATATAGATTGAAAATACAATCATAATCCCTGAATTTCCATCGTATGTGCATTATCGAATGTCATTTCGTAGCTAGATGACTGATGGTCCTCTCATACCACAAGCAACCAATTACCATAAATTTGTAGTAACAGACATATATATCTTGTACACATAAATACTGTCATTTTAGACATTACATTAAATTCGCATGACATACGGCAAAATTTTGAAATCCAAATTATTTTGTATAACATTACGTACAGCAAGTTATGCGGAAAGTGTGAAATGTGTGCACAGAAACACATATCTACACAAAATTCATTTAAATAGTTATATAAACAACAATAGAAAAGTCGCGTTCATTGGGGTAAGTTAGTAAATTGACTAAATAAGATTTGTACGTAATGTCCCCGTCTCTACTGAACAACAGATGACATATAAGACGTTGAAATTAAAATAATAAAATGGAATCACAAGGTTGGGAAGCGATGATGCTTTCACTGTGATGGCGTATTCTGGTTCAGGACTGTGGCCTCTCCTAAGCAGAGCCATAATGTGGGAAGCGTCACACGCTAGCACTTCACTTCTCACCACACTAAACACATGGACTCCTCCGCAGGAGTATCTCGAGCAGGGAATGTGGGATGGTGTAGACATGTTCCTGTATGATGCGAAGGCAAACCTGTGGCAAGGGCCACCAATCTGATGTCCCTCAGTAGCAGGTGGAGGAAACAGCTACAGTTAGTAGTCCGTCCAAGAATATGAAGAAAGTGATACATCAGCGTGGCAGTAACACAAAAGCATTTACGTAGATTTTTTTTTTTTTTTTTTTGTAAAAGCAAGACAGAATCTTGGACACTGTACTGGAAACACCAGAGCGGATTCAGGCAGAACAGATCCTGTACAGATAACCTCTTTATTTTACAACAGCTAATAGAAAAATTCATAGCAATAGGGAAGAAGTTACACATCGCCTTTGTAGACTTCAAGCCTTTGACACGGTTCCTAGAGCAAACCTCTGGGAAACTTTGAAGGATTTAGAGATGGATGACCATTTTGCACAGATTATTATTGAAATGTACAGAAATGATAAGGTTTAGCTTAAAAGAATTTCCAGAATCTATTAATGTCACAAAGGGGCTGAGACAAGATTGCAGGCTACCACCCGTATTGCTCAATTTACATGTAGAAGATTTATATGTAGAAGTGTCTCTACGAAGGTGGAAGAGCACCTCTCGAGGAATGGGTATTATTATTAACGATATACAGCCATTTTCGTTGAGTTTTGCTGATGATCAAGCTGTTCTACCACAATATGAGTTAGATCTTGAATTTATGATATGTCGTTTGTACAGGAATATGATAAAAGGGGGCCTCCAATGAGTCTGACAAAAACTGAATATCTGGTAATGAATATTGACACTAAATTTTAAGTTCACATCAATGGGTTGGGTTGGATTGTTTTGGGGGAAGAGACCAAACAGTGAGGTCGTCGGTCACATCGGATAAGGGAAGGATGGGGAGGGAAGTCGGCCGTGCCCTGGCAAAGGAACCAACACGGCATTTGTCTGAAGCGATATAAGGAAATCACGGAAAACCTAAATCAGGATGGCCGGACGTGGGATTGAACCGTTGTCCTCCAGAATGCGAGTCCAGTGTGCTAACCATTGCGACACCTCGCTCGGTTTCACATCAATGACGGAGCAGTTATGAAACAGGCAGAAGCACTTAAACATCTAGGCGATATATTGGCAAAAATGGGCTAGCTTCTACAGGAATAAGATTCAGAATACAACAAAGTAGAAGAGTAATAGGGTGTTTAAATTATCTTTGGTGGGACAAGAACATCTATAATAATAAAATGGTTCAAATGGTTCTGAGCACTATGGGACTTAACATCTGAGTTCATCAGTCCCCTAGATTTTAGGTTCAAATGGTTCAAATGGCTCTGAGCACTATGGGACTTAACTTCTAAGGTCATCAGTACCCTAGAACTTAGAAATACTTAAACCTAACTAACCTAAGGACATCACACACATCCATGCCCGATGCAGGATTCGAACCTACGACCGTAGCGATCGCGCGGTTCCAGACTGAAGCTCTCGGCCACACCGGCCGGCTCTCTAATAATAATAATAATAAAAGAGTGGGTAGGCTAATTGTTGAATCTGTTCTGTACTATGGGTCGGAACTATGGATTTTAAATGCTGGCCTGAAAAGAAGAAAAACAGCTGTGGAATTAGATTAGTTAGAACATCAAGAATTGAAAAGAAGACAAATAAGGAAGTGGGAGTTCGAATGAAGGCAGATGAAACACTGATAGAAAGAACTGAAAGAAAATTTCTGATGTGGTACGGACATTTGTTGACAATGCCAGATTACTGATGGCCAAAGACACTTTACGAATGGAGTCCACGACGTTCTTGGAATGATCACAACAAAATGTTGTTACTAATTGACCTCTGTTTCAATTAGTCTTATAATAATAATAATAATAATTAAGTTATTCGAATATGGTTCGGATTACGTGGATTTTATAATTACTTACGAAATTGTATATATTGCACTATTTTGATTACTATTCTTCCTTACGCTTAGTATGTTGCGACTGTATTTCTGTTCGTTCACTGCTGCAGTGCCATCTTCTGGTAGCTCGTAAAACTGTGCTTTTGGGTAAATATGAACTTGAGCAGTCAGTCAACATGCATGATATTTTATGTAAATCTTGTTGTATTATTGACATCCCGGTGATTTATGTCCTTTGTTTTACTGGAAGGACGTGTCACGTTTTGACACTAGATACTGCATGTACAAAGTATGTTGTATACATCCGTGTTGTGTAAATACGTATTCCACCATAACACATCTTACCTCATTACGCTTGTTTTTCGATGAACATGCTTTACAGATCCCATGACGGTCATCACAAATAAAATAAAAATTTGCTAGTTTGTCTGTTCAGGTTTTTACTTCTGTATGTCATATTGAAGACAGAGTGAACGTCATCTCCCAGATATAATTTGCTACCAAGAATTCCCCATATTTGTGAAGCTACACTTCTGCTTGATAGTAAGACAGGTTTTAATTACCAATTCGAAATAGTCAATTGATCTTGAAACTAAGTGAAGGTGTTGGTCTTTCTGTACGTATTCTTTCTTCGGTGTGTCACATTCATCCCAGCGATGGATACATTCCCCGAGATCTTTCTTTTATAATTCGTTATTTCAGATGTTCAGCGCACCGAAAACTGCCTCGTCGAAGTTTTGCAAATCCCTGCAACGCGCTTTAAAAGAAGTCAGTGGGTACCCAGTAGGAGCAAGTGAAATAAGGCGATATGTCGTACCTCAAATAAGCAGCATTAAAAAATGTGACATAATCAGAACAAGTTAGAGCTTTGTCGTGCAGCTAAAACACTCCCTTAGACATCTTCACGTTACGCCTCGCTTTGGAAGTCTGCGGTAACAGGGAGATTTGAGTAGTACGCTCCTGTGGCGGTTTTCTCTTATCATCCTTATGTGCTAGTACCATACTATGAATCCCCCCCTCCCTCCAAGAGAAAAAACTTTCGGCTGCTTCCTGTACTCCTTGGCCTCGTGTTCTCAGTGATACACGAAGTACTGGTCCGTGGTAACTACGCGGCTGCTGATCTCACCTGCACTCGCCTGACACAGCTGCAAAATTTGCTTTACTGCCTCCATTTGGCGGAATTTTCGAATAGGTTTGAGCACTCATGGATTCTAGCGTTCGGCAATCTTTGTCACGTTTAAATTGTGTACGATGATGAAAACTGATCCGTGACTAATTTCCACTTTTTGTACTACTGCGTCCATTGTGATAAGCCACCTCTCGAACACAATTCCTTGTTACACAGGTAGGGATGTTCGGCAGCTTCCTCCTTCGTCACTCATACTTGTTTGATTACACTGCCAACGTTTACATACCTAACCATTGTGTCATACTGTCATACAATGGTGCGTAGTTGCTATATACCTCCACCATGTCAGACGGAGCTAGTGCAGTGTTGTTCAGGAGAAAAGGCATTACCACACGATGTCCCATTTTACAGTGAAGATTCAAAGAAACTGGTACAACTGCCAAATATCGTGGAGGGCCAGTGCGAACACGCAGAAGAGCCGCAACACGAGGTGGCTTGGACTCGTCTAATATCTGGAGCAGTACTGGAGCAAATTGACGCCATGAATCCTGTAGGGCTGTCCATAAATCCGTAAGAGTACGAGGGGTGGAGATCTCTTCTGAACAGCACGTTACAAGGCACCCTTGATGTCCCCAATAATGTTCGTGTCTGGGGAGTTTGGTGGAGAGCGGAAGTGTTTAAACTCAAAAGAGCGTGCCTGGAGTCACTTTGTAGCAATTCTGGACGAGTGGAGTGTCACACTGACTTGCTTATATTGCCCAAGTCCGTCTGAATGCACAATGGACATGAATGGATGCAGGTGATCAGACATGTTGCTTATTACGTATGTCACCTGTCAGAGTCGGACCTGAGTATCAGGGGTCACTCCTATTGCATACGCCCCATACTATTTCAGAGCCTTCATCAGCTTGATCAGTTCCCTGCTGACATGCAAGGTCCATGGATCGATGAGGTTGTCTCCATACCCGTACACATTCATCCGCTCGATTGAATTTGAAACGATACTCGTAAAGCTGCAAATTTCCATTGTCATCAACAGTCAAATGTCGATGTTGACGGGCCCAAGCGAGCCGTAAAGCTTTGTGTCGTGCAGTCATCAGGGGCACAAGAGCGGGTTTTCGTCTCCGAAATCCCATATCGATGATGTTCCGTTGAGTGGTTCGCAAGCTGGCACTTGTTGATGGCCCAGCATTGAAATCAGCAGCAGTTTGCGGAAGGGTTGCATTTTTGTCACGTTGAACAATTCTCGTCAGTGACCGTTGCTCCCGTTTTTGCAGGATCTTTCTCCGGCCGCAGATATGTCGGCGATTTGATGTTTTAATGCATTTCTGACATTCACTGTACACTCGTGAAGTGGTCGTACGGGAAAATCCGCACTTCATCGTTGCCTTGGAGATGGTGTGTCCCAGCGTTCGTTCCCCGACTATAACACCTTGTTCAAACTCACTTACATCCTAATATCCTGCCATTGCAGCAGCAGTAACCGATCTAACAACTGCATCAGACATTTATTGTCTTATATATGCACTGCTTACCGCATAACTGTATTCTGCTTGTTTACATATCTCTGAATTTGAATACGCATTCCTATATCAGTTTCTTTGGCGCATCAGTGTGTAATTCCAATGCCTCATTTTGTTTTGTCATCTCTTGCGACGTGCTGCGCTAATACGGGGCGGGGAGGTCATTGCATTCCAGGACTGCAAGCATGTTCCTAGAAAATATTAATAAAGCAATCCATATCTTAATTTTTTTTTCAAGAAGATAATTAACGCTTGAAGACAAATCCTCATAAGAGCTTTATACACGTCGCAAGATGTAAGTCGACGAAACGAAACGAAACAGGTGATATAAATGAACTGTCTTTGAAACCCATCTCCTCCGCCCAAAATGTTTAATGGAAACTGTGATGTCACAGCCAGACACCACACGTGCTAGGTGGTAGCTTAAATCGGCCGCGGTCCTGTAGTACATGTCGGATCCGCGTGTCGCCACTGTGTGATCGCAAACCTAGCGCCACCACAAGGCAGGTCTCGAGAGACTGACTCGAACTCAGCCCAGTTGTACGGACGACAGAGCTAGCGACTAGACGTACGAAGCCTTTCTCTCTCATTAGCCGAGAGACAGAATAGCCTTCACCTAAGTTAATGGCTACGAACTAGCAAGGCGCCATTAGCCTTACAGTGATTGTAATTAGAGTCTCACTTGTGTTCACCATAGAGATGTACAAGAAGACATTAAAGATAAGTATATGAGAAGCTCCGTTCTTTTCTTCATAGCATTAATTACGTATCCTGTTCCAGTACTTCACGCCCGTCTGCGTTAGTCTCGCGTGCCCTTTAAGCCACCTCTATCTACAAGGTGTTGGCCCAGCTGCCGACACATCAGAAACCAACTAGAGATGCGACAAAATGACTTGCAGAAAGCCTGCGACCATACTGTATGACTGGAAAAGTACTGCACAGGCGCTGAATGGGTCACTTAATGAATCTTCATCAGCTGTGCAACAATGACTTTCCTGTGATCCATTCGTGGTAATCTATCACTAGGTGTCAGATATATGTACTTTTACATACGAAATGAAGTTATGTGGTACATACACAACTGTTGCCTCATCTGTACAACTCAATATATCTTATAATGAGGATGGGTTATCCCGAAAAGCATAATACTGAAGTTATTCACTGACCAGCTGATGACGCTTCACTAAGTCATCTATTCAGCATTTGTGCAGTAGTGTTCCAGTTAATGGGAACCGATCGTAAAATCTATCGGCGGACGCATCTTTCCCACTAGGCTGCAGAACTTGTATCACACATTTTTGTAGACGTGTCGTCATTGGATAAAGACACTTAACAATCATGAATGGTGTCTACCCTAATGGCGTTCGAACTGTTAGTACCGTCGCAAGAGATAACAACATTTAACAACCTCCATTGTCTACTAATAAGTTTCGTTACTACATTGCCGGAAAAAATTGCAGCACCCTCAAGAACTCTGTTCAGTGGCACCAGGGTGTAACATGTGCGTGGTTTTGTGTTAGTGGTTCTTTGGCCACAGTTATTGGCGATAGACGTCTCTAAGAAGCCTGTTCTGTGACCCCTCTGCTTTCACTCTGCAGACATTAACTGTGCTGACTTAGAGATGAACAGTGTTTGCAACATTCATTCTAGGGTACAACTACGCCCCACCCACGAGTACCTACTCCTGTTGAACAGCTTCAGCCAGTTGAATGGAGTTGCCTTCTTGGCCTGCGGGAAACTGGGTCGACGTACCGATGGATAGCTGCAAATGTCGGGAACAAAACATTGGCGGTGTGTCGCTGCTTTCAGCAGTAGTCTGTGGAATATTCCCATAAGCGTAGACCGGGTTCTGGACGTTTGAGTCACGATCAACGCACTGCCTTAGCAGAGGCTGCTCTCCAACATCGTCATTCAGGGCCGCTATCTGGGCACATGCTGCAGCTGCTGCGTCGCCAGAGACCATTTGCTTGCAGCAGTAATTAGAACTCATTTGAATCTGACCAGTCTACCGCTTATATCATGATACCAAGACACCGCCAATAATGAAGAGGGGATTTACTCGGGGATTAAAAATTTGCTCATTAGATTGTTCATGCCATTCAGCACAGCCTGTAATTTTTCTTCACTTTCTCTGATGATAGCAATATCATCAGCGAATCGTATCATTGGTAGCCTTTCACCATGAATTTTAATCCCACTCTTCAATCTTTCTATTTTTTTCCTTTTTTTTTCCTTCTATGTATAGACTGAACGTAAGTGACGAAAGACTGCATCTCTGTGTTACACCCTTTTTAATCCGAGAACTTCGTTCTTTATCTTTCACTCATATTATCCCCTTTTGGTTCTTGTACCTGTTGTATATTACTCGTCTTTCCCTATAACTTAACCCTAATTTTATCAGAATTTGGTGCATCTCTGTGTTACACCCTTTTTAATCCGAGAACTTCGTTCTTTATCTTTCACTCATATTATCCCCTTTTGGTTCTTGTACCTGTTGTATATTACTCTTCTTTCCCTATAGCTTAACCTTAATTTTATCAGAATTTGGAATACCTTGCACTATCGACCTTTTTTTCCAGGGTGACAAATCCTACACCCCGTCTTGATTTTCTTTCGTCTTGCTTCCACTATCAGTCTGAAAGTCAGAATAGGCTTTCTGGTGCCTTTGCCTTCCCTAAAGCCAAACCGATCGTAATACAACCGATCCACAACTTTCATTCCATTCTGCTGTATATTATTCTTGTCAGAAACTTAGACGCATGAGTTATTAGGCCGACTGTGCAGTAATTCTCGCACTTGTCGACTCTAAAAGTCCTCGGAATTTTATGGATGATTTTTTTCAGGAAGTGAGAGGGTGTATCGCCAGACTCATGCACTCTACACACTAAAGTGAATACTCGTTTTGTCGCCACTTCCCCAATGATTTTAGAAATACCAATGGAATGTTAACTATCCCTTCTGCCTCATTAAGTCTTCGAAAGCCCTTTTAAATCCTGATTCTAATACTGGACCGCCTATAATTTCTGTATCGACTCCTGTTTCTTCTTCTGTCACGTCATCAAATAAGTCTGGCGCCCATAGATGCCCTCATTGTACTCTTTCCAGCTATTTGCTCTCTCCTCCGCATTTAGTAGTGGAAGTCCCATTGCCGCCCTTGCTTTTAATTTCACCGAAGGTTGTTACGCCTTTTCTGTATGTCCAGCCAAGAACGATTTCTTTATCGATCTATTCACATTTCCATGCACCCATTTCACCTTAGCTTCCCTGCACTCCCTATTTATTTCATTCGTTAGTGACTTATCTTTCTGTATTCGGTAACTTCCACTAAAGTTTTTCTACTTCCTTTTTTCGTCGATCTACTGAAGTATTTCTTCTGTCACCTAAGGTTTCTACGCGGTAACTTTTTTTGTAGCTATTTTCTTTCCGACTTATGTGAGTTCCCTTTTTTGGAGATGTCCATTCCTCTTCAACTTAACTACCTACTGAAATATTTCTTATCGCAGTAACTACAACCTCAGAGAACTTGAACGCTATATCTTCATTCCTTAATACCTCTGTATCCAACTTCTTTGTGCATTGATTCTTCCTTACTAGTCTCTTAAACATCATCCTACTCTTCATCATTACTAAATTGTGACCGGAGCCTATATTTGCATCTGGGTACGCGTTACAATTGAGTATCTGATTTCTGAATTTCTGTCTGACCATGGTGTAATCTAACTGAAATCTCGCCGTGTCTCCTGGCCTTTTTCATGTATACCTCCTCTTCTTGTGATTCTTGAAGAGAGTATAATTATTTATTGCAGAACTCAAACATTCTATCATTCATACTATCAAGCCCATATTCTCTCGTAACCCTTTCTTCTACTCCTTTATGTACAACCGCATTCCAGTCTACCATGGCTATTAAGTTTTCATCTGTCTTTATGTACTGAATTATCCTTTTAATATCCCGATACACTTTCTCTGTCTCTTCATTTTCGGGTTGCAACGCCGGAACCTGAACGGTCGTTGTCGGTGTTGGTTTGCAGTCGATTCTGATGAGAATAACCCTCTAACTGAACTGTTCACAGTAACTCACTCTCCGCCCTCCCTTCTTCTTCATAATCCTACTCTAGTTATACCATTTGCTGCAGCTGTTGATATTATTCTATACTTATATGACGAGAAATACTTCTTTCCACGTCACTTCCCTGATGTCCCTATATCTAAATTGAGCCTTAACATTTCTTAGAACGCCATCCTTTCGTTGGTTAATCCATCTTTTCCTCATGCTCACCTCCTTCTTGGCAGTCCTCTGCCTGAGATCCGAATGGGTGAATGGTCCGGAATCTTCCGGCAATGAGGAGATCCATCATGACACTTTTTCCGTTACAGGCCACGTGTCTTGTGGACAGACAATATGCATCCTCATGCCATTGATCATTGCTGATTCTTCCGCCTTAAGGAGGCAGTGTACCACCTCAAAGGCTAGTGTGTGACCTCAACCTCTGTCTGCTCCTCCGCCCTATTTGACAAGGCCGTAGCCGGCCGCGGTGGTCCTGCGGTTCTGGCGCTGCAGTCCGGAACCGCGGGACTGCTACGGTCGCAGGTTCGAATCCTGCCTAGGGCATGGGTGTGTGTGATGTCCTTAGGTTAGTTAGGTTTAAGTAGTTCTAAGTTCTAAGGGACTTATGACCTAAGATGTTGAGTCCCATAGTGCTCAGAGCTATTTGAACCATTTTTGACCAGGCCGTTGGCTGAATGAGAGTGACTTCTTACGCCGGAAGTCTTCGGCCGCCAATGCTGATGATTTTAATTCAAAAATTAAGCTGTGGCGGGGTTAGAATCCGAGACCAAGGACGTTTCAGAAATAAAGACGCTACCCCAGCACTACGAGACGCAGGAGTTAAACAAGGAGCTCATAAATTTCGATATTGTACTGTTCAAGAAATCCGGAATATTTTGTTTGTAGAAGCTTAATAACAGAGTAACAAGTGTGAATTGAAAGTTTGTTATAACACTGCCTATTTGGCAGTATGGTTCTTGAGAGCAGCAGACACCAAGGGACGCCGTTAGTTGTGGGAAGGTGCGGATCAGAGGCGAGAAGAAAGGAAGAGCGTCCGTCCGCTGGGCGTCAGGTGGGCAGCGGTGACACACGCACGGCACAGCACAGCAGCGCGGGATGACTCAGTGCGGCGCTGCCTGCGCCCACTCGCGTGGACCGCTCATTGTTCCCAGTGCCGCCTCGATCAGCTGGCGGCCGGCCGCACAGGCTCTCAGCACACGCCTCTTCTGACTAAGCTCTAACACTTTTCACAAACCGTTCTTCAATCGGACACTGCTCAGTCCCGTCTCGCTGTTAGATGTATGTAAGCAATGACGCAACTCGAATGGGTTTGTGGAACCAAAATACACTACTGGGCATTAAAATTCCTACACCAAGAAGAAATGCAGACGATAAACGGGTATTCATTGGACAAATATATTATACTAGAACTGACATGTGATTATATTTTCACGCAATTTGGGTGCATAGATCCTGAGAAATCAGTACCCAGAACAACCACCTCTGGCCGTAATAACGGCCTTGATACGCCTGGGCATTGAGTCAATCAGAGCTTGGATGGCATGTACAGGTACAGCTGCCCATGTAGCTCCAACACGATACCACAGTTCATCAAGAGTAGTGACTGGCGTACTGTGACGAGCCAGTTGCTCGGACACCACTGACCATACGTTTTCAGTTGGTGAGAGATCTGGAGAATGTGCTGGCCAGGGCAGCAGTAAAACATTTTCTGTATCCAGAAAGGCCCGTACAGGACCTGAAACATGCGGTCGTGCCTTATCCTGCTCAAATGTAGCGTTTCGCAGGGATCGAATGAAGGGTAGAGCCACTGGTCGTAACACATCTGAAACGTAACGTCCATTGTTCAAAGTGCCGTCAATGCGAACAAGAGGTGACGGAGACGTATAACAAATGGCACCCCATACCATCACGCCGGGTGATAAGCCAGTATGGCGATGACGAATACACGCTTCCAATGTGCATTCACCGCGATGTCGCCAAACATGGATGCGACCATCATGATGCTGTAAACAGATCCTGGATTCATCCGAAAAAATGACGTTTTGCCATTCGTGCACCCAGGTTTGTCGCTCCCGTCCGTGATGCGGCGTCAAGGGTAACCGCAGCTATGGTTTCCGAGCTGATAGTCCATGCTGCTGCAAACGTCGTCGAACTGTTCGTGCAGATGGTTGTTGTCTTGCAAACGTCCACATCTGTTGACTCAGGGATCGAGACGTGGGTGCACGATCAGTTACAGCCATGCGGATAAGATGCCTGTCATCTCGACTGCTAGTGATACGAGGCAGTTGGGATCCAGCACGGTGTTCCGTATTACCCTCCTGAACCCAATGATTCCCTATTCGGCTAACAGTCATTGGATTTCGACTAACGCGAGCAGCAATGTCGCGATACGATAAACCGCAATCGCGATAGGCTACAATCCGACCTTTATCAAAGTCGGAAACGTGATGGTACACTTTTCTCCTCCTTACACGAGGCATCACAAGAACGTTTCACCAGGCAACGCCGGTAAACTGCTGTTTGTGTATGAGAAATCGACTGGAAACTTTCCTCATGTCAGCACGTTGTAGGTGTGAATGCTCTGAAAAGCTAATCATTTACATGTCACAGCATCTTCTTCCTGTCGGTTAAATTTCGCGTCTGTAGCACGTTATTTTCGTGGTGTAGCAATTTCAGTGGCCAGTACTGTACATTACGTTTATCGTTTTCCATGGATCCGTTGGAGAGGAGTCCCTGGGAGGTGGAAAGAGTGAAGGTTTTTTTTTTTTTTTTTTTTTACTCAGATACATGGATATTGTACAGTTCTAATGCAGACATAGTTATGAGCTACAATCCTTGTGAAGATATTCGTCGATGACGTAGAAGGATTTGGCCAACAGGAAGTCCTTTAATTCACTCTGAGACTGATCTTTATCACATACAAGACCTTTGATATGCTCTGGTAAGTTACTGACTATATGAGTACCCAAGTATTTGACTCCTTTTTGTACTAACGTTAAGCTTTTATAGTCTTTACACAGATTGTTCTGGATCTGGTATTCTAATCATGTTTTGCACTGATTTGTGTAGAAAGAGACATGTCGGAAATGACAAAGGACGTCAATGAGTATATGTACTTAGAAGTAATAGAATACCAAGTTTCTTAAAGAGGTCTCTGCATGATGATCCAGGGCTAACATCAGATATAATTCTAATGACTCGTTTCAGAATTTTGAAAATGTTCTCTTTGTGAGAGGAATTTCCCAAAAGATGATTCCATAACTCATCACTGAATAGAAGTAGGCCGATTAAACTAACTTCTTCATTTTTAAATAACCTATTTCTGCTATTATGTGTACTGCAAATGTAGCTGAACTAAGGCGTGTCTACAGTGTGGGTTTTTCAGTTTAGGCAGTGGTCAATTTGTAGCCCTAAAAATTTGACACTGTCTACAGCTTTAATTTCATTGTTTGAATACATTATACTTACAGGGTCAGGTATTCTTTGTGAGGTACTAAACTGTATGTACTGGATTTCGGCAAAATACAGTGACAATCCACTTGCTGTGAACCACCCATTGATACAAATATTCCATTAGCTGCTTGCTCAGTGAGATAATGGGTACAGTTTTTTATAGCAATACTTGTATCATCTGCAAATAAGACAAAATTTGCATTTTGTGACACTGCATATGGAAGGTTATTATATATAATAGTAACAACAATGGTCCTAAAATAGTGCCTTGGGGCACCCCTTGTCTGATGGTTTCAGACTTTCAATGACTGTTGTCATGTGGTAAGCCTGAAACAGACACACACTGTTTTCTATTAAAAAGATAGGATGAGAACCATGAGCATGCTACTCATGTTATCCCATAATATTTTAACTTTCATGTAAGGATATCATGCTTTACACAATCAAAAGCTTTAGCTAGATCACAGAATATTCCAAGTGGTAATAACTTCTGATTTATTGATTCTAATATATCATCCGTAAAAGTGAATATAGCTTGATCAGTTGACAACCCTTTCCGAAATCCAAACTGATTGCGAATGAGAATATTTTTCTGTACTAAGTGTTTATAAAGTCTATTGTACATAACCCTTTCAAACACTTTTGAAAATATTGCCAATAATGAAATGGGACGGAAGTTTTCCACTGATGATACACCAGTATGCAAATTGTGTATGTAACTACTGGAGGCGGAGGAAGCATGGAATGTTAACGCTACGAAAAACTGTCCCTGCTGCGACAGCGTTCCCGTCACAATGTATTTATTTTTGTGGAGAACTTCTCACCACTAGTTATCTGAGAGTGTATCGTCCTATGTCGTGACTGGACTTGAACCATAATAACCCAGTGGAGATACCATTCTGAACTGCAAAGGTTCGAGTAATTTTGATTTTCAGGCATGTTGTACATATCACCCCACTAGCGAAAGATCCAAGTTTCAGGAGTTCTCCCCCTTGTACGTTATAGGCTATCCTGAAATAAATTCGCTAAGAAATGACACTTTTTTAAGTTTCTCCTTAGTAACCAGCTTCCAGTGCATTTTAAGCAAAAATATGCCACTGTCAGTTTCACAGAACGTTAAATTTCCTGCAAGTTTCATACATATTATGTTGAAAATCTCGGCACAGCTACTGAGATACGAAGCTGTGGAAATCTGCAACAATGTCAAGAAATAGCAAAAAGATAAATATGTCAGTGGTTTAGCCTTAATAACACCTTTAGAGCGGTTTTGGGCACAATGCGTAATAATCATTGTTGTAGAGGATAATTTCTTTCAAAGTTACCAAAAAAATATTTGGAATTACTCCTTATATACGTCGACAAATGTTGAAGCAACAGTTTTAGTGAAAGTAGACTCAATACTGGAAATGCTAACCTGTGTCAAATATATGTTCCCGAATGTAATATCATCTTTAAGCGCTATGTACACAATATCAAGCTGTAGTTCGTGAGATTCACGTACTTTCTTGGGAATAAGTGCACTGAAGAAACAAATCGCATCACCAAAACGTAAGTAACGTATAGTAGCGAAATTTCGGGAATACATTCGTTTAGGTGACATATTTGGGCGATTAACATTCCAACGTCACAGATTAATGTAAGTGCGAGATATGCAATTGCAGATGTGGAATGCTGGTATATCAGAAACAGGCGTAACCGCCTAGATGTTCAGTGCAGGCATGCAAACGTGCATACATTGTGTTGTACAGGTGTCGGATGTCAATTTTGGGGTCGGAGTTCCATACTTACTGCACTTTATCGATCATTACAGGGACGGGTAATACTGTTTGTTGATGACGCTGGAGTTCTCGGCCGATAATGTCCCATATGTGCTCGACTGGAGGCAGGATCTGGTAATCGAGCAGGTCAGGACAACATGTTGACACTCTGTAGGGCTCATTGGATTACAACAGCGGTATGTGAGTGAACGTTATCCTGCTGGAATGCTGTTCATGAATGGCATCACAACAGGTCGAATCACTAGATTGACGTACAAACTTGCAGTCAAGGTGCGTGGAGTAACCACGAGAGTGTTCCTGCTGTCATACGAAATTGCACCCCATACCATAACTCCAGGTGTAAGTGCAGTGCGTCTAGCGCCCAGAAAAGTCACTTTCAGGCCCTCAAGAAGCTCCTTTTAATCAACGAACCAGCTTTCATCAGAAAACACAACAGACCTCCACTCCGCGCTCCAATGGCTCTCGCCTGACACCACAGAAGTCGAAAAATGGCGATGGTTTTGTGTGCCAGTGGAATGCACGCTACTGGTCATCTGGATACGAGCTACTCTTGAAGTAACCGATTTGTAACAGTTCAATGTGTCACTGTGGTGCCAACTGCAGCTCAGATTCCAGCTACGGATGCAGTACGATGCGTCAGATCCATACGCCTCTCGGTTGTGTCACGTGGCCGTCCGCGGCCCGGTCTTCATTCGTTTCTGCTATTTTGGCTGAGATCTGGTTGATGTCTACAATTCATCACTTCCACCAATAGGCAGTGGATCATTTAACTCGTTTTATTCCCTTTTGTATGTGAACTAGCAATCTCCAGCGCAACACATTCAACTGAAGATGGCTGAAGAGTTGTAAGCCCACATGGCCCCAATGGCAAGAAGTCGACATCATCCAGCTGCAACCCCGAAATTTCATAGAATACTCTTTACGCTGGAAAAATTTCAAGAATGATGGTGTCAGTGCTCTAGACTTGAATCACAATAGAAAATTTAGCTACTTCGCCCTACGACCATTCTTTGTTTTCCCAGCGCACTACGCTGTCATAAATAGTCGGTAGTGTTTTACTTTAATGACAGCTTTTCAACTGCTGCACACCTTGCCAGTTACATTAATATGAATTACTTCAGGAACGTACAGGAACATATTCAGGATAAATGGTTATTCTGAAATTATTGCCTTCGATCAAAATCTCCAAAGCTCAGTGCCCGATTCTCAATGAGAACATACGTACACACGTCCGAGTTCATTATTGTGAAACGACTCTGGATGTGACCTACAACTACCAAAACCTGCAGAGGTTGTAATCCTCTCCCGAGACGCGCAGGCTATTCTCGACAATAGTCTGGATTAAATCATCCGCCACATGCGTGGCACGCAGTGCATTGGACGTGAAACATTAGTTTCTCTCGAACAAAAGGCCTGCGGAAGAAAGGCTGAGGCATAAAATAGCGCACGGGATGTGCCTTGTGTCCCACGAAGCAGGCGCAAAGAAAGTGAAGCGTAAGTTACTGTTCCGGCCTTAAGACGTTACTCCGCTGGGAACTAGCGCATAAATCGTGCGTTTAAGCTACGCGGGTCATACATAACGGCCGAGTGGAGCGGCCTGTGCTTGTAAACAAATCTGTCTCGGCCGCTCTCTAGACATCTCCGGATGGCCGCCTTTATTGCTGCCGCTATTCAAGTGTCCGCGCTTAATCTCTGTGTCTCCCGCCACAAGCAAGTAGTACGCTCTGCGCATGCGTCCCGGCGCAGTTAACAACGTTATACACAGCCGCCTGCGTACAGGTAGCTTTCGTATAACTGCTTGTTTGTGTGTTGGAACATAATTGGTATCGTATACGTCATAAAGTGCGATCGCTACACTGTACTTCTAGTAAGGCGTGTATACATTGCATTCTGCGTATACAGAGGACGTTCGACTATACCCCGTGCTAAGAGGTGTACTGGGTGATGTAAGGGCAGATTATTCAAATGGTTCGCCGGCCGAAGTGGCCGTGCGGTTAAAGGCGCTGCAGTCTGGAACCGCAAGACCGCTACGGTCGCAGGTTCGAATCCTGCCTCGGGCATGGATGTTTGTGATGTCCTTAGGTTAGTTAGGTTTAACTAGTTCTAAGTTCTAGGGGACTAATGACCTCAGCAGTTGAGTCCCATAGTGCTCAGAGCCATTTGAACCATTTGAACCATTCAAATGGTTCAAATAGCTCTGAGCACTAAGCGACTTAACTTCTGAGGTCATCAGTCGCCTAGAACTTAGAACTAATTAAACCTAAGGACAGCACACACATCCATGCCCGAGGCAGCATGCGAACCTGCGACAGAAGCGAAGAGCAGATTAGTGCAACAGTAGTAATTTATAGTGGACCGTCAGGCTGCAGTTATGAACGCTTGTTGTGACTAACAGAAACGAAACGAAAGATTGAAACGTGCTCTACATTGTTCACTGGTGTGCCAGCGCAGGTGATGACGCAACACATTAATCAATGGGCACTTAAAACATAACGATAGTTTGTTGGACAGACCTCGTTCTGGTAGGCCTTCGGTAAGTGACCAGTCTGCGGAAGGTATATGGGAGAGCTACGTAAGGAGCGGCAAAAAGTCGGTGCGTGCGTGTGCTCGATATGTAGGCATAAAGAGTCTGCAATTCATAGGGTTTTAAAGAATCGTCTCCGTTTTTCGTGTTAAAAATTGCAGTTGCAGTTTTTGGACGCTATCAAACCGACTTGAGCCACAGTGGCTCTGTGATTATCAGTTCTTCATGTTAGTGCATGGTACGTCCACGAGCGCGTGGTAGATGGACGTTGGCGCTCTCTGGCGGTGATTGGCACGGTGGGGAGACGGATCGCTCCGTGATCGAGAGAGGAGAGAGAGATAGGGGAGCTGCTTGTTTGCCGTGAGTCCAGCAGAATAATGGTTCAAATTACTCTAAGTACTTTGAGAATTAACATCTGAGGTCATCAGTCCCCTAGACTTAGAACTACTTAAACCTAACTAACCTAAGGACATCACACACATCCATGCCCAAGGCAGGATTCGAACCTGCGACCGTAACAGCAGCGCTGTTCCGGACTGAAGCGTTTAGAGCCGCTCGGCCACAGAGACCGGATGCAGCAGGATAGCTTGTGCGGTTAGCACCTTACGTCACTGAAGAACTGCTGTCGATTTCAGTAAGATTGCCACTGGTGGAACTCACGTCACATGTTTAGGTGATGGTGATTGCTTCTGTTTCTAGTGACATATGTTCTCGCCTCCGTTCTTACAGCCACAGTGGATTTGTCTCTAACATGATCGCTACATTTTGAACAGACGGTTAGTTGTATGTTGCGACTGGTAAAGGAAGTGACTGGTTCGTTAACCTGTTCCCGAGCAGTGACGTCAGCTGATTTGTCACGCTACTAAATGTCTGCTGACCATACGCTGCCATTTATATGTTATATTTTACGAATGTATTTCTTAAAGTGTTTATTTTTTACTAAAGACTGGATACAGTACGTTGCTGGATATTTTGTGTACCGGGTAGCAGATAGCCGCCATACGATTACATGAGTCCTAGCCCGAACTGGTGGTTATGCATCGCGTTAACAACGTTGTCTATACATTTTCTTTTCATTTTGGTTTTTCGTGACCGGCCGAAAGGAGTTTGACTGCGACGTGGACGAGCTGTACCCGCGCTAGAGGTTCCGTAGTCCTGTGTTCGGTCGTAGAACTTGGGACCGAGCCACGCCTTACCGTCCGGCAGTTCGCGACAGAAGTTACTTGCCGCATCTTTTTCAGATACTGTGGCATCACCCACTATAGTCGAAGCACCCCCAAAAGTGCACTATTGTTAACATATCGAGAATCAAATAATAACTTGGCCATTAGATTCTATACCTTTTTTCGGATCACTAATTACCTTATTCTTCTTGTATGTTAAATTTTCCTTTGTGGGAGCTGTATTGGTGATTAACCTAACCTAACCTAACCTAACCTAACCTAACCTAACCTAACCTAACCTAACCTAACCTATTATCCTGTTCATTAATGGCAATATAATATTCATGCACTGCTCAGTGTTCGTATACTGAAAATAGTTCCGCCTTGCTGCTTGTCCCATCGTAAGATTAAATGTTGCTTTGTTCTATAATGGGGTTGACGCCTTAAGGTTTGTTTCTTGTGACTTAAATTCTGTTCCAGGATCTTGACGAGGATTAATTTAATAATATAATCATAGTTAACTAGTAGGGTTTGTTTTCATGGGGATTTGAGTGCCTTACATGTCAACTTATTGTTTCTTAACTTACGGCAAGCAAAATTTCTTTTCATATTTATTAATATTGTAAAACTGTTTGATGACCATTTTTCCAAAGATATTTAATCACTGAGTGAATTGCTAAATGTAATGGCCCATAAAACTACAATAAAAAGTGAATGAAGGTTAGTAAACAGTCCTTCCTGAAATTTCCGGTAGTCACCGTTCACGTCCGATAGACCCAAGCGATTCGAGCTTGTTACAGTTATGTTTAATGAGACTGACTATGATGAACGGTTTAGATTAAGGTCGTCAGCGATGGCCTCACATTCCATGTCTGTGGTCATGTTCGTTGCTGTAACGTCAGAATATACGTTTCTGAAAATCTTCGCGCCTACGTTGAGTATGAACGGGACACCTTTAAGGTGAACATTTGGTGTGCCCCGATTCATGATAAAGTTATATTCCCATTTTTCTTTCGAAGAAGACTGAGACATCGAGCAGCTATCTCGACGCGCATCAGTTGTATGTTGTGCCATAATTTCCCGAAGGTTTCACCTTTTAACAAGGAGCTCTTGCTCACTACGCTAACAATGTTCGCGAGCTTCTGATTACAAAATTTCCCCAGCGCGGGATAGGAAGGAGTGGTTTTAAATCATGGCCACCACCATCCCAGGACCTAACGTCATTAGACTTTTACTTTTGGAAACTGGAAGTTTGTGGTAAGGGCTTACGGGACCAAACTGCTGAGATCATCGGTCCCTAAGCTTACACATTACTTAATCTAACTTGAACTAACTCACGCGAAGGACATCACACAAAGATGGCCAGATGTGCGTGAATTCCTAAGGGACGAAACTGCTGAGGTCATCGGGCCCTAGACTTGCACACTGCTTTAACAAACTTATGCTAAGAACAACACACACACCCATGCCCGAGCTAGGACTCGAACCTACGTTGTTATTGAAACTACAGAATGATGTGATGTCGCTGAATACACACATGGAGTCAAAAGATACGTTACCGAGATAATTTATCTATCGTCGACATATACGGCGTATTAAATATCAATCTTTTCCATTTGTCACCAGTACAGATATATTCACAACTGTACCCTATTCGTGACTGCATTAGGAAGTCACACTCACTTCTAGCAGTGAAGCATATTAGAGAGGAAGTGAACCAGAATATATGAGTAATAACTCTAAAAGAATGTCAAAATTTCCCAAAAAATTATGGTGTTTCGTAGTGGTTTTCCATCATTAGGCAAATAGGCTTTAGTTACGGATATCCATCTTGTCAACGATATTCTGTCGTAAACAATAATGGCACTTTTTAACACAAAGTAATCTTTGCGATAGCGCTTCACTGAAGTGAGCTGAACCTCTACAGCTTTCACATCGTGGCAAACATATTTAATCCTTTGAAGTTCCAATATTTCGTTCGTATAGGGATCCGCGACTATATTCAGCTTTATTCTTTTCCGTCTCACGTGCACTGGCACCACTAACCCAAATTGCCAGTGCAACTCAGATGAAAAAAGTAACGAAATGGTAAAATATTCATTTTTAACACCAAAAATTCCTGGGATATTAAACCATCATGTTGTTAGAAACATAGGTGAGCTGTACCGCTAACAACTTAGTATTTAAGCTGCTAGAAACGTTTTTCGCGAAAAGCGATAATACGGGTTAGAGGCGTGGTCCTTGACCCAATTTTAACCTATCACGCAATTATTTCAGCATGCTGAGCTACAGAGCCATTTTGAAATCTCAACGTTGACACAATCGAAGGATAAGTCTGAGTGGCTAGATGCATAACAACCCGATCGGAAATGTTGTCGTCCTGCAGTAGTCCAAACGGTTTGAAATTATAATGAGGGCGGGTCTCGGTTTATAAATACTACGAAATTAATCTCCTCTCCTTCTTCTTCTTCCCGTCGTGTACTAAATATACTATCTTTGGTACCCTTGAATGGAAAAGTTTATCAGCTCCATATCAACGTCGTCATGTATTATTTTTACCTCTTGCGGGTAATCGTTAATTTTCCTTTATATCCATACATTCAGATTCAGACGATTGTGATCTGTGCCTTCACAGGTGCTACATATTTTCAGTTCCTCCCGTCACGTTTCGTCTCTAATCCAGCCGGTGCTCGTAATACCTTCTTGTTTCAGGTCGAACGTGTTTAATTTTTATTCACTACCTTGGCTGTAGTCGTCAGTTGTTTCGCATTCTAGATACCTGAGACATTTTACTTTTGCTATTCTTTCATTGATAAATCGGAGCGACATTCAGACAAAAATTCTTCGTTGGAGCGCTTGATTGCTAACGAGATTAATCCAATGTTCGTTAATTTTTCTTTTATTTCCAACAGCTAAGAAATGTGTTGCTTAACTCTAACGTAACCGTTGTTCTGCACGTTTTTCACGGTTTTCAAGAACTGCATAGCATTGCCTTGAATTATCGGTAGTTAAAGAGCAATGAATACTTGCCGAAAGAGACTTCTAAGAAGAAAGAAAAACAGATTTTACATGATCAAGTGTTTCTGAAAATGCTTTGAGCAGTTCGGTGCCTCATTTCTTGAGTACCAATTACACTCAAATGAGAAATAAGATTTCTCAACTATTTTTTATCCTTTTAAAAGAATCCAACTGATTTTGTGGGACAGTTTGTTGTTGTCAGTGGAACCTGAGTCCACCGCTTGACGCCAGAAACACGACAGTGATCAAAACACTGAGGGAATTAGCGATTCTTCCTCTGAAACATCGCAACAACGAAAATGCAAGAGAGAGTTTCGTGTAGTGGAAAAGGGGTTATTCTTACTGATACGATTTGTCATGCATTGCATGGTAGAGGAGTAACTGTTCTAGGAATGTTTCATAATTCCTTATACGAAGTATTCGAAGTTTCAATCTTCATGCTTGAATAGCCGTATCCGTAACCGGTGGCCATCGTTTGAAGAACTTTCAGAAAGCGCGTAGCAGTATTCTCACACATGCACTCTCACCATTCATCTTCATTGGTAGGTTTTGCATAAACCATCGACCTGATATAACCCAAAGGAAAGAGCGTTATTCAAGAAATTGTTTCCTCTCTCCCTAGTGACCAAGGTAACGCACATGAAGGAGCCCTATGGAAAGCAAACTGTTGCAAGACCGACGTCGTTCGTGAAGTAAACTGTTCGACGGTCTGCTAGTGAAACATTGTCCAAGAAATAAACAACTCACATGCCACAAGTACCCGCGAACGTTCGAAAAATTAACTGAACACACGATCCAGGCTCTCATACCTTGAAAAGCGCTTTGAGGATAAACTGGTCTTGTTTTTACGTAATGCACTTCTCAAATATTGTAGACTATTTTATGTGTAACCTGTATTTTTCTTACTAATAAAGGTTACAAAGTCCCTCCACTTCTCATTCTCTCATGCGTCTTCCATGGTACTTAGGAGTCTTCATTCCTCTGATTCGTTGCTGGTCACAATCTTCTGTTCCATTAATGTTTGTTGTCACTCTAGCGTAAAATTTTTCCTGCTTTCAGAATCACAACCGACAACAGTGAATAGTTGAAAGCTACAAAAACGTTCACAAAACGTGCATTCTAAGGTTAACGCACTACTGCAGCATGTTAAAAGTTCATAGTGCCGCATCTCGCTTTGGACCGTTTGTAGTCGGGCACTGCCAGGGACTCAGGAGCGTGCTAAATGGTCTCCCGCTGCTGTCTTACGACTGCGTCGGTCCCCCGCCCGGTACTACGCGCCTCTGTGCGCCAGGTAATACAATCCTCATGTAAATGTCACCCAGCACGGAGCTCAGATGGCCAACTGCATTATAATGTCTTCGCTTCTTGGTCAAGCAGACAAACGTTCGTGCTTGGCAATCAAAGTTGAACGATTGTATTTTAGTAAGAACTTACGGGCTAAATTTGTGCGTAAAAGTACAAGTGCTGGTTTCAACTTTGTGTGTTTAATGTCAGTCATGTTTTACGTTGGGTATAAACCTTCACAGTCGTAAAATGTAATACATTGCCTAAGAAGTGCAGAAACATTCTTCAGCCAGGAGCGTAATCTTCCATCGGGATCACCGCTGTAAATACCAAGTATGGCCGGCGCTTACCGAAGGTGCAGGATTCCGTTTGTGGCACCTAACAGTAACATGGTCGCGCGAGAGAAGGGTTAAATTGCATACGACCGTATTGTGTCGGAGAGGTAAATTAACACTGTATGACGCTGTACAACTAATATAAATAACGCGCTTACACCTGCTGCATTCCTTGCAAATTCGTTACAAAAGTCACTTTCAATAATTTATTTCTGGGAAGCTTTCATTGTGTGTAAACAAATTTTGTGATACATCTAGCAGAATTTTGTGTATCTGGAGACAGGTAAGTTCGTCACTGCAGTAGCTCACCACAGCCATAGACACAACAAAAGCATAAATCGCACAATAGGTGGCTGACTTCAGTTTCAAGATTGCTTTAAATAATGCACATCACTATTATCCATATTAGCTTTATCAGCCGTCACCTGTGTGCGATAAATTGCTTTGTGGTGTGTGTGTGTGTGTGTGTGTGTGTGTGTGTGTGTGAAAGAGAGAGGGAGGGAGTGTGTGAGAGAGAGAGAGAGAGGGAGGGAAGACAGGCACAGTATAATGTTGTAAAAAACATTCTTCGTTTCAGATTCTGTAACAATGGGCTCTGTCAGTCTTTGCAGACACTTACGTATCTCCTAGTACTGATACACTATGCCTGTGATAACTAGCCCTAAAACAGATCCGTACTTTATTTCAGTGGTTATACTTTGACAGTGGGTCGGCGATATGGGTGTTGGATTCTTCCTCTTGCCGACTCATTCATTACATTACCTCTTTTGCTGTATAACGTGGACTTGTAGAGTATTCAGATTTTTCGGTAGACGGAGAAAAATTTACTCATCTCCATTTGTGTTATTGTTGCTCTTTGTGTGTGCAATGTCGCAGGAAGTCGTGGACAAATTAGTTATTATAGCATTGGAAATTAATGGTCTCACATGTAAGATGCCTAATGGCAAACGCCATAGTTCGGCACACCGACACAGTAAATACCGCTTCTTTGACGGATCATGATACATAACGGAGCCAGATAACCCTTTCTAACTCTATAGGACAAGAAACTCTTTTCGGAACGTGGTGGTTCTCATCAAAGAATATCCAATACTTATAAGGGAAAGCGGAGAATGAAAGGTAGTACGCCCACTGGTAGATCATGTACTATCTAAATGACATTCTACACACAATACAGTGGGTACATTATGGGAGAAACAGTGATTCTACACGGTCTATCACATATACCCCTGGAAAAATATTAAAGTACTTTTGTATCATAATCATTGGTTTACGCGCCTCATGTTAGGATCAGGATAAAAATACTAGGAATCGCTGAGGATTGAATAATTCTGTACCACGCCTCGAATGGTCACTCACACAGCAGGTGACTCTGGGAATTACTACACACTGTACCCATATAATAAAGCTCTTGGATCACAGTGGGACTAGAAAGGATGGAAACCGAAGTCTATTAAATCCAACAAAAAAGGGATTAATTCTGATAAATTTCAATATAAATGGTTCAAATGGCTCTGAGCACTATGGGACTTAACATCTATGGTCATCAGTCCCCTAGAACTTAGAACTACTTAAACCTAACTAACTTAAGGACATCACACAACACCCAGCCATCACGAGGCAGAGAAAATCCCTGACCCCGCCGGGAATCGAACCCGGGAACCCGGAAATTTCAATATATGGGAACAATACTTTGAATACAAGGTTTCGTGTTGTTCAAGAAAGTTACTCGTATTCCATCAGACGACTTCTGAGTTTAGAGCCAATATATAAAGCCAACACATAAAAACACAATGATTTCGATAAAAACCAGTTCATGTACATGTTACATTAAGGAAAGGGGTTCACCTCATTCAGTAAATTTAGCCCAATTTTATATTAATGTCCTGTAAGAGGAAAATATGGATTAGGTTACACATGGTGCTCGGTACCACACAAAGAAAAATTTCTTCTTGGAAAATACGAGATTTATTTCGTCGCACTAGCATACGCTAATTATTTGGCATGGGGGAATTGATGAACGCAATCAAATCGGACATTTCTAGAAGACGTGGCATGATCTGGACTACTAACAATGAATAGTCACTAGTCTGTTCAAAAATGGTTCAAATGGCTCTGAGCACCATGGGCCTTAACATCTGTGGTCATCAGTCCCCTAGATCTTAGAGCTACTTAAACGTAACTAACCTAAGGACATCACACACATCCATGCCCGACGCAGGATTCGAACCTGCGACCGTAGCGGTCACGCGGTTCCAGACTGAAGCGCCTAGAACCGCACGGCAACACCGGCCCGCCACAAGTCTGTGCTCTATCCACAAATTTGACTGGAATAAAAAGCGAACTTCACGAAAAAGGTTAATGACTGCTAGTCCAACATAAGGGTGTTGGTTCCCACATAGAAATCCATATTTTAAACTGCACAAAGCAATCTGAGTGGAGTGTGTTCCGGACAGTGGAGTTACGAGTCCATAGCTACAACAAGACTGTCTTAAAATAACTACCCAATGGACGATCAGTAGAGTCGGGGCACCTTTATTCCTATAGTAAGGAGGAACTCTAATGCGTGGATATAGCCAACTGAATGAATCAAAAAGCAGGAAAGCTCTGAGTCTACAGAATACTTTGATACTTATTATCTATGGAAAGGACCCAGTGAAGTTGATACAACTATACTCTTAAGAAATGAAACTTCCGAGACCACCACCGCTACATTTTAAATCACTCATCTACGCATCCACAACCCACAGAAATTGTAAAAGGCATCAGGGAAAAGATGGATTTTCTTTTCGTTTCTGCGAGCATCCACAGCCTCTAAATACCATGTAACAGTAAGTATAGTCCCTAATAGGCTGTAATGTGAACATCCTCTATTTAAATCATGTGATTAGTTAATTTCAAACACAAGTCATTTCCATGCACATTTTTGATATTACGTATTATATACGTACGAAAATAGACGTCATATTCCATAAATACATTCTAAATAAGAACGACCAGTGTATTCTTAATGTAACTGTAGAATATGACGTCTGGTCTTATATGTTTCAAATGAAAGAATGTGATAATTGCAATATGTAATATTTAATATGAAACATGTTCTTGAAAATTATTTACGATCGAAATTAGCTAACGGGACGATTTAAACAAAGAATGTTTACGTTACAGCCTATTGTGGAGCATATTTTCTTGTATAAAGAAAAGGAAGATGTTGCTGAATTGAAAATAAATGAAACAAAATTGCTCTGTAATGTTATTTTCAAAGCACATGTCATAAGCACAATTAGACAGCATAAACAACATCTGCGAGACTTTAAACAAGAGGTAACAAAGCATGAGACTACAATATCTGGTACTGACAATCTCCCGCAGTATCCAAAAAATTGATCGATATAATTACATTACGAGGCTGTATTAATAATTTATAGCGTCTTTACATATTTTTCCTTTCATCCGTTGCACAAATGACCAGTTGCCATACCACGTCAATTACTTCATATTAAAAGAAACTTCCACCAAAAAGTCATTGGAAATAATGCCCTTTCATGACAAGAGCTCTACCCACCATAGGCAATTCAGTAAAAGCTTTTTTAAACTGTTCTCTATCGTGTAAGGGACACGCAATGTAAATTTATTGCCTTTTTCTATACCTTCGATATCTTAGAAAGAATCGTTAAGGCAGGGCACAAATTATTCGAGTGGTACACTATAAATGTCCATAGTTCCGTATCAATTAGTACTTCGACATTTATAATGTAACCCGTTAGCAGAACTCCCAGAGTCGGCGTCTTTAACTGTTCCACATAAATTTTTTATAGTCAAATGTTGCTTTGCTCTATCGAGAAAACCAAATTCTCTGAGCAACAAACAAATTACAGATTCGCAAACCGACTCGTAAAGGATATGTATAGCCCTAAGCAATGTGCGAACGTAAGATTGATAGAGTTGAAATTTTAATTACCACATAGAAAACATCAGGCAGCTACCAGGAGACGCGGTAACATCTACACCTACATCTACATGGATACTCTGTAAATCACATTTAAGTGCCTTTCAGAGGATAACGGTCTTAGGCCTTCTCTACTTATTCAGTCTTCAATGCAACAAATTTTTTGCCCAAAGATGAATGACCTGGCGGACGCCTTAGCTGTTTGACTCCAAGGGCACTGTAGATAAGCGGACTGCACAACAAGGTAAGGGCAACTGTGGAGCATACAACTTCAAGATCAAACTTTTACGATGAGCACTAGTAATGGGATAATACCGAAGATGGGCCACTCAGCATTTTCGCCAGATCTCCTCCAACGTCAAGGTGAAGGACACATCCCCCTCCACCCACACCCTCGCACCACCACCTCCTTATTCCTATTGACAGACTGATTGAATTAAAAACGCTTGTAGATATCCGAATTGCAGTTTGTCATGAAAAATACCTCTGAATATCATCAAGTTGTCATTAGCATCATACCTACTTATGATGTCTCGGTCAACTCCAACTTTGAGGATGTTGAATCAATGTGTTTGCATTACTGACATCTTTTGTCTCGTGGTCACATACTCCCAGTAATCGTCCAGCATGCTTAGGCGGATAACGAAGCAGAATTGCAACGTTTCCGCCCCTGCCTAGGTTCAGCGGGCTTCTTGAATGAGTATGAGGAGTTGCAGAACCCAGTGGGTGCTGATATTTGTTATGCTCAAAATGTCGTGGAATATGTTGAAATCTCATACGTGACGTATTTTAAATTTTCCTTTAGCGTCCCGAGTGTGATATGCCAGAAAGCTGGCGTTGAGCACCAGGACATCAACGTCTGTTACAATTCCTGGTTCCTCACAGACAGATGGTCTATCAGTTTGTTCTTCGTCATGTAGACTTGTTTTACCCAACTGGAAGCTACTGCGCCATGTAACCATGGTGTTAGATAATGCTGCATGATTGCTGTAGGCTTTGACAAACACAGCATGCATTGTCGCAGTTGAAACATCCCCTTTGAACAATTATACAAGACTGTGCTTAAACTGGCACACAATAATTTTTTTTAGCGCAACGCAATCTGACTTTCAGTAATCCCTACAAGAGAATGGCCCTGACTAAATTAACCTATACGTTTCACAAATCACTTACCTCACAAAAATCTTCGTTACTCGAACTACTGCAATACAGCGAGCGCCACTACTGCCAGCTAAATAAAAGATTCAAACTACGGAAGGCACTAACTACTGATAGGCATACTTAGCAAATGAAAGATTTTAATAGAGAACAAACAATGTATTTACCTTAATAGTCATGATATATATAGCAGTTCATGCCATCCAGTCTTACAAATTTCAAAACTCCGCCACTGCTGGCGGCTAACCTCCAACTGCGCAACGCTACGCGCTGCTCACATCCAGCTGCCAACACTACAATGGCAGACAACAATGCAAACTAGCCGCAGACTGCACACAGCACAGCCAGTGATTTTCATACAGAGCACTACATGGCTTTACCAATAAGAAAACCTAAACAGCCTACTTACACAGTGTCGTTCCCTGGCAAATGCAAAACAGGAATTGCCGCAAGGTACCCTACTTTATAATGGAGCTCTGCCTCTTGGTTATGGATCCTCTAATGGCTTGTTACGGTAGAGTGGCCCACAGTTTCCATTCCGTTCCAGGACTTCATACCTGCACCTGCAGACAAATATAAATTATTTTTTCGAGGTGATAATTGAAAACGATCTTTACCCGTAATAAGTGAAGCCTTCGTTAGCGTGAGGTGTATACTGAGTTCGAAACCACCGAATAATCTGCGATATCTAATAAGAAACGAGGAAATCAAGAGGCGTAAGGCATGTAGAAGTTGTGGAACTTTCAGCATTGCAGCGCATCAGCAATCGTAAGTATCGAAATAATTATGAAAAATCCGCCTCCATTGCACAAACTACCTGGTGTTTACCTAGGTTTCAGCGTGGGTAACCACTCCTTTTTCAGGACAAATATAAAACAGCTTGCCCAAATAGGTATAGTCAAAGGCTAAAACCAACACCTACAGCGGCAAGACCCCATAAATTTTTTTACAAATACACGGTACATGTGTACCATATTACTTATCTGAACCCTGTGTGTGCTGCCTCGCCCCAACCAACGTACGATGGTCACAAGTCTCCACCGAACTGAGGCATCGCAGGCTGCTCACATGTGCTGCTATCGAAATCGCTGGTTGACAGGTCAGACAGGCCGAGCTCTCATGACGAGATATAAAGAGCACATCCCCACTAGAAGCGGTGATGGCACAAGGGGTTCCACTTATGCACAACACCTTATAAAAATGGCTCGTGCGCCGAGTCCTCCATCTAATATCGAGTTGCTTCATGCTGAAATTAAGGGTTCAAAATTGGACATCTTAGAGGAAATGCAGATTTTTAAACACCTTCAGTATGCCAAAGACGAATGTCCGTAACGATCAGCTCCAATTAAAAAACAGAAATATCTTTGAAGGTTTCGGTCCCTTACTTAATTCTTCACATTAAGTTACATAACGTGGAAGTCGGTTGATGCACGCGCACGATGTTGATTGCTCACGGATGGTAACGACCCCCCCCCCCCCATTTTGGTACGTTTTCCCTCCTACTGTGTTGAGGGTTTGGTTAGCCAAGAAGAACACCATTTGCATTTTCTTATTGCTGCGCGCTTTTAGGAGGTATTTTATGTATCTTCGTTGGCTTCTATGTAATTATAAGATCATGGAGCCAAGGCATGTTACAAATCATTAACGTCTTCTGATTACGGCCTGGTCGGCCGCTTAGTATTATGGCGATGTAGCGACTATGGTTGTTTCTTCTGCAGATATTGTTACCGCGGTTTTATCCGTTAACAATAACGTCCTTAGCATAGCTATCTTTTTAGTTTAGTTGTAATTTCTACCTAATTCTAGGGCCTTCTTATTAGCTTTTGGCTGATTTACCATCCGTGCACAAAGTTTGTCGTGCGTTGCTATTAAATACGTCTTAATTCCTGTATCATCGCTTTCATCATTTGCTCAATTTGCTATTTGTGCGACAACTTTTGGCAATTAGTTAGGTCCCGATCCGTGTTATCTTTGTAATCCCGCTCCCATGCATTTGAAGAGCGTTTCCTGGCCGTGCTCATGCGCAGTGATTTCGATAGCCGCGCATGTGAGCAGCCTGCGGTGCCCCAGTTCGGTGGAGAGCCTGTGACCATCGTACGTTGGCTGGGGCGAAGCAGCACACACAGGGTTCAGATAAGTAATATTATTGACTTGGGACACATGTACCGTGTATTTGTAAAAAAATTTTATGGGGTCTTGCCGCTGTAGGTGTTGATTTTATCTTTTGACTATGCCTATTTAGGCAAGCTGTTTTATATTTGTTCTGAAGAAGGCGTGGTTACCCACGCTGAAACCTAGGTAAACACCAGGTAATTTGGGGAATCGAGGAGGATTTTTCATAATTATTTAGAAATAGTGGACACTGTTGTTTAACTTGTAAATACAGGAGGAGAGCAGGAAGTTATATAAAATTTCGTGGTGGACCTGAATATGGAAGGAAGTATACCGTTTCGACGCGAATGTGAAGGAAAGTAAACCACTTCGAACAAAAAGTATGAAGATGTAAATGAAGGCATCAAATACATGGTCACTGTACTCGCTCCACAATCGTAGAAGAAGTGAAGAAAGTAAAGACAAAGTAAGATGTACTAACAACCTCGAATAAACACCATAACTGAGGACGATACGATGTGAAAATTGATAATATTACCATCTGAGAAATAATGTTATATGTGATGGTGAATTATGCATCATTCGCGAACTGGTCCGTATTCGTGCTGTTGTTGATGAACGAAACGGAGCAATGAACATATACAATAAATTCGAGCATTCATAAATCAGATAGGAGGCATTATAAAACTATCTGTGTAATACAGCAGGCAATAATATCATGGAAAACTAGGATCCATGGCATAATGCTGTGCCAATATATTGAATAAGAATAACAACAGAAGACTTTGGTAAGAATAAAAGTAATGTTACTTGTATTACAACAACTGTGGGAAAGAGGCTTAAAAACAGAAAAGGAAATATGTTGTAAAATAATAAGCTCTGCATACAAAATATTAGTCACTCCCTTAAAAGATCATACATATCGTTTTGGAGATTTGTAAGTGTAGAACTGCTGCATAGTCACCTACTGCTAAGATATATAATGAGCGTGAACTGCTTTTCATCTGACATTCAGTTGTATGGAATCATTGTTGTAACACAAATCGACGTGGTGACGTAACAGTGACAGAGAGAAGCAGCCTTCTTTGGACGCGCCCACGACCACTTCCGGAATGATGTTCTCTCGTCTGTTGGTGTATCAATATGTACTGTCTACAAGAGAACAGTGTACCACTCTCAGCAGTCCTAAAAGGTCCCAAATCGACAGAGATCGCAGTCGAGGTAAGTGACAGTCGGTATAAAACCCAAAGGAAATACTCCTTCCAGTAAACACAGGTCCATATTAAAGAGGCTCCACGTGAACATTGAGAAGATACTGCACACAATGGACATCTGGAAGAAGGGTACCTCTCAAAAGGGCAGTGAGTACAGAGGTACATAAAGCTCCAAGTCTTCAATAGGATAAATAACGCAGTTATATTACAGTAGCTAGGCATTTGGTACAGTCTGACAAGTCACAAATTATGCAAGGCATCAAGTGCATCGAAGTAATGTATTTTTTGGACTCAGGGGCAACGTTGGTAGGCAACCAAAACAATACACTTAGGAAAACTGTTCCACAGTGGCAGTCATACAGTCTGCAAGATGTTGCAATCATTATGACTAGAACTAGTAATAAGACATTACCGAAATGGGCACAACATTGTTGTCAGGTCTCCCCCAAGGTGAAGTGAAGTCATCTTCCCCTTCCCACTACACCCACGAATCCGCCCTTACTCCCCCACCCCCACCCCCCACCCCCAGTTCTCTTGGCCAATTGGGTGAGTTAAAACACACAAAAACGAAAAGAAAATGAGTTTTCCTGTTGGTCTGAGAAGCTGTAATATGATCCATGATTGCCAGATTTATCTCCAGTTACTGTATATCACCCTTAGCCGCAACCACTCTACAATTTATTACTCAGTCACTGGAACTGATGACCTGCTATGCCTTTCTATATTTTATGTTACACACTGTAACACCTACAACGCCTCTCGGTGTTAATAAACAAAAATAGCTCCCAAATTGGCTCCCATGCCCTCGAAATATAAATTCAGAAGATGTCCCAAGCCCCTCCACAAGTAGTAATTTACGAAATAGAAATTAGAGACAAATAGTGGGAAATCTATAGTAGAAAAATAATAGAATAAAGGATTTTAATCATAAATTTTGGAAGCATGGGAGGGGGGAAAAACGATAGAAGTTGTTAAATTATTAGTTATTCTTATATATGAGAAAATCAATATTATAGTCACAGAACGTAGGTCTTGAACATCAAAGATAGCGTTTACTAAAGTATAAATAGACATACAATGCAATTGTGATCCTCCAGTCTCTATCCTCTAGTCTGTTCGAAGTCAATTAGGACGTACAGCTTTAGAAAGCAACAATAAGAGCTTTATTAAACCAGGGCGCAAGAATAAATCACGACGAGATTGTTTTTTGGGAAGCATTAATTTCAGATCAGAATTAGAACTTTTGTCATATTAGAGGAACGGAAAGGTGATCAATAATCCCTATGACTTTAACGTCGTTTCGTGTGAAGATTTAAATATTTTACGGAATTAACGATTTTTGGACAGATTCGGACTTTGTATTGTGATAGTGGAAAAGCTTTACTTCACGCGACTAGTAATCATAGTTCGTGACAGTTTATGGATATTAAACGGGATCAATCTTTTTATTGAAAGTGACAGAACATTGTTTAGTATCTCTGATATTGACGGGATTCCAGATTAGATACTTATTCAAAGAACCCCATGAATGCGATCGTGTGAATGAACTGATTTATTAATAATTATCGTTAAGTAAAATAACGTGTTAATTTGAAACTGACTATTCGTCTAGAACTTTACTTCGATTTAGGTTCATAAATAATTAAGTTATGTGATTTTCACCAGTAATAAACTGCAGACTAGTAACTGAAACAAGCGAACGAGAATCTATTGAAAACACTAGTATTAATTTACTTATGGATTTTTTCCTTCAAAACTGGGAAGACAATACGTGTAGTGACTCACTGGGGTTAATTTAAGAACTGGCCGGGATAAAACAAAACCCCTCAATACCAGCCAATGTATATATAAATTAACATTCCTACTTTCATTCGAGATACGGAAGTCGGGATAGATAAAAAGGGTCGCTACAACACCATTTATGATTTATCACCCAATATCTGCCCTCCTCCCATCACTGGCGGGAGTAAAAAAATTAGAGTTTGGACATTATCCTATTCGAAATTAGACAATTATTGTGCTATAATTTACCACCCAATTTCTTATCACTGTTTATTAGTCAATTAGTCTGAAGATGCGTATGTAATTACACTGGTGCCTTGTTTAACAATTACCAAAGTCACACTACAGGTCACACACAGGACATGGCTAAACTGCACTGTTGATGTGTGTTAACAAAATGGATGCCTTTACCCCACAATCTGTCCAAAGTGCGTCCTCCCACATATGTCTCACATAATGAGCAGAACAAGGAAACCACAGTAATTAGAGCCAATACAGAAATTTTTTAAAACGAGAATCCTTTGCATATGTCTTTCACAAATAGAACAGGGAGATGAAGTTTGTGCATGTGTACTATGCAAGTGGCAGAATATACAGGGTGGTCCATCGATAGTGACCGGGCCAAATATCTCACAAAATAAACGTCAAATGAAAAAACTACAAAGAACGAAACTCTTCTAGTTTGAAGGGAGAAACCAGATGGCGCTATGGTTGGCCCGCTAGATGGCGCTGCCATAGGTCAAACGGATATCAACTGCGTTTTTTTAAATAGGAACTCCCATTTTTTATTACATATTCGTGTAGTACGTCAAGAAATATGAATGTTTTAGTTGGACCACGTTTTTCGCTTTGTGATAGATGGCGCTATAATAGTCACAAACATATGGCTCACAATTTTAGACGAACAGTTGGTAACAGGTAGATTTTTTAAATTAAAATACAGAATGTTGGTATGTTTGAACATTTTATTTCGGTTGTTCCAATGTGATACATGTACCTTTGTGAACTTAACATTTCTGAGAACGCATGCTGTTACAGCGTGATTACCTGTAAACGCTACATCTATATATATAAAAGAAAGTCGTGTTAGTTACACTATTTATAACTCAAGAACGGCTTGACCGATTTGGCTGAAAATTGGTGGAGAGGTAGCTTAGAACCAGGAGACGGACATAAGATACTTTTTGTCCCGTTCTACCGCTATAAAACGTGGTATAACAAAAACGCATCTGGCATGGAATAACAAAACGCAAATGTCAGCTAAACGACGGCTGGACCGATTTGGCTGAAAATTGGTGGAGAGGTAGCTTAAAACCAGGAGACGGACATAGGATATTTTTTATCCCGTTCGACCGCTATAAAAAGTGGTATAACAAAAACGCATTTGGCATGGAATAACAAAACGTAAATGTCAGCTAAACGTCACTATAAAACGTGGTATAACAAAACCACAACTAACATGGAATAACAAAACGCAAATGACAGCTAAAAGTCTATGGTTAAGTATGAATATATATCATTAATTAAAAATTTAAAGAAATAATTTGTGTTTCTTTGAATCATCATTAACAATGCCGCGACCAAGACGATCGAATATTTCCCGACGAAGCCGTAATGCAAGAAGGATGCAAAACATTCCGAATGAAAGGACTGAAGAAGAACAACAAATTGCCCGTGAAGAGCGCCGCGTTAGTATGGCTCGACTTCGTACTTCTCAATCACAAGAGCAAAGTGAGGCAGCCCGTGAAACGGCTCGGTTGGCAGTGCGAAATCGTCGAGCGAACAGCAGAGATCAACATGTAGATAATTTTCGACGCACAAGAAGAGTGGTGATTTGAATTGAGCAGCGTTTAGATACGACTGCAGCACTGATTACTGCTTGTATCCTTGCGTTTGCATTGAGCCGATGGACATTGTCTGCGAGTATTGTGGTGCATTGAAATTTTCCGGAGAAACGAACGGATTGTGCTGCCTTAGTGGGAAAGTGAAATTGCCATTATTGACTCCGCCACCGGAGCCATTGCATTCATTGCTTTGCGGCGAAACACCCGAATCACGTCATTTTCTTGCGAACACCCAAAAATACAATAGTTGTTTCCAAATGACCTCATTTGGGGCAGACAGTATCGAAGAACGAGGATTTAATCCGACATTCAAGGTATTTATTTATTTATTTTTGTACTTACACACAATATAGTAGAAGAATAGTTATTTACGCGACGATACTCAAAGCAAAATACGAAGGTAAGGAAGTTCAGATTCCGAGGATCCCGATGATCCCAACCGATATGCCGTTCTACTTTAAAAGACTTCAATTTTCGATCAGTCTTGCATTCGCCATGACCATTAACAAATCACAAGGCCAATCCTTGAAAGTTTGCGGTTTAAATCTGGAATATCCATGTTTTTCACATGGTCAGTTATATGTGGCATGTTCACGGGTCGGAAGACCATCTGCGTTGTTTGTTCTTGTGCCTGATAATAAAACAAAATATGTCATGTATCACAAGTTACTTAATTGAAGAGTGGAAGCTATGCACCAAAAAACATGAAGAATAAAGAATCATTAAAATACTTAATTTTTTATTTGTATTTCCTAATAAAAATTGAACTTAACATCCAAAATCTGATTATTTATTGGTTTTAAGGCGGAACACAGTTCGCCGGGTCAGCTAGTTAACGCAATAAATGCTCAAAATGATGTCCGTCAACCCCAATGCATTTGGCAATACGTGTAACGACATTGCTCTCAACAACGAGCAGTTCGCTTTCCGTAACGTTCGCACATGCATTGATAATGCGCTGACGCATGTTGTCAGGCGTTGTCCGTGGATCACTATAAGAAATATCCTTCAACTTTCCCCACAGAAAGAAAGCCGGGGTCGTCAGATACGGTGCACGTGCGGGCCATGGTATGGTGCTTCGACGACCAATCCACCTGTCATGAAATATGCTATTCAATACCGCACGCGAGCTATGTGCCGGACATCCATCATGTTGGAAGTACATCGCCATTCTGTCACGCAGTGAAACATCTCGTAGCAACATCGATAGAACATTACGTGGGTAATCAGCATACATTGCACCATTTAGATTGGCATCGATAAAATGGGGGCCAATTATCCTTCCTCCCATAATGCCGCACCATACATTAACCTGCCAAGGTCGCTGATGTTCCGCTTGCAGCCATCGTGGATTTTCCGTTGCCCAATAGTGTATATTATGTCGGTTTACGTTACCGCTGTTGGTGAAAGACGCTTCGTCGCTAAATAGAACGCGTGCAAAAACCTATCATCGTCCTGTAATTTCTCTTGTGCCCTGCGGCAGAACTGTACAGGAAAGTCGTCGCCATGCAATTCTTGGTGCATAGAAATATGGTACGGGTGCAATCGATGTTGATGTAGCATTCTCAACACTGACGTTTTTGAGACTCCCGGTTCTCGCGCAATTTGTCTGCTACTGATGTGTGGATTAGCCGCGACAGCAGCTAAAACACCTACTTGGGCATCATCATTTGTTGCAGGTCGTGGTTGACGTTTCACAAGTGGCTGAACACTTCCTGTTTCCTTAAATAACGTAACTATCCGGCGAACGGTCAGGACACTTGGATGATGTCGTCCAGGATACCGAGCAACATACATAGCACACGCCAGTTGGGCATTTTGATCACAATAGCCATACATCAACATGATAGCGACCTTATCCGCTATTGGTAAACGGTCCATTTTAACACGGGTAATTTATCACGAAGCAAATACCGTCCACACTGGCGGAATGTTACGTGATACCACGTACTTATACGTTTGTGACTATTACAGCGCTATCTATCACAAAGCGAAAAAAATGGTCCAACTCAAACATTCATATTTATTTACGTACTACACGAGTATATAATAAAAAATGGGAGTTCCTGTTTTAAAAAAAACGCAGTTGATATCCCTTTGAGCTATGGCAGCGCCATCTAGCGGGCCAGCCATAGCGCCATCTGGTTTCCCCCTTCAAGGTAGACGAGTTTCGTTCTTTGTAGTTTTTCGTTTGATGCTTATTTCGTGAGATATTTGGCTCGGTCACTATCAATGAACCACCCTGTATATCCTTGCCAGAGGTGTTACTAGTTGAGGAGAGAGGGACTGCACCATATCCATTACAATGTTATCTGGTTTGGGAGCCTTGCCCCTCTTTGGGAATTTGATATGGACAGCCACTTCTTCCTCTGAGTTTGGGTATACTATGGCATTGTTGTCATATTGACCTTGATCTTCCCGCCTAATCAGGCGTTGACCCTCTGTGTCCTCTTCCTCAATGTCATCAGGCAACACGGACCAGAGGAGGACCTCAGTAGTATCCTGCAAGGATACCATCATCCAGTTCCTGTTCCTGAAATTGGGCAGCACCATGGGGGACCGTATTTTTTTCCCTTAAAGGTTTGTAAGGGACGCCCGAGGAATCGATAGTCAGTTGGCTCAGTACATACCTCTCCCGACTTTGGAGCTTTACTTCCCTCAGCTCTTTTGTAATTACTCCTTAGCTTCCTGATATATCTGTAGCCATCGCTGTTTTTCCTCTAAGACGACGCTTCTCTGGTAGTACGACCCCGCTCTCCCGACAGACTGACGCATTTGCCCTGGTGATGGAGAGGCCGCAACAGCTCGCTTGTGGTGTACCTGTCGCTCACAGTCGAATTTTTGACGTTTCCCACTATTTTCGGTGACATCAGTTTCATGTCAATATTGCTGCCCTTACCCCCTCTGCCACTGTAGGTTTCCTGGCCTATTGGCAATTAGGAACTGCAAGGCCATAATCGTTCCTTCCATCTTACCAACTCTCTCATCCTCAGTGCTGCTGTGCCAAAGGGGGGATTTGGCGTTTATAACCACCATCACTTCAGTCTTGCACCCCCTCAATACCGTGATGACCTGTACGAGTTGGTCTAGATACACATCTATCTCTCTTCTGTACTGGAAGTACATGTAATGAAATATGTTATTCCTACAGGCGATTGGAGCTCCATGAGGTTGAAGTGGCCAACCGATAGGTGTGATAAAATTGTGGCTCTCTGAGCCTTGTTCATTACCAGAATGGCAGCTTTCGGCTCATCACCGATGGTTATTACTTGTCAGTTGACAGTGGCAAATGCAATTTTACCTGCAAGAGCGTATGGTTCCTATAGATAGAGCACATCAAGGCTCATCGCCTCCACCAACCTCCGAAACTCTTGCATGACCAACGTGCTGTTGTGTGTGTTCAATTGTCCCAGCTGTATTTCTGTTGTCATGGAAATTACGTGTGTACATGTGATTCTGGGATGTTTTCTTCTGCAACCGAAAGCAGTTCTCCCATGGGTCAGGACTGACTGATTGTATATTTCGTCAAGATCGAATAGTTCAATTAGTCTTTCAAATACCTTCCTCACCAAGTCACGCAGGGCACCGAAGTCAGTGAGAAGATTCATTGTCTTCAGCTGTATTCTATCTACAGCCTCCACGGCCGAGAAGGTGACTGTACGCCCACATTTGTGACCGACACGCACCATATGCCACAGAGGCGGTTCCTCCAGTCGGTATAGCTGCATGGAGTATTCCAGATTAGAGTAAATTCTAACAGGATCGATTTCTAGTCTTCTAATATATGATCGACCTGGCGTTGTCATGTCACCACTCGTGCTACTCACGGCGTTGACCTGTACCTTTTGTTCTGGTACAACATTCCGCTGCACAACCACCAGTCGGCCCACCACTAAAGCACGCCCTTCTTGCCGTGTCCGATCTTCTGGCAACCTGTAAACCCAGCAATAGGGAGAGGGAGCTGACTCTTGTTCGTAACGTTCAGTCTGGACGCATGCGTCCACCATTTCCATTCTTCGTATTCGACCTTCTTCGACCATTCTGAAAAATAGCTTGAACTTTTCAGCCCTTCTCGCATCCCTTCTCCTTTTGCAAGATGGCTTTCTCTTAGGCATCCTGTGCCCTGTTTTATCCTCAGCCATAATCGATCCTAGATATTAGTCTTCGTTCTTGCATCCTGTACGTGAGGCAGTTCCTAGCGGTGGTGTTACAGGACTTCTTACCCCTCTTGGTACTGGAAATGCAAATTCCGTTTTTGAACAATTTTTTCTGATGTGATCTTCTGCCCTGCACCTGGAGCAAGCCGGCTTCCGATCACAATACTTTTAGACATGATCTGAGTCTCTGCAGTTATGGCAGCGAGGTACCACCAAATAGTCACGCACAATGGCATGGAACCCAATGTAAAGTATACCCATATATGTTAGCTTTCTCCACATGTTCCCAGAAACCTCAGCAACGTGGTGTACCACGTCTCGCGCCCGAGGCTCAGTTTTAAATCTTAATTTGAACGTATTTTGGAAATCTTCTGTACTCATGTCTTCGAAATTTTGCTGCATAAGTGTTTCACAGATCTTGTTTTGATCTAAAGTGACTGGAACATCATATATTAGCACGAGAGGATTTCTCTGTTTCGGCGGTTTACACTTTACTGCCTTAGAAAGATTCTGGTTGTTTAGTATTTCATTCCTGCCCTCTTCTGTTGCTACATCAACTATAACTACGTTCTTAGTTGCCTAATCTTTCTTTTGCTGCGTTTATCACGGTTGTAAATATTTCTTGCACATTTTGATGTCCCGACCGGGCAAGGGTTGTGTGCAGTTTGGTTGCCGCTTGAGCGGCCACACCTGCCCATGATTTTACTGACTGCTTGCGCAGCCCTTCATTCTCCTTTTCAAGTTCTTCCACTAGGCCGTCGAGCTCTGGATGAGCAATAGTCCAAGAAACGAGTTCATTCTTTATAGCCAGGATCTCAGACTTGTTTAATTTTTCGTTCTTCACATTGGATTTCAGGTGTTGTGTAATCTTTCCATTACACTTTCTTCTGTCTGCCTCAGGCCCCCTTGTGGGAAGGGAACAGAAAGCATCGAAGCCCTTGCAGGCGCTCTCGAATCACTTGTCTCATCATCAGCCATCATCAGTAAAAGACAAGTGAAACAGATTGGGAGCCCGTCTCTTGTTGCCCCGGACCGGGTCCTCTGGTAAGGGAGAGGAGGGGGGTGGGGGGACTTGTGCAGCTCGCCCACCGACATCGCCCCTGCGCCAAGGACACTGCTCAGCTGCTGGGTTCAGCACGCCAACAAACTAGTCCCCCTCGACGGCCCCGTCACGGACGATTTCACTCAGCGTTCCTCGGCAAGTACAACCCGCACTCCGGAGAGGTGGATGCACATTTTCGCTCTTCGCCGCCTACTAGCCCGAGCTTCCACCTCTCGGTCAGGTACCCACTCCTACTCAGGTGGTGGTCCGGTCACCCAGTCGTTCAGCGGTCTTGACCCAGCTAACCTAATGCTAGAACAGTGGACACCAGCCGGCCGCGGTGGTCTCGCGGTTCTAGGCGCGCAGTCCGGAACCGTGCGACTGCTACGGTCGCAGGTTCGAGTCCTGCCTCGGGCATGGATGTGTGTGATGTCCTTAGGTTAGTTAGGTTTAAGTAGTTCTAAGTTCTAGGGGACTGATGACCACAGCAGTTGAGTCCCATAGTGCTCAGAGCCATTTGAACCATTTGAGTGGACACCAAAACATCTTGAAGAAGGTCCCAGAGGGGGTCGTAACGCTGATTATTTTAGAAGGAAATATGACGCAGTCTAACAACTTAGAAGATTTTAACTTTAGTGACAACGACCACGAAAGCCTGCAGGCCCAGGTATTGATGCTAATAATTCTGTCATGGAACATATCGTCAGTTGCGTGCAAAGAAACATTGGCCGTATGAGCCTTTGGCGAATTCTGCTGAAAAAACATGAAGCTTTCTTCCCTATCACCATGTTAATTACAAAACGGTTGCAAAATGTTTTACAGATATCTTTCATTATTAACTGTGTAATTAAAAAATTGGATTTATTATTCTGTCGCCAATAACAGCACAACAGTCGTATTTTCTGACTGTGAAGGTGTTCCTCATGAAGCACAATAGCTCTGTCGACACTCCATACCTGTGTAAATGCAACCAAGCCTTGTCTAAAAATAGAATCTGGCGAGGATGCATTTCACTGTCACGTCCTTCTTTCAAAACCCGTTCGCAGAAATCAACCATGTGCGCAGGATCACCAGGCTCAAATTCCTGCACTACTGTTATAAGGCCATAGCCCAAGTAATTTGGAGCTCTTTGCACAGAGGTACAAGAAATTTGTTTTTGCTGCGGAAGACGTCCAAGAGACTTTCTATTGGAACTCTCCAGGCAGTATTAAGTGTAATCAAGATAAGCGCCGCGTGGGGTACCCGAGTGGTCTACGGCGCCTTGTCACGCTTCTCGCGGCTCTCCCCGTCGGAGGTTTGAGTCCTCTCTCTGGCATGGGTGTTTGTGTTGTCCTTAGCGTAAATTACTTTGATTAAATGATGTATAAGCCTAGGGACCGATGACCTCAGCAGTTTGGTCCCATAGAAACTTAACGGTCACCACAAGATAAGTTTCTGCGAATACTTTACATCGTCATTTCGCTTCTTTTCACGAGACGTATTCAGTAATTTTTGATTTCCATCACGTCTTTGAATTCGAGCACCTGGAAACTTCTGTTCAGTATCTGTACATTATAAAAGGACTCTGTACGCACATACCAACCGCTCGTTGTAGAATGGAATAATTCGGTCTTACCATTGTTGCGTTCCGAGACTCCACTGTTAACACTCGTTATGTTTGTTTCACTGTAAGAATGACACTGGCCGAAAACGCACGTGGTGCGTCACTAACAGGTAGCCGTGGGACCCACTCGACCGACCTGTGCGACTCCTTTGGCCGTAAAACACAAACACACGCGTGCGGTCATCAAATAAATAGAACGCAATGTATTTCTCAATCTGTTGTAGAGTTAATTGTTCGAATAATGGTTATAGACTTTCGAGGTAAATACTAGATGAGTGAATGCCAGTTAATATTTAACTTGAACCAACGACAACCTGCCTAAAACTCTGATCACAACCGGGGACTGACACAGTGTTCACAAGGAGTGTATTCATAGACTTGAATGAGGTGTGCATCGCACACGTGCCATTTTTCTTCTTTCTTCATTACATGATTCCCTCTCCATTCCAGGGAGTAGAGACGTTTAGTTTAGATCCGGCCCATTACAGAGTTGTGGTTCCTTTCAGACAATTACGAAACGAGCTGGTAATGGATCAGAAACGGCTCCCAGTTAGGAATAAATTTGAAAGACTTACCAGCTGCTACTGACAGGCGTCAACCTTGTCTGGCCCTCCCGCTCTCATTTTACATTCAATATTCCGATAAAGTAAAACCGAATTTACGTAAGTTTGTTCTTATTTTGATATCACGTTTATTTAGAAACGGAGAAGGAGTGATTACTGATTTCGCTTTTATTGTGTTCTTCAGTTGATTTAATCTACTTACATTCTTTTAGCGTTTGGTATAACATCGACGCATATGCCATGATGAGTACAGCCTGGCGTTCGACAGTTCTGTATTCTATGCAGGGGAAGGGGGCGGGGGGCGAGGGAGAGGAATTTATAATGGGCTTCCTGTTTGAAAACCTGCAGGACTGAGTGCGTGGGATGAGGAGCCTGGTAATATCTAATCGGGCCAGTTCTTGATGTGCGGTGGCGCCTGTCTGGGTCTGAAAACATCTGGGGAGGGGAGCAAGAGGTGGGGGGGGGGGTTGTATTGTTGCTCAGTCCCTGTTCTTCAGAGTCGCCTTTACTTCGGCATCAGGGAGTGCACAATGCCGAGTTACTCGTAAAACGGAGTCTTCAGTGGCGTTCTTCCGGCACAAGGAACGTCAGAAGATTTTGCTCAATAAAAATTTTGCTGCCTAGGAATGCGATGGCAGGATATTTCTGGGCGGATAACATCATCTATAGAGTCTCGTGAAAACAAAGGGCACTTAAAGTTACATGTATGGCTTCTGTCTTGCATTCTTGGAAGAAGGGTGGGGGGGAGGGGGGGCACACGACACCTGCATCAGACACTGGACAGGGGAGTTGCGCGCGTATTTGTTTCAGACAGGAGAGCATCTGATTGTCTGTTCTGTGCGGACTACGATAGTGGGAGTTAAATATCATTGTTAATTTGTTTAATTAGGAGCTGCGTCTCGTTTCTGCCTTGCGATTGGTCGTGGGAGCGGAAGGGGCACACTGTTCTGCGCTCATGTGGTGAGCCGAACAGAGTGAAGAAAGTTCATTAGGATTCCAACTCAGAGCAAGTTCAATTCTGATTCCAGATTCCACCAAAAGAGGTCTTTGGCATTGTGATTCCCGATTCTATGGATACTTACATTCTGCATCAGGAATTGGAGCGGACTTCGACTTTCAGCGTTGATGTCTTTGAGACGCAAGTTGTAGTAGCAACCTATCTGCATACGCCACTCAGGAACGAGGTGAGGGTGTGTCTTGCAGCAGCTTCACATGATCTGCAGGCATAATCATTAGCCAGTTGAGTTGATAACAGAGCGCAGTGCGAACTTCTGAGTTAAGAATAAGGGACTAGATAGTTAGATTTCAAGTTAGGTTATGTGTGAGTTAGAGTTGGCGTGAATTACAGAGCCTATGTGCGGTGTTAATGATCTTTTGGATATTTCTTGTTCTATTGTTCGAGTCGATTAATTACTCATTAAAGTTGTGAGGATACGTGTAATGGAGTTATGAGAAAGATGGTTGTTACTTATTTCCTTAACCATAATCACCGGGGCTTTTCCTCTACAGATTTTAGATACATGTTGCGTTGACTGTTATTCATTATTGGTGCTGTATAATCTCTTATGTTAGGAAGTTCACTCTACCTTTCTTATGGTTTCATGAAGAAATTAATATTGTTGAATGCTTGATTTTCATTTAGTAGAGTAACCATTTTCATTATTTTACTGTGTGAATTCACCACCATATCTTAGTTATTACACTCATTTTTAATTTTAATCATTGTTCATCATGTAGGGAATTTGTAGTTTGTTCTCTTGCACAGCAGTGTTATAATCGCAAGGATCATGGCGGTTCCCCGCAACACTAGGACGAGCGTGTCAGGTCATAGTACGAGCTTTACTTCATCAGCCTTGGGGAAACTTCATTTACCTGGTAACTATGGGAAACCTGCCAAAATCTTTTTACGGAACTATAGGTACTTCAATTTGTTTCTGGACAATGTTCTTCATTTCCCAAATTAAAACTCATATTACACTTAGGTGTATGTGTATGTGTGATGAATATGTAAATATGGTTGCTGTTGGTGTTGTGGTGTGTGTGCGTGTGGGGGGAGGGGGGGGGGAAGGGCTTGCCTTTGTTTATTTCTATTACTTTTCATGCCCTACTCCAAAAGGTAGAGTACATTGTTAAAGCAATGACCCACTGAAGAGTCCGGAGTTTTTCAGCCAAACACCAGGCGGGCTGCTATTGGTGTGTGGGGAACCCCAGTTGAAAGTAACTGAAGGAGATTTTCGGTTCCGGCATTTTCCCTCGATAAAAGATCAGAACGGGGGCATGTGGAATTATTTTTAATTTAATTCTCGAATGGTACTTCACAGGTATAGTATGAATGCTTGTGTACATAAACGAATATTTGTTTCTATGTATAAATATCTTCATTCTCCACTTCACGGACTGGTACAGGCTGTTCGAGATCTGGAGAATTAATGACACGTGATTCAATTCAGCCAGTTATCATACAATCTGACAGTGAGGCAGATGGGGGATCCCAAATGGGAATAAATGGAATAGGATTACCAGTTCCAGCATTGTCTACCAATCAAGGGAAACCTCCTAAAAATATTTATCAGGACTGGGGTATTGGAGCCTTATTGATTTACTTCTGGGACGTCGTGTTTGGTTGAGGACGTTGTCCTAGCAAAAAACTAAAATTTAGTATCGTGTTACACGTATACAGTGTGTAACGGGTAGAAGTGAAGAGATTTTTGTTGGTGACTAAGGGCAATGTACTAAAATTCATTACATCAGTATTTACGTCATTTACGGACTAATAATAGTAGGTACTACAAATTGTTTGTTTTTAGTTTGGGTAGTACCTCCAAGAACGTGTGGCTAGAGCATGCCTTAATGCTTATTTTCCTTCGGGCAGCAGTTCAGGTTTTGAAGTGTGAATGCGTAGATGTAAAACTGTTATCTATACTGACAGGCGTAGTCCAATTAGTGGTGTTAATAAGATCGTGCAGAAAACATCAGGTCGTAAAGCTTGTGACGTGTTTGTGGGAAGACCGTTCGAAGCAGAGAAAAAACAACCAACACACTGATGTGTGGACATATTAAGGTTCAAATGGTTCAAATGGCTCTGAGCACTATGGGACTTAACTTCTAAGGTCATCAGTCCCCTAGAACTTAGTACTACTTAAACCTAACTAACCTAAGGACATCACACACATCCATGCTCGAGGCAGGATTCGAACCTGCGACCGTAGCGGTCGCGCGGTCCCAGACTGTAGCGCCTAGAACCGCTCGGCGACCCTGGCCGGCGGACATATTAAGGTACTACACATAAAAATATCTGCACTTACACGCATTACACACTGTAGATGTTATATATGAGTGTGTATGTGTATGGACTACTAAACAAAGGGAAATGTTGCTCCTGTGTCATGTTTATGTGTAGATGTGGTGGCCTCAATTGTTCACGTTCACAATCATTGCTAGTCTGACATAACCTGCAAGATTTCGCGATTTCTACATCATTTTTGAGCCAAGTTCCTTTATACCATATAGTACCATTAGATTGCAAATTTTCCGCTACTGAGAGTCTTCACTCAGCTTGCAAATCTGTCGATGGCATCGTTCATGAATCATACAAACAAATTTCGTGAGGTAATAATTAAAATTATTGAAAATCAAAGTCACATGACTACGAGTACAAACAGGTTTCTACCTAAAAGAACTGAGTCGAAGGCAGTTGGTGAGATTATCTCTACTAACCTGAGGTGTCCCTCATACTGTGACAGGAGGCTGTCAACATTTCCCTTCGAAAACCACCACTCCCTGAAACCAGTAATATTCACTGTATGCCACGCTAGACACCACGATCTTCTCTTCTACTCTCCGTGAGGTTAGGCAACTAAATTCCCTATTAATCCTAAAACCTATACACCATTTGCTACTACGTCCGAGATAGCCAGATAGTCAAGAGATGATAGGGACCTGGATACAGGGAGAAGCGGTTCCCGCGCGACGTCGAATACAGCGTGCAACACCCTGTATTATGAGGGAAGTTCTTTTGCCTTCTGTATGCTGCTGATTGCATAGTTGTTTCGGAGGGAACAGTTCTTGACTCCCTACCAGGAATTCGAGCGGACTGGAGACTGGGCCAGTGCGCGGTAGCTCCTGGGGACCGGCGGAGGACGGAGGACGCGTCCCCAGGTGGGCCGCCGGCCCGCATAGCGCACGGGCAGCGGCCATTAGGGCGGCGGCGGTCGCAGCGGGGGTTTCGCCGGCACCCGGCGCGTCTCCTCCTCCACCGCCGCCACCAAGAAGGATGGCCGCCATAATTTCCAATTACAAGCCATGTCGACGAACCGACGATATATGGACGAGGCGTGACTCATAACTCGGCGTAAACAAACCCCATCGAGTAAGAGAGCGGCCAGCGCCGGCGCGAACGGCGGCGCCCAACTTTCCCTCATTACGAGCGCGCGGGCTGATTTAGTTCTGAAACGCGCCCTCCCTCCCCCACAGGTTATCACCCCTTTGGGCTATTATGTGACGCAAATGGAGGGGTAAATTGTTTCGACGGCTTGTAGCGGCGGGGCGCCGCCGGCGGTAAATTGGTTTCTCCCTCGTAGTTGCTTTGACCCGACTCTCGCGAACTCGTTACCTCACCTCTGGACGGGGCAGCGAGCTTGTTCTGAGGCCGCATACGCCACTGCGTCACCAGCCCGCACAGCGCAGTCTGAGTCCGACGGGAAGACAGAAGGCGGCGGAGTCTCACTGGCAAGTGGACCATCACACGTGTTGACCACGGATAATGCTACCAGTCTCCGTACCATTTTTCCACTGTGTCCAGGGTGCAATGCTATAGGCTAAGACGAATGCTGGCCTTCGGCGGCAGTATGGTGTTTGGTCCAAAAAATGATCGCCCTTCTCCTTCGTGTGGTGCCACAAGCAGTAGAACCAAGGATACTACTTCTCCCAGATACGACATACTTTCCCCGAAGGAAAACCAACTTAGTGACTCTGGTTCGGGGTCTGACTGTATTTCATATTTTCCGAGAGGGCAGTAAGAATGTGCTATAATTTTGAGCCTTACTACAGGAACGTCACTCAGTGATTACCAAAAATTCGAGTATTGTACATATTAAACAATTTTTTTAGGGAGTGTCTTGCTTGATCCCCAACCCAGTTGGCTTCTATGGGGTAGGAGAATGTAATAATCTCATATAATTATTCTGAACAAGAAAGGACCAGAACAGTGGCGCGAATTCAACATGCATGAAGACGTACCCGGCACCAACGCGAAATACAAGGGGATTGTTGAGGAACGTACCCATGAAGAGGGACGTGGTCCGTTATTTTTTGTACTGGACCAAGAGCTTATGGTTATTATTCTCGCACCAGTAGTGTAGAAAAAAGTAATAATGAGAAAGTTCACTTATTTACCTTTTCCAGAAAGATTTTATTTTAAAAAGAACGTCGTCTTATTTTCACACAACTAAAAAAAGTAAGCAAGAGATCCTAAAATGAGAAAGGGCGATATAGCACGTCGTGCAGTGGAGCCGTAAGCCGACTCGAATCCTGGTGCTGGAAAAAATTTTCTCTGCCAATATTAGGACCAATGTATTGGACTTAGTCACGGATCAGAGTAGTCGTTGTCCCACCATAGACACGTCGCAAAGTAGATGTACCTGTCGTGGTCACGAGCCGAAATGGTACTGGTTTAAAAAGAAACTGCCTGTTTGGCTGATATCCTTTCACGTGCAGACTCCTCCAAATTTCCGGGACTAAAGTCAAATATCAGTGCATGATTGTCAGGCCACTATGTTCATTAATTCCAGATGGAGGGTAAGATATGGAACCACTCGCCTTCCACCAATGCATGGCCACTACTTACTAGAAATGTTTGCGCCTTCAATGGTGTCGCGGCTTATTCGCTAATATGTTGAATCTTGTATTTCGTTCGTCAAGATATCGGTCGAGTTAACCGGTCCTTGTGGTTTTCTCCTCATGGTCCCGTTCAGGAATATTGTTATGCAGTTCATTTCATTTTTGTAGCCCTGTTTGTTTATCTTTTTTAATTAATGAAAAGAAGATAAACAACAAATTGTCGCACGCAATGACTGACCAAGATTTTTTTTTCTTTTTTAAGTGACGTTAGCCATGTAGGATGAAATCGAATTCCGGTTTCTTTGTTTTTTTTGCTAGTTGTAAGGATAAAATAAATAAAAGTAAAAAATAAAATAAAACATCGAAAAGGCCAGCAACAAGTGTGGGACTAGCACAGTGGCAGGTGGGGTGGTTTGGGGTTATTGCAAGAGTTCTGTAGTCATCAAACTAAGTTTTATGTCGTCATCTTTTAGATGAATGGTTAGGTTAGGTTAGTGTTGTTTAACGTCCCGTCGACAACGAGGTCATTAGAGACGGAGCGCAAGCTCGGGTTAGGGAAGGATGGGGAAGGAAATCGGCCGTGCCCTTTCAAAGGAACCATCCCGGCATTTGCCTGAAACGATTTAGGGAAATCAAGGAAAACCTAAATCAGGATGGCTGGAGACGGGATTGAACCGTCGTCCTCCCAAATGCGAGTCCAGTGTGCTAACCACTGCGTCACCTCGCTCGGTTTTTAGATGAATGAAACTTCATGACGCGCTATCGCCGTATAAAGGGTACTTCGCGCCTATACAGTTGTCATGACCTCGAAATTATTCCACAGTTTCACATGGAGCCATAGGCACCTTACAAAAATCATTTTTCATACGAAATTCTTTGTACTTGCAAATCAAACATAACATTTTTTGGTGTACTGTAGGTGTAGCCTAAAATGCAGTACATTCTTATGTAATGTAGTTTAAAGTAAAATTGCATTCCAGAGGAGACGAGTATCTCTTAACCTTATTTTATGCATACTTATTTGTTGTTTATATGTGACAATGTATGTAAATGTGTCAATGTATACACACAAACTGTCAAAACGTTACAGCCCTACAGAGTTCGCTTTGTGTAAGAACACCGAAATAATAGGGAAAAGCAGGAAATCAACATTAAAATGCTCCTGTTAGAGCAGAAAAAGGTGAATATGCTCCTCCTTAAGCGACTCGGACAGAAAATCTGCCTCAGCCCTCATACTTGCCAGCAAATGTTCAACAATCATAGTTGGTGATCATCATAATATCAGTAATGTGATGACTAGCGTCATCACTACTCTTCATAGTGGAGATTCTTCTGCGATCCCAAAGACATATATAGTCACTTATGTCGAAGTATGAATACCAGTAGTAAATTGCACCAGTAATATGAACAGAGGTAGAAGACCAGATGCATAACCACTTCTATCTATATCGATAGCGAATAATCTGGCTAGGAAAAGTTCAGGGTCCTAATGAAATTACAGACTGGATGATGCGACAACGCTTTACATCAGAGTGAATAGACAAAATTGAAAGTGACCTCCGAATAAGACAAAATCAATAATTGTGGCATCAGCTGCCAATTAAACATAGAATAATCTAACATGACAGAGAACATCACTGGTTCATAATGTTATACTGTGGCTTTCAGTAGCCTTGTATAAGCAATATCGTGACATAATTTCTTAAGGAAACCTAACAGTAAAATCAAGAACTAAATTGCTCCAGGTAGCCTTGTACTTCGAACGCACCCAAATCTTAATATATGAAAAAAATGAATAGAAAATATCAATCATAGGCTCAAAGTGGACTTCCTACAAATATAAATGCTGATATTAAAAGCTATAAAGTGATTGAGGATCCAAATGGCCGAGTACACGAAATAAATGTTGACCTTAATAGCTAAAAAGTTACAGAAATCACCTTTTTGACTCAAAGTGGCCTAGAACATGACGTAAATGCTGACTTTAATAGTTACAAATGTTTTAGAAATCATCTTTGTGGCTCAAAGTGGCCTAGTGAACATGAGAGCTTACAAAATATCACAAAAATCACTTACCTTGATATGGCCCTCAGAGGCCTATGCACAATTCATAATGAGAATATGTAACTCGATATGGCTTTTACTAGAACGAAGTGCATAAATGGCAGTATTACATGGAAGTATGGCTCTATATGGCCTGTATGAGTACATATTAGAGAAACAGCATCATAAAATCAAAGTATGGCATTGTATGAGTAAAGACACAATAATTATAGGTTGTATAGCACCCTCAGGGCTTCATAAATTTCAATCTATTAAATGACCTATATGTCTAATAATGTGCATATCTACAGGGAAGGATATGGGAGTGATTGATAAAGGTAGTGCACTTTATCTGTAAAAAAATGATTAACAATCAATCGTCATTCGCCTGGAGTCAAGAACTGCTATGGCCAAAGCAAAGAAAAAATCGGATTATAGTACTTGCAAGCATGAAGAAAGGAGTATTAAGATAGCTTGTGGTGTTTGAAGGGACCAGACTACAAAGGCAATCTGTCCGAGTTCTATGAGCAATATAGCTTACTTACTAAGTAAATGTAACATATCACAGTAAATCATGAGATATATATGCAAATCTGAGGGTGAATTGCAGAAATAGTGGAAGATGGAAATATGATAACTAACCTGGAAAAAAAGCAGTCGTGCATGATAACATAATAAAATCAAAATCTCATAAGGAATGATGAAAAAACTTTTTTAGGGGCAAAGCTTCTGTGACAGTTTCCCCCAAACACCTCCAATAATGTGGCACAAGGTGAGACAGATTTTCCTAGAAAGAAAACAACATACAAAAAATACATATTAACATCATACAATATCATTATAGAAGAATCATCAATATATCAATACATTCCTTATTACTGGAGTGCAACTCAGTGCGTGAACATTCATTAAACATGAACATTCTATCATTATCTCTCCTTGTCCAAACTGTTTATCGTCCATATTTGACCTCCATAGATGGCTACACTCATTCACAAAAGACTTCCTAATGCTTAAAAGTACAGTTTCATCTACTACATTAAGTGTCTCGTTTCCTAATGAGTTACTGAATAGAAATTGTGAGGAAAGAAATTTGTCGCACGACTTGACGAAAACAAGGGATCGGTTAGTAGGACATATTCTGAGAAATCAAGGGACCATAAATGTAATATTAGTGTGAAGTACGGAGGGTGAAAATCGTAGAGGAAGATTAGGAAATGAAAACAGTAAGCGGATTCAGCAGGATGTATACTGCAGTAGTTATTCGGAGATGAAGAGGCTTGCTCAACAGATAGTAGCATGGATGGCTGTATCAACCCAGTCTTCGGATAGCGGACGACAACAACATGAATCCTTTCAAAAATTTCTATTTTGTCTACTGTCTGACGTGGCTTTTTGAAAATACTCTAAATATTATATATAGACCAACAGGGCAACAAAACTTTAGGGTATTTCCTAATGTCGATTCTATAAGTCAACTACACGAAGTAATCATTTTATGTGTAAATCTGCGTTTTGTCTAACTGTGTTTTCTTGCATAATAAAGAATAACAGAATGGCTTTATCTTACGAATTTTAATAAACACGAAATAAAATTAATGTAGTCGGTCTACGACAGGAAGAAATCTGTTAGGCTAAATGAAATTGTCATCCAGTATTGTAATTAAAGAAGTTGGCAGTGGTAGTCCAGGCCCGGCCTCTACCGATGTCTTACGCAGCCGTAGCTCAAAACACTCCCCGCCTAAATCTGCCACGATGTAGTGTCCATATAATACTACACAGACTTCTCACAGAAATGAAAACAACAAATAAACGGATGTGAACTATGTTACAACAAAGGTATTCAGGTGTAAAAACTTCCAAAACGGGACACAGCTGCAAAAACATTAAAAACATATCATTTGACAGAGCATAGAGAAACTGTGCGATTATGAAATTGTTGCTTTCGTTTGTTGCAGCTTATGTCAGAAACTATTATGTTTTCATCATTTCCATGAGAGGGATCACATTCATACGGACGCCTATGTTGAGGAAGGAGGCATATCTCACTGACTTACCAGTCGTACAAATTAGGAGCGTTGATAACGCATTTCTATCATATGACACACGTACTGTTACTAATGCCGTGTTTGACACACCAGACGTGTTTTCCGATGGAGGATTCGCTTGACTTGTCGCCTTGTCATGTTTGTGGTTTCCATTCGAAAGCCAATTCCTTTCGGTTTGCTGATTGAGTAGTTGTGCAGAATCAACTGTCGTTATATGTCCCTACCATAAATCTTGCTGCTGCAAATGGACACCACGGCACAGACACAAATTTGAATAAAGCGAACAGCGAAAGAAATAAGCTGGTACGAGCGAGGTTTTAACTCTGTTCGCCCGCATGGCAGACCAATACCATAACCGACATTTTTTTTTGCATTTTATTCGTTATTGTTCGTTGTATTTGGTCATAGCGGATGTCACATGGCATCCGCTGAAGTTCGTTGTTCATCCCTTCATTCAATAGCTCATTACAGAAACTAGTCAGCTCGCTGACGGATCACGCTGAGCTACCGTGCCGGCAAACCACTGAACTAAGACACAATTTCTCTGCCAAGCAGCTCTGTATGACACTTCTTCTTCTTAGACCGTTCATTGTTTCTATTTTCCTTTTTTCTCACAGTCCAGTATACCTTCTTCTTGTTTTTATGCTTGATCATTGTTCAGTTTTTGACGGGATCTCCACTGGGCCCCCTACCACTAAATCTGAGGGGGCTACGATGGTGAGCTTTCCTTGTCAGTATTCATTACACGTTCTTCTTTTCTTCACACTAATATTGGTCCGATAGGTGTGTCTGGATATGGCAGTGTTCGAATACGATTTGTATAGATCATTTTTTCCTAGGGGAGAGGCATATGTACCCTTGTCATCTCACCCTCCCCGTGAAGCACTTACAGATGCTTTCTTTGGTTGGTTAATATTAAATTACACGTTTCTGACATGAGACGGTATCGAAATTTATACAATTTCTTAATGTTTGGGGTCATATAAAACTGCAGTACTACGTGAAAATTTCATTCGCCTCTGCGATGGTTCACATGTATTTGTGTTCATTGCAAAAACAAATAAAAGGGATTTTTTTTTCAAGCGTAATAACAGGATGGTTGCTGCCTCGTGAATTGAACCACTGGCTTTAGCGGATACGTGAGAAAACTACGCAAAGGGGAACCGCTGTAGCAACAGCAGCTCATTAGCGTGTGCACAGAGGTGTCTGTGACAAACCGTATCTTTCTGTATTGGGCTGCGGGATTGTTGATCGTCAAAAACAGTGCATGGAATAAAGCGCGCGTTTCTAAACTGACCTAACTCCAAGGAATGTGCATTCTCAGGCAATACAAATAAAATATCAGCTTAATGCTCTTGCAGAAACTTACATTTTGATTCAGGGTTCATACTTTTATGCTGTGAATATGTATATAATAAGGAGGACGTGTTACACACTTTGTATTTTGCAGTTTGGTCAATTTGGAGCCAAACCATAGGATTTATTTTTATTTCGCCATTAAAACATTCAAATACTTTATCCATTTGTTGTAAAAATTCAAACACGTCTTTTGGCTCTGAGCACTATGCGACTTAACTTCTGAGGTCATCAGTCGCCTAGAACTTAGAACTAATTAAACCTAACTAACCTAAGGACATCACCCACATCCATGCCCGAGGCAGGATTCGAACCTGCGACCGGAGCGGTCACGCGGTTCCAGACTGAAGCGCCTTTAACCGCACGGCCACACCGGCCGGCTCAAACACGTCTTTTATAAAACCTCATGCACTGCTTACATTGTAGGATTTAAGGGAAAAGTATTTATATTCAGATAAAATTATCGGTAAGACGCAATATTCCTCGTACAAAGAGTAAATTAATCATTATTTCATAGGCATAAACTGGCTTGGAATAACGTTCATCACTTATTCTTAATTTAGCCATAAACTGATGCCAATGATCCTACGTATGTTACGAAATAGTACCATAACATACTTTTACATTATCCTGGCTGAAAATATCCCACTGAGAACTATAGCTGCTGACTATGATCCTTTCTAGTTTTTGAAGTTTTTTGTAACTTAATAGCATTGCAATAAAACTAATTTGTTGATGTGGATGAGCTTGATTGTAAAACAATTCAGAAAGCGATAGTAACCTCCCCTCTGCAATTTCGCAGCCTAGTGGCAGTCATAATTATTACAAGCCAGCGCAGGCTGATGACTGTCATTAGCACAAGACCACACTTCTTTCTTCTATTATTCTAATGGATTACCGTATCCCCTATCAGGTATGTTTTATGTATCTATCCTTAAAACCTTGGCCATATTACACAGTGACCAAGAAAAGCTTACGAAAATTCAACACGTCGATACCAACTACGCAGTCATGTCATAGCTAGACAACTTACCGAACACTTGAGTCAGAAATGAATTTCTTTATGGATGCTCGGAGATACGGTGGTTAGACGATGAACATCAGAAGCAGGTAAGTTACTCTGGAAATGATATTGAGTTTTCGATACCGCTTAAACAGGATAAACGACGCAAGTAGTACGACAAAACAAACTAGCCAATACTTCGGTACTACACACTGAATACTACTCTGAGGTGGAAGTAAGTCCTTTCAGAAATATTCTCTTCAAATGTCACAAGAGTGCATTAACTGTTTTGTGAGCGGCTTGTGCCACGAATGCCTGTAAATATTTTCTTTACAGATGCAGCACCTATACCCTCTTACACGCAATTTAATTGGAAAGGCTATACAGACACAACACTAAGCACACCGGTTTCTCTACAACAGCTTACTGGAGTTCTGTTTCTCTCCAAGGAGAAACAAGCAGGAGAGAACGGTTTTCATCTTGAATAGGTTTTCAGTAGTATTTGCACAAGCGATGTTCTAGAGTGGAACAGTAGAGAAATAGTTTAAGGGTGGTTCGATGAATCCTCTGACAGGTAATTAATTGTGATTTGCCGTGTAATCATGTGGATATAGATGTAGACTACAGACACCAATCAGAACTGAAGAATTACATGTTACTCCGGACAGTGGATTGCGAACTAGACGCTCCACATATTTTCCTTACTGTTGACACTCGTAAGTGCTTTTATTAGAATTAGAATCGAAAATTCCTTTAACGTGGCAGTAGGTATTTTATATGACTGGAGTATGAGTACAAGTAAGCTACTAGGTATTTATCTCTTGAATATTTATCTCTTGAACGGGCTGGTAACTGCTCTGAAAAGGAAACTGTGCACTTATCAGGTCTTTGACACAATTTGAATCTCTTAGAGTTTAAATGCAACGTGACCCCTTATGTAAAGATGGGCAACTAATTCTACAAAATGGCGAAACCAAATATTTAAAATTAATTGGCAATGCAAATTGTTATGATAAATTTCACATAGAGACTTCATATATATTACATACGTGTCATAGGAAAGATATAGAATGAGAAATGCTTCCGAGTCTCTAACATTGAATGATACACACGACATTTCTCTCCAGAGTCTTGGTTGGAAAAGAGTGGGTGGAAAGAGGTTGCCAGACAAGTAATTGTTAGCGCATTGACTTTCCACCCTGTTTTTGCTACGTGCGGGTCAATTAAAGGGCAGTCGTAACGTTTGAGTACACCATGCGATACCTCCAGTTTAACACCGTTGTGAGACTTCGTCTGTTAACGATCAACTAGCAACTCACGTTTAGCGCTCTCTCTAACGATTACAAGTGAATACTTTACAAAGTTTCCTTCACGCAGTACGGAGCAATGGAAGTGATTTTCTTCTAGTATTTCGCTAATTATACGCTGCTGTGCTGATGAAATCAAATGTCGCGAGTGACTGTAATTGGGTACGTTGCGACATGTTCTTCGACCGGACGCCTTAAAAGGAAGTTAGACACGAAAACGATCGACCTGTACGAGCAACATCGCTTTCACCTGCAATGATTTACAGAAACTGCAGAAAGCTCAAAGCAAGAATACCAGTCAGGTATTTGAACCTCGCTCTTCCGGTATTCAAGTTTATTACCGTAGCTACCACGCTACTTTGTATGGCGGACGTTAAGTCGAAGGTCCGCTCCCTAGTACGCTAAATATTTCCATTAATTATTTACATTACACTTTATCAGCATAGAAAGATGTCTTCATTAAATAAAATCACTGTAACTGTCCAACGCTAATTACAACTCTAATGTCCGTTTAGTATAGTTCTCTGCAATAAGTACAAGAACAAAACAGTCACATAATCTCAAAATTTTTCATCAGGAGACACAGTACATGGACACCAGCACGCGGATCTGGGGATGCTGCACAAAGAGATATGGCGACATCTCTCAACACATCAAGCACGTTCGTGAAATCGTCGGAGCTACTGGTAGGGACAATATGAGCATTAGAAGTCGTATATAAAACTACGTAAAGCCGAAACATGGGAAACAGATTATCGCATTTGTAATGTTTCAATTAGTGTAGTAAAATATCTTTGGTAGTCCGTTATCGGTCTAACACGGCCACTACGCTATTACACAAGATGCAAAAGCATGTAAAAAGCAACTGTGAGAATGGATGATTTTATCGCTAATGAACTGCTACCACGTACTTTAGAATAGCGTAGTCCTTCCTCATGGCTACAGAGTGGAAGAGTGCGGATATCGGTTCTGTCCCGGTTAGAGTGAATCTATCCCTCCTGCGCATCATATCCGGAACTACCTATTTAATTCAACTCTTCTTCCAAGTACTTTGTTGCCTCTGTTACAATTACAATGTTATCGGTAAATCTCAAAGTTCTTATTTCTCCTCCCTGAACTTAAATTCCGTGTCAAAAACTCCTTTTTTTCCTTTACAGCTAGTTTCGGAGATACGCTACAACCAGGTCTTACTCTTTCTCAACTGCTGCTTCCCTTTCATGTCTTCGACTCTGATAACACCTGTCTTGGTTCCGTATAAGACCGTGTATTTTATACCTACTACACACCAAATTTTGAAGTGTTTCCCCTAGCCAACATTATCAAAAAAATTTCTAGATCAGAAAACGTTGTAAACATAGTGTTGCCTTTCTGCAACTTATCTTTTAAAGCTAGTCTTAGGATCAATTTTGCCTATCGTCTTCTTACTGGGCCTTGTCTTATTGCCTCTTTGAGCGTCTGTTGCCTTCACTATATCATATCTCTAGGATATCTGTTCGTCTCCTATTATACTTTTTTCCGATTTTTCAGTCACCGAACTGCCTAATGCTACTTTGGATACTCTCAACAACCTCGTGTTCTTTCAGTTTATCCAGATGTTATCTCCTTAATTACTCACTTTTCCGTGATTTCTGAGTTTCCATCAGTTCATAACTAACATTTATTTGGTGAAGCTGCACCTCTGCCTATAAATATATTCTGTAGTTTAAAATTTAGTTTGGAGATCTCTTTCTTATCGTTATGTTATTTACGTAATACCGTCCTCTTTCTCGAAGTCTCTTATGACTCTTCAATTAAATACCATTAGAAATGATATAGTTATGTTCTGTGCAAAATTCTACCAGATAGCTTCCCCAGGACAAGTTTTCTTAACATTTTTCCTTCTCATCTTATTTCTAATCTTGAAATCAAGGCTCCATCACAATTCGTCTACTATAACTGTATTCGAAACAGGTTATGAGATGAACATTAACAGAAGAGAAACAAGGTGATTTTTAGGGAATTTGATTAAGAAATAAGACACCGAAAGTAGTAGAGTTTTCCTGTAGGCACCAAAAAAAAAACATAATGGCCAAGACAGAGATGAAATCAGATGCAGACTGCCTACAGCAAGAAAAGTATTACTGAAAAAGAGGAGTCTATTAGCATCTAATATAAATTTGACTCTCTCCGTCCGGACAGGTCTCAGAAGGCCCAACGGCACCGACCGACCGCCGTGTTATTTTCTGATTCCAGGCATTTCTGGATGCGGACGTGGTCAGCACACCGCTCTCCAGGACGTTCTGAGTTTTCGTGGCTGGAGCCGTTACTTCTCAGTTGGCCTCGCAATGGCTGAGTGCACCCGCTTGCCAACAGTACTCGATAGACCCTAATGGTCATCCATCCAAGTGCTAGCCAAGCTCGACAGCTCCTGATTTCGGTGCTCTAACAAGAACTGGTGTTATCACTGTGGCGAGGCCGTTGGAAAATGTAAATTGAAGCGTCGGTAAGGCTCTTAAGAAGGTATTTGTCTAGAGTGTGTGTCCGTGTAGAATTGAAATATGGACGAAAAGCAGTTGAGACGAAAAGAGAATAGAAGCTTTAGAAATGTGATGCAACATTAGAATGCTGAGATTAGACGGGTAGAATGCGTAAGTAAAGGGGAGACAGAATATCGAACAGGGAGAAAAGAAATGTAATGCACAATCTGACTAAAAGATGGGATCATTTGATAGGACACATTCTGAGGCATCAAGAAGCCATTTGGTAAGGGAATTTAAGCCTATGTATGTAAAAATTATAGAGGGATACCAACAGATATACATAAAAAGGTATAGGTTGCCGGAGTTACTCGGAGGTGAAGATAGGTATATAAGATGCACTAGCGTTGAGACTTGCATCATACCAGTCATCGGACTGAAGACTACAAGAACGACAGTCACTGTCGAAATAAAGTTTTAGCAGTAAAACTCGAAAGATTCTCTCTGTGGGAATACAGTTCCATCTGACGCTATGCGTGGCTTCCAGGATATTGCAGTCTGAAGGGTCTTGCTTGACTATAGTCAGTAGACATTCTCAAAGAGATTGTCAACAGTTATATCATTGTTGATGCATTCCACGTTAAGGTCGGTGGAAGCGCATGTAACGGGCATTCGGCTGACAACTAACCTATTCACCACTAGGACGTAGCCCCGCTTGTATTGATTCTTGCATCAACCCTCGAATCGAGCAGGTTATTGGTTATTTGTTTTGGTTAGATCAGGTCAGTGTAGACTAATCATCAGTGATAGAAAATCTGCGATCCTGCTGCATATAACCATTTGTTTGTGAATCATATTTATAAGTACTGTGAGTTGACACAGCTTCTCTTGAGAAGCTACTTACTTTAAATTTCGTCAATATTCTTTAGCCTCAACTAATGTATTTTGTGCATGTCTGTGTATTTATCAGTCAGCCTTTGTTATGGATAAGAACTGTGACTGCTGTGTTCAAATGCAAGCCAAGTTGATTACCCTTCGCTCACAGCTCCAGGTGGCGTTGGCTTCGGTCACACAGCTCAAGCCTGTTGCCAATGGGCATCACTGTGGTAGGCCAGATGGGGCGATCCGAGGGATGCCCAGCACGATCTACGTACTACCGTGGCCAACCCAGTAATGCCCGCACTGAGGTTGATCGTTCGCCCAGGTTCGATTGGGATGTCGTTCCAAGGCAGCGAAAGACTTTCCGAGGAGCCGATCGGAAAGTCTCACTGGTTCGTCTAACAACAGCTTTCTGGCTCTATCTGTGACTGATGAAGTCCCTGAGTCAGATGAAGTCGCTCGAGCTTTTCCAGAAGAATCCTCTGGCCTACCAGGTCAGGACATTCACAGAGGGTGGAATTACTCGTAGTTGGGAGCTCCAATGTTTGGCCAATATTGATGCTCCTTACGGGCACAGCTGCGAAGGAGGGGAAAGAACCCAACGAGTACGCTGTGTGCGTAATAGAAGAAGTCATTCCACTCATGTAACAGATGCTTTCGTGTGCCACGAAGATACAAGGTGAAGTCAACTGCAGGTCGTGGCTCATGTTGGTACAAACGGCGTCTGTCGCTTTAGATCGAAAGAGATTCTCTCTGGTTTCGGGTGACTAGCAGATTTTATAGAGAGTACCAGTCTCGCTTGCGCGATGAAGGTGCAACTCACCATCTGTAGTATCGTCGACATAACCGACTTTGGTCCTTTGGTGCAGAGTCGAGTATAGGACCTGAATCCGAAGCTCAGACTACTCTGCGACCGTTTAGATTGCAGATTCTTCGACTTTTGCCATATGGTAGGGGGTTTCCAGGTTCTGCTAAATGGATCAAGGGTTCTCTATATGCAGGAAGCAGCTACGCGGGTAGCGGGGGCTGTGTGGAGGAGTGTGGGCTGCTTTTTACGTTAGACGGCCTCGGGAATGTGCAGAAGGGGCTTCACTTTCAAAGGGTGGAGGACTAACACAAGAAGGGGTAGAATGGGAACAATAAATATTGTAGCTGTTAAGTGCCGTAGCTGTTGGAAAAGAACCAGAGCGCCAAGAGCTAACAGAAAAAGAAAACACTGAACCCCAAACCGCTATCGGTATGGAAAGCTGGCTAAAGTTGGAAATAAGTTCAGTCGAAATTTTTGCAGGGGACCTAACCATGTTCAGAAAGAATAGATTAAATACAGTTCGTGGCGGAAGGATTATTGCTGTCAGAGATAGTTTACCTTGTAATGAAATTAAAATTAATTGAACCTGTGTAGTATGGGTAGAGGCTGTTTTGACAACCTGAGTAAATTAACAATTGATTCCTTTTTTCGTCCCCCGCCCGCCCCCTCCCCACCGATTCCGATGCTTCAGTTGCTGGACACTTCAAAGAAAAATTGAGTGCCATTTCAAACAGGTCTTTCTCTCATACAATTATCGTTCGTGGTAACTTCAAGCTACTTTCGACACGTTGGCGAAAATACATGTTTAAAGTCGGTGGCAGACATAAAACATCGTCCTAAATCGTACTGAATGCATTCTCAGAAAATTATTTTGAACAACTTGTTCAGGAGCCCACTCGAAGTGTAAATGGTTGCGTAAACATACTTTAACTCTTATTGACAAATAGTTCTGACCAAATAATGGGGATCCTAATAGATACGGGGATTAGTGACCACAAGGTTGTTGTAGTGAGACTGAATACCGTGACATCTAAATCCAATAAAAATAAAAGCAAGATGCTTGTATTTTGAGAAGCAGATAAAAATTCGCTGGACACCTTCTTTACAGGCAGTCTCCACTCCGTGCAATCTGACTGTATAAGCGTAGACCAGATGTGGTTTAGATTCAAAGAAGTAGTATCGTCGGCAGTTGAGAGATATGTACCAAATAAATTGATGAAATTAGGTATTGATCCCGTTTGTTACATAGAACAGGCCAGAACTTAAACAACGAGAAAAGCATGAGCCGAGCGGTCTAGGGCGCTGCAGTCATGGACTGTGCGGCTGGTCCCGGCGGAGGTTCGAGTCCTCCCTCGGGCATGGTTGCGTGTGTTTGTTCTTAGGAAAATTTAGGTTAAATAGTATGGAACCTTAGGGACTGATGACCTTAGCAGTTAAGTCCCATAAGATTTCACACACATTTGAACATTTTTGAGAAAAGCATGACAAATTTAACGCAAAATACCCAAGATCGCGAAATTTTACGCAAGTTCGAAATAAAGCGTGGACTTCAATACGAGGTGCTTTTAATAGTTTCCACAACCAAAATCTGTCTCGAAATCTGGCAGAAAACTCAGATTCCGGTCATATGTAACGTACAACACTAGCAAGATGCAATCAATACTTTCCCTGGATGATAACAATGTTGATGTTACAGATGACAGCGCCACAAAAGCAGCGTTACTAAACACGTTTCTATGACATTCCTTCACAAAAGAAGACGAAGAACATATTCAACAATTCAAAGCAAGAGCAGCTGGCAATATAACTTATAAGCAGTTATCCTTGGTGTTGTGAAGCAGCTTAAAACACTTACGAGGGCAAAGCCTCAAGTCGACATAGTATATTAGTCAGGTTCCTTTCAGACTGTGCTGATACAGCAGCTCCACACTTAGCAGTCATATACAACCGCTCGCTTGTAGAATTATCCGTACCCGGAGACTGGAAAGTTGCACAAGCCACAACCGTACCAAAGAGTGGAAATAGGAGTAATCCGGTGTATTACAGATCCATGTCAATAGCCTCGAATTGCAGTAAGATTTTGGAACGTATACTGTACTCGAAGAAGCCGGACAGTGTGGTCGAGCGGTTCTAGGCGCTTCAGTCTGGATCCGAGCGCCGCTACGGTCGCAGGTTCGAATCCTGCCTCGGGCATGGATGTGTGTGATGTCTTTAGGTTAGTTGGGTTTAAGTAGTTCTAAGTTCTAGGGGACTGATGACTACATGTTCGGTCCCATAGTGCTCAGAGCCATTTGAACGATTTTTTTTGTACTCGAAGATTATGAATCGCCTCGAAGAAAAATATTTATTGACAAATAGCCAACAGGGATTCAGAAAATATCGTTGTTGTGGAACACAACTAGCTCTTTATTCTATGAAGTAATTAACGCTATCGACGAGGGGCATAAAATTGATAAAATTGATTCCTTATATTTAGATTTCCAGAATTTTATTGCCACAGTTCCTCACAAGTGACCTCATCAGGTGATCAAAACGAACTGCAAAATGATTAAGATATGATATCTGTATGGTGCAAGAAGTGTCAGTTGACTCTAAGTAATGAAAAGTGTGGAGTCGTGCACATGAGCACAGAAAAAAAAAATGTTAAATTTCAGTTACACAAATCTAGAAGCTGTAAACTCAAATAAATACTTAGAGATTACAATTACGAATAACTTACTCTCGAAAGATCACATAGACAGTGTTGTGGGGGAGGCAAACCAGCGACTGAGATATGTTGGCAAAACACGTAGAAATTGTAACAGGTTTGCTAAAAAGAATACTTCCACTACACTTGTCCATCCTTTTCTGGAGTACTGCTGTGCGGTGTGGGATACGCATCAGATGGGATTGATGGAGCACATCAAACATTTCAAAGAAGCGTAGCTCGTTTTGTATTGTCGCGAAATAAGGGAGAGAGCAAAGAAGCGTAGCTCGTTTTGTATTGTCGCGAAATAGGGGAGAGAGTGCCACTAATATGATACACGAATTGAGATGGCATTCATGAAAACAAAGGCGTTTTTCGCTGCGGCAGGACTTTCTCATGAATTTTCAATCACCAACTTTCTCCTCAGGGTGTGAAGCTATTCTGTTAGCGCCCTCCTACATTTGGAGAAATAATCATATACTCTCGAAAGATCACATAGATAGTGTTGTGGGGGAGGCAAACCAGCGACTGAGATATGTTGGCAAAACACGTAGAAATTGTAACAGGTTTACTAAAAAGAATACTTCCACTACACTTGTCCATCCTTTTCTGGAGTACTGCTGTGCGGTGTGGGATACGCATCAGATGGGATTGATGGAGCACATCAAACATTTCAAAGAAGCGTAGCTCGTTTTGTATTGTCGCGAAATAAGGGAGAGAGCAAAGAAGCGTAGCTCGTTTTGTATTGTCGCGAAATAGGGGAGAGAGTGCCACTAATATGATACACGAATTGAGATGGCATTCATGAAAACAAAGGCGTTTTTCGCTGCGGCAGGACTTTCTCATGAATTTTCAATCACCAACTTTCTCCTCAGGGTGTGAAGCTATTCTGTTAGCGCCCTCCTACATTTGGAGAAATAATCATAATAATAAAATAATAAAAATCAGAGCTCGCACCAAAAGATTTAAGCATTTGTTTTTCTTTCACGCTTTTCGAGAGTGTTGAACTCTCTGCCAGGCAGTTGACTGTGAATTGCAGAGTAGTCGTGTAGTTGTAAATGAAGCTGTGGACATAGTCTTGGAGTTGAACCCTGCATGCCGTCTGTATAGTGTCTCCAGACAGTGTAAGATAATTGTTAGTAAGACTTCCTGTATTTCATTGACCAGAATCGAGTCCCTACTTACTTTTTTTTTCCATTCAAGATTAATGAGGAATATCTAAACGGCACGACAAGGATAGTGGTGAAAGATATAAAACATTTAACATCAGAAAATTTCTTGGCATTATTGTCATTTATCATTCTGACTTATGTTCACAGAAGCATTTATCATGAAATATAATTAAATAAAAAATGTCGTACTTTATCAATATAAAGGCAGGAATGAAGACTGGAGTTGAACGCAACGTTGACAAAGACGTCTTAGGAGACCGCACAGCAGCTAGGCCGCCAAGGGAAAGGTATATGGCGCCTGTGGTGACTCTTTGAACGAAGCGTTCTGCTTTCAGTGATTTCAAGTGTTTTAGGGACACCACTGAAACAGAAATTAGAAGTAGTCCACACTCTTCATGAGTACAAGACGATTCCTGTAGACAGAGCGCGACCACCTCATCAAAATAACACTTGAAGGTGGAGAAAGCATACCCTAAACAGATTGTGCAACATGAGTACAGGAATCGCTCAATCATAATACTGACATACACTGATGCTGACCATGGCCAGCTGCAGACATTTTCATGCTAAACGGCCTCCAGATATACCCATCCAAACTGTTTTCAAAGGTCTCTTTCCCATCTTGAGGTGGTTATTTCTGAGCTTTTGCAGTCTCGCAAAGAATTTTCTTTATCTACTAAGTATCCATTGGTATGGTTAATTACCTCGCCCATCTAGCTTCTGCTTTCATTAAACTCATAATTACTTCTTCACTCCAGGTTCTTCCTTGATCAACTTGCTTGTTTTCCTGTCTCCCTCTTCGTAATTACAATCATGAATCCTCCCAATACTCGGTGAGCCTTCGGTGACATGCACTGATTCTAAACGTTCTCTATAAGCTTAAGGAGACATGTGAACCTAAATTCTGAAAAGGATTTGTGAATTACGATTTGAGATATATAAAAATGAGTGTCAGAAAGTTAGTGAAGTATAGCATTAATCGTGCTGAATTCCTTTACCTTCAAGCTTCTTCTTTACATTCGTTTCAGTACTTACTGATTCATTCATAAATCTGTATTAATTACATTTCTATCCTCTTGTTTCATCAAATATAACACTTTATTTTTGTTGCCAGAGGTTACTATGGAGATAAATTAATTTTACATACGTGAATATATGACTGATTAAAAATTATATCTACCTAGCAACTGAACTCTATATTTAATCCCGCATTACGTATTTGGGCACATTGTCGTATAGTTTCGTAATTAGTTACTGATTGAAGAATTATCTTCTATTATAAAGGAAGTAGTGAAATTTGAACAGTTCGATGGTGCCTGAAAGCAAATGAACAAAAAATATTATAATGGCTGTAAGATCCACTAGAAACAGCGTCATTATTAATACAAGAATTTGAATCATTGCTAAACAAGTGATATATAGTTCCCCCCAATAGCATGGACTTCTTTGTTTATAAACTAGTTACCCCTGGAGTTTCTTCTGTCGGATTTCTAGATGTCTGGCATTATTAGTATTTACTGCATAATAATAAACGTCTAGACTCACAAAAATGTAGCCCTTAGGCAAAAAGCTTTCAGTAGAACCCAAACCAAACACTTGAGTAAGGCAACAATAAACTGGAGCAAAGGTGATCATTGACAGATGCTGGAAACCGGCAGTGTTGCCAATATACACAATATATCCTGAACAGAATCGCTGGAAGCAAAAATTTTCCAGTTGTGTTGCTAAATACTAAAGGTATTCTAAAATTTATTTAACGGGGATTTCGCAGCATACTCGTCCATGACGCTAAATTTAGTATTTAATGGTAATGTATCATTCTAAGTCCGTTACAGTATACATAAATGTTATAAGGATTGAACATAGAATTTAATAAAACAATTAAAAATTACTGTTTTACTGTCATTGGAAATTACCCTCTGTGGTCGCTTCGAGAATGGTGTATATGTATCATTCGAATGGTTACAGGGTACTCGCTTATCTATTTCTGATAATTTAGTCAACGTATTGCGTGTAACAAATGCTTTAGTTCGCATCAACATAAACAAGCGAAAAAAGGAAAATCTTCGCAGAAGTAGAAGTATGATAAAGTACGTTCATTACTCTAATTGCTTAGAATCAAGCGTTTACTGCGAAGATCTCCAACCTAAAAGCGGAGATCGATCTTCGAGCGACAGTAATCGAGCCAAGACTTACAACGCAACAAACGAAGGCGTTATATGGACGTCCTTCTCTATGTACTGGAAACTTTTAAGGGAAACTTTTAAGTTCTAATGCTCGTTCCTATCAGAGAATTGTCACGAAAGCGCACGGTAATACTTTTTCTTCCCTCGATACATGTTTTCTACAAGTACCTGGAGACCGTGTCTCAGTGAAGAAGTCAATGTGCATCCTACAGTCTCAAACAGCGAATATTTCCGAACTCTCCCTCTGTTAGTGCATTTTATAATTGCAGTTTGAGTGCAAAAATAGCCTTTAGACCATAGGAGGAATCTAGCTCGTTCTCGTGAGATAAGATAGTCTGAAAGACAAGCGAAAATGTTCGTTTTTCTTTTAAGAATAGAGAAACTGGCAATGCTTCGCAGTTGTTAGATATATGTGGGACTTGGATATACATCTTAGTCTCCTTCCCTTTCTTCTCTGCCAATCTTCTCCACCCCCTTTGTTTGTCCATCTCCTACTCCTTCACCTTCTCTCTGTGCACCTCCTCCTATCTCTATATGTACTGCTGCCTGGCCCCCCCTCTGTCTCTCCTCTTATCCTTCCCCCTGACCTTGAGCCTTGTTTATTGTTTTACAAAGGAAATCTTAATTGGGAACCGAGGTTCCTTAAGACCAATGGATCAGTTGTGATAATTGATATGACGGGTGTTCAAAAAAATGGCTCTGAGCACTATGGGACTCAACTGCTGAGGTCATTAGTCCCCTAGAACTTAGAACTAGTTAAACCTAACTAACCTAAGGACATCACAAACATCCATGCCCGAGGCAGGATTCGAACCTGCGACCGTAGCGGTCTTGCGGTTCCAGACTGCAGCGCCTTTAACCGCACGGCCACTTCGGCCGGCTTATGACGGGTGTGAGAGACACTTCACCAGTGGTTGTATCTGTGAGGACAGCAGCTTCAGAAGTTGTATTACATACAGTTTTAGTGTGTTTGGTTAGGATTACAAAGTTTCAGACGGTTCAGATTCCGTAGTAGTATTCTAAGCATAAGCTGAATAGACATAGATAGAACTCTTATGTTTTCTGTAAAACCGTTGCTAAGGAAGAAAATGAAGCAGTACATTGTTGTGAATACAATTTTTATTTGAAAATATGCGTAAGGAAAAAGATTCTATATGGGAGAAACAATTTGTGTAGTGATTTACATGCCCTCCTATTGTAATTAAAACCGCCAGTGAGAAAGAAATCGAAACTGCACATTTTAACAGGAAACATAGCAATTTCCTTCTCGCTGTCGGTTGTAGAAAACCTGTGCATTGTTGTTTGAAAAATATAAAGCCTAGGTACATTCGAATATACGTCAGAGTATCATGTACAAATCTGAAGTAAATTTGTCAAGAAAGTTTCGAGGTTTTCGGTAAAAACATTCCACTTTATATATTACATATATATTTGTATATTAAATATATTATAAACACATTTCTTATGCCTGTTCAAACGTTCTTTAGAGTATTGTGTAAAAATTTGAAGTAAATCGATCCAGCACTTTTCGTGATTTTTTGGTAACAACCTTTCTCCTTTACGTCTTAAATATACTTTTATAGATTAAATGTAGAAAAGAACTGAAGCAAATTGGTCAAGAACTTTTCGAGACTTTAGGAAGCCAAGTTTCTCCTTGATATATTACATACACAATTATATGTTATATACAGAAAGAAATATGTAGCATACGTTCACCCGAACCTTCAATAAATATCGTATAAGAATTTGAACTCAGTCGGTCAAGAGCTTTTCGATATTTTTTTATAAGTACATTTTCCTTTATATACGTAGTACACATGCACTGCTGCCCCCCCCCCCCCCCTCTGTCTCTCCTCTTATTCTTCCTTATGTTTAAAAAATATAAAAATATATGCTGTATGTCTGTCTGAACGTTCATTAGAGTATTAAATAATAACGTGAAGAAAATCGGTCAAGTACTTTTCGAAATTTTTGGTAACGACGTTTAACACCGATTTGTCTTAATGTAGTAGATCTATCCAGACATGAATCAAGCTTCGCCATAACAGTTTTCCTTCCACCAGAAGTTCTCTTCTACACTCCTAACAATACCCTACGTTGTGGCTGCGCCATATCTCCACAATGTTTCTTCCATGAGTCCTAGTCTCACAACGCATGGAGAAGAACTTCTGTAATAGCGACCAGTGCCTGGATAACTCACAGCGAAGAAAAATAAGAAACTGAAAAAAAGAAAAAAATTGGTAAGGGTATTGCCCAGAAAAGGAAAGATTCTGGGTTTGGGTCCCTGTCCGGCACACATTTTTAATAGCGTAGCTACTTTAGAATCAGCGTACATCCCGCTGTAGGGGAGTTGCAGGTATGTTATGGCTTAATTGACGGTATCAAATGACAGATAATCCCAGTAAGGCAGAAACAGCCCCCGATGTCCGAGTCCCACGGGCTCACTGGTTGCGAAGACACGCGCGGACTGGTGTTGACTGTGTTCTCCAAAAACAGTGCGAAGAGCCGCGTAGTGGTGGCGGCACGGCCTTCTTTATCGTTCCCATTAGCCGCTCTCTGCCAGTGTTTGCGCTCGCATTCAGCGACTGAACTACAAGTGCTAAGCAAATATGCCGCATTCTCGCGGGCCATTCGCAATATCGCTTAAGCACCTTCATTCTCGTGTCCCTCCCGCAGTCTGGAACGCGAGGAGGAAGTGATGGGCATGGCACGTGTCTGTAATCCACTAGCAAACACCGGTTGCTCTCAGTTGCTTCTAAATTTCTTCTCTACATCTTCAACATTTCCGTGTTTCTCAAGTATCACAAACTTCCCTGGGTTCATTCATCTCAGACTGATTCTCACTTGAAGACGTTCATAATTCGGGACAATTTCAGCTATCTTCAGGCGAAGGGGAGTACTGCACCAATATTAGGGGCCTGTCAGGCGTTTGTGTACCTTTTAGATAGCTTCACACACACACACACACACACACACACACACACATCTCAAGACAGTCGTGTGAATCTGTACCTTTCATGACGCTGCAAAAGCTGAAAAAGTATGTTCGTTTAGCTGAAACTCGTTGATAATTAATAGTGACTTTGAGTCTTTATCCGAGGTTAAGCATATCGTAGTCTACTACACTGCATTGCATGCATCATAAACAGCAAAATATAGGTGACGAGCAGCGGTCTGCAGAACCTACCAATTTACCACTCTAATGTCAGAAAGGTACAGCAACTGCGAATACATTTCACCGCATTTTGTTGACATTAAAAATAAATTTTTATAAGGTAGCTGAATGGTGTTACGAGGAATCAGTTTCCGGCCTCTGTGGGGTTCGTACATGAGACTGACACATTTCTAAAGAACGTATGGTAGCTCACAGATTTTGAGCAGGAAGTTCACGCTTATTTCCGTTTTTGTAAACTCAGAATGAGGAATCAATCACATATATGTCTGTGTGTGTGTGTGTGTGTGTGTGTGTGTGTGTGTGTGTGTGTGTGAGAGAGAGAGAGAGAGAGAGAGAGAGAGAGAGAGAGAGGGAGGGACAGAGTGAGAGACAGAGCTGAAATTGAGCACAGTGAATTCGTGTCGTTGAAGCAACACTACTTCTTGTATTGAAAAAAATCATATAAGGAAGAATTAATTGTGCGCACAAGTTGACAGAAAGATCTACGAACTTGGTCAGAGCTACAACGTCTTAAGTTGGACGATAGTTCATCTATATCTACATCTACATGGATACTCTGCAAATCACATTTTAGTGCCTGGCAGAGGGTTCATCGAACCACCTTCACAACAGTTCTCTATTATTCCAATCTCGAACAGCGCACGGGAAAAACCAATACCTATATCTTTCCGTGCGAGCTCTGATTTCTCTTATTTTATTATGATGATCGTTTCTCCCTACGTTAGTCGGCGTTAAAAAAATATTTCCGTATTCGGAGGAGAAATTTGGTGATTGAAATTTCGTGAGAAGATATGACAGCAACGAAAGGCGCCTTTGTTTCAGTGGTGTCCACCCCAAATCCAGCATCAAGTCAGTGACACTCTACTTTATTTCGCGATAGTACAAAACAAACTGCTCTTCTTTGAACTTTCTCAATGCACTCCGTTAGTCCTATCTGGTGAGGACCCCAGACCGCGCAGCAGTACTCCAAAAGAGGAAGGACAAGCATAGTGTAGGCTGTCTCTTTAGTAGATCTGTTACATTTTCTAAGTGTTCTGCCAATAAAACGAAGTCTTTGGTTTGCCTTCCCCACAACATTTTTATGTGTTCTTTACAATTTAAATTGTTCGTAATTGTCATTCCTAGGTATCCAGTTGAATTTACGGCCTTTACATTTGACTAACTTATCGTCTAACCGAAGTTTAATGAATTCCTTTCAGCACTCATGTGGCCGACCTCTCACTTTTCATCATTTAGAGTCAATTGTCAAGTTACGCACGGTTCAGATACCCTTTCTAAATCATTTTACAATTTGTTTTGACCTTCTGATCTGTTTACTAGACAATTAACGACAGCATCATCTGCAAACTAACTAAGGCGGCTGCTCAGATTGTCTGTCAAACCGTTTATACAGATAAGGAACAGCAGAGGACCTATAACACTACCATGGGAACGCCAGAAATCACTTCTTTTTTACTCGATGACTTTCCGACAACTACTACGAACTGTGGCTTATCTGACAGGAGATCACGAATCTAGTCACATAACTGAGAACATAATCGAGCGATTTCACTACAAGCCGCTTGTGTGGTGCAGCGTCAAAAGACTGTTGCAAATGTAGAAATATGGAATTAATTTGAAATCCCTTGTCAGTAGCACTCTACACTTAGTGTGTGTGAAGAGCTAGTTGTTTTTCACAAGAACGATGTTTTCTAAATCCATGTTGGCTGTGTGTAAAATTGTAAATTTGTGGTAAGATCTTATGGGACCTAACTGCTTAGGTCATCGGGCACTAAGCTTACACATTACTTAATCTAACTTAAACTAACTTACGCTATGGACAACACACATACCCAAGCCTGAGGGAGGACTCGAACCTCCGCCAGGAGGAGCCGCAGGCTGTGTGTCAATAGATCGTTGTCGTCTAGGCAATTCGTAACTTTCGAACACAATACATGTTTCAAAATTCTGTTGCTTATTGACGTTAATGCTATGGGCCTGTAATTTAGTATGTTACTCCTACTGCTTTCCTTGAATATTGACGTGACCTGTGGAACTTTCGATTCTTTGGGTACGAAACTTTCGTAGAGGAAGTGGTTGTATATGATTGTTAAGTATGGAGCTATTGCATCAGAATACTCTGAAAAGAACCTAACTGGTATGCAGTCAGAACCAGAAGACTTGCTTTTATTAAGTGATTTAAGTTGCTTCACTACTCCGTGGATATTTGTTTCTAGGTTACTCATGTTGGCAGCTCTTCTCGATTTGAATTCTGGAATATTTATTTCGTCTTCTTTATTTCGCCGCCTTAGTGAATGAATTTAGAAAGGATGTGTTTGGTAACTGACCTTTCGCAGCACTGTCATCGATAGTATTTCTGTTGCTATCGCGCATTGAAGGTATTAGCTGCGTCAGCCGCTACCATAGTTAACACACGACAAGAATCTCTTTGGACTTTTGCCAGGTTTTGAAAAAAAGTTTCTTTGTGGAAGCTATTATAAGCATCTCGCATTGATGTCCTCGCCAAATTTCGCTTCTGTAAAAGATCGCCAATAGTGGAAATTTTGCGTTCATTTAAATTTGGCATGCCTTTTTCGTTTTTCCTGCAACCGTGTTCTTACCCGTTTTGCGTACCAAGCGGTATCAGCTCAGTCGTTTCTGTACTTAGGTATATTTAAATGACAATTCGTAAGTAGAGCTATGATGATCCAACTTCAATGTGTACTTAATACCTACGCACTAACGTTTGACACACAATTACGCATCGAACGGAAAGAGCTCCACAATCGCACACAGCTGACTACGAGTGGGACTGTGGACTTCCAAAATCTTTTGCATAGTGAGCAAATGGTAGCTCACACGCAGAGAGACTGATGAATGCATCTCGCTAATAAGGGCATTTTCAATTCGTAAATGTAATTAACAAATATTAAATAAATGGTATGTTCGTTATTTATATGATTCAAATCCATCTCGTTTAATATAAGTCATGGACCTGTAACCCTAGACAACAAACGACCAGAAGATCACTATATCCATGGGAGTTATGGGTTTGGGAAACTACAATATAGGCTTCAATTTTATTATTATTATTATTATTATTATTATTACAGGATTAAATAAAACAATGGTGAATTAAAAGCAACATTTTTCTGTATCCGTGTTATCCTCTGACAATCGTCTCTTTTCAGGACGCCTTCCTTGCGGAAACCACTACGCTCCGTAGTTTTGTTGGTGTGGTCATTCCAAGAACATCATGGTCTGCAACGTTTAGTTCTGCCAGGTAGTTTCCATTCTAAAATTATCTTTGGCAACAGATGCCTATATCACTTCTATAATTTTCTTTCACTTCTGTCACCGTTTCATTTGCCTTCATTCTAGATCATACTTCATCACAAGTCCGTACTCGATTACACATGTCCTGGCGCTCCTTCGCAAATAATCCCTTTCCACAACTGTTAGGCTCCTTTTGAAGTCAGCATTTAAAATCCATAGTTCCGATCATATCATAGCACAGATTTAACCATTAGCCTACCCGCCTTTTTCCTATTGCTGTTGGATATGTGTTTATCGCAACAAAAGAATCCCTACACCCTATGACCTTTCCGTTGTATTATACGCTCCATTTTACTTCCGTGTTAGCCAGTCCACTTTTGTCAGTATATGACCCTAAATACTCTCATTTATACACCTGTCTCATAAACGGTGCTTCATTGATGCGAACTTCAAATGTGGTTTCACAATTCACTGCCAGATATTCGGTAATGTTAAACTCGTCTACAGTCCCCATATATCATATTCCTAATATAGTATCAAGTACTGAGATGGTATTCATGTTCTGCTAGAAAGGCTTGATCATCTGCAAAATTTAACGAAAACACCTGTACATGACCAACAATGTTTCCCATTCGTCCACAACTTTTTATCTACCTTAGCCACATCTACAGAGTTAGTCAAAATGATCTAGACACAAACATCCCCAAAGCTGTGGCTAAGTAACCTTTCTTTCAGGAGTGCTATTTCTGCAAGGTTCGCAGGAGAGCTTCTGTAAAGTTTGGAAGGTAGGAGACGAGGTACTGGCGGAAGTAAGGCTATGAGGACGAGTCGTGAGTCGTGCTTGGATAGCTCAGTTGGTAGAGCACTTGCCCGCGAAAGGTAAAGGTCCCAATTTCGAGTCTCGGTCCGGCACACAGATTTAATCTACCAGGAAGTTTCATATCAGCGCACACTCCGCTGCAGAGTGAAAATCTCATTCTGATATAGACACATTCAAGTGCCTGTAAAAAAGTCTGTATTCAGATAAGGTAGTAGATGGTTAGGTGTATGGTAACAGCAACTTACGAAGTTCTTTTTGTTACAGTGATTTTCATCTACATGGCTGCTAGACCAATGGTGGAGGCATTTTGCATGATGGACTTTTGCAAGAGTGAGTCTGCCACCCCAGTGTGTCGAAAATTCTGGACTTCATTTAACAAGCCCATCACTTACCAGACAACCATTTATGAAGGGGAGTAGACGTTTAAGAGAACAGGAAGTCTTTGTAAAGACAGAAGCAATCGATATCTAAGTAACTCTTAAAACAAATCAAGAAAACATTCTTCCGAATTTCACTAAAGTCAACAGCTCGTACCAGTCACGATCTAGGAATTCCAAAGTCAACTGTCTGGAGAATGCTAAGACGATAACTGTAAGTGAAGCCGCATCGGAATCAGCTGCTCCAAGCGATTACACATGGCGAGAAAGAGATGCGGAAACAGTTTGGCATTGACGTGTTTTTGCGGACTTACTATTGGACCACTTAATCACCCAGAATACCTTGTCTGTTTGTCTAGAACGCCAGATGCTACAGATCACCGAGAAAAAAAAAAAACAAATAAAAAAATCTTCTTCGGTTGCTATTTCAAAATAAAAAATGGTTCAAATGGCTCTGAGCACTATGGGACATAACTGCTGTGGTCATCAGTCCCCTAGAACTTAGAACTACTTAAACCTAACTAACCTAAGGACATCACACACACCCATACCCGAGGCAGGATTCGAACCTGCGACCGTAGCGGTCGCGGGGTTCCGGACTGCAGCACCTAGAACCGCTCGGCCACTGCGGCCGGCGTTGCTGTTTCCATAAATATGATCGTATAATATCTGACCTCAGTGCAGACATTTTTTACCATTACTTGAAAGTGTGTAAACTATTTTGAATAACACTGTACATATATATTGATGAAAAAAGCCATAGGATACCTGTTACTATAGTATCGGGCCTTCTTTTGCCCTGCGTAATGCAGCAACGCGCAGCAACTTAACGTGGCATGGAGTAAGCAAGTCGTTGTAAGTCTTCTGCAAAAACATTGAGACATTCTGCCTCTATAGCCGTCCATAGTTCGGAAAATATTGCCGATACACGATTACGTCCTATAAATGTTAGATGGGTTTCGTGTGGGGCGGCACGTGAGGGCAAATCATTCTCTCGAATTGGCCAAAATATTCTTCAAACCATTTGCGTACATCTGTGGTCCGGTAACATGTTTGGGAACTCTATGAATGGCTGAAAATGATCTGCAAGGAGCTGAACATAACCATTTCCACTCAATGATCGATTTAGTTGGACGAAAGGATCCAGTCCATTTCATGTAAGCAAAGTCCACATCAAAATGGAGCCACCAACAGCTTGCACTGTGCCTTGTTGACAAATTAGGTCCATGGCTTTGTGGAGTCTGCGCGACTCTCTGATCCTACCACCACCTATTAACAACTGAAATCACATCCCGTTTGACCATGCCACAGTGTTCCAGTCGTCTACGTTCCAACCGTCGAGCCCAGGAGAGGCGATGCAGGCGATGTCGTGCTGTCAACAAAGGTATTCGTGTCTGTCGTCGGCTCCCATAGCCCATTAACGACAGATTTCGCCACTCTGTCCTAACGTATACGTTCAGCATACATCCCACATTGATTTTTGAGGTTATTTCAAGCAGCTTTGCTTGTCTGTTAGCACTGAAAACTCTACGCACAACACCGCTGCTCAAACACCGCTGCTCTCGGTCGCTGAGTAAAAGGCCGTTGGCCGCTGCTTAACCCGTGGTGAGATGTAATGCCTGAGATATGGCCTACTCGGCACGCTCTAGACACTGTGGATCTCGGAATACTGAATTCACCAACTATTTCCGAAATGAAATGCGTCTAGCTCCAACTAACATTCTGCGTTCAAAGTCTGTTAATTCCTTTCGTGCCGTCGTAATCACGTCGAAAACCTTTTCACATGAATCACATGAGCACAAATGACAGCATCGCCAATGCACTGCCCCTTTATACTTTGAGTACGCCACGATCCCGGCATCTCTATATGCACATGTCGCAAACCCATGAATTTTGTCACGTCAGAGAAAATTAAACAGGATTGCTAGCGTTAATTACATTTGAAATAAACCGTAGAAGAACGCAGTGAGTGAGATAACATACTACTTCGCGCAGTCGCCTCTAGAGTAATCGACAGTTAATAAAATACTTTCATGCTCATCGACGTCATGTGAACTGTAGACACAAAAGGAAGTTAGCCAGCGGAAGATGGTTCAAATGGCTCTGAGCACTATGGGACTTAACATCTATGGTCATCAGTCCCCTAGAACTTAGAACTACGTAAACCTAACTAACCTAAGGACATCATACAACACCCAGCCATCACGAGGCAGAGAAAATCCCTGACCCCGCCGGGAATCTAACCCGGGAACCCGGAGCCAGCGGAAGAGGCTCACGTTTTCTATAGCGGTTCTACATCTACATCTACATCTACACTGTTACTCTGCCTGGCAGAGGGTTCATCGAACCATTTTCATACTACTTCTCTACCATTCCACTCTCGAATGGCGCGTGGGAAAAAGGAACACCTAAATCTTTGCCTTCGAGCTCTGATTTCTCTTATTTTATTATGGTGATCATTTCTCCCGATGTAGGTGGGTGTCAATAAAATATTTACGCATACGGAAGAGAAAGTTGGTGGTCGAAAATCCGCAAATACTCGTAGATCTCGCTGCAAAGAAAACCGCCTTTGTTTCAGTGCCTGCCACCCCAAATCGCGTATCATATAAGTGAGACTCTCACCCCTATTGCGCGATAACACGAAACGAGCTGCCCTTCTTTGCACTGTATTGATGTCCTCCAACATCCCAGCATTAGTGGGTTTGTTGCATCTTGTACGTGTTCTACCAACAAAGCGCAGTCTTTGTTTCACCTTCCCCACAACATTATCTATGTGGTCTTTCCTATTTAAATTGCTGGTAAATGTAATTACTAGGTATTTAGTCGAATTGACAGCCCTTAGACTTGTGCGATTTATCGTATACCCAAAATTTATCAGATTTCTTTTAGTACTCATGTGGATCACCTCGCACTTTTCTTTGGTGGTAACTGCCACTTTTCGCACCATACTAATATTCTCTCTAGATCATTTTGTAATTGGAATTGATCGTCTGATGATTTTACTAGATGGTAAATTACAGCGTCATCTGCAAAGAATCTCAGGAGGCTGCTCAGATTATCACCTAGATCATTTATATAAACCAAGAACAGCAGAGGGCCAATACACTACCATGCGAAACACCAGATTCACTTCTGTTCTACCCGATGATTTACCGTCACTACGAACTGTGATCTCTCTGAAAGGAAATCACGAATCCAGTCACACAACTGAGACGAAACTCCATATGCACGCAATTTGATTAATAGTCGCTTGCGAGGAACGGTATCAAAAGCCTTCTGGAAATCTATGACCATGGAATCGATCTGAGATCCCTTGTCGACAGCAGTCATTACTTCATGGGAATAAACAGCTATCTGTGTTGCACAAGTACGATATTTTCTGAATCCGTGTTAGTTATGTATCAATAATTGATTTTCATCACGGTGATTCATGTTGTTGTTGCTGTAGTCTTCAGTGCTGAGACTGGTTTCATGCAGCTCTCCATGCTACTCTATCCTGTGCAGGCTTCTTCATCTCCCAGTGCTTACTGCAACCTACATCCTTCTGAATCTGCTTAGTGTATTCATCTCTTGGTCTCCCTCTACGATTTTCACCCTCCACGCTGCCCTCCAATGCTAAATTTGTGATCCCTTGATGCCTCAGAACATGTCCTACCAACCGGTCCCTTCTTCTTGTCAAATTGTGCCACAAACTCCTCTTCTCCCCAATTCTATTCAATACCTCCTCATTAGTTATGTGATCTACCGATCTAATCTTCAGCATTCTTCTGTAGCACCACATTTCAAAAGCTTCTATTCTCTTCTTGTCCAAACTATTTATCGTCCATGTTTCACTTCCATACATGGCTACACTCCATACAAATACTTTCAGAAACGACTTCCTGACAAATCTATACTCGATGTTAACAAATTTCTCTTCTTCAGAAACGCTTTCCTTGCCATTGCCAGTCTACATTTTATATCCTCTCTACTTCGACCATCATCAGTTATTTTGCTCCCAAAATAGCAAAACTCCTTTACTACTTTAAGTGTCTCATTTCCTAATCTAATTCCCTCAGCATCACCCGACTTAATTCGACTACATTCCATTATTATCGTTTTGCTTTTGTTGATGTTCATCTTATATCCTCCTTTCAAGACACTGTCCATTCCGCTCAACTGCTCTTCCAAGTCCTTTGCTGTCTCTGACAGAACTACAATGTCGTCGGCGAACCTCAAAGTTTTTATTTCTTCTCCATGGATTTTAATACCTACTCCGGACTTTTCTTTTGTTTCCTTTACTGCTTGCTCAATTCATAATGCTCCTAAATCCTGCTGGAAATTGAGGTCAGTGATATGGGTCCGAGGGACAACACTGGTTTTTCGTATAGGTGCGTAACGCAGAGAAACCAGTCGTTGTCCAGTCTTTTCTCGACGCTCTTGGCCCTCCCAGTGCGTTTGTCGGCGCCGCCTCCACTGTTAGCACGCGGCGTTGAGTGTGTGTGTAGCCAGCCAGCCAGCCAGCCAGCGGAGGCTGCGGCTGCGGCTGCGGCGCGCTCCCAGGCCCGGCTGAGTGACGGGAGCGCGGAGGCAGCGCCAGATAGCATCGGTCTGTCTGCAGCCCCAACAAATAAACACATCACGCGGCGCCCCGCTCCGGAGCAAAAAAGCGCGCTCAATATTCAATGTAAACATTTACATAAACTTAATTATGTAACACGACCAATAACAGGAGCGGCGGGGCGTGATGTCCAGATTAAGGGGAGCGTGCGCCGGCGGTGGCTCGTGACTGGAATCTCGCGCCCGCCGGCGTCGGAGCGCGGCCGGCGGAGAGGTGTGAACGCCTCCAGCAGGGTATTGTCGCCTGTCAGCCGGAATGTTAGCAGTAGCAATGCGTCACAGCTGTGACGTTCTGACCGGATGTCTTTCTTCACCAAGGGATCATTACTTGACGCAGTTACACTTCATGTAAAAATGACCTATTGCATGCCGTCGGTAGATCCACGAAGCTGTTAATGTACGACAGTTTTAACCTATGAAGGTTGGAGCATGGAGGATATCAAAGCGGACTAGTACTGGCAAAATCGGCATTCCTGTCCAACATAAGTCAGCTGTTATCAAATATACGCCGTATTATGAGGAAGATATTTCTGAGAATGTACGTTTGAAGCATTGTGTGATAGTGAAACTGTATGAGAACCGAGAAAGAAGACAATCGAAGGATTTAAGATGTGGTGCTACAGAAGAATGTCTAAAATTAGGTGGACAGATAAGATAGAGAATGAGGAGGTTCTCCAGAAAATCGGCGAGGAATGGACTGTATGAAAATAACTGCCAAGATGGAGAGATTGGGTGATAGGACGTCTGTTAAGTCATCAGGGAATACCTTCCAGGTTACTAGAGGAAGCTGTAAAGGGTACCAACTCTAAAGAAAAAATAGACATCTGAACGCATCCAGCGAATAATTGAGGACGTAGGTCGCAAGTGCTACTCTGAGATGGAAGATTCGTACAGAGACTGGAATGAATCTGAAGCAGAACGTTAATAAATGTAACGTATAGCGCACGGACACTCGAAGGGAAGTGTTACTATAAAAAAACGCTCATGACAATTGAGCACTGCAAACATTCACATTTACAATCTTAAGAGCAATCTAGAGTACAATTAACACATACCAGGGACTTCAAAACGTAAGTTACACATTATTATGTCAAGTAGCTTTTATTAAATATCGCAATACATGTCAAAATCAGCTAGATATATCACACAATTTTTCAATGTAGTCACCAAGTCTCTGTTAACAACGGTCGGAATATTCTCACCATAAATAGGAAGGAGAGAAGAATGGATTTTTCATACTAACATTCATCCTGATTGTAAGCATGTTTCCATGCAGTAATTACGCTGTTACTCATTCTTTTGCCTTTTACATTAGTTATTTGGTATCTGATACATCTCGTTAGCCCCCTAAAAACTCAACGAATCGTCACTAGCAACACACCACAGACACCTGTGACAAATAGAACAATACGCAAGGTGTTGTGGACTAGGACGGGGACGTCTTTTACGGTCCGCCAGTCTACAGATCAATAAGCAATAACGATTTGTAGCACAAGCAGTACAAGCTGTACTTACGAAATGCAGTCCAACCAACTTGAGAGATGTACATGTACATGTACATGTTGATGCAGCCTGTCACCTGCTATGGCTGCAAAAGTAGCAGATATCCTCCAGAGCAGAAGATTGTATCGAGACTAGCTCTTGTCTTCACGTCACCCGACTCACCTACTGGGTGACCATCTTCTGCAAGCGACCACCTCCCTGATGGAACTTGGGCTAGAATCCAGACTGGTATCCCCCTTGGGTGTCCTGCAGTCCAGCCCTTACGCACCACCTTGTCTTTTTCTGTCTTCGAGGGCGAGGAGTGTTGTTTGTGCACCGACCTTCCCTGTGCTGCATTCCTCATCACGGGGCGGGCAGGCGGCCTGGACGGGGCTACCACTCATCAGCCGAGGTGCGCTCTCCCTGCCAGTTACGGCCTCCCTGTTGACATCAACTGGTGACGCTGTCTGTGCGCGCCCCCGCCCATGAGGTTCTGCCGACAGCAGCCTGCAAAGCTTCTGCGCCTCGCTACGTCGTCTCAGGTGCAACGCTTCCCCCCCGCCCCCCAATCCCCTCGCCCCCGCCCCACCATCAACCCGCCAACCTCAAGCGGTGACCATAACATGAATGAAATTCTAATGCAATCAAGAATGCATTACTAACGGTCCTCCGCTTGCTTCCAGTTACCACCACCCCGCGGTGCCGACAGTTCACTCCGTTTTTTTCCTACGTCTTTTTACTTTCCTTAAACAGTATTTATCTCTTGATATGTCATACAGGGTGATTCAGCTGCCTTAGCGATGTATTTTTATGCAACTCACACTTGTTATATCTGGGCTACGAAGAACACTCGCGATATTTTCATTTTCTCTGGCTCGCTAAACGAAAACTATTAATCCTACAGCCGGCCGCGGTGGTCTCGCGGTTCTAGGCGCTCAGTCCGGAACCATGCGACTGCTACGGTCGCAGGTTCGAATCCTGCCTCGGGCATGGATGTGTGTGATGTCCTTAGGTTAGTTAGGTTTAAGTAGTTCTAAGTTCTAGGGGACTGATGACCACAGATGTTAAGTCCCATAGCGCTCAGAGCCATTATTAATCCTACAGAAATAATCAGCACGACGTTTTTATATGAAATTTAGTGTAGTTAAATTTTGTACGGGTACAAGTTTTCGCGCTAGAAGCGGTCGTTCTCCAGTTATTCAAGAAAAGGTATTAAATTGACCTTGAAACGCAGCCCCGTTTCCACATAACCCCCCCCCCCCCCCCCGCCCACTGTTCAGAGTTTCAAGTATATTGTTCTTGGTACTCCCTCCTACCACTGCACACAGATTTGCGGCTACACGAATTATGAATTATTTCTCACATTCGACCTCTTTTGGTCATAATTTCCTGGCCTTGTTACACTACTAGCTTAGTCGAGCTCTTGCGAATTGTAAAACTGACTTTCGTGTAAATCTAAATTAACTGCTTTCTGAATTTAAACAGCATAAACCGTTGCTTCGTTGTATTCCGCTGGTCTTCTGACTACGAAAGAACTGTGGTTGTAAAGGTTAAGTTTGGATCGAATGCTCAATATAATTAGTTTTAGTGTAACTTATACAAAAATCGTTTTTCTTTCATTACTCTCACGGGCACGTTTAAATTAATAATGTTAAGTAGCCGACTATGGTGTGATGTTCCCATTAATAGAGACCAAAATAGGTCGAATATCGGGAATAGTTCGTGTAGCTCGAAATGTCTGTACAGTGGTAGGACGCCGTGCCACGAACAACGTGCTAGAAATCCTGATTGGGGAGGGATGAGTGTGAAGATGGATGTGCGTTTGGTGACTTTTGTAGGTTTTTCTTGAATAACTCGAAAACTGTGACCTCCATCTGTCGGATTAATAGCTTGCGCGCAGAGAGAGAGGGAATAGGAAAATGTCGCGTGTGATTCTTGAAGACCAGATATAATATTGCAGGTTGCGTTTAATGACATCGGTAGGAGAAGCTGAATCGCCCTGTATACAGCTGTATATACAACTGTTAAGTGCAAAACTTCGTCTCTCCTGGTATTTCGATAACAGACCAAAGTAAAACAGCAGAAAACAGGTAACAGCATTTGACTTCAGATATCCTAACGCAATCTTCCCTGGCTCATTAACTTCAATATTCCTCATACATAGAATTGCATACCAGGCATTTGCAGCAATTGCGGATCGATTCACCACGTCCATTTCCTGTAGAATCTAACGTAGCTGTTCCTGACATGTACTTTAGTTCTTGTGTTGGTACCGTACTGTTTAAATGTCTGAGTGCCATTCCCGACTCACGGCTTGATACTAGAGCTGTGTGTAGTACTGTCGTTATTCTACTTGCCGCGTCGCATAAAATGCTCGTGCCGTATCTCTGTTGCTGCAATGGAAAGCGAAAGCTTTTATCTTGGCGGGGTTCAGCCGCAGGTGGTTAACTTCGTAATACATGCTGAGTACGCATAGCGTGCGTGTCAGTTTCTTTTCTGTCTTTGAGAAGGTCAAGCACTGAGCCGCCACTGCTGTGTCGTCAACGTACATGAAATGCCTGATGTGATTTAGCACTGGCTGCACACGTTGTACAGCGCTCACACCACCACACTACCTTGTGGCGGGCCATTCTTCTGCTTCCTCCACCTACCGTCCCTCCTCCACAGCCTGAAGCACAATCTCTTGTAAGGATGGGATGTTTCAATCAAGGAAATCAGATGGTGATTCCTCGTTAAATCATAGTGACGTTCTGTGGTTTACAGTGTAATAGACAGCTAACAGTTCAATTAGAGCCATCGTCTTTCGCTGAAACCCGTTCACGTGTCAACTTCGGAATTTGGCCGTTCCACGGTTTTCAGGTGTGAATAGTGAACGAATTTCTCTTCAATAATGTTGCTATTTCGGGAATCTCGCAAAGGTAAGAGACCTTAGCTATATGTAAAAGACCTTAGGTACAACAAAATTATCAGTCACAGCGTAGCGAAACGTTAAGAAAGACAAAGTATTACTTAGCTTTTAGAAAGTGTTTTCCTGACTACGATTGAAACAAAAGAATTTCTGAAGGCTGAAGGATATTGCATGAACTAATAAATAAAATGTTGTAAACTATATTTAGTGACAGCATGTTATTTCACAGCAGATGTTCTAATGAAACCTAACTGCTGCTTCTTTACCAGTATCTAGAATAAGATGACATCACATAACTTCAGTCTCTCGCTGAGAGATTAAATTGGAAGTAACACATTGATGATCCGCTGAAACGAGTTCAGCTACTTATGCAATAAGGGTCATTGCAAATTTTCGTGATCAACATCTTAGTAAATTAGCTTACTACGCCTATTTTCACTCTTTGCTTGCATATGACATCGTATTTTGGGGTAATTCATCACTGAGGAATAAAGTATTTATTGCTCAAAAGCGTGTAATCAGAATAGTAGCTGGAGTCCACCCAAGATCATCCTGCAGACATTTATTTAAGGATCTAGGGATATTCACAGTAGCTTCTCAGTATATATACTCTCTTATGAGATTTGTTATTAACAACCAAACCCAATTCAAAAGTAATAGCAGTGTGCATAACTACAATACTAGGCGAAAGGATGGTCTTCACTATTCAAGATTAAATCTAACTTTGACACAGAAAGGGGTGAATTATACTGCCACTAAAGTCTTTGGTCACTTACCAAATATTATCGAAAGTCTGACAGATAACCAACAAGTATTTAAGAAGAAATTAAAAGAATTTCTGAATGACAACTCCTTCTACTCAATAGAGGGATTTTTAGATATAAATTAAGAAAAAAAAGTTGTTATATTAACTTAATTATGTTGTTAAATTAACTTAATTATGTCATGTATTGGAAAATTTGACTCGTTCCACATCACTACGAAATATCGTATTCATGATCCATGGAACTAGAACTAATCTAATCTAATCTAATCTGTGTGATAAGTTTCAGTACTGCGGATGACACCACCCTTTGAATAAATTTTAAACGTCAATCTTATCTCTTGTTATCTTGGCTTTAAACAATTACGATTCATCTACAAAACAAATTTTAGAAATTCTGATTTTAAAAAACTATTATAGCTCATAAAATATTAACTTAAGTTTTTCCTGAGCATTGGCATAAAGCTAAAAAGTATTTTTAAGACACTGAGATGTCCAGCTTTTTGACGAATTCATAAATGGGCTGTATACAAGGTGTCTCGAGACAGTCGTGTTTGCCAGCAAGCAATGACGGCAGAGAGCTTTTATGACAATGGGTCCGCCATGCACACTTTTTGTAACGACAGTGTTGGCACCACTGCAGGTAAAGCTGATTGTGTACAGGCACCATCTTCTTACTCATGTGGAAGTACTTCATTATTGTTTTTAGTGTCATCAACATATGATTTGCTGTCATCTTGTTACTGAGGAGCCCATGATACTAATATTCAAATAGCGAATGAAACCACAAGTTTACTGTCACTACTCATTGTTATTTCTGCAGTGCGTTTGTAAGGTTTGAACCTCCATGACCAGGCGGATTTGTGTGGATTTATATGGTATGTATTTATTGACTTTGGAGTGACCTCTTGCATTGTCTAGAGAAGAAAAACAAAAAAACAAAACACTTATTCAATACATGGCTCATAGTTTTGTGGAGGTAATAATAACTAAATGTTTGTCACTTCTGGTAACATAACTATTACACTTAATGATTCTAACATTTCATCCTAATTGTTTATTGTGTAAAAAGTATGAAGTTGTGTAAACTTGACAGAAAAGAATCTGTGACCAGCGAAGACATTCACTCATTTTGCAATTCACCTACTCAACCAAAGTTTTCCACAACCCTAGGAGAACTCCTCCCAAACAGCGCTTTGTTTGTTTTGTTGTATGTTCTTTGCCCTTATTAGGTTATGGACGCCATATGTGTCCCATTATTTTTACAAAGTTTGATTGTGTACGTGAGGTAACACGAAAGGGTAACAAGCTTGCGTCCACCGCAGGTATTTTCCTCGTTTATTTGGACAGTTACGTTTCCATTCATCCTTTCAGGCAAAGACATCCACAAAACTATGATCCATGTACTGAAACAGTGTTTTGTTACTCTCCAGGAGACAGTGCCACAGGCTACTCCAAAGATAACATAACACGTACGTGCTATATTAATCCACATAAATCCACGTGATGACAGAGATAGAACCATTCGAAACTCGAGTTAGAATAAATACCAGCAAAAGTGACTTTTAATAATAAACTTGCTTCATTCGACATCAGTAGCAGTCGTTATAAAACCTAGGCATCGAGGTTCGAATTTAAAGTGAAGTAGCGGTACGAGTTAACCACAGTTTGTAAGATTATTCGCTGGGAATTATACATTTTATTTTATTACAAAATCACGAAACAACCCCGCACAGGGTGAGAGCTGTCGGAAATTGACATAAATTTCATGGTTTCTAGTTGAAGACACTGCATTACTTCATACCGTGGTGGGTAGTGCTCTCAAATTAGCGTGCTTCAACTCACTAGTATAACAACATCAAACTACTCGTACGTAAGTATAAGCGCGAAGAACAATTTAGCCACAGCCTGATGTTCTCTCTAACCTATGGCAACTGCTCTAACACGCCAACCGTCAGTCTGCCAACTTCGATTTGAAGCCAGATCTTCAATTACTGCAATCAGCGTCCGTGCTGCTCTGCGACGGATCCTTTCCTACTGAACATCACACTACATTACAGAATAGTGTCTCCCACAGTGACATACCTTTCACTCTGGTCTTTCGTTGGCGAAATGTCGTTTCTTTTACGCTCTCCGGTGGTGTCTCGAATCGTCCGTAAAGCATTATTTGGGGCCATATTAGTCACCTTAAACTGTTCGACCTTCGGAAGATGCTATTAAAATTCCTTGTGCTGCACGTCTAACTGAATAGCGTTTCATCTTCCTCGAGCTACACGCAAGCGACCGGGGTGGTCGTGACTAGGGTCAAAGGACTCTGTCTGCTCGCGCAGTGAAACTGCATTGGAGGCGACAGCCTGTTTATGGCGATCGCAGCTATCTCCCCTGCGGGATGGCCTGCTCGTAACATTGCGGAACCCCGACACTCACTTCACTAAATACCTGCCACGTCGAACTGTGAGAGGCGTCTGGATGGCTCGCCACGGTTGTGTTGGCACGAGTAACAAGCAGACTGTAATTCTTACAAATATTGTAATCTACCCAGCTGCAGTTTCATTGTAGCACGGCATATAGTAAGAAAGGCAGGAATATTAAGGATGCTCGCTTTCTTAGTACACCAAATTATGGAACTGACATTTTAGTTTCTTTTTTTTAGTCGTTGCTTAGTATTTTTCCTTCTCTCGAACAACAGTAGCATATTGTCATTTTGGAAATAGCTGTCTGACTCAATAGAAAAACGACAGCAATATGATCTGATAATGCAGTGATTTAAGAAAAAATCTACTTTAAATCTTTCAATAAAATTTTCTTGTAATATACTTTACTACTGGTACCAGGTGTGTAACATGATGGTATTATGTGCTTATACTCTGAACGAACGGAATGTCTGAATTACTTCCAATAAGTGGGAAAGACTGAGAAAGGTAAAACTGATAAGAACCTTATAAAGCCAAGATCCCATAAATATCTCTTTATTTACAAATAATCGATTTCGACAGACTTTGCTGTCATCTTTAAGTCTGTGGCATAGTGCATATACATGTAATACCTGTCGTGTAATGAGTTATGACGTAATATTTGAAACGTAAGTTTTACTAAGGAATTACAAGAAACAGAAATGGACCTGTAGATTTACATACCTTCATAAATTTATGTTATAAAATGTCTTCGTTTTGAGTTTGATCTCACGCCAAATAGCCATGTGAATAAAATGTACCACGTAATATAAAGGTTTGTAATAAATAAAACATTTAAAATTAAGAATCACCTTGGATACATGGTCATGTCTACATACGTATCGCTCACAGATGATTGTTACGTCATAAAACACAATATATATATAATAAAATGCACACTAGCCTATCTGTTAACGGTAACTGGAGCTGCTCTAATCATTCCAGATCCACCTTTGACAGCGTATAAGACACAACTGGAAGGCAGTATTGCAAAAATAAGATGTGTGCAGCTTCTTAGAGCCTTAGATGGCTCTTACAATCGGTACCACAAGACCTACGAATTAAAACATTGTTTCTTCTACTTCCTCAGGATTAGACAATTCTGTCGCTGATACTAGCGGCTGTTTGGCTATTTACCATTTTTTTTCTCGTCCTTAGTTCGATAACCTGAGTATTAATATTAAATAAAAACGTGACCTTCAAGTTGTACAGTCAGTAGGAAGATATTTACGTTAATTGCGTCTTCTTCATTGTCTAAATATCAGGTAAATAATCTTAGGTTTTGGTCAATTCTTTTTTCTCTTCACTTGAAACAGAAGCTTTTTACATTTTTATCTTCGTCATCTTGCAGTTACAAGGCCTTGGCTATTAAAAGGAAAATTTCTGACCGATTAATACTGTTTGAGCTATTCGCAGATCAAAAATGTTGAGATGCGGAGTCAAGCGTCTCTCAATGGCTCAGTTAGTGGGTACGTTGCGCGCGAACTTTGGCTTTCCCTTGAGGTGCTGCTGTGAACGTAAAGTACCGTTTGACGATCGTGAGGAAATATCGTAGACTTGGACAAAATTTCTCCTCAGTGCTATGATGTAAGTGCTCTTCAAATGTTGATAAATGTTAGATAATGCCTGAAGAGGAAGAACCCATCAATACTCATTTGCAAGACTAATGGTGAACATCTTGACCACATCACATTGTTAGTAGGGGTAACGCTGAGAAGCGAGAGGAAATTGGATGTCTTCTTTTTCTGTTCCCTTAATCTCGTATGTATACCGGGTCGGCGTGGTTTCTATTAGATGCGGCAATGTTAACTTTCCAAGGTGGCCGGATTCCCTTCCTGTCGCCACTTCATTTACACCCAGGGACAGAATTTGTGCACCCCAGTCATCTGCGTGTGATGTTACTTGGAAGACTGTACAAAAGTTTTCTAAATGTTTGAGAATCCTGTTACTGAGGTGAAACGTGTGTAACAGCCCGATATTTGAGTACCAGCCCAATATTCACCTAGTCGGACGTGGAAAACCGCCTAAAAACCAAATCGAGGGTGGCCTGCAGACCGGTCCTCGTCGTTAATCCGCGAGCGCTTCTGCTCGAATCCCGGAAGCGGCATGCTAATACCCGCAGCTATCGGGGCGGGTGTGTTAGAAATGGAATCACAACGTAAAATTATTATTAATGAAGTTGTATTGAAGATTTAGATTTGTTGGAAAGTTTCTGGTAAAGTGCAGTGCACGTGTATAGCAAGTCGTAAACAAGACATATTCATCTTTTGGATCTGCAGCTCTCGTCCTTTCTTTCCGCATTTACAGTTATATTATAGGATATGGCTTCCGCTTTTTTATAAACGCGTAGCTTTCTGTTCTTACCCAAACATGTTTCAACACGTCTGTGTCGTCGTGAGTGGGTATACTTGTCTATTGAAAACTGTAAAAAGTGAAACAATTATAGTTTATAATTGATTTAACAATATGAGGCGTAAAGAAAGGTTTTATTTGTTTTGCTTCTGTCACGAAAAGTGACAACAGCCGGGAGAGCGATAAGCTGACCACATGACTGTCCATATCCACATGGATTGATGCCTCTCAGCTTAGGTTGACACGACTGTCGGTCAGTACCGTTGGACCTCTGTGGCCTCTTCGGACAGAGTTTAGTTTTTTTATATCTAATTACAAACTAGCTACGCTATTTACGCGTAATATCAGAGTACCGTTTCCTATTTCAAATTAGCTAAATACTTCCTACCTCCTTGTTGTGCGTTAGGTGTAATATTCGATGTGAAATACGAGCCTAAGAAAATGGGTATTACGGTGAAATACCAGTAGTGTGATTCCTGTGATGTTCTTGATGCTCCTCAGTCGTGTTAGGCTCACCTTTGTCTGCAAGATATTACGTGGAACTTCCCATGTATTCACAGCTTCTTCAAGAATTAAATTGATATAAAGTTCTGAAACGTTTTACATTGCTAACGCTGAAGGTGTACTACCATTGAGAAAAGCCACCCAGGCAGAACAGGAAGTAGGCAGTTCTTCCAAGACATAAACCCATCTTACTGATGTGAGTGATAATATCAGCGGATTAGTTTATCGTACTGGATGTGCTGTGACCAGAAACATGCGTTCAGCCAACAATGCCATTAAAACTGCAAAATTAAGTAGGTCCTTATTCCGAAATCAGTAACACTAACTATATGTACCACTCACCATGAAACATCCGTAGACTTTCAAGCCATGAACTAATGTCTGTGTAAGGAAAAGATAACATTCCGTCTAGCTAATACATTTTCCGATACGTTAAATTTCCACTTTCCAAGCTTGTTCGACCGACGGATCATTCTATGAGGTGCGAGATGAATAAAATCTGCTTGCTGGTGTAATCACAGATGGGGAAAAGGCGTAAACTTGATAGGTTGTATATTACGCCAACTACTTCGTAATACTTGCTTTTTTGGTAGGTAGAATTCATAGAACAGGGTGCGCAACAAGACTGTCCACATCCTGATGAGCCTCACAGTTTTATTGGCTGCTCCTTTGTTGTTGTAGACCTCGATACATGTTAATCAAGATAGCAAATGCGCATGTTCACTAAATCGAAGTCCCCGCTCGCACAATCATTCACTCATCAGAATAATCAGAGATTCTATTGTTATTCCGCCACTCTGTAACGATCATGGGCTACCGATTGTTCAGTATTATCCCTGTGTCCAGTAGACTGCTAAACTATGTGCCATATAGCCAGTTCGAACGTTGGAATACCGTAAGTGGTTATACAGTGTATTCAGATTACATATTACTCGTGGTGAATAGCTGTAACAACATGTCCGTCGAGAAAGCCTCAAGCAACACAGCAGTAAAATGCTTATCACTACATGAACATAACAGTACGTCGCAAAAAAATAGAAGATACTAGAAAATACGATATCTAATTTAAATTTTTTTAGATCAATACGGATTCCTATCGATATATAAAGAGGCAAGTCAGTTCATTTGGATTTTGGCGACTCTCTTAAAGAAACAACTCAATGAACACAGAAAATAAACGCACGGCCTAAGATGGAAAACTTCATATTTAAATTCATTATAGTATAGTATTCTTCACGTTGAAAGGTGATTCGTGCAGAGAGAGAGAGGGAGAGGGAGAGAGGGAGAGAGAGAGAGAGAGAGAGTGAGAAAGAGAAATGTAGAGAGAGAACAGAGAGAGAATGTTGTGTGTGTGTGTGTGTGTGTGTGTGTGTGTGTGTGTGTGTGATAGAGAGAAAGAGCGTAACGAGAAATAAGATGCTATAAGGGACAGTGATATTGCTACAAGTGCCAGAGATAGGACAGTCACTTTGCATGTTGTCTGAGCTGTTGCTGCGGAAGATTATCATTGAAATTACGTTACAACTGAAACAACCTTACGACCAGGAGAAGACTTGTAACCATATAGCGTTACATGACGCCTAACTCTGAAGGGGACTAATTCCTATTAGACTGCCTGCGTCTGGTGAAGGTAATGGCTGGAGCTGTTCCAAGATGGGCTGCTTCCCATCTGAAATGCCCAAAGTCTCATTGAAATGTTGCCCGTAACGTCCCTTTTCATTTCATACCCAAATCAGCAGGTCAGAGAGATGTACAATTCGGGTACTGGCAGAGCTGGTTTCTCCGTAACGAAATCAGAAAGAAAAGATTTCCTGATCCATGATTCGATAATTTATAGTGGCGCAAGGGGGATTCATTTTAATGTTTATTTAGAGTTTCTTTGTTAGATAATTTGGGCCCTCTCTTCAGGTTACTGTGACAAGGGAACAGAATCTCTGCTTCAATATTGAAGGTGACCATTTCGAATGGCCCGTTCAATCGATCGATTTCATTTCGGCAGAAAATGCCTGACAAGGGGACTAATCGGCAATCAGACTTATGTGGTTTAGTGTGTTTGTGGTACGTGATGTTCAAAATTGAAATATCAATCTCCCGAAGCAATTCCAAGAAACTCTCAAAAATTCTCACGAAAATCGACTTTGAATATTTCTGAGGAAGTTTAATTCAGAAATCACAATATAAATTTCACGACGAACTGCTTGATCAGTAGGTAGTGTTGACAAATGGTAATTGTGTAATCAGTGGATAACCGATTCGAATAGCGCGGTAGCCTTTTCATTTGTTTCGAGCATTTCAAATACCTACACGATTTAATTATAAAATTCATCAATTATTGGCTACTTAACACATACATGATCTTGACTTTGTATAAACGTGCATTCACCTGTTTCTAATTACATATCGCATGCATTGCAAAATTAAATGCTTAATTGCAGATATTTTATAGAAGATTGGTAATAAAGATTGTTTAAATTAACAAAAGCACTACAAATTTATTAACAATCTTTTATAAAACGTCGATATTTAAAAATTTATATTTGTGACTAAAACTTGGATATTGCGTGTGATTTTCAATTAGAGACAACAAGATGTGTATTTTTCATAAAAAACTGGTAACGATATATAAGTTAATTACAACATATTTGAGGAATTTTTTATTTAAGTAATGTATGTGTCCGAGCTATGATAGCTAGATTCGAGCCAGCGATACACTGATTACGCAACTTGGTCGACTGACGTCTGAGTTGTTAACTTCATATGCTTAAAATATATATATATATATATATATATATATATATATATATATATATATATATATATACGAAACTGCTGTCATATTCACTCTCCATTCCAAATAATCTGACTAGGATACCACCTGGAAATCGGATATATATATATATATATATATATATATATATATATATATATATATATATATATATATATATATAAGATACAAAAATCCGATTTCCAGGTGGTATCCTAGTCAGATTATTTGGAATGGAGAGTGAATATGACAGCAGTTTCGTATCTCTGTATCATCTAATTATCCTTGAGTGCTTGCTCCTTAATGCTACTTACCTGAGCAAACTTGTGCACTTTCTTCCTCGCCAAACTGAATCCATTACCAACCTAGAGTTGGAGTTACATGGTATGTGTTTACAATGTTTCCTGGGGATTACTAATTTTTTTTTTTTCCGGTGTGCTCAAAGCCAAAAACGGCAAACCCTCTGCATTTGTTTCAAAATTATCTTCTATAACCCATACTTTAAAAAAGACAGTATTTACTTACTTATGTACATGGTTAAAATATGTGAAATAAAGATAAAGGGGAAGTGTGAAAGTTACCATTACGTGGTCTGTATAGGGGCTTGGGTATTTCATTTGAAACCAAGTGGTGTGCTTCCAGGCATCAGCTGAGTAACTTCGCCGTGTTCCATGCCTTGCATTCCAAACAGTTGCGCCCTGTGGGCATCGGTTTGCCAAGCTCTGCCAAGAGAGCCTGTATAGGGAGAGAGTGGCCAACCGGACGATACGGCGGCCATTTTTCTGCCAAACTGCGGGCGGGACTTTTGAATGGCCAGTAGTGGAGTAGTGAAGTACACACTCACCGAATCAAAAGCACGAGACAATATGGCGAAATCATTCGTTAAATGCCTTTCTTTATAAGAATAATGTGTTATAATAATTTCACACAGCCAATTTACAGGTCTGTTTTCAAACTTAACTATGTATATTGCAAGTTGTTGTATATGTAGTAAAAAGCAAAAACAACTTACTTCGCGTAGATAAGAGTGCTTGGTTGGTTTCCACAAGGCTCCTGTTTGATTTATGTCAGCTCTGTTGACTGCAACTGCCCACTGCTTTCGTCTTTCTTCATTGCGTGGAAATGCTAACATGCGAAATCCATCTTCGCCGTTATTGGAACAACCAAATGCAGCACAACCTGGCATCGTTTACGAACGTCTGCAGAACGAATTACAGAAGTCAAAAACAATACTGTACAATTACTAACGTGTTTACTTCAAACATGTAGGCCTACCGACTTCATCACAAAACGCTTCATTATTTCAACTCGTATTTAAGTTCGCAAACGCTAATTACGTACTAAAAACGACATACAACTAAATCGAACATGCATGCACAACGCATAATAAGTCTCTCAATAATTCAAATACCTTTTAATCGTTTCCAAAAGTCCTCTGAACTTCAATTCAACTCAAATGCACGGCGAACATAGGAAGCGTGAGACGCGTTTGGCGCCATTTTTCTGCCAAAGCTAATCAACCAGTCACGGGCAACTTCACCTATGGCCACTCACTCTGTACACAGGCTCTCTAGTTCTGCCGAGTTCACACTGCCCTCCTCTGTGAGGAAATCGTCGGCTGTAGTGAGGCCGTGTGACAGCCAGGGGCCGTCGGCGAGGCTTTCACGGAGGCGCGCGGGTCGGCGGTCCCCCGCCGGCCACTCGTCGGCAAGTGCTGGTGGCCCGCCGCTGGAACGTCAAGCAGTGCGGAGGCCGCTGTTTGGCGACCTTGTTGACACCGTCACCGCTGAGTCGTGGCAAACAAAGGCAAACAGTCTCCATTACCCCGCTGGAGCGGGACAGCGAGCGCAGCGCGCATTTTTCAACTTCACAGACATTCCCTCTATGGGTAGCGTTGCTCACCACTGCTTTAAAGGACCTTTCTGAAGTTGACACGACACACACACACACAGCACGATGCGGACATGTCCTCGAGTGAGCTGCCACGTGAGGAATTGGTGGCTAGAACGACTCAGTGCGCAGACGTTAAAGCTAGCGATCTCCTTGTACCGCTGCTACATTTAGATATACACTGTTGGCCATTAAAACTGTTGCATCTGAACGGATCTCTCTCTCTATCGAAATACACTGTCCAGTGACATAAACGTGACCACCAATCAACAGCCTGAATAAACACCTTTTGCAGTGCAGACCTCTACAAGATGTGCAAGAAGTGCGGTTATGGAAGTACAGATGGCAATATGGCAGTAGTAGGGCTAAGGGGCTATCATCTCACTCTGCATTGCTGCCAAATTGATTAAGAAAGGCAGCCATAGATGTGGCAATGTCCACTGACGTCATGGAGGGAAACAAATTTTGGTGGAAAAATAGGTCAACTGGGCTACCTCCACTAACCTAACTCCACTCCTGTCTCCCATCCCCTCTCCCATCTGTGTGTTCACCTTGAGGTTCAGATACCAACTGATGTAGTTCAGAACACTACCATCAGATGACCCTGTTGGCACTCCCCATCCCTCCCCCTCCCATCTCATGACGCAATCCACGATACTGGCCCAGGGAAAAAATGGTGGGAAATATGCTCAATCTGTGTGAGCTGATGGTCTGGGAAGACCTCGTAACAGTGGGCTAATACACCAAGCTGAAGGCATTGTTTCAACAATTTGTTTAACAATAAGGTTTATTGACGTCTGAAACCGCAATACAACTCGCAACTAATGCTAGCGTTTAAATAATTTAGATGAAATTCAACAATTATGGTACTTTTTCTTCCAATAATGAAAGGAACAGATCGTGCTAAACAGATATGAAAAACTTTCTCGTGCACACTCCTTTCACCAGAGCCATGGCTGCCAGTAGATTCCATGTGCTGGGCCACTCCACCAGGCACTTGTACACATATCACAAAGACAGACAGGTCACATAAAAACATAGGCACAACCACTGCTTATAGTCGCAACACTAGATATTCCCCATGAAGTCAGTTGGTCATCCACCACAGCCAACAGTCATGAGGCAACTGCCCCTACACATGCTGGTCAGGTGTGCAGACATTGATCACTCTCCAACAAACTGAGGTACTGACGCTGGGCTGTTTCACCCCCCTCCCCTCCCTCTCTTCCCACCAGCACAAAGGAGTCTGCTAATGTTACTGTTTACGATCTGGCCTGCTTGCTGCCGTGGTTCCTGCGATGAGCTACGATTGTCTCCATACTCTGGGATTAGAACAAAAGCATTTTCATATGGTTTGCCAGAATATCACACCACCTACGCAATACTTCTCGACATCAAGCTCGTAGTATCATGCTACCAATCGCTTACACAGTATAATTCCGAACATAAAGCTGAAACTTTAGTGAGGTCATTATGTGGGACTTGCTGGAAACTTACCTCGCCTGCAAAGATCTTTACGAAAAAACTTGAGAACAGAGGAAACTGGTAGTTCCACTCCCTTTTTTTTTTTTTTTTTTTTTTAAGGAATACTGATGTCAGTGATATAACAGATTACGGATCATCCTTGCAATTTACAGAGAGAACTAAGGTTTCAGCAAACACATCTTCCACCCATTTTTCCCCATCTCAGTGCTCACAGCACACATCACAATCGAATGTTATATGACTTACTCTATTTCCCTTCCGCATCTTGGGCATAAATCAGGTCTTCAGTTCCATAAATATGGTGATTCTAACTTAGTCGCAGGTGTCTGAGGCACTCTAATCCCTGTGTCTATATATTTGCTTGACAGATGCCCTGTTTATGGAGTTACTGGGAGCATGGTATGGAATTTCACATGTCAAATGTTTGTCTGTTTCCTCACAAGAAGCATTTATAAGGCTGATGTGAGCATAGTATAATTTATGAACCATGATCAGATGTGAACAGTCGGCGCCCAACACCTACAGAAAGCTGTATTGTGTATGTGTCACAAAGACTCTATGTTTTCTTCTTTGGCGTGGAAGGAAGTAGTTTTATCATCTTAAACTTTGTCAGTGAGAGGGATATAAAACGTGCAATTCTGACGTATGTCACATGTGGAATATACAGGGTGTTTCAAAAATGACCGGTATATTTGAAACGGCAATAAAAACTAAACGAGCAGCGATAGAAATACACCGTTTGTTGCAATATGCTTGGGACAACAGTACATTTTCAGGCGGACAAACTTTCGAAATCACAGTAGTTACAATTTTCAACAACAGATGGCGCTGCAAGTGATGTGAAAGATATAGAAGACAACGCAATCTGTGGGTGCGCCATTCTGTACGTCGTCTTTCTGCTGTAAGCGTGTGCTGTTCACAACGTGCAAGTGTGCTGTGGACAACATGGTTTATTCCTTAGAACAGAGGATTTTTCTGGTGTTGGAATTCCACCGCCTAGAACACAGTGTTGTTGCAACAAGACGAAGTTTTCAACGGAGGTTTAATGTAACCAAAGGACCGAAAAGCGATAGAATAAAGGATCTGTTTGAAAAATTTCAACGGACTGGGAACGTGACGGATGAACGTGCTGGAAAGGTAGGGCGACCGCGTACGGCAACCACAGAGGGCAACGCGCAGCTAGTACAGCAGGTGATCCAACAGCGGCCTCGGGTTTCCGTTCGCCGTGTTGCAGCTGCGGTCCAAATGACGCCAACGTCCACGTATCGTCTCATGCGCCAGAGTTTACACCTCTATCCATAGAAAATTCAAACGCGGCAACCCCTCAGCGCCGCTACCATTGCTGCACGAGAGACATTCGCTAACGATATAGTGCACAGGATTGATGACGGCGATATGCATGTGGGCAGCATTTGGTTTACTGACGAAGCTTATTTTTACCTGGACGGCTTCGTCAATAAACAGAACTGGCGCATATGGGGAACCGAAAAGCCCCATGTTGCAGTCCCATCGTCCCTGCATCCTCAAAAAGTACTGGTCTGGGCCGCCATTTCTTCCAAAGGAATCATTGGCCCGTTTTTCAGATCCGAAACGATTACTGCATCACGCTATCTGGACATTCTTCGTGAATTTGTGGCGGTACAAACTGCCTTAGACGACACTGCGAACACCTCGTGGTTTATGCAAGATGGTGCCCGGCCACATCGCACGGCCGACGTCTTTAATTTCCTGAATGAATATTTCGATGATCGTGTGATTGCTTTGGGCTATCCGAAACATATAGGAGGCGGCGTGGATTGGCCTCCCTATTCGCCAGACATGAACCCCTGTGACTTCTTTCTTTGGGGACACTTGAAAGACCAGGTGTACCGCCAGAATCCAGAAACAATTGAACAGCTGAAGCAGTACATCTCATCTGCGTGTGAAGCCATTCCGCCAGACACGTTGTCAAAGGTTTCGGCTAATTTCATTCAAAGACTACGCCATATTATTGCTACGCATGGTGGATATGTGGAAAATATCGTACTATAGAGTTTCCCAGACCGCAGCGCCATCTGTTGTTGACAATTGTAACTACTGTAATTTCGAAAGTTTGTCTGCCTGAAAATGTACTGTTGTCCCAAGCATATTGCAACAAACGATGTATTTCTATCGCTGCTCGTTTAGTTTTTATTACCGTTTCAAATATACCGGTCATTTTTGAAACACCCTGTATATGTCCTGCAGTCCAGTATTAATTTCGTTGCACTCCACATGACTAATATATTGGAAACCACCTAGCCACGAGCAAGGTTGAACCACCTGAAGATCTCAGACAGTTGCTCTGAGGAATTATTGTGGAATTTGCACGATGTCGTTTGGCGGCAAACCTGTGAAGACTATTTACGTTACATCCGCTGGGAAAGCTTGAAGAGTCACACCTGGCTTTAACATTAGAACAGGTTTAAGTGCATGTGTTTATGTTCTACAATAATTTCTCTCTTACCAATACAGTATCCTTTTGGTACAGACCGCATATACCAGGGAAACACTTTAGAATTGATAGCGCAGCTAATTTACATAAAATGCTTTAAACTCTGTCCATCTGGAGCTCTATCTTGCATTAAACATCATGTTTCTTCTTAACTGTCTGTTATATCGCCACACCACTCTCATATCTACTATACACCAATAAGGGGTGCTATCATCCTTACTATGAGCACATCTGGAGAGAAGTTGTGCACTTGGATGGGTGTTGTGAGTAAGAATGGTGTGCAAGAGTCTTCGCTGAACAGTAGTTATGAACTCAGCTTCCTCTGTTCCTTCATGAGACATGGAATGAGTGCATATAGTAGCCGTCTACGTCTGGTCAGCTGCAAATTCAATTGGTTGACACTGTTGCAGGGAGTGTGCGTCAAAGACAACATGGGGAGATCTTTCCAAATAGGGAAAGATGGGCAATAGTATTCATAAATGATGCACTATGGTCCAAGTTCTAGAAATACATAGGTAACCTAACTGCAACGGTATGGAATGCTGTCTGGGGTATATATGTTCTAGAATTAACAATGAATCGACATACTACATAGTCATTTATCTACATTTGCATTCTAGTACATAGTACCTCCAAAGTAGAGGAGGGGTGTTTAGTGATGATACAGAAATTGGGAATGGACTGCCATTGAATTTACGGATAAACTGGTAAAACGGCTAAAATTGATCACACTATCAACTGTGATGTTTATTACAGTACATCGTCCCATGTCGATGGCGTCTTCTCCATTCCATCTGTCTGCGGGTGTGCTGTTGATTACCACATAATGACTGACTGAAATCACTTGTTTGAGATGGAGAGAGAGTCTTAGTGGGAGAAACAACATCTGGGGATGGTCAGCACAGGAACAGTGATTGCATACATGACTGCAATATGAGGAATCAATCGAAATGTACACTGAGACATCTACTACCCCGTCACTGTGAGAGATACAGCTACATGTAGAGGTCATCACCTTTGGATAGCTGTTTGAAAACACTCAGCAATGTTGCAGAACTCTTCTCGTTTCCATATGTTGTGATATCTTCTGCATTTCTTTTTCAGTAAGAAACACTGCCTCTTTCACTTCACTCACCCTGCAAGTTGTCGGAGTGGCAGCATAATTTAACCATGTGACATCCAGTTTTCTGTGAGAGCCAATCGATCTAAATATGTTCATGTCAGCTTAGCACCTGACACAGTCTAGTCATGGTGGAAAAACAAAATGTGTGGCAGTTACGAAGCTGTACTCACACACCGTTGAATGTGTTACAGCAGAGAAAGCAATGTATCAAACAACAGGACAGGGACCCTCTCTTGCAACAGATAGTCTGTGGGATATGGTCCGCCTGCAGTACAGGTGATGAAACTTTACACTGCTCTGTGCAAGGGACTTCGATCACTGGCCACCTGCTCCAATCGACCAATACATGTATATTCAATAGGTCCACCACGTATGGTCATTGTCAATATGCAAACAGTACTTGTTTTCCAATATATCAGTAGAGAGAGATACAGTAAAACCTAATCATGCTCCCTATCATATGACATTAGTGGAATTTTTATAGTTTGTGGTTTTTCTCTGTTCGATGGTACAAAATAATGCTGATAGAATGTTTGGGTGACAGACATGAATGCACTCTGAGGGATGCTGATCTCCTTCAGACTGCCATACCGGTATGAAGTTTGGAGATGCAACACAATGCACTAGCAAAACCCTCCTCCTTCTTCCAGGTAGCGTAACTGTTCGCACTGTCTTTTCTACTACCTCGTGTTGCACAAGATCTCATCATTTGGTACTGCCCTTACACATTGTTCATGGGTCATGTAGCTACGACATGTTACCACTTCCACCAAATGATGAAAACACTATCCCATCGAATTAATTCAGCTCACCATATTTCTCCACAGGTTGTAGAAGGTGGTAGATATAGCGCTCTCCGACCTCTGCTCAGTTCCTACTTAAATTGGGACAATCACATGAACAAAGCTAGAGTGAGGGCAGAGTAAAGACTGAGGAACAGTTATATGATGCAGAGGAACTATCTAAAACCACATTCGAGTTTTACAGTATGGGGTCCTTAGCAGATAGGTTCGAAAAAGGTGACTCGTTTTAGATCTGAGGGTGCCATGAATATGATTCACTAGTGGATGCAACCATTAAAAGACATCACTGTAGGACCCAACGCAAGTATGTAGTTGAATGGAGAGACATGATTCAAAATCGCAGACAGCATATCTACCACAAGCCAGAGTACTGGTCATAAGATTTTGTACATTTCGTACGAAGTCAATGTAGGTTGCATTTGTTTTAAAGTTACTCATTACATAGCATACCATCTACTGTATGTCATCATTCTCAATCAACCATCATCCTCCCTCACCTATAACCCAATGGATGTAACACAGAACTTACGGCAGGGCATCACGATAGAATACATTAAAAATACTGTTTGTTAGAGTGAGAAATATCTAGCGGCGGTATGAGGGAGGTTGCAAATATCGGCTTACTAGCACATTCATTAGCCGATCCACTTTCTAAATTCGGTGAGAATCGTGATATTATTATGGGGACGTGCACCTGCACTTTCGCTCTGTCGGAAATGTTGCCACCCCTGGCCTATAAGCCAATTATCCTGCCCACTGTAACAACAAATGCGCTATTGTCCACGTTCCCCTGACACGTTTTATATACCTTCCTCTGCTAATGCTGCCATCTGCCACCTCTGAATAGTTATAGCAGTCGAGCTTAGGAGGTGGTCGCATTAATGTGATTTGTGTGCATTTTCTTACGGCGCATATGTATTATGGTAAGTAGAACACATGATTACATTTATAGGTGGTATGGGGTGCACAGCTTTCGGAATTTATCGTACAGGGCTGTCACCTCTGAGCTTAATAAAGTTTCTACCCCATATGGGTAACAAGTCGAATTGAGCATGTATGATAGATATCGATATATATTTACCCTTTATAGCAGAGGACATCAATCATAGAGACTGTTGATTGGTAATGTGCCAGTCTGTTGGTAATTCATTACTAGACGTTGTCAGTGGCTAGCCAGGGCATCATGTGACCACCCTCCACATTGATCTAGGTCAGGACACTGCAGGAAACATCCGCTGGCGCCCTTCTTTGATTCCGCTTCGAGGGAAGCGACAACAATGTTGGAAGCGCTTAACCACTCTGCCGAAGTGGCTCCTTGTCTTGCTGCAAACCGCGTTTTCTCAGCCCACGTGTCTATCGTGGATGCAGGTTCCTTCGTGGCAGACGAACTATTTGTCGGTCCTTTTGGGTACTAGTTGTGTGGAACCATAGAGATATTTCAAAAACGTTTGGAATGGTCATACTGAACTCATTGATTCCATGTTTGCAGGACTGTCATGATATCCTGGCCAATGCAAGTATTGTGGGACGATAAACTGTAGCCTCAGTATGTCTTGATTCTACCATTGTCTAATTCCCACGCACGCTATCACAAGTTCTCCTTGTAACATGAGGCATAACGCCACATCTGCACTGACATGTGAGTTATGTGTAAGGAACACACTGCGTAATATGCCCAGATATACAAAATGTAGGAGGCTTTGCCCTACGTACATCGTGCGATTGCGCTGAACTGCTAATGATTTACTTACCCAAGCACATAGTGCATGGCCAATTAGAAGTTCATTACACGTCACCTTCACAGAGTTACAATTTTAATGCTCAGATGTGTGCAGATGGATAAGAGGCAATCAAAAACTTTCAGTTTGAAGGCTGTACAGTCCAGAATGGGCATGCCAAACAGGCAAAATCACTGTGAGCATTGATGCAGTCATTTAACCGACGCACCAGGTTCAAAATACCTGTCTGATAAAACATCGTGTAGTTCTACATGAGGAAATTTGTAACTGCTTGTGCTCATCCTCGACCGATTGGGATCGTCGATCCTTCAAGGTATTTGTGAAGAGACGTAATTTGCCTGAAGCGATTTAGGGAAATCACTGAAAACCTAAATCAGGATGGCCGGACGTGGGTTTGAACCGTCGTCCTCCCGAATGCAATTCCAGTGTACTAACCACTGCGCCAACTCCCTCGGTTCCGATGGATGCCCAGCAGTATCCTTCGGTAGAATAAAGGCACTCTGGTTCTGTTTTTACGCATTTGTAATAGCGTTACCATATCCGTATTTGCCACACGTAGATCAGTAAGTCACGATGGTCACACAAATTGTGCACTTCACAAAACGAAAAAACGTAGTATCTTATGACTATAATCTCAGTGAGTCACTGTTGGAATTAGCCAACTCATACAAATACCTGGGTGTAACACTCTGTAGGGATATGAAATGCAATGATCACATAGTCTCAGATGTGGATAATGCTGGTGGTAGACTTCGCTTTTATCGGTAGAATACTGGGGAACTGCAATGGAGATTGCTTACAAATCAATATTGCTCAAGTGTGTAGGACCCGTAGTAAATACGACTAACAGGAGTATTGAACATATATAGAGAAGCGCAGCATGGATGGTTACAGGTTTGTTTGATCCGTGGGAGAGTGTGCAGAGGTACTGAAGGAATTGAAGTGGAATAGTCTTGAAGAAAGACGTAAACTATCCCGAGAAAGTGTATTAACAAATTTTCAAGAACCAGCTTGAAATGATGACTCTAAGAATGTACTACAAGCCCCTAAATATTGCTCACAGAGAGATCGTGTGGATAAGATTAGAATAATTACTGAAGGCACGGGACATATTTTCTGCAATTCACCTCATAGTGACTTGAGGAATATATATGTAGATGCAAATGTAATCCCTTGCCTTGTATACCCACATCGGAGTCGCGCTACGTTCTATGCCCTCTGCATCAAAATCCACAAACGGAAACTTTTTGATCGCTCCTTACAATTAGGTAGGCTCTGTACAGTCCATATCAAACGGAGATTAATAGATAATAATCATCACCTGTCCTATTTTTCTTGATGCTTAGAGCGTGAGAAGGAAATGAGTGTCTGTGTGCTAGCCCGCATCTCGTGGTCGTGCGGTAGCGTTCTCGCTTCCCACGCCCGGGTTCCCGGGTTCGATTCCCGGCGGGGTCAGGGATTTTCTCTGCCTCGTGATGGCTGGGTGTTGTGTGCTGTCCTTAGGTTAGTTAGGTTTAAGTAGTTCTAAGTTCTAGGGGACTTATGACCACAGCAGTTGAGTCCCATAGTGCTCAGAGCCATTTGAACCATTTTTTTTTTTTTTTTGTCTGTGTGCTGTCGTGTCCCGACATAGATGGGAGAGGGAGAAAAGAGGTTACTGGTCAGTCTGCGCTCCCGAGCGGTACAGAGCAGAAGGTAGTAGGACAATTCACAGTGAAGGTATTTGAGTGTTTCCTTCTATCTCAGCCAACACTGGTACAGGCATCTACTAGAAATGCAGGTGGTGAGACTTGGTAGGGAACCCGTTGTGGAGACACTCAGACAAACAGGGTTTTGAAATAGTGTTTATTCCAGGCAGGAATAACTAATACACTGTAGGCTAGTTCTAGGGTTAGAAAAAGCATGAATAACTCTGCTACTACAGAAGCCAGTGCAGAAGTCCCAGGAGTGGGTGCTAACTAAGGTAGCAAACCCTAGCAGCATCTTAAGGCAACAACTTAGTTGCAGAACAAAACATACTGAATGTGATACTGTTCACTGAGGCACTCCAAGTGAGAGAGCAGACTTACACGGAGCTGAAACGAGGCTGGAGTCGACGGACGCGGATTCGGTGGCCAGATCGTCTGATTGAGAACTTCGCCAAAATTCAGAATGTAGGGATTTTAAAGAGTCGCGTGGGGGCACTGTTTTTCCCATTTAAAGCCACCCAGCCAATCCCGCAGGTCTCTTGAGGGGCCTGCCAATTAGTTAGGTCCCCTCTACTGCTCCTAAGGCGGGGATGTTAATGCAGTTGCACTAACTAAGTTCCTATTTGGTATCAACATTGTTCAGCTGAAAGCTAAACGTAACTGATCTGCCAAATAAGGCTTGCAACATTATTGTTAAACGTCATTTACCCCCGCCCCTCGGGCTCCCCGGAGTAGGGACTGCTAGATCAACAGTTTTTTGGCGTTTTCGCTCTCTTTCTAACCCTTGTGAGCCTACTGACGTTGCTGTTCTGAGGGCTGGTATCAAGCTGGCTTTATTGCTAATACGTGCCTGTTGGCTATAAAGTTCTACGGTGGTAACCTACCACAGCGTCTAGACGACGTATGAAATTACACATTAATTCCTTGAAAAGTAACTGGCGCCCTGGAACCGCGGCTGGGGGCGTCTGCATTTTCGCAGGGCTCTCCCCTTACGGCTTGCTTCATGTAACAATATCTCTCCTAGTTTCGTCTGTCCTCACAACCGTCTCTGCTTCCGCACCTTGGAGCGCCTGTCCTTTCTCACAGCTTCAAGGTAACACTACAGTAACAAGGAATAATCAATATATTACAGTGCTACCATTCACCTTTCAGTTTCTGTCATTTTAATATCATCGAACCGACTCGATGTAACCGATCGAAGGGAGTAAATTACTGCTCTGGCTTCTTCACACAGCGCCTCTATAAAATTACCCAGCACACTTTAATGAGAATAAGCTTTCTTTATTTGAAAATGTGTGGATTTCGTTCCCAGAAAATTACTTTTGCGCATTTTTAGGGGGCATACTGACGTGTTGCGACCTAACTGTCGTAGCACAGCTGCTCTTTGAATCCACTGAAGGGTCCTGTGCGACTAAGACAAAGTCAGAGACATACGTTTGACTTATCTCAGTGTAGTGTAATGAAATAACATAGCTGTGCTGTTGTATTACTGTGATATGCTACTTTTAGAACACCTTAAAACATGAATTTTTAAATATTTATGTCGCTGCATTTTAGTGCACCACAAGGATTTCCCCAACAGTGCAGACTGTCCTTTAGTTCAGTTTAAGAGATTCCCCACACTATCTGAGTGACAATTTGCTATATCAACTTGTTGAATACATGTCTACCTATTTATCTGACTCCATTCTGTAATAATTTTAATCCCTTTACAAACTTTCTAGAGGTTTCTTTCGTTCTAGTGTTGTCTGTATTCATGCTGTTCACTGCTTCTTGAGAAAAGAACAGCCTCGGTAATAAAAATCACATTCGCCAAAATACCAAGCTTTTTGAAGAGGTCTCTGCAGGATGTTGTGGAATTAATATTAAATTTATTTCTTAAGCGTAGTTCCGTATTTTGAAAATAATAGCCTTATTTGTTGAGTTTCCGCCAAAAGTCACTCGATAGCTCATCAGTAACTGGAAAAAACTTGTTACATAGTTGGTCATCTGAGGTTTTCCCTGCTATATGCAGCTTCCATAGTCTTCAGGTGTATCGCCGAATATGATAGGGAGAAGTCAGCGATATATCGGCGGATAACCCTTCCGCCATCTTCAGGTGGTGCTGATGTTATGCATTAGTACCAACTGGTGATAGAGCAACGGTTGTCCGCCGAAATATCGTGGACTTTCTACTATCGGATAGGGCAGCACACCCGTGAATCATGGAAGTAGTTACTTAACTTCTAAAGTATCTATGAAGATAATCATTCGTACTACAAACGTTGCTAAACTAGAGCATTTCAGTAATTCTAAGCAATGTGTTTTCTAGTAAAGGTTGTGACCTACCAGTAATGGTAGAAATTTAACACTTTGTATTTCGCGTAGTTCATTGTTTTGGGTTTTTTATTTACAGCTGGTAGAATTCTGTGAGAAGTACCGAAGTATACGTCATGAATTCCTTCAAAATTCAATAATAATCTATTTGCCACAAAACATGTTTTGATGTTTTCAAACATCTCATAATTTGTCAGTAAGAAGACTGGTTAGCAGGACAATACTTGCACCAACGGTAAAAAGTATAAACTTTGCATCCTCTTAAACTCTAAGTTTATTTATGTATATCAGAAACAACAGGGGACCAAAAGTAGGACCCCGTGGTACATCATGTCTGCATGCTTCAAATTTTAACCGCCTATTGGTATATACATTCAGATATCATGGTTAACTCCTCGAAAAGCACTAATCATCACATAGAATGTAATAATGGTAAATTCTGATATACTGATTCTAGCATATCATCTGTCAAGCTGAGAACAGGCTGTTCCGTTTACGGGTCTACCTTAAATCCAAATCCTTCGCTACTGAATGCGTTTCTCGTACTACGTGTGTATAAAGTGATCTTATTAATTTGTTGAAAATCATGGTAGGAACGTGATTCTCTTTGGCGTTTTAGTACCTTTCTCGTGAGGTCACTGCACACCAGTTTGTTGAAGTGTCTTAGAAAGTGCCACTGTGATAACATTTGTTTATAACCATGCCAGTATATTACGAAATTAATCTGAACAACATTTGCTTATTTTACTACCAACTTCACGACAGTCACTTCAACATTTATTTTAAGATAACTGCTTACCGTGAAAACTTCTTTTGGAGATTTAGAATGAAATCAGATTTTATTATACTTTGTTTCCAGAAGCTTTGCTTACGTATTGTAGTCTATGGATCAAGAAAGTGTTCAAACCTAAATTATCCACTAATGTAGAGTAATCTTATTCCAGCTGTCAGTAATTATGGGGCTTCTTTAATCAGGATATTATGTAGCTTTAAATAAATATTCATTCTCTTAACTGGTTTTTCTTGTCTCATTTTTCACTGTGCCCCAAATATCTTTTCCATTGTTGATGGAGGTGTTTCCTTTTTATTGAAATTACATACATTTTGACGCTGTCATAACTTCGCTTAGAAGTTTGTTTAAACCTGCTATAAGGTGTGCCCTTGATGTTAATCAGATTCTTCTTTTAAATTGTCATAATATTCTGATTCGATTTGTAATTCACGATTTAGGTACATACAATTTCTTTGTACTGGGTAATTTTGTAGGGAAATAGCTTCCACAGAAGCTAACTGCTACGATATAGGATACATAATGCTTTTAGTTACATCAAGGATGTTGCGCAGTTTTACAAATACGACATTTGAACGCTCCCAATAACTGACAGCAGTTGACCTTCATGACATGAGAGGTCATTAGTTATTATAACTAAATTATGTCTTTGCATGCTCTATACATGTGTAAAGACGTTGTCAATATCAGTGCTGTATGAGTGTGGGGCGGAGGGGGGGGGGGGGGCGGGTGAGGATTGGAGTGTATGGAACAGTAAGAAATTGAAGTACTGGAAGCTATTATTTAAGAAATTGAAACTGAAATTTCCGTTTAATTTTACCTGATTCATTCCAGTGCACGAAGCAGTGGGTCGGCTGTAGCCAACGAAATCGAGTCATACGAATGCTGAGAGCGTTGCTCAGATGTGGAGTGGCTGCAGACTTCTTTTTCTGCCTGTTTTTCTTCCTAAGTTATGGCGACAAAAAGGGATTTCTGCCATCCATAATAGCCGAGAAACGTCCTTTGTCTCTGCCATTATTCAAAAAACTGTGTAATTTATAGATTCGATTAGTCACAATTAACTAAAATTACTACCTCAAGCTGAGTTTTATAGCCTAAACCTAATTACGCACCTGGAAACTCCAATGGAGTTTGCGATAAGTTCACTGCACGTTAATGTTCCACTGTTCTTAGCGAATAAAAAAACGAAAGAACCGAAGAAAAAGAAGCGGCTGCAGCACCTCATACCGATGAGTCCGGGATATTAACTGAGGAACCCAAGTGTTACTGTCCAGCGGCAGAGCACCAATTGTAGGTTGAGCCACTCCTACCTGCGGTCGCTGGATGTCTTCCAGCCGTAAAGTTTAATTAATGTACGAAGGTCTACGACAGGTGCGGTGATTATTTATTAGAAGAAAATCATTATTAGATGCAGCGGCCGAGATACAGAATTGTTAGAAATGTCTGCAACCGGTGAAATGAATTATACCTCAATATATTTTCATATTCGCAATGTGTCTAATATTACCGTGTGACAACAATGACAAATTTATGGTTTCATTACCTGACTTCAGTGATTTCATATTTGCCCAATATGATATTTGATTAAATTGATATTTTATGAACGTGGTTGTTCAGTAAAGAATTTCATCAGCAGCCCAGGCATAGTCGTTACATCTTTCGCATTCCAACATGCTATTAAGTAACAGTCACAATATTTTGTCTCACAAGTGTGTATGCTTGTGTGTGTGTCAGATCGTCGTAATGGGTCCGTCTTCTGAACTGAAATTTACAATCGAAATTGAAATCAGAGCGTCAACGTAAGTTTTCATAATATTCGTTTACTATTACTATTTCCCCGTGTTTTTAATATGGAAGCGAGCAGCGGTTGCATTAATCAATTCTTGGATCATGTGAAATTTGTACACCTGAATATATGATGTACAGTGGATACAGAAAAGAAGAACGAGTCGCCGGTATCGGTTGTAACTGTGAACGAAAGTTGGCGGCCGGCCATTCTATACATAGAGAGTATTCATTTTTATTTAAATGATCCGAGTTTCCAACATCCTTCAAGCAAAAATTACCTCCAGAGCGCTTTCGTATTCAGAGTTCTGCAGGTCTTGATGGTCAGCAGTCCAAATTATACCACCTAAAACATGAGTACAGAAAAGAAGGGTAGAAACTGCATCAAATTAGATCCAAGTTCACAGTTAAACTGAGGCCGAAACCTATTCAGGTAACGGAAAACCGCAATACAACGATTTCCTTTCATTCGGCGCAACTTTAACCAAATAAGACGCCTACTTGGAAAGTACTGTGTCGCACCAGTCTTCTATCGACAGCTTAAAACTGAAGAAACCTTTCGCTCATAAAAATACCTCCCTAGCTTCACTGTATCTGATGCTTGCCGTGTTCCACATGAATATGGTGAAAATTAGACGGGGCAGACAATCTGAAAAGTGTCCTAGTACTGACCGGAAACGTCATACCATTTTCAGAAACTTAAAAAAAAAGTCATAGTCAACGAAACATACACTTACGAAAGGAGGTAAGTTCTCCTTCGAAGATACGAATCTCTTATGTCGCGGCCGGCCGGTGTGGCCGAGCGGTTCTAGGCGCTTCAGTCTGAAACCGCGCGACCGCTATGGTCGCAGGTTCGAATCCTGCCTCGGGCATGGATGTGTGTGATGTCGTTAGGTTAGTTAGGTTTAAGTAGTTCTAAGTTCTAGGGGACTGATGACCTCAGATGTCAAGTCCCATAGTGCTCAGAGCCATTTATCTCGCGCTTCGTCTTCCTGTAATAGAGAAGCAGTTAGAAGAAAAATATAGATTAACAAATTTTAGAGATACAGAGGCTATAGTTCTATTGAAATCATTACCAGATAACCTCAGTACAACCAGCGCCGTACATGAAATATAGCTCCAGTTTTTTCTCATGATCTAAATTTCGGCCACTCCACGATCCATTATGCCCACCAACGCACCAATCCGCTATCCACGCCTTGTTCACTACATTCACTACTTAAGCACAATGCTTCAAGCCGAATTTCACACACCAGTTATAATAATTCATTAAAATAACACTATTAGGAAAACACACGATAGTGCCTGTCTGTGACTCCTTTACTTATCACCACCTTGCATAAAGCCCTTTTTTCTTCCATACATCAGCCTCGTTGTAAAAAGTCATCCTACAGAGGGGTTTCAATCACGAGCCGTGGAATGTTTCCTTACAACCAACAAAATTTCAGTGAAACACCATTCTGTGCGCCATTCAGCAAAGTGTTTGATTTCTCCTTAATGCAGTGCATTCATACAGCAGCTTCCCCTACCTAATATGTACTGTTGCTTTCATGCCAAGTGCTACGCAGATGATTCGTCACCAACATAATCCGCCTCTATTCTTTGTAAAGTAAGAAACGCCGTTCCGGTATCTTGGTCACCTTAGACATTGCTCGACTATGGTATTCGAATTTCCTTGTTAAACCATCAATCTGTGCCCTTCCTACCCGTCACATCTGTATTAAAAATAACTTTCTGACATTCCTGGCATAAAGAGTCAAACGCAGTACCACCTCCGCAATGCATCCATAAGACTGTCTCAAGGGTCGGTTTTGTCCCCAGGTTTCTATCTCCACTATATGGCTAATACGCAGCAGCCATTTATGTATTTCTCTTTACTGACTACACCGTCTTTGTAATCCTTCACCCGGCCCCACGCTTCCCTATTAATCATCCAGGCTAACACTATGACGTTACCAACCATACCTCAAAAACAGCACTATTAAATACTAAGAATAATAATAGGATGCTCTGCCTGTCTTTAACGGTTCCCTAACTTCTAACTCCTAATCCACAAAGATACCATCCATCCTACATTATAAAATCTCTGACTGGCACTCGAAAAAAAAACGGTCTCATGGACTATCTTTCGTGTCCTACCAGATGCAAACACTTCCCGTAACACACTCCTAACTACTCGCTAAGTGCTGTTCGGTTTCGATCCCACAACCACTAAACGCTAATTAGCTATTGTCCAGAATGAAACTTCCTGGCAGATTAAAACTGTGTGCCCGACCGAGACTCGAACTCGGGACCTTTGCCAGAATGTTGTTCAAACGAATCATAAACAATTGCGGCTGGTGACACAACCCATTGTCATCCAAAAAAATTCCATCCTTGTTTTGGAACTTAAAGTCTTCAGTTAGACAAACATAACCATGAAGTCACGAGGGAGGAGGTAGGCACTGCATTTATTCCATACACAGGCGCACTCTCGGGGAAAATCGCCCGCATCCTGAAGAAATACCGGGTCGGAACTGTGTTTTGTCCTCCAAATAAAACTCGTACACTGGTGGGGAGCGCCAAGGATGACCTCGGTTTGAGGAAGGCCGGCGTGTACCAGATTCCGTGTCAATGTGGCAAGTCGTATATTGGTCAGACGATGCGTACCGTCGAGGATCGATGCCGTGAACACCAGAGGCACACTCGACTGATGTATCCGAGCAAGTCGGCGGTCGCTGAACATTGTTTGTCGGAAAATCACGCCATGGAGTATGACCGCACGAGGATTCTGGTACAGACGTCGAGATACTGGCACAGCGTTGTTAGAGAGGCCATCGAAATTCGCACCAATGACGACCTCATAAACCGCGACTGTGGCATAATAATCTTAGCAAGGCTTGGGAACCAGCGATCGGGTTAATCAAGAGTACATCGAGAAAACGTATAGTTGTGACGACCACGGCGGACAGAGCCATCACACCGACGTCATCTCAGACGCCGTCGCAACCTGTTCCACCGCGCGACCGTGGCGCGGGGCGCGGACGGCGGAGGGAGCGCGCCGCGGGCGGAGGGTATTTAAATCGGCCGCCGCCGCGACCGAACCAAGTTCCCTCTGAGCAGCCTTAGCGTACGGATCCCCGTGCCGGCACGTTCACAGGAGCTCAGTCCGTCAGTTCACCTGATGATGGCGACATGTATGATCGCCGAAATATTGTGCCCGTTGGACACTATAGACCGGCAGCACACCCGTGGATATTTTGATTATCAAATACGCCGGGGGAAACTCAAGAATCACATAACCACTTCTATCTGTTATTATAGGTTATATGTTTTGAGCTGACTGCAATTTAATTAAAAATAATTACACGAGACACTTTTCGCTCTTATTTACAAAGCATATTCTGTGGTATTGGTGTTTCTTTACGTAATCTGCTCCTTCCCTGCCACTGTGCCAGTGGTGAATGAAAAACAATTAAGAAAGTCAATTGTGAATAGTGTAGCGCTGGAAATAACGCAAAATACCAGAAACTGCCAGGTGCAGATATGAAATGAAGCCTGTTGACACCGACCACTGCTAGCAAGAAGGGAAGAGCAGATTATGTAAAGAAACACCACTATCACATAAGATGCTTTGTAAATAAAAGCTAAACGTGTCTTATATATATTTAAAATTAGATTGCAGTCAACTCATGACAGATAACCTATAGTAACAGATAGCTGTTAATAGCTGTTAATAGCTGCTGCAGAATATGACCACACAAACAGACGTATAACAATTTCCAGTCAATGATGCGCTCAGTTGGACCAGAGGACCCAGTCCGTTCCACGTAAACACAGTCCACACCCCAATGGAGGCAATCGCCAGCTTCGACAGAGCCTTGTTGACAACTTGGGTACATGGCTTCGTGGGGTCTACGGAACACACTAACCCTACCATCAGCTCTCACCAACAGAAATCGGAACTCATCCAAACACTATGGTCACAAGCCCAGGAGATACGCTGCAGACAATACCCAGCTGTTAGCAAAGGCACTCGCGACGATCGTCTGCTTCCATAGCCCACAAACTCAATAATTCGCCTCACTGATCTAACGGATACATTCGTCGTACGTCCCACATTGATTTCCGCTATTATTTCAAGCAGTGTTGCTTGTCTGTTACACGCCAGGTTAGCCGAGAGCGCTAATGCGCTGCTTCTTGGACTCCGGTAGGCGCGCCGGCCCCGGATCGAATCCGCCCGACGGCTTAACGACACGGCCAGCCTGGATGTGGTTTTTAGGCAGTTTTCCACATCCCACTACGTGAATACCGGGCTGATCCCCACGTCCCGCACGCCGGCCGAAGTGGCCGTGCGTTTAAAGGCGCTGCAGTCTGGAACCGCAAGACCGCTACGGTCGCAGGTTCGAATCCTGCCTCGGGCATGGATGTTTGTGATGTCCTTAGGTTAGTTAGGTTTAACTAGTTCTAAGTTCTAGGGGACTAATGACCTCAGCAGTTGAGTCCCATAGTGCTCAGAGCCATTTGAACCATTTTTCAACCCACGTCCCGCCTCAGTTACACGGCTCGCAGACATCTGAACACATTCGCACTATTCCATGGATCACACTAGCCACAGACAATTGGAGTACACTAATTCCGTCCTGGGGGGTACGGGGTGGCGGCAGGAAGGGCATCCGGCCACCCCTTAAATTAACCTTGCCAAATTCGATTAACTATGCCAACCCTGCGTCATTGCGGGAAACGTCAGAAGCCAAAGAAAGGCTGTTAGCACCGACCACTCTAAGCAAACACAGCTGGAATCGGTCGTTAAGTGAAGACCGTCGACTACTGAATTGTCTGTGGTGGGAGATAATGCCTGAAATGTGATGTTCTCGCCACACTATTAATATTCTTGATCAAGGAACGCTGTATTCTCTAATGATTTCCGAAATGGAAAGCCCCTTGCGTCTAATCCGACTACCATTCCTCGTTTAAAGTCCGTTAGTCCCAATCGTGATGCCATAATCACTTCTGAAACCTTTGCGGGTGAATCATCTGAGAAAAAACCGACCGCTCCGCCGATGCACTGCACTATATCTCTTGTGTACGTGATACTACGCCATCTGTATATGTGCCCATACACTACTGGCCATTAAACCTGTTACACCAAGAAGAAATGCAGATAATAAAACAGTATTCATTGGACAAATATATTGTACTGGAACTGACATGTGATTACATTTTCACGCAGTTTGGGTGCATAGATCCTGAGAAATCAGTACCCAGAACAGCCAGCTCTGGCCGTAATAACGGTCTTGACACGCCTGGGCATTGGGTGAAACAGAGCTTGGATGGCGTGTACAGGTACAGCTGCCCATGCAGCTTCAGCACGATACCACAGTTCATCAAGAGTAGTGACTGGCGTATTGTGACGAGCCAGTTGCTTGGCCACCATTGACCAGACGTTTTCAGTTGGTGAGAGATCTAGAGAATGTGCTGGCCAGGGCAGCAGTCGAACATTTTCTGTATCCAGAAAGGCCCGAACAGGACCTCCAACATGGGGTCGTGCATTATCCTGCTGAAATGTAGGGTTTCGCAGGGATCGAATGAAGGGTAGAGCCACGGGTCGTAACACGTCTGAAATGTAACCTCTACTGTTCAAAGTGCCGTCAATGCGAACAAGATGTGACCGAGACGTACAACCAATGGCACTCCGTACCACCACGTCGGGTGATACGCCAGTATGGCGAATACACGCTTCCAATGTGCGTTCATCGCGATGTCGCCAAACACGGATGCGACCATCATGATGCTGTAAACAGAACCTGGATTCATCCGAAAAAAATGACGTTTTGCCATTCGTGCAGCCAGGTTCGTCGTTTAGTACACCATCGCAGGCGCTCCTGTCTGTGATGCAGCGTCAAGGGTAACCGCATCCACGGTCTCCGAGCTGATAGTGCATGATGCTGCAAACGTCATCCAACTGTTCGTGCAGATGTTTGTTGTCTTACAAACTGCCCCATCTGTTGACTCAGGGATCGAGACGTGGCTGCACGGTCCATGCGGATAAAATGGTTCAAATGGCTCTGAGCACTATGGGACTTAACATCTATGGTCATCAGACCCCTAGAACTTAGAACTACTTAAACCTAACTAACCTAAGGACATCACACAACACCCAGTCATCACGGGGCAGAGAAAATCCCTGACCCCGCCGGGAATCGAAGCCGGGAACCCGGGCGCGGGAAGCGAGAACGCTACCGCACGACCACGAGCTGCGGACCATGCGGATAAGATGCCTGTCATCTCGACTGCTAGTGATACGAGGCCGTTGGGATCCAGCAATCGTGATAGGCTACAATCCGACCTTTATCAGAGTCGGAAACGTTATGGTACACATTTCTCGTCCTTACATGAGACATCACAACAACGTTTCACCAGGCAACGCCGGTCAACTGCTCTTTGTGTATGAGAAATCGGTTGGAAACTTTCCTCATGTCAGCGCGTTGTAGGTGTTGCGAGCGGTGCCAACCTTGTGTGAATGCTCTGAAAAGCTAATAATTTGAATATCGCAGCACCTTCTTCCTGTCGGTTAAATTTCGCGTCTTTAGCACGTCATCTTCTTGGTGTAGCAATTTTAATGGCCAGTTGTCTAGATATCGATGACTTTTTTCACCTCATTGTATAGGGATATGGGAGAACGCCTAAAATCTTAATAGAAGCTGGCGAGCACAGCGCCCCTCGTCGTCAGTTCGGCGGGCGGAAGCTGTGTGCTAATGCTCACTGGTATGTCATTTCTGATGATATTAGTTGCAGTCCTTATGACAAAATTTTTCTAAGAAAATGCCTTACGTCATAGCTTGCACTCGTATAAATTAGTCTCGAGATAGAGATTTCCACCTTGCAACGAATCTCCCGTGATCGGGAAGGCGGGAACGGCGCCCAGAAGAGAGTCGCCTCCGTGCTGGGACGGTGGGACCGAGGGCCGCAGGTGTCAGCGGTGATGGATGAGTGCGCCGCGGGCGTGGCAACCGCAGCCGGCGGCGCGGCCACCTTGCGCCGCCACGTGGAAGTGGGACAATGGGTCCTCGCGGGCCCACGCGGTTCCCACGGCGGAGCGCGGCGCTCGCCACACGTCACGCGGCCGCGAGCGGACACGCCCATCGCCGACGCTGCCGCCGACGCCGACGCTCTGTACCGTGCTGTGGCTACCGCAATCTGTTGTGCTTCCGCGTGTACGAGGAACACGCGGCGGTCCAGCTGCTCTACTTTTCGAAAGGACCTACTGAAAAATGGAAACGATCGTATGGAATTGTAGGTCGGGAGGCCCCATTCGGGGGAGTTCGACCGCCGTACTGCAAGTCCTTTTTAGTTGCCGCCACTTCGGTGACTTGCGAGTCAATGATAATGAAGGACACACAACACGCAGTCCCCTACCGGGAATCTAACCCGGGACCCCTGCGTCGTTGGCGGTAACGCTACCGCTACGCTACTGAGGCGGACAAAACGACCTACTAACAAACGTATTCTGAGTTCGAATATAAAGAATTTCCTTGATACAGAGAAGTTGCTGTCCATGCATCAGCACGGCTTTAGGAAGCATCGCTCCTGCTAAACGCAACTCGCCCTTTTCTCACATGATATCTTGCGAACCATGGATGAAGGGTATCAGATGGATGCCATATTCCTTGACTTCCGGAAAGCGTTTGACTCGGTCCCGCCCCACTGCACACTCCTAACTAAGGTACGAGGCTATGGGATTGGTTCCCAGGTATGTGAGTGGCTGGAAGACTTCTTACGCAATAGAACCCAGTACGTTGTCTTCGATGGTGAGTGTTCATCGGAGGTGAGGGTATCATCTGCAGTGCCCCAGGTAAGTGTGGTAGGTCCAAATGGTTCAAATGGCTCTGAGCACTATGCGACTTAACTTCTGAGGTCATCAGTCGCCTAGAACGTAGAACTAATTAAACCTAACTAACCTAAGGACATCACACAAATCCATGCCCGAGGCAGGATTCGAACCTGCGACCGTAGCGGTCGCTCGGCTCCAGACTGTAGCGCCTAGAACCGCACGGCCACTTCGGCCGTCGTGGTAGGGCCGCTGTTGTTTTCTATCTACATAAATGACCTTTTGGATAGGATGGCTGTTTGCTGATGACGCTGTGATGTACGGGAAGGTGTCGTCGTTGACTGACTGTAGGAGGATACAAGATGACTTGGATAGGATTTGTGATTGGTATAAAGAATGGCAGCTAACTCTAAATATAGATAAATGTAAATTAATGCAGATGAATAGGAAAAAGAATCCTGTAATGTTTGAATACTCCATTAGTAGTGCAGCGCTTGACACAGTCATGTCGGACCGAGCGAGGTGGCGCAGTGGTTAGCACACTGGACTCGCATTCGGGAGGACGACGGTTCAGTCCCGTCTCCGGCCATCCTGATTTAGGTTTTCCGTGATTTCCCTAAATCGTTTCAGGCAAATGCCGGGATGGTTCCTTTGAAAGGGCACGGCCGATTTCCTTCCCAATCCTTCAGTAACCCGAGCTTGCGCTACGTCTCTAATGACCTCGTTGTCGACGGGACGTTAAACACTAACCACCCCCCCCCCCCACCACCACCACAGTCATGTCGATTAAATATTTGGGCGTAACATTGCAATTGCAGAGCGATGTGAAGTGGGACAAGCATGTAATGGCAGTTGTGGGGAAGGCGAATAGTCGTCTTCGGTTCATTGATAGAATTTTAGGAAGATGTGGTGCATCTGTAAAGCAGACCGCTTATAAAACACTGATACGACCTATTCTTGAGTACTGCTCGAGCGTTTGGGATCCCTGTCAGGTCGGATTGAGGGAGGACATAGAAGCAATTCAGAGGCGGGCTGCTAGATTTGTTACTGGTAGGTTTGATCATCACGCGAGTGCTACGGAAATGCTTCAGGAACTCGGGTGGGAGTCTCTGGAGGAAAGGAGGCGTTCTTTTCGTGAATCGCTACTGGGAAAATTTAGTCAACCAGAATTTGAGGCTGACTGCAGTACAATTTTACTGCCGCCAACTTACATTTCGCGGAAAGACCACAAAGATAAGATAAGAGAGGTTAGGGCTCGTACAGAGGCATATAGGCAGTCATTTTTCCCTCGTTCTGTTTGGGAGTGGAACAGGGAGAGAAGATGCTAGTTGTGGTACGAGGTACCCTCCGCCACGCATCGTATGGTGGACTGCGGAGTATGTATGTAGACGTAGATGTAGATGTAGTACGACTACACGAGGCATGATCATACAGCTTCAAGTATCGCATCAAAAAAATCAGTTACGCAAGCTATTATAAGTTAGTGATTACATGACATTGTCAGAAGGAGAGCGATGTCTATATCAGTGTAAAGCAAAGCTTCCAAAATCGAATTTTAGTGCCCAGGTCGCAGTTGATGTTTATCCTGGATTACTAGTTACAGCGAAGTTATATTGCCATCTCCAGATAACCGAATACGTGTGGCACGTTGAAAACATGGAGGGGAAACTAACAGAAAAGACATTCCCGTGCTACATTGTACAGGGTGACTACAATAAAAGTTAATCTCTTACACGGCTGTAGAAATAACACCATTGGTCTGAATGACATCAAATTGCAACGAAATATTATCGGAAAAGTGGGAAACCGTATGGTAGAAGAAGACTAAATACTTACAAAATGTAGCAATAGATGGCGCTGTAAGCATCATACTTTAGTGGTAGTCGACTACAAATGACTAATGAATCATACAACAATGCCTAAGGAGCACGTTTGACGTTAAACAAACTGTACTACTCTACTACTGCTTCTTGTTTGGCTGAAACTAATCGAAATCCTTTTGATTTTGCTGAGGGTGAGTCTAAATTAGTTTCAGGGTTTTATATTGAATATGGTGCAGGCGGTTTTACTTCGATTTTTTTGGCTGAATATACTAGAATTGCTTTTATGAGAATGGGAGTACACGTCTGATAGTGTTAGTTACGTAAGCCCATCCACCACGCAAGGTCATATCACATTGAATGGGAAAATCGGTTTTAATTGTCCTGAGGCCAAAACCCACATAAAGAGCATAACTCATGAAAATTTTAGTTGTCCTGAGGAGAAAAACGCATTAAAAGCACCAATCACATCGGTTTTTAATTGTCCTGAGACCAAAAACCGCGTAAAAAGCATCAGTCAGAATCAAATCGGATTATTAATTTCCGTGTGACCGTCGCAAAATATGTTTAATATGCTGTCCCCTGTTTTCTGCAACAAGTTGAAATCGAGAGACAGCATGTCTCATAACTAATCGAAGTGTTTCCGGGGTCAGTTCAGAATGTGCTGCGAAATCCGTTCCATCAATGCAGCTAAATTTGCAATTGGAACACTGAACACAACATCTTTCACACAGCCTCACAGCAAGAAGTCACACGGTTTAAGATCAGGTGATCGGGACGGCCAGGCTGTAGGGAAATGGCGGCTGATAATGGTAGCATTTCCGAAATGGCGCGTCAGCAGCTGCTTAACTGGATTTGTAGTGCGCGGAGGTGCGCCATCCTGCATAAAAATGTTCCCATCCACACATCCACGCTGTTGGAGAACTGGAATGGCGTGGTTGCGCAAAAGACATTGATTGCACTTACCAGTGACGGTACAAGTAACATGACAGGAAGCACCTGTCTCTTCGAAAAAATGTGGCCTTATGATAAATGATGCCGTAAATCCGCACCACACAGTGACCTTCTCAGGATGAAGTGGTACTGGTTGATATGAGTGTGGATTTTCCGTTGCCCATATTCGACAATTCTGTGTATTGAAATATCCTGTCAGATGCGTGTGACCTTCGTCCGCCCACAAAACCTTCCATGGCCAATCATTGTCAACTTCCATGTGAGTAAGAAATTCTAAAGCAGAGGTCTCTCTTGCTGGCAGGTCAACAGGAAGCAACTCGTGCACATGGGTAATTTTGAATGGAAAGCAAAGAAGGGTGTTACGTAGGATTTTACGCACCATGCTCACGGGTATGTCCAATGTTCGGGTAACTCTCCGTGCAGTACACGTTTGCACACTACCACTCGTCTTCTTCTGCATTGCTGTGGCCACTGCTTCCACTGACGTGGAATCAGTTCGTTTCCTCCCTCTACCAGGTAGCACACCAAAAGAGCCTTTCAGTTCTAGTAAATAATAGATTTCAGCTATCAGTCGTCCTTTTTAAATTTTATTAGCAGATCCAGATTTCAGCTAGAAACTAACTCTTGGCAATGCACTATCATTTTTGATCAATGATCAATGCATGTAATGTTATTCAATGAACCGACCAACAGACATTACATGCATTGATCAAAAATTATATTGCATTGAGAATGGCTAGTTTCTAGCTGAAATCTGGATCTGCCAATAAAATTTAAAAAGGACGACTGATAGCTGAAATCTATTATTTACAAGTCAATACAACAGTCGCTGCGTGCAACAGCCTTCTGAATGGAAGGTAACCTGATGACCCTTCTTTTGTACTTTCCGAATAATTCTCTCCAGACCCAAGGCAGCTGTCGAACCAACGCCTTTTTTCAAGCCCTTCAGTGTCCGGAACTTCTGCAGAGCGACGTGTCCACAGTCATCGTTCTTGTAATACAGCTTGACAAGCAGAGAGCGATCCTGTATAAATATAGTTATGGCGAACGTCTCAGACGCAAAAGGAGGAAAATCCGTATGCCCGGCGTGTTTATGCCAACTTCAATTGGTCGTGCGCATAGCAGGAGTTTTAATTTACGTATTCTGACACATACAGCGCCATTTATTGATCAATTTTCACACTATTTTTTTCTTCTGACATATGTTTTCCACCTTCTCCGATAATATTCCGTTGCAAGTTGACGTCATTCTCACCAATGGTGTTATTTCTACAGCGTTTTGAAAGTTTAACTTTAATTATAATCACCCTGTACACTAAAATAAACGCCACAACTGTATCAGCAAGGCACAGAGGTGTCAGATAAATCAGCTAGTGCATCCACTGCTGTCAGATGTGTGTATGTTGATAATTGGCTCCATACTGAGTTTTTGTGGGTTTACCTCCATGTTTGCAATAGCAAGATGACAATGTGGCACACCTAGGGGCATCGTAACCCACGTTCCCGATGATCTGAAACTAGCTTAATAACTTTATTGAAACTAGTAATTAGGATATGATTCAGCTGCTGTCTGGGCAATAAAACTTCTAATTTGGAAGCTTTTGAAATTAAATTAGAAATTAGTTTTCAGTGTGCCTGTCTGCAATTCTATAACACGTTGAAATGCTTGTTCCACAGTGAAATAACATATGACTGCAAGAGAAAAAGCAAATGCCTCAGCCCATTGATACAGTGGAGGATTCATCGGTCTTCAGAAATCCTTCCCTGTATTATCCTCTTCGCCTTAGAGTAGCATACGCACTCAGTATCGTCGGTTATTTGTCGGATATATTTCAATCTCTGACGTCTCCTGCACATTTTACCTCCTACACCTTCATCTAGTACAATGGTTCCCAACCTAACTCACACCATTACCCTTGAATGATAAAGATGTCATGCGATATCCTAAATAAAGTCTTGGACATAATTAGACATCAGACTGTAAAAAAAATTACACTACTATTTTTAGAGTAACAAAGTTGACAAATTGCTCATAACACTAAGTTAACGTACAAGCAACTGAAACTCACATGTACACCTCGTTTTTCACTAAACCAAAAAATAACTGATGAATGGGGTGCTTGGTTCCGCTTGTTTTACTATCCTTTTCTCATATTTGGCCCGATGTCTGCCATTCCACATCGAAAGTGCTGTACGAAGTTCATCACTTTAGTTTTTATTGCTACCCTAGTCAAAACTTTGCTTCCCCACCTGTAATCCGTGGCGAATGAAACTGGTATTCGTTAAAGATCTTTCAATAATTATAAGTACTAACAACAGGCTGTTCACTAAAACTACCCCAGTACTGTTAGCTCAATACCTTTTTATAGCATGTTTCCTTGAAAGGTCTTGGAAACTGTACTTTTGCTTAAATTCACTACCTGAAAATATTCTTTCATCCACTGGAACTGGTCTTAGAACTTATACCAATTCCTGAAACCTGAAAACATAGTTTCTATTGCAATTTATTGCTAATGGTGGGTGATTTCTACCATTGGGTCAACATCAAAAGCAATTAATAGAAGAGTAAAGGCGATCATAAACTAAAGGAATTTTCGAAAAGAAGCTTTTAAAATGCATGAAACTGAACTTTAACAAACAATTCGTATTTATAATTTTGACTCAGGACAGTGAGACGTGGCCTTCTAACACAAAGAAATTTGAGGGTGGCTCATCGAGTAAAGAAGAAATGCATGTTGCAAATTTCTACGAGAAACAAGGAAGCAAATAATTGGATTTGCAAACAGACTAGTAAGGGAGACTTAACTGTAACAGTGATGAAAAAAATAGAGGTGAGATGGACAGTTTCCAGGAAGATGGATAGCAGAATACCACAGAAAGCTCTTTTTTGAATTACAAGAAATAAGAACGGCTTAGAGCACATACTTATGGAAGACAGGTAGATGACATGAGAAGATATGCAGGAGGAAACTGGTTCGTATTGCTAAACATTGTAATGCAAGGAAATATCTAGAGGAGGCTCTTATCCACCAGTGGATATTAAATGGCTTACGATGGTGATGATGATGAAGTGTTATGTATTAGAGTCTAGCGAAATTTTGTTAACAGAATTACGTCTAACAAATTAACCTAGAGTGTCAGTAAATTTCGATCGAATCAATTTGGTTTTTAACCATCAGAAATTTTCATTTTACTCCTCAGGGGGCAATTACGCCAACAGTTTTTCTATAATGGAACTTATCACCTGAAACATGCTTCCTTTCCTCATGTCCCTTTGCTGCCGTCAGTCTTTTCCACACGTTTCTCCTCCGCCTACTCTTCAAAGAATATCCTCATCTGATGTCTTATTAGCCAATTTAATTTTTAAAATCCTTCTGTTGTACCACATTTCGTACGCTTCGATTCTCTTCTCCTCCGGTTTTATCACAATCTATGATTCAGTTTCGTATGATGCTGCGCTTCAAACAAACAACATAAAAAATTTCTTCCTCAAATTGAAACCGATATACGAAAGTAGGAGACTCATTTGGCCAGAACAGCGTGCTGTGCCAGTGCTAGTCCGCTTTTCATGTCCTTTTCATGTAAAATACATAACTGTACGAAGAAAATACATCTAGGTGTATTTACAAAGTATAAAACTCAAGCCCTCAGTTTCCTTTTCAACAACAAATTTCCCGACTTTCCCCACAGCTTATACAAATTTTTCTGTGAAACTCGAAGGTCTTACACCATTTTATATTCTCGAATGCTTTGTCTATGTCCACATATCCTATGTACGTGTCTTGACTTTACTTAAGTATTGCTTCCATTATCAAGTGAAATGTCGAACTGCGTCTCTGGTGCCCTTATTCTCCCTAAAGCCAAACTCTCTACTTTAGTAGGCAGCAGTTATTTAGTTTCTGCATTTGTTCTAGCACTTACCTATCCTGGGTTCACACATGTCCTGCAGCCATTTCGCCTTGACTGCCGTGCACTTTTTATTTATTTCATACCTAAGGGATTTATATTGTTAAAGTCCTGTATTTCCCTGAAAATTTCTGTTCTTCTGTCTTCGATCAGTTGTAGTAGTTCTAATGTTACCAAAGGCTGCTTTTCAGTTACCTTCCTTATAAGTTTGTCTGTCCACAATCTGTGGTTGCTCTTTTTAGAGATGTCCACTCCTCTTCAACTGAACTACCCACTCTGCCATTCCTTATCGCTATACGCAAATCCTCAGCGAACTTCAAATACGTCTCGTCATTCGTAGGTACTTCAGTATACCACTTCTTTCCACACTGGTTCTTTGAGACGACTTTCTTAATTTACAGTATACCCTTCCTAAATACTAAATTGTGGTCTGAGTTTCACGTGCACCTGGTTTCGCCTTACAATCTAATGTCTGATTTCGGTATCTCTGTATGACGATAGCGTAACCCACCTGTAATATTCTCGTGTTCCCATGCCTTTACCAGGTACACCTCCACCTCTTTGAATTTTGAACGCTGTATTGGGTACTGTTAGGGGAAACTTTTTGCGGAAGTCGAACAGTATTACTCCTCTCTCATTGCTACTACTTAGCCCATATTTCCATGTAACTCAATTCTTTTCCCTACTACAGTCACCCATGATTATTAGATTTTCATCCCCATTTAGTGCTACCAGCTATACGTTCATTATTGTCGCAAAAATATTGGTGACTACATGGCTGAGATCTTAGTTTCACTACATTTCTCACCTCTTGTGTATATTACTTCCTGATTTATACTTACTCTATGGAATTAATGCAATAATTTTTTGAATGAATTTGCAGCATTAGATGGTTCAAATTTTTGTTCTCTGTCCGACAGAATGTATAAAATGCTTAGGATACCAGTATCTTCATTCCAATAAGTATGTGTTTGAAAGATACATGAAATCAGTGCATTACACACACAACGTCTCAGTAATATTTGCAGTTTCGTTGAGAGTGGAGAGTACATCAGGTGATGAATTAGCCAAGTAAATATCACGAGAATTCCATTTGCACTTTGTTTTTACAGCACAATATTTGGGCATCTTGAACCATATGAGATACAAGTCATAAGCTACAGTCGCAACGTCATCGATTTCCAGGCGTTGTTGGTTGTTACAAGATACTGTGAATGTTCGTGGCAGAACGGCACAAGCTCATCATGAGGAAATTCTGCAATCCGACAAATAGCTGCGTTAATTTCACGACGAAAACAAAAGATTTCTGTAAGACGTTAACCGCAACACGTTACGTCTACTTGAAGAAATTTTCCGTAATTACTGCCTATGCTTGCTCTATGAGATAAATCCCCCTACGTTTTGCTGAAATATAGCAATTCCTAGCTACGTGATATATTTCGTGCTGTGAATGGGACCTCAGTTGTCTTTGGCGAGTAGTAATCATATGAATTTCTATCATTAATTTCCATATGTATAAGAGCTTACTGAAAAGCAATGCCTCCGAATTTTTAAGTAAAAACTCCTAAATAATTTTAAATAAAGCAAACTATATTAACACTCTACATCTTTTCTCTTCATGTCTACATATTCATTACACAACGAACACATTTCTCCCAGCGGCAGACCAGTTTGTTCATGCCGTAACTGTAGGATGTTTGACTGTTGACGTAGAGGCAGCCTCACCTCTGCTTGCACTATCAAGGGGAAGTCATCCAAGGCATTCATCAGGTTCGGATGGGGCCGAGTAGGGACTACATGGAGGATAATCGATGACAGTAGACCCTATTATAAGGGATTATTGCAGACGTCGCATCGCTCGTGTGTGGTCCGTGATTCTCATGCTGAAGGAGAGGATGCCACATGTGTTGGACAACTCTTCGAATTTGAAACTAGATTATACAGCATTCTGTCTCAACCCACCAACACAATTTCGTTACAAACAGCCATGTTACACCCTAGAGTTAGGAACACTCTTGGGACAGAGGACAGCAAATATGCAGACTTGAAGAATAAAGATATAGATTATTAATAACGTTTCTTTTATTTAAACTGCTTCATTAGTTTTCACATAAAAATTCGGAGGCATTACGTTTTAGCACGCCTTCGTAAATACGAAACACGTCTTAACGGAGATAGTGAGGTCCCAAAGTTCTGGTCGAGATTGGTCTCGTACTTGCAAATAGTATTTCACCCGGGTCAGTAACGGTTTAGAGCTAGCGTCTTTGACTAGCAATCAAAAAGTCCTGGGCCTCGGGTTCGAACCCAATCTCTGCTTATACTTTGAATAAAAGGTAATCAGTAATGGCGCCCAAATCATCCAGCGACAGGAGTCACCCTCGTCCTGCCGACGGCCTGGTCAAAGAGGGTGGAACATCGGACAGCGGTTCAGCGCACACTTTTGTTATTGGGGTGGGAAAATGCCCCGAAAACACAGAGAAATCAGCAATGATCAACTTCTTCATGACTCAGAAGGCAATGTAAATCAGTGCGTTAAAGTCACGTAAGTCGTATGCACAGAGACGCTGCCTGTAACTGAGAAAGTGTCACGATAATCTCTCCATCGGCAAACGATTTCGGCCGATTGCCCCACTCGGATCTCCAGGAGGGGACCATGAGAAGAAGACGGAGTAACCAACGATGGCACAATATTCAACGACTCGGAGTATGGAATGTCAGAAGTTTGAACGTAATAGGAAAGCTAGAAAATCTGAAAAGGGAAGTGCTAAGGCTCAGTCTAAATGTAGTATGAGTCAGTGAAGGATTTCTCGTTAGAAAAATGTAAGGGAATATCAATAGCAATAGATATCATCGGCGAAGGGTTCGTCATCAATAGGGAGTTGTGGCAGAGAGAGAGTTACTGCGAACAGGTCAGTGATAAGTTTGCTCTCATCAGATTCGACAGCAAACCAACGCTGACAACAATTGTTAATGCATACATGCCGATGTCAGAAGCAGGTAATCAAGAGATAGAGAAACTTTATGTGGACACTGAATGCGTAATGCAGTACAAACGGAGTTGATAATCTAATAATTATTGGGGTTTGGAACGTGGTTGCAGGGGAGGGAGTAGAAGTAAGAATTACGGAAAAATGTGTGATTAGTAGTGGGAATCAGACGGTAGAAAGACTGAGTTCTGCAATAAATTTCAGCTGGTAATACCCACTCCATTCAGGAGCCACAAGAGAAAGAGGTATACATAAAAAGAGGCCCGGAGACACAGGAAGGTTCTAGCTGGATTACGTCATAACCGGACAGAGATTCCGAATACAGAGATCGACTTGTAAGACTTACTAAGGAGCAAACATACACTTAGATCGCAATTTAGTTATCATGAAGAGTAAATTAAGAGTAATTAAGTTGAAGAGAATCGCCCAGAAGAACCAATCTGGGAGGAAGTGATATATCGAAGAACCGAGAAACGGTAAGACGTGTTTGAAGTTCAGCAAAGGCGTGGATACTTCGAGAAGGAATACCGTAGTAGACACTTGTGTTGCAGAGGAGGGGACATCTTTAAAAAGGCCGATCACAGATTTTTGACACACAAACTTAGGTCAATGAAGTATCTGCGAAGGGTTGCAGGAAAAGAGATGGGTTACAGGAGAAATACCTCAACTGATCGACTTAAGAGGGAAGTAAAAATATGTTCAGGGAAACACAGGAATGTGAATCACTTAGGAATGAAGTAAACAGAAGGTTCAGGGAAGCCAAGGGGAAACGACTGCAGCCAAAGTGTGAAGAATTCTGAGAAGAAATGATAGTCAGAAGGAATGATTCAACATATAGGAAACTGAAAGCAACCTTTGGTGCCATGAGCAAAATTAAAACTGTCACACGCAGAGAGAGAACGGATAGCTAAAAAGAGTACATTGAAGAGCTATTAGAGGAGAAAGAAGTGTGTGTTAACATCAGAGAAGAAGCTGCCGTAGTTACGGTAGAAACAGGGAATCAAGTTTCAGAGTCAGAACTCAAGAGCCATGGAACACAGCACTGTAGTGAATCGTGGGCAGTGGGAAAACCGGAAAAGAAAGTGGAAGTGTCTGAGATGTGGTGCCAAAAGGGATTATTCAAAATTATGTGGACTGATAAGGTACTCAACAGAGGCGTTCCCGCAGAATCGGCGAAGAAAGTATCATATGCCAAACACCGACAAGAAGAAGAGGCATTATTGTAGGACATGTGTTAATACGTTTTACATCACGGAAAACATTCCATGGTACTAGAAGGGACTCTAGAGAGATTAGAGTATGGACATCAAATAATTGGAGAGTTTGGTGGAAGTGTTACTTTGATATGAAGAGGGTGGCACACGAGAGGAATTCGTAGTGGGCCGCATCAAAACAGTCAAAAGACTATGACTGATGACTTCGCCAAAAAGGGAGTCAGCTCCATACTTTAACTATATTTACACGTCTTACAGAGGATACGCACCCGAGAAACACTGCTGATCCTGCTTTTATTACCAAAAGATTTCATTGGTTTGTAACAGTAACTGCTTCAAACATAGAAATAAAAGAGGTTGTTGTGACAGCCGCCTGATAGTTTCCTTGAGCCACTTCTGACATGCAAGAGTGGCAAAAGCCACAGATGTAAGATCGACGATCTAGATTGTGATAGCGATTCAACGCAGTGAGGCGAGACGATTGTCTGGGGGTTTGTCAGAGGAACCAATGTCAGGAAGCAGTTAATTAGAGGCTATCTAACGTTTATCATAGTCTCCCATGTATGTAATCACGTGATAGTAGGAAATACATACTTATTCATAAGGGTAGTGACCAAGAAACTCATACACTTCCTTCACCCAAGAGTATTATTTACCACTGTTCTTTAACATTCTTTTCTCTTTACAGTCATCTTTTCAAACGAACAGTTTTTAGATCGAGAAATAAGACAAAATTATAAATATATTTTATACCTGATTACGACGTCATTTTAAATGAATGAAACGAGGCAGTAATGGTGAAGTTAACACGTAGTAGCTGGAAGAACTGATTTCCAAACCTCTAATTTCCAAACCTTTAATTTCCAAACCTTCAATTTCCGAACCTTTAATTTCCAGTTTTTTAATTGTTGTTAAGCTTTCCATTGGCTTCACGGATTTTCTCTTGGTCAATGGTGGCTCTGTACCATGGTATGAGGCTGTGCTGGACAGTAATTCCTGTGCATTTCTTATGCGCAAACTCTAAAAGCTTTTTAAATGAAACAAACCGTATTAACATTCTACATTTTTACACTCGTGCTCAGTGTAGGTGAACCACCGTTCAATACAGACACAAAACACGATATTCGAATCCAGGGAGACAGGCGTAGCTGACTGACTATAGAAGCACATTAGAGGAACTAAGGGCGACTTGCGAATATAGAATGCATACATTAAGACACGAGTAGCCAGTGTCGGAGAGAATCTGCGAGTCAGAATCTCCAGCACAGTTCACGTACATCGACGTCTGTGACTTTCCAAGTACGTTTAGGCCAATTCCGGTTTATCCTCAGCCTACCCTTCAAAAAAAAAATGGTTCAAATGGTTCTGAGCACTATGGGACTCAACTTCTGAGGTCATTAGTCCCCTAGAACTTAGAACTAGTTAAACCTAACTAACCTAAGGACATCACAAACATCCATGCCCGAGGCAGGATTCGAACCTGCGACCGTAGCGGTCTTGCGGTTCCAGACTACAGCGCCTTTAACCGCACGGCCACTTCGGCCGGCTACCCTTCAGAAAACACATAAAACCAACAGTGAAAGTAACATCATATAAACAGTTTGCAAGATCCAGTAATAGCATTTTTTTTGTACACATTTGGGAATGTCTTGTACATCCACGTTTTCCACGGTTTGGCACTGATGTTTTTAGCCTAATTTCACGTTGACTTGCGGCACTACACATTTTACTGGTGTGGGGTCATAGACGAGTTCAAGTAATACAACAGTGAATGAAAATGAAAGAAAATGTGAGATTACAAGTGGGAGGGAGGATGTTCTGGGTGTCATGACCCCTACCAAGTAATATTTTAGTAGAAGCCTTTATATTTTTTCATTCGTCAATTTCGAAACGGCATAGGTAACTATCGGAAATAAAGTTCCACGAAAACTGTTTCGAATATGACAACGAATTCTAGGAATCGGCAGCCACGTTGAACACGGGACACTTCTTAGTTGTTTGCGTGAAGGGCTGCCTGCAGGGATGACCTTGTAGCCTGATCGGTAATATTCCCGCCAGGTCAAAGTGCACATTAAGCGGATGGCCCCAAACCTGATTTCAACAATAAGTCCGACACGGTTCTTATGCCTATAGGTAGAACCGAAAAACCACGTGAAGCTGAGTAAAAGAAAGCACAAAGGGAAAGACCCTGACTGAGCGAGAACAGGAACACTGAGTTTTCGAACGTATGCGGATACGGCTGCAAGAATCAGCATTAGCCTATTTTACACGATTACATTCCCATATTCTTCAGACACGTGTTCCCAGTCGTAGTGCTTATTGAAATACTGATATTGCTGACTGCAAATTTAGATTTTAAATCGTGTAGATTATAAGATTGTCAAAGTTTTGCTTGTTTCTACATATACCTCATACTCCCCAAGCCACTAATGGTGTGTGGCGGAGGGTACTTTTGCTGCCACTATCTGATCCCTCCAACCCTGTTCCACTCGGGAATAGTGCGTGGGAAGAATGATTGTCGGTAAGCCTCTATACTGGCTCTAATTTCTCGAATTCTCACCTCGTGGTCAAAACGCGAGATGTATGTATGGGGGAAGTAATATGTTGTCCGACTTCAGTAGTAAACCTCTCCTTGATGCTCCTATAGTCAATCGTCCACATCTCAAATTTTCAGACAAATGCTTCTCAGATGCTACATTTCTCTAATCTGCAATATACTGGATGTTACGCTGAAGCTATGTACTAAGCATTGATGTGAAAATATTGTTATTTTTCTTTACATATGAGCAACTAGGGGCTACGTTTACTTGAACAGTGTCTATTTTCCTTTCTTCCACACTTCACTCATCATTTCTCGATGTTTCTGTCTTCTTTCTGCCGGCCGCGGTGGTCTCGCGGTTCTAGGCGCGCAGTCCGGAACCGTGGGACTGCTACGGTCGCAGGTTCGAATCCTGCCTCGGGCATGGATGTGTGTGATGTCCTTAGGTCAGTTAGGTTTAAGTAGTTCTAAGTTCTAGGGGACTGATAACCACAGCAGTTGAGTCCCATAGTGCCCAGAGCCATTTGATCCATTTTGTCTTCTTTCTTCTGCTGCAGTGGCTATAATCTTCTTCTCGAGTTTTGTTTGTGAGAACCTTCAGAATCTTTCAGTTTGTTTCGGAGCGTCAGTCGTTCCTTAATATCGTACAGTGTAATTCGGACTTCAGCTATGCCACTCAGTTACTTTGCACCATGTGTTATCATAACATTAATACGTGAACACGAAAATTTAAATACATATTTTTAGTATTAATTTTACAAGGAAGCCAATGATCCTTACAGAACTCGAAAGGCACTTTGCCATAGACGTGCACAAATAAAACATAACGTGTGTAAGTAGCCGTTAAGAGTAGTAAAAGGAAGTAGAAGCTTTCGTTTTCACAACACTGACGTTTCATTCTCTATCACAGATTAAAATCTTCAATACCTGAACATCGAAAACCGGAGAGCTAGCAGCCTCTGCCCTGCGCCCCGATCAAGTGCTATGGTAGAAATGACACACGAAAGTAACATCATTTCGTGAAATCACTTTCTAGGGCCTTTCATGTTTACCTGGTTCACTTTCAGTAAAACACACATACCGTGAAGCTGTGTGCTAAAACCGCTAGGTCGCTGATGTTGTCAACAGTGAAAATCAACATATCGTAGTAACGAAGTCTGTAAATAACGTTGTGTATTGGCGTCGTCATTTCGCTTAGTTTTCTGTATCGGTATGGTCATTTTCTGCCCCTACGAGAAAATTTGAAGTAAGTTCGTAATTTCTAATTTCTTCATTTTCAATAACTAAGACTTCCGACCACTATTATTCCCTTATCATACGGAAACTATATTTGTTTAAGGGTATGCCTAGAAGGAGAATGCTAACGAGACAGAGTGAAAGGCGCAGAGCTAGACTGACACAATTTTTTCGTAGAGAAAGTAATAGCAATGTGGACGTTCATAATGATAGTGCATAATATTAATATGTGAGCATCGAAAATTAAAGTACAGATTTTGAAAATTAATTATACAAGGAGGCCAATGAAACTTGTATTTTTACAGAGGAACTTTGACGTAGATGTGAAGAAAAGAAAAAAATCGTATGTATACATAGCTATTAGGATAGGTAAAAGGAAGTAGACACACACCTGTGAAAAGTTTTCCTTTGTCTCTAATATTGCCACCAGCTTCTACTAAGGGTAACGATCAGGTACTATTGCAGAAATGACACGTGAAAGTGACAACGTTTCGTGAAACTGCCTCATAATACCGTTCATGTTAAAATGTAGCAGATACTTCATTTGCAGTAACACGTGCATACCGGAAGCTACTGTGCCGCAGCTGCTACGTGGTTGATGTTGTCAACAGTGGAAAACGAAACTAGCAACGAAGCCATCGGGGACAACACACGGTATTTATTAGCGTTGTTTTATCACTTGTTTTAGTCTAAGAGTAAATGGAACTAACACTGTGTTCGTTTGCTTCCGTAACCGCAAAATTTACAGTGCTTCTAATTTTCTATATCTTCATTTTGAATAGCTACCACTAGTCGTATTTTGAGGAAACTACATTTGCCTTAGGCTATACCTCGAAGAAGAACATTAACGGGTCTGACTGAAAGACGACCAGCTAGAAAGACACAATTTTTGCGTAGAGAAAGTAATAGGAATAATGCAGATGTTGGTAACGATAATTCTATTGTCGTTCTGAAAGATAAATTTAAATGTGCACTGAAATAATTACAAATAGTTTTGAGAACTGTAATTGCAGTTTGATGAATTTACTGTACGGATTTTGTAATGCAAATCATTTCACGTCTGAGGTGACTTTACGCGATAAAACGGCTTTTACATCCTGTTGCCATAAGGGTAACGTTAATTTGTTGCCATTTACACAACATTTATTTTTCAACGCAGTGTATCATAGACTCCCTTCAAATTATCGGACAGTTTAAGGAAAATCAGTTTCAAGAATGCACGTAGCTACAATACGGCATTTGCCATGGATCAATTCTGCTGCTAAAATTTCGAAGACTTTAAGATACATGACATTTGCCATCACAGATCAGATCCACTGACGCAATTGGCGATATTAGTCCATTTTAATTCACCGAATTAAGCTGTCTATTTATCAGCCCTTTGGGATCCATCCTTTGGCCGCTATTACCACGTCTTCTGTGTTAAGTTTCTGTACGTCCTTCCTTCTGATTGATGTCTGCGGGACACCAGAATGACGGCTGCAGCTGTTTCATTTTATTGCGTAACGTCTCCTGTATTGCGTTTTTTTTGTTTTTTTGTTTTTTCAAGAAATAAACATTCAGCTGCATAAAGTGCTTCAGGCAGAAATACAGTAGACAATGTGTAACTTTATAATTGCGGGATATTAATTTCTTAGTGTAAATATCTTTGGTGAAACAGCAAGTTGGTTCCATCCGTTATCTCTCGCTTCAATGGCTTCTTTATCCGAATACTAGTTTTGGTTACGTTCAATCTGTCTAATGCTGTTTCCATTGAGTTTAAAAAATAGCTAGGTCGTCTGCAAATGTTAGGCAGTCTTTCTGTAGGTTGTCTCTTTTGTAACCTAACCCAACTCTCTCACTGATTTGCGTTTCTCCTAATAACTTTCTCCCTTCCATTATGACTTTCCGTGAAACAAAGTTAAAGAGCAACGGAGAGAAACCGTCTATAGGTCTCATTGCAAATATGTTGGTGTTATTATTATGATAATAGTTATTATGCTTATTATTATATTTCAATATAGGCTGCCTAGAAAAGAATGTCCTAGTTATAAATTTTAGCAGTATCAACTGTAAGCGTTGTAGGGTGATGTTTCCGTGTGAGAATTGACATGTTAAATAAGGTTATGCGCAAATACTGCTTTGTTGTTTTTCAGCCTGTAGCGTCACATATGCCACATACACAATATGGCGCTTCCCGAGTGTAAGACGTTTTATATCAGCAGGTTGCTAAGAGCGAATCTGTAATTTCAGTGCAACTTGCGTTTTGTTTGAAGTGTAATTGTGATACTCCACGTGTCAGAAAATATCCGCCGGTGATAGAATCAATTGTATACCACCGGATGCGTGTGTGTATAAAGCAAAGTATGGGATGACCAAAACTGAAGAGGATGTTGACCGTGTCAGAGCATCTTATCTTTGTAGTGCTAGGAAGTCTGCCTGGGAGCCAAGACTTGCACTTCAATTGCCAAGACGTCAGTATGTTGGGTTTTAATTAAAAATTTAAACATGCGTCCGTACTGGCTGCAGTTGGAAGGATCTTTAAAGCCACATGACAGTTTTGTACGCTGTAACTTTGCAAGTGAAATGTTTCAGCTTGAAGATGTCATTCTTGGTCGAGTGTTGTTCAGTGATGAGGTACCTTTTCGTCGAAGTAGGAGGGTCAATATCTGTTATGTTCATCTCTGGAGCTTAGAAAATCCTCAGGAACCTGTACTACGTCAAAGTGGTTGCCCAAGATTCAACGTTTCCTGCGCTGTATCCTGACATCAGCTGTACGGACCAAAATTTTTGCTGAAGCCACCGTAACAGGGGTGTCTCATCTGAATATGTTGCAAGACTGGCTCTTTCTTCCACTGGAAGGTTAACACGAAAATTTCGTGTGGCAACAACATGGAGCCGCTCTCCTTTGGCATTTCTATGCGACACTGGTTGAATGTCAGAGTCTGTGGCCGTGGGTTTGGTCATAATGCTCGACAAGTCAGAGCCCTCCTCCGCTGTCCGCCAAGGTCACCCGACCTTACGCCTAGCGATTTTTTCCTTTAGGGCTTTATAAAAGATTGTAACGATGTTAAGCCACTACCTAATTATAGGCCAGAGTTGAGCCACAGAACAGAAGATCCTATTTCTTCCATTACAACGGACATGTTAAATCGCGTGTGGAAAGAACTGCATTTCATTTTGGATGTGTGTAATTGGAAATTTCTAAGAAAACTAGGTTACCTTACCTTCTAGTCGTGTATGAGTTTTTCTAAATTTCCTAAAATAAACGGTTATAACATACGGTTTCTGAAGTAAGTTATCGTTCGACACGAAAATTAGTCTACTTCAAATTAGTCTACTCTGCTTATTTTCATTCGCTTATGTCGCATGGTATTATATTTTGGGGTAATTCTTCCCATTCTCGAAGGATATTTTTGGCTCAGAAACGGACTGTTCGAGCAGTAAGTGGTCTAAGTCCCCGAACCTTCTGTCGCCGCTTGTTCATTAGTCTGGGTATTCTGACATTGGTCTCACAATTTTATATATTCTTTACTGTCGTCTCTTGTTTACAATATCAGCTTATTCCCAAGAGTTAGCAGGTTTCGCTCAGTTAATACTAGACAGAAATCCAACCTTGCATCTGGATCGCACTTCCTTAACTCTAGTGCAAAAAGGTCTGCAGTGTGCTGTTGCATCCACTTTCAATAATTTGCCATAAGAATTACAAAATCTTAGGAGTAATCCAAACGCTCTCAAACCGCAACTGAAGAGTTTTCTTATGGGTCACTCCTTCTATTCTGTCGAGCAATTCCTTGAAAAGTTAAGTTAATTCCTATGGTACATTGTTGATTGCGTTTTCTTAAACTTATGGCTTGACACTTTTTTGGTCACAAACATTTTATTTTATCTGTTGTTCTTTCTGTGTTGTAATTTCATGTACTGACGTGTTCCATGACGTTGGAGATTTTCTCCTCAATTTGGTCCTACAAAACTTGACGTGTAAATAAAAGAAAATAAAACCTCTGAAAATGGAATTTTCTTATATCAACACCATTTTGTTTTGCACGTTGGTATTCCAGTTGCTATGGGCTTATTTACCTACTGTCATTCTCTATCCGTAGTTCGCTGTTGCTGTGGGTTTATTTATCGACTGTCATTTTTTATCTGTAGTTCGCTGTTGCTATTTGAGTTTACATATTGTCACTTTCTCATTTGGAGATAGTTAGTGAAGCTGCGGACGCTGTAAAATGGAGTGTCAAGTGAAGTAATCGGAACATCTCCGACACATTCTTCCGTCTAAGTTCAATAGAGGGATGACGGCTACCGAGGGAGAAAGGAACATATACGCCACGTATCAACCAAAACAACTAAAAATAAATGCAAAATGTGTCTATTTAAAACAGCAGATAAAAATTCGCTTGATGCCTTCCTAAAAGAGAGTCTCCATTCCTACCAAGCTAATTATGTAAGTGTGGACCAGATATGGCATAAATTCAAAGATACAGTATCGAAAGCAGTAGATAGATTCATATCGCATAAGTTAATAAGAGACGGTTCTGATCCACCATGGTACACAAAACACGTCAGACCACTGTTGCAGAAGCAACGAAAAAAGCATGCCAGATTCAGAAGAACACAAAATCACCAAGACCGGCTAAGTTTCACGGAAGCTCGAAATTTAGTGCGGACGTCAATGCGAGATGCTTTTCATAGTTTCCACAATGAAATATTGTCTCAAAATATGGTAGAAAACCCAAAGAGATTCTGGTCATATGTAAAGTAAACCAGTGGCAAAAAACAGTCAGTACCGTCACTGCACGATAGCGATGGAAATGTTACCGATGATGGTGCCACTGAAGCGGAGTTACCAAATACAGTTTTCCGTAATTCCTTCAAGAAAGAAGACGAAGTAAATAATCCAGAATTCGAAACCAGAACAGCTGTTATCATGAGTGACATAAAAGTAGATATCTTAGGTGTTGCGAAACAACTCAAATCACTTAAGAAAGGCAAGTCTTTCGGTCCAGATGGTATACCAGTCAGGTTCCTCTCAAAGTATGCAGACACAGCAGTACCTTTGTTAGCAATCATATACAACCGCTCACTTGACAAAAGGTCTGTTCCTAAAGACTGGAAAGTAGCATAGGTCACACCAATATCCAAGAAGGGAAATACGAGTAACCCACTGAATTACAGACCCATATCACTGACCTCAATTTGCAGTAGGATTTTGGGGATTATACTGTACTCGAACATTATGAACCACCTTGAAGAAAATGACTTCTTGATACATAACCAACACGGATTCAGAAAATATTATTCTTGTGCAAGCCATGAAGTAATGAGTGCTGTCGACAAGGGATCTCAGACCGATTCCATATTCCTAGATTTCCAGAAGGCTTTTGATACCGTTCCTCACAAGCGACTATTAATCAAATTGCGTGCATATGGAGTATATACTAACACGAATTCTTTACAGACGAATGGAAAAACTAGTAGAAGCCGACCTCGGGGAAGATCAGTTTGGATTCTGTAGAAATACTGGAACACGTGAGGCAATACTGACCTTACGACTTATCTTAGAAGAAAGATTAAGGAAAGGCAAACCTACGTTTCTAGCATTTGTAGACTTAGAGAAAGCTTTTGACAATGTTGACTGGAATACTCTGTTTCAAATTCTAAAGGTGGCAGGGGTAAAATACAGGGAGCGAAAGGCTATTTACAATTTGTACAGAAACCAGATGGCAGTTATAAGAGTCGAGGGGCATGAAAGGGAAGCAGTGGTTGGGAAGGGAGTAAGACAGGGTTGTAGCCTCTCCCCGATGTTATTCAATCTGTATATTGAGCAAGCAGTAAAGGAAACAAAAGAAAAATTCGGAGTAGGTATTAAAATCCATGGAGAAGAAATAAAAACTTTGAGGTTCGCCGATGACATTGTAATTCTGTCAGAGACAGCAAAGGACTTGGAAGAGCAGTTGAACGGAATGGACAGTGTCTTGAAAGGAGGGTATAAGATGAACATCAACAAAAGCAAAACGAGGATAATGGAATGTAGTCGAATTAAGTCGGGTGATGTTGAAGGTATTAGATTAGGAAATGAGACACTTAAAGTAGTAAAGGAGTTTTGCTATTTGGGGAGCAAAATAACTGATGATGGTCGAAGTAGAGAGGATATAAAATGTAGACTGGCAATGGCAAGGAAAGCGTTTCTGAATAAGAGAAATTTGTTAACATCGAGTATAGATTTAAGTGTCAGGAAGTCTTTTCTGAAAGTATTTGTATGGAGTGTAGCCATGTATGGAAGTGAAACATGGACGATAAATAGTTTGGACAAGAAGAGAATAGAAGCTTTCGAAATGTGGTGCTACAGAAGAATGCTGAAGATTAGATGGGTAGATCACATAACTAATGAGGAGGTACTGAATAGGATTGGGGAGAAGAGGAGTTTGTGGCACAACTTGACCAGAAGAAGGGATCGGTTGGTAGGACATGTTCTGAGGCATCAAGGGATCACCAATTTAGTATTGGAGGGCAGCGTGGAAGGTAAAAATCGTAGGGGGAGACCAAGAGATGCATACACTAAGCAGATTCAGAAGGATGTAGGTTGCAGTAGGTACTGGGAGATGAAGAAGCTTGCACAGGATAGAGTAGCATGGAGAGCTGCATCAAACCAGTCTCAGGACTGAAGACCACAACAACAACATGGAGTATCGTCTCAGTTGTGTGACTGGATTCCTGATTTCCTCTCAGAGAGGTCACAGTTCCTAGTGATGGACGTTAAATCATCGAGAAGAACAGAAGTGATATCTGGCGTTCCGAAAGGTAGTGTCATAGGCCCTCTGCCGGCCGGGGTGGCCGAGCGGTACTAGGCGCTACAGTCTGGAACCGCGCGACCGCTACGGGCGCAGGTTCGAATCCTGCCTCGGGCATGGATGTGTGTGATGTCCTTAGGTTGATTAGGTTTAGGTAGTTCTAAGTTCTAGGGGACTGATGACCTCAGATGTTAAGTCCCATAGTGCTCAGAGCCATAGGCCCTCTGCTGTTCCTGATTTATATAAATGATCTAGGTGATCAGTTAGACCGTCAGCGAGAGCGCATCGCTAGCTCCTGCTACTACTAAGGCGAGTACACCGTTTGCTTCTTACATATTTTACAAACAGCAGCGACTTATTTTCAGTTATCTGTGTAATTACTAGTTTATTTTTGTAATTTCTTGCGTGTTCGAGTGCTTACTAGGTAGAACCTTTTATTTCAATAACAGTGTTTTTGTACTTATTTGCTGCGCTTAGCTTTTAAATAGTTTTTCTGGGAAAACCTAGCGTAGTTTTCGCGTCTCGTATTTCAGTGAGTGTTTCTTGATTATCAGAGTAGCTCATCAGAAGATTATCTTGGGAATTTGTCACCGTATAGAGTAGGGTAAACATAGTCATGTGTAGGGACTGTGGTTGTTGTGAGCGGACGCAAGGAGAATTGGCCACTCTTCGGGGACAGGTGGAGGCTTTGTCTGTTAGGCTCATCGAGCTCGAGGCGCAGGCGTCGGCTCGTAGTGGCGTTGGGGCAACTGTGGTGAGACCTATGCCTACTTCGGTGGCCTTGGAATCACATGGAACCCCTGATGTCGCTGCGTCTTCCGGCAGTGAGCATCTTACCGGTCAGCCATCACTCCAGGGTGAATGGCGGACAGTGGTGGGCTCGCGCGTGCCTGGCCGAAAGGCGAAGGTGGGATCTGGCCGCGTGGCGGCTGCCTTACCCCTTTCCAACAGGTACGGGGTGCTTCCTAGTGGTGATGACATCGTTTCCGAGCCACCACAGGATGCCTCGCCTGTTGGGCCAGTGGCCGATTCTCCGGCAAGGTCCCGACAGTCACAGAGGGCGGGCCTATTAGTTATAGGGAGCTCCAACGTTAGGCGGGTTATGGAGCCCCTCAGGAAAATAGCGGGTAGGTCGGGGAAGAATGCCAGTGTGCACTCGGTGTGCTTGCCGGGGGGTCTCGTCCGTAATGTGGAGGAGGCCCTTCCGGCAGCTATTGAACGCACTGGGTGTGACCGGCTGCAGATAGTAGCACATGTCGGAACGAATGACGCCTGCCGCTTGGGTTCTGAGGCCATCCTTGGTTCCTTCCGGCGGCTGGCTGATTTGGTGAAGACAACCAGCATCGCACGCGGAGTGCAAGCTGAGCTTAATATCTGCAGCATAGTGCCCAGAGTCGATCGCGGTCCTCTGGTTTGGAGCCGTGTGGAGGGTCTAAACCAGAGGCTCAGACGACTCTGCGACTATAATGGTTGCAAATTCATCGACCTCCGTTATTGGGTGGAGAACTGTAGGGCCCCCCTAGACAGGTCAGGCGTGCACTACACACCGGAAGCAGCTACTAGGGTAGCAGAGTACGTGTGGCGTGCACACGGGGGTTTTTTAGGTTAGAGGGACCCCCCCTTGGGCGAAACGATAAAATACCTGACGGCTTACCAGAGAGAACATTATCATCGTTGATAAAGAACGTCCGTCCCCAGAGACCAAAAACAGGAAAAGTTAACGTAATATTGGTAAACTGCAGGAGTATCCAGGGCAAGGTTCCTGAATTAGTATCTCTTATTGAAGGAAATAGTGCGCATATAGTATTAGGAACGGAAAGTTGGTTAAAACCGGAAGTGAACAGTAACGAAATCCTAGACACAGAATGGAATATATACCGCAAGGATAGGATAAACGCCAATGGTGGAGGAGTATTTATAGCAGTAAAGAATTCAATAATATCCAGTGAAGTTATTAGCGAATGCGAATGTGAAATAATCTGGGTTAAGTTAAGTATCAAAGGTGGGTCAGATATGATAGTCGGATGCTTCTATAGGCCACCTGCATCAGCAATCGTAGTAGTTGAGCGCCTCAGAGAGAACCTGCAGAACGTCGTGAAGAAGTTTCGTGATCATACTATTGTAATAGGGGGAGACTTCAATCTACCAGGTATAGAATGGGATAGTCACACAATCAGAACTGGAGCCAGGGACAGAGACTCTTGTGACATTATCCTGACTGCCTTGTCCGAGAATTACTTCGAGCAGATAGTTAGAGAACCAACTCGTGAAGCTAACGTTTTAGACCTCATAGCAACAAATAGACCGGAACTTTTCGACTCCGTGAATGTAGAAGAGGGTATCAGTGATCATAAGTCAGTGGTTGCATCAATGACTACAAGTGTAATAAGAAATGCCAAGAAAGGAAGGAAAATCTATTTGCTTAACAAGAGTGATAGGGCACAAATCGCAGAATATCTGAGTGACCACCATCAAACGTTCATTTCTGAGGAAGAGGATGTGGAACAAAAATGGAAAAAATTCAGAAACATCGTCCAGTACGCCTTAGATAAGTTCGTACCGACTAAGGTCCAAAGCGAGGGGAAAGATCCACCGTGGTATAACAATCATGTACGAAAGGTACTACGGAAACAAAGAAAGCTTCACCATAGGTTTAAGAGTAGTCGAATCATAGCTGATAAGGAAAAGCTGAACGAAGCGAAAAAAAGCGTAAAGAGAGCAATGAGAGAAGCATTCAACGAATTCGAACATAAAACATTGGCAAACAATCTAAACAAGAACCCTAAAAAGTTTTGGTCATATGTAAAATCGGTAAGCGGATCTAAATCCCCTATTCAGTCACTCGTTGACCACGATGGCACCGAAACAGAGGACGACCGAAGAAAGGCAGAAATACTGAATTCAGTGTTCCGAAACTGTTTCACTGCGGAAAATCGTAACACGGTCCCTGACTTCAGCCGTCGCACGGACGCCAAAATGGAAAATATTGAAATAAACGATATCGGAATTGAAAAACAACTGCTATCACTTAGTAGCGGAAAAGCATCCGGACCAGACGAGATACCCTTAAGATTCTACAGTGATTATGCTAAAGAACTTGCCCCCTTTCTATCAGCAATTTATCGTAGATCTCTGGAAGAACGTAAAGTACCTAGCGACTGGAAGAAAGCACAGGTCGTTCCCATTTTCAAGAAGGGTCATAAATCAGATGCGAATAATTATAGGCCTATTTCACTTACGTCAATCTGTTGTAGAATAATGGAACATGTTTTGTGTTCTCGTATTATGACGTTCTTAGATAATACAAATCTCCTTCATCATAACCAACATGGATTCCGCAAACAGAGATCATGTGAAACCCAGCTCGCCCTATTTGCCCAAGAAATTCACAGTGCCGTAGACACTGGCGAGCAGATTGATGCCGTATTCCTGGACTTCAGGAAGGCATTTGATACGGTTCCGCACTTACGTTTAGTGAAAAAAATACGTGCTTACGGAATATCGGACCAGGTTTGTGATTGGATTCAGGATTTCCTAGAAGAAAGAACACAACATGTCATTCTTAACGGTTCAAAATCTGCAGATGTAGAGGTAATTTCGGGAGTACCGCAAGGAAGCGTGATAGGACCTTTATTGTTTACAATATACATAAATGACTTAGTTGACAACATCGGTAGCTCCGTGAGGCTATTTGCAGATGACACGGTTGTCTACAAGAAAGTAGCAACATCAGAAGACTCGTACGTACTCCAGGAAGACCTGCAGAGGATTAATGAATGGTGCGACAGCTGGCAGCTTTCCCTAAACGTAGATAAATGTAATATAATGCGCATACATAGGGGCAGAAATCCATTCCAGTACGATTATGCCATAGGTGGTAAATCATTGGAAGCGGTAACGACCGTAAAATACTTAGGAGTTACTATCCGGAGCGATCTGAAGTGGAATGATCACATAAAACAAATAGTGGGAAAAGCAGGCGCCAGGTTGAGATTCATAGGAAGAATTCTAAGAAAATGTGACTCATCGACGAAAGAAGTAGCTTACAAAACGCTTGTTCGTCCGATTCTTGAGTATTGCTCATCAGTATGGGACCCTTACCAGGTTGGATTAATAGAAGAGATAGACATGATCCAGCGAAAAGCAGCGCGATTCGTCATGGGGACATTTAGTCAGCGCGAGAGCGTTACGGAGATGCTGAACAAGCTCCAGTGGCGGACACTTCAAGAAAGGCGTTACGCAATACGGAGAGGTTTATTATCGAAATTACGAGAGAGCACATTCCGGGAAGAGATGGGCAACATATTACTACCGCCCACATATATCTCGCGTAATGATCACAACGAAAAGATCCGAGAAATTAGAGCAAATACGGAGACTTACAAGCAGTCGTTCTTCCCACGCACAATTCGTGAATGGAACAGGGAAGGGGGGATCAGATAGTGGTACAATAAGTACCCTCCGCCACACACCGTAAGGTGGCTCGCGGAGTATAGATGTAGATGTAGATGTAGATGTAGATAATCTGAGCAGCCCCCTTAGATGGTTTACAGAGGACGCTGTAATTTACCTCCTAGTAAAATCATCAGACGATCAATTCCAATTACAAAATGATCTACAGAGAATTTCTGTATGGTGCGAAAAGTGACAATTAGCACTAAACAAAGAAAAGTGCGAGGTCATCCACATGGGTACTGAAAGAAATCCGATAAAATTTTGGTATACGATAAATCGCACAAATCTAAAGGCTGTCAATTCGACTAAATACCTAGGAATTACAATTACGACCAACTTAAATTGGAAAGAAAACACATAGATACCATTGTTGGGAAGGCGAAACAAAGACTGTGCTTTGTAGGCGGAACGCCGGCCGGTGTGGCCGTGCGGTTTTAGGCGCTTCACTTTGGAACCTCGCGACCGCTACGGTCGCAGATTCGAATCCTGCCTCGGGCATGGATGTGTGTGATGTCCTTAGGTTAGTTAGGTTTAAGTAGTTCTAAGTTCTAGCGGACTGATGACCACAGATGTTAAGTCCCATAGTGCTCACAGCCATTTGAACCATTTTTTGTAGGCAGAACACTTAGAAGGTGTAACAAACCCACTAAAGAGACAGCCTACATTACACTTGTCCGTCCTCTGCTGGAATACGGCTGCGCGGTATGGGATTCTTACCAGGTTGGAATGACGGAGGACATCTAAAAAGTGCAAAGAAGGGCAGCTCGTTTCGTGTTATCGCGCAATATGGATGAGAGTGTCACTGATATGATACGTGAATTGGGTTGGCAGTCACTGAAACAAAGGCGGTTTTCTTTGCGGCGAGATCTATTTACGAAATTTCAGTCACCAATTTTGTCTTCTGAATGCGTAAATATTTTGTTGACGCCCACCTACGTCGGCACAAATGATCATCGTAACAAAATAAGAGAAATCAGAGCTCGAACGGAAAGATTCAGGTGTTCCTTTTTTCCATGCGCCATTCGAGAGTAGAATGGTAGAGTAGTAGTATGAAAATGGTTCTATGAACCCTCTGCCAAGCACTTAAATGTGAATTGCAGAGTAACCATGTAGATGTAGATGTAGATGTATCGGGATAATGCCACCGTACAGAGCACGGCAAGAAAATGGTTTTCTCTTTTAGAAGACGATAGTTTTGACATTAGTGATCCTCCAGGTTCAGGAAGAATACGGGATTTGATGAAGATCGTTTGAACTCATTAATTCAGAATAATTCACGCCAGTGCAATCGAAAAATGGCAAATGGAGAAGGTTTAAAAATCGGAATGTATGTGTGCTACAAGCTCTAACCCAAAATCAAAAAAGTCAGTGCGTTTCTGCTCGCTCGTCATCAATTGGCTCGCGAACAACACCAACCTCTCCTATCCTGTATCGTTACTGCTGACGTGAAATGGTGACTTTATGGTGAAATAAGGAAAAGAAAGGAATAGTTCATCACAAACAAAGCAGCAACCCTCCTTACAAATACGTGCGCATCCATAAAAGATAATTTTATGTATCTGGTGGAACAGCGACGGTATGGCGTACTACGAATTGCTTCCCCGAGGTGCAACCGCGAGTGTTGATGTTTACTGTGAACAACTGAGACGTTCTGCAAAGTTCGCAGGAGAGCTTCTGTAAAGTTTGGAAGGTAGGAGACGAGATACCGGCAGAAGTAAAGCTGTGAGGACGGAGCGTGAGTCGTGCTTGTGTAGCTCAGTTGGTAGATCACTTGCCCGCGAAAGGCAAAGGTCCCGAGTTCGAGTCTCGGTCCGCAAACGCAATCCACGAACAATAACCAGGAAGTCTTCCTGAAGTAATGCTACTCCACGATAACGCCCGCCGGCATTCCGCTAGACTGACAAAGAACAGTATACAGGTATTGGGGTGGGAAGTCATTCTGCACCCACCTTATTCATCTGATCTTGTGCCCTCAGATTTTCACCTTATCCGCTCTTTGTCGAATAATCTTCAAGAAAGCCCCTCCCCGGATAAAAGTGCCTTACGAAAATGGCTCAACGAGATCTTCGCTTTAAAACCACTCCGTTTCTACAGTTGCAGAATTGAAAAGCTACCTTCTTTGGTAGACTATCGTAAATAGTGAAGGAGTGTGTATTATTGATGATTAAAGCCTCTGTTACGTATATCTGCTGTGTTTATTAAACTTATGGAAAAACACTACGAACTTATGAACAAACTCATTATACCGGGTGATCAAAAAGTCAGTACAAATTTGAAAACTGAATAAATCACGGAACAATGTAGATAGAGAGGTACAAATTGACACAAATGCTTGGAAGGACATGGGGTTTTATTAGAACCAAAAAAATACAAAAGTTAAAAAAATGTCCGACCGATGGCGCTTCATCTGATCAGAATAGCAATAATTAGCATAACAAAGTAAGACAAAGCAAAGATGATGTTCTTTACAGGAAATGCTCAATATGTCCACCATCATTCCTCAACAATAGCTGTAGTCGAGGAATAATGTTGTGAACAGCACTTTAAAGCATGTCCGGAGTTATGGTGAGGTATTGGTGTCGGATGTTGTCTTTCAGAATCCCTAGAGATGTCGGTCGATCACGATACACTTGCGACTTCAGGTAACCCCAAAGCGAATAATCGCACGGACTGAGGTCTGGGGACCTGGGAGGCCAAGCATGACGAAAGTGGCGGCTGAGCACACGATCATCACCAAACGACGCGCCCAAGAGATCTTTCACGCGTCTAGCAATATGGGGTGGAGCGCCATTCAGCATAAACATCGTACGATCCAGCAGGTGTTTATCAGCCAGGCTGGGGATAATGCGATTCTGTAACATATCGGCGTACCTCTCACCCGTCACGGTAGCAGTTACAAAACCAGAATCACGCATTTCCTCGAAGAAAAAAGTCCCGATAACGGTAGATGTGGTAAACCCTACCCATACAGTGACTTTCTCGTCCTGCGATGGAGTCTCCACGACAGTTCTGGGATTTTAGGTACCCCAAATTCTGTAGTTGTGGGCGTTGACAGACCCTCGGAGCGTGAAATGAGCTCCGTCGGTCCACAACACGTTACTCAACCAATCGTCATCTTCCGCCATCTTTTGAAACGCCCACACCGCAAATGCCCTCCACTTCACTAAATCACCAGGTAACAGTTCATGACAACGATGGATTTTGTACGGATAGCATCGGAAGGTACGCCTAAGTGCCAACCAAACAGTAGTGTATGGAATGCCGATGCGACGTGCGACTGCACGAGCGCGGACTTCCCCGTGCACAGACGAACCCGCTACAGTCTCCATTTCTTCCTGAACTGTCTCAGCAGCATTACGCCTTGTGCTCTGTCGGTCACTAGGGGGTCTATCGTCTGAACAACCCGTGGCTTCGAACTTCAAAATCATTCTCGCCACAGCTGCATTTGTGAACGAACCTTTACCCGTTCGAATCCCCTTCCTATGGCGATAGGATCGTAACGCTGATGTAGCACATTCCACATTCAGATAATACAGCTTCACTAAAAGCGACTTTTCAGGTAACGTCAACATGCTGCGATTGCTGGCTCATCTGATTCTCCCTCTCATTACAGCTTTTTTTATACACGATTGTCATGCGCAGTCACTGACGTTTTGCTGTACAGCGCCATCTGTCAGACATTTTGTGAACTTTGATTTTTTTTTTGTTTCTAATAAAACCCCACGTCATTCCAAGCATGTGTGTCAATTTTTACCTCTCTATCGACATTACTGGGTGGTTTATTAAGCTTTCAAATTTATACTGACTTTTTGATTACCCGGTATATCGAGTTATCCGTGGAATCGCAGGCATTTGTGGCATTTAATGTCACGGCAGGTTATATTTCACGTAGGGGAGAGACAGTAGCAAACTGAGAACACTCCCTCAGCCCCTCCTCAGAGCCGATGCGTGGATCCACGCTTGCCCTAATTCGAAGTCGAGGAAGTAGCGCCGCCCCCGCGGTCAGTAGTAGCTCAGCCGCTGGTGCCTTGCGGCTCGCTGTCCCGGCGTGCAACGCGCGGCGGCCTACGCGCCACGGCACTGCACAGCACGCCACGGAGCGCTCTGCCACGGCACGCCCCGCCGCTGTAAATCTGCGCCCATCGTAATTAAACTGTTCGAAAGCAGACGGAGCAGAGCGCAGCCCGATTTTTTGTTCGTTATTATTTACGAAGGGAGTAAAAGTCTTCATTATTTTATGGCGGCCATAAAGCGGTCATCGTGTCGCTGCAGCGCCGTTGCTGAAACGAGCATTGCTCTGGCCCGCATATGAGCTCGCCCGCCATTGCGCACCTCGGCCGAGTGCGAGGGAAAGCTGTGGCGCACCTAGAAGGGGCCACAGTACCCTGCACACTCACTGTACACGCCACAGTTACTGATCGGCTGTACACATTGTATCGCAGTCTTGTCGCTCGCCGGCTACTATTTAGCGACTAATTACTAATATATAAAGCACCTGAGCCTTCCATTTAGCCCGTCGTTTTATAGTCTTTTCCTCATTCCTTCCATCATCTGCTTCCCAAATCATATCAATTTGTGAAATGCTCAGTACATCTAGCGTTTATGCAACGACTTGCCTGGCGTTTACAGTCTTCAGATCAACTAGGATATACCTTGGAGATTTGCAAGGAAAAAAAGAAAACTACCAACTTTAACAATGGAAAATATTTTCTTTAAAGCGATCATTCTCTGGTGCAGACCTCTTCCATAGTCTGAACACTAAGGTGACAAAAGCCAAGGTCTAGCGATAAGCGGGTATAGAGATGGTGCTTGCTAGGATTGCGTACAAAAGGTATAAAAGGGTAGCGGTTTGGCGAAGCTATCGTTGGGGTACTATCAGACTTTGACCACGAAATAGATGTAGGAGCTAGATGCGTAGGACATTCCATATCAGAAATCATCAGGAATTCAATATCCCGAGACCTACAGTGTCTAAAGTATGCAGAGAATACCACTTTTCAGGCATTACCTCTAACCTCACAAGTTCACATGTATGTCAGGCACTCAGCCGGAGAGGATAGGTCTGCACAGATAGAGAATGCTTCTGTACATAGATGGAAAATTTCAACTTCTCAACATAAAGTTAAGGACCTAGAGATGTATGCCCAGACCCTTCTGAGACAGATCTACGACGTACTGGCTAGGGTTAACGAACTAGAGACGTATATCTAGATCATCGTAAGATCTAGATCATTAGCCGTAAAGGTTGGTGGAATTGAGAAGAATGTACATGAGTTAACTTGAAGGTTGACACCCTGCAAAGGCGTCTGCTTAGTAAAGAACAAGACGTCAACTAAGCATGAGGCCATCATGCCACGGAAGGCTGTTCAAGAGAAGTCATAACTGCTAAGTTTAGGACATTTGGATCAAGAGCAGATGTTCAGAAAAACCTTCCAAACAGTTACTGAATCTCTCGATCAACTCTCAGCAAAATTACACAATGATGACAGCGTTGCTGATTTCATTAATCGCCACAGCGATAACAGAATAGACAAATCATTCTCAGACAGTGGTGAAAAACTGTATGTGTTGGTTATGTAGCCTGTAAGTTTAAAAGAAAAAACAATACAGATAGGTGATAGAGAATTTCAAAGAACAACTAGTCTAATAAACCTCATTTTCCTAAAGCCCACAAAAACTGTAAGTTATGCAACCAAAGAGCGGGAGATGTACGTTGAAATACTGCAAATGAACAGAGTCCATAGCAACCCAGGAAACCAGAGTAGTGCGAAATACAAAATCATTATAAAACCTAAATCAGATGCTCAATGTAGCATTGTTTATGGTATTGAAATCCAGCATAATAGAATCAGCAATCGATCCCTGCAGTAAATATATACTATAAGGATCAAATGAGCTAATAGATCGACTGCAACTGCACGTGCAATCAGTTGCCCCTGGTAATACTGCTCATTCGAATAAGTTTGCTTCAGTAATCTCTGAACTTAGAGAGAGATGTATAATCGAATAACTATGAAGACAGCAGTTCGAGAAACTGCACAGATCCACACTCAAAAGATACGTTCTTAGGCATGTTGTGATTAAAGGCTGATCTTCTAGATATGCAGGAATATTCGCAACCAAATAATCGATTGAAATAGATTTTAATGGTTATTGATACATACTCGAAATATGCCTGGGCATTACATGTTAAAACAAAACATGATGAGATGTTGCGGAAGTGTTAGAGCGATTGTTGCAGACAAGGACGAATCGATGCCCTGACAACCTCCAAATCGATCACGGTGGAAAGCTTTACAATAGGTGTTTGAAGACCATGATGCAGCAGTCTCGTAACATTCACATACCTGAAAGTGATTATCATGGAACGTCTGAACAGAACAATAAAAGGTCGAATCTGGATGCATTTTCATCTTTCTGTCTCCTACAAATGTACAGACATCTTCTCAGAAATAATTCCACAGTACAGAAGAATCAAACATAGCACAATAAAAATGAGACCTGGAAACGTTTGGAATACTGGACTCATGGATGCCAGTACTGTATAATATCGCATTAACAAGCTGGATCGACGTAAACAGAAATGTAATGTGGGTGGTTTGGTACGTATGTGGAAACAAAAGACAGCATTTGAGAAGTCATACCTCCCAAACTGGTCCAGTGAGATAATTGCAGTTCCCTACGTCCAGAGAACAAACCCAAGAACTTACATCTTAAATGAAAGCAGTGGCACTGAAATTTCGAAATGCTTTTACTCAGAGGAAACGCAGGAGAGCTCATAATCACATGTGTTTTCTCACGGAGCATGTCATAAGACGTCGAGGGAATGGAGCACTAGTTAAATGGCTTGGTTCCCTGCAACAGAAAACTGCTGGATTGACGATGACGATTTGCTATATGATGGGGTGCACAGAGCACAATCAGCACAGTAGCGTAAGGTACATGATAGGACACTTATTAAATGAGGTGTTGGTATTCTGGACAAACTTCTAGTCCAAGTGCACAGTCCTGGGTGTAATTACTGCAGGCCTGGTACGAAGCTTTGAAAACGTTTGGCTCGCTGTGATAATGGAATGAGCCTCCTTCATGAAGCATCTAAGGAAAATGACACTTCATTTGAAATACATAAAGGCCTCTCAGGATGTAACGCTGCGGGTCTCATTTTCGTTGGTAAAGCCAAGGCAATACTTACAAGAATGGATAGTGGTGTTGCACACTGCATTGCGGCATATATAGGTGTTAAAACCATCCATGGTAATATTAAGTTGAACTTGTGTGTAAATTTCCAGGAAGTTATGAACGCTGCACATCGTGTACTGAAGAAGAAGAAGGCAATGATGAAGAAGAGGCCAGGTAAGGGTGTTTAAAAAACTTTATCCCGACAGTTATATATGCCCTGGAGTATGAAGTACCGGTCAAAGCACCCCGTATTCTGCCAGTACCCAAGACATCAGGCGGAATTACCTCCTTCCTCATTCCTGCACTCACATGTCTCTCAACAAGAAAGCAAAAAGTCGTAAACACATGATAGGAGCAGCAGCCATCAGGAATGGATTGTACCTGAAACCATACAAAAAAGGACTGGATTCTTCATAAATAAAAAGAAACCCATTAGCAATCCTACCAGCTAGACCGCTTACAAATATAGGGCAGTTGGAGTTTGTTAGGAAAAATCGGCATTCTAAGACTCTGTGGTGTGTTTATGTGGGATGCATTACTGAAGAGAACGTGCAGTTGTGAATTTAGATGTTCCTGGAAGACCAGGAATCCACTGGGTGGCGTATATCAAGAAAAATACAAATGACATCTATTATTTCGACTCATTTGGATACATGCGCTCACCAGAAGAGTTACAACAATATTTCAACGTCAGAAGACGTGTGCCCTACAAGTCTTTAATACTGACTCAGTGCATCACGTTCCTTCTAATGCTTATGTAGAAGGACATATAATGAGATGCATTAAACATCCAGTCATCAGCTGACGTTCAGATGCACTGACTTTAAAAGAAAGATCCTTAGCCCGCATCTCGTGGTCGTGCGGTAGCGTTCTCGCTTCCCACGCCCGGGTTCCCGGGTTCGATTCCCGGCGGGGTCAGGGATTTTCTCTGCCTCGTGATGGCTGGGTGTTGTGTGTTGTCCTTAGGTTAGTTAGGTTTAAGTAGTTCTAAGTTCTAGGGGACTTAAGACCACAGCAGTTGAGTCCCATAGTGCTCAGAGCCATTTGAACCATGTGAAAGATCCTTAGTATTACGCAAGAATTACTTCCCACCGACTGATTTCAGCAATGGGGAGAGGAGTATTGTGCTGATTGGCCTGGAGACATAAAACAGCATTTCGAAAATCACAGAGGCTAACAATGAACATCTGAAAATTAATGATGGAAAAGAAATTGTGGAAACAGGGCCCACCAGTGGTTACGATATTGACGATTTAAAAGACGTTTTAAAACTTCCTGAAAAAGGGGTTGTGCTACATGCAAACATCGGCACATTTCAATCTGAAATAATCACTGAATTCAGCGATTGGTTTTAACTGTAAAGGTTCAGTGGCAGAGTTATAAGGGTATTGAAGAAGGACCCTAATAAATTTCAGAGACCCGACCAATCAGTGGATATATTCCTTTCAGCACAGTCCGTGTCCAATGTAACACGGTAACAAACTCCTGACTGATTCATACAATTTATAGTTGCAACAGGATATATGAATGTTGACTGCTTACCGATGCTATTTATCTCCCAATAACAATTCAGACATTGGGCTATCTTGAACTACGTATTGAGGACCAGGATAACCAACTCATTGACGTTCGTGGTGAGGAAATCACGGTATGGCTCTATCAAAAGTAGAACCACCAGTGACAGCAAACATGCAGAAACCTGTCAGGACCGGAAGGGGCGGCGACCTTCAACTGGCCAGGACTGGAGGCGGTAGCGACCTCCAACAGGTCGGGACTTGCAGCAGCGCCCAGTCTTCTCGTATTGCCAGTGAAGAGAGGATGAGCATAGTGCATGAAACCAAGGTGCACAACATAGAGCACACACTTCACAGCAGAACAGCAAGATGATAGCGTGCGAATTACGAGTTCCTTAAATCATTAAGTCTGCTACCTTACAATGATATTGTTCGATTTAACAAGACCAATGGAATATGATGAGTGTATTATATGCCAGAAATACTTCTAGCATAAACCTTATACATCAACCACATTTAACAAGAACGATGAAATTATGATTCTCATCCAACGCCAGGGGGCATTAGCCCTCCCATTCAAGAGTTTCACACATTCCGGTGGATTGTTTATGAAAACGGTTGGTATTGCTACAGTGGCATCGAATCTTGTACTTAATGTCTAGCATTCCTGTTTCATGAGATATAATATGAACTAACGGGGTTGTGACTGACCATACACACAATGTGACAAAGAATTAACTCTTAACATGTGTGTCTGCCTCTTACATGGATTTGAACGATTTAGAAAATTCTGTATAGTTCATAGACGGGCCAGTGTGTAGAACAGTGGAGGAGTATGAGATTTACTGTATGTATACCCCCAAAATTGCTTATGGGATACCTTGCAGACATCCAGCGAATTGTTCTGAATGCTAGACAGGAAGTTAGTCTGATACGGACTGCCGGATGGGCTATTAAAAGCTATTCTCAATAGGAAACACCTAGGTTCACCATACTTGCTTTTCAGACCTATAGAAGATGGAATACAGCAAATGACTTCACCAAATTTTAAAACTGCACGTTAACTAAAGCTAGAGTGTATCTGAACTGCGAAATCTACCAATAAAGGAAGAAGGAGTGTAGCAAAGGACTCCACAATTTTGAAAATTGCTGGTTTACTAATGCCAAAGTCTATCTGAACTCCAAATTATACCCATATGACGAATTTACACCTGCATTGGAATGATAATATATGCAGTCTAGCATATGATGTATATGCAAGGTTCCATGCTTCATACTATGAAGATGAAGGATGTGCAATTTGGTGTTTGAGGTATAATGTGGTTGCTAATAGTCAATGTAGAGATACTTTCTTTTTTTTACACAATAACAAGAAAACTCACTAGAAGAAATATCTACAATTTTTAGATACATAGACACACCCTGTAATTAAAGTAGAGCTACTTTTGTTCTTACACAACAACTAAATTCCACAATAACATTAGTAGCAGTTACAGAGTTGTTATATAACAAATTCGAAGGATTGTGAACTACTATATCTATCTGCACTTAAAAACTGTTCACATCTGAATGATTAGAGGCAAATGAAACTTAAAAATGATTCTACTTAATGATGTGTAAGGTGTATATATATATCTGATGTACTATTTTCTACAATTTTTTCTACAATTTTTGATGATGAATATGGTATGCAGGCTCTTTTACAATGTATATAATTATAATGATACACATTCCTAACACATATGATGTGCATAAATTAATAAATAAATAAACATTTACACCACAAACACAGTTACTTGCAATAAGATAAAAGAGTCATACTATTCTGCAGCATTTACACCGAGTCCCATTCTCTCCCTTTCACTGAGAGTCACCAATCACCTCTTTCCCTTCCATCATCAGAAATGATGTGACAGGCTGACTTTAGATTGCAGCACAGTGTACACCTCATGTCCTCTCGATTGAGTACTAGAATACTGCACCAACTGCTGCGGCAGCAGCAGAGCATCGCGACTACCACTGTAGAGGAACTGTAAATAGTCTTGCATAGAGAGGGCTTTCAGGGCAACATGACACATACCCTTAGCCTGCCTCTGGGTGGTACCTTCTAATGTGAGATATGCATACATTTTTGCACACAGACATAACGACACCACAATCACTGATCCATTCGCCAGGTCTTTCATTCGTAAGAGTACGAAGGGGTGGAGACCTCTTCTGAACAGGACGTTGGAAGACATCGCAGATATGCTGTATAATATTCTCGTCTGCGAAGTTTGGTGGCCAGTTGAAGTTTTTAAACTCACAAGAGTATTCCTGGAGCCGCTTTGTAACAATTCTGGACGTGTGGAGCGGGGCATTATCCTGCTGGAATTGGTCAAGTCCATATGAATGTACGATGGACATGAATGGACTCAGGTGATCCGACTGGATGCTTACGTACGTGTCACGTGTCAGAGTCGTATCTAGAAGTATCAGGGGCCCTATATCACTCCAACAGCACACGCCCCATACCATTACAGAGCCTCCACAAGTTTGAATAATCCCCTGCTGACATGCAGGGTCCATGGATTCATGAGGTTTTCTTCATACACTTACACGTCCATCCGCTCGATACAATTTGAAACGAGACTCGTCCGATCAGGGAACATTTTTTTACCAGTTATCAACTGTCCAATGTAAATGTTGACGGGCGCAAGTGAGGTGTAAAGCCCTGTGTCGTGCAATCATCAAGGGTATACGAGTGGGCCCTCGGCTCCGAAAGCCCATATCGATGATGTTTCGTTGAATAGTTCGCACGCTGACACTTGTTGATGGCCCAGCACTGAAATTTTCAGCAGTTTGCGGAAGGGTTGCACGTGTGTCACGTTGAACGATTTTCTTCAGCCGTCGTTGGTCCCATTCTTGCAGGATCATTTTCCAGCCGCAGCGATGTCGGAGATTTGATGTTTCATCGGATTCCTGATATTCACAGTACACTCGTGAAACGGTGGTACGGGAAAATCCCCACTTCATCGCTACCTCGGAGACGCTGTGTCCCACTGCTCGTGCGCCCAGTATAACAGCACGTTCAAACTGACTAATATCTTGATAACCTGACACTGTAGCCTCAGTAATCGATCTAACACCAGAGTCAGGCACTTGTTGTCTTATATAGGCATTGCCGACAGCATGGCCGTATTCTGCCTGTTTACATACCTCTGTATTTGAATACGCATGCTTCTACCATTTTTTTTGACACTTCAGTGTACAAGTATCAAGTATCACCTGTGGGTAGCATCTCTTTTGATCTTACACTAGTAGTTCTGTGTCTCCTGTAGTTATATTTACTGGATTTAGCGTCAGTGAATCTAACAAAGGCACCTTATGAGCTCCACATGCTCAGCTACATGGATAGCAGCGTGTGGTATTTAGTTCACCACTCAGCCATTTAGGGGGACCCTACAGTTCTCAGTCCTTTGGTGCAAGTCTAGGAAATGGCAGCCTAGCTTCTCGCATGATATTCGAAGTCTCTGATGCAAGTCTTAAACCAGAACCAGGAGGGCTCGACCGAATTCTCAAGAGCATGCTACAGATTGTGATCTTCGTTAGAATTGTGAGTTTCTCAGCTTTCTGTTTCTATCACTGGCGTGATCCAAATATGAATTCGGAGTCTGGATGACAGACTTCGTCAGTTTCGAAGTGTGTCTCAAGCTACAGCCCCGGCAGATTCCTCTCTCCCCTCCCCCAAAATCGACCATAATAGACTCAACAATGTACTGTATGATTCTCCAAGGATACACACTGAGTGCGCTAGCTGATGCTTCTTACTCCTGCTGCCACTTCAGTAAAGCGTGCTGTTACTTGCAGTACGTTCTAATCCTGGACGGTTAACAAACTTGGTTGCCCCTGACAGGAGACACAGGAGGTTCCCCGACGGTTTCAGTATGGCACAGCACCTCAACTTGTTTATTAGCTTCACGTGGTCCCTGACTGCCAGGACCAGAACCCCCAGACCTACCACTGACACGCCACTCACCGTTCAGTCGATGAATGGTGACAGGTCCGGAGTTTCTTGAAGAGGAGACACTATTAGTGCGACAGAATAGCACTCAAGGTTGCTTCGGAATCTCTGGTGCGTTATTTGTAAATCGAAAGGGCGTGACTGCTGTCAGCTCCAGCGGGACATCAAGCGGAATCAGCGGTGACGAGCGAAAATGTGTACCCCGATCTCTTGCTTACTAATCACTGCTGCAACCACTGCGCCATCCGGGACACAGCGTTATCGCAACTGCACGAACTATCTCGGTATGCCTCTCGGCCGATCCACACTCTTACCGAGCCCCACCAATCCGCAGTCCCTACCCATTATACGCCCGTTCGAAACCGTGAGACGTAACCATATACGTCGCGCAGTTGTGATAACCCTATGTCCTGGATGGCGCAGTGGTTACCGTACCTGCCTAATAAGCAGTCGGCTTTCAGCCGTGTTACCGTGCGGACGGGCTCGGCGCGCCGGGCAGTGCTCCGCAGGTGTTGTTGTTTACCCGCTAGCGCGCGGTCGCGTCGTTGTATTGCCGTATAGTACCTGTACCGACCCGACATGGCGTTCTCATATCGGAAAGCTACAATCAAACTAACGTTCAACGCATCGTACACGAGACCGAAGGCCCATGAAATTGAACGGTTTCTACGAGACATCATGCACATCGAACCACAAGAACTGATAGGAATTCATCTGTCTATTGTAACCAGCACAGTGTACCTCAAACTGATTGACGAAGCGGCCTGCGACAGATTACTCCAACGATCTGCAAACGGCTTTCGCTTCTGTCACGCAGACGGTAACGTGAGCGTGGTAGGAGTTGACCATGCTGGTCTGGGGGTGCGTACCGTGCGCATCTTTGAACTACCATTCGAAGTTCCTGCCAACCTAGTCGTTGATGCGCTGCGGCCATACGGCACAGTTCTGAGCCACACAGAGGAGAAATGGAACACATTCGAAACGTACCCTGTCCTTAACGGGGTACGACAAGTGCGCATAGAACTTAAGAAGCACGTTCCATCATATGTTTTCGTTGGTGGCTGCCGCGCAATTGTTATGTATGATGGACAACCGAGGACCTGCTCGGGCTGCGGCCAGGAGGGCCATGTTAGAACTGAGTGTCTGCAGCGCCGCCTCGTTCAGGTGCCCCGCAATGAACTTCCGCAACGATCCACTATGACCTCTCTCCCGCTAACATATGTGGAGGCGGCACGACATGATGTGATGGATGATCAAAACCTGCTACCTCCTCAAGCCGCTGCCAGCTCCGTTGGAGAGTCAGCGCCGTCGACGATGCCGCAGCCCAACGGTGCAGAGGTTCCTACAGCCTCTGCCCACCGCAGCGTCGTGGGCACCCAGCCACCGTCACTGTCGGGATCAGACACAGGGGTTCCTAGCGACCGAGACTGTGTCGAGCCCCGCCCTCCAGTGGATGTCGAATCTCGGACCCGAAAGCAAAAATCACCCAAGCGACACAAGAAGAGGCGATTGTCAGCTGACGAACAGGACAGGGATGTGAAGCCAGCGGAAGACATCGACTTCGTTGACTCGCCCACAATTGCAACGGACTCCAGTGGCATCATTCACCAGAAGGCGCCTGAAGACAAGGAACACTCTCCTAAATCTGGTGGCCCAGAAAACGAGGCGCACTGCGTCGACTCCCAAAATGTGGGCTCCTGTGAAAGCGACCAGCCCCCAATGACATCACAATCGTCTCTTGGTGATTGGGCAGACAATATGGAGGCAGATGATGCACAGCAAACATCGATATCTCCACCAGAGCCCATGGCTGACATTGAGCCGGGAGGGCTCTGCCAGTCAGGGACTCCTACGGCACAGTAATGCACAGCATGCAGATGGATGGCTGTGTGGTGTGTGGTATGTGAGATCACTATTGGATTGCACCAACACACTGCTTCCGCCACTTGATATGTCTCAGTCATACCGTGTGGGAACAGTCAATGTAAATGGTGTCCACTCCACTGTCAAGACCCGCATGTTACACGACATGATCAGAGCGGCAGACTTGGACATTGCCCTTCTCCAGGAGGTCCGTCCCGAGCTGTGTTTAGACCTATATGGCTACACCACGTACAGCCTACCCGTAGCTGATGGCGCAGGAGGAACGGCCATCCTTCTCCGAAATGGCATAGACGCGACGGACGCGACGTACTTGCCGAACGGGCGAGGCATCGCACACTTGGCGCAGTCCGCCTCATTAACGACTACGCTCCCTCCGGTAATTCGCACCGTGGTGACAGGCATGTCTTCTATTCGGAGGAGGTAGCCCCACTTTTGCTAGGAAATATGGACCATTACATAGTGGGCAGCGATTTTAACAGTGTTCTGCGGCCCGAGGACAAGATACCGCATTACGTCCCATGCCCGGCTCTACAAGCATTGATACGTGACCTCGCGCTCCACGACACATGGCTCTTACATCATGGGACCCAGAGTGGATACACGCACTTTACCAGCCATTCTGCCAGTCGTCTGGACCGGATATACGTCTCGCGTGCCCTCCGCACAGCAACCCGTGATGCAGAACTCTGGCCGACGGCCTTCACGGACCATCTCGCGTACATCTGCACTGTCACCTTGCCCCGACAACTCACGAGACGCAGCAGGGGCCCGTGGACGCTGAACGTCTCCCTCCTTCGCGAGGAAGCGTGTCGTGGAGCAGTCACTGACACGTGGCATCGATGTATCAGGCGCCTGCCTATGTATGCTTCCACGTTGCTGTGGTGGCTGGGATGTGTCAAACCTGCACTCCGAAAGACCTTGATGGCCTACGGGCGTGACAGATCGAACTGGCAAAGGGCAACATCGGAATTTTACTATGCAGCGTTACGTGAGCTGGCGACGCAACCGCCGTCTCCCGAACGTCAGATGTCCGTACAACGCATCAAAGCTCGTCTACTTCGCATCAGGACAGAGCAGCTAGACGGTGTCCGCATCCGTGCGCGAGTGCAAGACTGTATCCCCAACGAAACAGCGTCAGTGCATCACATTGTGCGCGAGAGGCGCCACCGCAAACGTCAGCTCAATACGGCGGTAAACACGGAGGACGGCGGGCGCGCAGTGACACAAACGGACATCGCGCACACGTTCGCCAGACACTATGGGACCTTGTACATGGAAGATCCGCGAAATATACGTGACTATGACGAGCTATTGCTCGATTTTCCCGCCCCTCGGGACGTGGCACCCGATGATAGTCTGCTGTTGCCCATTATACCCGACGAGCTGACATCGGCCTTGGCACGTGGAGCACCGAACAAGTCACCTGGACCGGACGGTTTACCCCTGGAATTCTACCGCACTTTTTACCACCTTAAGGGGTGACAAGTGGCTCCAAATGTTTCAAGACCTGATCCGCCATGATTTCACTGTCCCCACAGAATTCACAGAAGGCATCTTGATCCCAGTTCCGAAACCGAATGGTGGTTGTAGGTGGCAGGATTTTCGCCCACTCACACTCCTCAACAACGACTACAAGATCTTCGCCCGTATCCTCCGCGCGCGTCTCAACACCGCTATCGGGAAAGCCATCCACACCGATCAGACATGTTTAGGTGGTGTCACCAACATTCATACGGCGTTAGGAGCATACCGCGACATAATTTCTTTGACGGCGGCCTGCAAAATACGAGGCGCCCTTGTCGCCGTAGATTTTGACCACGCATTCGACCGCATCGACCACGGCTTCTTACGCGCAGTTTTGCAACACATGGGCCTCTCTCCGGAGTCTGCACAGGTGGTCCTTCGACTGGTCCACGGTGCGCGCTCCCGCATGATGGTCAACAGTTATCAGTCTGGTCACATTGTTGTTGGACGGTCAGTGCGACAAGGGTGCCCCCTGTCGGGCATATTATTTGCTGCAGCGCTTGAACCAGCTTTACATGGTCTACGGCAGCGATTAACTGGTATCTCCTTGCGGGACGTGACCTTTTGTTGTGGTGCATTCACCGATGACGTGATGTTCCTGGGCAGATCAGAGGATGAAATGCATATGGCGCTTCAGTGGCTACGCCAGTACGGGGCGGTCGCTGGGAGCGTCATCAACGTGAAGGAGACAAAATACATGGATGTCGGAGGGGGGATTTCCCACACAACGGTGGTGCCCTTTGACAAGGTGCCCGTACTCAAGTGTTGAGGAGTGCAATTCTATAGCAATGTCCGCCGCACGGCAGCGGCTACGTACCGCCGGCTCCTACACCAGACACGTGCTCTGCTGCAGGACAACAAACTGCGTAGCTTGGATATGCTCCTCAGAACACGTTATGTCAACACCTATCTTGTCTCAAGACTGAACTATTTTACGCATATCCTTCCCTTGACAGCTACGATGGCCGACAGATTGCAAGCAGCATATGGACATTTCGTAAGCACCGGTCTGGTTTTTAAAGTCCGATACGCCACCCTGACACTGCCGCAGTGGGCGGGCGGTATCGGTTTAATTCACGTATATAACCGTGCGCGATCGCTTTATCTCAACACTATGCGTCGCACGTGGACCTCTGCCCACGCCACTCTGACGGGCACCCTGATAGCGGAAGTGGCACCACACTCTCTGCATCCCCCGGTTTCTGTAGGACACATTTCACCGGCACTCACCCACATCAGAGAGTTCTTTATTGACTTCAGCTACTTACGGTCAGAACTTCCGACGACACGGAAGCCCAGCACAAAAGACTATTATCGCCTCTATCAACGGCGGCAACCTGTAAATACGGTCACCCACAGACATCCTGAAGTTGCTTGGAACACGGTGTGGCGAGCGGTACACACGCCTTTTCTACCTACGACGGTGCGTTCATTGTGGTACGTGGTTGTGAATGGGAAGTTTGCTACTCGTCAGAGGTTACATTCTGTGGTGTCACCGCTAGACACCACACTTGTTAGGTGGTAACTTAAATCGGCCGCGGTCCTGTAGTACATGTCGGACCCGCGTGTCGCCACTGTGGGATCGCAAACCTAGCGCCACCACAAGGCAGGTCTCGAGAGACTGAGGAGAGCTCGTCCCCAGTTGTACGGACAACATAGCTAGCGATTGGACGTGCTAAGTCTTGCTCTCATTTGCCGAGAGATAGACAGTAGAATAGCCCTCTGCTAAGTTAAATGGCGACCACCTAGCAAGGCGCCATTTGTATCAGTGCCTATAGCTTACTAATATTCAAGAGAGATGTATTCCAAGGACTAATTAAAAGTTAAGTAACAAGCATCTACGTACTTTTCTTCTTATTCATTTATAAGTCTCATGTTCCAGACTTCACGCCCGTCTGCGTTAGCATTGCGTGCCCTATCGGCTACAGCATTGTGTCTAGGCTGTATGGTCTAGACACAACACATTCCATACATCTGACGGACGACCCCTTGTGTCCGACATGCTCAGTCGCTGACTCGGATGCACACCGTCTGACGTGTGCCACGACCAGCGAGTGCTGGCTACTGACGCAGCGCATGCTGGCATTACTCTTGCGGCGATTGCCGGAGTCTATCTCCCCTGATGACGTATTGCGCCCCGACGGCGTATACTTTCCATCAACCAGAACGAACGCCGTTAACTGGCTAAAAGGCATGGCCGTTTACTACATATTTTGCGATGCTCCCAAAGGCACACTCGACTTTTGGTCCCTATTGATGACGACACATGCAGCTTTCAGCCGCCACCCGCAGTACAGAACTCGTTTCACAAATTATTTAGGTTCATTATTTGCGGATACTCCTGCTCACTGGGGCGTTCCGGGTATGAGACGCTGAAAATGAAGAAGAATCCTGGGGCATATTGATCCTCTAGGGACGGAATAGGGGGGAAACCCTCCCAACAGACGAGAAGACGACTCGGACGCTCAGCTACGGCAGTTGTAGGATCTTTCTTTGTAATGAAACAAAAATAAATCTATAGTACAAAAAAAAAATAAGCTAGAGGTCCCGGGTTCGAATCCCGGTCCGGTACACATTTTTTGTCGTCGCCGCTGATTTTGCTCACTATCCCACTGCATCTGACGCCAGTGATCCCCCTTCAACTTATACGTAGTGTTTCACAGCTGCGGGATCTGCGTGGCGTCTGTTCTTTCGAAGTAACAGACACCATGCATTCAAAAAATCTCTGGTGTGTATTTCTCGGTATTGTGTCATACACACACTCACAGAACCATCCAATCACTCGACAGTAGTCAGATTTCCAGCTGATTAGAACACACCCCACATCTGAGAACAACATTCATATTAGCATCCCACGATCGAACAACGGTATTTAAAATGGGAGTGTATTGTTGCTTGTCGAAGGTTTTCCAGAATGATATAACATTAACTTTACAAGTAATATGTGCTATACACTATCTTCAGCGACTGTAAGAGAAGTCCTATTTTGACCATACGAATTTCGCTTCATTTCAAAGCGTGCTTGACTGGGCATCTTATACATGCTGTCTCTTTCTTTTTAACAAATATCGTTTCCACAGCTGCGACTATGGAAAAGGGGCCTAACAACAAAAGAAATAGCACATGTATACAAGCCCAGTGAAACAGTTCCAGGCGGTCTTCTCCTGGTGCTTTGAAATAAAGAGAAAAACACCTAGTTTAAATAAGACTTTCTTACAATAGTAAAAGACGGTATGAGACATATATTACTTATCCAAATGCGACTGCGGAAAAGAGGTCTAGTAGCAATAAACTGAATATGGAAATTCTTTTAGCAATAATAAGAAATAAACCGGCATAATATTTACTGATATCCTGAATCTATTTAGAACTATGAATTTTGTACTTTTTTGTCGAGTTCATGCTAATTAACAAATCTGAGTAAAAATAGCGGAAATGTGAGTCTCAAATACAGACAATATACACTTCTGTTGCAAGAATGAACTGTATGGAACACGATGTGACATAATATGGGCAGAACAAAATAATACATGACAGCAATATTTATATCGCGATCGTAAACTTTCGAACATTTCCTTAGAGAAAATTGGTAAATGAACGGATCGCTCTGCTGCGATCTCTTTACTCCACATTAGTGCCCTACACATTTACCGAACATAAAACTTATCCCTGAAACCGAAATTGTTTTTCATCGACATTGACTTCATTAAGCCAGAACGTACGTTTCATTAGTCTTCGATTCGTCATGCTTTGAAACATGTAGATATATCGTGATTTTAATCCAGTAATTACGTAACTGTTACGGGAAGTCAAGGCACTTTAAACTACCGAAAATGATGATCACTGCGCTTTCAACTTCCACACAATGTGGATAGAAAAATCAGTGTCATTTAACAAGTGTATCGTTTTAGATACATACACTACTGGCCATTAAAATTGCTACACCACGAAGATCACGTGCTACAGACGCGAAATTTAACCGACAGGAAGAAGATCCTGTGATACACAAATGTTTAGCTTTTCAGAACACTCACACAAGGTTGGCGCCGCTCGCAACACCTACGACATGCTGACATGAGGAAAGTTTCCAACCGATTTCTCATACACACAGAGCAGTTGACCGGCGTTGCCTGGTGAAACATTGTTGTGATGCCTCGTGTAAGGAGGAGAAATGCGTACCATCACGTTTCCGACTTTGACAAAGGTCGGATTGTAGCCTATCGCGATTGCGGTTTATCGTATCGCGACATTGCTGCTCGCGTTGGTCGAGATCCAATGACTGTTAGCAGAATATGGAATACGGATCGCCATGCTGGATCCCAAAGGCTTCGTATCACTAGCAGTCGAGATGACAGGTATCTTATCCGCATGGCTGTAACGGATCGCGCAGCCACGTCTCGATCCCTGAGTCAACAGATGGGGACGTTTGCAAGACAACAGCCATCTGCATGAACAGTTCGACGACATTTTTAACAGCATGGACTAAGCTAGGAGACCTTGATGTTGCGTCACAGACAGGAGCGCCTGCGGTGGTGTACTCAACGACGAACCTGGCTGCACGAATGGCAAAACGTCATTTTTTCGGATGAATTCAGGTTCTGTTTACAGCATCATGATGGTCGTATCGGTTTTTGGCGACATTGCAGTGAACGCACATTGGAAGCATGTATTCGTCACCGCCATAGTGGCGTATCACCCAGCGTCATGGTATGGGGTGCAATTGCTTAGACGTCTCTGTCACCTCTTGTTCGCATTGACGGCACTGTGAACAGTGGACGTTACATTTCAGATGTGGTACGACCCGTGGCTCTACCCTTCATTCGATCCCTGCGAAACCCTACATTTCAGCAGGATAACGCACGACCGCATGTTGCAGGTCCTGTACGGGCCTTTCTGGATACAGAAAATGTTCGACTGCTGCCCTGGCCAGCACATTCTCCAGATCTCTCACCAACTGAAAACGTCTGGTAAATGGTAGCCGAGCAACTGCCTCGTCACAATACGCCAGTCACTACTCTTGATGAACTGTGGTATCGTTTTGAAGCTGCATGGGCTGCTATACCTGTACACGCCATCCAAGCTCTGTCTGACTCAATGCCCAGGCGTATCATGGCCGTTATTACGGCCAGAGGTGGTTGTTCTAGGTACTGTTTTCTCAGGATCTATGCACCGAAATTGCGTGAAAATGTAATCACATGTCAGTCCTAGTATAGTATATTTGTCCAATGAATACCCGTTTATCATCTGCATTTCTTCTTGGTGTAGCAATTTTAATGGCCAGTAGTGTAGCAACTTTGAGTACTTTTTAAGAAGTTTCCTCAGAACAGAATTTACTGTCCAAGTAAGACGTTGTTAGCGGTATCATAGTTTTCTGGCACGGGAATCATTTGAATAATCATGTTTGTTTTTTGATAGACGGGTAGCTCTTTCTTAAGTTCATGTTCAATTCCAGCGATGGAAACTTACGAGTGGAGTTACGATAGTCCTTTCTCTTATTTTTTATTATGTGTTACGTGACTCATTCTTGTAGCATAAAGTTATGTTTTAAACCCACTACAGTCAAAACGTTTTCTTCAAAAAAATGAAAAGGAAAGTGACAGGTGGAATTTTCTACTTCTGGAATCCTCAGATCAACCGCATTTTCAACCATTTCTCAGTCATAAATTAGTGCTTCTCGTTGCTCAAGACACAGACACTGTATATAACGTAGGAAACTTCATGCATAAAAATACCTATTCATGAGCAAATTAGATTGGGCACACTTCGCATAGAGATATTTTCAAGATCATCTTCTAAATAAAAACTTTCGCACTGTATAAGCACTGGTAATATTGCAGATTAGGAATGTTAAACTACTTTGACCGTACTGAGCGATGGAAATAATCTCGAACAATCTCAGCACAAACTGGAAAAGGAAGCTACATCACAATTTATACTCGGGATATGACAAGAATACGTTATATTTATTTCTCTGTGAAAATGTAATAAAGCAATTGCTACTGCGAAATCTGGTTGCTCGGTCGACAATGTCGCCTTAAAGTATGTCGGTACTATGTCCTGTGTCATGCGGATAACGTCGAAGCTCCATGAAGATGTTTAACAGAGTTGCAGCGAAACGTAGACAGACTTGAATGGATTAGTGGTTGGAACGCGTACTAGTGCTTGACGTTCAACATGAAGCACATTACTCATAAATAAGAGAAAATATTCGTCTATTACATGACTGATGATATCATTGAATATTGTCACAGCTGTTAAATATCTGTTCGCGGAACTTAAAAGTGATGACCTTGTTAAGAGGACAGAAAGTTAACTGAAGAAAATAAGTAATTTAAAGAGCATTTCCCATTTACGTTTATTTCTAGTATTACAGTTATCTTCATGATCACAGGTGGTATTCAGTAATGACCTGAATTTTAATCATAATCAAATAATCTTACTGTAAGACTGAAAGGCGACAGTTTCTTTCTGGAGATTTGTAAATTCGTTTAAAACACTCAGTTGTAAAAAAAAAAAACTTCTTTTTCTTTCGAATAACCCATTTTGAGGATACGATGACTCTCTTTTGGCTACTCTTCATTGTATTAGATTCCCTTAATTTCCGTATTTCCTTCATCCTTTTAGAGTGTTGTTCCCTTTCTTCTTGAGTCCACTTTGGTCTAGTTATTTTCTTTCTCTCCTGAAATTCTGCCTTTTGAACTTTCTGGAATGTGATCTGTTTTCTATTGTATCTATTGTAATTCCAGCGTTTTCCATATACTTTTCAGTCTCTATGAACCATGTGGGCTTGGATTTGTAGGTATTGAGTATTGTGAATATCCGCTTGGTTAGTCTGCTGCTATCCTTTCTGAATATATCCCCAAAAAACTCTAGTCTTCTCTACCTCATTACATCAATAAGTTTCTCAGTTTTCCGTTTGGGCTTAACATGTATTGAGCATTATCGTTTCTTTTATCTCCCAGTATTTTCCTCAAAATTCTTCTTTCGACCTTCTCTAGTTTATCAAGATCTTTATTTCTTGTTAGACTAAGTTTTTCTGCCGCTTACAGAGCTTCAGATCTGACCAGTGTTTGGTAGTGTCTTAATTTCGTGTTCCAGGACAAGGATATTTTGTTACAAATGTTTTTGGTCATATGAAACACTGTTTCCATTTTGTGCACTCTAGTTTCTTTAGCTGTCTTTTCGTTTGCATTGTATGTAATCCACTCTCCTAGGTATTTAAAGGAATCGATTTTGTGTACTGTATTGTTGTCAACTGCAATATTTCGAGGAGCAGTACAGATGTTTCTCATGAACTTGGTTTTTTCAAAGGATGTTTGTAGTCCTGCTTTAGCTGCTTGTTTTTGCAGTTCTCTTATTTGTTCGTAGGCATTATATAGCGAATCTGTAATCAGTGCTATGTCATCTGAGAAGGCTAAACAGTCGACAGTGATCTTGTTTGGATTCCTTCCTGGTTGAATCCCTTTAATATTGATGGCCTTTCTCCATTCTTGAGCCGGCTGCGGTGGTCTAGCGGTTCTAGGCGCTCAGTCCCGAACCGCGCGACTACTACGGTCGCAGGTTCGAATCCTGCCTCGAGAATGGATGTGTGTGATGTCCTTAGGTTAGTTAGGTTTAAGTAGTTCTAAGTTCTAGGAGACTGATGACCACAGATGTTAAGTCCCATAGTGCTCAGAGCCATTTGAACCATTTTTTTCCATTCTTGAACTACCTTCTTTAACACACAACACACAATTGAAAAGCGCAGGTGACAAACCATCTCCCTGCCAGACACCTGACTTTATTTCAAACGATTCTGAGAGCTCTCCCTTAAATTTTACTTTAGATTTTGTATTTGTCGAAATTGCTTTAGTTATTTCAGTTATTTTAGTATTGAGCCCAAATTCTTTTAAGATATCAAGCAGTGTATTCCTGTCAGTTGAATCATAGGCATTTTTAAATTCCACAAAAGTGATTACATAGTTTAAGTTCCTGATTTTCCTCATTTGTGTTATGTTCTTTAAGTTTAATATTTGTTCTTCACATGGCCCTCCTTTCCTAAGTCCAGCCTGATACTCTTATAGTTGTTTGTCAAGTATTTCTTCTGGTCTTTTTAAAAGCGCCTTAGACAAGATCTTATAGGTAACTAGTAAGAGGGAGATTCTCTTATAATTGCTAGGGTCTGTTTTCTTCCCTTTTTCATGAAGTGGTTGTATTAGCGCAGATGTCAATTCTGGTGGTAAGCTGTGTATTGTTCAGATTTCTTTGAGTATTTCTGATAGACTTTGTATCATGTTGTCACTAAAGTACTTCCACAGTTGAGTAACTACATTATCTATCCTCTTCAGGTGCTTCATCATTTTTAAGGTATTTTATGATTTCTTTTATTTCTTCTGTGGTTGGCGGCTTTGAGTCTGTTGGTGTTGGGTTTACAATATCAAAATAAAATTTTTCTTTCGGTGGATCACACTTATGTAGTTCTTCGAAGTATTCGGCAAGTATTCTACAGTTCTCTGTGCTATTGTATGCAGTTTTCTGCGTTTTTGGGTCAGTGAAAAATAGACTAGATGGAATGTATTTCCTTAAGCTACTTTTCAAACTTTTGTAAAAGTCCCTAGCATTGTTCTCTTTGAAGTTGGAGTCTATTGGTGCTAGTCTGTCTTTCATGTGTTTTACTTTGGTCTTCTTAAGGCCTCTTTTGTTGTTCCTTCCAGGCTTCTTTTAGGGAGTTGTTTTGTATCATTTTTATTTGCATTCCGTATGTTCCAAACTCGTTGTCTTGTTAGGATTAGTTCGTCACACTCATCATTCCACCAGGCATGTTTCCATTTTTTGGTAAGGAGAATGGTTTCCTCTGCTACCTGTACTATGTATTTTTCAAGTTGCTCCCATGTTTTAGGTGTTCTCTTTTCCAAAAGTGTTCTGAAATTATCTTCCTTAATTAATTTCTGAGTGTCAAACGTTTTAGGTTGATATTGGGTCTTTCTTTAATATATTGACCTAATTTTGTATTTACTGTTAGATAGATAGTGATCTGAATCTAAACCTGCACTCTTAGCAACTTTTATATTATCTCTGATGTAGAGTGTCTGCTTATAGTAGCGTGGTCAAGTTGTTTCTTCCCACAGACTGGATTCAGGGATACCCATGTAGTTTGTTTCCTAGGGAGTTTTCTAAAAAATTTAGCTTTTAGAACTATGTTATGCTCTATGCATGAACTAATAATTCTTTCTTCATTTGCATTGGTTCTTTTATGTGCAGGGAATTTGCCTACTATGGATTGGTGATGACTTTCTTTCCCGATTTGAGCATTAAAGTCTCCCAGCAATATTATTGTGTTTTTGGATAAAATCTGGTTTGAGGTGTTTGACAGTTCCCGCCAAAAAAATTCTGTTTGTTCTTTTGTGTTCTGTTTTTCTCATTTGTTGGTGTATGTGTATTTACAATGGTGTATAGTTTTTTCCTGATTTGAAGGTTAATGTAGAAAGTCTTTCATTGATATATTTAAATTCTGCTATTGAGTTTAATATATTTTGGTTTACTATTATTACAATAAGTTTCGAACTAAGTGGTACATTAGCATTAACTGTGTAACTTACAATTTACATGATATGCCTTGGTACTAAAATGCTACACCTGCAAATTCTGGTGCTTCGTCTATAGTTCCTCAAATTCTGCTGCTCCCGTCCCAAGAGGATTAGATATTCGGTGATACCACATAATGTGTGGTATCAAACTCACTCTTCATCTGCTAAGGGCGTTTCACAGATTTCCTATCTCGTATAATAGAATATTTCTTTATTTGCTACTTATCTTGTCCATTTAATGTCAGCATTATTCGTTTCTAAATCACACTTCCGTCTCTTAACATTTCGGTGTGGCCCAAACTTCTCATTCACGCTCACTGAACGTCTTTTGTCAGTAAATGGGCAATTATTACGTTGCATACTACCATAAGTCACTATAATTGTAGGTCAACAACATTAAAGCACCGCCTATGCAGCTCAATGTTTGCTGTAGTCTTCGAGACAAATATTCCAAGAAGTACAGTCTTCCGAAAATAGTGACTTCTGTTTGAACAAAAGCAGTACTGTCTTTTTTTAACCTCAGGGCACAATTCTATACAACAAAAGAGGTGCGGGGCAAACAAACTGTTACATATTTTATTCAAAATCATTTTGCTATACTCAATAAGTTGTAGACTATCTTAAATCAGGACAAAGCTCTGGACATCTCGGTCGGCTGATCAAGCTTATGACGTCTATTTGTCCAGGTTAAGGTGGGTTTCTCACGCTCCACACTCAAATCGGCAACAATCTGCCTGAAAGTAGAGCGTTCATCTCACTGTGTGGATCAGCGGGGCGAAGTGATAGCAGTTCATCAAAAGGTGTGTGAAACTAAACATCCGCCTTAGATACTGTTGAACATGAAATCCTGCGAACACGATAATGAAAAGGGTCGAGAGGCGGTTTTGTTGTTAAGAATATTTTATTTTAAATTTTAACACTGACTAAATATTTCACCTTGACTAAAACTTACGAAATCTCTAAAGCTGTATGTCACATGATTTAGTAAATGTCATTGTAACTGGAGACATCGAAATAGTGTATGAAACGTGAAGGTTTCCCATCTATTGTTTGTAAATGCTATATGGGTGGGGTGACGTAGGATGTTACGGATATCTCGTGTGGAAGTCGTAGGAAAGCGACTGTAGGCGGAAACCACGCAAGCATAAAGGTCACAATGGACAATGGCTCTGTATGCCTGGGCTGGCAGCTCTGTGCAAAGGTCTCGATAGCGAGGATGCACTTCACTCGATTGTCATCTTGACGCGCTGACGACTTTACTGAACGGCTTCAAGGCAACTGGTGACTTCATACAGAAACGTGAAACCACAGAGAGGTCATATGGGGACCCCAAGTCCTTCGACGTGGAGAGAAAGTGGGGACAGCTGCGATGTACATCCTGAACTCTCCTTCTGTTTACACGTATCATTAAAGAAAAATAATTTATTGATGATGGCAATTATCTTGTCTCAAAACATTCTAGATGACTGAAAAAGAAAATAGAGAAACCTACCAGGAGGTCTTAACGCATAGAAAAATACTTGATTATAAAGGCGCTTCAGTCTGGAACCGCGTGACCGCTACGGTCGCAGGTTCGAATCCTGCCTCGGGCATGGATGTGTGTGATGTCCTTAGGTTAGTTAGGTTTAATTAGTTCTAAGTTCTAGGCGACTGATGACCTCAGCAGTTAAGTCGCATAGTGCTAAGAGCAATTTGAACCATTTGAACTTGATTATACTTGTCTGTGAATGTGACGATGAATAATTCTGTTACAAAAATAATGCGTGACTGACGCTGTTTCTTGGTAATGTACTACATAACCTTCGGTTGCAATGTTCCTAAGTTTGAGTCTGTGTCTCAGGGCAGTTTACCTATGGGTCATACGCCATATTTGGGTTAAGTGAGAATTGCTTGATTAAATGAACATACATGCGGGTTGGTTATCCATGTACAAAAAGAAAATTCACTGACGAAAGCAGGAACCTTTTTTATTTATTCTTTATTAGTAACAGGATATCAAAAGTTCCGAGAACTATATAATACTCATCCGCCCTCATTTTATAGAACACTCTTTCTCGTGTTTTATGTTTCTTAACCACGTGATTTATTACATACTGCGTCGACATTTCTACGGAAAAAAGACCATTTTCGTAAATGTTTCTTGAAAAGCCTGTATTTTATTGATTTACGTTGTTGATAGGACGTTAAATCACACTCGTCCTTCCCTCCTCCATGACAACTATGGTTAGCAGTAAACTGACGCAGTTTAGGCTAGCTCCGTCGAATGCAGGTAACAGGATGTTTGAAATCAGGTCTCATCCTGTTCTACATGCTGTTTTAGCGACATCTACAATAAGAATTATGTCAGAGAATAAATTTTTTTACTATTATTTCGTACGTTATGTTGATGAGCAGTTGTGTGGTTGATGAATATATGATACTCGTATACAAATGATGCACTGAAATTGGCGATTCCTTACGCCACAGAGCGATTGCTTGCATATAAACACTGTAATAATGTCTGCAACGAAATTTAAAATAGTGCATGTCGATACAAAATGGATGTCAAAGAAAGGAAATTTGGCAACATTGTAATTCCATGTAAGACAGATAGCTTCATTTAATGCAACGCACCTGTGCTGTCCACTTGGCGAAAAAACAGTTAGTGCAGTGGGTATAATTTTGCGCTGGAACACTGGAGTTCGAGACCCCATTGTCGGTGTGGTCGTAATTGTTTTTTTTCCACTACTTGTCACAAGTTTTCGGTCATCCATGAGAAAATCTACGTATTATATTTCAACTTACAAACACGTCGTATAAATTAGATAGACCAACAAAACAAATAACTTCTCTTTCTGCCATTAAGCGCAGTTGCAGATTTAAGGATATCACGGGAAACGTAAATCTGGATGGCTGAACCCGGGTTTGAACACTGCGCCACCTGGCTCGATCGTTGCGTTTTTCAGATACTGGAGTCCAACATGTTTGTAAATCATTCCAAAGTCCTTTGCAGCATTAGATGACCAAGTTTTCTGGCCTTCCCAGCAAGTTCACCATGTAAGAGTTAAATGTGATTTAAGTCAGGCGACTGACGTGGCCAAATCTTGTTCTTCACTTCCTCACAATTCTATTTGCTCTTGACATACCCTCTGCGTATATATGCATGTTTGATATCATTGTCCTGCTGCAGAACAAACCCACTACCCCTAGGTCTCTTGTTACTGGAACTGCATTGTTGATCAGTAGCCTAAGATAATTATCCTACCTTAATGTTCCAGCAATTCTCAGTAGATCACCGATTTTATTATTCGAAAAACATCGCCATGCCATGACTGATACTCCACCAAGCTCCACCTTGGCGTCACACACTACTTCTTCATACTACCTCAACGAAGTCGACGGACAATCATTCCACGATGGCTTCCAAATACCTCAAACCTAGATCCCCCGTGAATAACACTTTGACTATTGCTGCACACTGCAGTTTTTATGCTTGCGTGCCCGCTGCCATCTTTTTACCTTATTTTGCTTGTGTAGTAAAGGTTATTTGGCCGCTTATTCACCCTATTAACCCCTGTTCACGAAGACGGCGTTGCTCTGTTGAGACAGAAATAGGAGCTGCTCGCATACTGTTTACTTACTCGCGAATTCCGGTGCAATACCAGTCACTCTGTCCGCAGCTGGTGGTCGTGCGGTAGCGTTCTCGCTTCCCGCGCCCGGATTCCCGGATTCCCGGGTTCGATTCCCGGAGGAGTCAGGGATTTTCTCTGCCTCGTGATGACTGAGTGTTGTGTGATGTCCTTAGGTTAGTTAGGTTTAAGTAGTTCTAAGTTCTAGGGGACTGATGACCATAGATGTTAAGTCCCATAGTGCTCAGAGCCATTTGAACCAGTCACTCTGATGTTTAATCTGTTCTTCCAGATCTCAAAATACTCGCTTTGGTACCAGTTTACTTTATCCCTTGATGTCTATACAGCGCTGTAGATTGGGCTACGACAACTTTTCTTGCTACTGTCCGACTAGTATATCCTTCCTGGCGCAGAGCTCAAATTACAGCACGGTTCTCATTTCCAAACTCCTGTTTCTCTCCTTTTACGTAATAATGTGGTATTAAGATGGTCAGATGGTGTGTGGAGTGCCGTCTGTTCCTTGTAACTACATTCTTTATTCGGCCCTAACTTTATATTGTGCAACGTAGGAATGCTGTGTGTATAGTAGGGACACACGGAGACGAAATGCACACGAAATAATCTGTTTTGTTCAACGTGCGGAATACTTGGCAGGCAATCTATTGCTTTATGTCTTGAAAATCATCTACAGTTATTGAGAATTCGTGGGATTTTGTAGCACATGGAAACCTACGTGACAGGTCCGAAAAATTACGATCTTAACAGGAGATTATTACAGTAATCTGAATACCCACACAAATAACAAAATATTAGCTAATTGATATAAGAAGAAAAATGGTCTCTTAACATATCTGATGACGACACTGCAATGACTCATTAGGTTTGCCGGCATCCGTGACTTGGGTGGGGGGGGGGGGGGGAGTGGCATTCGATATCAGAGCATTCCTACAAAATGTAATAAATTCGATAACGTCATGTAAACTAGCTTCCCGCAAGACGTCAACTTGGGTTTTCTCTCCATCGAATACTTCCCCTATTTGTTGGTGCTTTAATTTCTGTTGCTTACGATTTTCTCAAATGTACAGTACATTACAGACAAGACAGTCTTAGTCCTCTATCTTTTCTAAACTTGTTTATTTCGTTTCTTGGAGAGTAAATAAAACATTATATCATATTTTGGGATTTGTCTTCTTCCATATAGCTAACGTAAATAATTTTATAAGTTCTTACAATGTTACATTTGCGCCAGTTTTAACTATTTTGTTTCAATGTCATATTTTTTGTCATTATTCTTTGATATACACATCAAATGAAGTTTTGCATCACCCCGGTTCCCAGAACTCCTGAAGATAGACGTTGACTGTGGATACTCTATCACGGGGACAGTCCATTTGACTGTTCACTATGTCACCAAACCCGCCCAAAGATGTAAACAACCATGCATGAGCAGCGCCTATTAGACGGAGGGTTCCGACAGCCGATTAGTTCCGGTCATTCCACCAGGAAAGATGTACATGGCACGTGTTATCTGTAGTTCAACCATGGCTAGACGGTCAATACCGCAGTTCGATCGCGTCCGCATTGTTACTTTGTGTCAGCAAGGGCTCTCAACAAGGGAAATTTCCAGGCGTCTAGGAGTGAACCAAAGCGATGTTGTTCGGACATGGAAGAGATACAGAGAGACAGGAACTGTCGATGACATGCCTCGCTCAGGCCACCCAAGGGCTACTACTGTAGTGGATGACCGCTACCTACGAGTTATGGCTCGGAGGAACCCTAACAGCAACGCCACCATGTTGAATAACGCTTTTCGTGCAGCCACAGGACGTCGTGTTACGACTCAAACTGTGCACAATAGGCTGCATGATGCGCAAATTCGCTTCAGTCGTCCATGGCGAGGTCTATATTAGCAACCACGACACCATGCAGTGCGGTGCAGATGGGCCCAACAACATGCCGAAAGTACCGCTCAGGATTGGCATCGCGTTTTCTTCAACGATGAGTGTCGCATATCCCTTCAACTAGACAATCCTCGGCGACTTGTTTGGAGGCAACCGGGTCAGGATGAACACCTTAGACACACTGTCCAGCGAGTACAGCGAGGTGGAGGTTCTCTACTGTTTTGGAGTGGCATTATGTGGGGCCGACGTAGGCCGCTGGTGGTCAAGGAAGGCGCCGTAACGGCTGTACGACACGTGAATGCCACCCTCCGACCGATAATGCAACCATATCGGCAGCATATTTTCGAGGCGTTCGTCTTCATGGACGACAATTCGCGCCCCCATCGAGAACATCTTGTGAATGACTTTCTTCAGGATAACGACATCGCTCGGCTAGAGTGGCCAACGTCTTCTCCAGATTCCAGATATGAACCCTGTCAAACATGCCTGGGATAGACTAAAAGGGGCTGTTTATGGACGACGTGAGGAGTGGAATAATATAGAGCAACAGTGCCTTGATGAACTTGTGAATAGTATGCCACGACGACTACAGGCATGCATCAATGCAAGAACGTGCTACTGGGTATTAGAGGTACCGGTGTGTACAGCAATCTGGACCACCGCCTCTGAAGCTCTCGCTGTGTGAGGGTACGGCATGCAATGTGTGGTATTCATGAGCAATATAAAGGACGGAAATGATGTTTATGTTGATCTCTATTCCAATATTGTGAACAGGGTCCGGAACACTCGTAACCGAGGCGACGCAAAACTTTTTTTGATGTGTGTAATATTGTCTGTAATTCCGCACTTTATTTCTGAGTGCCAGACACGACTGGAGGAAAATGTCGTCGCTGTTTGATTATGACGAACGACATAGACGGTACTTGCAGCGTTGCTCTAACATAGAAAGCCAAACGCAAGATTAACCGTTGGCTGGGCACGAAGTTTTATTTGTAAACAAAACGTCGCTGGCTCAGGTTGGTGATTCAGTAGCTTGTCGAGTACCAGCACGTGTTACTATTTAATGACCTCGTGTTGGAACGTAGATTTCCGTAGAGATCGCCAACCACAGGATTTACAACGACGAGCTTTGCGTTAAATCGTATAATGGTTCCGCTATCTGGCATTAGATAGCGCCATGCCCGCTGCCTCTCGTTGCGTGCGGGCAGGTAGCTGTACAAAGCGCCTAACCTATCCCCGACCTGTCCCACCCTACACAGCACCTGTCGCCGCTTTTACTGTGTCTCTCATTAATTTACGGGCGCCTTGAACCGCGAGCGTCACCTCCGGAGGAATGCCATAAAGGCCGCCCTGGCGCCGTCGATACGCGGCCAGGCACCGCAGCCACAGAAAGGTCTACCACCGACTGTCCCGCCACCTGCGCCGCCTGGTTGTCGCCGGCTTTGTTGCCGCCAGTCGATGCTGTCGTCCGCCGGGTTACCGCTTCCCGACTCGACCGTTAGTGGCAAACCTCGTTTCAAATGTTCAAATGTGTGTGAATTCCTAAGGGACCAAATTGCTGAAGTCATTGGTCCCTAGATTTACACAATACTTAAGCTAACTTAATCTAAGAAGAACGCCACACCCATGCCCGAGGGAGGACTCGAACCTCCGGCGGGAGAGGCAGCGCAACCCGTGACATGGCGCCTCAAACCACGCGGCAATTCCGAGCGACAAAACCTCGTTTCCATTTGGGACGAAAACACGCCACCTCTTCGAACATTCTGTCTACTCCTTGGTGAAATGTCTCAAACGCACTGACAAATGTTTCTTTCATTGCTTTAAGGCAGTAACGCAAACTGAAGTCTAAAATTCAATTTCTTCTGGCACCCTTCGTCTAGATTTTTCGATTGCTATGCACCCCGCTGTGCACCGACTCGGTATCGGCCACAAGAGCTGTGATAAGCAAAATCGTCAGACAACTCTCTTGCTCCAAGAGTATTGTACGCTACGGTGATTATATGAGAAAATTTAAAACTCTAAGCCAGTTTAGGAGTCCCATCCAGATTCCCAGAAGCGATTTATCCACACGTCACATGCAGGTCATACGAGGGGCCCCACACTTTCAGTGTGTATTCTTTTAGAGGGAGGAGACGAAGTTTTGAGGTGAAAATAGCACTGTTAATGATCATGTGCATGTGACAGTGCAACGTTCTAAATAACTGAAAATTGTAGGCCACTCACATACAGCTTGCCACAAGCTGGGTGTGCTTCAACACACCCCTTGTTCATAAGGTGCTCCCAGATCATATAATATAATAATTATCCCCATGAAGCTAGTAGGCTGCTAGCAAGATCAGCTGCGACGCACATCTAAAAACGTAATTTCGTGAACTCGTCAGGGGTCTCGCCTTCTCGCCTATTGCTTGTGGTTGGAGGAAGTGGCTACGTCAATTAAATAATTTGCTTTAATGTGTTGCTGAATGATACAGTTTGATCTGGTAAAAGGATATTTATTTAAACAGTGCGTAGAAATTACTCAGGACACTTAAACGTCGTCATAAAACAATTTGAGAGTGAATTTACATAGTTAGAACAGTGATAAAAATAAGAACTGCCAGCAGCGTGATGCTGGACATTAACGGCAGAAATGATGCCTACACACCTATAAGACACGAATTACGCTTTCAAGCATGATCGTAAAACTTTAAAATTGCTCAAACCATGCGTTAGAACAGAGCACACAACAGATCAGTGGATAAACGAAGAATCACAAACATCACTATGTAGGTGAGCTCCGCTGAGTTAACTCGATAACGAAACAAAACATAAGTGGATACGAAAAAAAAAAATCCACTTTGAAGCAAGAAAATATTACATACGGTGAGTGAAGTGCGTGGAACCATACTTAGAAGTAGAAACCGGGCATAAACTCCTCTTCCCTTCCCCCACCATATGTCGATTTCCCGTTGCCAACGCGTGACTGGCGTCAAGGAGTCGGCGGACAAGTCGCGCTGCCTCGAACTGCCGACCGCTGCTAACAGACGTGGGGCTGAGCCGATGTGATGTGGCATTGAATCGCGGATCTTGTCATACTCGTTGCGGATGGACGTATGTCCAAAACGAAACTTCCAAGACTTGGCAGGAGACAGAAAGTTAAGAAAAACACGTAAGAGCGCGGAGTCCAAATTAGCATCACCAGGGAAAAGTTCGAATCCCATACCCACACGAATCCAAATAGAAATGATTCTTAGAATTTTGGTAGCCTTCCCTCAGGCCTCAGAAAGGCACCGCACAAAATCTTGTCTAGAAAGTCCAGGGCCTCAGTTCAAATGGCTTTGAGCACTATGGGACTTAACATCGGGTGTCATCAGTCCCCTAGAACTTAGAACTACTTAAACCTAACTAACCTAAGGACATCACACACATCCATGCCCGAGGCAGGATTCGAACCTGCGACCGTAGCAGTCGCGCGGTTCCGGACTGCGCGCCTAGAGGGCCTCAGTGCTCTCCCATTCAGGGATCTGGAAATCCGTTTTCTAGCTCCCTTCATAAACTTAAAATGAATCTGCCACTGAGATACGTGTATTTGGAAAAGGTAGACGAGTGTCGCTCGTCCCCCTGTCCAGACTTATCAAAACTTCTGGAAATAGTTTTAGACTTGGCACACAGTTCCCATGGGAAGGCCAAATTTTAGAAATTTGCAGCTCACGCTATGTATTTTGCTTGCGAATATGTGTCTGGAGACGACACACACAGCTGCATAACAGAACGTGAACAGCTGAGGACTCCAGAAGAAGTTTACTAACAAGGATGAGTCCTCACCCATTCCAGAAGTGGTTTCCCGTTCTGCTACAGAGGACACCAATCTTCCATTCCGCCGTTCATCGTCCATAGCTAGTGATCCAGTGGGTAGCAGTGCCGTCTCTAGATCACAGGTTCCCGGGTTCGATCCCCGGCCGGGTCAGGGTTCCCCCGCCCAGGGAGAGGGTGTTTGTGTTGTCTTCGTCATTCCATCGTCATTCGGGAAAAGTGCCATGACTGGACTGTGAAAAGGTTGGGAATATGTAAGAGCGCCCTACACACATAATGTCATCATCATCATTGTTCGCAGAACCTGAGCCAAGAGAATAAACCCTGCAAAGGCTCGTCCGACCGCCTCCGCGGTACACTAGCGTGATACCTTGCACTCTAAGTGACCGACAGCTTTTTCAGATCATGCAAAATTTTCCCCTTTTTCCGCCACAGCCAAAAACGTTTCCCTGGTCTTAACCACATTAATTTAATGAAAAAACCTATTACAAGACAGTAATGTCAGATTAAGTACAGAGAGGTGGGTTACCTACATTGTTACACGGTGTCTCCTAACCACACATGTAACCAACAAGCAATACAGGGGGAAAGTCGGCAAATAAAATCTGACTCGGAAGGTAAATGAAGGAAGAGAGACTCACATACAAATTCAGTACGCAAATAGGATAAAAAGTGAGGATAAAGACTTGAAAAGAAAGCAGCAATGTTGCAAAACTATATCGATTTTCGAGCGTTTGAAGAATATGCTATATGTAATTGTATTTCATTAATCCATGTCTTACATATTACTTACTAACACAACAGTTGTTGTTGTTGTTGTGGTCTTCAGTCCTGAGACTGGTTTGATGCAGCTCTCCATGCTAATCTATCCTGTGCTAGCTTCTTCATCTCCCAGTACCTACCGCAACCTACATCGTTCTGAATCTGCTTAGTGTATTCATCTCTTGGTCTCCCTCTACGATTTTTACCCTCCACGCTGCCCTCCAATACTAATTTGGTGATCCCTTGATGCCTCAGAACATGTCCTACCAACCGATCCCTTCTTCGAGTCAAGTTGTGCCACAAACTCCTCTTCTCCCCAATTCTATTCAATACCTCCTCATTAGTTATGTGATCTACCCATCTAATCTTCAGCATTCTTCTGTAGCACCACATTTCGAAAGTTTCTATTCTCTTTTTGTCCAAACTATTTATCGTCCATGTTTCACTTCCATACATGGCTACACTCCATACAAATACTTTCAGAAACGACTTCCTGTTATTTAAATCTATTCTCGATGTTAACAAATTTCTCTTTTTCAGAAAAGCTTTCCTTGCCATTGCCAGTCTACATTTTATATCCTCTCTACTTCGACCATCATCAGTTATTTTGCTCCCCAAATATCAAAACTCATTAACTACTCAAAGTGTCTCATTTCCGCCGGCCGCTGGTGGCCGAGCGGTTCTGGCGCTACAGTCTGGAACCACGCGACCGCTACGGTCGCAGGTTCGAATCCTGCCTGGGGCATGGATGTGTGTGTTGTCCTTAGGTTAGTTAGGTTTAAGTAGTTCTAAGTTCTAGGGGACTTATGACCTCAGCAGTTGAGTCCCATAGTGCTCAGAGCCATTTGAACCATTTGTCTCATTTCCTAATTTAATTCCCTCTGAATCACCCGACTTAATTCGACTACAACAGTTATGTTTTCATATTACCTTTCACTTATCTGTTTCACAACATTAAGAAATTGCACCACAATGGATATCGATCATTAAGTCATGCACGTTGTTCACAAATTTATTGTAAAAGTATTTTCATGGTATGACTCCCAAGCAAAAGATGTGTGCCAGTCAGAGAAATAGTCTGGCAACCATAACACTCCCGAAGTCTGACAGCGTCTGAATTAAGATAACGGTGATAATCTGGCTCTGTGATAATTATAACATTCAGAATTCGATTTCCGATCCTGTTTCCTGTTCATTCCACTAATTTTGATTTGAAGCAGAAGAGTGCATCTCTCCAATGTAGCAACCATGTTTCTTGCATACTTTAATCACTAACCCAGTAAGATATGCAAGTTTTCTCAATCTCTCCTGCCAAAATCAGAAGCGTTAGGTTACCAGCTTCCAACACTGAGCGTAAAGGAAACCAGGTTTTCTAACCACTGTGCTGAAATATTTTAATGTGTGACACCGAACTACAGCGTTTGTTTTTATATCCAGAATTTAAACTTCTGAAGCTTTTAAAATGACGTCTAAGTGTTTTTCAACCTAGATAAAGCGCTCAGTTGTAAAATAGTGTAAGATGATCGAAATACTCAAGAGAACAAGTGTCAGCAATATCGTAAGACAGATGATATACTGTATTAAACAACCTGTACAACTGTGCTTGTTTCAATTTTTGGTTGTCAATTCCTATGGGACCAAATTGCTGAGGTCATCGGTCCCTAGGCTTACATACTACTTAATGTAACTTAAACTAATGAAACTAACTTACGATAATTACAATACATATACTCATCCCGAGGGAGGACTCGAACCTCCGACGGGGAGGGGGGGGGGGGGGGCGCCCCGTGGCAACTTGTTTCTCTACGGTTATTTTACATAAATATTTAATTTTTATAAAGATATAATTGAGGCTCACCGTTAAAAGGCAGTTGTTGGTATATGGTTTTAACTTTGATAGCAACTGACTGATCACTTGATTCATGTAAAACTGACTCGTCGTTATTTGACATTAAAACAAAAAAGAATTTATTTACGTCAATGGGGCAAGTTGAAAATTTATCCGAAAGAACGGACAAAACTCATATTATTTGGCATTATCGAATAGCGAAAAATACGATCTACTGCTTTTCAAATGTGTGGATAAAAGTCGTAAGTCAAGATCGCAAAAATTCCTTTAATGATAACTAGTTTCACCTCCTTGACGAGACACTTTCGGATCAATAAAAATCTCTCAATTTAGTGTTTATCGGTCAACAGGTATGTGATCGGTCAGTGAGCTGATTCTAGTTATCAGTAAACGAATTTTTGCGGTTTTGACTTAGGACCTTTGTCTACACATTTTAAAAGTAACAGAAATCATGAGCCAGTGGTGCAGTTGCTGGATCAGTCTTGGAATAAACTGAGAGCATCTGCAGCACCACGATATTTTCTTACTCAGAATTAAATAACCTCTAATTTAACAATCACCGGATCAGAGTCTGTCATCTGAGGATAGAGAACATTCAAATACTGTTTCTTTTGGTCGTAGAGCAGGCTGAATGTGGACGACTCAAAGAGTAGGCGACTCGCAGTTTAAACATCATTAATGAGACAGTCAATTTGTTCCTAATCTGAGCACCTTAGAAGATGAACTTCTTCGTAATAAAAAAATAAATGAATGGGCCTGTATACATTTTCACAAGGTAAAAGGGCTGTAGAATGTATCCTATGAAACAGAGATTTGGATGTATGGGATAAATCGCTAGCAGTAACAGGGAAATCAATTTTAAATTGGACTGAATGTTTACTCTATGCGGTCAGTAGGAAACATAATGATCGCTGGTGCCCGCTTTAAATAACCAAATGAACGCAAAAGTTAATCAAATTCCTTGACCAATGAGATACATTAGATAATCGCAAAATAGCAGTAATTTCATGCTAAGGGAAGCACACACACCCTTCAGATCCATACTAACACCACGAAGAAGGAAGAAAACGAACAAGAAGGACTACAACATGCGCTGCGAGCAAAGTAGTTGGCAAAGGACTGCTCCACTGGCGTAACACATCAGTGAGGAGCACCGGAGATTCATACCTTAGAACTGAGTGGAAATTACGACACGAAATACCATTTAGCTCGGAAATAATAATGTGCAGAAATACGGATATATCTAACAGGAACCACGTTCCAGAATAAACCACGGACCTGCCCAATTCCAAAATTATAAGGGGAGGAAAGTATATTGTAAATCCAAAACAAATTGTGATGCTAAAATAATCACCTCGAGCACACGATAGACACGTCCGCTGGTGCACTCACACAAAGCACCCGCACGGAGACAAGAAATTACGAAATATTACGAGATGTATAGAAACACTTGTAAGAAATAATGCGCATTGGAACTGAACTTACGTCGAAGCATAACGACAAAGGGAGGAACTGGAGACTGATGAGCTGCGGCTCATTGGCTTTTCGACCACGTGGTGCATCCCACTCAAAGCCAGACCAAGTTAAAGTATGAAAATACTGAAAATCTTTCATTCCGGTGAAAGAGTTTCCCGCATAAGAAAATTATCGCAGGGTAATTGGAAGTGGAAACAGATTCAGAGAAGGGAAGGACATCTAAACCGTATCTATCACGGGAATTGAACAAACGCACATGTACTAACTGATAAAATTACAGAATAGAAATGAATCTAATGAGATGGAAGAATATAAGAAACGTTAGCACATGCACATTCACACAGAGAAACTAGAATACTAGCTGAAACAAAGCACAACTCGCACAACATTTTCACATTCCTGAGTTTCAGCTGAACAAAGTAACTATAAACGTGAATGAATGCAAATCATGAATATTAAGACCTGAAGCTGTAAAGAAATATGTTAATGGCTTATCTAGGCTGAACAAAATAGGGGTAAGCTATAGGGAGAGAAGGGTAATATACCAGGTGATTAAAAAGTCAGTATAAATTTGAAAACGTTATAAACCACGGAATAATGTAGAGAGAGAGGTGCAACTTGGAATGACATGGGGTTTTATTAGAACAAAAAAAAAAAAAAAAAAAAAAAACAATGATCACTAAATGTCCGACAGATGGCGCTGGACAGCAAAACTGCTACCGAGACGGGTGAGAGGTACGCCGACATGTTACAGAATCGCATCATCCCCAGCCTGGCTGATAAACACCTGCTGGAACGTACGATGTTTATGTTGAATGGCGCTCCACCCCATATTGCTAGACGCTTGAAAGATCTCTTGGGCGCGTCGTTTGGTGATGATCGTGTGCTCAGCCGCCACTTTCGTCATGCTTGGCCTCCCAGGTCCCCAGACCTCAGTCCGTGCGATTAATGGCTTTGGGGTTACCTGAAGTCGCAAATGTATCGTGATCGACGGACATCTCTAGGGATGCTGAAAGACAACATCCGACGCCAATGCCTCACCATAACTCCGAACATGTTTTACATTATTGTTCACAACATTATTCCTCGACTACAGCTATTGTTGAGGAATGATGGAGGACATATTGAGCATTTCCTGTAAAGAACATCATCTTTGCTTTGTCTTACTTTGTTATGCTAATTATTGCTATTCTGATCAGATGAAGCGCCATCTGTCGGACATTTTTTTAACTTTTGTATTTTTTTTTTCTAAAAAAACCCCCATGTCATTCCAAGCATGTGTGTCAATTTGTACCTCTCTATCTATATTATTCCGTGATTTATTCAGTTTTCAAATTTATACTGAATTTTTGATCACCCGGTACTATAATTTGTACAAGAGCCAAGAAGGAATAATAAGAGTGGACGACCAAGAACGAAGTGCTCGGATTAAAAAGGTTGTAAGACAGGGATGTAGTCTTTCGCCCCTATTATTCAATCTGTACATCGAAGAAGCAATGATGGAAATAAAATAAAGGTTCATGAGTGGAATTAAAATTCAAGGTGAAAGGATATCAATGATAACATTCGCCGATGACATGGCTATTCTGCGTGAACGTGATGAGCCAGTGAAGAGCACCTTACCAAAAAGGTGGTCCACATGAGTAGCGGGAGTGGTCACATAAAACCCTTTCCTCACCCTACCTTTCAACCAGAATGAACCAAATTCTTTACCTCAGTCTAAGGCGATACAAGAGTTGGCTGAACTGAACTGCCACAGTAGCAGACAGGAAGTTCACCCACAGCCAAACACTATGAAAACACGGACACATTCACTCATTATGTCGTTCAGAGAAGATAGAAATGAGAAGGAAACATAGGTACAGAATATTAAGACATCACAACCAAGGATGGTGTAAGTAGAATGAACATAGATGCTTAATTGATCTACGTTTATTCATACTTTTGTGAAACAGATGTAAAACAGACATTGTTTAAACAGACAAGGTTTCAGAAAACATATCAAATTGTGGCTGATATGAACATACTCAGCTGCTAACTCTCTCTCCCGGCATGGTTTACTAAATACATCGAAAAACTTGCAGAAAGAAGTTCAATTTTAGTGAAAGATTATGAAATGGTTCATATAAAGTCCTTTAAATATGTATAAGAATTGTGAAGGAACAATAATAATGGAAGACCGAGAACGAAGTGCTCGGATTATGAAGGATGTAAGACAGGGATGCGTTTTTTTGTCCCTTGCTGTTCAATCTGTACGACGAAGGAACAATGACAGAAATAAAATATGGGTTCACGAATGGAATTCAAATTCAGGGGCAAAGAGAATGAACGGTAAGATTCTATGATGACATTGCTACCCTTTGTGAAAGAGAGAAGCAATTACAAGATGTACTGAATAGAATGAACAGTTCTCTGAACACGAAATATGGTTTGAGAGTAAACTTCGGACTAAAAGGTGCCCTGGGTCCGTAATGGTTCCGTATGCAAACCACATGCATACTTCCATGGATGAATTGACTGTCTTGTCTCCCACTGGGAGAAACTTATTAACAATTACGACTAATAGTTTTAAAATAATAAACAGTTTACTTATTTTTTTTTCCATCTGCCCTGTTTTCATTTGACTCCGCTTATACTCGTTTGTTGAAGCATGCACGTCTTGTAGAGTTACCATATTTTCGTCCGACCACTGTACATAAATACACTGAAGCGCCAAAGAAACTGGTACAGGCATGCGTATTCAAATACAGAGATATGTAAACAGGCAGAATACGGTGCTGCGGTTGGCAACGTCTATATAAGACAAAAGTGTTTGGCGCAGTTGTTACATCGGTTACTGCTGCTACAGTGACAGGTTATCAAGAATTAAGTGAATCTGAACGTAGTGTTAAAGTCTGCGTAAGAGCGGTGAGATACAGCATCTCCGAGGTAGCGATGAAGTGGGGATTTTCCAGTACGACCATTTCACGAGTGTACTGTATCAGGAATCTGGTAAAACATCAAATCTCCGACTTTCCTGCGGTCGGAAAAATATCCTACAAGAACGGGACCAAACAGTCGTTCAACGAGACAGAGGTGCAACCCTTTCGCAAATTGCTTCAGATTTCAATGCTGGGCCATCAACAAGTGTCAGCGTGCGAACGATTCAACGAAACATCATCGATACGAGCTATCGGAGCCGAAGTCCCACTCGTGTACCCTTGATGACTGCACGACACAAAGATTTAAGCCTCGTCGATGATTGGAAACATGTTGCCTGGTCGGACGAGTCTCATTTCATTTTATATCGAGCGGATGGACGTGTACGGGTATGGAGACAAGCTCATCAATCCATAGACCCTGCATGTCAACAAGGGTTCAAGCTGGTGGATGCTCTGTAATGGTGTCGGGCGTGTGCAGTTGGAGAGATGTGCGACCTCTGGTACGTCTAGATTTGACTGTGATAGGTGACACGTACGCAAGCATCCTGTCTGATCACCTGCATCCATTCATGTCCATTGTGAATTCCGACGGACTTGGGCAATACCAGCAGGACAATGCGACACCCCAAAAGTCTAGAATTGTTACAGAGTGGCTCCAAGAACACTTTTCAGAGTTTAAACACTTTCGTGGGCACGAAACTCCCCAGATATGATAATTATTGAGCATATCAGGGATGTCTTGCTACGTGTTATTCAGAAGATATCTCCACCTCTCGTACTCTTACGGATTTATGAGCAGCCCTGCGGGATTCATGGTGCCAGTCCACTCCAGTACCACTTCAGACGTTATTCGAGTCCATCCCAACGTCGTGTTGCGGCACTTCTGCATGCTCGCGGGAGCCCTTTACGATGTTAGTCAGCTGTACCGGTTTCTTTGCCTCTTTAGTGTATTTTTTGAAACAGGGAGCATTATTCAGTCCGGGAAATGGTTTTAGTCTCAGAAACGACTGAATATGTTGTAATACAGTTTTCCGTTGTTCTCAAAACTATCTCGCTGGGTAATGATTTTTTCCGAAGATACGTATCGCATCATATTTGCCATAAAAAAGCATGGGAAAACGGTGCTTCTTTTCATTTGTGTCAATGATTCACTGGTAACTGGAATGAAATTTCAGTTCTATCTCCTATAACATCACGCATAAATTCTGAAATTTATGTGTAGTATAGGTCTCAAAAACGTGTTCTTAGTTTTAAAAAGGGACAGAGAGAGATGATTTTTTCTTGAAATAAACTTTATCTTCGTATACGGAAAAATGTTCTACTCTCGCAACGGAAACGGTTACACAGTAGGAAACGACAGTGCTGTTGGTGCATTTGTGGCTGGAGCGGTCCAGCCCACTCGCTATCAAATGTTAGCTGATTCGAGTGAAATTAAACTCAAAGCCGAGCGAAAATAAATAGGGCTGCTGCCCTTCAATCGATCTGTAAGTAACCAGCGTAAAACGTTCCTAATTCTCCGTATACGTCAGGCCGCTTAATGCACCCGCTTATTGGCATCGCTAGTCCTTACGTTGACTAGTTACAAATAAAACGATGTTCTTCTTTTAGTATGAATCGTGCATCAAACCTCAAAACACATGTCATCTATGTGGTCGAAAACCTTGCAATAAGGAACGAGCAGAGTTCTGCATTCTACAAAAATTTAGCTCAATAGTGATTTCTAGATTTCATTTGTCTCTGAGTACCATACACGAAACCTTCTGACTCATTGTGAAGGATCTTACAACTTACAATTTTGTACGGGACTTTTTCTGTATGGACAGTGATTGTAATACAATTTTTACGCTCAACTACATATACATACGTACTCAGCAAACCCTGCGAAATACATGGAAGCTGGTAATTAATGCGATACCACATGTTAGTGGTTCTTCCAGTTCAAATCGTGTGCTGTAATTAGGGTAATTTTGCCTACACGTCCCCTAGTGGAGCGAATCGATACGTAGGAACCGAAGCATTCTTGATGTTCAAAAATGGTTCAAATGGCTCTGAGCACTATTGGACGTAACTTATGAGGTCATCAGTCCCCTAGAACTTAGAACTACTTAAACCTAACTAACATAAGGACATCACACACATCCATGTCCGAGGCAGGATTCGAACCTACGACCGTAGCGGTCGCACGGTTCCAGACTGTGGCGCCTAGAACCGCTCGGCCACCCCGACCGGCATTCTTGATGTAACACTGATTCAAAAAATTACGTAAATAAGCTTTCGCGGAATTTTTGGCATTTGTCTCCAAGCTTAATACCCGTTAACGGTTTCGAGACGCGATACTCTGACATTGTCACGGCTTACTTCACGTCGCTGTGACAGTCGTAGTTACCATATGTCACAGAACATTGGGAAAACAGCAATGGGGGCTACGAGCGCAGCGGCCAAGATGGCCAACGACAACAAATACGCTGAGTGTACGGTCTTCCTCTTTTAGTCGGGATTCTCAGCTGCGCAGCGCGAGATCCGTTGTTCCTTTTTCCGACAGGTGGCGACAGATGTGAAATTGCCCTCCTCTCCCCTCCTTTTATATCTAACTACCATGTAACCTGGCTCGTCACAATAACTCTGTACGTCCGCATTAACACCTGAAGTTGACGAGCAGCTGCGTTGTAGAATGTGGTGGCGGCTGCAACTTCAGACTGTACGCACGTGAGTCGTTTAAGCAGTTAATAAGGCGGTAGAGTATGAAACAGCAAGTATCTTCTTCTTCTTCTTCTTCTTCAGTAGCGCTACAGCCCTTGGTGAGCCTTGGCTTCTTCAACAATCTTCCTCCACACTTCTCGATTATTTGCTGCTCTTTTCCACCCCCGGACTCCCACTCTGGAGATATCCATTAGTACCTCGTCGATCCATCTTCTTCTAGGTCTCCCTTTTCACCTAACTGAATGGATCACACCTTTTATTATTTTCTTTGGAATTTGCCATTCTCTCCATTTGTCCTAGCCATCGTATTCGCTGTGATTTCACAAATTTTGCTATGTCCATGCCTTGTATTAACTCTTGTAATTCGGTCTTGTAGCTTATTCTCCAGCCTTTTTCCTCCCTTAATGGCCCATAGATTTTGCGTAGTATTTTCCGCTCAATGGTTTTTAGTGCACTTTTATCGTGTTCTGTCAACGTCCATACCTCTGACCTGTGTGTGATAACTGGGTGTACTAGGAAATTATATATTAGCAGTTTAGTTTTTCTTGCAACAAATCTATTTTTGAAAAGTTGCATATTTGCAAAGTAAGCTCTGTTTCCTGCTTGTATTCTTTCCGTTATAGCCTTTCCAATACTGCTATCATTAGTTATTAGGGCTCCCAAGTAGTTAACAGAGGACACTCCTTTGAAGCATTTCCCATTGATATTTAGGTTTTTTGGGGCCTCAGATTGTGACATTACCATATATTTTGTTTTATTTTCATTAACTATGAGGCCAATTTTTAAGGCTTCTGTTTCCATTGCCCGGTACGTTTCTAGGAGTGTGTATGTATTTCTTCCTACCATAGCAATGTCATCAGCATATGCACATAAATATGGTTCCTCTTTTGTTGATTTTATTTACTACACTATGCAGGGCTATATTGAATAGGCCAGTGGAGAGACTATCACCTTGCTTCATACCTTTATTAAAGTCAAAGCTTTCACTTGTTCTGCTAAGGATCTTTACTTTTGCTCTTGTCTCTGTCATTGTCATTGTGATTAGTCTTATTAGTTTTGCACATACTCCAGCTTCTTTCAGTACTCTGTATAGTTCTTGCCAATTTATACTGTCAAAGGCTAGTTTGAAGTCTATGAATAGGAAATGCAGATCTATATCATATTCATAGAACTTTTCCATCATTTGTCTTATCACAAATATTTGATCAGTTGTTACTCTGTCTGGTGGAAAGCCACACTGATTTTCCCCTAGTATGCCTTCTGCACACTTAATATACTTGTGAATATCTTGTAAGCTGTGCTTAGGAGTGTTATACCTCTATAGGTTTCACATGCCGTTCTGTCCTCTTTCTTATAAATGGGGATTATTATTCCAATTTTCCAATTATCAGCCATAGTTTCTGTTTCTCATACATCTGATATTAATGTGTGCAGTTCCGTTATTACAGCCTCACCACCAGTTTTTATTAAGTCAGCAATCTGACTTGTGCACAGCCTGGAAGACCTCTTGTAGTGTTGGCTTTCTTGCCTCATTGGTTTCATTGTCTACTTCCAGCTCCACTCTTTCCTCCTGTGCGGCTGTCTCTTCATCCTCTAGGCTGGTGCTTAGTGTATCTTTGAAATACTCTGCCCATCTTCCCACTATCTGTTCTTCCTCCCTTATCATTTTCCCATCTTTACTGGAACAGGCCATTGTTTTTGGTTTGAATCTATTCTTCATTTTGCCTATGGCATGATAGAACTTTCTTATTTCACTCTGTTCCTTTAATTCTTTTAGTTTTTGAAATTTCTTTTTATTCACTCTCTTTTCTTTCTCTTGCACAGTCTGTTAACTCTTCTCCTTAATTCTCTATATTGTTCCACATTATTTCTGGTTTCTCTCTGTAGCACTTTCGTTCTTGCCCCGATCTTTTCCCCTATTGCTGACCTGCAATTTTCATCAAACCATTCCTGGGTTCTTCTATTTCTTCTTATGTCTATTATTTCCTCTGCAGTATCCTTAATGGCTTTTTCAATACTGTTCCACCTTTCATCTACTCCTACTACGGTCTCTTCATTGCTCAACTTGCTGCTTAGTGCTACTTAGTATTTGTTTACTTCATCAGGGATGTTCAGTTTGTCTGTATTCCATTTCATCGTCTTTCCTGTTGTGTTGTCATTTGTTAGTGACAGTTTCTCTCTCAAGACTGATTTTATCACAAAGTGGTCTGAATCACAGTTTGGTCTTCTGCAGCTCCGTACATCCGTAACTGACGTGGATTGGCGTGCAATCGCTAAAATATGGTCAATCTGATTGACCACTCCATTGGCTGCAGACTTCCAAGTACCCAGATGGATCCTTTTGTTAATCATATTATTCCTTGCTTTGAATTGGCTTAGTAAGTCTCCGTTCTCGTTGTTTTCTTCATGTAGTGAATATTTTTCAGAAACTCATTATGGATGTTCATGCCTCCCTATTTTTGCATTAAAATCTCCTATTACTAGCTTCAGGTCAAATGTAGGTACTGCGCAGCATACTTTTTCCAAGTCTTCGTAGAATTGTTCTTTAATTATATCCTCTTTTTACTCTGTTGGTACATGTGCATTAACTGGTGATATATTCCTAAATTTCCCTCTTAGTCTGAGTCTACACATCCTTTCATTTATGGGTTCAAATTCTAGAAGGCTTTTCCTAACTTCCCTAGTTATTATAAACCCTGTTCCAAGTTGGCCTGTTCTTTCTTCCGGTCCACTGTATACCAATGAGTACTCAGGTTGATTTATCCGCTCATTCCCTTGCCATCTTATGTCCTATAGTCCTACGATATCATATTTGAATTTTAAAATTTCATTGGCTATTTTTTTCATTTTTCCAGGATAAGGCGTTGTCCTCACATTCCACGATGTTACTATTAGATCCTTTATCCGTTTCCTCTGCCGGGATCATGATACATGCTTTCCATCCAGTTTCTGAGGCTTCTGTTGAATTTACGTAACATTATTTTTTTTTACAGTATAGGGTTATTAGCCCCATGCCCAACCTCCAACCTGGAGGACCAGGATTTGTATGAGGTTTACTCCTCTAGAGCCCTCCCTGCCCTATTTTGTGGGACACACTTTGTCTGCCTCCTCTGTCGAGACCAATCCGGCTTGGGTGACCCTGCCAGTAGCTATGCTACCGCCGGCATAGCTCTCGACTTCATCGAAGCACGCAAACCCTCCCGCCCGACACTGGAGGTGTCAGCAAGTATCTGCAACGTGCTATCTACCGTGTCTCCGCCAGCGTGCCGTGAATTCTCATGTAAGAAGTAATTCAGTTGTTGTCCGAGGAGAAAACTCATTCATTGTTATTATTTGCTTCAGTGCAATTTAATTTTTGGAAGTTATCAATAAAATCGTAAACAATTTGTATCATAAGCAATGTATTCACCACGTTAGCCGAGATAGCCAACTTGGCGACTCAGAGATAACCGGTTCGAATTCATGGGTGAAGAAATCTACACACCAGAACTTCGCCTGGGAGAATTGTGGGTTTAGTGACTTAAAGTTACTCATTACTAGAGCCTATATCACGCTTATGGCTTAACTGCCAAACCTCTTCATAGTATCTTGTGGGGTGAGACGTTATTAATGGCGATCTGTCCGTGAATGTGGACGTTAAAGTCGGCCTCCCCCAAAGGCGTCGTCAAGAAAGAATGAATAGGAGAATGGAGTTACATAGGACACTTGTCTCTTCATGTAATCAGGGATACAAACTTTTGTTCGTTACAGAATTCCCAAGCAGTTGTACAAACATTTGTACACCTCAGATACGAGGGTTGGAACGTAATAGTGGCAACTATTTATTCACAACCGATACAGAAGAGTTACATATTTGCACCTGTTACTGTCCTTCAAAGTAGACACCAGCGTTGTGTAGAACCCGTTTCCAGCGTTGTGGAAGGCGTAGTATACCGTTAGCAGAGCCTGTTGTGTCGATGGTGCGAATGGAGCGCTCTACTGCCTGTCGAATCTCTGGAACAGTTGCGAAGCGAATGCCACGTAGTGGTTCCTTCATCTTCGGACTCAAATAAAAGTCACAAGGACTAAGTATGGGGAGTATGGTGGATGGTAGAGTACTTCCCAGTCCCATCGACCGAACAGAGCAGTCACAGCTTGCGCTGTATGCTGAAAGGTGGCTACACTGAGCCACAGCGCCAGAGATCGCGCTAGAGAGCATTGTTCGGCCGCCTCCACTGGCAGTGATTATTGAGAACTCGTAGTGGGCAGTGCTTTGGGAGAACTCGTGGTAGTCAGTGCTGAGATGTCGTAGTGAGGAGTGTTTGTTGAGATGAGCTAGTAGGCAGTGCTTGCTGAGATGTGATACTGAAAAGTTCTTGTTGAGATGTGATAGTAGCGAGTCGGTGTGGAGAGATTGTAATGTCTAGAGTGCTTTTCACTTGATACACATGATGAACATAAAATTTTGACAGAATTGCATTTACACAGTTAACACTATTCAACTACACAGTAGCACTAAATGTGGATGAAAGATGAGTGAGTGTGTTTTGTGTGTTTTCCTTTTATAATCCCAGAGAAGTGATCCCAACCTATCTCCTAAATATTATTTTACTTGTTTGTTGTGGCTTGCACTGACACCCATAAATATTATAGGTTTACTGTTATTGTGTACTGTAATAGTTAATGTGACAATTATCTGATATCATTTGTGTGTTTATTAGAATTTATATGTTTAGTGTGTAAAGCATTTGTATGTGCATTCAAACTATTGTTCATGCCTGAACTGTCTGATTAGTGATAGGGAATATTATGAACTGTTATTTGCACTTTTTCTACATGATTGGTGCCACTAGGACATGTTTAATTTCTGCTGATGAACAGTGTGATTAGTGATAGTGAATTTTATGGACTGCAGTCAGCACCTGGTCAACATTTCTGGGTGCCACTAATGGAACTGCTTCTACCGAAATGGTGTTACTTGTTGATGTCTGCACCTGCTCAACATTGCTGGTGACACTAATGGAACTGCTTATACTGAAATGGTGTTACTTGTTGATGTCTGCACCTGCTCAACATTGCTGGGTGCAACTGATGGACTGCTTCTACTGAAAAGATGTCACCTGTTGATGTCTGCACCTGCTCAACATTGCTGGGTGCCACTGCTGGACTGCTTCTACTGAAAAGATGTCACCTGTTGCTGTGTGCACCTGCTCAACATTGCTGGTGCCACTAATGGAACTGCTTATACTGAAATGGTGTTACTTGTTGGTGTCTGCACCTACTCAACATTACTGGGTGCCACTGATGGACTGTTTCTACTGAAAAAAATGTCACTTGTTGGTATTTGCACCTGTTGACCATTGCTGGGTGCTACTGCTGGAACTGTCAACTACTTGTTTCTTGGGCTATGGAAAGCGTTTATGTGAATATTTGTATAAACTGTTTTTTTGTGTATTACTGTTTGTGAAAAGTTATGAGACTCTTACCTGCACATATTCGTCATTGCTGACGCTATTGATTGAACTGTTTAACCACATAATACTTGTGTAAACTGTTATGTAAAGTCACATGTATGAAAGAATTTGTATTGCTTACTGTGTTTTATATATTAGGTTATTGAAAGGTCAGTGCAAAGCCAAAATTTTATCTAGTTATATGATATTTACGCATTAATATTATCTTTTATTTTTGTCTGTATTTTTTTGACGAATTTGGTGGTATTTTCACCACCAATGCTGGCAAAAATACCATCAAATTCTAGCCGTGGAGGAAGGGCATATGAAAGGTGGCTACACTGAGCCACAGCGCCAGAGATCGCGCTAGAGAGCATTGTTCCGCCGCCTCCACTGGCAGTGATTATTGAGAACTCGTAGTGGGCAGTGCTTTGGGAGAACTCGTGGTAGTCAGTGCTGAGATGTCGTAGTGAGGAGTGTTTGTTGAGATGAGCTAGTAGGCAGTGCTTGCTGAGATGTGATACTGAAAAGTTCTTGTTGAGATGTGATAGTAGCGAGTCGGTGTGGAGAGATTGTAATGTCTAGAGTGCTTTTCATCAATATAAATTAAGGTAAAAAAGTACTATTCTTTTCTTTCTCATTATTTCAATGTCCTGAATAATGCGTCATTACAGGTTCAGTCAACAAAGCATCTGGCTTGTGTTCTTGTATTAGAGTGTAGTTCTGGTTTTCTTGAGTAATTATGGTATTTCTATTTTCTTTAATTAATTCAGTATAAATGATATTTAAAATTTCTTGTGTTGTTGAAGAAGAACCGTGCCAGATGCGTACGTTGAGTCATACTTCCACACACAGAACAGTTACACTTGTGCTTTGGTTTCGTAGGTTTTATAGTTGCTGGGGACTTAATTAATTAATTGTGTTAATGAAAATTTCCATTTCATTCTTTGTTGTTGTTCTATGCAGTCAGATTGCGTAATAATACTTGTCAGGGCCAACCGTTTACGAGACTCCGTAATCGGACAGACAGCAACTAAAGCAAAAAATTAAAATTATTAGCATTCAAATATAATTAAGCCCCCATGCAATGCATCCGCGCATTGTCGTGCAAAACGATAGGTGGGTTGCGCAGAAAGTGTCGCCGCTTCATTCGCAAAGCTGGTCATGCTCCAAAAACGAACAGTAATACTGTGCATTGACGGTCTGCAGTGGAGGAACGTAATGCGTAAGGGTAACACCATCACAGTCGTACACAAGAATCACCATAACTCTCACCATACTGGGGCTCTGAAGCACTTTCGAATTTCGCGGTGACCCATAATGACGCTATTCGTTGGACTGACGTTTCAGTTTTGGCTCGTACGACGTGGCCCATGTCTCATCCAGTGTTACTATACGCGTAAGAAAGCCTCTCCTTCGCGCTCATAGCGCTCCAAGTGCGCCTGAGCAGCGTCGTACGCATCCATTTCTGCTTTTCCGTCAAGTCATGCGGAACCCATCGTGATGCAATTTTTCGCATGCCCAGGCGTTCCTTCCGGTTTCGTGGCGAGCTCACGAATCTTATGGCGTCGATCACTGTCCACTAACGCGGCAACTGCATGCACGTCTTCTTCAGAGACGCTAGGACGACCTGCCCGATGCATGTCTGCCACAGTTTGCCGACCTACGTTGAAGGCTTTTACCCAACGTGCCACTGTTCTGTACGGTAATGCCGATTCCCCGCACGCCTCTTGAAGACCTTGATGACGCTGCCGTGCTGTACGACCTCTGGCACATTCAATCGTGATCCAACTCCGTTGTTCCTGTTTCGAAAACATAGTGACACCGTTACATTAGACCGCTCACTCACAAGTGACTGTGTTTCCCTCGATCGTGCGCAAGCCGATGACGTGGGACGGGCGAGTCCATTTGCTCGGAGGTAAGGTTGGTATGTCATCAACGTGTGCTATCAGGGGCAATAGTAGATTCCATTGCATAGTGTCTCCACACCAGTGTTGCCACTATTTAAGTTCAGTTCCAACCTACGTATAACATGCCCAGCCACCGCAACGGGAAGTGATGTTCCTTTAGCAATCACCAAGTGAGTTCGGATTGTTTGGCTGTCAGGCTATAAAGGGGAAACTATGTCGTTTCCTCGAGGCGCCTGTGGTTAATGCAATGCCTTTCAGTGAACGTGAACGCAAACGTTTACAAAACATCGACGAAATAGAGAGCACATTTGGTCAGATGTAGCTTCCTCGCTCAGACCTTATAAAGTTGCAGTTAATGATCTCCCTTACAGACTGCCGTGCAGATACCAGCGCTTATTCCTAGAACAGCGTAACAATGGCCACAGTGTTCCTGCTGGACAAAAGATTCCCCAGTTTTTACGTCGATACTTCGTCGCTAAACTGCACACATTATTCACGACTGTGTATGAGGCGATGAATAAGTTTTCGCTCAAAGGCCGCACAGTACAGAATTGTTATAACATTAAGGCAAAATAAGCGAGAGTGTTTTAAGGCAATTTCCTTTTTAACACGAAGGCATGATAATCTCGGGTTCTCCAGTGTCTTCCACGTTGCGACATTTGCGATGTGTCGACTTGTGTTATCATGAAGCAACATCCATCCTTTGGCGCACCATTTCACAGCGATGTTTTTCGACAGATCATGCTGTCCCATATATATTCTTAACTCTCTGATGGATGTGTACTGGGGTTTGTCCTTTGGCAGCGAAGAAAAGAATAACACCACGTTGGTCCTTTTTGGACGCATTTGGTAATAAGGTCGTCATAGCTGCCATTTCCGCCTTTACTGCAAGCATGTCGCAGAGACGCTACTGTCACACAAATCCCTTCTCAATCTATCGGTATTTTTACACGCGCATCGGAGTCCCACTACGCTGCAGCGCCCTCAAACAGAAACTTTTTATCGTCAATTATAGTTTACACATTAACTGTGAAAAAAAGGAAGGCCCGTTACAGTTTCTTGATGTGACATCGATTTCCGAGAGAGCGTAATATTTGTAGATCTTGTCTGTGGACGTAAATACTGTTGTCGAATTGAAAAAAAAAAAAAAAAAAAAATTCTGAGCTGAAGAAGTGTGATATTTCAAGGTCGAAGAATACGTCCCTTTGAGGACCTGGATGCTTCTGATACACAGCGCAACACGCAGTTTTATATTTACGAATTCCTTAGTCGATTTAGCATGGTTGCTAAATAACGTTACAAATTGGGGATCGGCTGCGTACAGTTGAAGGCTGTTCATAACGGGCTTAACGGCCAACTAGAGCGTTTTCTCATATTCATCGTATATGTAAACATATTACCTTTATCTCTGTCGATAGTGAGTTCTATCTGCAAGAAAGCTTGAATCCAACCGTAAATCTGCTCCGTTACTCCATAAGCTCGTATTTCTTTTTTCTTTGTTTCGTTAAACGGCAAATCGGGACGGTGTCAAATGCCTTCTTACTGAAATCAAGGAACACGGCGTCAGCCTGAGGGCCGTTGTCCACTGCGCTGTGGATCTCAGGGAGCTGAGTTTCGCAGGATCTCTGTTTGCGGAATCCATGTTGATATTTATAGAGCAGGTGTTCATTTTCGAAGAACGTCATAATTCTTGGGCATAAAACACGTTCCATAATTCTACAACAGATTGACGTCAATGATATAGGTTTATAATTGTGTGGATCTGTCTTACGGCCCTTCTTAAAAACGAGTATGACCTGCGCTTTTCCCAGTCGTTATCTACGATAAATTACTACTAGAAGGGGAGCAAGTTGATTCACATAATCTTATAGATATCTCCTCTGGTCCTGACGCCTTTCAATTACTAAGTAAATGTAGCTGCTTTTCAGTTCGGAGAACCGTTACATCAATATCTGCCATTTCGACATTCGTTCGACGATGGAAATGAGGGACAGTGTTATGACCTTCCGCGGTGACCTGTAAACGAGACTAGTTTTGTACCTACTGTCATTCAGTAAACAGTGAAATACACAATTTTAAATACAGTTAACAGTCTCGAATAAGCAGCTAAGTTAGCCAAAATTACTGGTCAGCTTTTAAGCAAATGACGTATAAGTAGCTGTCGTTGATAGTGAATCCAATGTCATTCAGCACACACACAAAAGTTCTTTGCCGGCCGGTGTGGCCGTGCGGTACTAGGCGCTTCAGTCTGGAACCGCGAGACCGCTGTGGTCGCAGGTTCGCATCCTGTCTCGGGCATGGGTGTGTGTGATGTCCTTAGGTTAGTTAGGTTTAAGTAGTTCTAAGTTCTAGGGGACTGATGACCTCAGATGTTAAGTCCCATAGTGCTCAGAGCTATTTGAACCATTTTGAAAATTTCTTTCTTTCCTAGGGCCTTTGTCCTGCATCGCGTTGGGTCGGTCGTCCTATTGATTTCGCAGTGTTAGTTGCAGAGAGGGGCCAGATGCCCTTCTTGCCGCCACCCCCAACCCCACGGGACGGAATTAGTATACCGCAGCTCTCTGCGTCTAGTGTAATCCTTGTAATAGTGCGAACGTTTTCAAATGGCTGCAAGTCGTGTAACTGAGGCGGAACTTGGGGACCAGCCCGGTATTCACTTAGCAGGATGTGGAAAACCGCCTAAAAACCACATCCAGGGTAGGTGGCGTACCGGCTCTCGTCGGTAATCCGCCGGGAGTATTCGATCTGGGGCCGGCGCGCCTATCCGAGTCCAGGAAGCAGCGCATTAGCGCTCTCGGCTACCCTGGCGGGTTAGACACACGAATTACAGAATTATATAAAAATGGCTCTGAGCACTATGGGACTCAACTGCTGAGGTCATTAGTCCCCTAGAACTTAGAACTAGTTAAACCTAACTAACCTAAGGACATCACAAACATCCATGCCCGAGGCAGGATTCGAACCTGCGACCGTAGCGGTCTTGCGGTTCCAGACTGCAGCGCCTTTAACCGCACGGCCACTTCGGCCGGCACAGAATTATATAAATAATTAATAGTCAAGGAAAACGTATCTACATTTAACCAAAAATTCACTCATCGGATTTTAAGCAAATGATTAATTGTAAGTGTTGGTTGCATAGACCTCACCAGTGGGTGGGGGGGGGCTGGGGGAGAGGAAGAGCGAGCGGTAAGAACTTTCAATGAAGGTAAGTAACTTGGATAGGATGGCCGCCGTCCTTCCACTCCTTAAGCCTGCAAGAGACGGAACCGCATTTACTAGCGTCGAACTGGCCAAATAACCACCAAGTCGCTGGAGTGTTTTCCAAAATTTCATGTCCACTCCCGGAAACCGCTTCGCAGGGCAGACGCTAATTAACAATCAAAAACAGTCTCGGTGCCTTTCCAGCAGCCGATTCGTACTCTCGTCTACCTCTCGCACCCCGGGCCAACTTGCTCCGCAAACCACACACTCACTGCCCAAAACCTTCCTGCTTCGCGTTTTTTGTCCCCACCGATGGCGCCACCGGCGTACCTCCGACGTCACCCAGACAAAGACCGTCGAAGAGAGGCCAATTCGATAGATGTCAAAGAGAGTAGGATTCGTTATGTATTGGAAGCAAGGGCAGGGAGTTAGTGACTGCGAACAGTTCAGTGATAATTTTGTTCTCAACAAAATCGACAGCAAACCAACACCGACAACGATTGATCAGGTATATATGCCTACATCCCAAGCAGAAGATGAAGAGGTAGAGGAAGTATTTGAAAATTTTGAACGGATAATACACTGCATAATGGGAGAAGAAAATCTAATAGACATGGGGGAATGTAGTTGTAGAAGAAGAAGGAGTGGAAGAAAGGGTTATTGGAGAATATGGGTTTGGCAGTTTGAGTGAAAGAGGACTAAATGAGTTCTGGAACAAATTTAAGCTACATCACATTACCTTCGATTAGGAATCTGGAATGCACTCAACGACTGAGATATGACTTCCAAAATGATGGAGAACAGCAATCAGTCATCCTTTCCTATCAGGCTTTATTAAAGCAAATCTAGATATCGGATGGTAATTAGCCATTATCAGTGCAGTATTTCACAGTTTTGGTACATGCCCCAGTACGTCAATACCCTGTTCATTCAAAACTACTGTATGATGAAGGTAGAGTACAAGGGCATGTATAAAACTTTGGAATACTGCAGTGATAATGGCTAGTTGTTTGCTTCAATAAGGCCTGAAAGGAAAGGACAAATGATGGCTGTTCCATCATTTTGAAATTTCAGCTAGTAATGGCAAATACTGTGTTCGAGATTCACAAGGGGAGGAGGTACACTTGGCTAAGACGGCGAGATAAGAGAACGTTCCTGTTAGATTACGTCATGGTCAGGCAGACATGCTGAGATCAGATATTGGATGGTAAGACATACACAGGAGCAGATGTAGGCTCAGTAATGACCAAGAGTGGGCTGTAGTACAAGAGGCGAGGCAGGAAAAATCAGTGGGCAGAGAAGTGGGATGCGGAAGTATTAAGGAATGAAGAGATATGCTTTAAATTCTTTGATATTATAGATGCTGTGATAATGAAACGTTCAGTAGGCAATTCAATTGAAAACGAATGGACATCCCTAAAAGGAGCAGTTAGAGCAGTTGGAAAGGAAGACATTGGTACAAAGAAGATAACTGCGAGACAACAACTCAGCTGACTCACGAAAGATGGGAGCACAAAACCACTCAGGGAAATTCAGGAATACAGAAATACAAATCGCTTAGGAATGAAATTAACAGAAATGCAGGGAAGCTAAGGCCAAATGCCTGCATCAAAAATTCTGTTGATGAGTCGATAGTCATCCATTCGTGTTATATTACCATAGAGTTTCACACCTCTTTTCCGTACAAGTGAAGCGAACAGCTCAGTCGGTGAATACAATTCGTAAGAGCTTTAAACACGCAGATACCGGCTTGAATTTTGGGTCGAAATATTTTTCTCAGTATCTGCCTTTCAATTTTTTCTATGTCTTTGGCGTTGGTAGTTGATAGCGACTCCGTAGAGCAGAGTACTTCTGGAAGAACTATTGTGTGGTAGTGACAAAGTTCGGCTTTGATGGACTGCGAATTCTTGATGTACGTGGTATTCCAGGTAATTATGTAGGCTTTACTCAATTTTCATTTTAATAACTAGTCTTTCGTTGATAGTGTTCCAGATAATTTCACCAAGACACTTACTGTTACCATTTAAGAGTTCGAAACAACAAAAGCCAAATCCATTGACTTACAACTGGAAAATATTTGCCTGTTGAAGTCCATGTTGGAATAATACCTACTTTATTCTCTTCGGCGAAGGAAACTTGTTGCCCCCTATAGAAATCTCTCCCTTCTGATATTCCTCTCCTTTTACAATACAATATTATTTTTCTACAATAGTAACAAGCTTTGCGTAACTATTTGTGTACTACCTGTAGTCTTAGCTTTCCTTACCATAACACTCGAATGCTGCGAGTGAAAGGCCACTCGTCAACAGATTAAATAGGACCAGGTTATTCGTATAAAATTGTTAACCTGTCCTTAGATGAGCCAGTCGAGGACGACGTTGCAATTAGTAAAATGAAATTAGAGAGGCATGACCCGATCGACGGTCGAGATTTTCACATGACCCTTCGCGTGGAAGAGCCGGCTTATCATGTCCGAAGTAGACTCTCACCGCCTCTGGCTACCTCAGAGATGCTCAGCAGATAAATGGAGGTGGGTGAGACGTGTAGGATGTCGAATTAGTGGTACAGAGACTAAAGAAGCTCTAACGCAGATTATGTTTTCTTTCATTCAGTTGCATTTAATAGTGTTGGTAGTACACCGCTACAACTTGTAAAAACAACACCAACAAATGCACTTAAGGAAAAAAAAATGAGACTCAAACCATCGTTTGTCAGCGTTGGACATCTGACACATTTGTATCCTTCACAGACATGAAAAAATAGTTTTTTTTTAATTAGAAACGTAAGTAAGCACCGAGATAATAACTTAATGGTAGGTAGGTGTACGTTATTAAAAAATCAGGAGCAGCAACATGGATGTGTATGGCTGAAGAACATGATTCGTGAAGAAGTCCGGAGGGAGTCTTTGTCTAGAGTATCTGTAAAACTTCCAGATTAGTACAATAATAATGAAATTTTTGCATATTAACGCTGTGTGTCGTATCTGAACTCCTATTTGGGAGTTTTTCCATTCGGATTGGGCTAGAAGACCATATCTCACGACTTCACAACTGTACTTGCGCCGGTATCTCTTCTCCCTCCTTCGAAAGGGGACAGAAATTCTCCTGCAGGCCTTACAGAGTTATCACTCCTGGAAGAAAGGATTTTGCTGGTAAACGGCTTAGCGTCAGATGGTAGGGTTCTTTCCAGAATTAATTTGCACTTTGCAGCAGAATGTGCGGCGCATTAAAACTGTTTGTCGGACCGAGACTGAAACCTACGAACTAATGACAATGTTTAAGCTTTATGTGCCGGTGTATTGTGCGACAAGCTAACCTCCCTCAAGATAATGTTCTAAAGATATTGTCTAAAAATATGGCATTTCAGTCTTTGATCGCTATTTTTTATTTTCAATGACCGGTTTCAGGCTAGCTGCCCATCTTCAGATCTGTTAGACAAAGTTAAAAATATAATTAACAAGAGAGATACAGTTAGTTATAGAAATATCTTAGTTTAGTGCGGTAGCGTTCTCGCTTCCCGCGCTCGGGTTCCCGGGTTCGATTCCCGACGGGGTCAGGGACTTTCTCTGCCTCGTGATGACTGGGTGTTGTGTGATGTCCTTAGGTTAGTTAGGTTTAAGTAGTTCTAAGTTCTAGGGGACAGATGACCATAGATGTTAAGTCTCATAGTGCTCAGAGCTATTTGAACCATTTTAAAGTAATAACATATGAATAATCTTTTTTTGAGTGGACCATGAACCGAAATAATTTGCACTAATTTAAAATTTCTTTATAAAGAAACTTAAAAATATAATTAAAATGTAGATATTCTTTCGAAAATGTGCGTTTCCTCTTCTATGTTTTGATGGATTTCCCCACGTCAGAGCGTAGACAACGCCACGCCGAGTCCTCTTCCGCCGCACCCAATTTACATCGCCGCCAGTACGCTGAGGGCCGTTCCGCTGCAGCTTGTTCTTACTGGAGCGTGCTGTTGCATTCAAGAGTAAGCCTAAAACAGGTCTTTAAAAATCTCATAATAACTCCTGTGCATAAAATAACGTTGCTCATTAAGTAGTAGGCTTGTGGTTTTTCTTTGATGAGCGTATATTTCAATCTCTTCGAGCACGTTGAGATAGAGACTTTTTGGAGCTTTATGTAGCACCTCCATTTGTTCATTTATATTACTCACTTCATGTTTACTATCTTTTAGATGTGCTCCAAATGCTGTCCGATTGCTATGACTGCAATGTTCCCTTTATCGAATTTCAAAATTCCGCTCTGTCTGTCCTATATAATAACTGTCACATTCAGCACATTTTATATACTCCGGAATTGTATTTCATTTGTGACAGTTATATAGGACAGTTATATAGGACAGTTATATAGTATGTCTTCGTCCTTCGTGCTTAATGAAATACCAGAAACTGATATACAGATGCAATGAAAATTTTCAATTAGACTTTAAATAAATCTCTAAAGACCAATTGCATTCTATCCACGGTGTATTACATTGACCGTGCACACATTCTGTCTGTATATTTCATGGTTGTAACGACATATGAAGCCCCATTAGTTATACTAGTCACCGTATAATAGAATGAGAAAAGAATTTGGAACTCAATAAAAGAACAGAGTTTAACGCTCCATTAACATTGATCTCAACAGAGATGAATTACGAATGACGCACATGTATGAGGAAAGAAGTAGGTGGTGACCGTCTTTCAGGAACCTTTCTGGCAGTCGCCTATCATTTTGAGAAAACACCAGCTGAATAACCAGTGAATCGATCCCCAAGGCCCAGTTCCCTCACACACTGTTTATTATAGATGTAATCCTTTTGGTAACTCCCACTGCTATTTGGCACCGGGTAAATTACGGGAAATTTCAGACGTGATCTTCGGTTATGGTCTACCACGGAAGCAGGTTTTCATCCGTTTCTACGGATGTTTCATACGCCAACGTGTTGACGTAAAGCCAGAGGAAAAAGTGTTGAGGTTTGAGATATGGCGATCGCTTTGGACATGGGACAGGACCCTCCCATCCAATCCAATGATGAGGGTACGTGTTGTTCAGATGCTGGCGGACATTAACATAGAAGTGGGCTGGTACACTTTCGTGTTAAAACCACGTCCTTCCTCAGAAAACAAGGGGTGCAGCCTCCACGAACTGAGGTGGGACATCTCGCAGGGACATCATGTAACGTGGTCCAGTGAAACGGGACGGCCGGAAATAAGATCCTAGTAGCTGATATTGGACAATTCCCGCCCATACGCTGCCAGGGAATCGTTGCTGGTGGCCACCAATGTAGGTGGCGTGAGGATTCTCCTCACTACAGACGTAGCTGCTGTGTCTGATAAAAACGCCATCACGGGTGATACAAACTGTACGAAGTTGGCACTACGGTGCTGCAGTAGATAAACCATTGACAGAAATGAACACGGGGCGCAGCATCCGTTGGCCCCAGTGCTTGTACACGTTCATTATGACATAGATATAATACGTGTTCCATCAGTACTCTCGACACGGTATCCTTCGAAGAGTTCGTTTGACGGCCAAGTTGGCGGATGCTTATTGCTGGTTGGTCGGCCGCACGATTCAAGACCATTTCCTCAAAGTGTTCCGACCTATCTTTGGCGGAAACCTTGGCCAGCTCTCTGTGACTTGAACGACCCGTCTCTCGTAAGTTGGTATCCACGACGATAAACTTCCTCCAATTACGAAGCCTGTTGGGAAAGCGTTCTCTGTACATTCGAGCTGCACTGTACATCAAATGCATGTCCGCCAACTCTCGACGAGTAACGTTGCATTTTGGACTACGCTGTATTATGCACTGCACACTGTAACACATCTTACTAAGGAATCATTACAAGCTGATGCAGTGGACGACTGATATCAGAGATAGCAGTGTGCGCTTCAAACGGTCCTCAAATGACACAAGAGCTACGAGGTAAGTTGCGTGTCTTTTTGATGATCAGGGGTGTACGCTCATTCCAATGTGCAACAGACACCCGGGATCTACGTGAGAGTGCAGCGCAACTGCATGGGCCGTTGCAGAACATGCATTGAGACCATCGATCGCCGGTTTGAACTGCCACTATGGGCTGCGTTTTGTTGTGTGTTATACATTGTGATTGCCCATGATGCAGTAAATACGCGTTTCCGACCACTGGTTCCCTACCTCAGTATAATCAGTTGTGCACTCGCTATCAGCTGATTCAAATTTACTCAAAATATTTGAGACACGCTGTGTAACGTGCTATTTATTCGTTGTACGTCTGGATTGAGAACAGAAAAATACCACTCATCCGTTAAATTTCAGAGAGTGAAGCTACAATGTTCCACACCCATACCCGACGAATGCAACCGTAGTCTCCCGTTTGCAAGCCTTAGGTGTCGATGCTCTGCTGGCGCCTAGGTGTCCCAATATGAGTGGCAGCATTACCGTGTCGGCGCACAACGGCGCGCCAGCCCGGCTGTACGGTCCAAACAAATGCCTCGCCTTCTCGCCGATCGCTGTCCTGCATTGTGGACCAGGGCAGCCATTCCACGGCCGCTCGCGGAGTCACCGTGAAAGCGGCCAGCTCCGGCGCAGCCGCCGCCGCCAACGGGTGCCCACCTGATTACACCCTATTCACAACCCGGCGGTGGCCGTGGCCCGCGCTTTCTTTAACGCACCTGAAAATTAACCCTTTCAGGCTTCACCAGACAACGCGGAACGACTTTCTACGGGCGTCGCTGCAGTGGCGCACGGGCTGCGACAAAAAGAATGTGCGGCCAGAGTCCAGTGGCAGACTGGAACTGTTCTGCGGTGGCGGGGACGTAACCTCGAAGCAGGCAGTGGCCAACACTGAGCTGCGTACTGGCTCCTGTACGGTAGTTGTAAGAGGTATGCGCTGCCTGCGATATGTAAGGTATAGGAGAGTCGCTGACCAGAGAGCAGTGTTGACTGAGTACGAACTGTGTAGCTGTAGCAGTTAGTTGTCGCTAGTCGCTTGTCTGCAGTCTGCTCTGGTCGGGAGTCCGGAGCCTCAGTATTATTGTACAAGGTAAAAAGCAGCCTCGCGCATATCTAGTAATGTATCTGAACTGTCATCCAAATGTTTTAAAAAAATGTCCTAATAATAATTTTTGTAATATAAAGTAATTTTTTAAAGAAAGCATTCATTTCAAAAAAATCAGTTGCTTCCTTTCACAAATCAGAAATGTATAGGCCAGCATTGCACGGAGCTGTGCCGGAAAAATGTTAAGTAATAGCAGATATATTCGCCGTTTTTATTGAGGTAAGAATTTTTGCTTTTTATTCAGAATGATCTTACAGGGCCACGACGCAGCACTGCTGTCATCCAAATTTCACCAGGTTACTGAATTTATTTTTTATTTTGAGGTTTAAGAATTTTTCTGTTTCGTGCTTACATTAAATGAGAAAAGAATTTTGTGGGTACATTAAATGTGAATGCATTTCTGTACGGAGATTATAAATGGGAACCAATTTTGTTCTGAGGTTACACCAAATTAGAATCACATTCATTATTCATATTTAAATTCATTTAATTATTTCGTGTGGGGAGGTTACACATGGCGACAACCGGCCAGGATCGTATTTCTTTGTGAATCTCTAAGAAGTAGTCATATATCTGCTCTTATTTACTTAAATGTAGCTTGCATCTGGCGCAACGCATTTACTAATTTGTCACTCTTGCTTTCACAGATCATCGGCAATTTATTGCTCTTCGTTGTAATTGTGTTTGTTCCATTCTTTTTTTTTTTTGCTTTGTCGTTGTTTCATTTTTGTGCTTAATTTTGATTTGTGGAAAATGCCGCGAAAAACTGTTAACAGTACATTGCGATGTGCAATGAGTGAGATAGCCGACTCGAATAATTTGACCGATAATACTTGCGACACTCAGTGTAATAATGATAATCCTCCATTTACAGACAATCAGTGCGTACCGATCACTAGTAATGATTTTAATTTTAATGATGAGCAAACAAATTCAATTCTTTCCTCTGTTAATTTAACGACAATTGATGACGCGGCACGTTCCGTTACAATGAACATTGTCCAGCTTGACACGCCTAATTTGCAAAATTTACGTAGCGAACAGATAATTGTTTGTAACGAAGGTGAACAATATACACAAAATACGTCAGATTTATTTGATTCGGATGTAGTGACTAACAATTCACATCCGATTAGCAAACATTTTGAAGAATCAGAGGATGACCTAATGTTTACACAAAACGTGACAATTACAGGTACGCCATCAAACAGCACAGAGAATAGAGTAGGTAATATTGGCTGGGGGCCAGTTGTGGCATTATTACTACAAATCAATGAAAATTTCGACAACCATTTCAAACAACTTAATGAAAAATACGACAAACTTAATGAATCGTACAAAAAACGTAATGAAAAATTCGACAACCATTTCAACCAACTTAATGAAAAACAAGATAACAATTCCAAACAGTTGAATGAAAGTCTCAAACAGTCGAATGATAAGCAAGACAACAATTTCAAACAACTTAGTGAACAGATTACAGCCGTTACCGTGCAACGTCATGATACTAAAGAATCCTTAGATTATTTAACGAGTATCCTTAGATTATTATTACATAGTGATCCCAAATATTAACCTGAACACCATCTTTTCCCGCCTGAGTGACGTTAGGTAATGACAGTTATTTGAAGGTGTATTATTAACCCTTGGGTGGGCACACTTATGTATGAAGTGCGCCATCAGAAATAACATTCTCTTGTACCACTCCCTTTTCGTTTTAAAATTGCAAATTCGTTCGTATTCCTTCATTATTGCTTCAGTTAACAACGTAATAAGTTGTGCTGCCATGTTCCCAAGTCAGCAGCAGTAATATAAAATAAACAGCGAGATAGGTGAGAAAACATTTGCGATCCATGCATGAAAATGACACAGATTGCAAGTTAGCAGCACGGTCCCACAATGAGACAATTGTTTATGACGTAATTAGTAGTCAAGCGATTGGCAGGAGTTTGATGCAATTGCGCTGTTTATAGCTACGAGTGGGTCATTACAGTGGGGTAACACTTGTATACAGCAACAGAGTGATATAATGCAAAGTTTATTTTGTTATTGTTTAACTAAACGGTGATGTGTAAGGTAACTTTAACGTTGGTTAAATAAACAAGTGTATGAGTGTTATTTGCCAAGTTCGGGTTCAACTTCCCAGTTGCCTACTGTAAAGCGTCTGATCTGTGGCGACACGCATTTATACGTAAGTGGGTCCTTTTCATGTGCCACGTGCTGCATGTAATATAACTGGACCGCGTAATTTCATCTATTGTCTTACTGGGTGTTTATACAACCAAGTGTGTTTTTTGTTGTTGTTGTTGTTGTTGTTGTTGTTGTTGTTTGTAAGGTTGAGGCCTCTTAATCTTAATTATTCTCTCGCAGTGAGGACATTACATTGCGTTTCTTACTGCCATCTTATATGTGACTGTAATGTTATTCAAAAGGTTACGTACTATATGCTGTTAGTCAGGGAATCGTCAGCCAACCGAACGCGTTAGACTCGGGTTTAGTGTTCCGCTCCGCGCGCCTGTTACTTGTTAAGCTCCCCCCCCCCCCCCCCCCCCACGTGGTGCGATTTTGGGAAGATTTGGCGTTGGCAGTCAAACTTATTGCTCGGTAACCCTAGTAGGAACTATATTTAGATTTTGAACACCTTACAAGTTTCACTGATTTGACTCCGTTTACTCACTGAAAAGTTATTTAGTTGTTTTTCTTGTTGCCACACTTCTGGTAGTCGTGCGGCGGCGTTCGGTCTACAGTAGAGGTCTGGACCAATTCCCGTACTATATTCTGTAATCTTCTGTTAATTAGGCTACCATTAGTGATTCTTTTGGTGGGACTAGGGTGAAATCTACCTGGTTGACAGTGCAGGCGCAGCGTCCGTAAGCGGAGCCAAGACCGCGCTCGATGAACGGTCAGTCAGTAGCAGGTGATCCTGCACCACTTGATCTTTCCCAGCCCACTACACGTTTCCAAGACAGGGCTGTATAGCACGTCGATGTAACTATTTATGTCTTAATCACTGTGCTCCTACTGCAACTCTCCTTTTATTTTATTTTTTTATTTCCAGCTCGCGTAAATTGTTGAAGTGTTAACCGGCTAATTCCAGTTGAATAATTACAAAATTTATTTACTTAAATATATTTATGCAATTGTGGCTTGGCCAACAAAATGCTTATTAATCTTTCTACTTGTATTCACTGTTGTTTTTCGAATTGCCGAAACACTAGGAGATTTAGATCTGTTAATTTCGTTTAGACTCTCACTAACTATTTGTAACATACGGGACGCAATATTTAACATCAATCTGTCGGGTTATTTCTCGTGCGTACATTGCGCACCTCCACGTCCCGGAGGTATATGATGCTCGTTCACGCAGTACGCTTCTATTATAATTCTTAAAGTTTCTTTTTAGAAAGAAGTTTTAGTTTTTTCATTGTACTGCTACAGTTTTTGTTACTTATTTAATGTGTTTGCTATTAATCAGCTTGGTACAGTTTTATGATTGCTGATTATTCTGTTTCTTAGTAGTCAATACCACTGGAGGAATTATTCCGACAAGTGATTAATAAATTTGACCGAGTATGTTCCGTTAAAATGAAGAGAAAGTTCACAACTGTAATGATTTTCAGTCTCCCTTTGGCCTGGCCTTCCTACCACAGATAACTTGACGCGGGTACTGTGAGGCAATTTTTATTTTACTAATACGAGAATTTGAAGTTACAGGACTTTTAACTTATGAAAAACCTTGCCGTTCTCTTCCTACTGACATCAAGAAGCTACACCAGAATAAAAGTTAATGAACATATGAAGGTTCAACTGTTACTGATAGCAAAATGACGGGAAAAGGGCAGTTTTACCCAGTTTGTTGTGTTGCTACCTGCGATCCGATTATTCACACAGCAAATCAAAAACAAACAAAAATAGGAATGTTGAGCCTTATCCACGGATATGTCTGCTACATACTTCATCTTTTAACGTACCATTTTCATAACGTAGCGTGGAGGATGGAATAAAGTCCAAAATGCTGATATGGATATGGAAACTGATGCATCACGACGAGAAATCCCTTATAAGGTGGGAGTTATAAAACTAGAATATCAAGAAGAGGAAACTCGCGTTAAAAATGGAGTAAGAAAAGACTGGAGCTTGTCTTTTCTGTATGTATAGAAGGCCTAGTGATCGAAGAAGCATTGAGGGAACAGAGACGTTTAAAGGTGGAACAAAATATATGAAAAGAATTAATTCGAATGGGATGAAGTGTATTAAAAAGGAGAATGGTGACTTGAGAAACTTTAGAGCATAAAAAGAAACAACCATATAAAGGGAGCGAATTCCGCTACACAGGAAGAGCAAGACTTGGGTGTAAAGTTCTGTCTTGGACGTGGTGATGCACGTGAGTGGCACCTCAAGCTGTGACTGGGGAAGGATGACGAAGGGATTCGACTGTTTCCTTTTCAAACGAACCATCTTGCCTCAACCGATTTAAGGAAACCTTGGAGAAGTTGAATATCCGTGGCCACACGGGTTAATGGAAAACGGTCGTCCCGTGTGCAAGTCCAGTGTCTTAACCAACACGCCATCTCTCTGTGTTTTACAATGGAGAATGTACGATCACACTAGTAGTTCGAGAGGGGTAGACACTAAAGAGTACCAGAAAACGATTCGCATTGCTGAAGTTAGCTTTTTTCAACAAAAATTTACTTGTATCAAATATTGACTTAAGTGAGAGAAATGTTTCAGAAACTTTACGTGTGTTTGGAAATGAAATATGTAATATGGTACGCAGTAGAAAAGAAAACTGTATACACTTGAAATGTGATGCAGAGGAGTACACAGGGAAATAAATCCAAGGAAAACCTTCTCAGAAGTTGTTACAAGGTAGTGTGGCATATGTGAGCATTCAAAAATAGTTAACTTGTCCATAACAGTATTAGTAAAGTGGAGACATTAGAGGCAAGGAAAGATAAGAAAACGCAAAATTCATTTGTGAGTAGCGCTAGGTATGCTGTGATGAAGAGAGTACCACAAAAGAGAGTGGGACTGAGGATTGCTGAAAAACAGCGTTCCTCTACATTTTCATCTATCTTTTACCATTCTTTCTGTAGTATTCTTTCAAAGACTATTTAAAATAATCCTAGAGAATTAGTGACTCGCCTTGATCGAGATTCCTATATTGAGACGACAAGTCGCAGACTTGTTCGCGTAAGGATCGTCTCCAGAATTATACAGTGACGATTTGTTCCATTAGATAGAAATGATTACGTTATATGCTGATACTTTTGCTTTTCATTTATTCTATACTCATGTGAAACAGTAAACAGAAGATAATACAGAGGGCAGGCACACAGTGCAGCCGCCCGCCTGATACCATCACAGTCCAGACACAGCAGTCATGAATTGCAAGACGACACTGCGCAACTACATGCAAGTAATTGCTGATTCCCAGGCTTTCCTCAATGCTGACGGAATCTGTAATACAATGTCTCCCTGCATCTTCTTATGCCTATTAGCAACTATGCATAGAATGAAACGTTATAAAGCGGGATCTACTCCGTAGTGAAACTTTCTGACACTATCTCTTTAAGGTTGAAATTATACACGACCGGAAACCGAATCCTTTGGGATAAGGAAGTGATGGTCAGAAAAGAGCGTTTGAAGTGATATGGCGTCATGATTTAGAAATGGATAGAGATAAGTAATTGTAAAATCATTGTGTTTCACAACGAAAAAAGTTTTCCCTCCTTCGTTGTTAGTGCTTCCTAGAAATGCAACGCCTATTATTTTCTGATGCTCCGAATGGAGTTTACAAATTGGAACTGACCATCGCAGTTTCCAAGTCGTCGGCATCTGTTCTCGTTTAACACATTGCTCATTTTCTTTTTTTAGTGTTTAGCTGCACAGTGATAACTTTTTTTGTGGAAAGCACGGTAGCCCGTAGCACAGATTCGAGCTCACTGTTTCTCGTGATGTTAGTTGTCACTATGAGTCTATCTTGTATTTTAATGTATGTAGCAGTCAGCGTGCAAGCATTAGTGGTCTCTCGTCAGGTTTGTATCTGAACCTATGTACCACAGCCGTCTAGAAGAAGATCGACAAGCGTCTGCATTTCTACTTGTTCACCAGCACCGTCACCGACACATCCTAACACCCACTTTTAATCTGTTAGACAGTACTTCGTAAGAGATATACAGTTTCTCGCATATCCACAATAGGATGTCGCATAAATTCAATTAAGCACACTGACAGATCTTAATTGCCCTCCGTCATTCAGCAGCCTCTAATAACCTTACCCAACCATCGAAACAACAGACAACTCCGTCGGTAAGTCATGCAGGGCAGTTACATCCTGAGCTGTGTTACACCTTGCAGTGTAGGTGACCCTTCTATGATCTTTACGAAATGAATTATTGAATTTAGAGTGCAGCTACCAGTGGAGTGTCTCCATCACGATGGAAAACCTACACTGGAAGGCCTATATTCTACATCTCTTAAGTGTACCAAACCTTTCTAGGGGGTAGGGGTGGACGGGGGATGGGGGCGGTGCAACTTGGAGGGAACAAAATTATAGTCAATATTAAAGGCGAAATGATTATTGCCGACCACCGGCATCGCTTCATGCTTGAAGTCTCCTCCTACGGCGACGACATCTTCCAGTAGGATAATTGTCCATGTTGCGAGGTTATAATCGAGCTAAGTGGTTTGTGGGACATTATAGTAAACTCACATTGATGTCTTGGTCAGCAGATGTGTCTGATCTGTACCCGCTGGAACACATATAGTGCTTCAGCTGCGTGCCCGTCAACCACCATCTCGTAATTTAAGGGAAATTCTTGACCTGTGCGTAGACATCTGATGCTACATACTTCTGGAATACTGTCAAGGGCTTGTAGAATCAATGCCAAGCAAAATTTTTTTGTACTGTATTTGAAAAGTCGAACACCACGCTATTAAATAGGTGTTTTGGATCATCGGTGAGTATAATATAAAAAATTAGCCAAATTTTCCCAAACTTCTGTTATCCTAGGACTACTTTGTTCCCTGACAGTGTCCGTGATACAGGCTAAAACATCGTTTTTCAGATTGTAAGGAACAGAGAATGTCCTGCAAAATGTATAATAAAATTTTGGAGTACTTGCTACGGGATCGGCTTAAACAACTCTGTTATACACATCTATAACTCTGTTACGTATTGTATTAAGCAATACAGCACTTGTGTAACTGGACTTCGTTAAATCATATTTGAAATGGAAATTGTTCAGGCGCTCGAGTTATTGAATTCACCAGTGGGTGATTTAGTTGTAAGTCGCTTGACAGCAGTAAAACTACTGAAACTGCAAAGTATGTTTACATGCTCGAAACTACAGTGCCAACAGTTTTTTTTTTCTAATTTTTAGTCTTTGTCCACGGAAACTGTTGAGACATAGACGCAAATATCGAGTTTATCAGGGAAAAATTATGTGGTCAGTATATAACTCGTAAGAGCATAAATATTCCCGAAGTACAATAACAGAGCGATCTTTATCACACTACTTCGTATACAGGGAGTAACGAGGCGTATTTATTTAAAAGGATAAGACAAGTGTGATAAAGTGGCACTTTATGAAACGTGATAAACGGTTTGTGCAATCCATTATGTTGCGTCAAGGTGGCACTGCTGCACAACAAATCACGGAATTAAACTGGTAATACGAGCGAAAGTGCCGTACCGCCCACAAACTGTGACGCTATACCCCATGGCGCGTAAACAGGCGGAACGAGGAACTAGCGATACTTGTTGTCCTCGCTACGAATCAACCGTCGAAACATGCTTTGTATGAATTATGCGAGTCCGGCAGTTTCAGCTGGAAGTGGCAGACTCCCCAGAAGCGTCCGTTTCCACAGGCTACCAGAGTTAATTTGTTTCCTACTGTGCCGGTAAATATTTTATTCACTGTAACTAAGAAAACACGGAATATCCCTGGTCTTGACAACGCGAGTACGTATCTAAAATTGATACACATGACCACAACATCGAAGTTACACCAGTTGTACTTTTATTTGCTTCTTTCGCTGTATCGTGTTTATTTTCAGTGTTGTAGTATAAGATATTTTTAGGTTAAGGACTTGCTGCCGTATGACACTGACACCTTGACCAGAGATTTCTGGTGACAACTATTCTTCCATCTTAAGGTGAGCTTTTCCATTGGAAGTTGATGATGCATGTCATTCATTGATTTTATACCGAAATCTGACGCGGTCGTGCATCGACATCCCTCTGCCGAATATCGCCCTATCTGAGGTGCGTAGACGCATGCGCAAGAATGATATTGCAATCAGATCCTTTGTCGAACTGCAGACTTGTAGAAAGAAAATTCAGCTGTCAAAATGATAAAATTAATTTTCGCTAAAAGTGTCTTTGGGCCTAAAATTTTGTGTTTCTCAAGATGTCACAGAAAATAAAGTCTGAAGCCTTATCAAGTCGATAGCCGCCACCAAGATTAACAAGAACTTCCTCCAAACGCACCCAAGATGGAGTTCGTCATCTTTCCGTCACCACCGCCTACATAAGTCACAAACAATCAAAACTGTTCCCACATATTTCACTCCACTGCAGTTATGCGATAGGCTCTGTACTTTCTTCCCTCCTTTATATATTGTACACTGCAGACATTCCCAGACAACCGCGCCCAATATACATCCTCCAGTATGCTGGCCACACCTGCTACCTAGCCACTCACCACACCAACTCGCTGTTTAGCGCCCGTAAACCTCAAACACACACACACACACCAACTCTGCCATGCCTCTCTTCATCGCCACTTGAATCTTCTGGTCGGCTAGTGTAATACATGGAAACTTCAAGTAAATTCGCAGAAAAGACGTTGCCATCTTTGGTCGCCTGCATCGACCATATTTATGTCTCTTCATTTACAACCAACCCACGACTCTGACTCGGCATAGGATGTAGGACTAACAGTCGACAGAAAACTGACAGAATTTCCATCTCCTTACGAAGCCAGAAACCGTTGGTTCTAATGGCTCTGAGCACTATGGGAGGTCACCAGTCCCATAGAACTTACAACTACTTAAACCTAACTAACCTAGGGACATCACGCACACCCATGTCCGAGGCAGGATTCGAACCTGCGACCATGGCAGTCGCGCGGTTCCAGATTGTAGCGCCTGAAACCGTCTGAAACTACTAAAAAACTATTGTTATCTTCAACTATAAATTTCACATTCGCCCTATCGACATCTATGTCATCGTTGTTTGCATCTCCATCCCCCACCCCCAGTTCTGCAAGTCCTTTGAAATTCTGTGTGGACATGCACTCAGCCCAGTCTTTCGCTTCCCCCTACCTTCCCCATCTCGCATCATCTACTAAGTCATCCACATCCCATACCTTCTTCTGTTCCTGGAGCGCCTTCGAATCCGAAACGTTAACCGCAAAACCCGGTCCCAGCTCACAACTTCCTACCCACTAATAACCAATCCAGGTAGCCTGCTGCGCCACAACATCCATGTTCCGTCTTCCAAGCACCTTCATGCCTTATCTATTCTTTCCCAGCAGAATTTCAAACAACTGCCACTCTCCACAGATTAAGTCCGTCACAAGATACATCCCTATCTCTAACCTTAGTCACAACACTCCACCTCAAACGATCCTTCTATTTCCTCTTCTCCCTTCGTCCTCCTTGCCGACCTTCAGTTGAAACCTTCGATTCTATGGAGCTCTATAGTCATATAATTCCACCTTCATCTTGATGACTTATTTTTATGCATCACCAGCATCACCATTCCACTAGGACATCATCCAGATTATCATCAGTGACTATATTTCAACTACAGTATAAAACGCAATGAATTCTTGGAAAATTATAAGTATTTTCTGCTATGTGGTTTTAAAACACTTCATTTACTTATGCTTTTATGCAAAAATCGTAAATATCGCCCGTCAGGTCTTTAACAGTAATCATCCGTTGTTGTCATCTTTTTATATATTTTGAAACCTGGTTGGTAGGTACTCAGAGAGCGCAAAGGATAATGTTATGATTGTGGATGGGGCCGTAAACAGTTACTGTGATTTGCACAATCAAAGACACAACTTTATGTTTCTAAGAACCACTCATTTACACATTGCTTTAAAAGATGACAACTAAACAACGCAGCTGAAGGCCTAGTAAAAGAACTTGACATGCTTTCTGGGGTGAAGGCCCGAAACCACACCAAAAACAAGAACGACTGAAGGCCTGGCTTAGAAAACAAAAGTAATTAAATATAGAAGGAAAAATTTTTTCTTTAAAAAAACGTGCAATTGAAAACAATTAGCGGTTGAAGGCCTACACTACACGTCTGAAGGACAACTATAATTAAAACGCATTAATAAATAATTTTTGCAACCAAGAAATTTCTTTTCAAACTTACAACAGAACGGCCCAAAGCCAAATCAAATAAATATTATCTTATTGCACGGCTGAAAGCCACAAACAAATCTGAAACAATGACTGAAGGCCTAAACAACAAGTCAACCAAACATTTTAAAATAAACCCCTTCCTTCTTATAAGAAACTTTCCTTTAAAGAAAACACACTGCTGAAGGCCTTATGGAAAGGGGTTCACGTAGTTCCTCGGCTGAAGGCAACACATAACATATCGAAAAACTGACGGCTTAGGGCCTGGATTACAATTTCAGATGGAACCAATTTTAAGGATTTTTTTTTCTTTTTAAAATGGAATCAATGTTCCAAATTTTAAATTAACATGGCTGAAGGCCTTTACGTAAAATTTGAAAAGAACTGAATTTATACATGGCTGAAGGACTCGCCCAGTACTTCAAACTAAAATGAAAATCACAATCTAAAACAAACAGCACAAGTGCAGCTCAGAAGTGTTCCAAGGGTCGGCCTGAGAAGGTAGTTCCAACGTAAGGTGACGTGAGACAGGCGGCCAAGAGTTGAAGTTAAATAATCGGATGGCAGCCCAAACTAGGGATGTCCTAAAGACAATTTAACCAATTCCCTTCCGTCCGACCAACAGCACAATGATGGAAAAAATCGGCCGAGGACGAGGATACAAACAGCAATACGTCTTCAGCAATTGGTGTCTAAAAACAGCCAAGGGAACAATAATCACTCTAAGCAAATATGAACCAAACAACTTAAAAGGCTGTCAAACTACACACCGTGCCAGACAGCATCAACACAACGAGGAAAGGCACACTGCCGGAAAAGTACGCTAACGATCATGGCAGGTAACTGGGGCGTTAATGGCCTCAGGGCAGAAAATATTGCTGGTGCACTTCACTGGTAAAAAACGGGTTCAAATGGCTCTGAGCACTATGGGACTTAACTTCTGAGGGTATCAGTCCGCTAGAACTTAGAGCTACTTAAACCTAACTAACCTAAGGACATCACACACATCCATGCCCGAGGCAAGATTCGAACCTGCGACCGTAACGGTCGCGCGGTTCCAGACTGTAGCGCCTAGAACCGCTCGGACACCCAGGCAGGAACTTCACTGGTAACTAAAAGTCAATTTAATATGTAAGTAGGCTGTTTAGGTTTTTTTATTGGTAACGCCACCTCTGTATGAAAATCACTGGCTGTGCTGTGTGCAGTCTGTGGCTGCTTTGCATTGTTGTAATACTCGCCATTGTAGTGTTAGGCAGCTGGCTGTGAACAGCGCGTAGCGTTGCGCAGTTGGAGGTGAGCCGCCAGCAGGGGTGGATGTGGGGAGAGAGAAATCACTGGCTGTACTGTGTGAAGTCTGTGGCTGCTTTGCATTGTTGTAATACTCGCCATTTTAGTGTTAGGCAGCTAGCTGTGAACAGCGCGTAGCGTTGCGCAGTTGGAGGTGAGCCGCCAGCAGTGGTGGATGTGGGGAGAGAGATGGCGGAGTTTTGAAATTTGTCATGAACTGCTATATATATTATGACTATTGAGGTAAATACATTGGTTGTTCTCTATCAAAATCTTTCATTTGCTAACTATGCCTATCAGTAGTTTGTGCCTTCAGTACTTTGAATCTTTTATTTAGCTGGCAGTAGTGTCGCTCGTTGTATTGCAGTAGCTTGAGTAGCGAAGATTTTTGTGAGGTAAGTGATTTGTGAAAGGTATAGTTTAATGTTAGTCAGGGCCCATTCTTTTGTAGGGATTATTGAAAGTCAGATTGCGTTGCGCTAACAAAATATTGTGTGTCAGGATAAGCACAGTCGTGTATAATTTTTCTAAGGGGACGTTTCATATGTCGACCCTTAGCCGAGGATACCTCACTGGAATCTTCTGATTTATTTCTTGTAGTTTGTGTAATTAGTGTAAATTTTGTTTATTGCTGGCGCGTAATTGTAGTGAGAATCTCCTTTGTAGTTGCAGTCTTTCATTGTTGTACAGTAAAACAGGCGTGGCATGCATGTAGATTTGCACCAAGTATTTCGCAGCTGCGCTTGCAATTAAGTAGACATTATTTCCATTGCTATGTTATTTCATTTTGCTCTTCAAATTGTACTTTTCTGTGTTATCGTGTGAAATATTGTGACAATTATGGCGTGTGAAAAACGTAATACTAGGCTCCAAAGTAAACTGAGAAATGACAGTGAAGACGAAAGCAGTGTGTTAGCGCCGCAGAGTAATGAATTAACTAATGTTCAAAGTAGTAATTTGGTAATTGCGCATAGGGAAATGGAGCGGGTTGCAAATAATGGTGTACACAGTGAAACAATTAGTGAACAGGGAAGCATTATCGATCGATCGGTCGGCAACAGCTCGCCTCAGGAATCCGAAATGACAGGAAACAATCTCGCAAATACTGTAGATTCAGGTTTTGGGTCCTCACCGTTTTCTCAAATAAGTCAAGACACATTTTCTGCTTGTCAAAATGTGAACGTTGCCGGTGCAAATCCACTGCCGAAAAGCGTAGAGAAACATATTCCAGACACTAATACATTATTATTGCAATTAATGCAACAAATGGAACAAAATCAGAGACAAATGGGACAAAATATTAAAAAGTTAGACACAGTGGAACAAAATCTTAAAAAGTTAGACACAATGGAACAACACTAGAGACAAACACAGCAACAGTTAGACGCAATGGAACAAAATCTTCACACCACGCTTGAGCAAACACGTGAAGACTTAACTACTGAGTTACATGACATTGAATCGAAATGTCAAAAAGTCTGTAATGACGTAAAAACACCAATTTGTGAGCATTTTCAACCTATTTTTTCGCGGCATGAAAATGCATTACAGAATCACGAAGCAGCCATAAAAGAACTGCAAACTATTGTTCATGAAAATCATGAGACCTTGCAAGCTAAATTTGACTCAGTTGCATCTACCGATTCGGTTACGCAACTTGCAAAAACTCAGGAAAACTTAAAGGACACAGTAGATACTCTGAAACTTGGTTCAGAAAAACACACTGAGGAAATAAGTACATTATCGGAGAAAGTAGCCGAACTTTCGGATCAGTTCACTAATTTATCTACGAAGGTAGATGATAATCTGAATGACACAAAACCGGTAGTCTTTAATGACACAGAAGAGTGCGAACAAATTAGGAAATTGAATCAAAATCAAATCAATATACAGTTCAAAAGAGAAATTCGGGAAGTACAAGATCAGTTGGCACAAGTAATACAAAAATTACAAATTTCAGAGGACACTCGCGCTCCAACACGGGAAGAAGGACTTAGAAATACGGAAAAGCCGCAAAATAATAACAAAGGGCATTTCGGAAGTTGTGAAAGAAATTGGCAATGTGCACCGAATTTTGAGATGGAACGGCCGACACGACCTAACAATGACCGATATGCGACTCGCCGACATGATGATTTTGACTATAAGCTGTTCATTACTACACGTAAATTCAAAACATTTAAGAATTCTGGCAACGACATTCATCCACAAGCATGGCTCCATCAATTCTCTCATTGTTTTCCTCCCAACTGGTCGGTAGAACACAGATTAGAATTTATGTGTGGCTACTTGGAGAATGAACCAGCTGTAAGAATGCGATCGGTCATTCACGACTGTCACAGTGAAGGAGAATTTTATCATGCCTTCCTCTCAGCATATTGGTCTCAGGCTACACAAGACCGAGTAAAACATAGCATCATAATGAGGAAACATTTCGACCAATCTGAATTCTCCAGTCTTGTGAAATATTTTGAAGACATTTTGCACAAGAATCAGTACCTGTCAAACCCTTACAGCCCCTCAGAGCTCATCCGCATTTGCTTAATGAAATTGCCTGAACATTTAAGAAATATTATTTTGGCAGGACGTTGCAAAGACGACATTGAAGCTTTTCAGGGACTCTTACAAGAATTAGAAATTGACACAGACAGTCGCGGGATGCGAAAACAGGAAAACAATCACTACAGGTCACATCCGTCACAATTCCGTGACGACAGAAACAATAACTGGACACGACAAGTCTATTGTTACAACGCAAATCGTGACCAAAACAGACACCACCCATATGACAACCACTGGCAGAGTAATAATAGTTACAGAGAAAGATCGCATTTCCGTAGTAATGAATATGACAGAGACAATCATAGAAACAGACAATATGGTAACCAGAACTATTATTATCAAGGGAGACAGAACTTCAGACGCAACAGTTCGGCGCACAGTTACGATTCAGGGAGAAATTCTCCACCACGTGACGGACAAGGAAGAAACTACGGAATCTACCGACATGACGACAGACGATATATTCGTAACGACAGACCTGAATTGCATCAGAACTGGCGGGATTCAAACAGGGCAGGGCCTTCTCGTCAGAGTGAATTTGTGGAAGTTAGGTCTCCTAATCCCAATAACGGCGCGCGCCAACAAAGAGACAGACAATGACTCGCACCGCAGGCAGCTGCGTGCGCCGGCTGGCTCAGAGAAAAATAACATTGACGCTAACCTTGAGAAAAATTTTAGCATTCCTCAACGACGTATACCGCATGATAATTCCGTTCAAGTTGAAACTCTGCGTACTAGGAAGAGTTAAGGTTTACACCACATTTCACATGTAAAACCGTTTATTGAAAGATAATCTGCTATTTAACTTTGTCTTTGCCATAAAACTTTTCACTTCACATTTCTAGTATGCTTTGTCACACTTAAGAAACTGTTAACATGCAACAATGTTTGAAGTTAAACATCCAGTCTAGAACCTAGGGAACATTTTTAAACAGAAATTACGAATGTATTGTTATAGTGAACAGACGACACAGTGTTGTATTTGTACATTCTTGCTTGTTAGTTGCACGATTACGTAACGACTATCAGGCTTACATACTTAGGAGATTTACCAGTAATGCTAATGAGATTTTAATGCAACATTTTGGTTTACTAAAAAAAAAAACATTCTGGATGACACAGTGGTTAGTTTATGTGACAGCTACACGATTTTATCACGAAGCCACTAATGAGTGACAATTTACAATGTTGCTTTTGCGGTGTATCTGTTTTATGTCCGCACAGTTTTTCTGCATTATTCTGGAAAGTAAAACATGTTTTTGTAGTAACTTTTGTGGTATAGCAACAATGAGACAGCCTTTTTCGTGGCACAACAATACGTTACTGTACAGTACTTTCTTCATCACGCCAATAAGCATAATAACTACGATATCTATACGCAAAGCATTTCACTTTTGTTTATCATGAGGTAAGTACATTGACTTCTGCAGAACTTAGCTTTTGGAGGACGATAACTACGACACTTCCACAGAGATTATGTTGCAACAAGACGCACAGTTTAGCGCTACAGTACAAGTATTTGAGTGATTAATTTTATACTAAAAACATTTATTTTTAATGATTATTGAATTACAAAGAAAATTTTCCGTGATACATTTCATTCCATTGCTGTAATCTGTAACACCTGAGGGTATAATTACATTAGTCCTCAGGGGAGTACACGCCTACTTTGTGTACCATGTGTTTGGCAAGCACAAGGAGCCCTAGCTAATATGGTATTTGCTTATACAACTTTACACATCGTTACCATATTTCTCCAATTCATAAATTACACAGCTATCTGATCATTGAACTGAGAGAGACAAACATTTATTTTACTATGTCAGTGACACATGTTTACGCAATTACACAGTTGGATAGTTTCACACTTATGAAATTGTATTTTGTCTGCACTTTGTGAACTGCCCATATTTTTTCGGAACCATTGTGATACTATGAGAGCGTTAAATGATGTATTTGGTATGGGATCACGATTTTTAAAGTATGTTTGAGGCAGATGACACTTTTGACATGAGCAAAGAAATTTTTTTTTTGGTTTTGACATTATTGCAGAAAGCTACGACGTTTTTGACATTTGACTGAGGTGTTATGATGTCGTTATTACGACGATGATGTGTATTACGCTGCTGAGGTACGTTTATGATCAATAAGCTGATTATGCTACATATGTTATTATGAAATATTGAAGAAGTGTCGACAAATAAGGTAAGGAATAATGAGTAGTGGTTAGGGACTCGGACTTGTGAAAAAGGATGTTGGAAACCAAGAATCATACTTTAAGAGTTATGAAATGTGTGTAAATGCGTGAATGTATCACAATGCTGGCGAAAATTTTTTGGACGCTGTTATATTTACAGGATTTTGTTTCTACACATTTGTAACGCAAATTTTCGACCTGTGAAATTTTTATATGAGACTGTCACTGTAGCGAAAACTGCTGTCGTAAATATTTCGGTAAGAAAGGTAAGTGACCGTGACGTAATTCGTTGTGAGCGGCCAGGTGTGCCAGCCGCCTTGAGAAAAAGCCATTAGATGGTAGAAAAAAAAAAGGGAGGCCATTATCCTCGCTATTGACATTCCTTTGTAGAAAGCATCGTAAATACGACACCCTCAAACTTGAAAACATGATTGCACTGTAGAGTTCTTAATTTATGATATTTACTGAAATGAAATGATGAGAAACATTTTATGTCTATTGTCTTGCTAGTTGAAAGATTGTTTACTGCATTATGAAATGCCATATGGCTAGTGAATGACGTTTGACACCTTGCTTTGCCTATTTTGTTTAATATTTAGCTCCTAGCTGCACTGCAGCATTGGTTAAAATAAACTTTTATAGATGTACTAATATAAATATTTTCTGTCTACAGATCGAATAAATAATAATTTTTTTTCAAAAAAAATGAGGGAGCACAAAAAGACATTTACCTTCACAAGAACTGCATTCATAATTTTCTTTTCAAGTACTTGGTAATTTTTTTGGTAGAATAACTTCTTGTGGTGCACCACTTTAATTACATAGACATTAAGATGTGAATAGACATTTCCCTTGTCTGCGTTGTTATCTTTAGTGTACTATTTTTTCTGCTTGAGCTATATCATGTTTAGGTATAAGATATTTCATTTTCTGCTGCTGCTTGCCAGGCATAGTGCTATTAAATTTCACTTTGCATTACTCTGTTAAGCTACTTTTACTACTGATTTATTTTTCTTGTTGCTGCACATTGGCTCATATTAGTTGTAATGTTGAATTGCTTGGTAATTTAGATTTACTGTAGCTTGCTTTGCAAATTTCCATTTTTTTGTCATTGCTGTTTGTGTTAAATGTTTTGTACTGCTGCATTGCCTCGTCCCTTAGTTTAGCATCTGAGCTCAGTAGATTTAAGTTAGCTTAAGAGGGGTAGACTATATAAGAACCTAACTATGGAGAATAGGGAAAGAATGCATTGAAAGTTATATGAAAACGATTTGGGCCAAAATGAGTATTGTACAATGAGCCATAATTATTTTGAAAGAAATATGGTTAGAATACAGAAAAGAGGTATAGATAGGACTTCTTGGGAATAATGATGAATGAAGGGAGATCTCCAAGAAGTAAAGAAAGTTTTGTTTGCAAAATACTGCAGTAAAACAAACCCTGTCCTTTCCTTTTGTATTATTATGCTATGTGTTTGTGTACCCTTGTGTATTTGTGTACTTCCTGTCTTTAGTTGTTTATCTGATAAGACCTATGTTGTAGAATTTTTCTAATACTATGTTATATACTTTGTAAAGATGTTTAGACATTATTTATTCTGGTTTGTTGCTCACATGTGAAGGTGATGTTTCAAAAGTTCTTCTGATCTTTATGTCTTTACTTATGTCATAATTCCTGTAACACTGATGTAGATGTTTACTTCTATTCTTTTGTAAAGCCCCTATTACTACAAATGTTATCTGTATTGTTATGTTCTTTAATAATGTATTTTGTACCTTTGTAATTGTATTCTTATGTTATAAAATTGTAATCGACACCAGGTCATCAAATTAAGTAACTTGTAAGTTCCATTTCACTGCACACGTTTCTGTTGGTCATAGTATATGGACAATATGTGAGAAGCAGGGACTGTTAGTGTTTGCACGTGTGTAAATAATTCAGCAAGGGACTGGATAACAGCATTGCTGGTTCTAAGGACAATTCCAAAAACTTTGTGAGTGCACAAGTGGTGGTTATGGACTTGCTATATTATCCGCAAGACTCTTCAATGGTGATTGTGCACCTGCACAGTCAGAACAGATGGCTGCTGGCCATCTCTACAAGGACTACAGTGGGTCTGCATCTTTGATGACCCACCAGTACCATCATCTCTACAAGGACTACAGTGGGTCTGCATCTTTGATGACCCACCAGTACCATCATCTCTACAAGGACTACAGTGGGTCTGCATCTTTGGTGACCCACCAGTACCATCATCTCTACCAGGACTACAGTGGGTCTGCTCTGTGATGACCTACCTACCAATACTCTTCAAAACTTCGACTGACTCCGCTGTGGGTTTGCTCTGTTGTGGCCCATGACCTGTCTGCATGTCGAGAGTCAGCACTGTCTTTCCGTTGGAAGGACAACGCTACTTCTTCAAGACTGCATGGAAATCCACTACTTCCGTGTGCATTTTCTTTTACTGCTCAGACTTTGAGAAAAACACTGCTATTTTACTGTGATGAACGATTAGGACTGTCTTTATTGACTGTGAGAAAGTTGTGCTTTTGACCAACATTGTATCAATAAGTGTGTGCATTTGATTTCTTTGTTATTGTAATTACGATTATGAAAAATTTTAACAAATATGTATTGCCCAGTGCCCAAAACAATTTGTAAAATTTTTTGTGGGGAGCATGGGGGCTATGTAAGTAGGCTGTTTAGGTTTTTTTATTGGTAACGCCACCTCTGTATGAAAATCACTGGCTGTGCTGTGTGCAGTCTGTGGCTGCTTTCCATTGTTGTAATACCCGCCATTGTAGTGTTAGGCAGCTGGCTGCGAACAGCGCGTAGCGTTGCGCAGTTGGAGGTGAGCCGCCAGCAGTGGTGGATGTGGGGAGAGAGATGGCGGAGTTTTGAAATTTGTCATGAACTGCTATATATATTATGACTATTGAGGTAAATACATTGGTTGTTCTCTATCAAATTCTTTCATTTGCTAACTATGCCTATCAGTAGTTAGTGCCTTCAGTACTTTGAATCTTTTATTTAGCTGGCAGTAGTGGCGCTCGCTGTATTGCAGTAGCTTGAGTAGCGAAGATTTTTGTGAGGTAAGTGATTTGTGAAAGGTATAGTTTAATGTTAGTCAGGGCCCATTCTTTGGTAGGGATTATTGAAAGTCAGATAACTTGCAAGTTACATTTCACTGCACACGTTTCTGTTGGTCATAGTATATGGACAATATGTGAGAAGTAGGGACTGTTAGTGTTGGCACGTGTGTAAATAATTCAGCAAGGGACTGGATAACAGCATTGCTGGTTCTAAGGACAATTCCAAAAACTTTGTGAGTGCACAAGTGGTGGTTATGGACTTGCTATATTATCCGAAAGACTCTTCAATGGTGATTGTGCACCTGCACAGTCACAACAGATGGCTGCTGGCCATCTCTACAAGGACTACAGTGGGTCTGCATCTTTGATGACCCACCAGTACCATCATCTCTACCTGGACTACAGTGGGTCTGCTCTGTGATGACCTACCCACCAATACTCTTCAAAACTTCGACTGACTCCGCTGTGGGTTTGCTCTGTTGTGGCCTATGACCTGTCTGCATGTCGAGAGTCAGCACTGTCTTTCCGTTGGAAGGACAACGCTACTTCTTCAAGACTGCATGGAAATCCACTACTTCCGTGTGCATTTTCTTTTACTGCTCAGACTTTGAGAAAAACACTGCTATTTTACTGTGATGAACGATTAGGACTGTCTTTATGGACTGTGAGAAAGTTGAGCTTTTGACCAACATTGTATCAATAAGTGTGTGCATTTGATTTCTTTGTTATTGTAATTACGATTATGAAAAGTTTTAACAAATATGTATTGCCCAGTGTCCAAAACAATTTGTAAAATTTTTTGTGGGGAGCATGGGGGCTATGTAAGTAGGCTGTATAGGTTTTTTTATTGGTAACGCCACCTCTGTATGAAAATCACTGGCTGTGCTGTGTGCAGTCTGTGGCTGCTTTGCATTGTTGTAATACTCGCAATTGTATTGTTAGACAGCTGGCTGTGAACGGCGCGTAGCGTTGCGCAGTTGGAGGTGAGCCGCCAGCAGTGGTGGATGTGGGGAGAGAGATGGCGGAGTTTTGAAATTTGTCATGAACTGCTATATATATTATGACTATTAAGGTAGATACATTGTTTGTTCTCTATTAAAATCTTTCATTTGCTAACCATGCCTGTCAGTAGTTAGTGCCTTCAGTAGTTTGAATCTTTTATTTAGCTGGCAGTAGTGGCGCTCGCTTTATTGCGGTAGCTCGAGTAGCGAAGATTTTTGTGAGGTAAGTGATTTGTGAAAGGTATAGTTTAATGTTAGTCAGGGCCCATTCTTTTGTAGGGATTATTGAAAGTCAGATTGCGTTGCGCTAACAAAATATTGTGTGTCAGTTTAAGCACAGTCATGTATAATTGTTTTAAGGGGACGTTTAAAATAATTAATCACAATATGGGAAGACGGCTGCAAGATTTTGCCGACCCCAACACAACATATATTGCTGCTAGCACGAACGGCCCAGGGTGCATCAATGCGCCAATGAACAAAGAGATGTCAGAATAACTGACGTTTAATAACAGATTAACTGATCACTCAACTTCAGTATACAGGTTCGGTGGGCAACGAACTTCGTCCCTCTTGCAGCTAGGACCTCACGATCCGACAGCACGTGCACGCTGCCAGCGGTCCCGGCCGAGCCTAGCGCAATGGAGACTTCCTCGCTACTCCGTCCCAAACGACTGACCCAATCCAGCACGCAGACAGCATTAAAATAACTGCTCAGGCAAAACCACACAAGCTACACATGGTCGTGCGAAAACACTTCCACAAACAACTCGAACTATACCAAAACGGTCACTATGGAACAACAAGGACGGATCACAAGTTGACACACACTGAGAACCCAGAAGCGGTCGGTCGATGAGACGACCGACCGAACGACCAACCAAGGTCGTCCCCACTCAGTCATGTTTGTCGGCAACGGTCGGGCAAGTCATGGCTGTCCGGAGCTCACTGCTGCTCCGTCCCGACTGAACTCGTGACTCACGACGATCCGGAAATACTAGCGGTCACTCCAAAGATAGTACGACAGTGCTCATATCGAAAAAGCGCTGCTGCTGCCACTCATGGGCAGGCAAGCCAGCAAATTAGTGACGCCAGTAAACCGAATAAGAAACGGGACGGCGGTACCGCAAAGACAAGATGTCAAGTACTAAACGGCACAAATACGAGCCGCACACACCTCAATTTTAACCATCTTTTAAATATATGAACCTCTGACTGAAGAATGGTTTTCATCCACTGCCAGTCCGCCCCACGTGGGGAACTGGAATAATGATAACAGAAAATATGAGATCATCGTGACCAAGATTTTTGTTTCAGAATAGACCATAGGGTTCAATTGTGGCTGACTTACTGGACTACGAAAGCTGGGTGTGGCGATCCTGTTCCACACGCCTTTCATGAACTGTGCGTGTGGTCAGGTCAATGAAGGCTTTGTCACACTGACACAGTATTAGGTAGACTCTCACCTTCCTTAATCATGAATCATCCTTGCCCAACCAAAATACAGGTTTTTGTATGTAGCTGGGAGGATACTTCAGCATGGTATTTCCTTAGAATTCTGCCAAATTTAGATGAAGCGTTCCTCGTAAGTTTGAGGAACGCCCTTTCTCTTCTGTATCTTGTGAGTAGTCACGTTTACTCGTATTTAAAGCTGTTGTCATTTGATATGAAGAACATCCGTCATTTTTAAACGCAAACTGAAGATTTCTAGCTTCTTTGCAAGTCTGTCTCTGTCAGAAACAGCATTTGCCAGGTGCACAAGCATCCGAATGACGTCCATAGTTTGTGAAGGGTGGTCGCAGCTAGACGCCCATGAGTGGGCCTACGGGAAACATAATAACATAATGATCCAACAAGTTCCCGACTAACAAATCTAGAACTTAGATACTGCCTAAATCCAGCAGATCGTCCTCTACACGGAGCCACACAATAAGACATAACCATTTACTCATGAAATTCTCAATTTGACGCATCCATTAATAGATCGAAGTACTCTAATTGAAGCGAGAACTCAATACAACTGCAATGAACAGATTTTTTTTTTTTTTTTGTGATATGTTACAATACAGCATCACCGGTGTATTGCGGTCTAACTGTGTTGGTGAGGCAGTAAATTTCCACAGGGCAGTGACTGCGTCACTGCAATTCACTTTGGAGGTGTGGCGGTGGGACTTGTAGTCCCGTACCACCCTCTGACGGTGACAGTACTACATGAGTCAGGCAGAAAAATTTAGCCTAACATGGGCAGGTATGATTGGAAAGTATTGGACGTAGAATGGGGGCTAGTCCCGCCAAAGGATGCGTCCATGGTGGGCGTGCCAGACCTATCGTTAGACATGGTCGGAATCCGTTTCCTCTAGGATGGTTAGGGGAACCGGATGTCGATGCCAGCGGCGTGGAAGTGTGGTCCCAACGTGGCGTAACCCATGGACAGTGTCCCGCAAGGCATCCACTTTCTCATAGAGCCGCCGCGCGTTGTTGCGTATGGTCGTCTTTAGGGGGGACGATATCCGCTTCCTCGTGGAGAGTGACAATTCTCGTGAGTGGCGGGGCGTGCAGGCTCCACCTGAGCACCTTGTTCTGCAGGCGTTGCAATGTCCGCATCCTGGTGACACTAATCGTGGCCCATGCAGCAGATCCATACGTGAGGGCAGGCAGGATAACTGTTCGGTAAATGCGGAGCTTGGTATGCAGGTTAAGTTCCCTACTGCGAAAGAGCGGGTACAGAGCCCTGGTTAGCTTTTGCCCCTTGTTGGTGACATACTCCGCATGACAGTATAAGAGCAACTTGTGGTCCATCTGGACCCCGAGATAGGTGGTTGTCGGGGACCAGGGCACCTGCACACCTGCAATCGAGATATTGCGGCGGAGGACTGGGCGCCGTTTCGTGAAGTAAACTGCCGTAGTTTTGGCGGCATTGAGAGCTATTTTGTTTGTCCGGCACCAGGTGATAGTGGCGTCCACCTGTCGCTGGAGGCGGGCGACGACGGCGTCAGTAATGCGGCCAGTGGTGTATAGCGCTGTGTCGTCAGCGTATTGTGCAAGGTGGCACTCGGGGATGACCGGCATATCATTGACATAGACATTAAATAGGATGGGAGATAGCACCGATCCTTGCGGAGTGCCTGCCGACAACTGGCGAATGCCAGAACGCATTCCCCGTTGAGCCACTAGGAAAGTCCTACCACGGAGAAAGTCATCCACGATCTTGACATAAATATCCGGTATAGGGATCTGTGTCAGCATCTTGTGTACGAGGTTGTCTTGCCAGATCTTATCGTAGGCGTTTTGCAAGTCCAGAAAAACGGCAGCTGTCGACTTGGCAGTGCTGAAGCCTTTTCTGATGTGTTCAGTGATCCGTAGGACCTGAAGCTCAGCAGAGAGGTGCGAAGTGAATCCAAACTGTTCAGGACGGATCGTCCCAGCTGCTGCAAGAGGTTGGGAAAGTCGGTGAACGATCACAGATTCAAGGACCTTCGCCATAGTGTTTAGGAGGCTGATGGGCCTGTTGTTGGTGGGGACTGTAGGGTCTTTGAACCTCTTGGGAATCGCAATCAGCTTGGCTTGTTTCCACTGAGGGGGGAAAAGGCCAGATGTGAGACAACAGTTTAAAATCTTGGTGAACAAGATGAGTGGTGTGCGGGGAAGGTGGCAAAGATGTTCATTTAAAATTCCGTCCAATCCAGGGGCCGACCGGCCACGTTTCCGTCGAAGGATGCGCTGAATTTCTGCCATGGACGTAAGAAGGGGAGCAGACTGGGGTGGGCGGTTGCGGAAAGCAGCAACAGCTGTCAGGACTTCATGTTCTTCCTGTAGTTCGTTCGGAGAAAGGTCCTGGACCAGAGGGCGGTTTTGGGCCTCGAACGCATCTGCCAGCGTTTCCACAATTTGCAGGGTATCATATGACAAGCCCGCTGCTGTGCGAATAGGATGGGCAGTCGCTGGCTTAGAACGCCGCAGCGTGCGAATGACAGCCCAGTCAGATTTTTGGTGGAGTAGAAAAGTGGACATCCTGTCCTCCCACTGTTCAGACCTCCATTCGGCGAGCCGGTGGCTGAATTCGCGTTGGAGGCGTCTCATTTGGCTTTTGTCCTGAGGATCACGAAACTGCTTCCACCTCCGGCGGTAGCGGTTCTTTTGCACCTTCAGCTCTCGTAACAGAGGGGGCAAGTCGTCCAGGGGTGTTAAATTTCGAGGTGCAGTGGAGGTGGAGAGTTTCACTGCTTTCTGTATTTTGGCGGTAAGGTAATCCACAGCACGGACTATATTGGCCGGTGTTGTCAAATCGAGGTCGTGTCGAGTGGTGTTATTAAGTACCCTGGTGAACTTGTCCCAATTGGTGATGGTCGCAGTGGAACGAGCATCAAATGAAAGGGCAGCATTGGTGAGGTGCAAGAGTACTGGCTCATGGTCAGAGGCCAGTTCGTGGAGAACTTCCAGCGAAAACTGAGCGGTGAAGTTTTTGAAGATGGCCACATCCAGAACGTCTGGCTGGCAGTTAGTACGGACTGGGATATGGGTAGGTTCGTGGGGGCCATAGACTGATAGTGCTAAAGTATCCTCCAGGTCAAGGAGGAGCCGGCCTTTGGGGTTAGACACACGAGAATGCCAAGCTGGGTGCTTGGCATTGAGATCTGCCCCAATGATGAGCCTGTCAAAGGATGACAATGTGCGGAGGTCTGCTTCCAGCAGTGGCTTGTTTGGGCTCAAATACGCTGCTGCAAAGGTGATGGCACCAAGGCGTGTGGAGATGGTAACTGCTGTGGCCTCTATGTGTTCCATTGGCTGGAGAGTCTCTTGGGTATGGACAAGAGTTTTGTTGAGGAATACAGCTGTGCCTCCACCACGGCGGTCGAGGCGGTCAGAGCGGTAACACACCATGTTGCGAAGGCGGAAATCGTCTGCCGGTTTGAGGTGTGTTTCTGTGACCAGTAAAACATCCACATGATAGTTATGGAGGAAAGTGTTCAATTCCGTCTTCATACGTTTTATGCCATTGGCATTAAAAATGCAAGTGACAAGATCCCGAGGGGGCTGGTGGTGGTGTGGAGGTCCATTCGCCATTAGAACAATATTTGACTAAGCCCCTCCACTAGGGCGATGACCTTGGAGAGCCCGTCCTCCGACTGACGGATTTTTTGTGCAGTGTCACGAATAACAGCCCGGATGTGGGGTTTCGTGAAAAAGGAGATGACCTGGAGGATTTCACGCATGTCCGCCCGAAAGGACGCATCAGTCTCCACCACTGGGGCAGGGTCCCAGGTGGTCTGCTTGCCCCTACGGCGCGCAGGAGCAGGTGTAGTAGTAGGCAGAGTGGGGGTAGGGGCAGAGGGCTGAGCCAGAGCCACAGATGGGCTGGAGGGAGCTGCAGCTGGCTCCTGTAGTTGGTGAGCAGTGGGAGCCGTCACGGAAGACAGACAATGAGGAGGAGATCGGGCTGCAGCAGCAAAGGATGTCGTGGGGGTCTGGGGAGGAAGGGGCACAGGAGCCACCAAACCATCTGGTGCCTGAGTGGCTGGTACCAGAGTGGCTGCTGAGGACAGTGCACCAGGCTGGCCCCGCAAAACAGGGTAGTTGGTCATGTCCCGTAGCGGTGGGAGAGGTCGATTTGTTCTTGGTTTCTTTTTGGGTGGACGAGAAGACTTCAGGGCCTTCTGGTAAACAGGGCTCCCCCTCCAGGATGCCATGTGGTGGGGATCGTGCGTCGTTCCCAAACATCTGGCACAGGTAGGTTTCTCCAAAGCAGGGAGTGTGCAGTTCTCCACTAAATGTGGGCCAGCACACTTAACACACCGCAACGGCAGGGAGCAGTAATTCCCAGTATGTCGTAAACGTTGGCATTTGCGACAGATGGCTGGCCCGTTGCGGCCCTCGTACGATTCAATCCGGACTTTCGTGTACAGAAGATACCGGATTTGGTAAATGCGCTCTATGTCCTCCCTCCGGGAAAGGGAGACGACGTGGGTAGGGCAGGGGATCAATGCCCTGGTCTCAGGATTCCTCTTGCTATACTGGTGGACCAAAGGATCTTCGAAATCGAGTCGAAGCAGTTCCTCCTTGACCTCCTCTGCCGTAACCTCTGGTGGCAAGTCCTTCATGACGATTTTGGCGCGGCGATTACCCGACGTCTGGTGGGTAAAGTAAGGCATCGCCTTTGATTTTACGAAATCGAGAATGGTAAGATAGTCGTCCCTACTGTCAAGCAGGTATTTCACATGATCTTTTTGGTAAACAGCTCTCAATTGGCCGACAATGAGCCGCTGGAGCTCAGTGTTCAGTTTCGTGTAATTAGTGACATTATATACCACAATGGGGGGTAACCTCTCTTTCTTCAGAGGGCTTGACGGGATCTCTTGAGAAGGAGGGTCGGGAGCATGAGTCATTTCCTCATCCACAGGACCATCCTGTGCGGCGTCCCCCGGCAGGGGGGTATCGGAACACGATCCGCTGCCACCACAGCCCGCGTGGGCGGAGGGGCGTCTAGAGCGACGGCCAGAGGACTTTCCGACTGGGTCAGGGTGTCCAGAAGACTCGCCACGGTGGCGGGACGGCGTAGAAAGAGGTGCAGGTACAGCCGAGTGGTGGTCAGACAGAGCCGATGTGTTCGCCGCCTCACTACGAGAAAGATCAATTATTAGGCGGTCAGGTGAGTCGTCGGATGACGACGACGACGTGGATGAACGGACCCTGACACGCGACGGTGGACAGTCTTCATGATGATCGGTTTCAGTGCCGGTGGTGTCCACCGGCGATTTGTGGCGGTTGGCGCGATTCAAGCGATCCTTCGCCCGTTGCGAGGTAGGCAGAGCATTATGCGCGACGGGAGGCCGGGACGAGCGGCGTTTCCGACGCGGTTCTCCCCGAAGGGCGGCGGTGCAAGAGTCGGAGGGTCGCGAAGGCTGCTTCGCGAGTTTCTCCATGGTGGACGCGGGTCCGCCTGGCATGGCCAGGGGCCCGGCACGAGAGGACTGCGCACACCAAAAACTTCCGAGCTATCCTGGGGAAATAACTACTAAGACCCCAACGCCGAAATAATCGATATACCAACGCTGTTAGGCGGTCGTACAAATTATAACACTTTCAGTACGAATGAACTGATCCGAACAAGATATTATTTGAAGCGTACTAGCGCGCAACGGACTGCGAGAAAGCAGCATTATCGCTGACGCTCTCTCTATTCCTTGAACTAAGAGACCTTTATTTCGATGTTATGTGTTGTGGAAAGATATTGTCTAGCTTCTGATCTTAATGAGTATGGACGAATGTATTGCGGCTTAAGAGAGAAGGCATTGTTGCGAGACCGCCATCTTTAACTGAAAGCCATTTTCTGATTTTGTGCGAGAATAATAAGACAAGATACGTAAGGTTTGTATTGCGTAAACTATTCTCCATCTTATGGTTTCACAGATTCAAACATTTATGCACGCCTACGAGACAGTTCTTTCGACTGTGTAACCTCGAACCGGCAAACTCTATACGATCATTAATTTAAGGACTTTTAAACAAATCCACTTCGACGGACAGGCTTCCAGAGAAAGGAGAAGAACTGGACCGTAGTTAACATAGACTAACTGTAAGATTCCTACAGATTCAGCAAGCAGTTCAACGACCGGCAGGGACATCGAGTACAGCTTACAGTCAGCGTGTAGCAGCACATCTCTAGTCTACCATGCACAACCCCTGAACATAAACGTCGTCTATTGAGATCTGTTTGGTTATTTATTCATTTCAACGACCTAAACTCTTTCCTTGGAGAAACTGAATGCTAAAGAACTAATTCCTTGAATCAGTAATAATAATAATAATAAAATCAAAGCAGTAATTAAATGGATAATAATAATAATAATAGAAGAAGTTTTTCGAGGTTACTTTTTGTCCCTGAAAGGAAATTTGCAACAGACATCTCCATACAGTAACTGAGTTCAGTGTGAAATAATGATTTCTCTCATGAATCATTACATCCCAGTAAAATTATAACAGTTTGCCTTTCACGTGAGAGGGAGTTACAATTCTTATGTCGTTTGTAGCGTCTGAAACAACTCTGAGCTTTACTTAAAGGTGGAAAGCGTGACATCTGCACCCACAACAGAGAGCTTTTCTCTTGGAATCCGATGAAAGTTGATCTTCAGTCTGTGCAGGTCGTGCTACTGCTTTTGTCGTCAGTCTGTTCTGGCCGAGCGGTTCTCGGCGCTACAGTCTGGAACCGTGCGACCGCTACGGCCGCAGGTTCGCATCCTGCCTCGGGCATGGATGTGTGTGATGTCCTTAGGTTAGTTAGGTTTAAGTAGTTCTAAGTTCTAGGGACTGACGACCTTAGATATTAAGTCCCGTAGTGCTCAGAGCCATTTTTTTGCTGGAAAACCAGGTAACAGAAAAGAATACTCCTAGTGCAATATGATGTCCAGGTATGAGTGCCAGTGCATTTAAACAGGGAGTGCAACCATTGTTAGGCATGTTGCAGACTGCGAGCTTATGTAACCGTCTGGTTCCAGGTTGCAAGGGAAACATGAAAGATGAGAAAAGAAATGATCACTTCCACACCAGATTTGTTAATGACTTGGTCTACTAGAAGAACACTCCTTTATCTGAATCTACAGGCTTAAAGTGAACCTCGCCAATCAATATCGAAATTCAAACTGAGCGCAAGAGAGATAAATTACTTTACAATGCTTAAAAAAGTAATGAAATGAAAGAATCCAGCTATCTTGCTACTAGAATCTAACATAACATAATCACGGATGGCAACAGCATGTATCAGGGCGATGTGGACATCCAGCTCAAACCCATACACAAGAAACTCAGTCCAGTTTCCAAACTGTGAACCAAGTAATGGCAAGAGATTTTCTGAGCCTGACTATGATATCGGATAACTAGCTCATTTCAAAAAGAGTGCAGTCGAATACGTCTTAATGTGTTGCAGAAGCCAGTAATGTGTACAGGGAGTGCAATCAGACGTGTTTCATGACATTTCCGGTCACTGTCGCTATCATCAGTTTGTCGTTCAACATTTCATCTACAAATCGTAGGAATTTGTCAGTATATTTTTCAAGTGGTTCAAATGGCTCTGAGCACTATGGGACTTAACATCGGAGGTCATCAGTCCCCAAGAACTTAGAACTACTTAAACCTCACCAACCTAAGGACATCACACACGTCCATGCCCGAGGCAGGATTCGAACCTGCGACCGTAGCGGTCTGGCGGTTCCAGACCGACGCGCCTAGAACCGCTTGGCCACAACGGCCGGCTAGTATATTTTTGCTACACCTTGTATCTACACTGATCAGCCAGAACGATACGATCACTTACATAACAACCGGTATATCCCGCTTTGTCACAGATAGCAGCTGCGACGAATCGTGGCATGGAAGGAATGAGGTCTTGATAGGTCGCTGGAGGGAATTGACGCCACATCTGCACATACAAAGTCATCGAATTTGCGTAAATTCCGGGCAGGCTGGCGATGAGCTCTGACGCCACGTTCAATCACATGCCAGATGTGTTCGACTGGGTTCAGATCTGGCGAGCTGGGGAGCCAGTACATCAATTGGAAATCGCTAATGTGTTCCTCAGTCCACTGTATCACATCCCTAGCCTTGTGACATGGCACATTACCTTGTTGAAAAATGCCATTGCCTTCGGAAAACATGGTCGTCATGAAGTGGGGTGCGCTGTCTGCAATCTGTGTACGATACTCCTTGGCCGTCATAGCGCCTTGCACGAGCTCCACTGAAACCATTAATGCCCACATGAATGTTCCGCAGAGCATAATAGAGCCGCCTCCAGCTTGTTTTCGTCCCGCAATATAGGTGTCAACGCCGGCCGCAGTGGTTGAGCGGTCCGGAACCACGCGACTGCTATAGTCACAGGTTCGAATCTTCTCTCGGGCATGGATGTGTGTGTTGTCCTTAGATTAGCTAGGTTCAAGTAGTTCTAAGTCTAGGGGACTGATGACCTCAGATGTTAAGTCCCATAGTGGTCAGAGCCACTTGAATCAGTTTTATAGGTGTCAAAGAGCTGTTCGCCAGGAAGACGACGGATTCGCGCCCTCCTACTGGTATGATGCAGAAGGTGTCGGGCTTGATCAGAGCGTGCAACGCTCTGCCACTGCACACCGCCAAGTGCCGACGCTCACGTCCTCATTTCGGACGTAATCGCTGATTCTGTGGTTTCAACATTGACACATGCCTGGGCCGTCGGCTGCCGAGCCTCGTCGTTACGAGTGTTCGGTGCACTGTGTGTTCAGATACCCTTGTACCCTCAATATATTTTGGATAAGATGGAAATTCTTTATTTTACAGAACGAGTTCTTTCACTCTGTAACCATTTTAAGGGCAAACTATTCGAAACTTGTAGGTCCATATGATAATAATAAACATTTTCCATGAGGTGTAACATGTACAGTAACATTTACTTCGAGAACAAATGTACCTGTCACGCGCGCCTTCCCCATTCTACACACGGACAGCAAGCTCACGGATACCACACGCATCGTGCATGTGTCTTACGAGCAGTCATTCCTCGCCAGGTGATGCTGCTATCGCCTGGACGGGTTAATGTCGATAGTAGTTCGGTGGTCATAATGTTCTGGCTGATCGGTGTACGTTACCCGGTGGAAAACGTGGATGGTATTGGAATCTGCCAATGTTGTTGTTGGATGGGAAACTAGGTACGCTTGGAAATGGAAGCGAAATGGAGATGACCTGCAGGTGATAGAAACTTGGACGATTGGTGCATAGACTGCCAATAGACGTTCCTATTAAATAAATGTCTAACATGGCGCCTAAGAATACGGAAGACTCATTACTGTTCTTGTACACGATTGGTGATCACTTAATGGAGTTAGTGGAAACAATAAAATGTGTGTGGATGCGGGTCTGGAGATTTCTCGGTAGAAAGGCCACGTAACACTGCATCTAACAGTGACAGAAGACCTAATGAATCTTATTTGAAGAATTTTAAGTAAGTATTATCTGTAGACGACAGAACCAGCATATGTAACTGTCGTTAGACGGATTTGTGCCGTATGGTACTGCCATCCGGTTTCCTTGAAACACCGCCACCTGCCGTGTACGGCGCTGCTGTCAAAGTGACGCACACTGGCGGCTGTTTTCGCGACCTAACGCGTGCAGCCGCCAGAGACCGGTCCCCTGTCGAGTAAAGTATAGTACTATGGAACTAGCTAGCAGTATGGACCGTCTCTTGGGGTTGTGGTAATATCTTTTCCTCGTTGTATCGTCGAGGCGTGAAGTCATGCCTTTCGACGTCGTTGTAACAGACGGTCTGTGGTGGCGTCATGGGCAGTACAGTGGAGTTGTGTACCGTTCACTGTTCTTCCGCATAGCTGACGTGTTTCAAGTATTTGTTCTGTTGATCATGGTTACACATTCGTCAAATATTGGACGCATCGGTATTTCTTGAAACACTGCCACCTGCAGTGTACGGCGTTCGATACAGTTCCCCACAGTCGTTTAATGAACAAAGTAAGAGCATATGGACTATCAGACCAATTGTGTGATTGGATTGAAGAGTTCCTAGATAACAGAACGTAGCATGTCATTCTCAACGGAGAGAAGTCATCCGAAGTAAGAGTGATTTCAGGTGTGCCGCAGGGGAGTCTCATAGGACCGTTGCTATTCACAATATACATAAATGACCTGGTGAATGACATCGGAAGTTCACTGAGGCTTTTTGCAGATGATGCTTTGGTGTATCGAGAGGTTGTAACAATGGAAAATTGTACTGAAATGGAGGAGGATCTGCAGCGAATTGACGCATGGTGCAGGGAATGGCAATTCAATCTCAATGTAGACAAGTGTAATGTGCTGCGAATACATAGAAAGATAGATCCCTTATCAGTTAGCTACAAAATAGCAGGTCAGCAACTGGAAGCAGTTAATTCCATGAATTATCTGGGAGTACGCATTAGGAGTGATTTAAAATGGAATGATCATATAAAGTTGATCGTCGGTAAAGCAGATGCCAGACTGAGATTCATTGGAAGAATCCTAAGGAAATGCAATCCGAAAACAAAAGAAGTAGGTTACAGTACGCTTGTTCGCCCACTGCTTGAATACTGCTCAGCAGTGTGGGATCCGTACCAGATAGGGTTGATAGAAGAGATAGAGAAGATCCAACGGAGAGCAGCGCGCTTCGTTACAGGATCATTTAGTAATCGCGAAAGCGTTACGGAGATGGTAGATAAACTCCAGTGGAAGACTCTGCAGGAAAGACGCTCAGAAGCTCGGTACGGGCTTTTGTTAAAGTTTCGAGAACATACCTTCACCGAAGAGTCAAGCAGTATATTGCTCCCTCCTACGTATATTTGGCGAAGAGACCATGAGGATAAAATCAGAGAGATTAGAGGCCACTCAGAAGCATACCGACAATCATTCTTTCCACGAACAATAAGAGAGCAAACGACACATGGTTAGTGATTAGGAATATATCTTGTATTTGGCTAGTGGGCGAAGCGCATTCAGGAATAGTTTTTAATCGTGTGTCGGTTTGATGTTTAGCACCCGTGAACGTGTTGTTGCCGTCATGGTTTGGCATCGGATGCAATGAAATTGTCCTCATGGCCTTACGAGGTTCCCAGCGTGGTGTGCCATTCTTGCTGAAATATTTATGTTCGTCATACTTGAGAAATGTTTGGAGGTTGTAACGGAACATATTAAAGGCTTTACTTTAATGAAGTATGCGATACCCTCCAAATTCAACCAGTTTAACGAGTATTTATGATTATAGAAATGTTATTGTGTATGTTAACAATGATTGCTTAACATGTCTCCATAAACAGTCAGCCCATTAAATTATACTGAATAACTGACCCACACAAAAGTTAATATCACTTGATCACTGATACAGCAAATGTCATCATGTAAAAACACTAAGTTTATCTTAAATAATTAATATGAATTACGAAAAATGGTGGCCAACTTAGGTATTTTGGATCTCCTTAAATAAACATCGCCCAGTGAAACCTGTTTGTTCACTAGGAGCGTTTTCACTCAGTATTCACGTAATCAATCCTATTTTTGACGAAAACCAATGTAATTCGTAATAATTCATGTTACTTAATTATTTATGCAAATTAGAGAAGTCAATTGACAAACTTCTAAAAAACGGCCTTTTTGTAACAAAGAATTATTCTGTCAAGTCAACAAATCTGTCTGTCATTTTAATAACATGTTAAATTATGTCATTCGATGCAAATTAATGACTTATCTGCACAAATTATGATAACAGATGTACATGTGACTTATAAACTATATCTCTTTTAGTAGTTCTTTGACAATGTTATAAATACAAGCAGCAAGAAGGGTCGAGGAGACAGTCGGAACGTCACTTTGGTAAAGTGTGTTTGTGTGTTATTGTTTGAGGTGGATTAACAATGCAAAGAACATGTAAAGGAAGTACTACTTTGTGTTGTGTCATGGTCTTTGGTGGACAGTGGAATTAAGATGGCCACCAGAGTAATAAATATTTGATGTTTACATATTTGTTGGTTTCGCTCGTTCTTTATCAACATAAAAAACACGGGACCTCATGTTTTTACCCTAGACAACCAGATTTAGAGCCAGCATCAGCATCGAGACACAGCAGCGATCCAGCAAGCATAAGCGATTACTACAATGCATTTTAATGGCGCCAACCTAACATCAAGTGCTAACAAGCTCTGTATATTGGAGTGAAGTAGTGCGATTATAGCAATTAGCAATATCTACGACTAGGCGACCATTACAAAAGTGGGGGCTCGTCCGGGATCTTTAAGTGCATCGATGATAATAGTGCAGCGATAAATTTCGTAAGTGCTTAGCACTCCAAAAAAGTTTATTTGTGCAGTGTGGCAACAGTGAAAATATGTCAAAAAATATATATATAAAATAAAGTGTGTTTGTGGGACTACGAAAAACTATCATCACACCGCTCGGAAGATTAACGTCTGGATTATGTCAATGGAATTCATCAATCAAGACTTCAGCTTCGATAAAACCGAATAAAAGTGAAGAAAGCCAACAAGAACACCGACCACGACATCATAGCATAGCTACATAAAGCAAGGTATTTTGTTGTTGTTGTTGTTGTCATTTACAAAATTAATAGTGAACATGTCTCTACCTGAAAGTGATGAGATCGTAGGAAATGTAAAAATTAAACCAAGGGATGGTGAACAATTAAACTTAACAGAGTGGCTAGCAGAGTTTGCAACTCAAATAAGCTCGCAACTTAAACAATCGAGTGAACAAGTAAGTTTGCAACTTAAAGAAAACACAGATAGACTGGATAAGTTAAGTTTGAATTTTGATCTATTAAATACTCATCTCAATGAGAAGTGTGAGGAAATTAAAACTACCCTCAGTAAGGACACTAGAGAACAGTTGATACACTTCAGAAAAGAATTTCAAGTTGAAGTTGAAAGTTTAAATGAAACCATACAAGCTAACACAGACAGCATTGCTGTCATCTACAACAGAGTAGATACTGAAGTTGAAAGATTAGGAGAATAGACAAAACATCAGAAAACCTTAAACAAGAATACAACCTGTATACCACTAATGTAGATACAAAAGTAGAAGATATACACACTAAATATACACAATTGGAGGACGCATTGATGTCCAAATAAACGATTTACAATCAAAATACAATGTATGGGTACATCCAAGTGAAATGCTTTCCCGGTGAAAATCTGCACCCTATTGATTTTATTCACCAATGTAAGTATATGTTTGTTGTAGGAATGTCAGATAACATAAAAATTAAGTTAGTAAAACGGTTTCTAGAAGGGGAGGCCCTATCCTGGGCAAATGCGAATAATGATTCTTGGAATACTTTTGGAGAGTTTGAAGCTAAATTTATTTGTAAATTTTGGTCACAATCCATACTAGCCAGATTAAAGTCAGAATTTCTAAATGGACCAGTGTATAGAGGGAAAGTAGGGGGAATGCAAAAATTTTGCAGAGATCAATTGAAAAAAACTTGCTCACTTGATAACACTTTTGATATTATGACACAAATTGATGTTTTAAAAAGAAGGTTACCTGAGAGACTTCAGTGGGAATTGGTCCATGGACCAGACGAGTCAATGGAAGAGTTCCTGAAATTTGTAGATAGATTAGACAGGGCCTTGGAAAGAGAAAATAACCAAAGTTTTGGCTCTGCCAACAACCAGTATGGGGGGGGGGGGGTGGAACAGGAATGTAAATAGAGATTATTATGGGAGGAGAGACTTTGAAAATTCTGGAAATAATGCTCCAAATAGGGGAGATAGGAGATATGAAAATGATTTCAGAAACAATACACAGGAGGGAGGAGAGATATCAGGAATGATAGAAATAGGTATTGGGGAAGAGAACAAGATAGAAGGGTGTTTGTTGAAACTAGTGAACAAAACGACAACTACAAACGGACAGACTGAGGGAACCAGCCAGGAAACGGTGGACAGTCCCACTAGATGTCTGTAGTTTTGGGGCTAGACAATATTATGACAGGACAACACATAACCGAAACTGGAAAAGGAGAGGATACAATGTAAAGAGTAAATACCATGAAAATACTGATGTTGTTACAATGAATAAATTAGAATTTAATAAAAGGTTTTGGGATACTATGAGTAAAAGTGATACAGTTAATAAAAACAGTGTTCAAGCACAGGTAGTTAGTGAAAGTGCAGAAGTTGAAGGTATTGCAGAGTTCCATAGTTGGGCTGAAAAAGATACTGGTGTTAATAACAAGTCAGACACACCACAAATAGAATCTATTTTGGAGGGTTTATTTGATAAGAAGGGGGATCACGAAGTGTTTAATGGAGCCAAAGACTCAATTGCTGAGATTCAGATACATAGGGGGGAAACTGAAGATGGGGTTGTTGTGGAGAAGGAGGAAGAAGTAATAGAGGGACATTTAAATAATGATCCTAAATCAAGTGATGTTATTGATGAGAGTGTGGAGGAAGAAATAAAAGTATTTGTAGAACTGAAAAGTGATTATGTGGTAAAGGTAAATGATGTGACAAACATGGGTAATGATGAGGTTAATTTGAGTGAAATGCAGACTAGGGAATGTGTATCTGAGGACAAGCTATTGCCTATTGGGAACTATGAAACACTAATCTATGAGAATGGCAATAATAATAATATTAAAGAAAATATAAAGGGATGGAATGTAAATGTGTGTTTTCAAGAAAATGGGGAAAAGTTTTTAGAAGTTTTGTGGAACAACTATGGAAACTGTATAAACAAAGATGCATTTTGGAAAGAAATAGCAAAGGTAAGTGCAACCTTGTATCCTGTATGGTGGATAAGAATCCGTAGCGGACTTCATAAAAAATGGGGTGAAAACAGTAATTTGTTGAGTGGCAACTCAGTGTTAAGAGGAAAACAAAGTTTTATGTTTAAATGTCAATGCTTTGCAAACAGAGAGGGATGTGTCTAAGTGTAGGGAAGAGACATTACACTTAGGAACTAAAGAAATTGAAAATGATCTATTATTTGAAAATACTGAAATAGACAAATGATTAAGTACATTTCCCTGTTTGAATACAGTTACTTACCCATTTTCCGTAAAGCATGTTATCAGCAAAGATTTTTACTGGGTGTGTCAAATAGCAACTACCACTCATCCTACAGACCCTGGAAAAGTTCCAGATCTCTGAGACAATGTTTTTATATTTTTATTGTCACTATTGAATATTAAATTTGGAGACATCTCCTTTACTTGCAAGGGGCAAGTTTAACCATGCACCCAAAGAGGTGACAAACATTTATTACTTTCTGTTTGTATTGTTGAATATGGGACATACTTGCACCAAATATAAAAGACAATGTAAAAATTTGTTGTGCAAGACCCATCATTTTGTTACTATTCTTTTCTTAGGCATAAGATTTGTGTACAATTTTCTACAGCTAATCAGATTTTCACCAAGTTTATGTTTGTGTTATGTTGTGACCAAATTATGTGTGCAATTTTGGTATTAATATGTTCTTGTACTATCTTGACTATGTGTCTCCATAGGAGACAAGTTTTTTAAATATTTTCTTTTTTTTTAAATGCATACTATATTCATACATGTGACTTCTCTAGTGTTTGTGTTTATATATCATGTCCATACTTATAATTATGTTCTTTGTTTTCATTTCCTTTATGTGGCTCAAAAAGAGGAGACAGTTGCAATATTTTCCTACGGACATATGACCTGTCCATCTATGTAATATATTTATGTTCCTTCTATTATCTTGATTAATCTGTGACTCAATGAGAACTGACTTTGAAATAATTTACATATATTTTTTATATACCTTAAAATCGCATGTGATATATTTGTGTCTGTATTTGATCATTTTCCATGTGGCTCACTGGGAGCAAAGATTAAGATTTTTTTTTTTTACTTTCATATATTGCTAAATATTTTTATTATGCTGTCATACTGAGAGCCATAACACAAATAGCATTTGAAACAACACAACTAAAATATTTGCAGGAAAAAGTCATTTTGAAATGGTGTAACGGTCATTGTAGGCATACACATTATGCATAGTAAAACAAACAAAAATTATTAAAGTAGTACTTTCCCAAATTTTAACCTTTTGACACATTTGTCCTAGTCGGCTAATTTCATTAACGTTCTGTAAATGATATTACCTGAGGGGGGTATTGTAACGGAACATATTAAAGACTTTACTTTAATGAAGTATGCGATACCCTCCAAATTCAACCAGTTTAACGAGTATTTATGATTATAGAAATGTTATTGTGTATGTTAAGAATGATTGCATAACATGTCTCCATAAACAGTCAACCCATTAAATTATACTGAATAACTGACCCACACAAAAGTTAATATCACTTGATCACTGATACGGCAAATGTCATCATGTAAAAACACTAAGTTTATCTTAAATAATTAATATGAAGTACGAAAAATGGTGGCAAACTTAGGTATTTAGGATCTCCTTAAATAAACATCACCCAGTGAAAACTATTTGTTCACTAGGAGCGTTTTCACTCAGTATTCACGTAATCAATCCTATTTTTGACGAAAACCAATGTAATTCGTAATAATTCATGTTACTTAATTATTTATGCAAATTAGAGAAGTCAATTGACAAACTTCTAAAAAACGGCCTTTTTGTAACAAAGAATTATTCTGTCAAGTCAACAAATCTGTCTGTCATTTTAATAACATGTTAAATTATGTCATTCGATGCAAATTAATGACTTATCTGCACAAATTATGATAACAGATGTACATGTGACTTATAAACTATATCTCTTTTAGTAGTTCTTTGACAATGTTATAAATACAAGCAGCAAGAAGGGTCGAGGAGACAGTCGGAACGTCACTTTGGTAAAGTGTGTTTGTGAGTTATTGTTTGAGGTGGATAAACAATGCAAAGAACATGCAAAGGAAGTACTATTTTGTGTTGTGTCATGGTCTTTGGTGGACAGTGGAATTAAGATGGCCACCAGAGTAATAAATATTTGATGTTTACATATTTGTTGGTTTCGCTCGTTCTTTATCATCAACAGCACATAAAAAACACGGGACCTCATGTTTTTACCCTAGACAACCAGATTTAGAGCCAGCATCAGCATCGAGACACAGCAGTGATCCAGCAAGCAGCAGCGATTACTACAATGCATTTTAATGGCGCCAACCTAACATCCAGTGCTAACAAGCTCCGTAAATTGGAGTGAAATAGTGCGATTATAGCAATTAGCAATATCTACGACTAGGCGACCATTACAAGGTTTAGCCCTTGAAAGTTTCTTCCCGATGCTTAGTACTTTGAGCTGAACAATGAGATCAGATTTGTACAGTCTGATTGAAATGCCGTATTCGATTTCTCAAACAGTGATTACTGTATTCGCATAGTGAATTCGTTCATTTCCGACTACATCGACAGTTTTAGATCCTATACAGTATGAGCCTCGTAGTGGAAGTGTTTTTGAGTTGTTTCTTTACAGTGTTACAATGACTGGTAACTTATTTTGAAATGTGAACGTGCTCGATACGCTCTGTCACCCTCTGTCAGCATCAGATTAGAGTTTGTTTCCTGCGTTGGGCACTCAGAATCTGTCGTCAGAATGAAATTACAGTGAGTTTGGTTGGCGTGTGTGTTTCTGGTCTATCACGTATCACAAGTTCGGGAATCAATTCTAGCTCCATTGTGAGTGGTTCTGCTGTTATGTATGTATCGGTGATTAGGACGCATGTGTCGTGTGTGCTTTGGTAATCCAACTACGTGATGGCTTATAGTTTGTCAGGTGTCATGTGCTTGCTACTGTTTTGAGAATCTTATGGTATCTCGTAGAAATCTCATCTGCCTCTCAGTGGTATGACAAAAGCAGTGAGTTTACTGTCGAAGAACTAAGACTTGCTTGTCATAGAAAGGGAACGACGAGAAGATCTCGCGTGTGTTCAGCGTTGATTCTTGAGCAACTGAGTTAAGATTGGAAGCACTTCTGAGCATTAGATGATTACTTTTAGACGTGTTCGACGGCATGCGGTTTAAGAAGGCCGTGTTCCACAGAGTATTAAATTTAACTGGTTGTGTTTGTTCGGTGGTTGGACGAACGGGAAAGTGTTTAGTTGCATCGTCGCCTTTTGTTGCTCTGTGTTTGCTTTGAGCAGTCTCGTCGTGATTTTGATACTACTAGTGTGTTGAAGAACGTCCGCGCATTTATGTTAAGCCGACAACGGGTCCTGGTTAGCGTGTGGCTTGAGGATTCTAATGACTGAGTTCTTTGTTGGTTATGTTATATGAACTTTGATGTACTTATCCGTTTTGTTTATTTTACGGACGTGTGCATATTATTATTGTGTTGCGTTAGGAACAACCGACGTATGTTCTTTGCCGTGGAAGGTCACTTTTCTAAGTGGTTCTCTTGAGCCCTTATCTGCAGAACTCTACAGCGAGAACTGTTCTAGTTCTTAATGACAAATTAGTCTGGAACACTGGCTACTGCTAAAGTTACTGCCGTATGCTGCGATTTACTGTTATTGTTGATCAGGCCAGTGCCTGTTTAGTTAGTTGATGAGGTTGGTGCCTGTTCAGTTATTTGATATGGTTAGTGTCTGTTTATTTACGAAGTGGCTAAGTCCCCGCTGTAAACTGATAACCTAGTTTAATCTACGACTGCTGTCGATTACTTGAGTCACTTTCTATTGTAAGTGCCTACTAGCATCGTTTTGATTGACATTAAGCTCTCTAAATTTGTCTGCAACTCGTGGTCTTGCGGTAGCGTTCTTGCTTCTCGCACACGCGATCCCAGGTTCGATTCCCGGCGGGGTCAGGGATTTTTCCTGCATCGAGGTGACTGGGTGTTGTTATGTCGTCTTCATCATGATCATTCATCCCCATTACTGTCGGAGGAAGGCAGTGGCAAACCATTTCCACTAGGACCACAAGTACAGGGGTGCGGGTTTCCCGCATCGTCCCCTACGCTGCTCGGAGTATGGGATATCATCACATCACATCAATAAAATTAATAAGTGAGGGCTGTAGCCTAAGCAGTTGTGGGTGTACTTCAGAGAGGCCTCGGCCCTCGATACTCTGTCGCCTAATACATAGTTACTTTTATTACTAACTAGGACCAAGGAAAAATCTTAATTTCGTAACTTCTTGAGTGAGAATGCTAGTTTTTGAACCATTTCTGCAAGTTGCCACCACCCTTGACGTTTATCGAATGCCATTGTCATTAAGTTTTAGGACAATGGTCATATGAACGTTTTGGTGTGATTTTCAATTGTATTCAGCCAGTGGTGTTGTCGTTATAAGTGAGATCTGTTTACTCAGATCTCTGTTTCAGAGTAAGAATGCTTCTGTTTTCCTGTCTCCCTTTGCTCTCGGGAGGTGAGGGGTGGATGACGTCGTTGTTGTCGTAGCCGCGCTGGTGGAGACAGGCGGGTTCTCACATCTCGCGCCTACCTCATTCCAAGGACTTCGTGTTTTCAACTTGGTGTCAGATATGATGATTTTGTTTTTAATATAATTTGGGATTGGAAGAATTAAATAAATGATGGAGAAATAAACGCCAACCGAGCCACCCACATTTGCAAACAACCCAGTTCGACACTCCTGGTCGCTTCGGGGTTCTTGAATATTGCTCATCAATCTGGAACCATTGCCAAGCAGATTTTGTAGAGGAGGTAGAGACGAACTATAGAGGGGAAGCCTGTTTTGTCGCCGATTTGCTCAATAAGCGCTAAACTATCACAGAGATGCTCATGAAACTCCACTGGAAACAGGTGCAAAAAGACCTTACGGAGGAATGTTTCTGAAAAGTTCCGAGAGCATAATATCTAGGAAGAATCAGGCAAGATACTGTTTCTTCCCACAATCACTACGTGAAATGGACATGATACCAATAGATTCTAAGTGCAAGTTCAAATGGAGAGCTACCGATCGTCCATTAAGGAACAGAACCAGAACAGGGAACACTGGTGGTGGTACTCTATGTTCCTCCGACCGCACACTGAGAGGTGATTTGCGGTGTACTAATGTACAGTGAGGTGACAAAAGTCACGGGACACATCCTAACAACGTGTCGGACCTTCTTTCCCCCCAGCGTACCGCAGCATCTCGACTTGGCACAGACTCAATAAGCCATTGAAGGTCCTCTGCAGAAATATTGAGCCAAAATGCCTCTATAACCGTCCATGACTGGGAGTGAAATTACAATGAAATCCAAATCATTAGCTGCTTGCAGGCTTTGATAAATATCAATGGGGACATGTCCGAAAGAACAGATACCATCTTAATATAGATAAGGCTTACCGGCCAATGATCTTCAGTGCGGATGCACTCACATTGCTCAAAATCTTACAGGAATCGGTAGACTAACTGCGGCGAGTAAAGAGTATAGTGGGCAGGGGCACTACAGATGTAGAGTTTGGACAGTAAACTGGAAGTGTGGGTCTCATGGGAAGCGTGCCAGAGATACGTCCCTGCACTCGCACTGTCCTGTGTGTCCTCGGTGGCTCAGTCGGATAGAGCGTCTACCATTTAAGCAGGAAATCCCAGGTTCGAGTGACGGTCGGAGCACACATTTTCAACTGTTCCCGTTGATATTTATCAACGCCTGTAAGCAGATATTGGTTTGGATTTCATTGTAATTTCATTCTTCGACAGCTGCAAGATCACCAATGGTGTTTGTTCTTTCGGGCATGTCCGAAAGAACAGATACCATCTTCGTATGTTAATATAATTGAGAGTTGTCGGTGCAGGATTTTGTGCACGAACTGTTGAAATATATGGGTGGCCAAATAATTTGCTCGAAATGTCCACAATGTTTTCCAAACCGAATGTGAAGTGTTGTGGCCCGGTAACATGGCGTAATGTCATCTATCAAAATTTCATCGTTCTTTGGAAACATGAGGTCCATGAAAACGGTCTCGAAGTAGCCGTACATATTCATTTCTAGTCAATTGTCGTTTCAGCTGGACCAGAGGATCCAGTCCATTCCACGTAAACACAGCCCACACACTATTAAGGAGCCGCCGCTGGGTTGCACAGTGCCTTGTTGACAACTACGATCCGTGGCTTCATGAGGCCTGTGCCACAGTCGTATCCTAACATCAGTTCTTACCAACTGAAATCGGGACTCAGCTGACTAGGCCACTGTTTCCCTATCGTCTAGGGTCCAACCGATATGTTCACGATCTCAGGGGCGGCGCTGCGAGCGATGACGTGCTTTTAGCAAAGGCACTCGTGTCTGCAGTCTGCTGCTATACCCCATAACGCCAAATTTCGCCGCATTGTCCTATCGGATACGTTCGTGTATGTCTCTCACTGATTTCTGCGGTTATATCAATCAGTGTTGTTTGTCTGACAGCACTGACAACTCTACCCAGTCGCCGCTGCTGTCTGTCGTTAAGTGAAGGCCGCTGGTGCTGCGTTGACCGTGGTGAGAGGTAACGCCTGAAGTTTGGTGTTCTTGGCACACTCTTGATGCAGTGGATCTCGGTATATAGAATTCCCTAACGATTTCCGAAATGGAGGTGCAACCCCAATTTATTTTATTATTTCCTTGGCATGCATTTTCATTGGATTTTATCTACCACAGAGTACTTCATACGCTTACTTGTTTCATACGGCGTATTGCTTATTGTTCAAAAGCGTAAAGGCCCGCCCCGTTAGCAGAGTGGTCTAACGCACTGCTTTCCGGAGTAGGAAGCAGCGCCTGGTCCCCAGCACGAATCCGCCCGGCGGACTCGTGTCGAGGTCCGGTGAGCGGGCCAGTCTGTGGATGGTTTTTAGGCGGTTTTCCATCTGCCTCGGTGAATGCGGGCTGGTTCCCCTTATTCCGCCTCAGCTACACTATGTCGGCGATTGCTGCGCAAAGAAGTTCTCCACGTACGCGTACACCACTATTACTCTACCACGCAAACATAGGGGTTGCACTCGTCTGGTGTTTGACTTTCCGGGGGGTAGGGTGGGGGGTGGGGGGTTGGAGGGTGTCTACCGGGGGCCGAAGGCCGAACCGCACAATAACCCTAGATTCGGTGTGGGGCGGCGGAGGGGTGGACTGCGGTAGCCGTCGTGGGCTTGTGGACCACTGCGGCTACGGCGGGGACGGAGCCTCTCCGTCGTTTCTAGGTACCCGGTTAAAATACAATACAATACAATACATAAGAAAAGCAAAAACTTGCAGAAATAGCTGTAGTAGTAATGGTAGCACAAACAACGAACTGCTTCTACTTAGATCGATTAAATATAATAGTTGATATCAAAGAACGTGGAATGTTCAGTCTAAAGGCATGAAATAACACACAGTGGAAGACAAAGTGTTCCGATGCTCCTTCGTCTCTTCCATCGCAGACGCTTCTTTGCATGAGCTTAAGAGATTCAATATGAGTAGGATAAGTGCCCTGACCTACTAAAAGATGTATCATGTCACGAGGGTGATTGACATGGTGCATTTTCAACTCCCTGATGTTCGACAGTAGGGAGTACTAACACTTCAGCCCTTTTGTCCTTCTGATTCTGCCCGGTACCTTTCCCTCCGACCCTCCCCCAATTTCTTATTAGCTTGGTACGTAGCGGTTTTTCAATAGATACACTTAGCAAATACTTTTGTCACCAATAATATATTCTCCTTTACTATTTACAACTGTCTGCCAAAGCTGGGCTAACTTTTCGTTTCACTTTAGAACGCTCGTGGTTTTGAGGCGAAGAACTCGTCGAGCCATGTTCGGAGCTCATTCCCATCCGGAAAGAAAGTTCCTTGAAGGTTGTTCGAAAGAGAGCGGAGAAGGTGAAAATCTGATGGCGCAAGGTCAGGCGAATAAGGTGGGTGCGGAATGACTTCTCAACCCCCGTATAGTGTTTTTTTGTTGGTCTAGTAGAATGCGGGCGAGTGTTATCGTGCAGTACTGTCACTTCACGCCGTCTTCCTGCTGGTTGTTCTTGGACTGCGTCTGCAAGACGTCTCAGTTGACGATAAATGTCAGCAATGGTGGTTACAGCTCGGGGAAGCAATTCATACTGCACGACATTGTCACTGTTCCACTAGATGCATAACATTATATATTTTCGATGGGCTCAGGTCTATTGTACAAGGAGTTGATACTTTGTTTGGACTTAACCACTCCTATCTTTTCTTCGTGTTAGAATAAAGACAACATGTCTCGTCACCAGTAACGACGCAGTGTAGGAATGATCAATGTTGTTCACGAGCCAATTCATGGCAGCAAGTAGAGATGCTCATGTCGTCACTAGCTAGTTTTTGTGATTTTGCCTTAGAGCATGCGGTAACCAAATACCCGATTATAGAGCTTTACCCTCTACACGCAAGTGTCGCACGATTGTGCAATGATCACATTTCATCATATCTGCCAGTTCTCGAGTACATTGACGTTTATTATTATAGATTAAAGCATTTTTTTAACAAAAATCATAGCTAATGACGACCTAAGACTTGCAGCGTAAGAAGTCACCCACATGCTGCCAACGGCCTTCTCAAAGAGGGTGGAGGTGCGGGCAAAGTTTCAGGGCACTCTCATGTTCTTGGGGTGCGAAACTGCCTATGAAAGCGTGGAAGAATCAGGAGTGATCAACGGCACGAGGATGTAGAACGCAATGGAAACCAAGACATATGGCCTGGAATTGAAAAAGTGTCATGACGATCTCTCCATTGGTAAATGGTTACAGACTAGTCATCCATTCGGATGCCAAGGGGGAGGAGACAATGAGAAGAAGGTTTAACAAGCAACGAAAGGATAGTGTTCTACGAGTCTTTTCATGGAGCGTTACAAGTTTGATCGTAGTAGGGACGCTATACAATCTGATTAAGGAAATGCTGAAGCTCAATCTAGATACTGTGGGCATAAGTGAAGTGAAATGGAAAGGTCAGGCGAGAACAGGGTAAAATCAACAGCACCAGAATATGCGATAACAGGAGTAAGATTCGTTATGAATTGGAAGGTAGAACAGAGAGTGAGCTGCTGTCAACTGTTCAGTGATAGGCTTGTTCTCATCACAATCGATAGCAAACCAACACCGACAACAATATATCAGGTATACATTCCGACGTCGCACGTTGAATATGAAAAGATAAAGAAAGTATATGAGAGTACTGATCGCGTAATTCAGAGGGTAAAGGAAGACGAAAATATAGTAATCATAGTGGAATATAATTCGGTTGTAGGTGAAGCTGTAAAAGAAAGGGTTGCAGGAGAATATGGGCATGGTAGTAGAAATGAGAGAGGAGAAAGAATGGGTTCTGCTATAAATTTCAGATTGTAATAGCGAATACTGCCTTCGAGAAACACAAGAGGAATAGATATTCTTGGGTAATGCGAGAGATACAGGAAGATTTCAGATTACATCATGGTCAGGCAGAGAGTCCGAAATGAGATATTGTTAGGCGTACTGAGGCCACAATTTGATTATGATGAAGACACTAGTCAGGATCATCAATGCGCAAAGGAGTTGGATCCGGAAGTACTAAGGAATGAAGAGAGACGCTTGAAGTTCTCTGAGGCCATAGATATTGTGATAATGAACACCTCACTAGACATTTCATTAGAAGAGGAGTTGTATATATATATATATATATATATATATATATATATATAAGATGGAAATCACAGACGTTATACGGCGTTATGGTTTGTTTTCATGGCGGATAATGCTAGCCTGTTAGTTCCTTTACTTGTAATATTGTGCATTATCTTAGAATCGGTATCTGTTAGTGCTGATATATGACCACCACTACTGAGTTTCATGTCAATTAGCATCCCGAAGTATGGTTTTTCTACCTATGGAAATGTTTTCTAATTTAAATGTAGGATTTGTCGGTACTAATAATCTACGTTTAAGCGGAATGTAGACTGTTTTTTTATGATGGCAGTTTCTTTCCGTCACACCACTTCCACATCCACTCCGGCAGTCGACAGGCTTTAATCCCAATAGTGGCCTTTGAGTTCACGCTAGCAAAAATCACCAATGTACTCTACGACTCCTTCTATATCTGTGTACCCAATAGAAGATCAATACAAATTACCAAATGATTCAGACACGAGGCCGGTATTTTGAGAAATGGGGCAACTGACCCTTTAAAAAGTGTCTTGTCGTCTACATGAGCACTAAGAGGAATTCGTTGATATTTGGTTACAAGATAAATAATATGAACTTCAATGTTCAAAAATGTTCAAATGTGTGTGAAACCTTATGGGACTTAACTGCTAAGGCCACCATTCCCTGAGCTTACACACTAGTTAACCTAAATTATCCTAAGGACAAACACACACACCCATGCCCGAGGGAGGACTCGAACCTCCGCCGGGACCAGCCGCACAGTCCAGGACTGCAACGCCCTAAACCGTTCGGCTAATCCCGCGCGGCTGTACTTAAATGTTGACGATACAGCTGAATACCTAGGGATTGCGATTACGAGCAAGTTATATTTGAACTATCACACACGAAATATGATGGGGAAGGTGAACCGAAGATTGCGTTTTATCGGCAGAACACTTGAAAGATGCGACGAACATACTGAACAGACTCACACTTACCCATATTCTGCTATAGTAATGCTGCGCTTTATGGGATTCTTATTTGATACTATTGACGGATGACGCCGAACAAATTCACAGAAGGGCAGATCACTTTGTATTATCGTGAAGTAAGGAAGTGAGCGTGACGGGTGTGATACGCGAGCTCGGATGGCAATCACTAAAATAAAGTCAAGAAAAAAATGGTTCAAATGACTCTGAGCACTATGGGGCTCAACTGCTGTGGTCATCAGTCCCCTAGAACTTAGAACTACTTAAACCTAACTAAGGACATCACACACACCCATGCCCGAGGCAGGATTCGAACCTGCGACCGTAGCAGAAAGTCAAGAAATAGTCCGAAATGTTCTGTGAACTCTCTGCCAAGTACTGTGTATCGCAAATGGATTATGTAGATTGTAAGGTGGTGTGGTCTCCTAACCTTCATTTCTTACATATTCCGTCCGCACAATCATATTCTGCACATCAAGACACTTCATTCGAACTCACACTCGATAAGGTAGAGTCGATTTTGTATGAACTCATTTAAGCGATATGCAAATCTAATGAGTAAATCTCAAGTGCGCATCAAGGCTGAATAAGTCGAGGCTGGCGTACTCAACATGACGGCCACAGGAATTTTCGTTTTAGGGAGGCGGCTGGCCCGTTGGGAGGTCCTTCACTTCAGAGGGCTAGGAGCACACCTACTTCGGCCGAACCGACCGGCCAGAGAGAGAACAGCTTTTGCCAGAGCAAAGGGATAACAACCCTCCTGTTCGATGTAAAAGCATAGTCCGCTACATTGTGTGGTAGCGCCCAGAAGACGCATTTTTTCACGGACAGACTGCGCAGTTACGGAGTTCTCACAGGAGGACAGTATACGCCTAACAGAGATGCTGCAGATTTCCACATTGGTCGACTCAAACGAAACGTTATCCTCCTATTTAAAAGAGCCACGCTGATTGGCGGAATATTTCTGACACAAAGAGCCAGAGGAGTGAGGGAAGACAGCAAATGATATACCCTTACAACTTTTACAGAAAAACGAACCGTTCCGTTGTCGGTCTTGGAGCGGGAACACGTAACGAGAGCGAGTGTGCTCATACGTGTATGCAAAGAGCGAGGAACAAAGTCTCTCCTCAATAGTTCACTGGGAGAGCACCTCTGTTGTTAGCGAATCGGAGTGATACTGTGTATTGAGTCGCTCGCGATTAAGCATCGTTCACTGTGTTGGCTGCCACACTTATTGTGCAGTGTGAACACGGACAGAGTAGTAGTTAAATACCTGTGAGCGAATACTGAGTGGCATTGCAATGGACTGGTTATCTGACCGGTGTGCCATGCCAATAGTTAGACTAGGGGTGGATAGGGAGAGTTGGCTTGGCGAAGGTCAATCCAGATAGAAAGAAATAGTTGTCTTACTTGTCAGCAGCGAGCGACGCAGGCAGCAGTCGTCGCAGCTCACGGTATTGTGCGCTGCAGCATATGTGATCCCCATCTTTCCTCCTTAACAGTACACTCCATTACATTTCTCACACGACAGCCTTGACCGTACCTCGAAAAGGTATTCTAGTTCTGTAGGCGTGGCTCTCAACCATTCTGCCAAGTAAATAACATTCTTAAAGAAAAAGGAGAAAAGAACCTTTCCATACTTTGTAAAATAATAGCATTCCTATCCATAAGAGGCAATCTACTGTTCTGAAAGGAACCCGGAAATTTATTATTTTTTATAAGAAAAAATTTCACTTGATTTCTCAGAATTTTTTGCAATAAATAATATTTTTCGTTCGTTTAATGTTTTTCTTACACTAACTAGCAGTACTCCAGTACCCAAGTATTCCACTAGTTACGTAAGAATATAGAATATTTTTGTGTCTTTTCCTTACAGCAGACGACTCCAGAAGATATTTGTTGCTGAATGTTTTTCAAGCAGTTCTTGTTGGTACATTAGGAGCGTCTGTCTGACTTCTGCAGTAGTGTGAGATGGAAATTGTTTCTTGCAGGAGCCAAAGGGTACTTGTTGGATCAATCCATTGGGCAACTTGACAAAAATAACCCTCGCACTCACAAGATATACTAGGGATGTTCAGTAAGTACGAGGTGCATTCAAGTTCTAAGGCCTCAGATTTTTTTTCTAATTAACTACTCACCCGAAATTGATGAAACAGGCGTTACTTCTCGACGTAATCGCCCTGCAGACGTACACATTTTTCACAACGCTGACGCCATGATTCCATGGCAGCGGCGAAGGCTTCTTTAGGAGTCTGTTTTGACCACTGGAAAATCGCTGAGGCAATAGCAGCACGGCTGGTGAATGTGCGGCCACGGAGTCTTTCATTGTTGGAAAAAGCCGAAAGTCACTAGGAGCCAGGTCAGGTGAGTAGGGAGCATTAGGAATCACTTCAAAGTTGTTATCACGAAGAAACTGTTGCGTAACGTTAGCTCGATGTGCGGGTGCGTTGTCTCGGTGAAACAGCAAACGTGCAGCCCTTCCCGGACGTTTTTGTTGCAGTGCAGGAAGGAATTTGTTCTTAAAAACAGTTTCGTAGGATGCACCTGTTACCGTAGTGCCCTTTGGAACGCAATGGGTAAGGATTACGCCCTCGCTGTCCCAGAACATGGACACCATCATTTTTTCAGCACTGGCGGTTACCCGAAATTTTTTTGGTGGCGGTGAATCTGTGTGCTTCCATTGAGCTGACTGGCACTTTGTTTCTGGATTGAAAAATGGCATCCAAGTCTCATCCATCATCACAACCGACGAAAAGAAAGTCCCATTCATGCTGTCGTTGCGCGTGAACATTGCTTGGCAACATGCCACACGGGCAACCATGTGGTCGTCCGTCAGCATTCGTGGCACCCACCTGGATGACACTTTTCGCATTTTCAGGTCGTCATGCAGGATTGTGTGCACAGAACCCACAGAAATGCCAACTCTGGAGGCGATCTGTTCAACAGTCATTCGGCGATCCCCCAAAACAATTCTCTCCGCTTTCTCGATCATGTCGTCAGACCGGCTTGTGCGAGCCTGAGGTTGTTTCGGTTTTTGGTCACACGATGTTCTGCCTTCATTAAAGTGTCGCACCCAAGAACGCACCGAGCGAGGTGGCGCAGTGGTAAGACACTGGACTCGCATTCGGGAGGACGACGGTTCAATCCCGCGTCCAGCCATCCTGATCTAGGTTTTCCGTGATTTCCCTAAATCACTCCAGGCAAATGCCGGGATGGTTCCTCTGAAAGGGCACGGCCGTCTTCCTTCCCCATCCTTCCCTACTCCGATGAGACCGATGACCACGCTGTCTGGTCTCCTTCCCCAAACCAACCAACCAACCAACCAAGAACGCACTTTCGACACATCCATAACTCCATCACCACATGTCTCCTTCAACTGTCGATGAATTTCAATTGGTTTCACACCACGCAAATTCAGAAAACGAATGATTGCACGCTGCTCAAGTAAGGAAAACGTCGCCATTTTAAGTATTTAAAACAGTTCTCATTCTCGCCGCTGCCATCTCTGGGACGTATTGACAATGAACGCGTCCTCATTTTAAAACAATGCGCATGTTTCTATCTCTTTCCAGTCCAGGTAAAAAAAATCGGAGGCCTTAGAACTTGAATGCACGTCGTATTGCAACATTTTTTTTTTCTGAAAGTGGGTCGGTTTTTATTCATGATTCAAATACACCATATTATTCCCCACTTTTGGCTGCATAACCATATTTTTCTAAATAATCTCCGTTCAATGCAATGGCCTTAAGCCACTTACCGGGAGGGCCTGCATGCCCGCACGGTACTTTTCTGCTGGTCGTCGTCGGAGCCAACGTCTCGGTGCACATCATCGACGTACTGCTTCCTGTGGAATGCATTATTCGATGGGTCAAACACATACAAAGCGGAAGGTGCGAGATCCAGGCTTTAGGGAGGATACGGAAGAAAAGTCCAATTATGTTTTGTGAGCTCCTCTCGGGTGCACAGACTCCTGTGAGGTCTTGCGTTATCATGGAGAAGGAGAAGTGTGCGTCTTTCTGCCGGCGAACGTGCTGAAGTCGTTTCTTTGATTTCAAAGCTGTGTGCCGCCGGCCGGCGCGCGGGAGACTTGGCAGGTTTGCGCAAACCTGTTGCGATGGTGACTGACGACTAACGACTCATCTGAGCTTTTGTTCACTGGCAGGTCTCCGTGTACGTTCTGCAAACGCCTGTAATTATCTGGTTTTCCGTCAAAAGAAACTGACTGCCTGCTCTCTGTGTGCAACGCACCTCCGTTACAGACGCCACTTTGAAGGTTACGTATAGAACCGCCGCCACCTATCTAATTTCATGAAACTGTAGGGGCTGAAGCGGGAATAGTCTACGATGTCCCACATCAAATGCCGCGAATTTTCAACCACAATCGGCCGAGAGAAAAAATGTGTTGCATTGCTTATTGAGCACACCCTGTAGGGTAGATCATATTGAGGAAGGGTTCTATCGTGAAATCCCGGAAGACACGACCACAGATGAACTTCTGATGGTACTCCTTTGTACTATGTTTAGTAACTTTCCGGTCTCCGTAGAAATCGCGAAATCTTCGCGAGAGTGACGTAGGTACTGGTGCCTCTATCACCCGCGCGAAAAACCCATAGATGCCAGCGATGTCGTGCGTAATTTCCGTCTCACATTTTGTAGACGTTTTTTCTACTATGGCAGGTCTTTCTTTAACCCTTTCAGTGTTGAGTGCGCCACCAACAGTCTGCATCACAAGGTGCGGTTTGGACGCTCTGCAGTCACATGGCATGCTTTCCATGCCGAGCTCGATGTGGCACTGGGCACTGGAGCGCCTGTTGCGCTGAGTCAATATCATCGCGGGCTCACCCGTATTTATTCTCACCAATAGGTTGTTAAAATAGAGTGAACTTTGAATATTCTTTATTGTTGAAGTTCCTAAAGCTCGACAAAATTAGAATGATGGGCATTTCAGAAACTTTTTCCTGCGATTATTTCGAAACAAGACACAGCCCATATCGAATTGTTTACATCAATACGCTACTCTTTTCGCTTTTTGTTCTTGATGCATATAATTCGTCTCCTTGCAGATCCCTGTTGTTTTACTGACGGTTCAACGGTGCCTGGAAAGTGCCTTTCCTCAAGTCGCAGTGGATTTTCTTAGTCTGGTCTACGGCTTCCTGATGCCTTCCTTTCTTGACGGTATGCCTCTAAAATTTCACGGATGAGATGAAATTCGGTGTCTGAAGTATTCTTTCCAGTACGAATTTTATATTTAACCTGGGAATTTAGCACACACATTTCCAAGGAGAGAGGAAAATGTTTTTCTACCATTTCAGAGATTCATGAACGCTTTCCGTTGAGCTAAGTAGCGTTTCGCATTTGTCCACTGAACCAATGGACTCATTGTAAACCAACATAGATTTAGTTTTTAATTTTTCAGTATAAGCTCTGTGGTCCATCAGCACAGCTGATTTCATTGCAGGTCTATGGCATGTCATAAGCATAAGTGTGTCTCCTCTGTTACGCTACTTCAAAGCCATCATTGTGTCTGTAAACTAGAATTACATCTCATCTCTTTGCAGTCTGGCATCACGTTTCGGCTACACTTCCTGTTCATAAGAGCAGTGCTCGTGAATGCTCTGATGCCTCTGATAGAGGACCTTCTCCATTGTAAGCTCTCTGATTTCCATATTTTGGGAGGAGCTAGTATGAACCAAAGCAAGAAAAATTCGTGTAGTACACTTGGGCTCTAAACCGCATACCTTAACAGATATAAGCACTTGTTCAGTAGAAGAGAAGTGTTTCACAGTAGCAAATATTAGCAACCTGTCCGTCGCGGAAGCTACACGGTTAGCGCGGCGGATTGCTAACCGAAGGGGTCTGGGTTTCGATTCGTGTTAGGGTTGGAGATTTTCTCCGCTCTGGAATTAGGTGGTGCGTTGTACTTACATTTGTATCGTAATAATTGACTTTCCACACTGCAGATGGATGTACGAGCATGTTGCAAAAGCAAATTAAAGAAGAAGAGGATAAAGTTTTCATAGCAACTCTTAAGATATAGATTTTAGAGTCAATGTTTTTGTAAATTTTGTTCTTGTTTTGGTACATACTGCCGCTTCACGAAGTACGGAAAGCAAATAGTTTACAGTGGAAGAGGTCCTCTGTCAGAGGTATCTGAACGATTTTCGGTTATAACTTCCGATTCGGTCGTTATCTCAAATTCATACATTTACCCTCCTCCGTCATCCCTGAAACTTTGTAACATCGTCACGGAGCTACCCTCTATGTTAACACTGGAGGAACGACGACTGTGGACGGATATATATGTCACTGGCAGCGAAATGTTTAATTGCTCTGAAGTATTGTAACCTCAGTTGCCAATCCGTCGCTGGAATGCCGTGTTGGCACAGTCTTCTAGCTACAACTGTAGAGGTATCACGCCATGGTGGATATAATTTTCGTATTTATGAGTTAATGAGATATGTAACAGTATCCATCCCTCAGAGGTCGTCTCAACGCGGAAGTGAGGCCTGGAAGGTGATGGCCTCGACGGATACCGCTTACAAGAAGATGGCGAGGCGATTACCTGCCTACTGACGGACGCGAGCGGACTAGTGCTGACACGTAAGACAAGACACACACACACACACACACACACACACACACACAGAAATACAATCGTAGACAGATATACAGACACACACGCGCACGCGGCGCACGAAGGAGGTGGCATCAGATAAATTACATAATCATGACGGCTCGCATCCAGCAATCGCGCACGCAGCCTCCCGCTGCCTGGAGAAAGTGGGAGCTGGACTTGACCCCTGACCTGAAGAAGAACAGGCCGGCATGACCGGGAGAGCGGGCGCGGCGTACGGGCGAGCTAAGGCCAGCGGCAGTGGCGCGGCGGCGGCGGCGGCAGCCGGCCGCGTCGCATCTTCGCAACCGGGTCAAAGAGCAAGCGCGCTCCCCTGCGCCTGCGCCTGCGCACTCGGCCGCTCACCGCTGTGAGAATCGGCCGGCGCCCGGCCTCAGGTCGCTGACGAAAGTGCGCGCGCAGATGGCTATCGGCCGGCAAGGCCGCCGCGTCCCCAGCCAGCCGCCTGCCTTTCTAATATAACGTTTTGGCGCCTGGCATTAATTGCACCCACAGAGCCGGCCAGCTGGCCGGGCGGCTGCTAAACGCCGCTCTCGCCGGCTGCCGGCACACGGCTCCGCGCGTATCGATGTGGCCTGCGAGATCAGATACCGGGCAGACCTGTCCTCGCGTATGTCACGCGTCACTGCCGCAACTGTTAATTAGCGGTTATGTCACGACGCAGCAACCCGTGCCTCTGCTCAGGACTTACGCCTGCGTACGGGAACCGCCTACTGACGTTCAAGTCTCTCAAACAGGGCTTGTCAAATGATCGGAATTTTTTAAATAGTTTTGATAGTCCTTCTCAAATAGTTTTCTTTGGATGTGATGCACTTGCCCCAGCGTTTCCGCTAGTCTGCAAAGAGGTACTGGAAACTATTTTTTGAAAAGTCCTTCAGAATCGCAACCGCTGGCTCCACTACTTCTTCCGTAGATGGAAAATGCCTGCCACGAAGGTTTTCCTTCAAGTTAGAGAATAGAAAAAAGTCATCCGGAGCTAAATCGGAACCAAAGAGAGGGTGAAGAACGCACTTCGATTCCCTGCGAGATATTCAGTATACATAGGGTTATGATTAGGCCGGTGGTTACAAATGGCTGTGAAGCTTGGACACTGACCCAGCACTGATGGATGATAACTAAGAATATTTGAACGAACAATTCTGAGCCAAATTTATGTATGGACTGGAGATAATGATGGTACCTGGAAAAGAAGGACCAATGATGAGTTGGAACGTCTCATACAAAGAGCTAATATATATATATATAGGGTGTCCCAGCTATCTTGTCCACCCAAAATATCTCTGGAACAATAACACCTATTGGAAAACGACTTTCACCGGTATCAATGTAGGGCTGGGGCCAATGAATGTACATATTTGGAAACATTCTAAAACGAAAGCATATGTTTTTTAACACAAAATTATGTTTTTTTTAAATGGACCTCCTATATTTTTTCTTCAGCAATCCATAGCATGACAAAGCACATACACAGCGGCGTTTATTGCATCGCAATATTCCCATTACATCGCGAAATATTAAGACACGAAGTTGACGCTTGAAACACCCGACATGCGCTGGGGGCGCACGTCCTGAGGCTCAGGCGTGAACCCCATGCTGCCCGCAATCGCGATGTGATTGACATGTGTAATCGCACTTCCATACTTATCAAGAGGTCCGAATCGAATAATACGGTCTGCTGCCATCCGGCATTAACGTCGTACATTCCAGCAGGTATTTACCCCATAGGGTAGGGGTGATGCGGTTCTGTAACATATCTGTGTACCCCAACGTTAGTGACAAAGTTAACTTCGCTTATCGTTAATCCGTTACTAAAAAGGTAATGCCGTTCAACGTTAGAACTTTACTTCACTGTAGATCTAGCGCAAGTGATAGTTAATCATTCACTCGTAATAATAAAATTCATGTTGATGGTTTTAGTGAAACGAGCAAGTGGACTAAAAGTTTTACCGTTGTTTAGGTAAAAATGTTTTGATTTGGGAAGTTCAGGTAGGACATAGAAGATGAATGTAAACATGTTTAACCAATTAGTTTTATTATCACATAATTATCAATGTTATGTTTATCTAATGCGTTAAATGACAAAATGTTACAAACAAATGTTTCTTAACATCACTGGGTAAAATGGCCCTTTGTAGAAACTTCCAATGTGACACCAGCACTACATACTAAACATAGCGTTCACATCTCATGCTCAAAGTGATGCCCATTGGCTTGCATACATAGGGTCACTCTGCGGATGAAGGATGCCCTACTTCGTGCTTCTGTTTCCTCTTTGATGGCTGTACAAGCATCAATAATGCGTTGCTTCATGTCCTCTGGTATTGTTGGTTCATGTTGGTAAACAGCATCCTTCATTGCTCCCCAAAGAAAATAATCCAGGGGTGTAAGGTCCGGAGATCGGGCCACCTCGTCCAGTCTACTTACCAGGGAACTTACGGTTCAGAAGTCGTCGTGCTCGTAAGGCATTATGTGCAGGGCATCCGTCATGCTGATACCACATGACCATTCTCCGGTTCAGAGGTACGGTGTCCAAGAGAACAGGAAGATTGTGTCGTTTAAATCTGGAGTATTGTCTGCCATTTTGGATGCCATTTATAAAGAAAGGTCTGATAATGGTATCTCCAATAATCCCACGCCAAACATTAACTTTCCACAGACGTTGATGCTCTACCTGACGGAGCCATTTTGGATTGTCTGCGGACCAATATTGCATATTCCTCATCTTGACAATTCCTTTGTTGGAGAATGATGCCTCGTCGGTAAAGAGAACATCTGCAAAAAAATTTGGATTAGTCAGAAGTTTTTGCTGAGCCCACCGGCAAAATGTTACCCTATTGCGGACGTCATTTCCATGAAGATCCTGGTGTAAATGAACATGGTAAGGATGAAATTTATGACGTTTAAGAATACACTGTGCGCTTGATTTCTACACACCAACTTCACGTTCAATTTGACGTGTGCTGATTTGAGGATTCACAGCTATGGTAGCGAGCACAGCTACTTCAGCACGTTCATCTGTGTGTGTTCTAGGACGATGTCGAGGTCTTGGATTTAAGCTTCCCGTTTCACGTAGACGAGATGTGAGACGACCAAACAACCGGCGCGAAGGCGATGGCTTGTCAGGGAATCGTCTTCTGTACAGTCGTTCTGCCTGAACAGCATTTCGTCCACCTACAACAGGGTACATTACAGGTATGTAGAGTAGGGTAGAAAACAGACATATTAACTTAATAATCATAATGTTCGCTAACAATACTATCATCAAACAAGCATTCTCATAACGTATTTCCCGTCAACGTACATTCTCCATAGATCAGCAGCAGTTCTACCATATCTTCATGTGTGTACATTATACTGTACAGTGTAAGTTCCACAACACAACGTTCATTCACAATGTGTACTACCTACGTGCCGTCACTAGATTACTCTTATGCACGACTACACTGGCAAGCGGTGTACTGCACGCCAAAGCAACAACAAATGGGATGCTCGGAGGGTGGTGGAGTACATGAGTTTGCATGGGTCGCAAGTCATAAACAAGGCGAAGTGGTAACTGTGGCAGTAGTGGGAACTACGTTGGACACTTGACTAGGTAGAGCCAGGCCCTGCGCGACAGGCACAATGGGTCATATAACGCATTAGATAAACCTTGTTTTGGGTGTGCAGGATAAATAAGACAACCTGACGGGTGTACACAGATCGGTGCTGGTTCATATTGTGTACGTAGATACGTAAAACGTGCAAGAGGGAAACCATTATGTGCTTATGAGAGTTGATGGCAACAGACCGTATTATTCGTTTCGGACCTCTTGATAAGTATGTAGGTGTGATTACACATGTCAATCACATCGCGATTACGGGCAGCATGGGGTTCACGCCTAAGCCTCAGGACGTGGGCTAGCAGCGCATGTCGGGTGTTTCAAGCGTCAACTTCGCGTCTCAGTATCTCGGGATGTAATGGGAATATTGCGATGCAATCAACGCCATTGTGTATGTGCTTTGTCATGCTATGGATTGCTGAAGAAAAAATTTAGGAGGTCTATTTAAAGAAACATAAGTTTGTGTTAAAAAACACATATGCTTTCGTTTTAGAATGTTTCCAAATATGTACATTCATTGGCCCCAGCCCTACGTTGATACCGGTGAAAGTCGTTTTCCAATAGGTGTTATTGTTCCAGAGATATTTTGGGTGGACAAGATAGCTGGGACACCCTGTATATATATATTGGATAATAAAAAATCTACTCACGAAGCGGCGGCAGAACACACACATAAAAGACTGTTGTGGGTGGCAAACTTTCGAAGCCTATGGATCCTTCTTCTGTCAGAAGGGTTGAAGGGGAAAGAAGAAGCGTGAAGGAAAATACTGGAGAGGTCTAGGGAAAGGGGTACATTTTGGGAAAAATCAGCCAGAACCGCGGGTCAGGGGAGACATACCGTATGGGATGAGAAGGAAAGACTAAAAAATGTTTCAAATGGCTCTGAGCACTATGGGACTTAAAATCTGTGGTCATCAGTCCCCTAGAACTTAGAACTACTTAAACCTAACTAACCTAAGGACATCACACACATCCATGCCCGAGGCAGGATTCGAACCTGCGACCGCAGCAGTCGCGCGGTTCCGGACTGAGCGCCTAGAACCGCTCGGCCACCGTGGCCGGCAAGGAAAGACTGATAGGTGACTATCCCAAAATCTGCCTCTTTTCCTAGACCTCTCCAGCCCTTTTCCTTCACCCTCCTTCCTTCCCCTTGAACCCTTCTGCCTGAAGAAAGAGCCACTACCCCCGAAAGCTTGCCAGTCCCAACAGTCTATTATGTGCGTTTTCTGCCGCCTCTTGGTGAATAGACTTTTTATCTATCCAATTAATATTGTAATTAAAAGTATGAGAATAGTCCGACTAGTCCGACTCACACATAAGGATGGAGGACACAAAAACTACAAAGGAGGCCTTCCAATAGAAACCGACAGGAAGAAGATTAACAGAAAGATCATTAAGTGATGACTGGATGACGTGAAAGAAAATATTAGAGCCCTAGGAATCAGAGGATGGAGAAGTAAAGTGAATGAAAGGGCAGAATGGAAGGAAACTGGTATGAAGGAAAAGACCTACGGTGGACTGTGAGACCACAAGAAGAAAAAGATTCACTAACAATATTTGTAACATGCAGTAGCACATTATAGTGGAGCAGCATCGAGTCTGTTTCGCTGATGTGTGGTGTCTAGCACCTGACATGGACTCGCGAAGTTTTCAGGACATCGCTTTAGTCTTGATGTTCATGTGTGTGGAGGTACAACATGCTGATGAACCATTTTATGAATATCTAAGATATAACAGTAACTTTCCCGGCAAAAAAATCACTTTTGCTTTTTTGGAGTTGGTGATAAAGCAGATTTTCACACTGAACTTTCATGGTCGGTCTCAGGGATCAAAATGATGTAGCCAAGTTTCATCATCAGTGATGCAGTGTCCTGGTCCAGCACAAATTTTCAACTTTCCCTATTGATTTAAATCAGTGCCCGCTCGCAGCCAATGTCTGTAATTCCTTTGTGTCTTACTTCATAGTGGCTAAAGTATCAAGATGATGCCGTCCTTTCGGACATGTGTATGAGGTACTATCTCGAACAAAATGACCTGCTCTGTGTCAGCCAGCCTGGATATCAAAAACATCGATCACGTGAAACCTAACTCGAACTTTTCTTATATCACGTATTGAAAGCTTCGGATTAAGGCAATGAGATAGCGCAGTATTTCTTGATTTCCGAAAAACATCTGCCGCACTACCACATCTCGTCATCGTAGAATACCTCGTGTTGGACGCCAACGTGTGTTCTTCTAAGTAGAGTTTCGGGTTTCACGATGCATGGTTGCCGCTCGGTTTTTACTTTTAATGGTGTAATGGCATAGAAGCTTTAAGTGTTTTATAACGGGGTGACAGCGTAGAAACTTTAAGCGTTTGATAACGGGATTACGTCGTCCCGAAACATGTTGTTCTAAAAACACCATACATTTGACAACTGGTTCCGCTACATTCTGAGTACTATACGTGAGACAGCTGCATGATGGCGTCACAAAGGGTAGGCACAGCTCCTGCGAGCAAGCACCTCGGAGGCGACCAAGATGGTCGGTTGTTCGCTTCCAACTGCCTTCATAATCTTTGGAAGGCGACTGGATAACGATCACACCACGACTAGGCGATTAGGTGTTGGGCGGGCACGCTTTATCACACAACATTAACGTCGCATTCTTGTACGCTCTATAAAGCAGAATCTCGGGGAAATCTGACGATGGAGTACAATTCTAATGCCGGAAGAGTATTTCGAAGCAAACCGTTTTTTGAACTAGGAGGCCTGGCAGCACACACACCTACGTATTGTCATGTTGAACCAATGACATCGATGGTTACCATAGCAGTGGGCATATGTCATCGACATTGGATCGTGGTTCAACAGAAACGTGTTGCCTACTCGGATAACTCACATTTCTTGTCACGTCACGTCGGCGGTTGTAACCGGATACATGGTCACCAGGTAGAATGGATGCTCGGACACGCATCGCACCACGGTTGCAGGCCGATAAGGGGCAGTTTTATGCTATGGGGGTCACCAATCTGCCTTTGAATAGGACCTGCGGTAGTAATTGATAACACCATGACAGCTGTGGGCTGTGTGAATATTGTGATTCACCTGCAGCTCTTCGTGTTTCCTGTCTTCCCCGAACGGATGGCATGTTGCAGGAGGATAACTGTCCATGTCAGACAGACATGATCGTGCCATGGCTGATTTAATGAGCGTGACAATGAGTTTGTGTTGATGTTTCAGCCACCAGGCTGACCTGATATGAATCCGGTGGAACACATCCGGGTCAATACCGGGAGCCAGCTCCGAGCCCAGAAAAACTATGGCTCTTAGTACACGGGAATTGCATAACATATGGGTATGCATTTGGTGCTATATACCTACGGAAAAACCAACTACTTGTCGAATTCATGCAGATTGGATAGTATATTGCGTTCCAACGATGGACTAGAACTATAAAGCAGGTGGTCATGTTGTTTCGGTTCCTCAGTACACATCGTATCTCACAATTCTTGTTTCTTATACGCTTCTAGAGGTTCCAGAGGGGACTTAGTAGTCATATTAAATTCTCTATTATGGACACTGCAAGAGTTTTCTCTGGAATCGAATTTGAGTGAAAAAGAAATGAAATGGAATGTTTGTGCTACTATTTACTATATTATTAACTCAGCATTTTACTAACCAATATTTACTATTAAAAACAGTCTTGATCACGATTTATTTATCAAGGTGACAGGTTTCATCTTCAGACCATTGAGTAAGAATCTCTTTCTGTTGGAGAATCACTACTGGTAGTAGTTACTCCCCAACAGAGAGAGGTTCCTACTCAGTGGCCTGAAGATGACCACAGTAGTGGTCGAAACCGGTTACCTTGATAAATTAATCGTGATCAAGACTGTTTTTAATAGTAAATATTTGTAAAACATTGATCACTGCCTTTCCCATAATGCATTCAAAAGTAATTTTACTAACTAATATTTTTAATTGTTGCTCACTTTCCCCACACAGTACATTTCAAACTTGCATTTCCTTATATCCAGGTATGTCACTGCCAACTGCCGACAAGAATGCAAGCAGAAGAAGCGCTACAGCCTCTAGGACGTGCAGTGCGACATGCAATAAAGCGAACAATACGTTCCGTAGGCTGCTAAGACTATTTTCACGAAAGCAGTTACGTCACCACTGAAAGTTTGACTAACGTAATGGGATGAGAGCGAAATATTTAGTTTTCAACATCCGATCGGTTGCGAAATGGAAAACAAAAAATGTTTTATTTGCAACATTTAGCTACACGTTCTAGTTACTTGCTTACATGGTCGCCGCTCCGGTTTATACATTTGTCGTAGTGTGGTACCAACTTTACACTGCCCTCCTCAAAAAAGGCAGCCCCCTGTGATTTCCACCAATTCGATACGCAGGCTTGCAACTCGTTGTCTATGCCAAAATGTTTTCCTCATTGCCAAAGGTCCATGTGAGCGAAGAGATGAGAACTAGAGTGAGCTAAGCCCGGGCTGTATGGTGGGTGCTCGAATACTTCCCAGCAAAGATGTTGCGGGATGATCCTTGTTACATCTACAGTGTGCGGCCGAAAACTGTCGTGAAGGTGGAAACACATGACAGTTACGTTATGTGGGCTGCATGAAATCGGGCGAAACGTCTCAGCAGGCACTCCACACGGGGAGAGAGACGCAATTTTCTAGGAATCGTTAGTGCAAACTACGCGCTCTGAACCGTAAAGCGCGACGTGACGCCAGAGAGGGGCATACTAGAGACAGATTGTAACCTCCTCACAAAATAAAATAAATAATATAAATAATATCCTCATTTAGTGTAACCGCAAAACAGAAAAATTCCTAAACTTCTCAACAGTAAAAATTATAATTATGTCGTTCACATTCAGTGTAACGTCCCAACAAAAAAATAAATTCAGTAACCTGGTAATAATACAATGTAACTAACCTCTCAATTAAATTGTGGCTCACTTATAACTTTTCAATAATTGACTGTGAATTTAACCTGGTAAATTTTGGACGTCGGCAGTGCTGCGTCATGGCCCTGAAAGATCATTCTAATTAAAAAAAGAAAAATTCTTACCTCAATGAAGTCGCCGGATAACGCATATATATCTGCTCTTACAATAAATTTTTCTGGCACAGCCCTGTGCAATGCTGGCCGATAGATTTGTCATTTATGAAAGGAAACAACTGATTTTTCTTTTGCAATGATCGGGATGATCATGGATTGGAGAAATTAGTAAATTCTTTAAATTGAAATGAATGGTTGTGAAAAGTTACTTTTTATGAGAAAGATTATTATTAGGAGATTTTTAAAACATTTACATGGGACTTGAGATAACAATACTACATATGCGCGAGGCTGCTTTTTACCTTATACACTCCTGGAAATTGAAATAAGAACACCGTGAATTCATTGTCCCAGGAAGGGGAAACTTTATTGACACATTCCTGGGGTCAGATACATCACATGATCACACTGACAGAACCACAGGCACATAGACACAGGCAACAGAGCATGCACAATGTCGGCACTAGTACAGTGTATATCCACCTTTCGCAGCAATGCAGGCTGCTATTCTCCCATGGAGACGATCGTAGAGATGCTGGATGTAGTCCTGTGGAACGGCTTGCCATGCCATTTCCACCTGGCGCCTCAGTTGGACCAGCGTTCGTGCTGGACGTGCAGACCGCGTGAGACGACGCTTCATCCAGTCCCAAACATGCTCAATGGGGGACAGATCCGGAGATCTTGCTGGCCAGGGTAGTTGACTTACACCTTCTAGAGCACGTTGGGTGGCACGGGATACATGCGGACGTGCATTGTCCTGTTGGAACAGCAAGTTCCCTTGCCGGTCTAGGAATGGTAGAACGATGGGTTCGATGACGGTTTGGATGTACCGTGCACTATTCAGTGTCCCCTCGACGATCACCAGTGGTGTACGGTCAGTGTAGGAGATCGCTCCCCACACCATGATGCCGGGTGTTGGCCCTGTGTGCCTCGGTCGTATGCAGTCCTGATTGTGGCGCTCACCTGCACGGCGCCAAACACGCATACGACCATCATTGGCACCAAGGCAGAAGCGACTCTCATCGCTGAAGACGACACGTCTCCATTCGTCCCTCCATTCACGCCTGTCGCGACACCACTGGAGGCGGGCTGCACGATGTTGGGGCGTGAGCGGAAGACGGCCTAACGGTGTGCGGGACCGTAGCCCAGCTTCATGGAGACGGTTGCGAAAGGTCCTCGCCGATACCCCAGGAGCAACAGTGTCCCTAATTTGCTGGGAAGTGGCGGTGCGGTCCCCTACGGCACTGCGTAGGATCCTACGGTCTTGGCGTGCATCCGTGCGTCGCTGCGGTCCGGTCCCAGGTCGACGGGCACGTGCACCTTCCGCCGACCACTGGCGACAACATCGATGTACTGTGGAGACCTCACGCCCCACGTGTTGAGCAATTCGGCGGTACGTCCACCCGGCCTCCCGCATGCCCACTATACGCCCTCGCTCAAAGTCCGTCAACTGCACATACGGTTCACGTCCACGCTGTCGCGGCATGCTACGTGTTAAAGACTGCGATGGAGCTCCGTATGCCACGGCAAACTGGCTGACACTGACGGCGGCGGTGCACAAATGCTGCGCAGCTAGCGCCTTTCGACGGCCAACACCGCGGTTCCTGGTGTGTCCGCTGTGCCGTGCGTGTGATCATTGCTTGTACAGCCCTCTCGCAGTGTCCGGAGCAAGTATGGTGGGTCTGACACACCGGTGTCAATGTGTTCTTTTTTCCATTTCCAGGAGTGTAGAATAATGCTCAGGCTCCGTCATCGCTGCACCACGACGGGCCCAGCCAACACGATACACCAGACCAGACTGCTCGCTAGCAACAACTTACTGCTACAGCTACACAGTTCCTACTGCAGTCAACACTGCTCTCTGGTCTGAGATTCTCTTATACCTTACATATCGCAGGCAGCACGTGAGCAATACATGGAAATTACATCTTCCCGGCCTCTTACATAACCCTCCACTGGGGGGGGCAAAAAATTGGCAGCGATGGTGAGTCAATTGGACTTGCAATGAGCAGCAAATTTTTCTAAAATCTATTTAGTTACTAAGTCTACAGTCACAGAGTATATACATCATTGATAAGTGCAGAACATATTAAGTAATGAAATAGAGTGCACACGCACTGAGTACAGAATATATCAATAAATGATAAAAAGTATACGTAATGAGTACAAAAGATATTAACAAATGACAAAGTGCAGACGAACTGTGTAAGTCTTTAGCATTTTTACATAACATATCATGAAGTGAAATAAAGCGCACATGCACTGAATACAAAATATATTAACAAATGACATAAAGTGCACACGCACTGTAAAAGATTTTTATTATTTTTAGGACAACTGATCTTATTAACAAATGAAATGAAGTGCACACGCACTGTAAAAATCTTTAGCATTTTACAAGAACTGATTACCCTAAAATTGAAATAAAGTGCACACGCACTGTAGAAGTCTTTAGCATATTTACAACATATCATGGAGTGAAATAAAGTGCACACGCACTCTAGAAGTTTTTAGCATATTTACGTAACATATCATGGAGTGAAATAAAGTGCACACGCACTGTAGAACTCTTTAGCATATTTAGGATGACGTATCATATTAACAAATGAAATAAAGTGCACACGCACTGTAGAAGTTTTTAGCATATTTACATAACATATCATGGAGTGAAATAAAGTGCACATGCACTGTAGAACTCTTTAGCATATTTAGGACGACTGATCATATTAACAAATGAAATAAAGTGCACACACACTGTAAAAATGTTTAGCATTTTTACAAGAACTAGGAAAGAAATGGGAAGGATTGCATCATGGTTGTAGCTCAGTAGGTTGCACGTAGTTGCACCGAAAGTCCATATCTTTCTATAGAAGCACAACACCAAGTGAGACAATCTGAAGTTCTCTTCCCTGAAGTATTTATCAGTGTAGCCAAGACACTGAAATGTTGTATTAATATTCAATGTTATCATTTTGGTAGTACATTAGGTACACCAAACAGTAGGACCATAATATCATCTCCATCGTTCAAGGTGGTGGACAGCATGATGTGTCAACACCACATTCTTGTAGAATCCATGCTCTTTCACCAACGTAGAATTAGTGCAAAAACCAAATATAGTGCTCCATGATCATGAGGATGGACAGGACAAACGGATATTGCAGTAATTTCTTGTAATTAGGTCAGAAGGTGAAGGACATTAAGTCTTATGCTAGTCATAATTGAGAATTATACTAGTCTATCAACCGATTTCAGTAATTATTGGCATTCATTGGCTATTTACTAAACATTTCTGTACTATGTATGGAGTATTACAGAACATTATTCATAAATCATCTGATTACAGTAAATATTGGCACTCATTGACAGTTACAAACCATTTTTATGCATTATTCAGAAGTCATCATTCAAAGCAAGAGTTAATTAATGGCATAGCATTTATACATAAGTCATCATATTACAGTAAACAGTGGCATTCATTGGCCAGTTACTAAACATGTAGCAAGTATTGAATATTACAAAACACTTTTCATAACTCATCTGATTGCGGTAATTATTGGCACTCATTGGCCAGTTACAAAGTATTCATATAGTTTTACAAAACATTATTCAGTATTATTCAGAAGTCATCATTCAAAACAGGAGCTAATGAGTGTAGCATCAAGCTACTGGTATTCATATATGATATCATGTAAGTGACATAAGACAAATTTAAAATATAAGACATTGAAACTATTATTCAAAGTCTGTATTACAATAATACATAGACATAATGGAATCAATGCATCAGAGAAATTTGCGTTACATTTAGGACTAGAAATAAATCTTAAACTGCTAGCATTATTTGGTTGTATACCTCTAAAAGCTGGGACTGGTAATAGATTTTTTTGTGCTAGCAATGCATTGCGTTGAGATCGATAATTAATTGCTGGGGCATGAAAATATTTGTTTTTGACTTATTGCTGGAAATAAGGATTAATAACGTCATTCGTCATGAGTCAGCTGTAGCAAGGTTATGAAACAAGTACAGTATATGTGATCACATTCATGAAAGATACACACAAATGGGTAAAAGAAAAAAATGCAAGTACTAGAACAGGTTTAATGACTAACTGCTTATAGCACATTAATGTCATGAATAGATTCTCCTGGAAAAAATACAAAATGGATTATTGAGTTGAAAGAAGAAATGTATATTATGCTGAAAAGTAGAGAACTTCGAATTAACAGGTAATGAAACGTGTACTCAATATGTATGTACTCTAGCTGTCTTCTCCAAAACATTCAGTCATTATACCATGTGACATAAGACATACCGTCAAAACGAACTGCAACAAATACTTAAATAACTACATAGCATCTCTTAACTAATAGTAAATATATAAACTTCATCATTATTCTCATCTGCAAGGAAAAACTTCATTAGTCATATTATAATAACTTCATCATTATCATCATCTGCAAAGAAAAACTTCATTATTCATATTTCCATATTCTTCATATAACTATTCATCACCATTTATTATCATCCCCAAAAAATAGACACTTCATTATTCAGATTCACATTACCATTTACTTCATACAACTATTCATAGTATAGAGTTTCTTATTTCTAGCATATTTCATCACTAAAACTAAGATGTGTAGTTCTGTCTGACAGCTTGCTCAATCACCTCGTATTCTGAAAGAAAAATAATTAGTCAAGACTGCTATTATACGATGTGTATAGTATATTCTTGTTAATGCTTGTAAATTCTGATCCATTTGCTCTTCATGACAAGATATTGCATTTTCTTTCTTTCATTCCGAAGGTGAAATTCCCATTTCATAGTAATCCAATGTGGTTTGTTTAATTTATTTCTTTTACACGATATTGCTTTCTGAAAATGATGAATAAGGATTAATATCTTGCATTTAAATCATATACTCATTAAATAAAAACTTGTTTCTAGTGATATAATTAAGCATAAAGCATAACATGACAGAAAACGTATTATGTCAAAACATAGAGAGTGTTCAGGTGCAAAAATGTACACACAATCTCATAATGCGGTAGCAAAAAAATGTAAAATAGTCAAGATATTGAGATATCATAAGGAAAAATGTCAAAGTCAACTGGTGTTTGTTATATCTTAAAGATTTCGTAGTGCATACAAACAAAACAGGAAAACAATCATATATACACAAAAAATGGAAAATGTGCACAGTCTGATATATTACGACAAGAAAAGCGACCTGCTAACCTTACCTTGCCGGGCACTTGCCAGGAAAAAATATGATAATCATCAGTAAGTGTTCATATAAATATAATTGCATAAGTGGTCGTATAAAATTCAGGAAATGGCATTACAGTGTGATAAATCATAAAGTATGTTCATTCTATAAAGGGTTTAATATTGGAGACATGGTGATTGTCCTTGCTTTTTCTGGTTCTCAAAGTTTCGACGTGTACTACATTGGGGTGAGGAATGCTGCGAATTCTATATGGACCTGCGTATAGAAGCTCAAATTTACTGCATCTGCTCTTTCCTCTGTTGGATAAATAGTGTGTACGTACTAATATCGTCTGTCCTATGTGAAAGTCACGGCGTGTACAAACCTGTTTTTGCTGTCTTCTCCGGCGCTCTGTGGCACGTTTGATGTTGTTGAGCGCAATGTCAGTTATTTCATGGTGGCGTAGTCGACGAGATGTAGAAAAAGATATTAATTCTTCAATTTTGTTAGGTGGTTCAACATTTTTCAATATAACAGTCGGAGATAGCATAGTAGATTCATTTGGTATGGAGTTAATTACATCCTGGAATGAGAGTATGTGTGTGTCCCAATCAATATATTTTTATGGCAGTATATTCTACATAGTTTACCAATTTCTTTCATTAGACGTTCACAAGGGTTCGAAGAAGCGTGATATTTGGATATATAGACCGGAGAAATGTTTCTAGCTCGAAACATACGTGTCCATATACCAGATCGAAACTGTGATCCATTGTCGAAAATTACTTTCAATACATGCCCTACATGAAATAAAAAATGTTTTACAAATGCATTCGAAACAGATTTAGCAGTAGCTTTGCGTAACGGAGTGAAGGTAACAAATTTCGAAGTGAGTTCAACAGCGACAAAAATGTAGCAAAAACCTCTATTAGTTCTGGGAATCGGACCAAAAATGTCTACAGCGGCCATGTGTCTCAGTTTAACGGGTACAATGGGATGTAACGGAGGAATATGTGAAGTCGTGTCTGACTTAGCTTTCTGGCAGATTTTACATGACGTTAAAATTCGTCGAATACGTTTTTCCATGTTGGCAAAATAACAGTTCTGTCTCAATATAAGAAAACATTTTCTGGCTCCATAATGTGCGTAACTTAAATGAGTATACCAAATTAATTTGTTAACAAGTTCTTCAGGAATACATAATAACCAATTGTTGCTGTCAGGGTGAGAGCGGCGAAACAGAATGTTATTGCGTACAGTGTAATGGTTTTTGATGGTAACATTATTCCTGTCTTGCCAAAGGTGTTTAATTTCTTTCCAGACGTTGTCTTTGCTCTGGTCTTGTGCCATGTCTCGTAATGAGGCCGAAATAAAATTTTCGAATGCAACTTGTTGAAAATACATGACGCTAGAATTTGCTTGGCAGAAGTTGGTTGCGATGTCTTGCTGATTGTTGCTGAGAGAACGGGATAGTCCGTCTGCTACAATATTTTGCGTACCGGGAATATGAACAATTGTAAAATTAAATTCCTGTAAATAAAGTTTCCATCTGCTTAATCTGTTATGTGTAAATTTTGCTGAAAGTAAAAACTGGATAGCTCTATGATCTGTGTAAACGGTCGTATGTCTTCCATAAAGAAAATGCCTAAATCTCGTAAATGCCCATACAACACATAATGTTTCTAGTTCTGTAACAGAATAATTGCGTTCAGCAGGTGACAGAATGCTCTTGCAAAGGCGATGTTTTTAATTAATGTAGTACCGTCTTCTTCAATTTCCTGAAAAATATGTACGCCTAAAGCTGTGTTAGAACTGTCGGTGGCAATGGAAAAATTTCTAGTAAGATCTGGGTGTGATAAAGGAGGTGCGTTCAACAATGCTTGTTTTAGATTGACAAATTCAGACTGTGCTTGGCTATCCCAGGACCAAATAGCGTTTTTACCCGTCAATTGGCATAATCAAGGGGTGTCTAAAGCAGAGTAATGAATAAATTTACGGAAAAAGTTAATTAATCCCAGAAAGCTGCGTAATTGTTTCTTCGTCGTAGGAACAGTAATGTCACGTAAAGCCTGAAGTTTTTCCGGGTCAGGCGCAATGCCTTCTGCTGAAATTACATGTCTAAGAAATTTTATGGAAGTTTTACCGAAGTGCGATTTGCTAAGATTAACTGTGAGTCCTTGTGCACGCAAAGTTTGTAACAGTTGTTCAAGAATTAGATTGTGTTCAGACCTTTTAGCTTCTGCGATAACGATGTTGTATACATACGTTGTGATTCTGTCTTTCATGCAAAAGTGTGTATCGGATGTTGTCAAAACTAATAACATTTTCCTGATCAAGATTCTGTGTGTCAAAAGTATGGCTTACGCTGCTGGAAGATTCAATCTGTATTGTATCTAGTCAAATTCTTTCTGACGTGCTGCTATTTGCTGGAGGATGCTGTGGCATTTCGACTATTTGTACTGTTCTGTTATTTCGTCCTGACGCATTAGGTTCGGGATGATACGTACTGTCTGGTTCATTCATGATAATCTGTTGTTGCAAATGATTCTGCTGCTGGTAAGACCGACTGTTACGCTGGAAACTATGCTCATTACCTTTACGTCTGTCATAATAAGCATTGCTATACGGCGCGTTGCGATAGGAATTGAAATGATGTGTCTTCTGTAAGTAAGTGATTTCCTTGTTGCTGTGCATTACTATTTGGCGGAGCCGACGCTATACGTGTAGGCGGCGAAACATTAAAGCTTGGTTGACGTTGCAAACCACATTGTTGGTTAGGTATGCTATCCGGCTAATTTTGTTGCTGTTGTGGGGAAAAGCCTCTATTGTTACCAAAATGCGTTTGCTGTTGCTGATAATTTTGACGGTACTGATAATTAAAATTTTGTCTGCTATTAAAATTGCACTGATAGTTCTTGTCATTTCGTGAGTGTCTAATGAAAAGTGTCACTTTCGATAAAACTTGTCATATCAGGTTTTCTTTACTCATTCTTAATTCTAGATAGATCGACAGTTGAAGAGCTGTTTTGATAGATATAAAGGAAAGTAAAAGAGAAGGCAGCAGTACAGAAAACTAAAGAGGAAACAGCACTACTGCGGCTTGGGGCCCTGTGCACGCTACGGCATATATTCATCGAAGTGTAATGAATCCCCTGAGGTCTCTTACGCGCTGCAAATTTTAGTTTCTGCTTACAGGCAATGGCGGTGAAAATTCAAAAGCAAATTGTTGTATCCAGTCCAATGCTAGTGTCTGCATTACAGGCCAAGCTGGTGAAAGTACAAAAATAAATTGTCGTATCCAGTCAAAAGGGTGAATCTGTGTTCTGTCATTCTTAAATACCTTAAATTTTATCAGCGATAGAAAGTGTTTGTAATCAAAATTATCGTCTCTGAATGTCTGAACAGGTTCAGGATTGTATGAGACTCTGTTTGTCTGTGACTGTTCGGAATCTAACTCACGTATTCTCTGTAAATTACCTAAATTATACTGGCTGTGTGAGTCTGACAAATGTTCGGAAAGTGGCGTATGCTGTGACGTTTTAAAGGCTGAAATATTTTTCATTTCTGTCACTTTAAAACGTTTGTCAATTTGGCTGTTCCGTTGTTCAATTCTCTTATCGATTTTCGCATCCAGAGTGTGTGAAAGTTCTGCTGACATTAATTTAAACTCATCGCGTAACTGTGTTGCGTTTTCAGAACATTGTTTAGCGACTGCACTACTTTCATCTCTAAGTGATTCTGTTGTGGGTGCATGTGTGTTACTTAATTCTTGTGCAACAGAACTAATTTCTTCACTACTATTACTAGCACAAGCCTTAATTTCCTCACATAATTGTTCTTTCGTATCATGGGGCTGCACGGCAACGGCTGTAATCTGTTCACTAATTTGTTTGTTCCGTTCATTAAGATTGTCGTGTCTTTTATTCGTCTGTTTGAAACTTTCATTAAGTTGTTTGAAATTGTCGTGTTTTTCATTAAGTTGTTTGAAATTGTTGTTTAGTTTTTCATTCCACTGTTTGAGATTTTCATTACGTTCTTTGTACGATTCATTAAGTTGTTTATAATTGTTGTCTAGTGTTTCACTGAGTTGTTTGAAATAGTTGTCTAGTATTTCACTCTGCTGTTTGAAATTTTCATTAAGTAGTTGTATCAATAATGCCGTAACTCGATCCATGCCAAAATTAGCTGCTGTATTCTCTGTGCTGTGTGATGGTGTATGTGCATTTGTCACGTTTTGTGTACCCGTAACCATTTGGTCATTGTCTGATTCTTGAAAAGGTTTGCCAATCGGATGTGCACTGTTGGCCACTACATCGGAATCAAATAAATCTGACGTATGCTGACTACATTGTTCATCTTCGTGGGAAAAATTTATCTGCTCACAATGCAAATTTTGCAAACCGGGTATGTCAAACTGGGCAGCGTTCATTGTATCAGATAGTGCGGCGTCATCAATTGTTACATTTACTGTGGACATAATTGAATTTGTTTGCTCATCATTAGAATTAAAATCATTACTAGTGGTCGGTACGCAATGATTATCAGTAATTAGAGGATTATCGCTATTACACTGAGTGTCGCAAGTATTATCGGTCAAATTATTCGAGTCGGCTATTTCACTCATGGCACATCGCGATGCACTGTTAACTGTTTTTCGTGGCATTTTCACAAATCAAAATTAAGCACAAAATCAATCAAAGTCAAAGCAAAATGGAACAAATACAATTACAACAAAGAGCAATAAATTGCCGATGACCTGTGAAAGAAACAGTGACAAGTTAGTAAATGCGTTGCGCCAGATGCAAACTACATTTAAAATTAAGTAAATAAGAGCAGATATATAACTAACTACTTCTCAGAAATTCACAAAAATACGATCCTGGCAGGTTGTCGACAAGTGTAACCTCCCGACAAAATAAAGTAAATAATGTAAATAATATCCTCATTTAGTGTAACCTCAAGACAGAAAAATTCCTAAACTTCTCAACAGTAAAAATTATAATTATGTCGTTCACATTCAGTGTAACGTCCCAACAAAAAAATAAATTCAGTAACCTGGTAATAATACAATGTAATTAACCTCTCAATTAAATTGTCGCTCACTTATAACTTTTCAATAATTGACTGTGAATTTAACCTGGTAAATTTTGGACGTCAGCAGTGCTGCGTCATGGCCCTGAAAGATCATTCTGAATAAAAAAAGAAAAATTCTTACCTCAATGAAGTCGCCGGATAACGCATATATATCTGCTCTTACAATAAATTTTTCTGGCACAGCCCTGTGCAATGCTGGCCGATAGATTTGTCATTTATGAAAGGAAACAACTGATTTTTCTTTTGCAATAATCGGGATGATCATGGATTGGAGAAATTAGTAAATTCTTTAAATTGAAATGAATGGTTGTGAAAAGTTACTTTTTATGAGAAAGATTATTATTAGGAGATTTTTAAAACATTTACATGGGACTTAACAGTACTACATATGCGCGAGGCTGCTTTTTACCTTATACAATAATGCTCAGGCTCCGTCATCGCTGCACCACGACCGGCCCAGCCAACACGATACACCAGACCAGACTGCTCGCTAGCAACAACTTACTGCTGCAGCTACACAGTTCCCACTGCAGTAAACACTGCTCTCTGGTCTGAGATTCTCTTATACCTTACATATCGCAGGCAGCGCGTGAGCAATACATCGAAATTACATCCGCTCCGACCTCTTACAAGATGCTAAATGCTTCACCGAATTTTCAGAGTGATTTTAATTTCGCGACCACTCGGAGGTTGAAACAAACCGTGGACCCCGCATGTTAAACTGTCGCACCTTACCAGAATGCTCATATTTCAGGGCGGGTTTAACAGCCGCCCGAAGGTTTGGCTACATTTTTAGTCAAAAGTCAGTCACTCTACAAACTCCACAATCACACAATGTACAACTGGCCTGTTTTCCGACCTGTCCCATCGTTTTCCTTTTTTAAAAATTCTCGTTGCACGTAAGGAAAGTATGTAAATAATCAACAAGCAGGAAAACTTCTGAACGGCCATTGTGCCCGAAGGGATATCGCATAATGACCACGTAAATAAAAAATGCTAAATAAAGTGCGGAACCTAATTTTAACATTGAAAAAGGATAATGAGAGAAACTGGTAGAAATTACATGTTAATAGCAAAAATTAATTACGTAATATTATTATTTTGCAAGAAAAAATCATGACTACTACGAAGAAGGAACGTGATTCAAAAATTTATTGCAGTTTTCACATAAATAGTCATTTTCTTCCTCACTGTACCCCGCACTACTCGAAGGCCACTCTGTGTATTACACGCACGTGACCCAATCACAGGGTTGGAAACATTTATAGAAACACTCACCCAAACCATTTCTGGCAATTCTGGTCTTCCTATTAAGACTACATACGATCGCTCTCGGAAAGATGACAGCACCTGAACTGTCATGTTGAAAAATCATTTCTGCTGCAACAGGTGATGGTTGTAAATTTCCTCTTCTTGATTTCTGTTAAAAATGATTTTAACTCTCCAAATATCTTTTTGGTGTCAACAGCTCGTTATTTTCCTTCCTCTCCTCTTCATAGTGTTCCTCACAACTCGACAGATCGTTGCAGCAGTCATGAAACCCATGCACTCAGTCACTGCGTGTACTGTTCTCTCCATGTCACATGGTTCCCATGGTTGACTTTGCACTTATATGCGAACACCATCGCTGTATGGGAAAAATTAATTATTTTTATTATTTAGTGATAATTGTTGCTAGTACCACTGGGTAATTATTATATTTGTGATAAATTAATTTCTGGTTAATTAATTAATTAAAAGAGGATATAAGATGAAACGAGGATAATGGAATGTAGTCGAGTTAACTCGAGTGATGCTGTGGGAATTAGATTAGGGAATGAGACACTTAAAGTAGTAAAGGAATTTTGCTATTTCGGGAGCAAAATAACTGAAGATGGTCGAAGTAGAGAGGATATAAAATGTAGACTGGCAATGGCAAGGAAACCGTTTCTGAAGAAGAGAAATTTGTTAACATCGAGTATAGATTTAAGTGTCAGGAAGTCGTTTCTGAAAGTATTTGTGTGGAGTGTAGCCATGTATGGAAGTGAAACATGGACGATAAATAGTTTGGACAAGAAGAGAATAGAAGCTTTTGAAATGTGGTGGCACAGAAAAATGCTGAAGATTAGATGGGTAGGTCACATAACTAATAAGGAGTTACTGAATAGAACTGAGGAGAAGAGGAGTTTGTGGCACAACTTGACAAGAAGAAGGGTAGGACATGTTCTGAGGCATCAAGGGATCACCAATTTAGTGTTGGAGGGCAGCGTGGAGGGTAAAAATCGTAGAGGGAGACCAAGAGATGAATACACTAAGCAGATTCAGAAGGATGTAGGTTGCAGTAGTTACTCAGAAATGAAGAAGCTTGCACAGGATAGAGTAGCATGGAGAGCTGCATCAGACCAGTCCCAGGACTGAGGACCACAACTACAACAGTAATATCAGTTTTATTTATTATCATCCATTGTATGTTGTAGTTACATTCAGCATTCGATCCCAGAAATAATAGTGACAGTGAAAGGAAAAGTTTTAGTTCATGTTGGTGTAATGGCCATTGGCTGGCCTTTGTGGCCGCTATTCGTCATTCTAAAAAAGTTGGCGAATGTCTGCGATGAAGCAACAGTCGACGTGTCGTTAAGTAACCACTATTTCCAAATTATTCTGTTAGAAAAACCTAACTTACATTAAAGTATTTGGTAATTACATGAAGAGAGAAGACACGTTAATTTTCTCCTATACGCCAAAAAACATTAAAAATTTTAGTGGGTTGCAGGAGAAAAATAAACTGCAGATGCAAACCAGTGACTGAAACCGTCAACCACCGAGGCAAAAGAGCGTCTCATTCATAGGAGACAAGGCATGTCTATACAACAGCTAACTCCATGTTCCCTCTCTGGTGACCGTGGCAGTTAGTCATGATCACTGAATAACAAACAACGTTGCGAGACGTTCCGCCTGCGATCTGTCAGCGTACAGTCACGTTTACTGCAGAAGGGCAGGTGCGACGGCTGTAACTCGTACACTCCGTAGCGTTGCTGGATGACGATTCCGGGCACGGATTCCTATCTTCGATTTGTTCCTCAAGACACCCTGTACAATCCGTCAGACTTCATCGCAACATTACTGGGGCACCCTGTATATATACTGACCATTTACAGTATGAAGCAGTTGGTGAAATGAATTCCATTTATCTGTCCTTCTCAGGATCCTGTAATAGGAAGTTACACTGAGAAAAAAGCTAAAGGTAATAAACTGATTAATTCATTGGTAACAACACGAAAGCAGTTAGTAGTGGTGTTGATTAATTTACTCTAGGTCTTAGTACATATACAAAGATTCGCGAACAAATACCTGAGCCAATGGAAAACAATTTCATAAATTCAGTAAGATTAATTAAGTTACTGGAATAGATGTAACTCAGTTACTTTAGCCGATAGTAAGGTAGAGCTAAACTACTGTTCGAAAATCTAAAAGAACATGTTTCGGATAGGATATGTAAATTATTTCTAAGTAAAAAATATTAATATAAGTTGTGTACCCAGGACAGTTTTGTAGATGAAACTGTAACCCACTTTAGGTAACCACCGGAATAACTTTTACTAGTCAAGTATCTACAGTATCAAACGTAACGACTGTGATGAACAGTGTGTAGGGCAAAAATGTCGAAATTTACAAATGACAGAGCAGAGCAACCAGTCGTCCTTTTTTGTAGGTTTTATTTGGGAAATCTAGTTTTCGTTAAGTGCCTAGCCATTATCATTGCATTTTTTCATATTATCAGTGCTTGTCAGTTATCTGTCGTTCGTTCGTCTGCCGACATCTCTTAATACTTTGTCATTAGATGTATTAGAAGATACAAAACTTTATAGCTACCAGAAGAGTTGGCCTCAAAATTTCCTGAGTCAGTACACTGACTTAACGGAAGGACGTGGCTATGACATTTGCTGAATTGTAGTTTTTACGTACTACTTTCCTGTTTTTACGTTTTGTAATTTTTTTCTGAATGTAAGTAACATGACATGCTTAAAGCAACATCGTTTTAACTACATTTTCAGCTGTGCACACATGATAGTGTGGTTCTCTAACGCGATACTGTCGGCCAGGGTGGCCGAGAGGTTCCAGGCGCTACAGGTTCGAATCCTGCCTCGGACACGGATGTGTGTGATGCCCTTAGGTTAGTTAGGTTGAAGTAGTTCTAAGTTCTAGGGGACTGATGACCTCAGAAGTTAAGTCCCATAGTCCTCAGAGCCATTTGAACCATTTAACGCGATACTATTTTACCAAATCATTAGTAAATAGGTAATAGGAAATAATTTAACACTGGAATTGCTATCAAACCGCTATATTTGTACGATTCGTTGTGGCCATTATTATTTTATCACAGTATGTTTTTAGATTTTAGGTACTAACAATAAAACGGTTGTCCATTAAAGCAACTAAAGGGGTTGTGTTTAGTTACTGATGTGGCACCGTGTTCCCTCGTGCCAAGTACTGGACATTGCAAATCGCTACAGTGCACCACCAGCGAGGCATGCTACTACCATGACGACTGCATGGTATACGCGTGTCCTAAATAAGATACTCGCTGATTTGCAGAATGAGGCCTTTCGTGCCAGTTACCACGAAAACATAAGCACAACATAATTGTTAGTTTAACAGCATGACGGAGGGCAATATTTTGTTAAAGCCATTATTACGTTATTGTAATGTTGTACCTCCACATTTACATCTAAATCTACTTGGTTACTCTGCAAATCACACTTAAGAGCTTGGCTCGGGATTCATCGAAAAGCGTTCACAACAATTCTCTGTTGATCCACTATCGAGCAGCGCACGGAAAAAACGAACACATGTAATCTTTCCGTGCGAGCACTGATTTCCTTTATTTTATTATGATGATCGTTTCTCGTATATAATTCGGCGTCAAGAAAATATTTTCGCGTTTGGAGGAGAAAGATGGTGATTGAAATTTCGTGAGAACACCCCGCCGTAACTTTGTTTTAATGACGTCCACCCCTAATCCTGTATCATGTCCGTACACTCTCTCCCCTATTTCTCGTTAATACAAAACGTGATGCACTTATTTGAAATTTCTCGATGACTTCGTTAATCCTATCTGGTAAGGCTCCCACACCGTGCAGCAGTACCTCAAAATAAAACAGACAAGCGTAGATTACATAGTCCAGCAAATCTATTGCATCTTGTAAGTGTTTTGCCAATAAATCGTAATCTTCAGTTTGCTTTACGCACAACGTTATCTATGCGGCCGTTGCAAATTAATTTACTCGTAATTTTAATCCCTAAGTATTTAGTTCAATTTACAGCCTTTAGATTTGTGTGATTTATCGTACCGAAATTTAGAGGGTTCGGTTTGCTATTCGTGGGTGGTTTCACACTCTCCATTATTTAGAGTCGATTGTCAATTTTCGCTCAATTCTGATATCTTGTCTAAATCATTTTGCAATTTGTTTCGATCATCCGATGACTTTATAAGACTGTAAATGACAGTATCATCGGTAAATAATCTAAGAGCTCTATTCAGATTGTTTCCTAAATCATTTATGTAGATCAGGAACAGAAGATGCCCTATAATACTTCCTTTGAGAACGCCAGATGTTGCGTCTGTTTTCCTCGACAACTTTCCGTCAGCTACTACGAGCTGTGTCCTTTCTGACAGGATATCACGAAGCCAGTAGCAAAACTGGAACGATAGTCCGTAAGTATGCAATCTGATTAGAATACGGCGCCAAAAGCCTTCTAGAAATCTAAAAATATGGAATCAATTTGACATTCCCTATCTACAGCACTCATTACTTCCAGAGAATAAAGAGCTAGTTGAATTTCTCTAGAACATTAGTTTCTGAATCCATGTTGTCTGTCAATATATCGTTTTCTTCGAGATATCTCATAATGTTCAAACACAGTATATTTTCCAAAATCGTGCTGCAAGTCGATATTTGTGATATGGATCTGTCATTCAGCGGATTATTTCTATTTCTTTTCTTGTGTATTGGTGTGACCTGTGCAACTTTTCAGTCTTAGGTACGGATATTTCAACGACCGATCGGTTGTATATGATTGCCAAATATGAAGCTCCTGCATCAGTATACACTGAGAGAAACCTGAGTGATACACAGCCTTTTATCTGCTTCTAAGTTAATAAATTGTAGACAGTTATTTTTGGTTCGAATCCTGGAATAATTATTTCCTCTTCTTTGGTGACGGAATTTAGGAAAACCGTATGTAGTAACTCTCCATTACTGACACTGTCATCAGTAGCACCACAATTGTTATCGCGCAGTGAAGGTATTGACTGCGTCTTTCCGCTGGTGTACTTTATATACGACCAGAGTCTCTTTAGATTTTCCGTTAGATTCTGAGACAGAGTTTTGTTGTAGAAAGTATTAGAAGCATCTCACACTGAGGTTCGCCCCGCATTTCGAGCTTCTGTACAACTTCGCCAATCTTGCGGGATTTGCGTTCTTTTAAATTCGTCTATTTTCGTTGCTTTTGCAAGAGTGTTCTGATCTGTTTGTGTACCACGGGGGATCAGTAACACCTCTTCTTTACTTGATATATGTGTCTCAATAGCCGTCGTTAACATTTTTTTTTTTTAATTTAAAGCACATCTGGTCTACGCTTACATATTGAGATAGGAAGGACTGGACACTGTCTCAAAGGAAGGCCTCAAGCGAATTTGTATCCATTTTTATAAATTGATGTAGTTTGCGTTTATTTTCAGTGCGGTTCGATGTTACGGATACAGTCTCGCTACAACAACCTTGTGGCCACTAATCCCTGTATCCGTCATGATGCGATGCTCTCTGCTAAGAGGTCAAGTATGTTTCCGCAACCATTTACACTTCGAACTAATTGTTCAAAATAATTTTCTGAAAACGATATAAAAACGATTTCCGATGACGTTTTTTGCCTACCTCCGAGCTGAAACATGTATTTTCGTCAACGATATTCAAGTCACCAGCAACTATATCTTTATGAGTGGGGCAACTATTTGAAATGCGACTTAAGTTTTCTTTGAACTGCTCAGCAGCTGTATCATCTGAGTCGGAGGGATCGGTAGAAGGAACCAATTATTAATTTATTCCGCTTGTCAAGTAGGGTGTATACCCATAGTAACTCCCAGAAACTATCTGCTTTGATTTCACTGCAAGGTAAGATACTTCTGACAGCAATAAACAGCCCACCACCAACTGTTTAATTTATCCTATGTGAACACGGTTAGGTTCCTTGTAAAAATTTCGGCTGAACTTACTTCCGGCTTTAACCAGCTTTCCGCACCTATAATGACTTGAGCTTTAGTGCTTCCTATTAGCGCTTGGAGCTCTGATTCTTTTCCAACACAGGTACAACCATTTACAACTACAATACCGATTGGTTCAAATGGTTCAAATGGCTCTGAGCACTATGCGACATAACTTCTGAGGTCATAAGTCGTCTAGAACTTAGAACTAATTAAACCTAACCAACCTAAGAACATCACACACATCCATGCCCGAAGCAGGATTCGAACCTGCGACCGTAGCGGTCGCTCGGTTCCAGACTGTAGAGCCTAGAACCGCACGGCCACTCCGGCCGACAATTCCGATTTTTTCCAGGTCTGCATTCCCGTGTTTGTCCTGCACCCTTTTATACTGATGTCCTTTCTGTGGTTTACCGATGTCCTGTAACCTAAAATATCATCCATACCCCACCACATAACTCCGTTTTACTACATAAACAGCAAAAATGTTGTAAGAGATAAACTTTCTTACTTTCATTATTTGGCGGGGGTTGTCAGCGAGAAAAAGTATCGTATAAGTCTGAAATTACGTGTAATGTTTGTTGCATGTCACTAAGTGCCCTCATTCTCAAATACATGAAGAATAATGCATGGATATTTGTACGTAGTGGGTTACACTGTTTTTTCGCCCACACCCCTGTGATTGGTTGGTGGCTCTTATCATTACTGCTATTCTTTCCAGAGAGTAGGTAACGTGTACCAAGTTTGGTTTAAGTCAGTCCCGTCGCTTAGGAGAAGGTGTGAAACATACATATATGCGTACATCCATCTTTACGTTTACATTCCACTCAGTGTGCTATACATTTCAAAGGCGGTCATCACCAAAACTGGTTACCGGAATATAAATTAATTATTTATTGCCATCTGGTCAGTTTTATGTCAAAACTGTAATTTTTGATCGCTGTGGCTCCTAAGTGATGTCAAATTTATTAAAAGAATGTAGTTCACTGTTTATGAACTTAATTAACTTTGGATTTTGAAATTCCGAATTGTGATGCTGTTAGACATTTCCTGACGTCACCTCTACCGACGGAAAAAAAAAAACTTCGAATGAAGAACCTGTTATTACGAAGCGGCAATATTTAACACTTTAACAAGAGAAGTAGAAAATTATCTTGTCAATGTCGCGAATGAATGACAAACAGACTGTTATAGAGGCACGTGCGATGAAAGACGACGGCCGTGTGATCATTGATTTTGCGGGCAAGGCGTTCCGTAACCTGTTATTAGGGGAGTCACACCGCCCATGCCTTCAGCATCCTTAATGTAAACAGCTTTCTTTCACTGCAGCCTCAATCTGCAAAACGCAGGCGACCGCAATTTAATATCGAAGATACTTATCGTGTCCGATGCTAGGTACTTATAATTACTGACGTTAAATGTGAAACCCCAATAACGTAGCCGCTCACGTAAAAACGCGTAAATTTTTAAATGAAATTAGAGATAAAGACAACTTTCTCGAGTCTGGTATCAAATTGAATGAAAATGAAAGTAAGTTGTGAATGAAGTCTCATAAGAGCCATCTTAAAAGTGATGCATCAACCAACTTTCATAACGCATAACTGGCCTGAGAGTCACGATTTCTGTTAGGAGAAAACTCTGCTGTACAAGAAGTAGCATACTGATGCTGGAAAATGATAAGGCGTAGCAGAAGATGCTCAGAGCAGAGAAACTTGAGACTTAAAGTCTGCATCAAGCAACTTCAGCCACGGACTCTACAGAGCATCGGAAACTTGGGAACCGTTGCGTATCTTCACCCAGACAACACGCAGATCTCGGGAATCAGTCGAGATTCAATACTTCACAGATCTGGTTCAATGATTTTGGAAAACTGCTTCTAAGATAATGGCTACCACACATAAATTTACGACAAAAGTTGATATATTTTGCTGACGTCGGCTAACGAATCAAACATACAGAAAGTTCTGTTATTCAGTCAGACACTAAGAGAAAAAGAAATTGCGGTAATTGTTCTGAATGCTTCCTTCCATCTTTGCTGTACACTTACCAACTTAGTCCTTGCGTCATATTAAAGTCTTCAAACACTGCATGTATCTTAACTACGTTCTTTTGCATCGACGGCATGTTGGAAACCTTATGTACTGCACAGGATCTCTACATTAAAATTTCTGTCCTAACTACTGTCCTATTAGAGGTATTCAGTTCCGTTAGTGCTGAACTATTTCTAAAGAAAGAAACCAATATGTTACAGCGATACAAAATGTATGAATTTAAGATCTTTCGATCCAATGATTGCAGTTCACATTCATAATACTCTGTGGACTAAAGGAACATTGAATAAATTAATATCATTAATACCGTTTTTCTTCAATTGCAGGTTACACTTCAGTGCACACGTTTATCAGAGTCTTTATGTGCGCTGAATAAAAAGTTATATATATATATATATATATATATATATATATATATATATATATATATATGTGTGTGTGTGTGTGTGCAGTGTTCTGTGGCTATATATATATATATATATATATATATATATATATATATATATATATATATATATATATATATATATATATATATATATATATAGCCACAGAACACTGCATACCCCACAATAAAATATCTATAGCTACACAATTATCTCTTGTTTTGTTCATCAGCATCTAAAAATGGCAGCTACATCAGGTGAAACATATCTGGCAATAAAAAATTAGCTGCAAATGAGGCATTGAAATTAGATTTAATGTGTAATGCAGTGGGTTTTTCTAAGATATCCCCATCTTAAGTTTGTCTATGTGGAGCGTTAATAACGTGGTTATTCTTCTACTTCCTCCGCTATTTCTCTCTCTCCCTCTTTCTCTCACTCTTTGTGTCTCTCCTATTCCACCACTTTCGGCAAAGTACTACAATTTTACAACTGAAGAATCACAAAAATACCGAGTACACCTAATGGTTACGGCAGGAGAAAATGAAAGCACTGCGAAGCAATCCTCATACAGGAACACTTAACTGTCACTCAGAACTCATGGAAATGGGCTGGAGATGTTTTTCTAGTGGGCACATCTCACTTGGCAGCATTCCTGATTTGCTCAGCTGTACTGAGGTCAAGTGCGCTCAGATGGGAGGGAAGCACCCAAGTATCCGTGGAATGACTCTGGAACCATTTTGCCATTATTCGTTGCGACATCTATAGTCCTCCTCAGAGAACAGTTCGAATGCAGTGTCATACAGACGAACAAAGGGATGAACATGACTAAATCGTGGGTTCCTGTATCGTTTGCATATGAGAAACTATGACAGACGATCAGGGATACATCACGACATATAGTCCTATCGATACTCGTATTGTGTCATTGATTTTTACCAACATATACAGTGACATGCAGTCCAATAGCTGCTTTTCCATACCTCGAGGGTCCAGTGCCAACAATCCTGCTCCTACATTAGTTCACGTAACTGTTTGGTGGTGACCTGATTAGCATGAGTGGACCGTTGGGACTGTTGGCTTCCGTTATTACATGACGTGGTGGGGAGCATTAAGGGAACGGTTCAAACGACCTCGGAGATGGAGTATCCATAATAACAACCAAGATCTGATCTAACGGACATCAGACTGGGCTTAAGGCGAAATAGAGGGGACTGTCACCATCAAAGTAGTACGACTGCCACAGCGCAAAAAATTTTAGTCCCAGTACCAAGAATTACTTTTTCAACACAAACAGGGGAAGTCGGAAAGCTACATGAGAAACGAAATAAAGATCGACTTGTAGAGTAATTCGAACAAAATACTTGAAGAGCAAATGAAAACTTCAGTTGTTCTAGCAACAACTGAAGATGAATATAAGACCAGTGGATGGAAACGGTCAGAAGAGTAAGAGCTTGGCAAAATTCTCTGAGACGACGATCTAGATACTAACCAATTCCAGATTCTACTTAAATAAATGTACTACCCAGTGAATTCATCAGTATGTTGATAACTACATCGTCTGCTGAAGACGAAGCCTAATACTCACACAGGGAGCTGCACAGGCTTTATCATAAATTTAATTTGGCTTCAGGAAAGGGAAATTTATTGCACTTGCTTTTAATATTACGATCGGACCAGTTGAGGAATGTAACAAAAAGTAGGTATCTGCGATATTAATTGACACCGTGCAGCCATTTGATAATTTACGACGACCACGTTATTTCTCTGGCTGGGAGATCTTAAGACAACCCAGTGTCAGTACTACAACTTAATCGATTACCGTAGCGTGGACCTCTGGTCTGGTCAGCCCATCACAAAAGTAATGAAATATACCGAAGGGTTGCCCACAGATGTCAATTTCATGATCAGTGTTTTGGCATCTGCCAATTAATACTCTCTTTTATTCAATTGAAAGAAAATGGTTACTTTGCTGGGACGGTGGCATATGCCAACGGTCATATATTTTGTGTCGAAGAACTCGTGAGTTGAGCTAGAGGAGATAGCAAATGGAATCATCTCTCAGATGCTGCGATGATGTGTAAACAACAAGTTAACCATGACTCCACAGAAAACCAAGCACATACATCTAAAAAGTCATTATACGCTGTGTAAAAATCACACAGATAAATCGGAACACATCTCCAGCACCAGAACACTTACCCAACTGAACGAAAAGCATAGCTTCACATAAAACATTGAGCCACATACAAAGCAACTAACACTGTGGAGGAAGTTGTCCGCACCTCCACATCCAGTTGCAATTTAGTACCGCATACTGTGAGGATGAATCATGATGCCATTTTTAAACAGCCACATAGACTTCACAGCAATTGTCTGGGTACACAGACATCCGTTCTCGCACACCAGGCAAATATTGTCTTGTGTACAGGGAGGTGTGCTCCAAGACCCTTAGTGGCCTTGACAGAGGACAAGGTACTCTTTTACCTATCTTTCGTATATGGAAAATTATTACAGATTTTATTACAACCTGACACACCTTGAGCAGGACTCTACACCGGTAAAGACTGAGCAGACGTTGATGGAGCCTGGTAGGGCGCTAAAAGCGTGAGGTATTTTTATGGTTCTAAGCTTGTAGAAACGGCATGTTGGGAGTTGGAAGCAATTGGCAGTGAGCCCATCCCTTAGTAAATAATGCTGGACTGGCCCACAGTCATACAGGGCAGACAGAGCAGCCCCTTGTTGAGACAGGTCTCCAGCAGAGCATTGCTGCTATACCTGCATTGGTGCCAGCCAAAGGTTGAGTGAGGGAGATGGACTGAATGGACGCATCTACGCAGTGGAGTCGTAAACTGGGCATTGTGTGCAGAGCCACGCATGATAAAAATTCGCAAGTTTTCATGTTCGCCACTACTGCAAATAGGCCTGTGACCCACTTTCATCGGTCGCCTCGCTAATACACTCCTGGAAATGGAAAAAAGAACACATTGACACCGGTGTGTCAGACCCACCATACTTGCTCCGGATACTGCGAGAGGGCTGTACAAGCAATGATCACACGCACGGCACAGCGGACACACCAGGAACCGCGGTGTTGGCCGTCGAATGGCGCTAGCTGCGCAGCATTTGTGCACCGCCGCCGTCAGTGTCAGCCAGTTTGCCGTGGCATACGGAGCTCCATCGCAGTCTTTAACACTGGTAGCATGCCGCGACAGCGTGGACATGAACCGTATGTGCAGTTGACGGACTTTGAGCGAGGGCGTATAGTGGGCATGCGGGAGGCCGGGTGGACGTACCGCTGAATTGCTCAACACGTGGGGCGTGAGGTCTCCACAGTACATCGATGTTGTCGCCAGTGGTCGGCGGAAGGTGCACGTGCCCGTCGACCTGGGACCGGACCGCAGCGACGCACGGATGCACGCCAAGACCGTAGGATCCTACGCAGTGCCGTAGGGGACCGCAACGCCACTTCCCAGCAAATTAGGGACACTGTTGCTCCTGGGGTATCGGCGAGGACCATTCGCAACCGTCTCCATGAAGCTGGGCTGCGGTCCCGCACACCGTTAGGCCGTCTTCCGCTCACGCCCCAACATCGTGCAGCCCGCCTCCAGTGGTGTCGCGACAGGCGTGAATGGAGGGACGAATGGAGACGTGTCGTCTTCAGCGATGAGAGTCGCTTCTGCCTTGGTGCCAATGATGGTCGTATGCGTGTTTGGCGCCATGCAGGTGAGCGCCACAATCAGGACTGCATACGACCGAGGCATACAGGGCCAACACCCGGCATCACGGTGTGGGGAGCGATCTCCTACACTGGCCGTACACCACTGGTGATCGTCGAGGGGACACTGAATAGTGCACGGTACATCCTAACCGTCATCGAACCCGTCGTTCTACCATTCCTAGACCGGCAAGGGAACTTGCTGTTCCAACAGGACAATGCACGTCCGCATGTATCCCGTGCCACCCAACGTGCTCTAGAAGGTGTAAGTCAACTACCCTGGCCAGCAAGATCTTCGGATCTGTCCCCCATTGAGCATGTTTGGGACTGGATGAAGCGTCGTCTCACGCGGTCTGCACGTCCAGCACGAACGCTGGTCCAACTGAGGCGCCAGGTGGAAATGGCATGGCAAGCCGTTCCACAGGACTACATCCAGCATCTCTACGATCGTCTCCATGGGAGAATAGCAGCCTGCATTGCTGCGAAAGGTGGATATACACTGTACTAGTGCCGACATTGTGCATGCTCTGTTGCCTGTGTCTATGTGCCTGTGGTTCTGTCAGTGTGATCATGTGATGTATCTGACCCCAGGAATGTGTCAATAAAGTTTCCCCTCCCTGGGACAATGAATTCACGGTGTTCCTATTTCAATTTCCAGGCGTCTATAATCTACTCCGGCGTCTGAGAAATGTATATCAATAGAATCTTTATTACACCTCATAGTTAGGACTAACAAGCTCCAAGGCATAGGTGATTTACACAAAGATCTTTAAGATTGTATCTGCTCGTTTGTTGCCGTGAGAAGCTATGTGACTTCGGAGACATCTTCCCCCTCTGTGAAAACTTAAAAAAAGCCAGTTATTGGCGGTTTCTTCTTTTTCCATAGATTCAGGTTTCTTAACTCACGTCTTGGTTCGACAAAAGTTTGTGTTGACGTGCGAGAGGGGAGATTCAACACCTCTAGAACACTGCGATTGGCTCGAGACGGCGTGAAGGTGTTGTCGTTCATGAATTTTGCGGAAAACGGATGAGGCGTTGGGGTGCTGGACTTTGGTTGGGTAAGAGATGACTTCTGGTCGATGATCTGGCATGTGTGGTTGGTTCTTGGGACCGGTCCAGAGACTGACTTCAGTTGTGGTTAGTTTAGAGTGGGGAGCCTTTGGTGAACTTCTTACTGTACCAACAGTGTGACTTCAGATATCTCAGACTACTCGTTTGCCGAGGGCAAACTTATTCGTTTTTGGTTTACCAGTCTTGACATTTGGTACCCTTGTGCACTCTGTCGTATAAGTGAGTCAAATAGGTCCTTGGTATGACCAGCAAACACTGAAATCTACCGTGCTTTCAGGGCTCTGTTAGAGAGTAAATTGCGATCCATCTGTGTGATTGCTAGACCATGAGATTTTTGCATTTGTTGCCTGGCGGTGATCGATTCACATGTGCTGCCTCACGTCTCGCTTCCACTGTACAAATCTCGCCAGCTGCAAGTTACATTGCTGCATGAAGCAAACAGGATAACATACTGCCACTCCAGCCTTGTTCGAGCATACAGATCTTAATCGCCACTTGCTCTCCGCTGCACATGTATTGAGAAACTTCTGTACATTATCAATCAAAGTCTGCTTAGCATCAGATCAATTCAGATTGCATTATCCACATTTTAGGGCCAGAGTTCGGGACTCACTTCTGCCACCCATGATACTTGTCCACTGCAGTTTTAAACCAACTGTTAGATGTTTATAGTATACAATAAAAACTTTTTTAGCATAATTTATGCCTTTGTTTTGGGAAAATAAATGCTGCCAGTAAACCACATTTTGCATACATTCTCGATCATTTTTATATAGTCCAAACAGTGTTACCTTTCAATGTGGCGACCCTGCCAGGATCTTGGACTGACAGCACCTTCTGTTACCATCAGATCGTGTTGCCTAGCCTTGTCATTCAATTTGACGTCCCTTACACAGAATTTTGAATTGATGGCACCTTCTGTGACCGTCAGATCATAGATAGTGTTCCATAGTGTAGTTTCTCTTCTCCATGTTTAATGTGGTGCACTGGGTAGAATAGATTCATGTTGCTTGCGCCTAGACATAGTATTAATATTTAATTATAGTATGTTTGTATTTTCATGTTCTGGTTGTGACTTCTGTATCAGTTAATTGTTTTCTTCTGAAAGTGAATGGCGTTGTGCTGATTTTTTAGGATTGAGATTTTCGTTTGTAAGTATAGACAAGCAGGCTGTTATTTGAATTCGTTATCAGGAACTGGGAATCAATAACTCATGGTAGTGTAATTTAGAGTAGAATCTGAGTGGGATAGGAATGTGTAGAGTTAAAATTCGTTTGGGTCAGAGTTAGAGTGTGTGCTTACAAGAATGAAGGCATATTTGCTACAGAGTAGCGAAAATAATTGTGTTTTGTTAACCATAGATCCACACTAGATTATTAGCGGTGACCAGACATATATTACACTGGATTCTCAGGTAAATGTAGTTGCATACCGGGCAGAAATGTCGAATGTAATCCAACGTAACCTTCTCACTGGTGTGGTGGTATAGTTAATGTTATACATCGACCTGGTACAAAGATTCCCGTCGCTTGTCATGTCCTACAGCTCCTGCGAGCTACCCTCTGTAGTAATGGTTTAAGAAATTGGTGTGGTCCACGAAATTACAGGCTCCTGCGAGTTACTGCTGGGGTATAAATAATTTCTAGTGGGTTGGTTTAACGAACTGGTAAAAAATTTGAACACAACAGATAACGAAATATTGTTTTTGAACCACTACAGAAGGCATTTATGCAGGGCTTAACAGAGACCACAAGCCATTATTTATTTTCTGGCCCAACATTCAACTGTGGCTCTGACTTTCACCTATTCTTTATGATGAAGGTAGGAAATAATCATTCCAGGGTATAGATTAATTGATATTTATTCAGTACCGATGGCATATCAGTAACTAGCCGTGTGTCTGTTGGAATAGGCATCATCACAACTAGTCTCCCTAGTTAACATGATTCACTTTCGCCACGTAATTACGGAAAGGGAAAGGGGAGCTCAGACCTGGCTACAATGTAATTTAATGCGGGAACGCAATTATACCAAACATATGCTTATTACAATCAATTACTGTATTCACGCAGAATGAGATCAGCAAAGACACTACAAGCGAACTCGGTCAAGGCAGAAGGGTATCTGCCTAAATATTTCAATTTTCGTTAAAACGTACACTGAAGAAAAGCGTAACAGGTGGTGCACTTAAATATGAATGAATCTTGCTTTCAGAAACAACACCACGTTGCTTACCTGGGGGTGAGAACATTTACTATCATATGGTGAGTAAATTTTGCAAGTCTTTATTCCATAAATGGGCATTAAAATCTGAAGAGTTTAAACCGTGTATATTACGTAACGCACGTCACTGTAGGTGAATCAAATAGTTATGGGGGGCACAAGAAACATTAACTAAATGTCAGATCAATATTATTCCACACACGTGGCCAGGTAGCGGTAGCCTAGAGAAACGCTACATAGAAGCGTCAGGATTCCGCAGTCCTGTCAAATTCTTCGAATCCCTGGTCAAGAAGAACCGATGCTGAGATCAACCGTACAGTCCCAAAGAAATTACAAGGCACTGCTACATTAAATTACCCTTACATTACAGGCAATTGCTAATCGGTAGATTCAGCGATTCAATCGAAGCTTCAAGAATGCACTGTGTGAACTCGAGTATGTGAATGACACTCACAACTCGCACGAAAGAAGTAGAAATAATGACCATAATTGCCGGATTCGCCAGAGAGAAATGACAGTGGTCGAAATGGGGGGGGGGGGGGGGGAAACATCGATTGAATCGAGACCAAAATTCAAACTTCAGTTGGAATAAGCAGCCATCATGGGAAAATTGAAGACGACGAGGAAATTATAATCATAACAACAGCTAAAAACGAAACGGAAACTGGAGAGAGCAACAGAACTCCAATCAGGATCAAGAGGATTCTATGGGCAACAGCAAAGCAATAGCAGGACATACAACTTTCAAGGTCAGTGGAATGACCAACGTAGCGGATATGTGGAATTGAGGCTATCTAACCCATGACAGGGGTCACGCAGAGAAAATTCAAACAGGATTGAATACACAGCCGCTGCGGACTCAGCTCAGCACAATGCCACAGAAACTGTCGAAACGAGCGATATTAACCTGTTAGAGTACGAAGATACAAGAGAACTGCGTAATTTAATGTTGATTTTGTGTTGCTTAGCGTAAGTTTCCATTTATTGTATTTCGGTGTTATTTTGTTCGTTTGTCATTTCAATTAGTTTACAACATGAGTCCTTGTTGAACGTAGTTGCGTACTTGTGACATCTTCACACCAACATTCACTGGCAGGTGGCAGATTGAATTAAAACTCCGTTGTCAATTATATCTCGTCACCAATTGGCACTTTCTGTGGCACACCAAACAGGCACGTTTCAATTCTTAGTACCCCAAACAACTGAGTACTGCTTTTATTTCTTTGGACCTCACAATTGTTGTCCGATTTCGTCAACTGAGCATCGTTCTCTGTCATAGCATTTTCGTAGAAGAGCCTTCACAGTTCTCACCATGGTCGATGAAATTGACTCTATTTACTTTTAGTGGTTTCTTTTCCACTGTCCAAGGGACGGATGTACGTCGCTATATGTTTTTCATTGTTTCTAGACGGTAAATCGTCCATCCATCGGAGGTTCGAGTCGTCCCTCGAGCATGGGTGTGTTTGTTGGCCCTAGTGTAAGGTTACATAGTGGATAAGCTTAGAGCCGATGACCTAAGCAGTTTGGTCCCATAAGATCTTACCACAATTTTGGGGGGGTGGGGGGTGGGGGGGGGCGTGTTAACACTAACACTCAGTGTGGTATGAGCACGTGCGTCTCGATTTTCGATTTTTTTCCGTATGGTGTTAGCGGTCCACGCTTTGGGTGTGGGTGCGTGTCGACGCTAAGACTCAGTGTGCTATGAGCACGTACGTCTCGCTTTTCGGATGTGTTTTTTATGGTGTTAGCGACCCACGCTTTGGGCGCGTGTCGATGCTAAGACTCGGTGTGATATGAGCCATCGCTTGTCGTGCGATGTAGCCTGTATCATGGTGGAATTTTCCCAGCGCCATGTGAGTGCCGTCGGCGAAATATTGTGTAAAGGGAATTGGCACGGACAAGTGCAAGTCATGGTAGAGTGGCGAACCCCACACCCAGAAACAGGAAGCGGAAACGAAATGATGGACCATAATGCATGATGTTTTTGTTGAATTTTATCAGCAGCGATCCTGACAGAGGAGACAGGAGGCATCCTTATACTATGTAAAATTACATGTACTCAATTATAAAATGCCACATCAGAGGTTTCAGGCAAATCACAAGCACCTGAATGCGTAGACGCAATTTCTGGCCACTTCAGCGTCAGCAGACAACACCGGCGGACGTTGAAAAATAAAAGAGGAGTATACAAGGAATAAAATGCATGAAAATTCGCTTCAGTTCTATTAGAAAAGGTAGGGTAGTACAATAAGTTAGTATTTAGTATAGGGACAAGTCTGCACGTTTTTTGGAGGTATAGAGGTAGCGTCAGCGTAAAATTAGAGAGCATTACAGGAATAGAACTAACCAAGAAACTGACAAAAACACGTGCACACACAAAGACAAGTCACACCTCATAATCTACGTCCATACAACGTTAACAGGGACCTGCAGTCATCAAATTTATTTTTTTGGATTTGAGTCATTAGCAATATGCACAAGATCTTGCTGAAAACCCAAGGAAATTCTGGTCTTAACGTACAATCGGTATGCGGGTCGAAGGCTTCCATCCAGTGACTCACTGATCTGTCTGGTCTGGAAACGGAAGACAGCAAAACGAAAGCTGAAATTTTAAATTTAGCATTTACGAAATCTTTCACGCAGGAGGTTCGTACAGACATACCGCCGTTTGAGTCTCGTACAGATTCCCGTATGGAGGACATAGTGATAGACATCCCTGGGGTTGTGAAGCAGCTGAATGAGTTGAAAATAACTAAATCACCAGGTCCTGATGGGATTCCAATTCGGTTTTACAGAGAGTACTCTACTGCATTCGCTCCTTACTTAGCTTGCATTTATCGCGAATCTGTTGCCCAACGTAAAGTCCCGAGCGACTGGGAAAAAGCGCAGGTAACGCCTGTATATAAGAAGGGTAGAAGGACGGATCCTCAAAATTACAGACCAATATCCTTAACATCGGTTTGTTGCAGGATTCTCGAACATATTCTCAGTTCGAATATAATGAATTTCCTCGAGACAGAGAAGTTGCTTTCCATGCATCAGCACGGCTTTAGAAAACATCGCTCAAGCGAAACGCAACTCGCCCTTTTTACACATGATATCTTGCGAACCATGGATGAAGGATATCAGACGGGAGCCATATTCCTTTACTTCCGGAAATCGTTTGATTCGGTGCCCCACTGCAGACTCCTAACTAAGGTACGAGCATATGGGATTGGTTCCCAAATATGTGAGTGGCTCGAAGACTTCTTAAGTAATAGAACCCAGTACGTTGTCCTCGATGGTGAGTATTCATCGGAGGTGAGAGTATCATCTGAAGTGCCCCGGGGAAGTGTGGTAGGTCCGCTGTTGTTTTCCATCTACATAATTGATCTTTTGGATATGGTGGATAGCAATGTGCGGCTGTTTGATGATGATGTTGTGATGTACGGGAAGGTGTCACCGTTGACTGACTGTAGGAGGATACAAGATGACTTGGACAGGACTTGTGATGGGTGTAAAGAATGGCAGCTAACTCTAAATATAGGTAAATGTAAATTAATGCAGATGAATAGGAAAAAAAATCCCGTAATGTTTGAATACTCCATTAGTAGTGTAGCGCTTGAACCAGTCACGTCGTTGAAATATTTGGGCGCAACATTGCAGAGCGATATGAAATGGGACAAGCATGTAATGGCTTTGTTGTGGGGAAGGCGGATAGTCGTCTTCGGTTCATTGGTAGAATTTTGGGAAGATGTGGTTCATCTGTAAAGGAGACCGCTTATAAAACACTAATACGACCTATTCTTGAGTACTGCTCGAGCGTTTGGCATCCCTATCAGGTCGGATTGAGGGAGGACATGGAAGCAATTCAGAGGCGGGCTGCTAGAATTGTTACTGGTAGGTTTGATCATCACACGAGTGTCACGGAAATGCTTCAGGAACTCGGGTGGTAGTCTCTGGAGGAAAGGAGGCGTTCTTTTCGTGAATCGCTACTGAGGAAATTTAGAGAACCAGCATTTGAGGCTGACTGCAGTACAATTTTACTGCCGCCAACCTATATTCTGCGGAAAGACCACAAAGATGAGATAAGAGAGATTAGGGCTCGTACAGAGGCATATAGGCAGTCGTATTTCCCCAATTCTGTTTGGGAGTGGAACAGGGAGAGAAGATGCTAGTTGTGGTACAACGTACCCTCCACCACGCACCGTATGGTGGATTGCGGAGTATGTATGTAGATGTAGAATAAAATAAATAAATTAATTAAGTAAAGATAAAAAATTCGTATTCAACGGTACTTTTTTTCTGCAAACTGATTATATCCTTGTAATGACATTTGTGAGAGAATGAGGACTGTGCAGACCCTAGAACCAACATGGTAGACTGGACGTCATGGCCCATGCCAGCCAGCAAAGGGAGCGGTCGGCTATATGTCACACAGCCCGATGGCCTGCCAATACAGGCGGCATATCTCACTAGCCTGCGCAGACAGTGGGATGCCACCATGCATGCCCCAGCAGCCAACCCCTAGCGGCCAATGACCCGCCAGACCGCTATTCGAGGAACAAGCAAGTCGCATGGCACCACAGTCGACAATCGCGCTCTGCCTAACCGACTCAGCGGATAACCAAGAGGGTCGTATCTTGTCGACAAAAGGCGTGCTAATTGGATGTCCCGCTCCAGCAGGCACGTTCCGATGCAGATGTGAATGGGAAGTGCAGGGCTGTCCCATGTCCTGCTAACACTGAATGGATTTCAATGCCATGGGGTGGGTGGCACATCAAATGCAATGCTGTCACACCAGTGGCTGATGGCTGACTGCTGATGAATGACCAGGATGACACCAAGGGTGTAGCTGCGGTCTGTAAGCAACCCAAAGATGCCGGTTGATTCCCAGTTGCCAAAGGCTGTCTTGAGAAGAGAGAGAACACCAGAGACGTCTGCCGCCATTTCTGCCACGTCATGCGCTGAGTGAGAGGCCATTCCACTCTGGCACAAATTGCTGTTCTTCAATCCTACCAGTCACAGTTTGTGCAATTGCAGAAGTACCATGTTTTCAATTTGTGTCACATTGTCAATTGTAAAATTTGTCTCCCAAGGGACCCTTGTAAACGGAGTGATAAGACACCTTTCTGTAATATCATTATGATATGTCTTTTTGTGTTTTTGTATGTATCAGTTGAACTGTCTTGAGTGTGACATATATTTGTCTGTACATTTATTAATGATCTGATTACGTACCTGTACTCGTTTTCATATCATAGAAAATAATACATAAATTTACACAATGTAGGTAATAAACAGATTACACATGTGATTTCCTTGTTCATTGAGAATTTGAGAATGTATGTGTTTGATGATTGAGACCAAATGAGTGATATAGCACGGGTAGATCAATGATCAAAGAACAGTTCATACTCCAGAACATTGTAAATAATTAGGGACATTAGACACCTCTGACCTCAGGATAATGGTGCGAATGGGTATATTTCTTTGCTGCAAGGCCTTTTAACTGCTTACCAAATGTTTATCGGAAGTCTGTGATGTAGCAATGACCCCTAAGTCCAACAAAATTCAAATTACTCAGAACAATGTTTATATGTACTACTGCTGGCCTGCAGCCTCATGTGAGTGAATGACCATTGGAATCAATGAGGTCGAGCTAGGATGTGTTTTAGCCATGGGAAATACTGACTGGCAAAGTTACCTTTTTTCAAATATGCATCAGTTATCAGGATGAGATTCTCCTACAATTTTCAATGATTTCCTGTGGTTCATGTCTCACTAAACAGTATTGAAGGGAGACACTACCCAATCAGAAATCGATTGCAGGTAGAGGGCAGTGAGTGAGGACAAGTTACTCTCTCAGCTATTTTTCCTATACAGAAAATTAATAAATATTTTATTACAACCTGATGCACCTTGAGCGAGATTCTAGACAGGCATTGATGGAGCCTGGTATGGCACTAAAAGCATGAGATATTTTTATGGTTCTTAGCTTGTAGAAACAGCATGATGGTAGTAGGAAGTAATTGGTGGCGAGCACATCCATCAGTAATTTTTTCTGGGCAGACCCACAGCCATACAGGGCTAACAGAGCAGCCCCTTGTCGAGACAGGTCTCCAGCAGAACAATACGACTATACCTGCATTGGCGCTAGTCAAAGGCTGGGTAAGGACCATGGACTGAATGGACGCATCTACACGGTGGAGTTGTAAACCGGGCATTGTGTGCAGAGCCACACATAGTAAAAATTCACAAGTTCTCGAGTTCGCCGATACTGCAAATAAGCCTGTGACCCATTTCCATTGGCCGCCACAGTAGTAAAAGAAACTCCAGCGTCTGAGAAACGCTTAGAAATAGAATATTTATTACATCTCATAGCTAGGACTAACAAGCTCTAAGGCATAGGCGATTTAGATAAAGATCTTTAAGATTGTATCTGTTCGCATGTTGGCCTGACAAGTAATGCGACTTCAGAGCAAACATCTTCCCCTTCCACGATAACTTAAAAAAGCCAGTAATTGGCGGTTTCTTCTTTCTCCAGCTATGCAGGTTTCTTAACCCTTGACCTGGTTTGATGGGAGTTTATGCTCTCGTGTAGGAGGGGACATTTAGTGCCTCTAGAGCGTAACGTGTATCCACAGGACATGTGGCCTGTAATTGAAGAAGTATCATGATGATCTCTCCATTGGAAAATGATTCCGGAATAGTCCCCCATTCGGATCTCCGGGAGGGGACTGCCAAGGGGGAGGTTACCATGAGAAAAAGATTGAATAATCAACGAAAGGATAACGTCCTACGAGTCGGGGCGTGGAATGTCAGAAGCTTGAACGTGGTGGGGAAACTAGAAAATCTGAAAAGGGAAATGCAAAGGCTCAATCTAGATATAGTAGGGGTCAGTGAAGTGAAGTGGAAGAAAGACAAGGATTTCTGGTCAGATGAGTATCGGGTAATATCAACAGCAGCAGAAAATGGTATAACAGGTGTAGGATTCGTTATGAATAGGAAGGTAGGGCAGAGGGTGTGTAACTGTGAACAGTCCAGTGACCGGGTTGTTCTACTCAGAATCGACAGCAGACCAACACCGACAACGATAGTTCAGGTATACATGCCGACGTCGCAAGCTGAAGATGAACAGATAGAGATAGTGTATGAGGATATTGAAAGGGTAATGCAGTATGTAAAGGGAGACGAAAATCTAATAGTCATGGGCGACTGGAATGCAGTTGTAGGGGAAGGAGAAGAAGAAAGGTTACAGGAGAATATGGGCTTGGGACAAGGAATGAAAGAGGAGAAAGACTAATTGAGTTCTGTAACAAGTTTCAGCTAGTAATAGCGAATACCCTGTTCAAGAATCACAAGAGGAGGAGGTGTACTTGGAAAAGGCCGGGAGATACGGGAAGATTCCAATTACACTCCTGGAAATGGAAAAAAGAACACATTGACACCGGTGTGTCAGACCCACCATACTTGCTCAGGACACTGCGAGAGGGCTGTACAAGCAATGATCACACGCACGGCGCAGCGGACACACCAGGAACCGCGGTGTTGGCCGTCGAGTGGCGCTAGCTGCACAGCATTTGTGCACCGCCGCCGTCAGTGTCAGCCAGTTTGCCGTGGCATTCGGAGCTCCATCGCAGTCTTTAACACTGGTAGCATGCCGCGACAGCGTGGACGTCAACCGTATGTGCAGTTGACGGACTTTGAGCGAGGGCGTATAGTGGGCATGCGGGAGGCCGGGTGGACGTACCGCCGAATTGCTCAACACGTGGGGCGTGAGGTCTCCACAGTACATCGATGTTGTCGCCAGTGGTCGGCGGAAGGTGCACGTGCCCGTCGACCTGGGACCGGACCGCAGCGACGCACGGATGCACGCCAAGACCGTAGGATCCTACGCAGTGCCGTAGGGGACCGCACCGCCACTTCCCAGCAAATTAGGGACACTGTTGCTCCTGGGGTATCGGCGAGGACCATTCGCAACCGTCTCCATGAAGCTGGGCTACGGTCCCGCACACCGTTAGGCCGTCTTCCGCTCACGCCCCAACATCGTGCAGCCCGCCTCCAGTGGTGTCGCGACAGGCGTGAATGGAGGGACGAATGGAGACGTGTCGTCTTCAGCGATGAGAGTCGCTTCTGCCTTGGTGCCAATGATGGTCGTATGCGTGTTTGGCGCCGTGCAGGTGAGCGCCACAATCAGCACTGCATACGACCGAGGCACACAGGGCCAACACCCGGCACCATGGTGTGGGAGCGATCTCCTACACTGGCCGTACACCACTAGTGATTGTCGAGGTGACACTGAATAGTGCACGGTACATCCAAACCGTCATCGAACCCATCGTTCTACCATTCCTAGACCGGCAAGGGAACTTGCTGTTCCAACAGGACAATGCACGTCCGCATGTATCCCGTGCCACCCAACGTGCTCTAGAATGTGTAAGTCAACTACCCTGGCCAGCAAGATCTCCGGATCTGTCCCCCATTGAGCATGTTTGGGACTGGATGAAGCGTCGTCTCACGCGGTCTGCACGTCCAGCACGAACGCTGGTCCAACTGAGGCGCCAGGTGGAAATGGCATGGCAAGCCGTTCCACAGGACTACATCCAGCATCTCTACGATCGTCTCCATGGGAGAATAGCAGCCTGCATTGCTGCGAAAGGTGGATATACACTGTACTAGTGCCGACATTGTGCATGCTCTGTTGCCTGTGTCTATGTGCCTGTGGTTCTGTCAGTGTGATCATGTGATGTATCTGACCCCAGGAATGTGTCAATAAAGTTTCCCCTTCCTGGGACAATGAATTCACGGTGTTCTTATTTCAATTTCCAGGAGTGTAGATTACATCATGGTCAGACAGAGATTCCGAAATCAGATACTGGATTGTAAGGCGTACCCAGGAGCAGATATAGACTCAGATCACAATATAGTAGTGATGAAGAGTAGGCTGAAGTTCAAGACATTAGTCAGGAAGAATCAATACACAAAGAAGTGGGATACGGAAGTACTAAGGAATGATGAGATACGTTTGAAGTTCTCTAACGCTATAGATACAGCAATAAGGAATAGCGCAGTAGGCAGTACAGTTGAAGAGGAATGGACATCTCTAAATAGGGCTATCACAGAAGTTGGGAAGGAAAACATAGGTACAAAGAAGGTAGCTGCGAAGAAACCATGGGAACAGAAGAAGTACTTCAGTTGATTGATGAAAGGAGGAAGTACAAACATGTTCCAGGAAAATCAGGAATACTGAAATACAAGTCGCTGAGGAATGAAATATATAGGAAGTGCAGGGAAGCTAAGACGAAATGGCTGCAGGAAAAATGTGAAGACACCGAAAAAGATATGATTGTCGGAAGGACAGACTCAGCATACGGGAAAGTCAAAACAACCTTTGGTGACATTAAAAGCAACGGTGGTAACATTAAGGGTGCAACGGGAATTCCACTGTTAAATGCAGAGGAGAGAGCAGATAGGTGGAAAGAATACATTGAAAGCCTCTATGAGGGTGAAGATTTGTCTGATGTGATAGAAGAAGAAACAGGAGTCGATTTAGAAGAGATAGGGGATCCAGTATTTTCGAATCGGAATTTAAAAGAGCTTTGGAGGACTTACGGTCAAATAAGGCAGAAGGGATAGATAACATTCCATCAGAATTTCTAAAATCATTGGGGGAAGTGGCAACAAAACGACTATTCACGTTGGTGTGTAGAATATATGAGTCTGGCGACATACCATCTGACTTTCGGAAAAGCATCATCTACACAATTCCGAAGACGTCAAGAGCTGACAAGTGCGAGAATTATCGCACAATCAGCTTAACAGCTCATGCATCGAAGCTGCTTACAAGAATAATATACAGAAGAATGGAAAAGAAAATTGAGAATGCGCTAGGTGACGATCAGTTTGGCTTTAGGAAAAGTAAAGGGACGAGAGAGGCAATTCTGACGTTACGGCTAATAATTGAAGCAACGCTAAAGAAAAATCAAGACACTTTCATAGGATTTGTCGACCTGGAAAAAGCGTTCGACAATATAAAATGGTACAAGCTGTTCGAGATTCTGAAAAAAGTAGGGGTAAGCTATAGGGAGAGACGGGTCATATACAATATGTACAACAACCACGAGGGAATAATAAGGGTGGACGATCAAGAACGAAGTGCTCGTATTAAGAAGGGTGTAAGACAAGGCTGTAGCCTTTCGCCCCTACTCTTCAATCTGTACATCGAGGAAGCAATGATGGAAATAAAAGAAAGGTTCAGGAGCGGAATTAAAATACAAGGTGAAAGGATATCAATGATACGATTCGCTGATGACATTGCTATCCTGAGTGAAAGTGAAGAAGAATTAAATGATCTGCTGAACGGAATGAACAGTCTAATGAGTACACAGTATGGTTTCAGAGTAAATCGGAGAAAAACGAAGGTAATGAGAAGTAGTAGAAATGAGAACAGCGAGAAACTTAACATCAGGATTGATGGTCACGAAGTCAATGAAGTTAAGGAATTCTGCTACATAGGCAGTAAAATAACCAATGACGGACGGAGCAAGGAGGACATCAAAAGCAGACTCGCTATGGCCAAAAAGGCATTTCTGGCCAAGAGAAGTCTACTAATATCAAATACCGGCCTTAATTTGAGAAAGAAATTTCTGAGGATGTACGTCTGGAGTACAGCATTGTATGGTAGTGAAACATGGACTGTGGCAAACCGGAACAGAAGAGAATCGAAGCATTTGAGATGTGGTGCTATAGACGGATGTTGAAAATTAGGTGGACTGATAAGGTAAGGAATGAGGAGGTTCTACGCAGAATCGGAGAGGAAAGGAATATGTGGAAAACACTGATAAGGAGAAGGGACAGGATGATAGGACATCTGCTAAGACATGAGGGATTGACTTCCATGGTACTAGAGGGAGCTGTAGAGGGCAAAAACTGTAGAGGAAGACAGAGATTGGAATACGTCAAGCAAATAATTGAGGACGTAGGTTGCAAGTGCTACTCTGAGATGAAGAGGTTAGCACAGGAAGGGAATTCGTGGCGGGCCGCATCAAACCAGTCAGTAGACTGATGACCAAAAAAAAAAAAAAAAGAGCGCTGTGATTGGCTCAAGCGGGCTTGAAGGTGGTGTCGTTCATGCACTTTGGGGAAAACGGATTTTTTCCTGTGGAAGTGCAAGGCTCTGAGGTGCTCGACTTTGGTCAGGTAAGAGGAGACTTCTGGTCGATGCTCTGGCGTGTGTGGTTGGTGCTTCGGACCTGTTCTGAGACTGACTTCATTTGCTAGTAGTTTAGACTGGGGAGCCTTTGGTGAAGTTCTTTCTGTACCAACAGTATGACTTCAGACATCTCAGACTACTCGTTTTCCAAGGGCACGCTTATTCGTTTTTGGTTTACCAGTCTTGACGTTTGGTATCCCTGTGCTCTCTGTCATATAAGTGAGCCAAATTGGTCCTTGGTATGACCAACAAAATGGTGTGTCATACACTGAAATCTATCATGAATTCAGCGCTCTGGTAGAGACTAAATTGCGATCCATCTGCCTGATTGCTAGACCATGAGATTTTCTGCATTTCTTTCATGGCTGCAATCGATTCACAAGCGCACCTCAAGTCTCGCCTCTGCCGCACATATCTCGCCAGTTACAAGTTACGTAACTGCACACAGCAAAAAGGGCAATGTACTGCCGCTCCGCCCTTGTCAATCAATCAAAGTCTGCTCAGCGTCAGATCAATTCAGATTGCGTTATCCACTTTTCTAGGGCCAGTGTAATTGACTCACTTTCACAGCCCAGGATTCTTGTCCACTACAGTTTTAAACCAACCGGTACTTGTTTACAGTATACAATAAATCTTGTCTAGCATAATTTATGTCTGCCTTTGTTTGATAAGTGTTGTTAGTAATCGAAATTTTGCATTCATTCTCAATCATTTTTATATACTCCAAACAGTGTTACCTTCCAGCCTTTGACATCATGCCAACTGAAGCTTTACTGCTGATCCTCCGAATCTACCCATCCCGCGTCCGGCCATCCTGATTTAGATTTTCTGTGATTTCCCTAAATCGCTCCAGGCAAATGCCGGGACGGTTCCTTTGAAAGGGCACGGCCGACTTCCTTTCCCATCCTTCTCTAATCCGATGAGACCGATGTCCTCAGTGTTTGGTTTCTTCCCCCAAAAAACCCAACCGAATCTACCTAGGAGGCATTAATGTAACATATTGTGCAGCCTTTTGCTACTTACACAATGAGAAATTGACTAAAATCCAACAAATCTTAGAACAAAGGACAACACCCAAGGTCCAGTCACTGAACGGGAAAGTGAATACATACACAGGAGAACGACTGAGACAACAGTGAATCGGTTCAAAGAGTCCACCAACTTTTTCCCGTACATTCACAGACATCCAGCCCTTGGCTGTGACAACACCAGTCAAGGCACTGCTTACAAATGCATATGTCCACCCAAGTAATATTGCTACCAACAGGCCAACATATATTTTATCATTACTTAATCACTATTACTATTACAAGATTCAGTCACATTAATGTGACCACCGCCCATGTTCAACATCAACGTACAATAACCAGTCACAGACGGCAGGTGGTAGCACTTGCAGCAGAGGGTATACATGGCGTGTTGGGTGATCGGGGAATACAGTGCACTTCTTTGTCGAGACATGGAAAAAGTGCTATTTATCTGGCGTCCGGAAGGGCATGATCATTGGCTTTGAGCCAAAGGTTAAAACTCTTCCGAAATGGTTCAGTTTGTAACCTGTTCGCTTGCCGTGGTGGTTAAAGTATACCCTCCACGCCGAAATGGTGATATCCGAAACCGGCGCTGATGTTACTGTGGTGGACCAGGGATGAACGACAGCTGCGGAGATGTGCAATGGCGAATAGAAGTGCAACTGTTGCTCAACTCACTGCCCAGATGAATCAAGAAGCTACCAACAGTGTCCCCTCAACGACCGTTTAGTGAACGTTGCGGTGCATGCTTTCTACAAAGGAATGTCAATAGCGAGGTTAATGGCCTCTTTTTTCTCCACCTAATGGCGTTTTCTCTAGGCGACTGGCGCAGCTGGGCACCCACAATGCATTACATCAAGGTCACTTAGTTTTCTTACCCAAAAATTTACGACAGCAGTTTCTGCTACAGTGACAGTCTCATATAAAAAAATTTCACAGATCGAAAAATTACAGTAGAAATGCGTAGAAACGAAATCTCATGAATAGCAGTGCTGTGATACATTCACACATGGACACACAAGTCATAACTCTTAAAGTACGATTCTTGGTTTCCAACATCCTTTTTCGCAAACCAGAGTCCCTAACTTCTATTCATTATTCATATACATATAAACATGTAATCACATTCCTCATATAGCATCAGCTTATTGATCATAAACATACATCAACAGCATAATACACATCGTCATCGTAATAATAACATCATAAAACCTCAGCCAAATCTCAAAAACGTCATAGCTTTCTGCAATAGTTTCAAAACCTAAAAAAATTCTCTGCTCACTTCAATAGTGTCATCTACCACAAACGTACTTCAAAAATCATGATCCCATACCAAACATATCATTCAAAGCTCTCATGGTATCACAATGGTTCCACAAAATATGAACAGTTTACAAAATACTGACAAAATACAATGTCATAAGCGTGAAGTAATCCAACTGTGTAATTGCGTAAACATGTGACATAGTAGAAAAAAATGTTTGTCTCTCTCAGTTAAATGATCAGATAGCTGTGTAATTATGTGGTTGAGAAATATGGTACTGATGTGAAAAGTTGTATAAGCAAATACCATGTTAGCTAGGGCTCCTTCTGCTTGCCACAAACATGGTACACATAGTAAGCATGTACCCCCCCCCCCCCTGATGCTTAAGGTAATTATACCCTCAGGTGTTACTGCAATGGAATGAAATGTATCATGGAAAACCTTTGTATCTTTGTAATTCAAAAATCTTTAAAATTAATGTTATAAGTACAAAATCACTCAAATACGTGTACTGTAGGGCTAAATTGTGCGTCTTGTTGTAAGATAATCTCTGGCATTACTTAAGGGTAAAAAATGTGCCAAGTGTCGTAATTATCGTCGTCTGTAAGCAAAGTTTTGTAGAAGTCAATGTACTTACCTCATCATAAACAAAAGTGAAATGCTTTGCGTATACATGTCGTAGTTATTACGCTTACTGCCGTGATGAAGGAAGTACTGTACTGTAACGTATCGTTGTGCTATGGAAAAGGCTGTCTCATTGTAGCTACACCATAAAGCTACTAATAAAACATGTTTTACTTTTCAGAATGATACAGAAAAGCTGTGCAGATATAAAACAGATACAGCTCAAAAGTAATAATATATATTGTGTCACTCATTAGTAGCATCGTGATATAATGGTGTAGCTGTCAAATAAACTAACCAATGTGTCATCTGGTATCTCTCAGAAAGTACTTTAAATCCAGAACGTATTTTCAAGTAAACCAAAATGTTGCTTTAACATCTCATTAGCAGTACCGGTATATGTTCTAAGTTTGTGAGCCTTATAGTCGTTACATAATCGTGCAAATAACAAGCAAGAATGGACACACACAATAACACTGTGTCGTCTGCTCACTATTACAATACATTCGTAATTATTGTCTACATATGTTCACTAGGTTCTAGACTGGTTATTTAACTTCAAAACATTGTTGCATGTTAAGATTTTTCCAAGTGTGACAAAGCGTACTAGTAAGGTAAAGTGAAAGATATTATGGCAAAGACTAAGTTAAAAAGTAGATTATCTCTCAATAAACGGTTTTACATGTGACATGTGGAGCAATCCTTTACTCTTCCTAGTACGCAGAGTTTCAACTTCAACGCAATTATCATGTCGTATACGTCGGTAAGAAATACTAACATTTTTCTCAAGGTTAGCGTCTATGTTATTTTTCTGTGAGCTAGCCGGCGCACGTGGCTGCCTGCGGTGCGAGTCATGTCTGTCTCTTTGTTGGAGCGCGTCGTTATTATTATTAGGAGTCCTAACTTCTGCAAATTCATCTCATCGAGAGAGCCCTGCCCTGTTTGAATACCGCCAGTTCTAATGAAATTCAGGTCTGTCGTTATGATTATACCGTCTGTCGTCATGTTGGTAGTTTCTGTAATGCCTTTCTTGTAGGTCACGTGGTGGAGAAATTCTCCATGAGTCGTAACTGCGCGGTGGACCGTTGCGTCTGACGTTATTCTGGCTCCATTGATAATAACTGTTTTGGTTCCCATATTGTCTGTTTCTAGGGTTAACTCTAATATTCATTACCACGGAAATGCGATCTTTCTCTGTAACTATTATTCTGCCAGCGGTTGTGATACGCATGGTGTCTGTTTAGGTCACGATTTGCGTTGTAAGAATAGCCTTGTCGTGTCCAGTTATTATTTCTCTCATCGCGGAATTGTTACGGATGTGACCTGTAACTGTTGTGTTCCTGTTTTCGCGTCCCGCGATTGTCAGTGTCAATTTCCAATTCTTGTAACAGTCCCTGAAAAGCTTCGATCGTCTTTGCAACATCCTGCCAAAATAATATATCGTAAATGTTCAGGCAGATTAAGCAAATGCGGATGAGTTCTGAGGGGCTGTATGGGTTTGACAGATACTGTTTCTCATGTAACACGTCTTCAAATATTTCACAACACTGGAAAACTCAGATTTTTCAACATTATTATGCTATGTTTTACTCGGTATTGTGTGGCTTGAGACCAATATGCTGAGTGGAAGGCATGATAAAATTCTCCTCCACTGTGACAATCGTGAATACCCATCGACTTCTTACAGCTGGTTCATTCTCTAAGTAGCTACACATATATTCTAATCTGTGCTCCAATGACCAGTTTGGAGGAAAACAAAGAGAGAACTGATGAAGCCACTCTTGTGGATGAATGTCGTTGCCAGAGTTCTTAAATATTTTGGATATACGTGTAGTAATGAATAACTTATAGCCAAAGTCATCGTGTCGGCTAGTCGCATATCGGTCATTCTTACGTCGTGTCGGCGGTTCCATCTCAAAATTCGGTGCACCTTACCAATCTGTTTCATAATTTCCGAAATGCCCTGTGTTATTATTTTGTCGCTTTTCCCTATTTCTAAGTCCCTCTTCCCGTGTTGGAGCGCGAGTCTCCTCTGAAATATGTAATTCTTGTATTACTTGTGCCAACTGATCTTTTACTTCCCGGATTTCTCTTTTGTGTTGCGTATTAAATTGATTTTGATTTTGTTTAAGTTTCTTAATTTGTTCATACGCTTCTGTGTCAGTGAAGGCTACAGGTCGTGTGTCATTCAGATCATCATCTACCTTTGCAGATAAGTTAGTGAACTGATCCGAAAGTTTGGCTACTTTCTCCGATAATGAACTGATTTCCTCAGTATGTTTTTCTGAACCAAGTTTCAGAGCGTCCATTGGTGTTGAAAACGTGTCTACTGTGTCCTTTAAGTTTTCTTCAGATTTTGCAAGTTGCGTAACCGAATCGGTAGATGCAACTGAGTTAATTTTAGCTTGCAAGGCGTCGTGATTTTCATGAAAAATAGTTTGCAATTCCTTTATGGCTGCTTCGTGATTCTGTAATGCATTTTCATGACGAGAAAAAATAGGTTTGAAATGCTCACAAATTTGTGTTTCTACGTCATTACAGACTTTTTGACATTTCTATTCGATTTTAAGTAACTCAGCAGTTAAACCTTCACGTGTTTGTTCAAGCTTGGTGTCTAACTTTTGAATATTTTGTTCCATGTTCCATTGTGTCTAACTTTTGAAGCTTTGGTCCCATTTGTTTCTGATTTTATTCAGGCGTTGTGTCTAACTTTTCAAGCCTTTGTCCCATTTGTTGCATTAACTGTAATAACAATGCACTGGTGTCTGAAACATGTTCCTCAGTGCTATTCGGTAGTGCATTTAAACTGGCAATATTCGCATTGTGAAAAGCAGACAATGTGTCTTGACTTATTCGAGAAAACGGTGCGGACGCAAAACCTGAATCTATAGTGTTTACAAGATTGTGTCCTGTCATTTCGGAATCCTGAGACGAGCTGTTGCCGACCGATCGACCGATAATGCTTCTCTGTTCACTAATTGTTTCAGTGTCTACACCATTATTTGGCGACCGCCAATTGCCAAATTACTACTTTGAATGTCTGTTCATTCATTACACAGTGGTGCTGATAAGCTACGCTCGTCGTCACTATCATTTCTCACCTTACTTTGGAGCCTAGTGTCAAGTTTTTCACACGCCATAATTATCACGTATTTCACACGATAACAAGAAAAGCACAATTTGAAGAGCAAGAATAAGAAAACACATTATCGTAGCAACGAAAATAGCATCTAGTTAATCGCAAGCGCAGCTGCGAAATACTTGGTGAAAATCTACATGCATGCCACAAATGTTTTACTGTACAACAATGAAAAACTACAACTACAAAGGAAATTCTCTCTACAGTTACGATCTAGCAATAAACAATAGCTACACTAATTACACAAACTACAACGAAAAATTAGAAGATTCCAGTGAGGTATCCTAGGCTAAGGGTCGACATATGAAACCTACCCTTAGAAAAATTAATGAATGATGTGCTGGTAAACCTCTTACGTTATTTGATTTTCAAACAGCTGAGCAGAACTGAACGTACTCAGACATTTCGCTCTTTACTCATTCTGATCAGCACTAAACTGACACACAATATTTTTAGCGCTACACAGTCTGACTTTCAATAATCCCTACAAAAGATTGGCCCTGACTAACAATAACGGTGCGCAGCTCGTGGTCTCGCGGTAGCGTTCTCGCTTCCCGAGCACGGGGTCCCGGGTTCGATTCTCGGCGGGGTCAGGGATTTTCTCTGCCTCGTGATGACTGGGTGTTGTGTGTTGTCCTTAGGTTAGTTAGGTTTAAGTAGTTCTAAGTTCTAGGGGACTGATGACCATAGCTGTTAAGTCCCATAGTGCTCAGAGCCATTTGAACCATTTAACAATAACCTCTACCTTTCATGAACCACTTACCTCACAAAAATCTTCGTTACACGAACTACCGCAATACAGCAAGTGCCAATACTGCCAGATAAATAAAAAAAAATGGTTCAAATGGCTCTGAGCACTATGGGACTCAACTGCTGAGGTCATTAGTCCCCTAGAACTTAGAACTAGTTAAACATAACTAACCTAAGGACATCACAAACATCCATGCCCCAGGCAGGATTCGAACCTGCGACCGTAGCGGTCTTGCGGTTCCAGACTGCAGCGCCTTCAACCGCACGGCCACTTCGGCCGGCTAGATAAATAAAAGATTCTAACTACTGAAGGCACTAACTACTGATAGGCATAGTTAGCAAATGAAAGATTTTGATAGAGAACAAACAATCTGTTTACCTTAATAATGTTCAAAAGTTATCACATATATATCAGTTCATGATATCCAGTATTAAAAATTTACTCTTCCTGATGGACACACGTTCAGATCATCCGCTCTCAAAATTCTGCCATCTCTCCCCCCACATCCACCACTGCTGGCGGCTCACGTCCAACTGCGCAACGCTATGCGCTGTTCACATCCAACTGCCCAACACTACAATACCGAATATTCCAACAATGCCAACCAGCCACGGACTGCACACAGCACAGCCAGTGATTTTCATACAGAGCACTACGTGACGTTATCAACATAAAAACCTAAACAGCCTACTTACAAAGCCTACTGTGAACAATTGTGGACTGGTGACACGGTGCATTGTCATCTATAAAATTTCTACAATTTTCTGGAAACATGAAGTCCTTGAATGGCTGCAGACGTTCTAAAAAAATGGTTCAAATGGCTCTGAGCACTATGGGACTTAACATCTATGGTCATCAGTCCCCTAGAACTTAGAACTACTTGTTGTTGTTGTTGTGGTCATCATACTCCATACAAATACTTTCAGAAATGACTTCCTGAAACTTAAATCTATACTCGATGTTAACAAATTTCTCTTCTTCAGAAACGCTTTCCTTGCCATTGCCAGTCTACATTTTATATCCTCTCTACTTCGACCATCATCAGTTATTTTGCTCCCCAAATAGCAAAATTCCTTTACTACTTTAAGTGTCTCATTTCCTAATCTAATTCCCTCAGCATCACCCGACATAATTCGACTACATTCCATTATCCTCGTTTTGCTTTTGTTGGTGTTCATCTTATATCCTCCTTTCAAGACACTGTCCATTCCGTTCAACTGCTCTTCCACGTACTTTGCTGTTTCTGACAGAATTACAATGTCATCGGCGAACCTCAAAGTTTTTATTTCTTCTCCATGGATTTTAATACCTACTCCAAATTTTTCTTTTGTTTCCTTCACTGCTTGCTCAATATACAGATTGAATAACATCGGGGAGAGACTACAACCCTGTCTCACTCCCTTCCCAACCACTGCTTCCCTTTCACGTCCCTCGACTCTTATAACTGCCATCTGGTTTCCGGGAATTGTAAATAGCCTTTCGCTCCCTGTATTTTACCCCTGCCACCTTCAGAATTTGAAAGAGAGTATTCCAGTCAACATTGTCAAAAACTTTCTCTAAGTCGACAAATGCTAGAAACGTAGGTTTGCCCTTCATTAATCTAGCTTCTAATATAAGTCGTAGGGTCAGTAGTGCCTCAAGTGTTCCAACATTTCTACAGAATCCAAATTGATCTTCCCCAAGGTCGGCTTCTACTAGTTTTTCCATTCGTCTGTAAAGAATTCGCGTTAGTATTTTGCAGCTGTGGCTTATTAAACTGATAGTTCGGTAATTTTCATATCTGTCAATACCTGCTTCCTTTGGGATTGGAATTATTATATTCTTCTTGATGTCTTAGGGTATTTCGCCTATTTCATACATCTTGCTCACCAGATGGTAGAGTTTTATCAGGACTGGCTCTCCCAAGGCCGTCAGTAGTTCTAATGGAATGTTGTCTACTCCCGGGGCCTTGTTTCGACTCAGGTCTTTCAGTGCTCTGTCAAACTCTTCACGCAGTATCGTATCTCCCATTTCATCTTCATCTACATCCTCTTCCGCTTCCATAATATCGTCCTAAAGTACATCGCCCTTGTATAGACCCTCTATATACTCCTTCCACCTTTCTGCACAGTCAGCCTAATGGAGACTCACAGTGACTCCCTTTTCAGACTCTGTCAGATACTGATAACACTGTCGCAGACGAGTGCGTATCATCTGGTGCTTCACAGTGATCCTTAACATCTGGTGCTGTTCACGCCACTCACGTACTCTACAGGAAGTGCTAATAACACTAAACACGAGCAGTGCCAGTCTACTCCGATGGCCGCTCTACGTGTTACAGGGAATTGCGTCTGTAAATCATTTGCCGATGGTGTGTACGAGTAAGACGGTAGATAGATATCGACCAAGTCTTCTGGATGCTACACTTTTCGTTTATTTTTCGAACTTTTTTATTTGTTTCGCCCACCCTGTATTATGTAACATCAAAGACGTTTCTATAGATCATAGAAGTTCGATGACCTGTGTATCATATTGAATCAGTCTTTGAGTTGTGAAGACACCATCGTAGATTAACAACGTGGTACCCTTGTCAGTGCCGGCCGAAGTGGCCGTGCGGTTAAAGGCGCTGCAGTCTGGAACCGCAAGACCGCTACGGTCGCAGGTTCGAAACCTGCCTCGGGCATGGATGTTTGTGATGTCTTTAGGTTAGTTAGGTTTAAGTAGTTCTAAGTTCTAGGGGACTAATGACCACAGAAGTTGAGTCCCATAGTGCTCAGAGCCATTACCCTTGTCAGTGTTATGTTTTACGTTATTCTGTTCTTGTATGTTGTTGTAAATTAACCGGTTTCCTTTTCTTTAATTTTCATGTAGACCCGTGTCATAATATTAACCGGCACGACGCAAGTGCTGTGTTTACAAGAACTCCTGATAAAATGAGTCACCAAATGTGTGAAGTTGTATAACTGCGTGGCAATTAACTTTTAGTAAAGGTAATTATAAAACCTAAAACTGCATATTAAAGAAACTGTATTGTGAAATTCAGTATCGTGCGATGCAGTGGACGGTGCTACAATGGATGTCATCACAGCGCGTGACTTGCAGCTCCAAGTCTGTCTGATAAAGTAAATAAGATCTGGATTGAAAAAAAGGAAATGAGCGTTTGGCGTCATTGGCCGGGAGGTCCCTTACGGGCAGGTCCGGCCGCCTTGGTGCAGGTCTTATTACATTCGACGCCACAATGGCCGACCTGCGCGCCGCATGGGGATAAAATGATGATGAAGCCAACACAACACTCAGTCCCTGAGTGGAGAAAATCCTCGACTCAGTCGGGAATCGAACCCTGGCCCATAGGAAGGCAGTCCATCTGGCTGACCTTTTTTTTGCATTTGTTTGTTATGGTTCGTTTTATTTTTTCGTAGCGGACGTCACATACCATCCGTTGAAGTTCGTTGCTGGTCTTTTCACTCCTTTTTTTAAATTTATTACAGAGGCCAGCCAGCTGTCTGACCGAACACGCTGAGCTACCGCGCTATCGGGGCGGACAGATCTGGATTAAACTGAACCCGATAACAATTTTGAAAAGTAAAGCTTAACTGTAAGTGATATTATGTCCTGTCTGTGACATTATACTGGTATACGAAGACAGTATATATAGTTAAAGGCTACCCAGCCATTGACATTCGTCTGTGCGAATGCGCACAGGTTGCCGAAACTCTTACGGGAATCGCCGAAGCGTGCGCGAGTAACGAGTGGGTGGGCAAATGTCTATAAGGTACAATACATATGTAGAATTGTGGACAGTTCGGAATGTGAGTCTCACGGGAAGCGTGCAAGGGATAAGTCCCTGCAGTCGCGCTATTCATCTGTGTCCTCGGTGGCTCAGATGGATAGAGCGTCTACCATGTAAGCAGGAGATACCGGTTTCGAGTCCCGGTCGGGGCACACATTTTCAGCTGTCCACATCGAGGTATAACAACAACAACACCTGTCGGCAACTGAGGTTGTCAGTTAGTCAACATTATACTGGTCCTACATGTTTTGTGACTTACCTTGTGGCAATGGAAACTCGGTACTTCCCGTAAGTGGTGAAAACAAAAATGTGCCGCAGCAGTTACCAGCTAAAGAAAAGTAACCTCGTACACTACAATGCAAGTAAAAGAAGCTAAGGCAAGCAAATCATGCTGTACTTAGAATGCCTGTGTTCCACTCACTGCAGTGCGGTGACACACAGTAACGAAATAAAACTTTCTTGAGGAGACGGAGCGGAAACTCGGCTTCCTAAATGATTCAAAAGAGCCTAGCATTCAGAATTATGTTGTGAGCGTCAATCTTTTGCAATTATATTCGTCTTTACAAAAATCACTTTTTATAAAAAATGTGACTCTGTCATGAAATTAGTTAACGGAATGGTAAAAGAGTGGCGAGTCTATGTCTCTGTGTGTAAGATACGTGAGCAGATAACTTGTTTGGTGATGTTTGGACAATGTAACTAACACAGACCAATTAACGCTCAAACTCATCATAAATTACTCGCAAACAAGCACTGCAGCGACAACATTACCCGAATATCTTCAAATCAGTCCCTACTAAGTCACATTTTCGAAAAGCAACATCCTCAGCATTTCCATCGCTGTGTTCTGCTAGTTATTTCCAAACTACACAGTAGCTGACCAACACCAGACTCCCTCTCTTACTGCTCACTGAATGCTACTGGCAACGAGAATGCTAGCTGACAACCAAAGATCGAACTCCTTGCACTCAGAACCTCAGTGGCGTAACATATCTACATCTACATCTACATTTATACTCCGCAAGCCACCCAACGGTGTGTGGCGGAGGGCACTTTACGTGCCACTGTCATTACCTCCCTTTCCTGTTCCAGTCGCGTATGGTTCGCGGGAAGGACGACTGTCTGAAAGCCTCCGTGCGCGCTCTAATCTCTCTAATTTTACATTCGTGATCTCCTCGGGAGGTATAAGTAGGGGGAAGCAATATATTCGATACCTCATCCAGAAACGCAGCCTCTCGAAACCTGGCGAGCAAGCTACACCGCGATGCAGAGCGCCTCTCTTGCAGAGTCTGCCACTTGAGTTTATTAAACATCTCCGTAACGCTATCACGGTTACCAAATAACCCTGTGACGAAACGCGCCGCTCTTCTTTGGATCCTCTCTATCTCCTCCGTCAACCCGATCTGGTACGGATCCTACACTGATGAGCAATACTCAAGTATAGGTCGAACGAGTGTTTTATAAGCCACCTCCTTTGTTGATGGACTACATTTTCTAAGGACTCTTCCAACGAATCTCAACCTGGTACCCGCCTTACCAACAATTTTATATGATCATTCCACTTCAAATCGTTCCGCACGCATACTCCCAGATATTTTACAGAAGTAACTGCTACCAGTGTCTGTTCCGCTATCATATAATAATACAATAAAGGATCCTTCTTTCTATGTATTCGCAATACATTGCATTTGTCTATGTTAAGGGTCAGTTGCCACTCCCTGCACCAAGTGCCTATCCGCTGCAGATCTTCCTGCATTTCGCTACAATTTTCTAATGCTGCAACTTCTCTGTATACTACAGCATCATCCGCGAAAAGCCGCATGGAACTTCCGACACTATCTACTACGTCATTTATATATATTGTGAAAAGAAATGGTCCCATAACACTCCCCTGTGGCACGCCAGAGGTTACTTCAACGTCTGTAGACGTCTCTACATTGATAACATGCTGTGTTCTGTTTGCTAAAAACTCTTCAATCCAGCCACACAGCTGGTCTGATATTCCGTAGGCTCTTACTTTGTTTATCGACTCTTGAAGACTTCTGTTTGAAAAATATCTGATGTACAGACATGAAGTATGACACATCGAATAAATTAGTGAAGTCTGTCATTGTCAGCGATGAGACTACAGTCTTAATGGTTTATTGGATAAAATGTTTTTAAGTGAAAGAAGAAAAGCTCATAATGCTGAGACCGCAACTTTTCCTCATGCAGCCGGGCATATTCCTATAGTACCGTCATCGTGATAGATTACTGTCTGTAAGCAGGCTTGCTAACAGTGATGTCTTCAAACTGCTTACTGTTACGGCAGTGAATGATGCTTTCCAATGCATATTTATCGTTTTTTAACATTTTGAACGATCTGAAGATGGTTGCAGATAGCAACCGAAGGTAGTTCAAATGGTTCAAATGACTCAGAGCACTATGGGACTTAACTGATGAGGTCATTAGTCAAAAAAATGGGTCAAATGGCTCTGAGCACTGTGGGACTCAACTGCTGAGGTCATAAGTCCCCTAGAACTTAGAACTACTTAAACCTAAATAACCTAAGGACAACACACACATCCATGCCCGAGGCAGGATTCGAACCTGCGACCGTAGTGGTCGCGCGGTTCCAGACTGTAGCGCCAGAACCGCTCGGCCACCAGCGGCCGGCGGGTCATTAGTCCCCTAGAAGTTAAAACTACTTAAACCTAACTAACCTAAGGACATCACACACATCCATGCCCGACGCAGGATTCGAACCTGCGACCGATGCGGTCACGCGGATCCAGACTGAAGCGCCTAGAACCGCTCGGCCACCCCGGTCGGCCCGAAGGTAGTTACGGTACCTTGAATTGTGATAGGAAAATTGCGTTATAGGTGTTATAAATTCTTTTTCACTTCAAAAAATTATCTAATATATCAAATAAAAATGGAGGTCACGTCCGTTTAATTGACTACCTAAAAATTATCTAGTAACCTCACACCTTATCAGATGAAATTTCGGTAAAACCGATACGTCACCGGCCAAAGTCCGCACAACGAGCTGCAGAGTATGCGACGATGGAAATCGCCCTCCCTCCTGGTACCGGTTGTCGCGCAAAGGTGACCACACTGTAGTTCCCTCAGCTAATTAAGCACCCTGTGAACATTGTACAGGGATGTGTCTCCTTCCCGGTACCGGTGTCTTCTGCAGGCGTACAGAATTCTGCGCAGCATAAACGCACATGTTAAGTGCCTCGTTGCGCTGGATATTGAGTTCCCTGACAGATACGTCCAAATTTATCGTCGTTTACAGGTCCCGGTACACGGGAACGCCGGAGTCAGCGGCGAACAGGGAGGCGGCACTGCCCGCGGCCGTCCCCGCCTCTTTATGGGACGCCCGGCAGCCATACCGCGACCCGCGTACATACATATGCAGTGGCCGGCGGAACACGGAGCTCGCCGGCCAACATGTCATGCGACGGGCCGCGCAATGAATTAGTAGCAATCGTGCGCGTCGCTGGTTGCTTTTTCTTTTTCCGGGAGCAGTACCGCGCCGGCGATAGAGACGCTATTGGTCGGCGCAGACTCATCTCGAGACAAATGGGAGGCCATTTGAATGTGCGCGCTGCCCGGCCGGCCGTGATGAAGGAGCGGGCGCGTCGTGCGTCTGTCGGCGGCGCAGCGCTGCGCCACATCCCGCTCGTGTGCTTGAGATGTCTGCGCCGGGGCTGCACGTCTGCGACCAGTTGCCCTACCGACTGACTGAGGCTCAGTGTCTGCTGTCTTGTAGTCAATTCATGCAGCCGAAGATGTCGCCAGTACGACCAGAGAGGAAAATGACGTTCCAACAAATTCAATTTTTCCACTTTTGAAGGGAAAAGGGAACGATTGGTGGATTAGAGTTTAATGTCCCGTGGGCGTCGAGATGACACAACTGAAATCTTGGATTCGATCAGAATGGAAAACATATGGTCATTGGTTAATAGCTATTGTCAGAGGAATAACCCAGACATTCTTCTTAATCACTACACAGAGTGAGTTTTATCTACACTTAATTACTCTCGAAGTAACATACAGTGAAAAGCCAAAGAAACTGGTATACGCATGTGTATTCAGATACAGAAATATGTAAACAGGCAGAATACGGCGCTGCGGTCGACAAGGCCTATATAAGACAACAAGTGTCTGATGCGGTTGTTGAATAGGTTACTGCTGCTACAATAGCAGGTTATAAAGCTTTGAGTGAGTTTGAACGTCGTGTTTAGGCGGCGCACGAGCGATGAGACACAGCATTTCCGAGGTAGTGATGAAGTGGGGATTTTCCCGTACGATCATTTCACGAGTGTACCGTGAATACCAGGAATCCGGTAAAACATCAAATCTCCGACTTCGCTGCGGCCGGGAAAAGATCCTGCAAGAACGGACCAACGATGACTGAAGAGAATCGTTCAACGTGACAGAACTTTAATCGTTCCTCAAATTGCTGCAGATTTCAATGCTGGGCCTTCAACAAGGGTTAGCGTGTGAACTATTCAATGAAACATCATCGACATGGGGTTTCAGAGCCGAAGTCCAACTCGTGTTCCCTTGATGACTGCACGATGCAAATCTTTACGCCTCTCCTGGGCCCCTCAGTTCCGACATTGGATTGTTTATAACTGGAAACATGTTGCCTGATCGGACGAGTCTCGTTTCAAATTGTATCGAGTGGATGGACGTGTATGGAGACAGCCTCATGAATACATGGTCCCTGCACATCAGCAGAGGACAGTCCAAACTGGTGGAGGCTCTGTAATGGTATGGGGCGTGTGAAGTTGGAGTGATTGGGACCCATGTTACGTCTAGATATGACTCTGAAAGCTGACACGTACGTAAGCATCCTGTCTGGTCACTTTCATCCATTCATGTCCATTGTGCATTCCGACGGACTTGGCCAATTCCAGCAGGACAATGCGACACCGCACACGTCCAGAATTGCTCCACGAACACTCTTCTGAGATAAATACTTCCGCTGGCCACCAGAGTCCCCAGAAATGAACATTATCTGGGGTGCCTTGCAACGGGCTGTTCAGAAGACGTCTGCACCCATTACTACTTTTATGGATTTGTGGACAGTCCTGCAGGGTTCATGATGTCAGTTCCCTCCAGCAGTACTTCAGACATTAGTCCAGTCCATGGCACGTCTTCCTGCGGCACTTCTGCTTGCTTGCGGGGGCTCTACATGATATTAGGCAGATTTATCAGTTTCTTTGGCTCTTCAGTGTAGATGACGCTAAGACAAGTAATTAAATATAAGACACATGTCGTCTGGGATATCGTGAAAAACCCCAAAAATGGGTTAGAAATGTTGAATATGTGACGTTACCAGACGATGTACCTCATCGCACGATAGCGGTTGGGCTTGGGCTTGAAGGAATTATTGAGCTATGCAGTACTGGCATTCGGGCAAACAGTGCAACTTTAGGACACCTTTTGAAACTGTGAACTGTTGTAAACATAGAGGTTACAAAATTATTGTCCTCGCTGTAACCAATTATAAGCTCTTCTTACCTTGTGCTTCTTTCCTTTTGTTCCTCTACTTTTTGTTTTCAAATATTATGTACTAAAGGAAACGTACGTCATTTACTGGTAAAGATGCAATTCACAGCCCGCATCTCGTGGTCGTGCGGTAGCGTTCTCGCTTCCCACGCCCGGGTTCCCGGGTTCGATTCCCGGCGGGGTCAGGGATTTTCTCTGCCTCGTGATGGCTGGGTGTTGTGTGCTGTCCTTAGGTTAGTTAGGTTTAAGTAGTTCTAAGTTCTAGGGGACTGATGACCATAGATGTTAAGTCCCATAGTGCTCAGAGCCATTTTTGCAATTCACAGGCTTACACTCATTTATTGTTACGAAATATGTTAGGTTTATGTTGTACTGTTTTTTGCAATAAACCATCAGAGATCACGAGAGAGGTAAATAGACTAATAAATCCCACCGTCATATAATTACATAATTGTTTGAAGCAGTGAAAAAAACAATACTGCTTGCTAAATGGAGGACTCGAACCTTGAGCTCCAAGTGCTGAAGTCATTCACGTGGGCTCAGGACCACACCGACATAAATGCTCGAAAAACAATAAACTGGTAGCCAAGATCACAGGAATTCTTTTATTTCATGATTACCGTTTCGGCGAAACTAAAGCCGCCATCATCGGATCTTAGTGCACATATAGGTTACAACATCAAGGCAAACAATGGTGCGTGTTATAGGCAACTATTAATATCACCATTTTTTGCCTTGATGTTGTAACCTGTATGTGTCCTAAGATCCGATGATGGCGGCTTTAGTTTCGCCGAAACCGGTATTCATGGAATAAAAAGAATGCTTGCCGTCTTGGCTACCAGTTTATTGTTTTACAATCATCTAGATCGCTCCCACGTAAGGACAACGTGCTCCCTACAAAAAAGTAAATTCTCGACTTGAGTTGGGATTATCAGGTCCAACAGACCGATAGACTCAACCACGGCATGTCATCTGGTGACGTCAGTTATTCAGTCATCCACTTTTAGGTTATTTCCCGGCATTTGCGACACCATGTGCCTTGTATCAAATTACTTGTCTCAGCGTCATCTTCGTTGCTTAGGATGTTTTTAAACGTTAAAAAGAATCACCCTGTGGAGTGAGAACTACCTGTGTTTACTCTCTGGAGTGTAATCGAGCTTCCATCAGGGGCAGTCAGATGGAACCGAACACCCGCTACAACGGGACCTTGTTAAGATATTTACCCCACTGGGAGAAGACACGATCAATTCCTGTTTCGCAGAATGCCGTCGGCCGCTGATGGATCGACAACCGCACCCATTCTTGCACTTCCTCGTTCGGCTGAAAGCGACGTCCACGCAAATCTTTCTTTCGGTCGCCAAAGTCGTGTAAAACGAACAGTGATGGAGCCAGACTGTGCAGAGGATGTTACAGTGTTTGCCAACCAAATCGCTGAAGCGAAGCCTTCGTCCAACTGGCAGTGTGGGAGCCGGTGTTATCCTGCAACAGGATAATAACGTCTGACAGCGTTCCTGGGCGTTTTGGCTTTACGGCGAGTCGCAGTTTCTGCACAGTGTCTTCAGAGCGCTGCGCATTGATTGTGGTTCCACGTTCCACGTTCAAGGAACTTCACGAGTGGAGGACCCCTGTAGTCGAAGAAGAAGGTCTTCTTGATGTCCTTACTGGAACCTGTGTGAACGGCTTTGGATTTCTTTGGCGGGGGAGATGTGGTATGTTTACACTGTTAGCATTGTCTTTTGCCATCAAGTTGTCGGAACGCTGTCGGACGGAATCATCCAGTTGCATGATAACACCAACCCCCACACTGTAATCGGAAGAAAGCTTCAGCGATTTCATTGGAAAACTGCAACATCCTTCGTACAGCCTGGATCCTTCAACGGTGTGATTTTCGTATTCCATGGTCCCGTGGTGGTGAGTGTTTTTTATTTGATTCCCCCTCATAGTTCGTCAAATACAAAATCTCCCAGATATAACTGATGTTTTAGTTTTCTCCAAGACTTCATATGATATCCGAGGTTATCTGAAGTCTTGAATAAAATCCAAAACTTTTTAGAATGTTTCTTTATTATTATTATCCTTAAGTAAGAATAAGAACGTGAGTCTGAGGATGGTCAATATCGTCACCATCAGTGTTGCCACCGTTGCATTATTCATAAACGAAAATGCAGAACCATCTGAAGCTGAGAAACTAAATTACCACCTGTCGTTCCGGTCACTTGCTAGTAGCTGCAGTAACTACCCGTCCTCAGTAGAGTCTAATATTTTTATAGTTGTGGCTTGTGACGTTATTATGGTGACACTCAAGGCTTGGGTTATTGTTCAACATCTTTCGAATCTAATCCACACAAATTATAAAAATGAATGTACATATGTATGAATGTATTTATGTTCCACATCTCCTCCTAAACTAGTCTACCGAACAGAAACAAACTCGGTAAGCATATCATTTACTGTCTAGATAGAATCAATGTTAGCGTAAGAATAGCCCGTCTATCAAAGGGGTGGGGGTGCGGGTGGAAAAGCAGTGTAGCCCAACACACGAGAATACCAACAATTTAGTCATCCAGTATTTGAAAACGAGAGCACTTAGAGCCTTGCAACAAACTTCACACATAATTTCAAACCTTTATGAAAATTTTCCTCGCAGACGACCCACACAAAATGAAAGGGAAAAAGTATGTCGCCTACTACATTTCCGCAGTTCCTGCAATAAAACTCCCGCACGAAGCATGACGTTTTAATTTATTACTTCTTTATTACTAACGGTATTCGTAACGAATTGTGCAGACAGTATTCATTTATAACACTGAATGTACCAGAAAAATTACTAACAGACTGTGACGCTCAGTTCAGGAGAAACGACTCCACAAACACCGACTGCGTGAAAAACCGTCGCGTCCTACAAGAAGTTTAAATTTATTACTTCTTTGCTGCTAACCATATTCGCAACATATTTCGCAGGCAATACCCACACTCGCCTCTCACTGTACCTATAAAAGTACACCATTGTACGACACGTAGCTAAGGAGATATGACGTCAAGTACTGAGATGCGTGAATAACTGCCGCCCCATGCATGGTACGTTAATTAACTACTTATTTGCTGCTAACTCTGTTCACAGCAAATTTCTCAGCCAGTAGACACGTATGTCACTGAATGTTCCTGCAAAACTATATCATTGTACAGCAGATAGTGTAAGTAGGCTGTTTAGGTTTTTATGTTGGTAACGCCACATAGCGCTCTGCATGAAAATCGATGGCTGCGCTGGCTGCGATGGCTGTGGCTGGTTGGACTCATTGTTGGAATATTCGCCAGTGTCGTGTTGGGCAGTTGGATGCGAACAGCGTGTAGCGTTGTGCAGTTGGAGGTGAGCTGCCAGCAGTGGTGGATGAGGGGAGAGAGATGCCAGAGTTTTGAGAGGTTACTACGAGTGGACGATCTGGACGCGTGTCCGTCAGGAAAAGGAAATTTTTAAGACTGGACGTCATGAACTGATATATATATATATATATATTATGACTTTGGAACACTATTAAGGTAAATACAGTGTTTGTGTTCTATCAAAATCTTTCATTTGCTAACTATGCCTATCAGTAGTTAGTGCCTTCAGTAGTTTTAATCTTTTATTTAGCTGGCAGTATTGGAGCTCGCTGTATTGCAGTAGTTCGAGTAACGAAGATTTTTGAGAGGTAACTGATTCATGAAAGGTATAGCTTATTGTTAGTCAGGGCCATTCTTTTGTAGGGATTATTCAAATTCAGATTGCGTTGCGATAAAAATATTGTGTGTCAGTTTAGTGATGATCCGAGTAAGTAAATAGAGAACTGTCTGAGTACGTTGAGTTATATAAAAGGGCAGTGCACTGGCAGAGCAATCTTTTGTGCTCAGATGATTCATGAGAAAACGTTTCCAACGTGATTACGTGGCACGGTGGGAACTAACAGACTTTGAAAGCGTAACCGTAATTGCAGGTAGACGCATGGGACACTCCATTTCGGAAATCGTTAGGGAATTCAATATTCCGAGATCCGCGGTGTCAGAGTGCGTCGAGAATACCAAATTGGAGGCATTACCCCTTACGACGGACAACGCAGTTTCCAACAGCCTTCACTTAACGAGCGAGAACACTGGCGTCTGTATAGAGTTGTCAGTGTTAACAGGCAAATGAATGCTACAATTGACCAGTGTACACAGGAAAGCAGGAAACCAATGCAGTGTGAAATACAGAGACTCTGTAAAGCCATTAGTATTAGAAGGTCAGTATAGCAATGGTGATGGTACTGATATTCAGCATAAAATAGTCAGCAATCAACCCTCTCAGTATTTATGCTACTGCAACCAGAATGATATAATAGATCGACTCCGGCTACTCATGACGTCAGCTTCCGTGCGCAATAGAGCTCATTTGAATGAGGTTGTCGCGATAACTTCTTAGAGAGAGGTATTATCGAATAAGTATGGAGACAGTAGTTCGAGACCTGCACAAACCAGCACACAACACATGCCCTCGTAAGCCTTTCATGATTGAAGTTTTGCATGACTTTTGGCAGGCTGATCTTGTAGATATGAGAGATTATTCACTTGAGAATAATGGACTGAAATATATTTTAATGGTTATTGATACAAATTTCAAATTTGGCTGGGCATTACCTGCTAAAACTAAATCGGGGAGGAATGATGTTGATGTGTTTGAACATTTGTTGCAGACAGGGACGAATTGGTGCTCCGACAATCTCCAAACCGATTACGGTGGACACTTTTAGAATAGGTATTTCAAAACTGTGATGCAGCGGTATAGAATACATCACTACTTAACATTCACCTACTGAGGGCGAGCATCGTGGAACGTCTGAACAGAACAATAAAAGGCCAAATGTGGATGTGCTTTAATCTTCGCGGCTCATACAAATGAATATATCTCCTCCCAGAAATAATTGCACAGTATAATCGAACCAAACATAGCACAATAAAAATGAGGCCAATCGATGTTTGTGGTAATGGACTCATGGATACGTTGTACTTCATATTAAAATACTGGATCCAAGCAAACAGAAATTTAATGTAGGTGATTTGGTACATGTCTCAAACATAAAACAGCATTTGAGAAGTCATACCTTCCAAACAGATCGAGTGAGTTATTCACAGTTTCCACAGGGCCCAGAACAAATCCCAGGACTTACATCTTAAAGGATAGCAATGCCACTGAAATTTTGGGATGTTTTTACTCCTAGCAAATGCGGAAGAGCTCAGAACCATGCGTGTTTCTCATAGAGTATGTAATAAGACGTCGAGGGAATAGAACGCTAGTTGAATGGCTTGGTTTCCCCTCAACACAAAAGATCTGGACTGACGCTGATGACTTGCTACATAATGGCGCGCACAGAGTACAGTAGCATAACATGTGTGATAAGAGATGCATTAGAGGATGTTGTGGTATTCTAGACAAACTGCCAGTTAAATGGCACACTTTGGGATATAACGACTTGGATCTGGTACAAAGTGTCAACAACGTCAGCTTGACAAGGCGTGTTTGGAACACGACATAGCATATGCAAAATATCACGATCTCGCAGGACGTCACGCCGCAGATCGAATTTTAGCTGAAAAGGCTCAGGAGATAAGCAGAGGAAAGGATACTGGTGTAGGACAGCGCATTGCTGCATTTCTAGTTGACAAAACCATATGTGGTAAAATTAAGTTGGGCATACAGGTGATGAATTTCAAGCAAGTTATGAGTGCTGCACAAAGTCCACCAAAAAAGAAGAAGACAATGACGAAGAAAGAAGAAGGGGTATGTTAAAAAAGTGTATCCTGACAGAGATGTATGCAGCTAAAAGTGGTCAGAAGTATAAAGGGCCGGTTCAGCAACCAGGATTCTAGCAATACGCAGAAAATGAGATGGAATTAATCCCTTCCTCAATGCGACCCTCACAGGTCTCTCAGTGGTGGGTTCACCGGCTAGTAGAGCTGCAGCTATTGCCAGAAATGTCAAGAATGCCTGGAACTCCCAGGAGCAGCTATACAATGCAAGAAGACATTACCGCATGGTGGAAGCAGAAGCCATCGGAGAAGGACTTTATCTGAAGCTATATAAAGCAGGATTAGGTCTCTTTATAAATAAAAAAAAGGCCTTTGAGCCGTGCATGGCTCATGATCGTGCCATCCTTATTTAACGTCTTGTTTTTACGGTAAGGTCGCCTCGGCACTTTAATTTCAATTACTGGTGTCAGTGAATTGCTGTCTTGCCTGCCCGTGAGCGGCAGCAGCAGCCCGTATCGATAAGTGCACTGTCGTACTATCACTGGGCAACAGATAGTATTTTCGGGTCGTCGTATTTGTGGAAGTCAGTTGGAGTTGGAACGCAGCAGAAGTGCAGTCAGGGACGGAGCCCCGGTCAGGTCAGCACAGCCAGTACCAGTGGGGACGACGTTGGTTGGTTGTTCGGTCGGTCGTCTCGTCAACGACGTGTATTTGGGTCGGTTCCTTCCTGTGCAGAGACGTCGGTTGTGTTACCTCTGCATGGTTAGGTCGGAGCCAGTGTCTCCGGGACATCGTCCATCCGAAGGAAGAAAGTCAGTTCGAGAAGGACCAGCAGTGCAGTCGGGGATGGAGCCCCACTGAGGTCGGCACAGCCAGTGTCTCCAGGACATCGTCCGTCTGAAGGAAGATTCGCTTGGAGACGCACCAGCAGTGCAGATGCGACCGAGCAGCAGTCGCGGGCGGACCAGCAGTCCAAACGGTTGGTTGGCGTGGAGCAGCAAACTTGCCTCCGTTGCGTGGAGTCGGGCTGGAGCCGCTCGCGGCGTGTAGTTCTACGGCTGAGGTGTTGTTGGTCGTTATGGGCGCCAATATTCTGTGTGTCGTTGTACTGAGATGTGGTGGTCGTTTTCCTTGTTGCGTCGAGGAACTGATTTGTTTGATTGATCGGCCGGCTGTCTGTCGGTTGGGTTGCCTTCCGATTAAGAGATTGTTGGTGAGGCTGCCTGTCTTGGCTAAACAGGCATTAGTGTTAAACTGCAGGGCGACCCTTGGAACTTCTGAACGCCGTTCCGTGTTTGTTACATAGTAACTTCCCTGCTTGAGTTTTAGTTATTTGATTGATGTGTAGCCTTCAGCTAAGTTTTATATATCTTGAATTAATGTTCTTGTCTTGCCCTTGTAAGGTGTATGCTTCGCCGGCGATGGGCGAGGCATGACAGAATCTCTGACCAGAGAATAGTTTATTGTTAGTTGTTGCTTGTCGCGAGTCTGCGCTAGTCTGCGCAAGTCGACAGTAGAAGTCAGTCTGCGCTTGTCTGCGCGAGTCTGCAGTAGTAGTCAGTCGGATACGGTAGTAGGGAGTCGGCATGCGTCGGCTGTGTGCTCTGGTCGTGACTCTGGTCAAGAGTCTGGAGGATGAGTATTGTTGTAGAAGGTAAAGAAGCAGCCTTGCGCATATTTAATAATGTATGTTAATTGTAATTTAATTTGTTCAGAAAAAATGCCCCAATAATAATTTTTTTATAAAGTAACTCTTTTAAAGAAAAGTATTCATTTCAATTTAAAGAATTTTTCCACTCTTTTGAAGAAAAAGCATTCATTTCAATTTAAAGAATATTTCCTATGCATTCCTTCCAAGAATTATATATATATATATATATATATATATATATATATATATATATATATATATATATATATATATATATATATATAGGCCAGCATTGCACGAAGCTGTGTCGATAAATACGAGCAGATATAGTTGCAGTTTTTATTGAGGTAAGAATTTTGAATTTGTTATTCAGAATACAGGGCCGACGGTCAGCGCTGCTGTCCTTATAAAATTTACCAGATATTATTATTTCTGTTGGAAGGTTACATTTGGTTCATGGTTCATTATTTAATTGATATTATTGTGAGTTTATGGTCAATTTTCATTCCTTAATTTTTGTGGGGACTTTAAGCTTGGCTCCATTTTGCATTATTATTAAAAATTATTTTTGTTGGGAGGTTACACTTGGCTCCATTTTCTTGTTTTTCATTTAACATTTCTGCGGGGAGGTTACACCCTTGCCGGCCGAAGTGGCCGTGCGGTTAAAGGCGCTGCAGTCTGGAACCGCAAGACCGCTACGGTCGCAGGTTCGAATCCTGCCTCGGGCATGTATGTTTGTGATGTCCTTAGGTTAGTTAGGTTTAACTAGTTCTAAGTTCTAGGGGACTAATGACCTCAGCAGTTGAGTCCCATAGTGCTCAGAGCCATTTTTGTTACACCCTTAAGGCACAGGGTTGACGTTCTTACAGAGGCCTTCAGCCGAATATTACAACAAATCTTTTAAGGCCTTAAGCCGTTAAATTATTGTGTTGTTCTGTGGCCTTCAGCCGAGTTTTAATACCTCTTAAATTAATGTTCTTGTCTTGGACTTGAGGTATAGGGTTGTGATGTTTTGTATAGGGTCTTCAGCCGAATTTGCTTCAATTATTTTAAGATTAGGCCTTCTGCCGTTGGATTGAAACACTTCTAATTGCTTAATATGCGGCCTCCAGCCTAGTTTCATTAATATTAAAGTGCTAAGGACTTCAGCCTGTTTAGATTGAAGATTTAGAAAATATTTTCTGGTAACTCCTCCAGAAGAACCTTCTATGTCAATTTCTTACTTAGGCCTTGCGTCTTGAATTTTCAGTGTGGCCTTCAGCCGATCTAAAGTTAATCGAAGGAGATCCATTACAACTTTGAGTGTTTTGCATTCTTGTGTAATATTGTGTGTGGACGAATTAAGTCTGTATGTTGGGTGCAACTGACAGGAACTCATTTTGGCCCCTTTCGTCAACCCAATCCGCTCTATCCTGCTAGCCCAGGCATTTCACCCTTATGCAATTCTACCAGACAGACTGATTGCAAATATGGATCTGCTTTGAGTTTGTCAGGAAAAATTCAGCATTCCAAAATTCAGTGGTATGTTTATGCGGGATACATCACTGAAGATTATGTGGAATCTGGAGAATGTGGAATTGTGAATTTTGATTTTTATGGGGTACAGGAAACCACATAATGGCGTGTGTTAAGAAAAATACAAATAACGTCTACTATTTTGACTATGGGAGACTTTTAACTGCCAGTACATATACAACGATACTTTACCGACAGAAGACGTGTGTTCGACAATTTTCATTGATATCAAGCCTTTACTACTTACTTATGCGGGCATCTGTGGATCATGTTCCTCCAAACATTTATGAAGAAGCCTATATATAAGGAGATGCCTTAAGCATCCACCTGGCAGTCGAGGTTCATATGCAGTGTCGTATATCCTGACTTTAAAGAACGATCGTCAATATTACGAGCGAATTACTTCCCACCAATTGATTTAAGAACAGGGGAGTGGAGTATTGTGCTGACTGGACTCAAAATGTACAACAGCAATCCGAATATCATAGAGGCTAACAAAAAACTTCATCTGAAAATTGTGGAAGTAGAACCTAGTACACACGGTATTGACGTTTAAAAAGCAGTTTTAAAATGGTCTGGAAAAGGCATTGCGCTACCTGCAAACATCAACAAACCTAAAATTGAAATAAAAGAGAACTAGTGCAACGATTGACTTTTACCAGAAAGGATCAATAGGACGTCTACTGGCTTTCACAAAAGGACAGGTTTTGAAGAAAAATCCTAATACATTCTATGGATTCGACCACTCAAAGGATAGACTTCCTGTCAGACATTCCGTGCCGGGTGTAATATCGCGACAAACTCTTATCTCCCGTAGGTGGGACCAAGGTACAAGTTCGTTGAGACCCCTACTAATGCTGTTCACGTCTCAGCAACAGTTCAGGCTTTGGACTATCTAGAACTGCGTATTGCGGACCACAATAAATACTTGTCAGTTTTCGCGGTGAGGAAATCATTGTACAGCTACAGCTAAAGCGGAACCAGCAGTGACCTTGAACGTGCAGAGACCCAGAAGCGGTGGCAGCGAGCTTCAACTAGTCAGGGCATCGCAGCAGCCCAGTATTGTCAACGAAGACAAGATGGGTGTACGTTATAAAACTAAAGTACACAATGTGTAGTACGGCACATCATAACAGAACACAAAAATGACAATACGTGCAAACTACGAGTTCTTAAATCAGAGGGTCTGAAGCCTCACAGCGACGTTTTTCGTTATAAGTGTCTCGGAATATGACGAGAGTATTATATGCCAGGAATACTTCTCGGATAAACCTTATGCATCAACCACATTTAACTGGAACAATCAAATTAGGAGTATGATCCTACATCACGTCTCTTTAATCCTCCCATGCAAGAGTTTCGTATCCCTTGATGGATATATCGAACTTTACCCGTAATGCTTTAGCATTTCTGTTTCATGAGATACGGTATGAACTTAACGGAGTCGAGGCTGACCTTACACGCAATGCAGCCATTACATCAACTTTTACCGTTTGTCTCCACTTCTCCCTCGTATCTGACCGATTTAAAAAATGCTAGATTGTTCTTTGACGAGCCAGGAGATAGAATAATAGAAGAGCACAAGAGACATACTGAGTATATACCTTTAAAATTGCTTATTGAATACTTTAAGGCAATGCAGAGGACTGTTCTGAATATTAAACATGAACTTATTCTGTTACAGGGTGCAACGGATAACAACTCATACATCCAAGGAGCTCATGAGGAGAAAGACTTCGCCATCAATAAAATAATATACAAAATGTCGCACATCACAGTATCGGAGGAGCTGCATTGAAGTTTTTATAAGTTCTGGATGCCTGTGTATTTCTACTGCTTTCTTTCCAACCATGGGAGATATTCGAGTAACCAGTGCTACCGACTGCAATGAAACAAATGAGGTCTATTAAAACCTCCTCTCAGCTGGAAACACCCAAGTTTATCGTACTTACATTTCAGATCAGCGGAGGAGGGAATATTGTAAATGATTCCACCTAATTTGATAACTGCACGTTAACTAACGCCAGAATCTACCTGAACTCATAATTCTATCCATACGATAATTTGAACAGTGGAATGAAAATATATACAGTCTAGCATGTGACAAGTATGCGAGGGATGTCTGCTCCGTCAACACAAAATTCAAGGAGCTGGCGCCAATCATCGTAGTACAAGGAGTTGGCGCCAATAATCGTAGTAGACTGCTCAAAACAGAGCGAGGCAATTAAATCTGGATCTATAGATGTACGAATTGAAATTGAATCTTTCGCAAATTTCCCAGAACACACTGCAGTGTATGCCTTAGTTCTACATGACCGTGTGATCAACTTCTGCCCGCTCACTGGTGCTGTGCAACGAACTGTATAAACGAACAGTTGATCCGCCATGCACAGATCAGTCCACAATGGTGTCTCAAGGTGTGAACACCTTTGCAGACGCTCAGGCTTTCTATGAGGAATAGCGTAGTCAATTTATAGTTAAAGATGTTGCATTTGTAGCATACACAGAAGGTACCAGAATAATAGAAATTCGCAGCAAACAATGCATCTCTGAGGTATTTCAGGGATGTGAAGTGGGCTAAAACACGGAAGAGTGCGAAGTGGTTAACACATTTTTACCACGGAATTCACTGGGATGATCCTGGTGTACCCTATAAAGACATGGTGGCGAGGCTTCGATTATTCGATCACTCGCGTACTATCATTTATGTGAAGGGGAAGCAGAAGATCTCATGGATTCTGCTTCAAGTTTGCTGCTTTTCAAGACCTGCAATTCTACAGGTGTCCTGCTCTCCATCGATTCAAGAAGAGGATGTGTGAAAATATTGTTGCTGTGGCTGCTTAGGAAAATGTTAAATTACTTTCAAGTTGCATGAGAAGAATACGAAGTTTATCTCACAAACTGTGTGTACTTTATTTCCACCCTGTTCCCCCTTTGATGGTGTACAGTTTTACCCAGATACCATGTCTCTGGTTTTCTTCAAGCAAAGAGGATATAATTTTACACGTATTGGCTAAATGTCTTTGGAAGCAGACATGGTCACGTACCCTCCAGCTCCTACAAGCCAATTTGAACTGTACAATAGGCGTAATCCCATGCAGTCATTCAACATATTTTACTATCTCCCATCTTAAATTTCACCCCTGTAATATCACTCATTTTCAGAAAAACTAATCTCATGTATGCCATGCATACCCTTTTTATATACACAAGACAATAAGGGGTACGTTTTTTTGCAAATAACAAAATCAAAGGTGTATAGCAACGAATTTTTTTTCATTTATTCAGTTCACACAGATATAATTTGAGTTTTGCGATAGAGTTCAGTTCTTGAGATACAGTTCAGTTCTTGACACACAGTTCAGTTCTTGAGATGCTGTTTAGTTCTTGAGATACAATCTGACTCTGGTAGTTCAATACAGAGATACTTTTAACTTATATGCTATTGTAGTAACAGCAGTTAAGAATTTTCTTTGCAATTTTTTTCTGGGAACTCTGGATGACAATATTTCTTAACTTTTTATAAATCTACGCTAAAAACAAATGTGGAGATACATTTTTTATTACTACAACTGAATTCCAGGGTCCCAGTAGTGTAGGTTGTACAGAATTCTGATGAACTGTGTCCACTTGGAAGCTAACCTGTCTTGTTATTCATCATTTGGATTTGCAGCTCCTTGTGTTTACCGTGTTTGCAGTTAAAATTCTAGGCTGTAAGGTCTGGCAGTTATGCAAAACATCGTTTCTTCCTAGTTACTAAACATGTTTCAGCACCAAGGTGCCATCATCATTGGGTTTCTGTTTTATTTCATCTGTAATGTGAACATTTTTACTAAATGATTACAAAATTATGTGGATATTTAGCTCAAACAATAATTTCTTTTTGTTACTACCTTTACACTTGGTATGCATGATTCTTCAGGACCATTTGTGTATTATTTATTACAAGTAGCTTGTCATCTGCTAGCAAACGATGTTGATGAGAAATTTTGTGGGGACTTAACCTATCATCTAAACGTAATTTAGTTCGTCGCGAAATTTCACGCCTATATTCGTTTTTACAAACATACGTTTTCGTATGGCAAGCCCTTTTATTCTCAGAATCATGGTGAGGTGTTGTGATGCACACGTAAATATGACACGTATTTTCACAAATATGATCGTAAAAGCACTTTGCACTTCCCCAAAACCCAGTGTAACTGTGGTTGTTGTGTGTCCCAGCCCCGTCAGTGTTCATTTGTTCACCAGTGAGTTCGGCGCCAAATTTCAATTTTGTTTACATTTTATATTAGTGTGTTTTTTCTGTGCATTTCTTAGCTGTTTGTGTTGTCTTTTACATGGTGTTCCTTTTGTGTGTAAAATGGTGAGTCTAGTGTATCCATTTTTAGTGTGTGTGTGTGTGTGTGTGTGTGTGTGTGTGTGTGTGTGTGTGTGTGTGTGTGTGTGTGGGTAGATTATCTGTTTCTGTTGTCTTTTTTGTAAAGTTCCTTTAAAGTTTTAAATAGTGTGCCCTTGCAAAGTGTAGTGCATTCATTTATGACCTGTTTTCCTTCTGCTATTGTTTTCTGTATGTGGAAGTTTTCCTCAATGGTCAGTTTGCTGTATAGGCTATGGCTGGATTTTAGTATTCTTAAGTTTGTTTCTATGTTAGTTGGATGGTGGTTGTGCGCTATAAGGTGGTCAGGAAATATTCTATGTACACTTGTACGTTTTTGATACCAATGGGAACCTGGAAAACTCAAAGGAATTAATCGATAGAATCAGGAGCATACACATACCAGGCACAGCAACACTCACATCATTTGATGTTACAATGATGTACACTTGTATTCCAATAAATGAAACAATCAACATCATAACACAAAGATTAAAACAACAAGATAACACGCTGGACACAAACATCAATGAAATAAGAGCCATACGCAAGAACATAACATCACAAAATCAGTTTGTGTTCAACAAAGAATGTTTTCTCAACAATGGGATCCTAGCTAACACATTTATGAACAACCTGAAGAACATAATCTTCAGATGCATAATAAAACCAAAAAACTACATAGTTAAATAATGGTACCGTTATTTCGATGACATTATATGCCTGATTAATGAACCAAATACACACACTGAACACCTACACAATGAAATAAACAACTTCACATTAGAAACAGAGACTAACAACATACTCTATTTTCTAGATCTCACCATTCATAAAAAACAACACACACAAATTCACAATATTCAGGAAACCGACAACCACAAGCACCACCATTCACAACCTATCGAACCACCCGATGACGCATAAGCAAGTAAACTCAAGATACATGATCCATAGATTAAACATAACGTCCATGAACAAACTGAACTACAAACAAGAACTAAACACAAACAAATAGCAGTAGAAAATGGTTATGATACACATATGGTAGACAAGTTAAATCATAAAATATGTAAGCGGTACAAAAATGAACGTTCCATACACACACACACACACACACACGCGAACACACACACAAACACACACACACACACACACACACACACACACACACACACACACATACACACACACACACAAATCCCCACCCAACACAGAACAACACAAAACACAAACAATGGTCACACATAAGGCACAACAAAGCAACAACGCGGACACAAAACGAAATGGCACATACTCACCTACAATAACAAGATTGTTCACAGAATATGCAGCGTATTAAAGAAACAGGGACTCCAAATAGGATAGAGGATAGAGCACACAAAACAGAAAAAATCTGAACACAAGAACACCCGCAGATAAATTTAACAAATCAGGAATATATGAACTCACATGCAACAATTGCTAAACATTGTACATAGGACAATAACCAGAAACTTCAAAACAAGATACTCAGAACATCTCAAAGCTTTAAAAAGCAACAGCTCCGATAGCACATTTGCTGACCACCTTATAACCCACAATCTCCACCCAACTATAATAGAAACAGACTTAAGAACACTAAAACCCAGCCACAGCCTATACAGCAATCTGACCATTGAGGAAAACTTCCAGATACAGAAAGCAGTAGCAGAAGGAAAACAGATCATAAATTAGTACACTACACTCTGCAAGGGCATAATATTTAACATTTTAAAGGAACTTTACAAAAAAGACAATACACACACACACGAGCGCACGCGCGAGCGCGCGCGCACACACACTCGCGAATTATGGATACACTACATTCTGCAAAGATTTTATCGATTTTTGTTCTTAAAAACATCTACAATAACAACAACATATTACATACATATCGAAATTTTTAGAAAGAAATTACGTATACACAGTACCAAGATGAAAAACTTAATGGAGATATACAAAAAAAAGAAGTAAGATTTATCGATTTTGCTCTCTTAATCATCTGCAACAACATCATATTACGTAAACGTTGAAACTTTTTTTAAAAAAGACATTTCATATACAGGATTCTACAGTGGCTGGCCAGGGTGGCCGAGTGGTTCTAGGCGCTACAGTCTGGAACCGCGCGAGCGCTACGGTCGCAAGGTCGAATCCTGCCTCGGGCATGGGTGTGTGTGATGTCCTTAGGTTAGTTAGTTTTAACTAGTTCTAAGTTCTAGGGGGCTGATGACCTCAGAAGTTAAGTCCCATAGTGCTCAGAGCCATCTGAACACTACGCTGAAAAACAAATTGATGGATATGTGTGACATTCTTAGTGAAAAAATAAGATTTATCGATTTGGATGCACAAAATCATGTACAACAGCAAACATGCACTATCTGACCACTAAATAATAGCAACATATTATGTATCTTCCCACTTATGACGATATTGCTGCTGCTGCCACTGTTGGACCTCTGCCTCACTGCCTCAGACTCTTCCATGGTTTGGTTGTTGGAGGCTGCAACAACATGAGAAAAGAATTAACATCTAAATCTGATCACACATGCTACAAAACATTTTTTAACTCTGAAAACTGAACAAGCAATGATCGGCCAAGAACATCTGAAAATGAAAATATTATTTCTTTAGAAAAATAAAAATCTGAAAATATGGTAGAAACTGCAAGAAAATATATTTTCTTCATTACAATTCCAAATTAATTGAAGCACATTATTAATCACCAGATTTGCTCTTTTTACATAAGCGTTTTCCAGTATGGCAATGGCTGAAAAGTGTGGTAATACTGTAGTGGCACCACAGTTTAAGATGGGCAAAGGTTAGCGTTGGTGGAATATTTCTGGGCGCACAAGTTACAGTCAGGTGCAGGCCTGTTGACAGTAAGTTACGCTACCAGTGGTTGCGAAGCAGAATGGAGGCCACAGGGCCATAGACCTGTTGAAAACAGTAAACTCAGTGGTTTGCATGGAGCAAGTTACAGGCAGAAGGGGCCCACTGGCTCAACCCACGTGTTATCAGTACAAGACTTGGAGCGACACTTTAGTAAAACAGAGGTGCACAGCCGTGTATAAATAGGCGCCGGTTCACTAACAAGGCATTCTAGTGTGACAGCTCTTCTGGATGGCAGCGTGTGTCACATCACCGGGCACAAGCAGCAGCGATGGGTCGCCAGCATTCCAGTCCACAGCAGGTCGCTGGTTCGACCCTCTGAGGCCAACGCCACAGGCCACACCACGGCTTGCTACTGCAGGTAGTCTTGTTGGCTCACAACACATGCCGGAGGCATCCTGAGGTAAGGGCCACAGATTCAGATGGTGGAATGTGGGCGCTTGTTGACGCCGCGATCTTAGCCACGCTGGTGAGGAAGTACGCCATGGCCACCTTGCAGCTCCCAGCAGGTGGCGCTGAGGTGGCAGAGGTGGAGACCACTGAGTCAACTACCGGTGCATCCTGACGTCATCACAACTCCGTGGCCGCACAAGGCTGACACACAGCAAGGCATTGCAAGGGTCGCTAAGACAGCCATTCCACGCCGAGCCATTTCTCAGACAGCGAAGTGGTGTCCTCAGCATTGTGGGACCCGGTGACACAGACCAAGAGGAATGGGGGCACTGTAGCTGGAAACAATAAATCACTTGGGAAACTCGGATGAGTTTTAATACAGCGCATCCTGACAGTTTTCATCCTCGTCCACCATTCCTCTACAATACGATCAAATCACTATGACATAACAAAACACTTTTCATCCTTTCTCAATGATACTGCTTTTGCACTATCTTTCCCTCCTGGAATTCTAACATCAACCCTTTCATCGCAATTTCTGTTGGATTCCAGGAAATTTGATGGTCACAATCCCACAGTTCAAGTTCTCCTATCTGCTTTTGTCTAACCTGCAACTTGTAAAAATTTTGAAGCTGGTTTTCAAGAAACAGGAATCGTTTGTTTTAGATTGTATCAATATGTGAAGGAATACATTGTAAATGTTCATGAAGTACATTGTAATATTTTCACATTAGTTGTAATCCGTCATTTACTTAGAAATTTCGTGAATTCTGTCACCTAATTGTAGTTTTCTAGTTGTGTGTTAGAAGTAGCCTGACTGTAATCGGTTCTAACGTTCGGTGCCAACAATCGATCGCTTTGTCATGGGGTTAAACTAATGTTTTCACTCTGCCAATATCGATGAATCGACTTTGATCATTCTGAAGGCAAAAACTGACCACTTGCTTCAGTCCTTACACCACTCTTAATAACGTCCAACACAGTTATCTGTTTTCTGCGATATGGTAAGTATATAATAAATCTAGAAAGCTGAGCTCTAACTATCGCTTTAACTGGTTCAACTGAAAGTACGATGATACAAGCAACAATATTCCAGCAAACATGAATCCAAAAATGATCTAATAACTGCTAATGTGTGGTTAAGAGCCAACACTGATTTCAGTACGAAATTTTGCCCCTGTTCGTACGTATGTATTTGAAATATAAGCTTTTCGATTTGTACCGCAAATTATTGGGCTCAAATATCAGCCCTGTCCAACCTTAACGAGAGATACAACACTACTTCAGCAAGTTACATACTACAATTTGTTACAGTGTGAAGTAAAGCGCCGGCACGGCAGTCGGAAACGAAAGGGAAGAGATGGCTGTGAGAAGACGTCAGCCAATCGCACGCTGAGCGGACCTCTCTCCAGGACGAAAACGCGACAGCTGCGGCCCCTGTGTGACGAGTGCAGAAGCGCCGCGACCGACTGCTGACGGCCCAGTTAAATAGCAGCCCCAAGATTAGCTACTTGGAGCAGCAGCGTCAATACTAGTCACTTAACTTGTACTCTATACGTTGCACATACTTGAGATTGTTTGTTCTGAAGAAGATTCATTATTTTGTCTGTCATCCTTTGCTGTGTAATTTCGGAAGTTAAGTGTTGTAAATTTCTTTTTGTAATGAAACTCTTTAATACGACCTGCTTGAATGTTCGTCTAGTGAACCGAGTACGCAGGTTCCCTAGACACCGCACAATTAACTTTACACTGGTACATATTAAAGGATGCAATACTGCACACGTATATCCGGTCACCCTCATTCTGCCAATGGCCTTGTCATAGAGAGAGGAGGAGCTGACGGAGGTTCAGGGCACTCTCTTGCCCTTGGGGTGGAAAACTGCCCTTAAAGGTGGAAGAATCAGCAATTGTCAACGGCATGAAGAAGCAGGAGGCAATGGAAACCACTGAAGTAAAGACACACAGCATGTATCGACAGAGTATGTGGCCTGTAACTGAAAAAGTGTCTCAATCGTAAAAGAGTCCGGAATAGCCACCCATTCAGATCTCTGGGAGGGGACTGCCAAGTGGGAGGTGACCATGAAAAAAAGGTTGAATAATCAACGAAAAGATAACGTTCTACGATTCGGGGTGTAGAATGTTAGAAGCCTGAATGTGGTTGGGAAGCTAGAAAACCTGAAAAGGGAAATGCAAATGCTCAGTCTACATATAGTAGGGGTCAGTGAACTGAAATGCAAAGAAGACAGGGATTTCAGGTCAGATGAGTATAGGGTAATATCAACACCAGCAGAAAATCGTATAACGTGAGTAGGATTCGTTATGATTAGAAAAGTAGGGCAGAGTGTGTGTTACACTGATAGGGTTGTTCTTGTCACAATCGACAGCAAACAAACGTCGGCAACGATAGTTCAGGTATACATGGCGACGTTGCAAGCTAATGATGAAGGCTTAGAGAAAGTATATGAGGACATTGAAAGGGTAATACAGTACGTAAAAGGAGATGAAAAACTAATAATCATGGGGGACTGGAATGCAGTTGTAAGGGGAGGAGTAGAAGAAAAGGATAGAGGAGAATATCGGCTTGTGACAAGGAGAAGTATAAATTGAGTTCTTTAATAACTTTCAGCTAGTAATAACGAATACCCTGTTCAAGAATCACAACAGGAGGACGTATACTTCCAAAAGACCGGGTGATACGGTATTATTGCAGTTAGATTACACCAGACAGAGATTCCGAAATCAGATACTGGATTGTAAGGCGTACCCAGATGCTGAATATACGAGGGCGGTTCAGAAAGTAACCTCCGATTGGTCACAGTGCGGGTTGTGGGGGGAGTAGCGACGCCATCTGTGCGTTCACGCACTCAACAGGTCAGTCGGCATCAAGCCGTGGTCGAGTGAACGTCGTACCTGCGCTAGTTTAGTTTTTGTGGCAGTTTGAAATGTGTGCTGCAATAGAAAACCCCGCCAAATGTGAAGTGCGTGCTGTCATAAGGATTTTTACAGCCAAAGGATATTCTGCAGCAGCTATTCATCGTGAGCTTTGTGCCGTGTACGGACCAAGAGTTATGAGTGAAGTAGTTGTCCGTGAATGGGTACGTTTATTTAAAAGTGGACGAGAAAACGTTCATGATGAAGAGAGGAGTGGTAGACCATCATTGGTGACTGACGAACTCGTTCAGACAGTTGATGTAAAAGTTCGTGAAAATCGACGTTTCTCAATGTCGGAGTTGTCTACTGGTTTTCCACAGATTTCTAAGACTCTCTTGTACGAGATAGTGACAGCAAGATTGGGTTACCGTAAGTTCTGTGCACGATGGGTGCCCAAAATTCTTACCGACCACCACAAAACTCAAAGAATGGCCTCTGCATTAGACTTTCTGTCACTTTATGAGGACGAAGGAGAACCATTGTTAAACAGAATCGTGACCGGTGACGAAACCTGGATTAAGTACGTGAACCCTGAGACAAAAGAACAATCAAAGATGTGGGCACATTCAAATTCGCCTACCAAACCAAGAAAAGCCTCGCAAGATTTTTCTGCCAGAAAACTGATGGCAACGGTGTTTTGGGATGCCAAAGGGGTGTTGTTGGTTGAATTCATGGAACGTGGTACGACCATTAATCAAGACGTGTACTGTGAAACAATAAAAAAGTTACGACGGGCTATACAGAACAAACGCCGTGGTATGCTGACTTCCGGTATCGTTTTTTTGCACTATAACGCCCGTCCTCACTCTGCTCGCAGAACAACGGCCCTTCTTGAGTCCTTCAAGTGGGACGTTATCAACCATCCACCTTACAGCCCAGACCTGGCGCCAAGTGATTATCACCTCTTCATGCATTTGAAGAAATGGCTCGGGTCACAGCGGTTTGATGACGACGAAGAGCTCAAAGATGCGGTCACAGGCTGGCTCCAGGCACAAGCGGGTGATTTTTATGCAGAAGTAATTTCAAAGCTTGTGAAGAGATACGATAAGTGCCTCAATCGCTATGGAGACTATGTAGAAAAATAGTGCAAAGATGTAGTTGTAAGATGTATATGTTCAAATATTTTTATTTAACTTGCTGTATTTTTTTAAATCAACCGGAGGTTACTTTCTGAACGGCCCTCGTAGACTCAGATCACAAAGTAGTAGTGATGAAGAGTAGACTGAAGCTCAAGAGATTATTCAGGAAGAATCAATACGCAAAGAAGTGAGATACAGAGGTGCTAAGGGATGACGACATACGCCGGAAGTTCTCTAAGGCTATACAGCAATAAGGAATAGCTCAGTAGGCAGTACAGCTGAATAGGAATGGACATCTCTGAAAAGGGCAATCACATAAGCTGGAAAGAAAAGCAGAAGTACGAAGAAGGCAACTGCGAAGAGACCATGGGTAACCTAATAAAATAAATTGGTTGATAGATGAAAGAAGGAAATACAAAAATGTTCAGGGAAATTCAGGAATAGAGGAATACAAGTCGCTGAGGAATGAAATAAATAGGCAGCGCAAGGAAGCTAAGACGACATAGCTGCATGAAGAATGCGAAGAAATTGAAAAAAAAAAAAACCTTCAATGACATTAAAAGCAAGGGTGGTAATATTAAGAGTGAAAAGGGGAACTCCACTGTTAAACGCACAAGAAAGAACAGTTATGGGGAAAGAGTTCATTGAATGCCTCTATGAGGGAGAAGATTTGTCAGATGTGATAGAAGAAGAGAAAGGAGTCGGTAAAGAAGAGATACGGGATCCAATACTAGAATTAATATTCAGGAGAGCTTTGGAGGAATTAAGATCAAATAAGGCAGAAGTGATGGATAACAATCCACCAGAGTTTCTACAATCATTGAAAGGGAAATGGGAACAAAACGACTAATCACGCTCATCTGTAGAATGTACATGGTGACGTACCAACCGATTTTCGGAAAAATATCATCCTCACAACTCCCAAGACTACAAGAGCTGCCAAGTGCGAGAAATTATCCCAGAATCAGCTTAACAGCTCACGCATCTATGTTTCTGACAAGAATACTATACGGAAGAATGGAAAAGAAAGCTGAGGATGTGCCAGATGACGGTCAGTTTGGCTTTAGGAAAGATATAGGCACCAGAGAGGCAATTCTGATATTGGGGCCGGCCGGAGTGGCCGTGCGGTTCTAGGCACTACAGTCTGGAACCGAGCGACAGCTACGGTCGCAGGTTCGAATCCTGCCTCGGGCATGGATGTGTGTGATGTTCTTAGGTTGGTTAGGTTTAATTAGTTCTAAGTTCTAGGCGACTGATGATCTCAGAAGTTAAGTCGCATAGTGCTCAGAGCCAGCTTGACGTTGGGGTTTGTAATGGAAGCAAAACTACAGAAAAATAAAGACATGTGCATAGGATTTACCAAACTGGATAAATAGTTCGACAATGTAAAATGGTTCAAGATGTTCGAAAGTAGGCGTAAACTATAGGGAGAGACGGGTAATATGCAAGATGTACAAAATCCAGGAAAGTATAATAATAGTGGACGACCAAGAACGAAGTACTCGGATTCAAAAGGGTGTGAGGCAGGAATGTAGTGTTTCGCCCATACTGTTCAATCTGTAGGTCTAAGAAGCAAAGACGGAAATAAAAGAAAGTTTCAATAGTGGAATTAAAATTCAAGGTGAAAGGGTATTCATGATAAGATTCGCTGATGACATTGCTGTCCTGATTGAAAGTGAAGGAGAATTACATGATATGCTGAATGGAACGAACATTCTGATGAGTGCAGAATATGGACTGAGAGTAAATCGAAGAAAGACGAAAGTAATGACAAGCAGCAGAAATGAGAACTACGAGAAAGTTTACGTGACGGCTGCGGTCACGAAGTAGGTGAAGTTAAGGAATTCTGCAGCCTAGGCAGCAAAATAACCAAAGGCAGACGGAGCAAGGAGGATATCAAAAGCACACTAGTAGTGACAAAAATGGCATTCCTGGCCAAGAGAATTATACTAGCATCAAACATAGTCCTTAATTTGAGGGAGAAATTTCTGAGAAATGTAAGTCTGGAACACTGCATTGTATGGTAGTGGAGAATGTACGCCTAGAGCGCAGCACTGTAAGGTAGTGAAACATGGACTGTCGGAAACCGGAATAGTAGAGAATCGAAGCATTTGATATGTGGTGCTAGAAGTGAATTTTTAAAATAAGACAAGGAATGAGAAGGTTCTGCTCAGAACCGGAGAGGAAAGAAATATTTGGAAAACACTGACAAGGAGAAGGGCAGGATGATAGGACATCTGTTAAGACATCAGGGAATTACTTCCATGGTACTAGAGGGAGCTGTAGAGGGGAAAAACTATAAAGGAAGACAGAGACTGGAATAGATCCAGCAAATAACTAAGGACGTAGGCTGCAAGTGCTACTCATAGATAAGGAGTTTGGCACTGGAAAGGAATTCGTGGCGGGTCGCATCGAACCAGTCAGAAGACTGATGACCAAAAAAGAAAAATATCCAGTGAGTTATAAATAGTTTCAAACATCCATGAAACACTTCGTAAAAGTTGAGGAGGCTGTGCAATTTACACCTTCAGCTCTTCACCTATATCAATGGCACTGTTGTACAATTGGCTCTTGGGGTAACCCTATACATAAATATCCAGAGTACTGTGAACAGGAGATCTCGGTGATATGAGAAAACAGTTGTAGCTTGAGGTATCCATTTCGGAATATATCGGCGCGTTGATTGCGTCTTACACCACCAGCAAGCCGCTCCAGGGCCACAGCATGTATCATAAAATTACCCAAATATGAACCATGTGTGAAATATTGAGTCTAGTTAGATGAGGACATTATGAAAAGTTTACGTTTGAATACATTTGTTCTACCTGTTCATTCATTCTGAAGTCACTGATGGCTGGTAAGCACACATCCACTAAAGGGTCGTTTAGGACCTTTGTTCGTTGGATCGTTTTTGTTTCCGTTATTGAAAACTTTCATCTGTAGCAGTTTTGACTATTAATTATCTTGCACCCTGTATAACACGGCGGCACAAATACTCTCGGACCGCAGTCAGTTTGATACGCTCTGCTAAACCCGCAGGACAGGACAGGTTGTTGGAATTGTGGAAAGGGGCCAAAATGAGCGGCTGTCAGTTACGCTCGAATACATGTAACTTTATTTATTTGACCCAGCATTACAGTACCAATCCTAGAACATAGTTATCGACTGAATACGTCATACTATCTTATGCCTTAAGGGCACAACCACTTTAATTTAAAAAAAAAGGGCTCTAAGCCATTAACTCAAAATTCGGACGCCAAAGAGAATATTTAGAGGGCAGAAGACCTCACGTTAAGTAAGTTCTTTAATCTGGCTGAAGGCCCAAAATCTAACACTTGAAAAGGAACAACCTTAATTTAAAAACGGCTGAAGGCCCAGGACTCAAAACACATCTAAAATAATTTTTAGTAAGCAGAAGGCCCAAGGCTTTATCTTTAAACAATATTTTATCAGTCTGAAGGCCCAAACAATCTAACACTTGACAAGCAAGGAACTTTAATTTTAAAGCAGCTGAAGGTCCATGACTTAAAACACCACAAAAAATTCAACTTTAATTCAAAACCATCGGCTATGAGCCATACAAATACACACAGCATAAAATAAGAAAAGGCAGTGCAGTATACGGCGCTCAGAATTTTCGGGGGTCGGCCAGCACTTGAAATACTAACGTTCACTTAGGTGAGATAGGCGGTCAGCACAACCATTCTCGATCCGATGACAACCCAACCAACAGACAGTGAACGGACCAACTGACAAGGGAACTTGCACTCCACTCGACCAGCATACAAACGGGAGTTCAATGCAAAACGTAAAAGGCATGGACGCCCACAACCAAGCATACATTAAGCTGTCAAACTACACACCGTGCTGGACAGCAACAACATGATGAGGAAAGAACACTGCCTGAATTCACGTCAACGACCAGGGCAGGTACCAGAACGTTAATGACCACAAGGGAGAAAATTACGCTGGTGCAATTCAATTGCAAATAACCAAATACAGTTAGACTCCACCAGATGGTGACTAACCTTCGCCAACTCGAACAAGTATGTTCTTGTTCGCGGGAATGTCCCAACAGCCAACAACGAGAACCAGACGGCACGATGTGAACAGTCTTGACTTGCTGATAAATTAAATCCAAACTCAACTTTCATGTGCAGGGTCAGTGAGCCACAGACCTCGTACCAATGGGAGTAGCCCTACACAATCCAACACTGCGTAAAGACCGCCAGCAGACCCTGCCAAACTGCACCCTGTGGAGATTTCCTCGCTGCTCCATCAGCACGGAGACAACACTAAAATAACTGAGCAGTCGACATCACAAGCTACACAATGACACACTGCTAACCCATAGGCGATCGGCTAGCAAATACACCTCGTCTGGTAAGACGAACAACCGACGATCAAACAAGACCGTCCACAGTTCAAGTCATGTGTGCCGGCAACGGTGGGGCGAGTCATGGCTACCCAAGCCTCACTACTGCTCCATCCTGACCGGCTTCCGCCGCATCCCGACTGTACGACTGCCAGGTCCAAACTGCTCTGCAGGCGCGTTCCAACTCGTTGCACGACAGATGTCAACGGGGAAGTAATAGCAGTCAGCAAAGATAACACGTCAGAGCTATATCGATAAGAGCCGCTGCTGCCGCTCGCGGGCAGGCAAAGCAGCAACTCAGTGACAACAGAAATTGAAACTAACATAACGAGGTGGCAGTACGGTAAAAAAAAAGGATGTAAAATAGGAGATGGCGCTAACACGAGCCAGGCATTGCTCGCAGTTGTTTAGATTTAGCTTTAGCCTGCAATAGACAGGTGCTAATGATTTTAGACCCTTCTACAATGTAGTGACGAGTGGTAGTTGCGGCTTTGTTGATTTTTATTTTATTGCCATTAAAAATGGTTCAAATGTCTCTGAGGGTTATGGGATTTAAAATTTGAGGCAATCAGCCACCTAGATGGTTGGTTCAAATGGCTCTGAGCACTATGGGACTTAACATCTACGGTCATCAATCCCCTAGAACTTAGAACTACTTAAACCTAACTAACCTAAGGACAGCACACAACACCCAGCCATCACGAGGCAGAGAAAATCCCTGACCCCGCCGGGAATCGAACCCGGGAACCCGGGCGTGGGAAGCGAGAACGCTACCGCACGACCACGAGATGCGGGCTCAGCCACCTAGCCTTAGAACTAATTAAACCTAACTAACTTAAGGACATTACACACATCCATGCCCGAGGCAGCATTCGAATCTGCGACCGTTGCAGAAGAGCGGTTCTAGACTGAAGCGCCTAGAACCGCTCGTCCACAGCATCCGTCTCTCGGCATTAGCTTGTGGTCCAAGACATTTATCTCTGGCCAACGTTTCGTCTTCCAGTGCAGGGGACATCATCAGATGCCATAACAGCTCAGAAATCAGTTGCAATCTCCTTCAAGCTCAGCAAGCTAAACTGTCGGTACGAAACTAGTGTGGCCATGACGATTCTGATCCATTTTATTTACATCTGTGTCATCACGCGACCCCAGTCAATGACCTCTGTAATATTATAAGTCACGTCTGATTACGATGACGGTACAGTGATGACGCAGGAAGCCATGCTCCCTTGATCCTGGTGACATCATCACGATGGTGAATAGCGTTATATTTGAAACTTGGTGGGAAATTTAAATAAAACTGGCATTGGGTCTGCTTATGTATCTTATCTCGATGATGACGTCAGAACCTACGCGTCTTTGTTCCTGGTGACATCATCATGATTGTGAATGGCAGGATATTTGAGACTTGGTGGGAAGTTTAAACAATTGAAGCTGGTGGAGAGCAGTGTATGGAAATAAGTGAATATGGCTTTCGGTGGTAAATTCAAATAGCTAAAATGGTGGTGAGCAGTTAATTTAAACATTGAAGATGGAGGTGGATGATAAACATAAAAGTTAAAGATGGCAGCGGTCAGTAAATTTAATAAATTAATTGTACTGGTAAGCAGTAAATTTAAATATTAAAGATGGCAATGTCCAGTAAATTTAAAAATTAAAAATGGCTGTTGACAGTATATTTAACTAACTAAATATGGCACTGGGTGGTACATTCAGAAAAGTTGCATGTTATTTTCAAGCAATCACATTGCTTCCACACGCGCGTGCGCACACACGCACACACACACACACACACACACACACACACACACACACACACACACACACACAGACACTCACACACACACACACGAGCATTGAGATGACTTCATCGAAGAAAGGGCGTGGATTGTGAGGTCATCTTAGTGATATCATAGGTCTGCCCCCGGTAGCTGAGTGGTCATCGCGACAGAATGTCGATTCCCGGCTGGGTCGGAGGTTTTCTCCGCTCAGGGACTTGGTGTTGTGTTGTCCTTATCATCATCATTTCATCCCCATCGACGCGCAAGTCACCGACGTGGCGTCAAATCGAAAGACTTGTACCCGACGAACGGTCTACCCGACGGGAGGCCCTAGTCACACGACATTTACATTTATTTTAGTGAGATCATACTTAAAGGGACATCGCTTATAGGGTAATTCTGAGAGGTCAGTTTTCCGCTTCATGGACGTCACAAATGGAAACAAACTGGATCAGTGTTACCAAATACTACATATATACAAGCAGTTTGCCTTGGTGAGCTTGTTTGGCATTGCAACTGCTTTCTGAATTGTTATAACCTGTATTGATGTCCCCAGGACTGACTGACGAAACATTAGGCAGAGGAATACGGCTTGTATCACGGCCTAATGCCTGAGAAACAATATCACAAAAATGTAGACACTTGGCCTTTCCCAGTCAGCTGTAGTGTAGGAGCGCTTTGAGTCTTAGCTGCCCGCACGGTACTCGGCATTGCTCTTGCCGCGGCATGTTTTGTGGCGGCCAGCGGTCCGCATTCCGCGTCGCGACGCCACAGCCGGCCGGCTACGGCGCCGTCGTCGGCGCCGCCAATTACCTCAGGACTGGGGCTGGCAGCGGCGCATGCGCAGTGCGGTCACCCCCACTGCCGTGACCGGTACGCACCTCCGTTTAGCGCTCGGCCACGCGGCCATTACACGCACCATGAATAATTGCAGGCGCATCTCCGCGCTATCTGCGGAGCCGGCTCAATGGTTTGATTGAATAATACGAGAAGAGATTCGTATCGAGACGAGGACCAGGCGGACGTGAGCGAAATTTTGAGCAGGACGCGGCCAGCTCGATATAAGCGCTCCTATACGGCATTGTATCCCTCGCCTAAATGGTTCCAGTCGCGGACAGGTCGTACAGTCCGTTCTTGGAAACACTTACTCCAAGGTATTGGTGAACGCTCTTCCTGCAATGGCAAGGCGGTAAGTTCTGGGGTCTTTAGATCCCTTTTGTTTCCAGACATTGCCCCTTTTGAAGACAATGCACTGCGTCCACCTTTTTCAATCGGTAAATTCCATTGTAAAGGGTAATTCTAAATTTTCAGCAAAAGCTCTACCTATTGATTACATCGAGAACCCATTAGAGACAAAATTTTATATTAATTTTTGTGAATTATTTACGGTATAGCTTCAAGTAAAAACGAAAGCTCCTTTCGCTTTTATATCAACAAAAACCTTTGTTTATAGCAATTCCAAAGCGGTAAAGAATACAGTGCGTCATACGAAGATATTTTAAATCACCACGATCTCTTTCCCACCGTGGAGAATCTTGGACTGCCACAGTCATCTCTCTATTCAACGGAGTAGTGAGGACAGCTTTCCGATATACTCCACCAATTCGTAACTCTTTTACCCAAATCCATTCCCACATATATGGCGGCAGAAGTACAATGTCACTATTCTGATCTTCAGACTCCTACCGATGTTCGGAACTTGATGGAAGCTCCTGAGTGGCATAAGAATCTTTGTTTCAAATATATCAGATGTCTTCTGTTAGTTGTTGATGGAGCTTGAATTGTAAGTCAGTTGAATTTCAGGGTTCGAGCCCTCCCGGTGAAGTAGTAAATCTCCCTCCTACGAGCAAGAGCTCTCGCATGAGTACTTGTCATCAGTGTGGGAGATTTTGGGTTTCGAGTTGATTGCAACTTCAGTACACCAACATCTGCAGTGAATGACCAATAGCTGTATTAATAGCAGTGTTAAAAGGGACTGTAATTTCACTCTAAAGGCAAAGCATATGACAGGCGTGAAATAATCTCGTTGCGCGGGCGTGGCCTTTACAGCGCAATGTTGATAATCACAACTTAATATGGTTGTGTAACTCCTCGTCATTATCACAAAACGCAGAAGCATTGTTCGCAGAAATTCCTCCACGTTTTGGCTGTGGCCACTCTTTCCGGTCCTCGGCACCAGAACACTCGGTGTGGTGCCAATGAAAGAAGTAATATGCACCGCTGCATTTCACATCAAACAGAACGCTTATTTATGCAAGAGAGAAACAGAACAGTTTGAGTGGTACAAAGATTTTCATAAACGTAATTTTACTTAAGGCACCATAACAAACGCGTTTGATCTTCCACAAATTCATATTTCAAACAAATCCTGGTTTATTTCTCTTGAATATGATATTTTTTCCGGCCATGCCAGTCCTATGCTCACTTGGTGTGTGTCTCAGCTGGTTCAGAGGACATTTGTAGATGCGTTAGTACAAGTTTGTAAAGCAATCAACAAGAAGAATGCCTTATATAGACATTTGATCACTGACCGCAACATTTGCGACACTTTCAGGAAGAAGTTCTAGAAATTTAGTCCAACTTGATAAGAGTTAATTATTCTAGACCGGCCAAAACAATTCTCATTCTCTCTCTTCTCTCGCCAGGAAACTTGAGAGTAATTGCATATCTGAAAGAGGGATCTTGGAAACATTTCTCGCAGATAAAGTTGTTACGATAGAATTAAATTTTAAAGTCTACGTGACAGCTTATTTGATTAAGCAAAACTCCCAATTTTTTTCTAAATTTTTTATTGTCTGTTCCAGTCTCAAACCAAAATCGTGCAATTCCCGCATTTGACTTACTACCAATTTACCGACACAAATAATCTCTTTAAAGAGAAGGAAAAAGGAGGATAGCAGAAATTGTACTAAACTAAATCACGAATGATATTTTAACACTTCGAGCACCTTCCAGGGCCTTTTCAGTTGACGGTTGACGACCTGCTGTATAATGTATTTAGGTGTGTAATGGCTCAAAATGGGTCTGAAAAGTATGGGACTTAACTTCTGAGGTCATCAGTCCCCTAGAACTTAGAACTACTTAAACCTAACTAACCTAAGGACATCACACACATCCATGACCGAGGCAGGATTCGAACCTGCGACCGTAGCAGTTGCGCAGTGAAAGGTGGCTACACTGAGCCACAGCGCCAGAGATCGCGCTAGAGAGCATTGTTCCGCCGCCTCCACAGGCAGTGATTATTGGGGAGAGCTCGTAGTAGGCAGTGCTTGTTAAGAACTCGTAGCAGAGAGTGTTTGTTGAGATGTGCTAGTAGGGACTGCTTGCTGAGATGTGATACTGAAAAGTTCTTGTTGAGATGTGGTAATAGCGAGTCGGTGTGGAGATATATTGTAATGATTAGAGTGATTTTGGTCAATATATGAAGGTAACGAAACTTGATTTATTTTTCATTATTTAATGTCGCAAATAATGCTTCATTACAGGTTCAGTCAACAAAGCATCTGGCTTGTGTTCTGGGATTAGAGTGTAATTCTGGTTTTCTTGAGTAATTATGGTATTTTTATTTCCTTTAATTAATTCAGTATAAATGATATTTAAAATTTCTTGTGTTGTTGAAGAAGAACCGTGCCAGATGCGTACGTTGAGTCATACTTCCACACACAGAACAGTTATACTTGTGCTTTGGTTTCGTAGGTTTTATAGTTGCTGGGGACTTAATTAATTAATTGTGTTAATGAAAATTTCCATTTCATTCTTTGTTATTGTTCTATGCAGTCAGATAGCGTAATAATACTAGTCAGGGCCAACCGTTTACGAGACTTCGTAATCGAACAGACAGCTACTAAATCAAAAAATTAAAATTATTTTCATCATATTTTAATTAAGCCCCCATGCAGTGGTTCCAGACTGAAGCGCCTAGAAAAGCTTGCCCACACCGGCCGGCTGTGTAATGTGTTGTATAGAATTTAACATTATTTGCACTTTATCCTCCTTTCTCTTTCCTGCCAAACAGATCGTCTAACAGTAAATCCAAAATTTTTACATTATTTGAGTGACCTGTGCTTGAAATGTAGAATAAAAAAAATTATGAGACTGTTACTCTGTTTCCCTAAGACAGTTCACGTTGTCACTGAAGATTTATGGTCACATTTCTTCCCCCTCGTGAAAGTGTGTTACGTGTTGCCACCTATTGCCATATGATCGTACGGATTGCAACAGGGAACACTGTCGAAGATGATCGTTTTTGTGGTCCGTGTTTTCTGGCGTGGGGAAGAAGACTGTCCCACGTTCGTACTGACCTTCAAATCTATGAACACAGTACTCACGCCAGTCAGCGTTATTGCGTCACTGTAATCCTTCCCCAGGCGCGTATATTCAGGAGTACATGCGGCCATGACGTAATTCCGTAATTCTCATGGACGACAATGCACGACTGCATCAAAATGAGCAGGTGGAGCAGCTCTTAGAAGGAGAGAATATTGGGCGAATGGACTAATCTGCACGTTCCCCGATGTAACCTGGTAGTCAAGGAAGGCAGGATTCGGTTACGATTGTGGACGGGGACGTAATCAGTTACTATTGGTTCCCTTCTGCAACTACACACATTTATTTCTTAACGATAATTCCAGACTCAGCAATAAATAAATATATGACTCGTTATTAATGAAAGAATAAACAACTGTGTCATTAATAGTGCTTTCAGTGCGTTACAATATAACAGTGACCATAAAATCCAGGCACAGCAATTAATGTTTTAAAAACAGGCCAATGTGATCCCAATTAGAATTTTAAGGCAAGTAACCAGTCAAGGTTGAAGGCCTTTAACGCCAAGAACGGCAATTATAAAAAAAATGTAACAAACATACTATAAAACAGCAATGCAATGGCAAAGGTTAATTTTAAATGATAGGCAACTGATCACCAAACAGGTGAGACACAATGGAGGTAACTTGGTAGCACAACCATTTAAACATACTGTAACGCCAAGAATGGCAATTACATACAAATTAAAAAAAAAAACAGACAATAAAACAGCACATACGACAGCAAAGGTTAATCTAAAAGGACAAGCAACTAACCATCAAACAGGTGAGATAAAATGATGGTAAACTTGGTAGCACAATCACTTAAACCTTCTGTAACGCCAAGAATGGCAGTAATATAATAAATTTTAGAAACATACAATAAAACAGCAAATACAATAATAAAACATAAGGGCCAGTCACAGGCGGTGCACCGGGAAGCGACCTCTGAGTGGGTCCGGCAGAAAACACCTTCGCGACCGATGAGGTAGGCAGCCAAGAGTTGCATTCACTTCACAAGAAGGTAACTTACACCAGTGGCAGTATAACGAAAGACTAATGATAATCTTGCTGTGGCTACCTGGCATGCAATAAACCAAATGGAAAACGTAAAAATACGCCAAGGCCGGAACCGGCGGTCTGGACTCCGTCCGCAGAATACTGTGCTTAGAGCGCCTGGAACGAAAATGGAATCACTACCACTAGAGTAGAAGAATCGCCAACCAACCTAGAATGAAGAAAGCTGTCAAAACTACACGCCTCACCGGACACCAGCGGCAAGGCGAGGATACGTACACTGCCGTTACATACACTAACCCCCAGGGTAGGTAACTGGGGCGTTAGCGGCCACGAGGGAGGAAAAATACCGCTGGTTGAACTTAACAAATAGTAACAAACGGACCGCAATAAATAGTAATTAGAAGTCCAGGAAAGCTAATCGCATCAGCATTCCCTAAGCACTCCACTCGCTGCTCTTCGCCTAGGCAACACTACGATCAGCAACACGAACTCAAGTCACTGGAGAATCGCAAGATCTCACAATGATGGAAGTTTCTCTACTTGAATCCGAATGCACTCAAAGCTTGCAGGATCCGGTTTACGACGAGGTTGTGCACCCTCGTGACCACAGACCTTCGATCCGGCAGTCCCGCCTCCTGAGTCCCCAAGAGAACTGCCCACTGACACGACCCGGAAGAACGACGACGTCGCCCCAAAGATAGGGCCACATTTACTACATATCGATAACCGCCACTGCTACCACTAGCAACAGGCAACGCTTGCGGAACCAAGTGGCACCAGTCAACACGAGAAGAAGACAAACAACTGCAACCATGTCAATTAAACGATATGGTCTGGCCTCTAATGGAGGACGTAAACCTACTAACAGCACCAACGTGAGCCGGAGCGCACGTATGTGATACGTTGGAGAGACTTACTGCAGCGCCTCCACATACAACAACGACCATCCAGCCATTGCCAACCGAAGAGGTGGTGAAATGGAGCTCCCAACCACAAGAACGCCTCACCAGGCTTGTGGCCAGCGTGGAAGCAAGTTGCAGAACATGCACCGCCGACCGTCGTGATGACGGACCCTAGTCAGAACCATGTTCCGCCTTGTGTACTGTCCAGCGGACCAACAAAAACGTCAGCGACTTCAATACAGTTACCGTCCCTGAATAAAAGTGACATTTCTGGTCGCCTCATTGCGTATTCCCTTAAATATCTTCTGTACTATATTGTAGCAGTCCTTCGTATGTATGGATCAAGTTTCATCGAGCTATGTTACTTGGCAGTGACACATCAGGTGAATGCCACTTTCGTCCTTCTTGCTCACCAGTGTATACACCGAGGCGACGAAAGTTATGAGATGCCAATATGCGAACATACAGATGGTGGTAGTATCACGTACGCCTATTATAAAAGGGCAGTGCATTGGCGGAGCTCTTAATCGTACCGAAGTGAGCCATGTAGAAAGCTTTCAGACATTATCATGGTCGCACGACGAGAATTAACAGACTTTGAACGCGGAATGGTAGTTGGACCTAGACGCCTAGGACATTCCATTTCGGAAATATTTAGCGAATTCAATATTCCGCGATCCACAGTGTCGAGAGTGTGCCAAATACCAAATCTCAGACATTACCTCTCACCACGGACAGCGCAGTGGCCGACAGACTTCACTTAACGACCGAAAGCGTTTGCGTAGAGTGATCAGTGCTAACAAATAATCCGTCAAATGTCTGAATAAATCAGTTTTGGACGTACAAGGAACGTATTCGTTAGGATCGTTCAGCGAAATTTGGCATTAATGGACTTTGTAAACAGACGAACGACGCGAGTGTTTTGCGGCCCTGGGCTGGTGACATTATCGGTTGCACCCTGGACGACTGAAAAACCGTGACCTCGTCAGAGGAATCCCAGTTTCAATTGGTAGGAGCTGATGGTCGGGTTTGAGTGTGGCGCACACCCGACGAACCCGTGGACTCGTCAACAAGGCACTGTGCAAACTCGTGGTGGGCTGTGTTTACGTGGAATGGATGGCACTTTATTTTCACAAGGTCGTCTTCATCATACAGATTTCTTACACTTTGTTACCGGTCTCGGCATACTGCCATCCTAAGATGATTAAAATGTTCTGATGTAAATCATCGTCAAGTTAAACATGTGAGTAGATGTACCGGTAATAAAGTGTAAGAAATCTGTGTGATCGAGACGGATTTGCGAAAGTCAACTGCCAAAAAATGATTGCGGACTCATTTACAGACTTCAAGTCTTCAATTAATATGGAATAGCTGGGTCCAGCTGAACCGATATCTGACTGGAAATCGTTATGTTCGCCTGCTTCTGGACCATTTGCAGACATTCTTGGACTTCATGTTCCCAAACAACGACGAAATTTTTATGGATGGCAATGCCCGATGTCGTCGGGCCCCCATGTTCGCAATTGATCTGAAGAACATTCTGGACAGTTCGAGCGAATTACTTGGCCACTCAGATCGCCCTTCATGAATCCCATGATACGTTTATCGGACATAATCGAGAGGTCAAAACCCTGCATCGGGAACTCCCAATTATGGACCTCCATCGACTTGTTGAGTACGGGCCACGTCGACTTGTTTCACTACGCCGGAAAAAGTAAGTTTGCTCGGTATTAGGGGATATTGCATGACTTTTGTCACCTGAATGTAAATCTCGCTCCAAATCATCGCCGTCGGTTGTTGTGTCATATCCAGTAAAAGCTGCGGCACCCACTGGCGCCGGCAACCATGGCGTGCGGCAGCCACTTGTCGAGTATAGGTAGCCGTGCATAATCAAACAGACGGCTCCTTTGTGGGGCGGCCGGCCTGCCAGCACAAGGCAGCCAGTTTGCATCTCATTATTGTCTCTTTAGCACGCGACGACATTCGTTAGGAGAGCCGCTAATACGGCGGAAATTAAATGCCAGTTAAGAGTGGCAGGCGGTTCGACTCTGCTCGTTACTGGTAATGAGAAGCGACGTTCGTTTCGCGGGCGGACGCTGTCTCCGTTTGCCCCAAGATGGAAAATTGCGGGTTCGCTGACGCTCTCGCTTCCTGGAACCCCACGTCGTTACTCAGGCTCCTCTTTAGCTCTGTTGATGCCTGCCGCTCCTACACACGCCTTCCAGGCTATTGTAGAGCCGGAGCCATTTCCATGGAAGCTTAATACATGTATGAAATAAATCAGAATGAATGTCCGCCTAGTAAACTATACCGCTAAGTACGCATTGCAGTAACAGGAAAACTTTTAGACTTTAGAAGAATTCTTGCAAACCTTTTTGCCCTAAATATTCAGTTATTTATCAGCTACATGTCACATCAATTTTATCTGCCTTCGCCCATATTAACAGTTCAAACCTCCCTGTCATGCCATAATACCTGAGCAACGATCCTCAATTTTTTCATCTGAGTAGCGCAAGCTCAGCAGACAAAAAATTAGTCACCCCTAGAGAAATTATTACAAGCGTCGTTTACTACACTATGTCATCAAAAGTACCCGGACGCCTGGCTAAAAATTACAAGTTCGTGGCGCCCTCCATCGGTAATGCTGGAATTCAGTACGGTTTTGGCCCACCGTTAGCCATGAAGACAGCTTCCACTCTCGCAGGCACACTTTCAATCAGGTGCTGGAAAGTGTCTTGGAGTATGGCAGCCCATTCTTCACGGAGTGCTGCACTGAGGATAGGTATCAATGTCGGTCGGTGAGGCCTAGCACGAATTCGGCGTTTCAAAACATCCCAAAGATGGTCTTAGGATTCAGGTCAGGACTCTGTGCAGGCCAGTCCAGTGACAACTCCGCCACTGGCCGTGCGTAACGAACAGGTGCTCGATCGTGTTGAAAGAGCAATCACCATCCCCGAATTGCTCTTCAACAGTGGAGAAGCAAGAAGGTACTTAAAACATCAATGTAGGCCAGTGCTGTGATAGTGCCACGCAAAAACAACAAAGGGTGCAAGCCCCGTCCATGAAAAATACGACCACACCATAATACCTCCGCCTCCGAATTTAACTGTTGGCACTACATACGCTAGCAGGTGACGTTCACCGGGCATTCGCCATACCCACACCCTGCCATCGGATTGTCACTTTGTGTACCGTGATTCATGACACCACACAACGTTTTTGCACTGTTCAATCGTCCAATTTTTACGCTTCTTGCACCAAGCGAGGCGTCGTTTGGCATTTACCGGCGTGATGCGTGGCTTATGAGCATCCGCTCGACCATGAAATCCACGTTTTCTCAGATGTTCAAATGTGTGTGAAAACCTAAGGGACAAAACTGCTGAGGTCATCGGTCCCAAGACTTACACACTACTTAAACTAACTTATGCTACGAACAACACACCCATGCCCGACGAAGGACTCGAACCTCTGGCGGGAGGGGCCGGGCAATCCGTGACACGATGCCTCAAATCGCGCGTTCACACCAAGCGGCAAATTTTTCTCAACTCCCGCCTAACTGTCATAGTACTTGCAGTGGATCCTGATGCAGTCTGGAACTTCTGTGTGATGGTCTGGATGTGTTCTCAACTGTCTGCGGTCTGCTGGCCGAAGTGGCCGTGCGGTTAAAGGCGCTGCAGTCTGGAACCGCAAGACCGCTACGGTCGCAGGTTCGAATCCTGCCTCGGGCATGGATGTTTGTGATGTCCTTAGGTTAGTTAGGTTTAACTAGTTCTAAGTTCTATGGGACTAATGACCTCAGCAGTTGAGTCCCATAGAGCTCAGAGCCATTTGAACCATTTTGTCTGCGGTCTCTGTCAGTCAACCAGTCAACAGACGAGGTCGGCCTGTACCTTTTCTGCTGTACGTGTTCCTTCACGTTTCCACTTCAGTATCACATAGGAAACAAAGGACCTGGGGATGTTTAGAAGTGAGGAAATGTCGCGTACAGACGTATGACACAAGTGACACCCAATCACCTGACCAAGTTTGAAGTCCGTGAGTTCCACGGAGCGCCCCATTCTCCTCTCTCACGATGTCTACTGAGATCGCTGATATGGAGTACCTAGCAGTAGGTGGCAGAAAAATGCACGTAATATGAAACACGTATCTTTTTGGGGGTCTCCGGATATTTTTGATCAGATGGTGTAACCTGCAATTCCGTCCGTCGACTTGATATCCGCCTGTATTCTGTAAGGAAGTGATTCCAGAAGATTGTGTAGGGACGTTGCACTCAGGTTAAGTCACTCGCTGAATATATGACCGCGCAATTCCACCAAATTGTGTTCTTCTGATGTGGACGTTTTACCTGCCGTTCAAAGTGTCCCGCAGATTTTCTATGGGGTTCAGACCTGATGACTTTGCAGCACAGTCGAGATGTAATAGAGAAGGGAGTGTTGAGAAAACCAGTCAATTGTTCTTCATGCCCGATGAACTTTGCTGTCGTCGTCTTTACGTACGTGTGTGAGAAATGGTCTCTTGCAGGGTGACCAACTCAAAATATGCATTGCGTACAGCTGCTGTCCTGGTGTTATCTCTCCGACAGATTGGGATGTACCTTGATTTACTGCCTGCAGCATTTCCTATTGGGTTAGGAGTTGATTTTTATTCACAAGCCTTGAGATGTGTGTCCAGTGACTCTCAGACAGAATTTTCTTCCGAACACAATTATGACGAGGTGTTTCGTAGCAACGTGTGTTACGCCACTCCTTATAAACACACTGAACAGTCCGCCGCGAAACAACAAATGGTTCAAATGGCTCTGAGGACTATGGGACTTAACATCAGAGGTCATCAGTCTCGTAGAACGTAGAACTACTTAAACCTAACTAACCTAAGGACATCACACACATCCATGCCCGAGGCAGAATTCGAACCTGCGACCGTAGTAGCCGCGTGGTTCCGGACTGAAGCGCCTAGAACCGCTCGCCCACGCGAAACAACAGTTCCAGAAGCTTCACGTACCGTATGGCCGTGGTCGCTGCCCTACACTGTTGCTCCTCTTTGCCAGTCATACACGTCCTTACATTTAACCATGTTTACGGACAATGTCCATATGAAACAAATGTCTCTCAGATCGCTACTACCTTATGCTCACGTAAAGGCAGTGCGCACACTGTTGAGGACGTGACTCGTTCACTGAGCCACTTGTAAAGGCTTAATGACTCATCTGTGCGTACGCACTGGGGTGACTAACTTTTTTGGTACGGTGAACTTACTTCTGTAAGCTTCTTGATGAGTAGCGCCTGTGGTGTTTGCTTTCTATATTCAATTCACAGGTATCCATACATTCCCTGTAGGATTCTGTCCGCGCAGTTAGATAACCTTTTAATCCCCGTTTCAGGCAAGAAGTGTGTCCTTGATTTGGATTAATGATATGGTGCCCTATTGTGAATGAAAGCAAAGTCACGAGAAGACTACATCATCAACAGAATAAGATTTTTTCTGCAGCTGTTTTATATTGCTGTAGAGCCTTGGACCGTCAAATGTTGTGTAGAAACTATGGCACTCACAGAAACAGAAGTCAGCACACGAAAGTTTGAGCCACAGGTGGCGTAGTAAACTCTTTACCTACAGCTCTTCACACACATTTCTTCACATAAGCAAAACATGACCTCAGCTGAGAAGCAAATCTACAATAGTAAACAATTTATTTTGGTAAAGAGAAGAGAATACTAAGAATTCAAGTTTTAAATCTTTATTTGGGGCATTGCTGGAATTCATTCCTTTTTTGGTTGTACGTACTGCAGCAGAGAATCTTAAGAAGGCGTACCTCTACCTTTCTGCTGTCGTTGCCAAACCGATTTGTTAAATCATTTTCTCAGTCGAGTCTGTTCAGCAGGTGTTTAATCACATTTACTTCTTGGCCGGAGTGTCTGAAGGCCTTCAGTAATGAGTTTTCTTGGAACAGTGAAGGAACTGAAAATGTATATAGTCCATACTCATCCAGGAGATAATTTAAATCTTGAACCCTGTTAGCATCGGCCATTTTAATGAGTTTGCGTTCAATTCATGAGCTCAATTAACTCTTTCAAATTCTTCCGTGTTAAAAGAATGATATTTTCACGCATTATTTAATGTCTGTCTCACAAGACTCACTGATTTTTGTGAAATCTCCACATCATTACAAAATGTCGCATTCATTATCTATGGAACAAGTATTAGTGTATGTATGTACGTATGTATGTATAATGTTTTGAAGGAAAGAAAGTAATAATTATAAACATTTGCTCTCAGTCATATGATTCTTACCTCGCTGCACATGCAACTGATTCCTGAACGTAATGAAGACATTATGTATCGTTTAATATGTGCCAATCTGTCAGAAAAACTGGATCTGAAAACCATCTGAAAAACTTCACATCTAGTTCAAATGAAGTGGATTGAGGATGCAACGAAGTACTGCCCTTCCCTTAACTTCCAAGCTCCGGCCTTTTCTTCGCATGTGTCGACACTCTGCAATGTGAAGCATCGCCGAGTCCAAGGGTGACGCACAGCGCCACGATCTTGCACCGTTACAGAGGAAGTTTGGGGTAATCTCCGAGGAGAATTTCAAACTTCTGCGTAATAATGGAGAAAAAGTACGGGGCTTCAAACTTTTACTTCATTTGTGTATTGTGCTTCTGCCTTACTTCAACTGGTATCTCCAATTTTAATAGCAAAGGTTAATTTCTTTTCGCTCATCTACGTTTAAAATAATTGGAACTCGTACCTTAAAGAAATAAAAACTTTGAGGTTCGCCGATGACATTGTAATTCTGTCAGAGACAGCAAAGGACTTGGAAGAGCAGTTGAACGGAATGGACCGTGTCTTGAAAGGAGGATATAAGATGGACATCAACAAAAGCAAAACGAGGATAATGGAATGTAGTCGAATTAAGTCGAGTGATGCTGAGGGAATTAGATTAGGAAATGAGACACTTAAAGTAGTAAAGGAGTTTTGCTATTTGGGGAGCAAAATAACTGATGATGGTCGAAGTAGAGAAGATATAAAATGTAGACTGGCAATGGCAAGGAAAGCGTTTCTGAAGAAGAGAAATTTGTTAACATCGAGTATAGATTTAAGTGTCAGGAAGTCGTTTCTGAAAGTATTTGTATGGAGTGTAGCCATGTATGGAAGTGAAACATGGACGATAAATAGTTTGGACAGGAAGAGAATAGAAGCTTTCGAAATGTGGTGCTACAGAAGAATGCTGAAGATTAGATGGGTAGATCACATAACTAATGAGGCGTTATTGAACAGAATTGGGAAGAAGAGGAGTTTGTGGCACAACTTGCCGAGAAGAAGGGACCGGTTGGTAGGACATGTTCTGAGGTATCAAGGGATCACAAATTTAGCATTGGAGGGCAGTGTGGACGGTAAAAATCGTAGAGGGAGACCAAGAGATGAATACACTAAGCACATTCAGAAGGATGTAGGTTGCAGTAGGTACTGGGTGATGAAGAAACTTGCACAGGATAGGGTAGCATGGAGAGCTGCATCAAGTCTCAGGACTGAAAACCTCTACAACGACAACCTTATTCTGTCTGTCACCACTAAGGCTGAAAAATATTTCAATGAGTGGTTTGAGATTAATGGACATGCATGTTCTCTTAGTTAATGGGTTCTTATCTAGCAAGTTGAGTGAGTTATGAACCTAAGGATTTAGACTGGTCCGATATACGTGTGCAAAAACATCGTCATAATGATATTCCTCCCGTTACTCCCTACCTGGGAGGTACACACCCTGATTTAACACCCGGTTTGAAGGTCGTTGGCCATTTACCAAGGTTATATCGCGGGGTTTCTCTATTATGATTTAATTTCAAACTAGCCCTTGCTTGCTTCGAACCGTCGCGAATTTGCACTGCATCGATTCTTTTTTTCCGGGCAAACTTGATTGATCGAACACTAGTTGTTCTAATGGTGAATTGGACTTACGGGAAAGCATAAGGTCGGCAGGGGTTTGCTTGTGGGATTCATCTATTGCAGTAACGAAGTTAGATGTTAATCAGTGAACGGTCTGGTCCTACATGGAATGATCTCGGCGGCTATGGTGGAGAAAACGCAAGTTGAGCTTAAACCACTCCTGAAGGAAGGGATGAAATAACAGTGTACCATAGTAGCATGAACAATCAGGCCTTCAAGACAGAAATAACGGAAAAATCTCGACATAAATGGTGTGGCGTTATCAGGGACTATATACTGACAGTGTCCAAAAGTGCCGATAAAGGACCACAGACACTGAATGGTTCCCTGTGCGGTAAAATTTCACGTCTGAACAACCAATAAAAGTATGTAAAGGTGCTCGCAACCACAGCTAGGGCACACACAAGTATTTACAGTCTCTTCATAGCTGACGTCACAACTCCACAATCTAATAACCCTGCCGGGTATTCATTGTCGGTTTACTACTCTCACAGACCTTGCAAGACTGGACCCATTCCTTGATCGTCTTATCCATCTCACTGCGGGTAAAATTCTCCCGAATCTTCATCCGAGTTTTAAATATCTCCGGAAGACCACCTAACAGAGACTTGTGGCAATACTTCAATATTAGACATTTAAGGAAAAATTTGTTCAGTCGCAAATGTCCTATTTGGGGACATCTTCCCAGGGTGCTTGTGTTGACCAGAGTAGCACTGAGGCTAGTTCTATCTACCCACCTCGTAAGAATCCCAAGTCGTAGGAACGTTCATCGGAGAGAAGGGAAGTAGCGCACACATCAAAGTAGTGATAACTTAAATTTAATACCTAAAAAAAATATTACGTAGCAGATGGCACAAGACTGCCACTTCAGTTGAGAACCCACATGGAACTCGGTTAATTTTATACAGATTCCAGTTGGTTGCGATTGCTTTAATTGGCTTGGAATCTTCAGACACTGGAAATTGATAATAGGCCTGTTAAGATCCAGAATGGCGAAGAACTAAGTCTTACGAAACCAAGAAAGGCAAGAATCTAAATGAAGCAACGAAATGAACTGCAAAATCACAGTTTTGTTCAATGCACAATAATCTACATCAGGACAAATTCCTCCGTCCCCTTCTGGAACAAAATATATGGGTGAAAAATATGGAGAGCAGCAAGGTCTACTAATAATCCGTTCCTGAAACACTACATCAATGAACAACCGGCATTGTTTCACCCTCAAAACGGATGCCTGACTGGGTTATTGTTGTTGAGCTTAGTCTTACACCCACCGAATTTAGCAACCTCCAGTACACTGCTAATAATATCCGGACGTAGCCGACGTACAATGTGCAACCTCGGAACCTGCTCAGGTAATATATGGGTGAATTATCCAGCTTTTATTTATTTGCTTCCGTGATTCTATCACCCTGCACAAGTGCCTTATGAGACTGCTCAAAAAATTTGTAAGTTCACTCCGTACAAACACAAAAAGAAAATTACCGTTCCCTCCATTTATTAAGAATGAGGCACACACGTTGGATATAAAGCTACAACTAAGAAACTCAGAAACAGCTAAGAGAAGAGCTACCTTTACCTTAAAAATACAAGTGAATCACTGGATCTCTAACATAACTGTGACATCCCCCAACATGTCCACTTTACCAGAGTTGGCCACCCTGCAGTTCCTGAGACTGGTTCTCAGTAGGGAAAATCGACACAGTGATTAGCACACGTGGTACCATTCTTCAGTAATTAGTGATACGGAGCTCCTGGCGTCAAATGTTACGCAACTGTTTTTCCAAAACTGTTCGTAATGATGTAAAGCTTGAAATAAAAGAACAAATCAAATAGGACTAATTAAAAATGTAAATTTCGTGTGAATAGGGCCTCCCGTCGGGTTGACCGTTCTTTTAAAAGTTCGTCTTAGCTAGTACGTTCTTTAATTTACATAGTGTCATGTAAATGAAATGCTGCCTTCCATTCAGTGTTCAAAAGGTAATTTTTTCTGCCTTCTTCCCCACATGTATTCCTTTGAATGCATTTTAATTTCTGCAGTATAATTTAGCTCACTCTCTGTAATATATACTAAATTCCTTGGTGTTTTATATCAACATACTTTGCCCATACAGTAAATTTACTTGTTTCATAGCAACCATAGGCTATTCTTTACTTCCTGTTTGACTACTGACTAACATGGATTGCTACCTTTATTTAACTGAAAATGTCTGAGAATGTATATTGTAAGGACTTATTACATAGTAAACACAATTTTTCATTATGACTCTATGATGATGTCACATACCTAGACAACTCCAAATCACAGCATTTAATATGTGTTCTGGGTCGACTTAAGAAAGCTAAAGTATCAGAAAATAATTGTTCAGTACTTCCGGATCTCATAAATAATATTTTCTATTCTTACATTTCTATTGCTGAATCATCATTTACTCTGTCCGCGGCTCGTGGTCTTGCGGTAGCGTTCTCGCTCACCGCGCACGGGGTACCCGGTTCGATTCTTGGCGGGGTCAGGGATTTTCTCTGCCTCGAGATGACTGGGTGTTGTGTGTTTTTCTTCATCATTTGATCCTCATTCACTCGCAAGTAGCCGTAGTGGCGTTAAGGAACTTGTGGAGCGGCGGCCGAACCGCCTCGCGAGGGGTCTCCCGACCACCAATGCCATACGCTCATTATTCATTATCATTTACTCTGAGAGAACTTGCAGGAAGAACAAATGCTGGAAACTACAAACAGATTCATTGCAAAGTATGCATCACAATTTTCCAAACAAAAATTAAAGTAATTAGAAAAGGATATCTACATTATCAGTGAGGCTGAGGACTACAAACCATAACAAATGGCGTGCATGGGGGCAAATGTAGCTGAATAACAGCAAACCTGAGAGTTAATAGTTTCTAGCATTGCTTAATAATATTGATCTAGCCTTGTGGTGGGCTAAGTGGACGTCGAGTAAAGTAGTTAATTTAATAATTTAAAATAGTAAACCCTCGAAATATGGTTTTAGACTAAATAGGCCACTTTTTCAAGGATGACCCATGCAATGAACATGTTTATTCTAGCTTTTTAAGGTCAAAACTACATAAACGAACAACTGAAAAAATATACATGCATCTGACTACTACAATAACATCCCTCTTTGTTTATCTACAAGCCCAAAAATGCTGAATTATTTATATAGAGGTTGGTTCAGCTGCCACTACCACTTGGTTTTATGCAGCCCAAAGCACCTTCAAATGCCACTCAGATGATTTTTGCAGTTTGTCACTAGCTACACACAAACTATTAGTCCTACAGAAAAAGAGGACAGGACATTTTCGTTGGAAATGTGATGTTGCTACATTTTGTACTGGGATACGTTTTCTCTGTGGGCCTGTTTTTCGAGTTATTCAAGAAATTGGAGGTCACTTTTGTACGTTTTTCATGAATAAATAGAGAACTATGGCCTCTAGTGAAAACCCTTCCCAATACAAAATTTAACTATATTAAATTTCGTACAAGTCTTGTTCGTTTTTTCTGTGGGACTAAGTTTGTGCATAGCTTGCGAGAGAATATGAAAATCTAGTGTATGGAATTTGAATGTGTTGTGGGTTGTATAATACCCAGTGCCAGAGGCAACTGAATAAAGTGATCTGTAATGAACGAAAGTGTGTGGTTAGACCTGATATAGCTCTGAATGAAAAGATATCCAAAGGGTACACGAATCCATGTGGCTATTTTATGCAAGCTTATTCACAGAATCTACAGGCCCTACTACGTATAAGATTGCAATCTGTAAAAAACAATACACAACCAAAAACTCGCTAGAAGCTTTGGGAGTGAAGTACCTGATTATGAATGACAGCAAATAGACATTTTAAGCCATGGACTAGCCAGTGACCATCGCGAAAAACTTTGTAGGTGCCATTCGCCATCATCTGAATAATGAAATAAGGTTCACACCTCGTTCCAAACTGAATTACAACTAATGGTGAAGGAGGAAGAACTAACATTAAGCTAAACCAAATATGACATCATAAAATATGTAAGAAATCATAGTGAACGAAAGACTGAGAAAAGAAGGTGTAAAATGGAAAAAAGTTCCCTTTCGTGTGGTCAGTGGACACCCGCTGAATACCTTACACACTGTTCTAAGATCCCTAAAGTAACTGTAGACCGACACCCTCACCTGCGATCATATTCCACATCTGCTTGGGAAAAAACGGAATATATCACTGACGATCAGATTTATTTAGATTTTCTTTTGGCTGGTATCAATTACTACACTGCTGGCCATTAAAATTGCTACACCAAGAAGAAATGCAGATGATACACGGGTATTCATTGGACAAATATATTATACTAGAACTGACATGTGATTAAATTTTCACGCAATTTGGGTGCATAGATTCTGAGAAATCAGTACCCAGAACAACCACATCTGGCCGTAATAACGGCCTTTATACGCCTGGGCATTGCGTCAAACAGAGCTTGGATGGAGTGTACAGGTACAGCTGCCCATGCAGCTTCAACACCATACCACAGTTCATCAAGAGTAGTGTGTGTGTGTGAAATCTTATGGAACTTAACTGCTAAGGTCATCAGTCCCTAAGCTTACACACTAGTTAACCTACATTAGCACAAGGACAAACACACACACTCATGCCTGAAGGAGGACTCGAACCTCCGCCGCGACCAGCCGCACAGTCAATGACTGCAGCGCCTGAGACCGCTCGGCTAATCCCGCGCGGCCGAGAGTAGTGACTGGCGTATTGTGATGAGCCAGTTGCTCGACCACCATTGACCAGACGTTTTCAGTTGGTGAGAGATTTGGAGAATGTGCTGGCCAGGGCAGCAGTCGAACAATTTCTGTATCCAGAAAGACACGTACAAGACCTGCAATATGCGGTCGTGCATTATCCTGCTGAAATGTAGGGTTTCGCAGGGATCGAATGAAAGTTAGAGCCACGGGTAGTAACGTCCACTTTTCAGAGTGACGTTAGTGCGAACAAGAGGTGACTGAGACTTGTAACCAATGGCACCCCATACCACCACGTCGGGTGATACGCCAGTATGGCGATGGCGAATACACGCTTCCTATGTGCTTACCCCGCGATGTCGCCAAACACGGGTGCGACCATCAACATGCTGTAAACAGAACCTGGATTCATCCGAAAAATTGACGTTTTGCCATTAGTGCACCCAGGTTCGTCGTTGAATACACCATCGCAGGCGCTCCTGTCTGTGATGCAGCGTCAAGGGTAACCGCAGCCATGGTCTCCGAGCTGATAGTCCATGCTGCTGCAAACGTCGTCGAACTGTTCGTGCAGATGGCTGTTGTCTTGCAAACTTCCCCATCTGTTGACTCAGGGATCGAGACGTGGCTGCACGATCCGTTACAGCCATGTGGATAAGATGCCTGTCATCTCGACTGCTGGTGATACGAGGCCGTTGGGATCCAGCACGGCGTTCCGTATTACCCTCCTGAACCCACCGATTCCATATTCTGCTAACAGTTATTGGATGTCGACCAACGCGAGCAGCAGTGTCGCCATATGATAAATCGCGATTGGCTACAATCCGACCATTATCAAAGTCGGAAACGTGGTGGTACGCACTTCACTTCTCCTCCTTACACGGGCAACGCCGGTCAACTGCTGTTTGTGTATGAGAAATCGGTTGGAAACTTTCCTCATGTCAGCACGTTGTATGTGTCGCTACCGGCGCCAACCTTTTGTGAATGCTCTGAAAAGCTAATCATTTACATCTCACAGCATGTTCTTCCTGTCGGTTAAATTTCGCGTCTGTAGCACGTCATCTTCGTGGTGTAGCAATTTTAATGGCCAGTAGTGTAGTTCAGGGGAAATGGCATGTGGGTCCTGATATGCTGAAGTAATAAATTTATCACGAGAAGATGAGAAAAGTCATTCTTCCTCGTAATAATCACGCTTGAAAATCAATTACGAGCAAAGTTTTAACGTGACATGAATATTCAACCAAATATATTCCTCAAAAGCCCTATATTCATCAAAACTGCAGAGCAACTGCAAAATTCAGTTCTTCGGCAGTATCATACATTCTAAGAGAGATAAACTCCGTCCGAACAGGCCTCGGAGGCCCAACGGTACCGATCACCGCAGAGTCATCCTCAGCCGATAGGCGTCACTGGATGCAGATATGGATGTGGTCAGCACACCGCTCTCCCAGCTGTTGTAAGTTTTAGTGTCTGAAGCCGCTACTTCTCAGTCAAGTAGCTCCTCAATTGACCTCACAAGGGCTGAATGCACCCCTCTTGCCAAAAGCACTCGGCTGTCCAGACGGTCGCCCATCCAAGTGCTAGCCAAGCCCGACAGTGCTTAATGCGGTTATCTGACGGCAACCGGTGCTAATTCTGCGGCAAGGCCATTGGTCCTAACACACTGCATCCCCGGAATTAGGAGGACAGATTCAAACACGTTAATCTCAATCGGTACTTTGAGCTGGTACTTGAACTCGGACCTACGAGCACAAGTTTCATACTGTCAAATCTTTGCCGTTTTACAAATAATTGTTTTGATTGATCCGCAATGAAATTTATTGCTTACCGCATTTAGCACGAATAGCGTGCGGTACTCAGATGTTCTTAAACTTGATTGGTACAGAGTCAGGAACTTTGGAGAAGGCGAAATATGCTACTCCAGTAATCTAGTCTACACTGCATCTGCACGGAATAATAAATTCCGGGCCCTGTGTAATGGAATTATCCGGTTGAATCTAGTGTTACGTTGACAGTACATAAACAATTCGTAATGTTCCACGGTTCTAAACATCAAGATCAACACAAAGGCAGTTGTGCCGAACATTTCAGGAGAGAGATATTAACGTATGATACCGACATGACTAGGTTACGGATAGATGTGTTCAACCGACTCAGAACTATGCGGTACATAGCCGGCAGTGCGTCATCCACTTTTGCGTTGGCGTATATAGTACTCAGCGGAAAAATCGACCTAAAATGAATTTTTCGTGGTGAATACCTCACTAGTAAGATTTTGAAAAGAAACAGATTTGAAAGACGAAAATCTCGAGACTCCACTCCCACAGGATAATGCCGACTCTCGTGTTTCCAGAGTATCCCGAAGAGCCAGAAACATTTCAAGGGAAAATTGTCTAAGCGTACATCCAAAAGTCTGAAGTAATTGTGGAGAAGCTGATTTTGTTCGTTATCAAGGGTTACCATAGCTGAAAATTTTTTCTTGTAGCTTTGTGATTCGTTGTCTGCTATACAGATCATAAACTAAGAATAACTTAAATAGATTGTTTTTTTGTCGATAAACGGCATTTGAAGGCCTTACAAACAATGCAGAACGACCTTGGCCGTGATTGAGGAGGGCCCGACGGATAATTACTTTTCGTCTTCATTGTTTAGAGCAGCGCTTCTTAGATATGTTAATGATGTGATGAACAAGTGAAACATGCACTGTGCAGTGGGTCAAGGTGTCCACACGCAGATTATGTAACTGTTATTTTATTTGCGTATAATTACTGTCTTTAGAAGTAAGTGTAAGAGTTATATTGGCAATAATTAATTAATTGTGGTACAGATTGTAATAGAATTGTAATACAGCAACATCGTAAATTCACAGTTATGGCAATGAGAAATGCGTTCACTGAATGACCTGCTTTCTAACTAGGGTGATTTGTGTTAACGACTTCCATCGCAACAGCGTTGCTCGTTTATTACACTTTCTCCTCAAGGGTCTTCATTGCTCGTAAATAATGGTGCTCTGAGCTGTAAAGGATCTAATCTCTACCATCGACGTGTAACAAATACCGATTGATAACTTGTAGTCGGCACAAGTACTCATTTCCCCTACAACATAACACAGTCTGCACTTGGCGTTGCACACTACTATTCATGCGCAGCACTTTCCCTCACTTACGTAGCAACGACAATGAAGTATGTGAATAACGGTCGTTTTCAGTGGTATTACCAACGTCTGGAATGAGTATTCCGTTGCTCTATGGAACGCATTTGACTAGAAACGATAAAAAATCATTACAGACGAAGACATGATGAATTAACAACGACGGAAATTGTATGGTTAGAGGAGAAAATAGTGTAATCCCTATTCTATCCCTAACAAATTTCAAAATAATCTCTGGACTAAATGGACAAAATTATCTTTTTCTGTATTCCTCTGCAAGTAATTTGCTATTTAGAGTAACAAACACTCCTCCGTGGTAGCACAGTCCATTCCCATGCGTCCATTTCCACTCTATAACGCTAGTGACCCACTGTGGCACAGACGGAACATCACGTTATTTCAAATCGCTCTGTGAACGGTTAAAGCATCATCTATGGCACTCAGGATCATCTCCGGGTTATTCTGCGCATCCACAGTTGGACTGAGGTCAGATAGCATCGGAAAGCGTCAAGGGCAAACAGGTGTAATTGATTTACCGGAAAATAAACGGGTAAGATAAGTTCGGAGGGAACTAATGGATCTAAAAGGTCTGCCGGAGAACACAAGTGCGGGTGATCTACGAGTGCAGCTGATTATCCAAACATCTGATAGTCATATTCCAGAAGGTCCTGAATTCCCACATGAGGTTACGATATTAAGAAAATCTTCGTCTGAGGATTCTGATACCATGTGGGGTTAATCATTGGATCATTTATATACTCATTCGCTTCATCTATCGTTCTAGGTCGCTGGACATTGTTTGTAGCCTCCAAGACTGAGACTGTGTTTTTTGTTGTTCTGCCGTGCTGTTACTAAACCAGGTATTGGACTACAAATGACTGGTTGCAACTGACCTTGACTGATGACTCCAAGTGGCACTGTCTCGGGAACGGGTTAGCGATTTCCAGCATGAGCACATATAATCTCTGTAACTCTTTTATAACTGCAAAACTGATATACTAAAAATGCAGTATTAATTAAAGAGGTACGCTATGATTATAGTTGTTTCGGCTCCTGCCTCTATATATCACTGAAACCTTTATTCTATAGAACAGGGTTTCTTAAACCGTCTTCTGCTGAACCCTGAGGTTCCGTGGAGATCACTTAAGGGTTCAGCGAAACTTACGTGTCTTCTTCTGATAATGTTCGAGGAAGTAATTTTAAAAAAAAAAAACTGTGAAAATCAACGCCTCTTGGAAATTAAAATAAATAGAATAACAAGTAAGTGTAGTTTTCACAAACTAATTTACATAGTCGATATGCTGCCAAGGAACCGCGCTACCGCTACGGGCGCAGGTTCGAATCCTGACTCGGGCATGGATGTGTGTGATGTCCATAGGTTAGTTAGGTTTAAGTAGTTCTAAGTTCTAGGAGACTGATGACCTCCGATATTAAGTCCCATAGTGCTCAGAGCAACTTGAACCATTTATGCTACCAAACCGATTGCTTATGAGGCCTCGTTTATCACAGACCAGACGCAACCTTGCAGACGGCAAACTCAGCAACGAGAAAGATTGTACAAGGTATTGCTACAGCCACAGTCGTCAGAGCACACGTGTCCACACTCCACGGCAGGATTTCAAAGCCTCTGCATCAAAAGTCTACTAGTGACAGATCACGTCATGGGTAACAATTCTGGTTCTTTGACGCCACCCAGCGATGTTAAGTGTTCTTTTGTATTGGTGATGCTCCTGAAAAGCGACAGCGTGTAGGCACTACCTAGCATACATATTTTTTGTGTGTTGCCTGTAATCTAGTCGTGCTCAGTATCAAGGAGGGTAGGCCCAGCAAAATTAAACTTTATGAGTCGCTTCTAAAATGCCTTTCCCCATTCAGAGGCACAAATTCTAGTCGTTTTGTTGTTAAAAATCCCTCTATAAAATTAATGGGAAAGGTAGCATGCAGCACACCTGGTTAGGAGATCCTGCTAGTTTTGTAAAAGTCCTGCGAATACCAAAATATGCCTAGCATCGTCGGGAAGTTTCAGCGAATATTTTATCTCTAACAAAAACTGTTGCCCAAGACGTATTTCTGTCACCACTTGACGTTTGATGCAAAGGCTTGGAAACACCGCGTGTAAAGAAGGTCGCCAATTCCACAAAAATCACCACTTACAGAAAATTATACAAAATGCCATGTTTGTTTAAATAGGTTTTGTTAAAAGATTAAGTCCAATGTTAACAAAACTATCATCGTAAGAAAAAATTTTGTTTTTTGTTTTTAATGCTGTCTGAAGAAAAGGACATTGGTAACGGTGTCTCATCCGTACTACATTTATGAAGTGATTCTTGAGTTTCTTCCGGCGTATTTGATAATCAAAATATCCACGGGTGTGCTGCCGGTCTATAGTGTCCAACGGGCACAATATTTCGGTGATAATACATGTCGCCATCATCAGGTGAACTGACGGACTGAGCTCCTGTGAACGTGCCGGCACGGAGATCCGTACGCTAAGGCTGCTCAGAGGGAACTGGGTTCGGTCGCGGCAATAAGATTTCACACACATCTGAACAGTTTTGAAACTTCAGTTTTGGTCTTAAGCTTCCGATCAAGCCATCTTATTCTACGTATGTACTAATGTACTATTTGTCATTGTGCATCTGGAACAAAGGTATTAACCTTCTCGTACATCCACATATCTCCTCAAGGCAGCATTCCATTTGAGTTCGTCCAAAGCAACTGTCGCTACGGTATGTCATTTGGAGTCTGGCACATCAGCATAACACGACATTACCCATACACCAGTGCGTTGTGATTGGACAGCGAAGGTACAATTTCCATTAGGTCCAGGGGCTTTGCTAATTTTGGGTCCACCACTCGTGTACCACGTCGGGTGGTAACTATGGAATTGACCCGGTACAGGCAGTCCAGTGAGCTTCGTGCTGGTGTCTCTGTCCTCTTACATGTCTTGATGCAGTTCTTTCTGAGACTTTTTCTCTGCAAGAGTACTTGTGTGGGATTGAAAAGCGCAGTTAGCGAACTTTGGTTCAGTTTAACATTAGTATCGTCAAGAATCTCGGGGAGCATCTCAACAGGGAAAACTGACGAGATCAGATTTTCTATATCAGCACTTACGCACGTACATACGCGCACGCGATCGTATTTGCAGCTTAAACACCATAACCGATTTAATGATGGCTTAAAACAGTCGAAGAAATATGTACTGACTGAAGTGGAACTTTTTACACGATGAAGCACCAATCCGATATTTATCCAAGTTTGTGGGTTATTAAACAAGTAAATTTTCATTCCATTCGGAACTGATGTCCTTCATCAACACAAATGAGTTTTGTGACTGTTTGTAATACATGATTTTATTCATTGCCGCGTGGAACCAAATTGCCTCTCTCAACATGAGAAATTTTTACCCATGCCTGAAACGCATGCTGCGCCAGTTCATGAAGATCGTTGGCTGAAAACTGATACGAAACAATACGTCATCCATCGAATCCCACAAATGCTTAGTAGTTGACAAATCAACAGGCTGCTCAGGCAGTTAAAATTCGTACACCCCTCGAGCCTTTCATAGTGTAACGTGCAATGTGGGGTCCGGCGTTATTCTGTTCGAATACCAGAAGACATATATCAAAAAGGTTTATCATTCTTTCTACACGTGGCGAGCATTGACAGCCTTCATCATTTACTACATGAGGCTTGTTCTCTTATCCAAAAGTTCTGCACTCCAGAAGTTGGAGACATACGGCTCCCAAGAATCACTGCTGCCTCCGACCTATCAAAAGGTAACCTACCGACATGATTGAGTCGATCTGATTGCCACAGACAGAAACAAGATTCATCGCAAAACGCTGCGTAATGCTGCACAATGCCCAAGTCGTCTCTGGGTCGGAACCATGAAAGTCCGTGTCGTCTGTGTAATGATGTCAGTGGTAAACGAGGCGTGCCAACTGTAGATGTCAACTCAACTTCATGCAGTCTGTTCCCGACAGTTAGTGATGGCATCTGGCTGCTACGTCTGCCAGGATTCTTTTGCTATCGTTCGCCTACTCGTTAGACCCTGTGAAACAATCTCACAATCTTCTCATGGCGCAGTCCTTCTGGTAATACGTGGTCTAGCGGCAGCGTCTTTCACTGGTAATCAAAGATTTCGCATTCCCAGGTTCGGACCCCGCCACCGCTTAAATATAGGAAGGAAATCGTCAATAATGGTGGCCGAACACTCCAACATAAAAAGTCAGAAGCGGAACGAGGTTCAGAGCACTCTCTTGTACTTGAGGTGTGATACTGTTCCTAAAGGCGGAAGAATCAGCAATGATCAAAACGGCAAGAGGATAGAGAAGGCAATGGAAACCCTTATATTACAGGCACATAATAGGTACCCATAGGACATGTGGCACGTAACTGAAAAAGTGTCATGATGATATCTTCATTGGCAGAACATTGAGGACAAGTCCCCATTCGGATCTCCGGGAGGGGACTGCCAAGGGGGAGGTAACCATGAGAAAAAGGTTGGTTTAACAACAAAATGGTAACGTCTTTCGAATTGGGGAGTAAAATATCAGACGTTTGAACATGGTAGAGAACCAGAAAATCTGGAAAGGGAAATTTTCGGTCTCAATCTAGATATAATGGGATTCAGAGAAGTGAAATGGAAAGAATTTCTGGTCAGATGAAGATAGGGCAATATTAGCAGCAGCAGACACAGAACAAGGTATAGCGGGAATAGGCTTCATCATGAATAGAAAGGTAGAGCATAGAGTGTGTTACTGTGAACAGCTCACTGACAGGGTTGTTCTCATGAAAATCGACAGCAAATCAATACCAACCACGTTAGCACAGGTATACACGTCATCACAAGCAGAAGATGAAGAGACAGGGAAAATACATGAGTATATTGGACATTTAATTCAGTACACAAAGGCAGATGAAAGTCAAATAGCCATAGAGGATTGGAATGCGATTGCAGGGGAAGGACAGAGAAAGGGTTACGGGAGAACATGGGATTCGTAGTAGGAGTGAGAGAGGAGAAAGACTAATTGAGCTCTGCAATAAATTTCGGATGGTAAAAGCGAATATTCTATTAAAGAATCACAAGAAGAGGAGGTGTAGTTGGAACAGGCAGGGAGATTCGATTACATCATGGTAAGGCTGAGATTTCTAAACCAGATAATGGACTGGGAGGCGTACGCAGGAGCACATATACACTCAGATCACAAATTAGTAATGATCAAGAGCTGGCTGAAGCGTAACAGACTAGTCAAAAAGAATCAATGAGTAAAGTAGTGGGAAACGGAAGCTCTAAGGAATGAAGAGATACGCTTGAAGTTCGCTGAGGCTGTAAATATTTCGATAAGGAATAGTTCAGTTGAAGAGGAATGGAAATCTCGAAAAGGGGCAATGAAAGAAGTCGGGAAGAAAAACGTAAGTGCAAAGAAGTTTATTGAGAGGAAACCATGGGTAACAAGCAATACTTCGTTGATCGATGAAAGAAGGAAGTACAAAAATGTTCAGTTAAATGAATTAATACAGAAACACACGTCGCTGAGGAATGAAATAAATAGGAAGTGCAGGGAAGCTAAGACGAAATGGCTGCATGAGAAATGTGAAGAATTCGAAAAAGAAGTTATTGTCGGAAGGACTGATTCAGCATACAGGCAATTCAAAACAACCTTCGGTGAGATTAAAAGCAAAGGTCATATCATTAAAAATGCACCGGGAATTCCTCTGCTGAATGTAGATGAGAGAGCGAACAGTGGGAAGTAGTACATTGAAGGCTTCTATAGGGGGGAGGGGAAGGGGAGGGGGGAAGGACACATCCGATGTCGCAATACAAGAAGAAAGAGAAGCCGATGTAGAAAAGATAGGGGATTAAGTGCCAGAATCAGAATTTAAAAGAGCTTTGGAAGACTTAAGATCGAATAAGGCAGAAAGGATGAGTAACTTCCCATCAGAATCTCTAAATTCATTGGGGGAAGTGGCAACAAAACGGCTATTCACATTGGTGCGTATAATGTATGAGTCTGTGAAATACCATCGGGTTTTCGGAAGAACACATCCACACAATTGCGATGATTGCAAGAGCTGACAATCAGGTTTACATCCAAGTTTCCGTAAGAGTAATATAGGGAAGAATAGAAAAGAAAACTAAGGGTGTGTTAGATGACAATTAGTCTGTCCTTAGGAAAGGTAAAGGCACCACCAGAGAGGCAGTTCTGACGTTGCGGTTGACAAAAAAGCAAGACTAAAGATAAACCAAGACTCGTCCATAGGATTTGTCGACCTAGGAAAAGAGTTCGACAATGTCAAATGGTGCAAGATGTTTAAAGATCTAGGAAAAATGGCGGTAAGCCTTGAGGTAAGTCGCGCAATATGCAATATGTACAAGACCAAGACCGAAGTGCTCGGATTAAAAAGGGTGCAAGACAGGGGTGTAGTCTTTCACCACTACTTTGAAATCTGTACATCGAAGAAGCAATGACTCAATAAAAGTTCAAGAGTGGAATTAAAATTCAAGATGAAAAGATATCAATGATAAGATTTGCTGACGACATTGCTTTCCTCGTTGAAAGTGAAGACGAACTACTGGATCTGTTGAATGAAATGAAAGTCGAATCAGTACAGAATATGGAATGATCAAATTGAAGAAAGCAACAGAAATTAGAAGAGCGAAACCTAACATCAAGATTGGAAGCAGATGATGTTAAGGAAATATGCTACGTAGGCAGGTAATTAACCCATGACAGACAGAGCAATGAGGACGTAAAAAGCACTGGCAAAAAAGTCATTCCTGGATAGGAGAAGTCTACTAGTATTAAAAATAGGCCTCAATTTGAGGAATAAATTTCTTAGACTACATTTGGAGCACAGCACTGTATGGTAGTGTAACATGGACAGTGGGAAAACCGGAAGGGCAGAAAATCGAAGCATTTGACATGTAGTGTTATCGAAGAATGTTGAAAATTTGGTAAACTGATGAGGTACTGAATGAGGAGGTTCCCAGCAAATTCAGTGAGCAAATGAATGTATGGAATATACTGACATGAAGAAGGGACAGGATCGTGGGACAGCAGTTAAGACATCAGGGAATAATTCCCATGGTACTTGAGGGAGCTGTATTTTTCAGGGTAAAAATTGTAGAGGAAGACGGAGACTGGGATGCATCCTGCAAATAATTGAGGACGTAAATTGCATGTGCCACTCAGAGATGAAGAAGTTGACACAAGAGAAAAATACTTGGTGAGCCGTATCAAGTCAGTCAAAGGACTGACGACACAGAGAAAAAAGAACGGGTTCTTGGCGATGTGATGCTCGCATAACCTTCACGTCAATGATTCGACCTCTTTCAAATTAAGAAAGTAGGCGATAAGCTGCACGTGAACGTGATCTGGGTCTAGTGTGCAGTGATGTCTATATGAAAAGTTCCGGTAACTTCATACATACCCACCAGCCATCGTACACTTACATAATTTTCCATTTGTATGACTGCCGTATTACTGTAAATTTTGGAGAGATTTTTTAAACCAGCTACCTCCAAGACAACAGAGGAGCTGAAGAAGCGTGCATCACTACTGAAACTGCCAAAGGAACATTCTCTAAAAGTGTGAGTTCGTAAAATCAAGATTTGGTTAAGCAATTTAACGTGAGAAAAAAGAAAAAATATACAGGCCTAAAGATGAGCAACCGAGATCAAATACAGTGACACCGAACAGCAGTCAACAGCCCCTTGGAATTGTAAAGAAAATGAAGCTTCTAAGTCCATTTATGCAAAAGAATTGGCCATTTATCTCACACATTTTAATACCCGCAAACTCACTCATCAAAGCCTACCTTGACCTAGAATCATGAAATTTGGGAGACAGCAAGCTTTCATAGTAAAAGTAAATGAAAATCCAAAAACGTTAATTTGTAATTATATCACATTAAAAAGTATGTTTTGTTATTTGTTATCCGACTTCAAACCTAAAATTAAAGCATTCTCTAATATCACGGAACCAATATCTTGCCAGCATCAAAAACGTCGAAATTCTTGATTCCCGGAATGAGTCATTTGTTTATCTAAATAATTAAGTTTGTGTGGATCAAAAGCCATCGACTCTGTTTAAGAAAAAGAACTCTGGTTCGTGGGACATAAAAAATGTACAGTGGTTTCCTAGAAATTTAAGAATACAATTAAAGAAGTGGAAGTACTGATAGTGGATATCCTCGTAATGACAGAAACGAAAAAGGATGGATCTGGACAAGAAGTACTTGGAGACTATATAATGTTTTGGAGTGGAGTGGAAGACACTTCGAACAAAATCACGAGTAGCACTTCTCATAAAAAAATGTAAACAAGGAATAATTAGTTGTAAGAAATTAAATGAATGGATAATCAGCGTAACAATAGAAATTCGTGTCACAAAACTGGAATTAAATGGCATTATGACCCTAACGAAGATGCGCCTGACGAGAATAAAAGAGATTTCGTCAGCGATAACAAGTATAACAAGTAGTATTTGACGAAAGTCCAGATGGAAATGATTTGTAATAATGAGAAACTTAAATGCACGATTTGGAAAAAGATTAAATGATGACGTTGTAGGACCGCGGGTAGGGAATGTAGAAAGTGATAAAGATTGGAGTTTAACTTCTGAAAGGTTCTGAAGTGTACAGTTATGAATGGCCAATTCCAGCACAAGGAAATACATAAATACATCCAGGCAAAACCCTGAAGCAACATAAAACCAGCGGGTAATTAAGGAGCAGGATGTAAAGGTAAAGAGAGGAACAACGTGTGGCTCCTTCAATTTTACAGTTCCTTCAAAAATTGCTTTTCCAGTTAAGACGAAACAAAACAGAAGGAGGAAGAAGTAGATGCTGGAAGCAGACCTACAGAGGATCGAAAATATAGGATGCATCTGCTACAAGAAGAAAATTTGAGAAGTTTTTACTAGCAAAGATGAAATCTAAGAGTGGATCCAACGTAGGAGGACTGGACTGCTAACGAGCCATACCGTTTTCTGGAAAAGTCAGCTGAGGAAGCAGTAGAGAAGACTTTAGAAGAGAAAGGGATAGAAGAGTTAAAATTGAAAGGATTCCAAGGAGTTGTTGGAGGTGGTTAAGGAAAAATAGAAACTACGTCACATATGGTTAACCTCTGAGAAGTTTAAGGAAGAGTAATCGCAAAGAGTGTGTCGGGAAATACAGCAATACATTGGATACAGGAGATCCGAAGAGGCATGGAGGATGAGAAATAAGTCGTAAATATCTAATGATCCAGAACCCACAATACAATTTATATCTGTTGGACAGTGGAAAAAGCAATTTGAAGAAACGATTTTAGAAAAAAGAAGAGACCACGTGATAGAAATTCACTACAAAAGCAGTACAATAGATAATGCAGAGTCAGTACTGGAGGAAGAAGAAAAATAGATGTTGAAAGAGGCGAGAAATGGAAAGGCAAGTGGAGCGGAAAGCATTGTGACGGAACTGTACAGATTCCACCCCCCCCCCTCCCCCACCTAAATGTGAGACTTATACGTGGATTGTTCAGTAAGTTAGTGGAGGGAGAGGAAATATCGAGAGAGTGGTGTGAATCATACTTACCTGTTGTTGTTGTTGTGGTCTTCAGTCCTGAGACTGGTTTGATGCAGCTCTCCATGCTACTCTATCCTGTGCAAGCTTCTTCATCTCCCAGTACCTACTGCAACCTACATCCTTCTGAATCTGCTTAGTGTATTCATCTCTTGGTCTCCCTCTACCATTTTCACCCTCCACGCTGCTCTCCAATACTAAATTGGTGATCCCTTGATGCCTCAGAACATGTCCTACCAACCGATCCCTTCTTCTAGTCAAGTTGTGCCACAAACTCCTCTTCTCCCCAATTCTATTCAATACCTCCTCATTAGTTATGTGATCTACCCATCTAATCTTCAGCATTTTTCTGTAGCACCACATTTCAAAAGCTTCTATTCTCTTCTTGTCCAAACTATTTTTCGTCCATGTTCACTTCCATACATGGCTACACTCCATACAAATACTTTCAGAAATGACTTCCTGACACTTAAATCTATACTCGATGTTAACAAATTTCTCTTCTTCAGAAACGCTTTCCTTGCCATTGCCAGTCTACATTTTATGTCCTCTCTACTTCGACCATCATCAGTTATTTCGCTCCCCAAATAGCAAAACTCCTTTACTACTTTAAGTGTCTCATTTCCTAATCTAATTCCCTTAGCATCACTCGACTTAATTACTTACCTGCTATGTACAAAAAGAGGAAATATAAAACACACAAATAATTATAGGGGAATTAGTATTATGGCATCTATCAGCAGACTTTCTAGCACTGTACTGAAAAATAACTGGGGAATGAGACTGAGGGAAAGATGCGAGAGGAGCAAGAAGATTTTGCAGTTGGGTGGTCTTAGATCAATCACATTTTTAGCCTTAGATAAATAAATGAGAAGGCGTTTTCTAAAAGTTAGTAAGTACACCTAATATTTGTGAATTTAGAAAGAGTGTATGATTCTCTACCCATCAATGCACCATTGGGAGCGATGGAGTATATAGAAGAACAACAAATGTCCTTTATTCGAAGAATATACCACCAATCGTACGCATTATTTAAAGTGTGGAGAAAGTTGGGCGAGACATTCCAGAGATCGAAAGGCCTTAGACAGGGCTGCAGTACGTCACCGACCCTGTTTAAAATATATACCCAGATAAATGCAGTCATGCGGAAGTATAGGAATTCCTTTCCAGCGTCTATTCATTATCGATTGCCGGTGTAAAAGTTCTGATAGGACAAAGTTGTGATCATGTCATATTTACGATATAGAACTTAATGGAAACTTTCGAACGAGGCAGTCTTAGAATAAATATGAACAAAACATAATATTTAGTAGTGAGAAGAGATGGAAGGGATATAGTACTGCCGCTAGCAACTATTAGAGCTGTAAAGCATTTTAAATACTTAAGATCGACTATCCATTCCTGGGGAAGCCGTGAAGCGGATGTGGAACGCACCATCGAGCAGGCAAGAGGAGCAATTAAAATGCTAAATGTTCTGTGCAGACGGACAGTACCAAAAGAATCAAAGAAGAGAATTCTGCAAACAGTAATGGAAAGAATAGTAACACGTGGTGCAGAGGAATGGATCCTGGGGGAGAGAGAGAGAAGCAGAGTACAGGCAGTAGAGATGAATGGAAGGAGGAGAGCAGGCAGGATACGCAGGACAGAGCCGAGAAGAAATGAGGAAATTAGAGAGATAAAGGATATGGAACAACTAGTCGTTCAAAGAAGTGAGAATAGAGGTAATCAATGGTTTGGCGAGCAGAGCAAGGACGGCTTCCAATAGGAATCCTGAAATGGTCTCCACCAGGAAGGAGGAAGCGCGGACGGCCGAAATTAATGGGAGAGCGGGAGTAATTATAATGGTGAGGAAGAGAGGTGTGAAAGAGGAAGGCTGCCATGATCATGAAAGCTGGCCAACGGATTTACAGGGTAACTGCTGAAGAGTGGTGAAGCCCTTAAAAATAAGTAAGGTTTGTACGGAACACTCAGACGGCGACTCCTACTCGCGCCTGGCCAATTTTATTCGAACTCTTCCGCGTCGCTGCTTTCAACGTAATGTCATCTAGTAATGTCATCGGTATAATTAGTCGATAAGAAAATATTTCGACTACTCTAAAAGTAAGCTTTCTGTCCGTCTGCCACTCACGGCTGACATCTTGAGTACGATTATAGCCATCGTAAATGTAGAACCCCAGTCTTCAGACGGAACTAAATTATGAAAACAGCATTTGCCAAGAGCTTCCATTAGAGGCGTTACAGATTTTATGCGAACAATTACGGCCAGAGACTGGACTGGAATAGCCTTCGGAGGCTCTCGCCGCTGAACCAGTGCGTAAATTCTTATATTTACGATGTTACAAATTGGTCACGGCGCGACCGACCGATGCGACCAATCGTATACGCGGGAGCTGGGTGCGCGCGCGCAACAGTAGCCGTCGCTGCACGACCGCGGGCGGCGCCGGACTGCGATGCGTCGCGACGCCTGGCGACATCCGGGCGAGGCGAGACGGCGGCGGCGTAGCAGCCCGCAGGTGTGGCCCCGGGATAGCGCGTCTACTAATTACAGCCGTGATGGACTATAAAGCCGGCGGCGAGATGGCTGCGCGCGTATAATTGTGCGTCGTAAGGCGGCGGAGTGCGTAATATCGGGAGTACGCTTTACTGCCTCCCACGAGGCGCGCCAGCGCTGCAAACGCGCTATCCTTCTATCATTACCCGGCGCACTTTCCGCGCAAATTTGCTTTTATTGCCGCGCCCCTCTGCTTGTTCCCTTTGGGACGGCTTAATAAAAGGCAACTACGTACAACACGACAATCTCCTATTAAGAATTTCTCTGCCCCATTTCCACCGTTTTGGAGGAGTTTCTGCGTAAGACGTTTCACTAAAAGGCGAAATTGTCTCCCGCAAGTGTCGTTCTTCGTAGCTAAAACGAGGACAAGGTGTAAATTTCTCCGCCTAGCGCAGGAAGGGCGTTGATTTAGTGAGTTTAAGTTTTCAGCTAATAAATGTTGAGTCATAACGCAACTCACTTCGGATCTGTATATTTTTAAGGGAAATTCAAGTTGACGGAGGTTCACAAAGAGGCGTTCCTTCAATTTTTACCATTTAAGAGATAGGTGGCTGAATTTAAACATGGCATTGTTGAAAATGGTTCATATTATTGTCAACCAAAAATTGCAAAAACAAACGAAAATATTGCAGAATTCCACACTGCGATATTTGATAATCAGTGATTGACGCCGTACAGTGTAACTGACGTATTTAATGAACTCCGTGCCAGGCGGTGAAGGCCCAATGGGTGCCTACCGACCGCCGTGGCATCCTTTGCCTTGCGGCATCATGCGGATGCGGTATGGAGGAGCATGTGGTCAACACACTACTATACCGGCTGTTTTGCACACTTCGACCATGAAGCAGCAAAAATCCTTGCAAGTGCCAAGAATCGAACCGGGGCCCTCCTCAGGGCAGCCTTCTGCACTGACCACTTTTTTTTGTCATTGTTCTCGGCATTTGATCTGGGCGGAAGTCACAGGACACCCCTTCGAGTTCAACGTTGAATACTTCACTTCGATTTTTTTTTCATTATTATTACAGAAGACAGCGAGCACTTCAACCGCCCACGCTAAGCAACTGTGCCGGCGGTAGCTACGGAGGCGGACTACTGACATAATTCGTAAATCATAAATAGAGTATTGTACATTTCACACTAATAATAAAACTTCGTGAAAGCTTTTTGCAAGATAAGTAGTAACCTTGTTAATGCACGTCAAAAGTAACTCCAGAAATGAATATTTCAGCAACGTCTCGACTATTTTATAAACAAATCAATACATTTTGTGTTCTGATTTGTGACTGTAAGTCAGGAACCACGCCAAAAATGAGACTGCAATTAAAACATTGGTTAGCAGGAATAAAAAGACACACAGCTGAAATTTTGTCCACGAAAACGATAACAGCAACTGCTTCTGGGTCGGTTTAGCGTGTTTCTTTTATTCAAAAATCAAATGTCTCTAAGCACTATGGTACTTAACATCTGAGGTCATCAGTCACATAGACTTAGAGCTACTTAAACCTAACTAACCTAAGGACATCACACACGTCCATGCCCGAGGCAGGATTCGCACCTGCGACCGTAGCGGTCGCGTGGTTCCAGACTGAAGCGCCTAGAACCACTCAGCCACAACGGCCGGCTCCTTTTATTTATTACCTGGAGAAGGATTGATTAATTTTGGTTTAGTAAAGTGCATTTCTTCGGTTTCGGATTAGGTAATTTAAACATTTACCTGATACCTGACACTAAAAGTAAATAGGTTTTTCCAGAGGAAATTGCCACAAATGTGCTTTTCAGTCGTTAAACTGAAAGGATTTATCGAAAAGCGAAATTTTGGAAGGTCCAATATATTCTCGAGTTTTGGCGCTAGCTTTTCCAGTATCCTTATAGAAGTTCAGTCTAGTGAAGAGAGTATGGTAGCCGGAGGTGAATATTCTGGAGACCTTCGGTAGTCATACTTCACGAACTGAATAAACTAACGGGAAAAAGCTGCTTTGGATTAACAATGTGATACGATAAATGTCAGAGCAGTTCTGACGTAAACGTGATATGTACTGTTAAGTTCCCTTTAACATTGTAAATATCTACGTGAACACCGGATGATCACAAATTGCTTGACCAATCCAATAAAGCTCGGAATACTAACTTTCGTAAACCTTACACGAATGACAGCAAACTCAGTGAAATGCTATATAGTTAGAAATTAAAACAATCTTGATCACATAAGTATTTATTACAATGGTGACCGCTCTTAATCTATTTCAAGAGCAGACCATCATCAGACTACTCTCAAGTGGTGGCAGCTGGACGTGGTGAAAGGGACAGGTTCCGTCTGGTGTGTATTGACATTCGTCTTTCTACAGAAAGTACCTGCTCTGTCCACCACCTCTACTGTCACGACTGGAAAATGGTCTGAAGACCAAATAGACTGAAACAGGTCACCATTGTAATACACATCTTTATGCCATCAGGACTGTTTTAATTTTTAACTTTAAAGCACGGAATAACCTGAACACAAACACGTCAGTAGAAGTTACTCACATAGTTACAGTATTACTAAAACCACAGGGATAATTTGCTAGCTCTTATACCATTTCCTCCAATTTCAAAGACATCAAAATTTATTTTTTGTCATTTCTTACAGCCAGACAGGACTCCTATGGATTCCTTGGCCATTTTATCCCTGTAAAGATGTTTAGTTTTCACTAGTCTCACGTGTTTGTCACCAACGTGCAGGGTGAACAAAAAGCAATTAAAAGTACATATATCTAATGAATTATGATAGATACAGCTATGTAGTTTGTTGCAAATCGTAACTTAACTCACAAAACATTTTTATGGGTGCCTTCCAAACCTGCTTCACTTGTTGCTGGGACCACGTCTAGGCGATACTCAGTTCCACTCCGTGCTTTTGATATCAAAAAATGGTTCAAATGGCTCTGAGCACTATGGGACTTAACATCTGAGGTCATCAGTCCCCTAGAACGTAGAACTACTTAAACCTAACTAACCTAAGGACATCACACACATCCATGCCCGAGGCAGGATTCGAACCTGCGACCGTAGCTTTTGATAACATCTTTTCCGTTATCGCCCGTACAGTATGCCGTGTTCATGGCACAAAAATTGGCGCATCTGGAAGTGTTGAACTGAAGACTTCATCCTTAAAGTAACCCGAAAAAAGAAAGTTAAGGTTGGTTACGTCTAGTGAATGTGGTGAGCGAGATGTTGGACCGTCTTTACCGATCCATATGCCCGGAAAAGTTACCTCCAAGAAATGACAAAGAAATGACTCCGTGTGTGGGGATGCACCGTCTTTTTGAAACTATTAAACTGACGTGCACAGTTAGGTTACAACATGTCCTGGCTTCAGAGGTTGCAGGAGTTGCAGTCTGTATGTATGTCAAATCCAAACGCCTGTGTAGAATCCTCACCGCAGTGCTCTGAGGTAAGCCTGTTTCTCTGGACACATGACGCCTCGATTGCCCCGTGCTGTGTTGAAATGCCACACGCACGGCATCAACAGTCGTCACTCGCAACAAGTTGGCTGAAATGGTTCAAATGGCTCTGAGCACTATGCGACTTAACTTCTGAGGCCATCAGTCGCCTAGAACTTAGAACTAATTAAACCTAACTAACCTAAGGACATCACAAACATCCAAGCCCGAGGCAGGATTCGAACCTGCGACCGTAGCGTCGCAACAAGTGAACCGCTCCTTGCATTGTCACCGACAATGCTGGTCTCTTTAATCTTTTCATACCGTCTTTTGATGCTTATCACGTCTCGATCATAGTCACTTACGAACTGTCTTTGAAATGTAGGTGAACTGTAACAGGTACACGTGTTTCACGAAACCACAAAAAAATTGCACTTTCTCCTTCAAAGACGCTATTGTGACAGCAGGATTCCTAAATTACGCTACCTGTAACAAGAGACTGAGGGGAAAAAAATCAGATGCTATCAGAGCACATGTACCTGTGTAACCATAAAATGCATGTAGCATAGCTGTGTCTAAGATGCTTGAAAGTCTCTTGGGCATACAGCTGGATTGATTGATCGTTGTAGAACGCATTTTCGATGGCGTAACGTGAGATCATCATCAGATTATTGCTACAGTCAACAGCAGTAACCTGATGATGATGGTACGCTACCCCATCGAAAATTTATTCTACAACGTTCAATCAATCCAGATGCATACTCGAGAGACCATCAAGCAGCAGATTAGCCGGGAAACCTACGAACACAAGTGTATCTAGCATAGTTCCGTAGAAATAAATTTTTGTAATCAAGGCTAGACTTTATTCTCGCTCTGTAGAATGACACACATTTGGAAAATTTATGTTCCTATCGTCTACGATTGCAAAATCTAGTGAAATTTACAAATAACTTGGTAGAATGGACCACCTGTCAGCATAAAGTTGCGGCCTGTCTGGTCAGAATGCGCGCACTGTTTGGATTGGGAAGGATGTCATACAGCAATTATATTATCTCATGAGGCGAGCCACAGCTTATGTAACTGATATTTGGTATCCTGGATACTGGCACTGGGAAGAAGCCGACGTTCGAGCTGCTACCACACTTCAGGGAATAAGTCTCAGGATGTTCCTGGCCACAAGAATAACACAACGGCGGCCGTTGTGGCCGAGCGGTTCTACGCGCTTCAGTCCGGACCGTGCTGCTGCTACGGTCGCAGGTTGAAATCCTGCCTCGGGCATGAATGTGTGTGATGTCCTTAGGTTAATTAGGTTTAAGTAGTTCTAAGTTCTAGGGGACTGATGACATCAGATGTTAAGTCCCATAGTGCTCAGATCCATTTGAGCCAATAACGCAACATCACGCAGACACATCAGAGAGACACGTGCCATGTGTGGGCGAACACTGGGCGTTTAATAACCGATAATTCATTACTGTCGCATGAGAATAACATACGAGTCTAATGTAACATACGAGTCAAATGAAAACCTTAAATTTGTAATAACAAATCAAAATTTCGCGCCGTTATCCTGTAAGTTGGTAAGCGTGCTACAAACAGCGTGCAGAATGGCCTGTAGGTGACAGCATAGTGCAGATGCACACATACCGTCGCAGTATCAGTATAAAGATGACCGCCCCACTTGCGACTTGCACCAGGGAAGAACAGCGTTCTGTTATTCGGTTATTGCGTGGTGAAAGTGTGAAACCTATTGAAATTCATCGACGAAGCAGGGTTCAGTACGGTGATGCATGTTTGTCACAGCAGCAAGTTTACGAATGGAGTAGGAAGTTCACAAATGGTGTGACTTCAGTGAAAGATGCTTCTCATCCAGGTCAGGCACAACGAGTTGTGACTCCACAGAACATTGCAGCAGTTGAAGCCATAGTGAAGGAAAATTGCCGAGTGACACTGAGTGACATTGCAGCACGTTTACAGATAAGTCATGGGTCAGCACACCACATTGTGCATGATGTGCTCCAGTTTCACAAAGTGTCTGCAAGATGGGTGCCACGGCAGCTGACTCCTGAAATGAGAGAACGACGTGTTGATGCTTGTGAAGAACTTCTGCGGCGCTTTGAACGAGAACATGACGGCTACCTTGCAAGAAGTTATTGGGGACGAAACCTAGGTTCACTTCCACCAACCGGAAACGAAAAGATCGAGCAAGGAATGGCGTCATTTCTCATTACCAAAACCAAAGAGGTTCCGAATAGAACGATCAGCAGGGAAGGTTATGCTGACTCTCTTTTGGGCGAAAAAGGCGTCATTTTGGAGCATTACATGCCTAGAGGGACCACTGTCACCAGTGCATCATACACAAATATCCTAAAAAAATCATCTGCGGCCTGCAATAAAATCAAAGCGACGTGGATTGCTGTCAGCAGGTGTCCTTTTGCAACAAGATAATGCAATGCCCCACACTGCCCGTACAACAATTGCAACAATCGCAGACCTGCATTTTGAGTGCCTTCCTCATCCACCATACTCACCAGACCTTGCCCCAAGTGATTTCCATACGTTTGGACCACTCAAACACCCAGTTGGAGGAAAGAAGTTCCGTTCTGATGAGGAGGTATGCCTCGCGGTGCATGAATGGTTGCGCGGACTACCAAATGAATTTATTTCTAAAGGAATTTATGCACTTCTTAAGCGCTGGAGGACTTGCATTGAGCGTGGGGGAGATTATGTTGAAAAGTGATACATCTTTGTACCAGTTCTGTACAATAAATAATATTTAAAAAAATATTTAAGGTTTTAATTTGACTCACCCTCGTATGAGGAAGCAGGACGTCCGTGATGTAGCATTATGCTGGCAGCATTCCCTCAGTGCCGCGCGGGGTAGCCGTGGGTCCGGGGCGTCTTGTCACGGTTCGCGCGGCTCCCCACGTCGGAGGTTCGAGTCCTCCCTCACTGGGGCATGGTGTGGGTGTTGTCCTTAGCGTAAGTTAGTTTAAGTTAGATTAAGTAGTGCGTAAGCCTAGGGACCGATGACCTCAGCAGTTTGATCCCACAGTCTTCACCTCAAATTTCCAATTTGTTGCCTCAGTCACATCAGCCGTGACGAGAAGTCACACCAGGTGGATCCCCACACCATGACGCAGGCAGGAACACCACTTTGGTAACATTGGACCACTCTCCAAGTCGCCGCCGTACTCGTCGACGATCGTCATCCGTGGTAGCGCAGAAAACTGATGATGGCTAAACATATTGGGGTGCCATTTATCGGCAGTCCGTGCTTCCCAGTGAAGGGACAACATCAAATACAGTGATTTGTGTTGTAATACTAATGTCATTCCCCTTGCCGAGGACATTTTCTACTGTCCCACTTTGTTGCGGGATGACACGGAATGTTGTAGGGTGTCCACTGCTTTTCATCGGGTGGCACGGGCAGATGTGAAGGGGTTGCAATGTGGTTGGTTCACAATACGGCGATCTTCCTGTTGTTCGACTGTGTCCTTGATGACGTGTGTGCTTGGTCTCACATGCTCATGCAGTCCATCGCCGTCATATCCGAATGCCGCATAGATTTAGGTGCTGCACGAGCCGACTAGCCGTCCAAGAGGACACATACGACGAATCCCCTTTCAGTCTATTTCAGATGCTGATGACGCTGTCTCACACGAGTACACGGAATCTCTGTATCCTTGACTGCAGTCACTGAAAATCGGGAGTTGTTCACGCACATTATATACCCTACCAGGCCTAGCGGGTAACAGCACTAAACACAATCAACACTAATGTACTCTCGTAGCTGTTGTAACTCTCATACAGGATTTATGCAAGCGCTTATGGAGTGTGGCGGAGAGCCGGGAAAAGTGGCCTTGGCGCACAAGGTGGCTATTAGGGTCCTGGGGGCTATGGGCAGCTGACATGGCGTGGGAAATGCTTTAACTTATTCTCACTGGAGAGGCCAGTCCCCCTATGAGGTCCAATCTGTTTGCTGTGGCTCTTCTCAGAGTTATAATATCTTTTGTAGATTTTAGTTATCGTGATGTAACTGAAGTGGTTCATGTAGTTATTGTAGAGAAAAGATGTGACTTCTGTCACGTTAATGACATTGAGTTCAAAGTGCCATATCTCTACCCCATAACCCTACTTTAGCTGTTGAAATTTCAGTCTTGGTAGTAGAGGGTATACAGACTATGTGTAATGACATCAATGAGGGGAAGGTGGTCACCTCTGCGGTGGCGTCTGGCCATTTTGTCTAGGGAGAAAAGTTAAAAACAGCGTGCGAAAGAAGGGCTCCACGGTGACACTTACACCCACACCTTACAACAGTGGTCTAAAAGCGGCAAATGAAGAAGCAATGTAATTGCCTTTATATAAAACTTTCTCTTCTTCTGATCAATTATTAGTCACAAATTCATTCGCTTAACATTTGCAGACCAGTGTCGCCAATTACAAATGGTTCAAATGGCTCTGAGCACTATGGGACTTAACATCTGTGGTCATCAGTCCCCTAGAACTTAGAACTACTTAAACCTAACTAACCTAAGGACATCACACACATCCATGTCCGAGGCAGGATTCGAAACTGCGACCACAGCGGTCGCGCTGTTCGAGACTGAAGCGCCTAGAACCGCTCGGCCACACCGGCCGGCTTTCTGCTTAAAGGAGAAAGCTTGTTAATTATTTTTAATTTTGGTCGTACAGCATACGCACAGGAACTTATAATTGCTGAGAACGGTAAGCTGTGAGTAAAGTTTTGTCTTTGAAGCTACATATAAAGTGACAAGTTATCTTTCTTTAGTGAAACATTAAAGTATGAAGTAACTGATGAAGAGAAAGTCATCATTTAGGTTTTGTGGAAGTAATTTAATCATTTATTTCATTTGCTATTGTTGATGTTAATTTATGTTCTGTACAGTGGAAATATTAATTTGCACTTACAAAATAGGATTTCTTCTGCTGTGTTCGTATTATGTAGTTTATATCTTCTGTGTCATCTGGAGCACTTGCTTCCACACGTTTTTGTTAGTGTACCATTCATGCATCTTAATTGTTGGAGAACAAATATGAATCCTTTTTTTTTTAGGGTTAAAGCTTAGACGGGAAAATATTAGTACAGAAGGACTTCTCTGGCAATCGATAGACTTAATAAACAAGTTAGGAATTAGTTTGGAGCGTTGTTCTGGTTGGAAGATCAAAATTTAGTGACTGAAACACTGAAAACTCCAGCAAGCACTCCGCACCCCCAAAACACACCTCCTCTTCCACGTCTTGAGGTCACTTGCAAAGTAGAATTACGACCCGTCCTCAAAGCTTCAATTCTGCCAGTACCTCGTCTCCTACCTTCCAAACTTCACAGAAGGTCTTCTGCGACTTTGCAGAGCTAGCACTGGAAACATCCCCTAGGCTGTGGCTAAACCATGTCTTCGCAATATCATTTCTTCCAGGAGTGATAGTTCTGCAACGTTACAGAAGAGCTTCTCTGAAGTTTGGAAGGTAGGAGACGAGGTACTGGCAGAACTGAAGCTGTAAGGACGGGTTGTGAGTCGTGCTTGGGTAGCTCAGATGGGCAGTCGGTTTTCAGCCGTGATACCGTGCGGACAGGCTCGGCGCGCCGGGCAGCGCTCCGCAGGTGTTGTTTGTTTACCCGCTAGCGCGCGGTTGCGTCGTTGTATTGCCTTATAGTACCGGTACCAACCCGCAATGGCGTTCTCATACCGACAAGCTGCAATCAAACTAACATTCAACGCATCGTACACTAGACCGAAGGCCCATGAAATTGAACGGTTTCCTCGATACTTCATGAACACAGATCCGCAAGAACTGATAGACATTCATTTGTCTGTTGTATCCAGCACAGTGTACCTCAAATTGATTGACGAAGCGGCCTGCGACAGAATCCTCCAACGATCTGCAAACGGCTTTCACTTCTGTCACGCAGACGGTAATGTGAGCGTGGTAGGAGTTGACCATGCTAGTCTGGGGGTGCATACCGTGCGCATCTTTGTACTACCGTTCGAAATTCCTGCCAACCTTGTCGTTGATGCGCTGCGGCCATATGGCACAGTTCTGAGGAGAAATGGAATACATTCGAAACGTACCCTGTCCTTAACGGGGTACGACAATTGCGCATAAAAATTAGGAAGCACGTTCCATTATATGTTTTTGTTGGCGGCTACCACGCAATTGTTATATATGACGGCCAACCGAGGACTTGCTGAGGCTGTGACCAGGAAAGCCATGTTAGAACTGAGTGTCTGCAGCGTCGCCTCGTTCAGGTGCCCCGGAATGAACTTCCCCAACGATCCACGATGACCTCTCTCCCGCTAACGTATGTGGAGGCTGCACGACATGATGTGATGGACGATCAAACAACCTGCTACCATCTCAAGCCGCTGCAAGCTCCGTCGGAGAGTCATCGCCGACGACGACAAAGACTACGACGCCACCGCAGCCAAGCGGTGCAGAGGTTCCTACAACCTCTGCCCATCACGGCGTCATGGGCACCCAGCCGCCGTCACTGTCGGGATCGGACACAGGGATTCCAGATGAACGAGATCGTGTCGAGCCCCGCCCTCCAGTGGATGTCGAATCTCGGACGCGCAAGCAAAAATTACCCAAGCGACACAAGAAGAGGCGATTGTCAGTTGAAGAACGGGACAGGGATGTGAAGCTGGTGGATGACATGGACTTCGTTGATGCGTCTACTGCTGCAACAGACTCCGGCGGCCTCATTCACCAGAAGGCGCCACAAGATAAGGAACACTCTCCTACATCTGGTGGCCCCGAAAACGAGGTGCATCGCGTCGACTTACAAACTGTGGGCTCCTCTCTTGGTGATAGGGCACACGATATGGAGGCCGATGATGAACAGCCCACATCGATACCTCCACAAGAGCCCATGGCTGACATTGAGCCCGGAGGGCTCTACCAGTCAGGGGATCATACGCCACAGTAATGCACGCCATGCGGCTGGATGGATGTGTGGTGTGTGAGATCACTTTCGCCTTGCACCAGCACACTGCCTCTACCACTTGATATGTCTCAGTCATACCGTGTGGGAACAGTCAATGCCAATGGTGTCCACTCCACTGTCAAAACCCGCATGTTACACGACCTGATCAGAGCGGCAGACTTGGACATTGCCCTTCTCCAAGAGATCCGTCCGGAGCTGCGTTTAGACCTATATGGCTACACCACCTATAGCCTACCCTCTGGTGATGGCGCAGGAAGAACGGCCATCCTTCTCTGAGATGGCATAGACGCGACGGACGTGACATACTTGCCCAACGGGCGAGGCATCGCTCTCACACTTGGCGCAGTCCGCCTCGTTAACGTCTACACTCCCTCCGGTAATTCGCACCGTGGTGACAGGCATGTCTTCTATTCGGAGGAGGTAGCCCCATTGCAAGGAAATGTGGACCAAAACATAGTGGGCGGCGATTTTAACATTCTGCGGCCCGAGGACCAGATACCGCATTACGTCCCATGCTCGGCTATACATGACCCCGCGCTCTACGACATATGGCTCTTACATCATCATGGGAACCAGCGGGGATATACGCACTTTACCAGCCACTCTTCCAGTCGTCTGGACCGGATATACGTCTCATGTGCCCTCCGCACAGCAACCCGTGATGGAGAACTCTGGCTGACAGCCTTCATGGATCATTTCGCGTACATCTGCACTACCACCTTACCCCGACAACTCACAAGACGCAGCGGAGGCCAGTGGACGCTGAGCGTCTCCCTCCATTGCGAGGATGCGTGTCGGCAAGCAGTTACTGACACGTGGCGCCGTTGTTTCAGGCGCCTGCCCATATGCTTCCTCGTTGCTGTGGTGACTGGGAAGTCTCAGACCTGCACTCCGAAAGACCTTGATGGCCTACGGGCGTGACAGATCGAACTGGCAAAGGACAACATCGGAATTTTACTATACAGCGTTACGTAAGCTGGCGACATAAGCGCCGTCTTCCGAACGTCAGATTCCGTACAACACATCAAAGCTCGTCTACTTCGCATCGGGGCAGAGCAGGTAGAAGGTGTCCGCATCCGTGAGCGAGTGCAAGGTTGCATCCCCAACGAAATGGCATCAGTCTATCACACTGTGCGTGAGAGGCGCCACCGCAAGCGTCAGCTCATTACGACGGTAAACACGGAGGAGGGCGGCCGCGCAGTGACGCAAACGGACATAGCGCACACGTTCGCCCGACACTATGGGACCTTGTACATAGAAGATCCGCGAAACGTACGTGATTTTGACGAGCTGTTGCCCGATTCCCCCCCCCCTCCCCCCCCTCCCCCCCCGCCTAGGGACGTGGCAACCGATGATACTCTGTTGTTGCCATTACATCCAACGAGCTGACATCGGCCTTGGCACATGGAGCACCGAACAAATCGCCTGGGCCGGACGGTTTACCCCTGGAATTCTACAGCACTTTTTGTGACCTTATGGGTGACAAGTGGCTCCAAATGTTTCAAGAAATGATCCGCCATGATTTCACTGTCCCCACAGAATTCACAGACGGCATCTTGATCCCAGTACCGAAACAGAATGGTGGTTGTAGGTGGCAGGACTTTCGCCCACTCACACTCCTCAACAACGACTACAAGATCTTCGCCCGCAACCTCTGCGCCCGTCTCCACACCGCTATCGGGAAAGCCATCCACACCGATCAGACATGTTTAGGTGGAGTCAGTAACATTCATACAGCGTTAGGAGCGTACCGCAACGTAATTGCTTTGACGGTGGCCTGCAAAATACGAGGCGCCCTTGTCGCCGTCGATTTTGACCACGCATTCGACCGGTACGACCACGGTTTCCTAAACGCAGTTTAGGAACACATGGGTCTCTCTCTAGAGCCTGCACAGGTGGTCCCTCGTCTGGTCCACGGAGCGCGATCCCGCATGATGGTCAACGGTTACCAGGCTGGTCACATTGTTGTTGGACGTCCAGTGCCACAAGGGTGCCCTTTGTCGGCTATATTATTTGCGGCAGCCCTTGAATCAGCTTTACATGGCCTACGGCAGCGATTGACAGGCATTTACATGCGGGAAGTGACCTTTCGTTGTGGTGCATTCGCCGATGACGTGGTGTTCCTGGCAAGATCAGAGGATGAAATGCATATGGCGCTTCAATGGCTACGCCAGTACGGGGCGGTCGCTGGGAGCGTCATCAATATAAGGAAGACAAAATACATGGATGTCGGAGGGGGGCTTTCCCAAGCAACGGTGATGTCCTTTGACAAGGTACCCGTACTCAAATGTTTAGGAGTTCAGTTCTATAGCAATGTTCGACACGCGGCGGCGACTACGTACCGCCGGCTCCTACACCAGACACGGGCTCTGCTGCAGGACAACCGGCCGAGGTGGCCGAGCGGTTCTAGGCGCGATAGTCTGGAACCGCGTGAACGCTACGGTCGCAGATTCGAATCCTGCCTCGGGCATGGGTGTGTGTGATGTCCTTAGGTTAGTTAGGTTTAAGTAGTTCTAAGTTCTAGGGGACTGACGACCTCAGAAGTTAACTCCCATAGTGCTCAGAGCCATTTGAACTTTTTTTTTTTCTGCAGGACAACAAATTGCGTCGCATAGATATGCTCCTCAGAACACGTTATGTCAATAACTATCTTGTCTCCAAACTGATTTTGCGCATGTCCTTCCATTGACGACTACGATGGCCGACAGATTTCAAGCAGCATATGCACATTTCGTAACCGACGGCCTTGTTTTTAAAGTCCGATACGCCTCCCTGACACTACCGCAGCGGGCGGGCGGTATCGGATTAATTCATGCCTATAACCGTGCGCGATCGCTTTATCTCAACACTATGCGTCGCACGTGGATCTCTGCCAACGCCACTCTTACGGGCACCCTGATAACGGAAGTGGCACCACACTCTCTGCATCCCCCGGTTTCTGTTGCACACATTTCTCAGGCACTCGCCCACATCAGAGAATTCTTGATTGACTTCAGCTACTTACGCTCTGACCTGATGCCCAGTACGAAAGACTCTTATCGCCTCTATCAACAGCAGAAACCTATAAATACGGTCGCCCTCAGACATCCTGAAGTTGCCTGGAACGCGGTGTGGTGAGCGGTACACACGCCTTTTCTACCTACGACGGTGCGTTCATTGTGGTAGTGGTTGTGAATGGGAAGTTTGCTACTCGTCAGAGGCTACATTCAATTCATCTGACGGACGACCCCTTGGGTCCGACATGCTCAGTCGTTGACTCGGATGCACACCGCCTGACTTGTGCCGCGACCTGCGAGAGCTGGCCACTGACGCAGTGCATGCTGGCATTACTCCTGTGGCGACTGCCGATCTCCCCTGATGATATGTTGCTCCCCGACGGCGTATACTTTCCATCAACCAGGACGAACGCCGTTAACTGGCTAAAAGGCATTGGCCTTTACTACACTGCTGGCCACCGTAAATGCAACACCCTGAAGGAAGCAGCCGAATCAAGTGAAATTTACACCATGGGTTTGCAGCGATGAGATATGCAACTGATTAGAATTTCAGCACAGACGCACATCACGCACACCTGTGGCACCACCTCATAGCACCATTAAAGGCTTGGTGATTTCGACGAGTGTACGTTCGGCACGTGTGTTTACCTTGTGGTTGTTTCACAAGACGATCAGTTATGCCTCGTAGACAACAGCGAACATCGTTTGATCAAGTATCCGAGTTCGACAGAGGAAGGATAGTGGCTTACCGAGATTGTGGATTATCATACAGAGAAATCGCTAGTCGTGTTGGACGAAACCAAACAACTGTAATGCGGATATGTGACCGTTGGATGCAGGAGGGTACGACGGACCGACGTGGTCGATCGCATTCACCTCGGTGCACCACTGCACGTGCTGATAGGCAAATTGTGCGCATGGCTGTGACGGATCGCTCAGTGACATTCCGAACCATAGCACAGCACATTGCGTCTGTAACGCATCATCCAGTGTCTGCGCGTACCATTCGACGCCGTTTACAGCAGAGTGGTCTGTCCGCAAGACGTCCATTGCTTCGTCTACCATTGACACAGAACCACAGACGTCTCCGTCGCCAATGGTGTGATGACACATGGATGTGGACGGCAGAATGGAATGACGTTATCTTTACTGACGAGGCACGCTTCTGTCTGCAGCACCACAATGGTCGGATTCGAGTGTGGAGACACCTTGGAGAGAGGATGTTGGACAGCTGCATTATGCACCGCCACACTGGTCTTGCACCGGGTATTATGGTATGGGGCGGTATTGGATATTACTCTCGCACGCCTCTAGTATGCATTGCTGGTACTTAAAATAGCCGGCGCTACATATCCGAGGTGCTGGAGCCAGTTGTCCTTCCTTACCTTCAGGGCTCGGCCACAGCCATATTTCAACAGGATAATGCGCGACCACACGTGGCACGCATTGTCCAAAGGTTCTTCGTCAATAACCAGATTGAATTGCTTCCCTGGCCGGCTCGCTCTCCGGATCTTTCGCCGATAGAAAACATGTGGTCCATGGTTGCTCAACGAGTGACCCAGATTACATCCCCAGCTGCGACACCAGATGATCTTTGGCAACGTGTGGAAGCTGCTTGGGCTGCTGTACCCCAGGAACACATCCAACGTCTCTTTGACTCAATGCCGAGACGTGTGGCAGCGGTGATCTCCAACAATGGCGGCTACTCTGGCTACTGATTCTGGCAGGAACCACATGTCACAGACGTCTGTAAACATAATCATTTGATACTTGGTCAACATGTTATCTACAAAATAAATTTTGTTGTGCTACCTCTTGTCTTTCTTGGTGTTGCATTTACGGTGGCCAGCAGTGTACATATTTTGCGATGCTCACAAAAGCACACTCGCCTTTTTGTCCCTACTAATGACGACACATGCAGCTTTCAGCCGCCACCCGAAGTACAGAACCCGTTTCGCAAATTATTTAGGTTCATTATTTGCGGATCCTCCTGCTCACTGGGGCGTTCCGGGTATGAGACGCTGAAAATGAACAAGAATCGTCGAGCATATTGATTCTCTATAGAGGGAATAGAGGGGGACTCCTCCCAAACAGACGAGAAGACAACTCGGACGGTCGGCTACGGCAGTTGTAGGATCTTTTTGTGACGAAACAAAAATAAATCCAAAAAATACAATACAAATAAAAATAGAAAATTAAAAATGCTATAAAACTTAAAGAAATAAATAAAGAAAACAACATAGAGAAATCCGCTACATCCTCTTCCTGATCTTTCGATTCTCGAAAAAAAAAAGAAAAGAAAGAAAGAAAAGAAAAGAAAAGAAAAGAAAAGAAAAGAAAAGAAAAGAAAAGAAAAGAAAAGAAAGATGGTAGAGCACTTGCCCGCGAAATGCAAAGGTCCCGAGTTCGAGTCTCCATCCGGCACACAGTTTTAATTTTCCAGGAAGTTTCATATCAGCGCACACTCCGCTGCAGAGTGAAAATCTCATTCAGAAAGTAGGATTAGTTCTACAGAACATACGAAATATTGGTAGTGTTGCAACGAATCCAAGGACACACCTGTTTCACAGATAATTTTAGTACATGCTTGACCACAGTCATACAGCCATTGCATGTCTTCCTACCTCCAGAAATCATTTCGGAGTAGCAAGTTTTGGAGGTTTACACTAAACGTACTCTGTTGTATTGTACTTGTGCACCTCACATGCCATGTGCTTCTTTGTAGTCATGCCAGAGTTCAGTCCGCACAGTGTCACCATAAAAATTTTGTAGAAACGTTGAACACATGAAGTGGCATGGAAGTTTCCTGCATAGTTCATTGTCGAGTGACACTTCGTGACAGAAGCCGTCTGGCTTAAGACTGTCCTTCCTTGTGCCTCTTGTGTGTATAGTGTATACTGTAGTACTGTACTTTACGCAGATCAACTGGACAATCTCATGTAATGAAATACCAACTATGTTTGGACAATTTTAGAATAAATACCAACTATGTTTGGACAATTTTAGCACAATTATCAACAGAATCCTGTTTGAATTACTAATTTTAGAACGACGAATAGGACGAAGCAGAACAGGAGAGCCACCATGACAGGGAGTTAGACAAGGGTGTCAAGACGGGAGAAGGTGAAATGGGCCTGGTTGTTGGAGTAGGTGGCATATATTTTTAAGTGGAAAATGGAACGGGCAGCGAGGGAGACCTGTTGGAGGGTGTGAGGGCGCTGAAAAGGGTGGACGTTTTGTAGGACAATGGTGAGGAACCTGATGATGTCCTCAGCGGTGGGGGGGGGGGGGGACGAAGGGAATTGCCAGGAGGGGTGGGGGCGTCCAGAGGACGGACAGGGACGGTGAGTTCAGGAGTGGTCGGAGGGGGTCAGGCTTTACACTTTTGGGAGTAGGTGGGATGGGGGAGATTGCAGGTATTGCAGGAGGGAGGGGATTGAAGGTTAGGGCACTGCCGGAGGAAGTGTGCTTGCCTAAAATGCGGGCAGGTGGGGGCCTCGCGGCACTCGGCTGTTGGGTGTGCGTTATAGTGCAGACATCTCTGGCAGCGCAGGCATTGAGGAGGGGAACAGGAGGGGTCGACCTTATAGCGCTGGTTGAAGAGGAGGCACACTCCTTCAGGAGACAGTCAATGGAGGGGGCGTCCTCGGAGAAAACCCGCATAAGGCGGGTGGGGCCGGCCGAGTTTGAAAATGCGGCGTGGGATGCACCTCGAGCTCCGCCAACACCTCCTCCTTCGTGATCGACGGACTGAGCCGAGTTATCACGGCGGTGAGGGTCGGCGGGCGACGCGGGGTTTGGGGTTGGCGGGTAGGAGATGGAGAAGGAGTAGGGGTGAGAGAGGCGTTGGGGCCAAAACGGGTGATGGGGAGGCGGGAGAGGATGTCAGTATGGAGGGTTGGGCTGGGGGAGGAGATGAGAACGGAATCCCGTCTGGGAGTGAGGAGAGAGATGGGGGCACCAGGGAAGTGTTGGCAGAGGAGGAGGGAGAGATTCCAGGCCTCGAGAAGGGAAGGATCAGGACGGGAGAGGAGGTATTTGTATAAAGAGGGGGGGGAGGAGGAGGAGGAGGAGGAGGCGGAGGGAGCAGGGCCAGGTGGGGAGATATCCATGCCATCCTGGGGGAGGGGAGGAGGACGGGGCGGGGCCTTTTTGGGAGCGGAGGAGGTGGTGGTGCCACTAGGGCGTTTACCGGTGGCAGAAGGGTAGGTGGTGACATGAGCGACGGGAGCTATAGGGAGGTGGCGGGAAGGGTCAGGTCCCGGCGTGGACGCAGCAGTCGGCGCCGGAGATGGTGACGGTGAAGGCGACGGCGACGGCGGTGGCGGTGATGGCGAAGGCGAAGGCGATGGGGAGAGTTGGGCATGGGCAGTGGCCCAACGGGTCACCACCATAGCTGGAGCTGCAGTGACAGGCTGGGGGAGTGGGAGGAAAGGATCAGAGGGAGAGGAGCGGGAGGAAGAAGCTGGAGAGGGGGCGACAAAGAGCGAGGGCGAAGGGAGAGTGAGAAGAGGAGGGATGGAAAGAGGGGGGTGTGACTGGGCACACCATGTTATGGTGGTGGTGGCGGCGGAGTGGGAAGTATAAACTATGGCTGTGATGGTAGTGGTGGTGGGGGCTGACATGACGACAGGGATAAACAAAAATGCACAGGACGAAAAAGAAAGGAAAAAACTGGGACAGACGAAGACGGATGAAGACGAAGACGGATGAAGACGAAGACGGATGAAGACGAAGACGGACGAAGACCAGAGTCCCACGCTGCTGGCGCTGGCGCTGACGCCGACGACGGCTGGCAGGAATGCTGCAGCTGCTGCTGCTGCCGCGGACGGGGCCGGGGCCGCTGCTGCTGCCGCTGCTACTGCTGCTGCTGCTAGAGGCCTGGCTGGCTGGACCACTGCTGCTGGAGGGCTGGCTGGCTGCTGCTGGCTGGACCGCTGCTGCTGGCCGGGACCGCTGCTGCTGGCCGGGACCGCTGCTGCTGCTGCCGCTGCTGCTGCTCGGTTGGACCGCTGCTGCTAGGCTGGCTGGCTGGCTGGCTGGCTGGCTGGCTGGCTGTCGGCTGGCTGGCTGGCACCTGAAAACCTAGCGCTTCGATTAGTGCTGGAATGGCACAATCGAATGGCGGTATCCTTGCGGAGTACCGCCGGAGATGCCAAGGTCTAACTAAATCTTTGCGTTTAAATATTTGTGACCTGAGTGTAGAGGCTGCCAATGGCTTCGACTACTACACCGTTAAGGCTCATGCATAATGTTGCCCTAAGCCCTACGTGCATTCTACTGAAATTTATGTACGAAGAGCTTTCAATAAGTAATTCACCGCATTTCTTTCTCGGCCAATTTCAGTTGAAAAAATGCAGAATTTGTTGTAGGACATCATGGCGCGGACGGGGCCGGGGCCGCTGCTGCTGTCGCTGCTACTGCTGCTGCTGCTAGAGGCCTGGCTGGCTGGACCACTGCTGCTGGAGGGCTGGCTGGCTGCTGCCGGCTGGACCGTTGCTGCTGGCCGGGACCGCTGCTGCTGCTGCTGCTGCTGCTCGGCTGGACCGCTGCTGCTAGGCTGGCTGGCTGGCTGGCTGGCTGGCTGGCTGGCTGGCTGGCTGGCACCTGAAAACCTAGCGCTTCGATTAGTGCTGGAATGGCACAATCGAAGGGCGGTATCCTTGCGGAGTACCGCCGGAGATGCCTGCGACTCCTGCAGTGTTCGAACGTGCGAACACTCTCATTAGAGGCGATCGTCGGATCACAGTCACACACCTCACTGCTGAACTAGACGTCTCTGTTGGTGGTGCTGACACACTCGTCCACCAGTTGAGGTAATGAAGGCTGTATGCCCGCTGGATTCCACACTGCCTAACAGAAGATCATAAAGATAAACGAAGGACACCTGTGCGGAGTTGTTTGCGCGTTACGAAGCTGATAGTGACAGTCTTTCATCGAACATCGTCACAGTCGATGTGACATGGGTTCATCACTTCGAACCGGAAACAAAAAGGCAATCCATTGGGAGGCACCACATCACCTCTTCCCCGAAGAAAATGTTCAAGCCGCATCCCAGCCGGTGAAGCCAAGGCGACGAGGTTCTGGGACTCTGAAGGGATTATTCTCTTTGATGGCCTCCCTCATGGTACAGTCATCAACTCTGAAGTGTACTGCGCTACCCTCGAGGAACTGAGGAAATGACTTTAGCCTGTTCATTGCCACAAAACTGCATATGAACTTCTCCTTCTCCAAGATAACGCAAGGCCTAAAAGAAACCTGTGCAGTCGGGCTCACAAAACTTCACTGGACTGTTCTCCCTCATCTACCCTGCAGTGCACTCCGCAGGAAGAAGTACATGAATGGCGAGGAAGTTTTTGTTGCTGCAAGACATGGGCTGCGACGTAGACCAGCAGAGTTGTACCATGCGAGCACACAGGCCGTCGCAGTAAGGTTGCGTAAGGTCGGCGCATTGAACGGAGGGTTATGTAGCAAGAAATGCGGGAAATAATATGTTGTATTGGAATCCTGAATGAAATCAACATTTATCAGCAAAAAAAAAAAAAAGAATTATGTAGCATTGCATATTGAATGCCCCTCGTAGTTGACTCAGACAGTCGTCCAGAGCTGACTCAGGGTAAAACAAGCGCCAGCTAGGCCGTGAATATACTCAGTTTGCCCAGTAACATACAATGTCTGACAGGTACGAACTAAGTTTTATATTTAATTGAATATAATTTCTCCTATACAACTCCTATTCCAGCGACGAATTTCTACATAAAAACTGATAAAATTCCTTGTTTTTAAGTGCAGTTGCATTAGTAGGAATCAAATAGTAATTCGTTCACTAATGTTAACACTAATCAGATGTACATGTCCTGTTAAGTGACTCGTTCCACATCATTTCGGTAAAAGAATCGTTCAAACGATCTATCGAGCATGTAACTAATTGACTAACTAACTAAATTGCGTAGGGAGGTTCAAATGGTTCAGATGGCTCTAAGCACTATGGGACTTAACATCTGAGGCCATCAGTCCCCTAGACTTAGAACTACATAAAGCTAACTAACCGAAGGACATCACACACATCCATGCCCGAGGGAAGATTCGAACCTGCTACCGTAACAGCAGCGCGGTTGCGGACTGAAGCGCCTATAACCGCTCGAGCGTAGGGAGGTGTTACACTGAATGAATGCACGGAGCTTACTTATCGTCGTTCGTTTTCGGGTTCAAAATGGTTCAGATGGCTCTGAGCACTATGGGACATAACATCTGTGGTCATCAGTCCCCTAGAACTTAGAACTACTTAAACCTAACTAACCTAAGGACATGACACACATCCATACCCGAGGCAGGATTCGAACCTGCGACCGTAGCGGTCACGCGGTTCCAGACTGAAGCGCCTAGAACCGCACGGCCACACCGGCCGGCTCGTTCGTCTTCGGCGGGTTGCTGTTAATGCCGAGATATGCGGAGATGAGGAGCTGCTATCACACATTCAACTTTTCAAAAATGCGGTTACGTTAGATTTCCTCTTCGTGGAGGATAACAGGAATCGACAACGAACTGCTCTGGTGAATTAGCTTCTGCCAGGCCAAAATATTTACTGCACGAGCTGACCAGCGTTATCGGCAGAAGATAAATTTATACACCACGGCTGTAATTCATGGGGGGGGGGGGGGGGGGGGACAAAATACAGTTCACCACCGACCGTCAAAGACTACGGCGAACCTTTACTCAGCTTTGCATCGGGAAAATCTAAACAACCCACGAGAAAGCATACCATCCTTAAAACACCATGTGCTGCTATATAAAGATGAATGCAAAAGTAAAATATTGTGTTTGGTAGGAATCTGCATGCAAATGAGGAAGCAGTAAGTGAAAACCAGATATACAAATACAGTAGTATGAATCTCCGAAAATTTCATGGCTTCAAAGAAGTCAAAAATCATATACGAGATAGGACTGTGCAAAACTCTGACGAGAAGCTATTTCTTGCGAAGTCAAGCAACACTGCAGCTGCTCTTACCTGCTCAGAGTGCCTCGGCTTGTGGTCGGTACCTGGGAGATGAGAGCAGTCGGGACGTTACAACAGTGAGGCTGGCGTCCTAAGACGGTCCCTGCCCCCACTATGTGGGTCGGCTACTTACGGCGGTCGATTTATGCGAACGGGTCGACGCCTCTGGTTTGTGAGTGCTGTACGAGAGCGGCGGCGCGCAGCCGGAATTAGCATAAAACTATGTTTTCCTCGCCGTGATGGAGGCGGCCGTTAAAGGCGGGACGGCCGTTCCACACAGACGGTATACGTATCAGTGGCGGCGGCAGGCCTGCGACGACTCTCGTTTGTGGGCGATGCTGCTCCAGCCTCGCCGTTAATTTTAAAAGGTTCAGGTTTCCCCGGCAATGAGAAGGCTTCTCCTGCCTGCTCGGCTGCAGGAATAAAGTGAGTCTGGCACATATCAGGGCGCGGAGAGCGCGGCTGTGGGGGCGGCGCACAAAAAGCGCCTCGTTTCCTCCCAGCGGCCGGCGAAGGCGGAAGCGATTTCGGTGAAGATGGCCCAGATGTAAAACTGCGTAGCAGAGCTTGCTGCCGTACTCCTACGCAAAGGCGAAGACGAGAGAATTCGCCACGAATATCCTCAATGAATGGAGAATTTTTATTAGTCTTGTAGCGTTTTATTTTTGGTGGAAGAAAGTGTAGCAGATAAGCAATGGAGCTCCGACTGACAAGATTCTCTAGCAAATCACTCACCTGAGGATCTTCTGTCCCAGGTGATGGACTTCGTCTCTTCTGCAGGTGTTACGTACCCTCTACGAGGGGTACGATTTGTTTGACATGATGAAGAAGAGATAAGAGTCGAATTAGAAGAGACAGGGGATCCAGTATTAGAATCAGAATTTAAGAGAACTTTGGAGAATTTAAGATCAAATGAGGCAGAAGGGATGGATGAAATGCCATCACAATTTCTAAAACCATTAGGGGAAGTGGCAACAAAACGTCTATTAACGTTGCTGTCTAGAATGTATGACTCAGGCAATATACCGTCTGACCTTCGGAAAAATATTATCCTCACAGCTACAGAGACTGCAAGAGCTGACAAGTGCGAGAATTATCGCACAATCAGCTTAACAGTTCATGCATTGGTTGGTTGGTTGGTTGGTTTTTGGGGAAAGAGACCAGACAGCGTGCTCATCGGTCTCATCGGATTAGGGAAGGATGGGGAAGGAAGTCGGCCGTGCCCTTTCAGAGGAACCATCCCGGCATTTGCCTGGAGTGATTTAGGGAAATCACGGAAAACCTAAATCAGGATGGCCGGACACGGGATTGAACCGTCGTCCTCCCGAATGCGAGTCCAGTGTCTAACCACTGCGCCACCTCGCTCGGTTTCATGCATTCAAATCGCTGACAAAAATAATAACAGAAGAATGGAAAAGAAAATTGAAGATGTGTTATAAGACGATCAGTTTGGCTTCAGAAAAGGTAAAGACACCAGACAGGCAATCCTGACATTTTGGTTGATAGTAGACGCAAGATTATAGACAAATCAAGACACTTTCATAGGATTTATCAAACTACAAAAAGCGTTCGACCATGTAAACTGGGGCAAGATGTTCGAAATTCTGAGAAAAATAGGGGTAAGCTATAGGGAGAGACGGGTAATATACAACATGTACAAGAACGAAGAGGGAATAATGAGCGTGGCCGACCAAGAACGAAATGCTCGGATTGAAAAGGGTGTAAGACAGGAATGTATTGTTTCCCCCCTTCTGTTCAATCTGTACATCGAAGAAGCAATTATCAAAATAAAAGAAATGTTCAGGAGCGAAATTAATTATCAACATGAAAGGGTACCAATGACAGGATTCGCTGATGACATTGCTATCCTGAGTGAAAGTAAAGAAGAATTAAATGATCTGCTGAATGGAATGGACAGTCTAATGAGTACTGTGTACTCATTAGACTGTTCATTCCGTTCAGCAGATCATGTAATTCTTCTTTACTTTCACTCAGGATAGCAATGTCATCAGCGAATCCTGTCATTGGTACCCTCTCATGTTGATAATTAATATGGACTGAGAGTAAATCGAAGAAAGACGAAAGAAATTAGATGTAGCAGAAATGAGAGTAGCGAGAAACTTAACATCAGGATTGATGGTCACGAAGCAGATGAAGTTAAGGAATTATGTTACCTAGTCAGCAAAATAATCTATGACGGACGGAGAAAAGAGGGCATCAAAAGCAGACTAGCAAAAGGGCATTCCTGGCCAACAGAAGTTTACTAGTAACAAACTTAGACCTTAATTAGAGGAAGAAATTTCTGACAATATATGTGGAGCACTTTGTTGTATGGTAGTGAAAATGAACTGTGGGAATCCGTAACAGAAGACAATCGGAGCATTTGAGATATAGTGCTACAGACGAATGCTGAAAAATAATGAGGACTGATAAGGTGCTGAATGAGGAGGTCTGCGCAAAATCGGAGAGGAAAGGTATATGTTGCAAACACCGACAAGGAGAAGAGACAGGACGATAGGACAACCGTTAAGTTCTCACAGAGAATCGTTTTTATGATACTACAGGGAGTTGTAAAGGGCAAAACTGTAGAAGAAGATAGAGATTGGAATACGTCTAGCAGATAATTGCGGACGTAGGTTGCAAGTGCTTCTCTGAGATGAAGAGGTTGGCACAGGAGAGAAGTTCGTGGCGGGTCGAATCAAAACCAGTCAGAAGATTGACGACAGTAGGGAAGCCACAGACAATGAAAGTCGAGCAATCTGGAGAAACATATATTCTCTGTGTCCATGATCACCTAACAAAACCTCCCCGTTTGACTGGTCAACGTTATCTGGTGTTCCTGCGAGATGTGCTGACATAGTTTTTGGAGATTGTATCCTCTGTTCTCCACGAAAGAACGTAGTTACAACATAATGGTGTACCAACCCACTTCGATGTTAATGTTTGCGAGCTGCTGAACAACACGTACTGTCTTCGTTTAATTTAAAAGGGTGGGCCTGTCCCATGACTAGCGCGGTCACTGGATCTCACTCCACTGAACTTTATCCACTGGAGTTACATAAAGATGGTGGTGTGCGAAACCTCATAGAAACGGCTCGAGAGCTTCTTGCTAGGGTCCTAGCTGCCCGTCTCCTGATACAACAGGCACAAGGGAATTCTGAGAGTGTGCGGCAGAACTTCATGCGCCGTTGCCATGCATTCACTGAACTGCTGGTCGCCACTTACAGTGAGCTACCTTGTTGTTCTGCGATGTATACGGTTTTCGTGTCCACAATATAATAAATTTTTCATTCCGACTGCTACTTCCACATCTCAGTGTAATCGATTGTGGAGCCACTATCACCTGTTTCAATTTGACCGAAAAGGTTTGAGACACCCGCTATAAACTGCCTCATCCAAATCAGGAAGAGTCGTGATATTAAGGGAGATCGTAAGCTTAGCCGTTGGGCCAGTCTTAGGCAAGCATTTCGTGCCTTGGTTATCGATAAATGAAATCATTTCATTCTTGTAATTTACACACAATACCGAGTTGAAGTGAGTCAACGTTTAACATAAAATCGTACCAAGCTCGCTAACTACGATCTTAGGTACCTCCGCCTCTACCGTAATAATAGCACACCTAGAAAATCGTAGCACGTGTGCACTTTCCAGTCGTAGAGGCAATATATAAGACGACAACCAAAGAAATTACGTCACACATAGGTACGAAGACTGGTTCACTTGCAACATTTTACACACAGACCCATACGCGCTCGCACGCATGCACTGTGTTGCATTGTACAGCGTCTTATAATCAGCGTCAAATGCTCACGTTATCAGCCACAGATCACTGGAAGTATAAATGGACAGAAACTAGGCCCCCACTGGCAGAGGTCAAAAAGAGAGGTTACATAACTTGAACTACCGTAAAACATATTTACTTTTTACATGTACACTCATTTAAAATTACCTTTTAGTGTACAAGCTCCCAGTTACTTCCAATTAAAGAATCAGAGCACAATGAAGTCAGCGACGTCAAAAAAATCTATGAAGTAAGTCCATCGAGGAGAAATGTCCGTAGGTCGAAAGGGGCAAGCTTACAGTGCTAGAACAGCGACCGAATACGCCAGCGGTTTCCCTTCCCAAAGTCGGATGTAGCTTATATCCATTTAGAGAAGAGATTGGTGGTTAACTGCTTTCAGGAGCCTGTTAAGATGTCAATAACAGCGACAGAACAGTGAGAAGAGCATAGTTCTTCAATAAAAATAGTTCAGCATTCAGTAAAATATAACTCAATGTACACCACCTGATAAAAAGCTGAAGCGCTCGGAAGACGGCATCGGGTGACAATGTAACTTCCTCCATGTACACATGATACCAGGATATGGGGAGTAAACAACTCCAGGCGTTGAGTGGTCGCCGTGAACTAAACAGATATGCCGCTTACTCGTTTGAGACGATCTGAGTTTGAAAGAGACTGAAAAGGGCTTTATTTTGGTTCTCCACTTGGTTGGCTGGTCGACTCGTGCCTTATAAAGATCTTTGCAGCATTCGGAGGTGACAGTGATTCGAAGTTGGATTGCATGAGAACGTGAGGCAAGCACTCTCATGATGAAATTGTCAGTCTACCACCAGGGTGGACCGCCACACTGTGAAAATAATTCAATACCTTCTCTTGCTGACAGTACGGATAATGTGACGGATGATGATAAACAGAAGACTGAAATTCTAAACCTAGCTTTCAAAAACTAATTTACGGTAGAGGACTGCAGCTCCATTCCCCCTTTCATTTATCGAACAAACGCAAGGATGGCTGACATGGTGTTTAGTGTATCTGGGATTGTAAAACAGTTAAGATCCTTAGAAGCCAGGAAGACATCTGGCCCAGACGGTATCCCCGTAAGATTATATGTTGACTATGCTACAAGTACAGCACCATTCTTATCCTACCAGAGATCATTGGAACAGCGGTAAGTTCCACGGGACTGGAAGAAGGTTCAGGCCATAGCAATCTATAAAAGGGGGAGAAAATCGGATGCACATAATTACCGGCCAATTTCACTGACATCGATTTGTTGTAGAATCATGGAACATATTTTGTGTTCAGACATAATTACCTTTCTAGACACTGACAAGCTCATCTGCGGAAACCAGCACGGTTTTAGGAAACAGCGGTCATGCGAGACGCAGCTGGCCCTCTTTGTGCATGCTATGCAACAGGCTCTAGATACCGGCTCCTAGGTTGATGCTATATTTCTCGACTTTCGAAAGGCGTTCGACTCAGTTCCGCACTGTCGCCTGCTCCAAAAAGTGCGCGCTTGCGGTCTATCCGATGACATATGCGGTTGGATATAAAGTTTTCTAACAGACAGAGAGCAGTATGTCGTCCTGAATGGGATGACTTCAACAGACATACGCGTAACTTTAGGAGTGCCCCAGGGCAGCGTAATAGATTCGCTGCTTTTTACGATATACGAGTACATAAACGATCTGATTGATGGTATTGACAGCGGCATTAGACTGTTTTCCGATGATGCTGTAGTCTGCAGGAAAAGTAGTATCAAACGAAAGTTGTGAACAAATCAATGAGGATTTGCAGAAAATAAATGAGTGGTGTAATGACTGGCAGTTATCTCTCAATATTAGTAAGTGTAACCTACTGCATATAACAAGGCGAAAGTCTCCACTAATGTACGAGTACAAAATAAATGCCCAGTCTTTGGAAGAGATAACATCCGTCAAGTGTCTGTGTGTGACTATACGAAATGATCTCAAATGGAATGATCATATTACTCAAATAATGGGCAAGGCGAACTCTAGATTGTGGTTTACTGGTAGAATCCTGAAGCGATGCAGTCCTTCAACAAAGGAAATACACAATACGTTAGTTCGTCCAGTCTTAGAGTATTATCCGTTTGTATGGGTCCCTTAGCAGTTGGGTCTGATTCAAGAGATCGAGAAGGTCCAAAGAAGAGCGGCTAGATTCGTGGCTGGTACATTTAGCCGTCGCGAGAGCGTTACAAATCTCACAGAAAGTCTGAAATGGGACGCGCTTGCAGATAGACGACGCGCTAAACGGAAGGGGCTGCTCACTATACTCCGAAATTCGATCTTCGCCAAGGATGTAGAGCATATATTATTACCACCAACTTTCAAATCGCGCAGTGATCACCACTCAAAGATAATGGGAATTAGAGCTCGTAATGAGGCGTTCAGACAGTTGTTTTTCCCTCGTGGGATCGGCGAGTAGAACAGAGGGGGGGGGGGGGGGGGGAAGTATGACTTTGGCGCGAATAGTGCCCTCCGGAAGACAACGCCTGGTGGCTAGCGGAGTAGGCTATATATGTAGATATAGATGTAGAAATATACCGTATCCCCTTCACATCTGCGCCTGTAACCCGACAAAAAGTAATAGATGCCTTGCAACATTCTGTGTCATCTCACAACGTGGTCGAAGACTTGAAGCGGATGGACGACGGAATTGACATCCCCAGTTCGATATAGAAACAAGCGAAGTTGCAAGATGCACACTTTATTTGACTGATGACTAGTTTCTGCTTATGTGAGGCCGTTTTCAAATCACCCAGATGGAGAAAACAGCAGTTTCCGAAGCAGTTGTTTCTACATGGATTGGTTAACACGCGTTGCTGTAATGCAGTTTATCCAGAATGCTGGAAATCCACAATTACCGTCCCCGACTACGAAATTCCCTTTAATATCGCACCACAGACAGCTGTCTCTGGAATGGACCCCTGAGTATTTTGTCACTTGGAATGCACTAACAGGAGACCAGTTCGATCAGGAGTGGCGGTAGTCTGTAGATTTCACCTGAGCAGCAAACCCATCAGGGACATTTCCACCCTTCTAAAACTGCCAAGTTGACTGTTGATGACGTCACTGTGAAGAAGGTAGAACCACTTCTAAACCAAGATTATGGAGACCTCATGCACAGACGGAGAGCGAAAGCCGAGCTTTGTGGAAGGCGGTTGTAAAAAATCACTTGACGTCAGCGGAAGGAATCACTCATGAGTTTCGTAGTGTTACTAGCCCCCCAGCTAACAGAATGACTGTGCGTGTGGAGTTAAAAGGAATGGGTAGATCGGTCGACTAGTTCCTCATAAGCCTCACCATTCTGTAATTAGAGCTAATCGACGCTTGAGGTGGTGTAAAGGGCGACGCCACAGGACAGTGTTTTAGAGTGGTGAACCATGCTGTACGCTGCGGAAACCCGAATGGAGGGTTTGGGTTCGGTGAACGCCAAGAGAACTTGTACGGAGCCCACATGTTGCCCACGTTGTTTCGACTATGCTGTGTAAGTTTCTCAGGGAAGCCGGTACATATCCTCCATACAGTCCCGATCTCTCCCCATGTCATCTCCATACCTTTGGAGCCCTGAGGGCTCCAGATGATGAGGTGCCCGCCTGGGTACATTCATTGTTCCGTAGCCAACCGCAAACATTTTTCCATGATGGCATTGAGCGTCTTGTCTGACACAGGGAAAAATGTATTGACAGCTATAGCGATTGCTTGCGAAATAATGAGTAACTTACTTTTTTCCATCTGTCTCGTTTTCATCTGACTAATCTTTGCACTTTCCTCTTTGGCCCAGGATCCCTGCAGCACATCATGCCGCAACAGATTACAACATTTCAGTAATGTATGCCAACAGATTTTTCCTCGTGCGATGCAGCCGTACAGCCTCATGTCACCGAAATCCCCACATAACGTGTAGTCTTGAGATGTGGTTCGAATAGAAGGTACCGGTCCGTATTACAATTAAAGACATAACGACATTTATGCTGTTGTACCTGCTCCCAAAAAAAAAAAAACGAAGAAAAACCGTAAGTCAAAAATCGGCATTGTAATCAAAGTTGTAGAAGCTAACCTGTGAAAATAGGTATTCACGCACTTCATCATGACAACTAACATCCATTATGTTGACGTACTTTAATGACACAAATGTGTAGCAAAAAATGGAAACTCATTTTGATCATATGGGGCACTATAGTTTCTTCCGCTCATTCGAAATACGATGGTTATTCTGAAAGTAAGGAACGATCGGTCACGACATCGAAACTACATTGAAAATCCGATGAAGTTTCGCACAGGTGTGTTGGGTTGTTTCTCTAGAATGCCCGTCGAGCGCCTTACGTCGTTGTTTTTAGTTCTGAGCACACCGGGAGCACATAAAATACCTAAAACAGTAGTATCTCCCGCCTAGTACGAGGGCCTGGTGAGAAATTGCGCCTGAAGCTATACAGCCAACATTACATAACTGTCGTGCGGTTTCTTCTTCAAGACAATTCTCAGCCGCATTCTGAAGGGGCAAAGAAGATGCTCCTGCATCGTTTTCAATTGGAAATGTTTGATTACCCAAAATACAGCCCGTAATTGTCTCTCTCTGAGTTTCATCTCTGCTCACATGAACCGCTGGCTATGAAGACAATATTTGGGCACAGACAACGAGCTGTAGGCCAGCGTAGAGAATTGGCGGAAAGCACTGGCGGCTGCCTTCTATAACGAGGATATTGGAAACTTGGTACAACACTACGACAAACGTCTAAGACGGATCGACGACTATGCATATAAGTAGCTGGAAATTGTAGCTAACTGTTGCACATAAAACAGTTTTGATTTTCACTGTGGTTTCCATTTCGCGACCTATCGTTCCTTGCTTTCCGAAAGGCCCTCGTATTTTAGTACAAATCTTGTTGGTTCATCGTAAGCTGCGGTAGTTATTAGACTTTGTTTACCACATCAGTATCGAGCACAGTTCGTCTCTAGTTGTTTATAAGCATGAGCCTCAGTAGTTCATCTCTAGTTGTTTGTAAGCATGAGACTCAGTGGCGTCAAAACGTAAGCTCGGAAACTTTTGGAGAACTTTCACAGTCGTATGCGTCGTCTGCAGTCTTTTCCACCGTTTGTTTGATTCTCTGGTACCTGAGAAGAGCACCATTTCCTTCGTAAATAGTAACATGAAAATATGAAAATATTTTAACGTCTAAAAGACACGTGCAATATGTAAAAATTCTTTTTTTCGTTCGCCTTCAACTGCGTTACGTTATATTTTATTTATCGAAGTGTTGTCAGACATGGTCCACTTTCAGTGACATATAAATACGAACGTCTATATACCTTATGATGAGTTATAATAATTAATGTAGCTAACTGTATATCAATAAACTATCTTGTATACAATATATTCAACCTGCTGCTCCCCCGACGTAAGAAACCAGAAAGATTGAATTTTTGCACTTTACGTAATATTTCACTGGTAATTCTACTGTTATGCTACTAACAGAGCTGCACCTGTCACAAACAAAAACATAGGGAGGTGGAAGTGAGACTTAACTTTGTACGCACCGGCGTTGGGTGACCGTTATTTTAACTTTATGAATTGCCGTCACATCCCTTTACCCTAGGCACCTAAGATGGGGCAGTAATTATCTACTCACCTCAAATAGAAAACAGTTCCGACCAAGGTGTAACCTCACATTTTTTTAAATATACAAATTATTCCTTAATGTGGAAGATGCGGTGAAATCCTGGGGTCGAGTCCTTCCACTTAAATTGTCTAGCCTGTAATTTAGGGACATCGAAAATTAAGAAATCTGAGGGAATCTTGACGGAGCTAAACTCAGTGAAATTATTTCAATCAATATACTGATGCTGAAGAAACATTTAATTCTTGTATTATTCTTCTACTGCCTGTAGTTGATGAAAATGTCACACACTACCTGTTGAATTTACATTATTCGAGTGCTGCTGAAATGAAAGAATAAAACGAGGATTACGATGATAGTGAAATAACATTCCAGGTTTTTAATAACAGTTGCTGGTAAACGCCTAGAGAAACAGCGATCTGTCTAGAGCCTTTGATGTTTCTTTACAACACAGCAGCTCGGAGCCATAGGTGTGCATGGTGCCTACATTACTCGTATACTACGAAGTGCACGATGGTTTTACATCTATACTGTCAGAAAGTCAGAGAAGCCGACTCTTTTATCGTTTCCAGTTGACTGTCAACGCGGTGGTGCAGTAATGAATTCCAGGCATTTGAGGTTCACTTATTTGATTTAACGTTCGCTGTAAGTTCCTAATGATGAGCCATACAACACCTGGCGTCGTGGCGGTAATTTTCACAGCTCATTTTAAGTGAGAGACAGTAAGATTACCTCACGTTTTCACATTTTACAGCGCGATAAAGAATAAAAGGACGACACTTAAACTGCAGATGGTGTCTGACTAAACGTGGAAGGAGTACCTGTACTAACATAGAACATCAACCGTTATTAAGTCACATACGAGTAGCCTAGCTCATTCACTGAGTTTAGCTGGCAATAGTTTCTAAGGCATCATAAACACAGTTCCTATCTTATGCTTGAACCTAGAAAGGCTGAAGAGAAAAACCAAAATGAATCCTTGAATCCTTGCTTGTGACAGGTACGTATTCCCTCTCACGATGACTTTCTGAAATGTACATAATAAAGTCTTTTTAATGTGTATAAAGTTTCAAGTTTTTATAGCTATAACTATACGTAAAATCACTCTGTTGTCTTTGAATAGCCTATTTGTACGAGGAACATTAGTAGACCAAGATGGGAAGTCTTCCAACATTCCTTAGTAATGCAATTCCGTAAGCTCAGGGGTTACAGAATGCACACTATCGTTGCATGTTAACGGTTACCATAGGCGATATGCATGGCGGAGTTGATTGTGATTCTCGTAGGTTCTCGGATTCTGTCATGGTTTTTTGAGAAAAGCTGTTTCACTACCCAGTCACATCTTAAGAGAGATTGTATGATCATTCCACTGCCAAATTTCCAGCTGTCTTAAAATTTCGTAGCCTAAGCTTTAAATTAGTATTAACAATACGAGATGGTTTAATTTCTCCAGCGTGCACCGGTGGTACGCATTTCTGTGATTTCGTTTTAAACGATCTGGAGAAAACACACACTTCATGGGCGACAGACTCTCAATGTTGTTCGTTTCAAAGGTTCCAACTACGTACCTAGCAACGCGATGGATACACTATCATTACTAAAATAGCTTTTTATCTTCGAAGGACTTGCCACTATATTATGATGGACTGAATGAGGAATTTGCTTTTTCAGTTCGCAAACCATGACGAACATTTGTATCTTGGTTTTTGGGTGAAATTATGTGACTGAGTTCAACGTAAAGATCAAAATCTGTTACCCTGTCTATTAAACATATTGTGAGTAATGCAGGCACCATTGCTACGACACTAAACTGGGGACTTGAGGGCTCTGGTGGTACGTGATCATTATGCGAAACGGCAGTGTTGATCCAACGTTAAGGGGTTATCACTGTTCACGTGTACTGGCAAACTGTTCGATCCTGGTAGTGTAGCGTACTATGTGTAGCACTGACGAAGTACTTGTTGCGAAACGCAAGCCCCTGGGGCGGCTAACATGCGGACCAATGGCCTGAATGGTCTTCTGGAATCATTCTTGCCTTATTACATTAGTTTGGATAACTAGACAACAACATTGATTTTAAAAAGTGGAACCTGCCGGGGTGGCCGAGAGGTTCTAGGCGCTACAGTCTGGAACCATTCGACCACTACGGTCCCAGGTTCGAATCCTGCCTCCGGCATGGATGTGTGTGTTATCCTTAGGTTAGTTTGGTTTAAGTATTTCCAAGCTATAGGGGACTGATGACGTCAGAAGTTAAGTTCCATAGTGCTCAGAGCCATTTGAACCACTTATAAAATGTGGAACTGCATCTTCTTCTTTGTATTTGGGGACAACCAACAAGCTTAATTAACGGTCCAGAGATGCGTTAAAGGCCTTGGAGGAGAACTTAAAGGAGGTCAAAATGGATTCCATTCGTCCATCGGACAGATGGAAGAAAGAAGAACTAAATACACTCCTGGAAATTGAAATAAGAACACCGTGAATTCATTGTCCCAGGAAGGGGAAACTTTATTGACACATTCCTGGGGTCAGATACATCACATGATCACACTGACAGAACCACAGGCACATACACACAGGCAACAGAGCATGCACAATGTTGGCACTAGTACAGTGTATATCCACCTTTCGCAGCAATGCAGGCTGCTATTCTCCCATGGAGACGATCGTAGAGATGCTGGATGTAGTCCTGTGGAACGGCTTGCCATGCCATTTCCACCTGGCGCCTCAGTTGGACCAGCGTTCGTGCTGGACGTGCAGACCGCGTGAGACGACGCTTCATCCAGTCCCAAACATGCTCAATGGGGGACAGATCCGGAGATCTTGCTGGCCAGGGTAGTTGACTTACACCTTCTAGAGCACGTTGGGTGGCACGGGATACATGCGGACGTGCATTGTCCTGTTGGAACAGCAAGTTCCCTTGCCGGTCTAGGAATGGTAGAACGATGGGTTCGATGACGGTTTGGATGTAGCGTGCACTATTCAGTGTCGCCTCGACGATCACCAGTGGTGTACGGCCAGTGTAGGAGATCGCTCCCCACACCATGATGCCGGGTGTTGGCCCTGTGTGCCTCGGTTGTATGCAGTCCTGATTGTGGCGCTCACCTGCACGGCGCCAAACACGCATACGACCATCATTGGCACCAAGGCAGAAGCGACTCTCATCGCTGAAGACGACACGTCTCCATTCGTCCCTCCATTCACGCCTGTCGCGACACCACTGGAGGCGAGCTGCACGATGTTGGGGCGTGAGCGGAAGACGGCCGAACGGTGTGCGGGACCGTAGCCCAGCTTCATGGAGACGGTTGCGAATGGTCCTCGCCGATACCCCAGGAGCAACAGTGTCCCTAATTTGCTGGGAAGTGGCGGTGCGGTCCCCTACGGCACTGCGTAGGATCCTACGGTCTTGGCGTGCATCCGTGCGTCGCTGCGGTCCGGTCCCAGGTCGACGGGCACGTGCACCTTCCGCCGACCACTGGCGACAACATCGATGTACTGTGGAGACCTCACGCCCCACGTGTTGAGCAATTCGGCGGTACGTCCACCCGGCCTCCCGCATGCCCACTATACGCCCTCGCTCAAAGTCCGTCAACTGCACATACGGTTCACGTCTACGCTGTCGCGGCATGATACCAGTGTTAAAGACTGCGATGGAGCTCCGTATGCCACGGCAAACTGGCTGACACTGACGGCGGCGGTGCACAAATGCTGCGCAGCTAGCGCCATTCGACGGCCAACACAGCGGTTCCTGGTGTGTCCGCTGTGCCGTGCGTGTGATCATTGCTTGTACAGCCCTCTCGCAGTGTCCGGAGCAAGTATGGTGGGTCTGACACACCGGTGTCAATGTGTTCTTTTTTCCATTTCCAGGAGTGTATAATTAAAAGCAGTAATACGTTTAACAGCACAAGAACACGGGAATGATGAAACCGAAGTGCAGACTTTAATGTAGATAAGGAAATTAACAACATTACAGTTCCTGAAGAAGTTTCAGACAAAATAGGAGAACTTTTTCAAAAACAAACAGAAAATATTCAATGAGAAAAATGCAAGTTAATTCTGCATGGTGCTCTCATGCCGATAACAAGGTAGACGATCTCTATGTTGAAGTACTAAGGCAGAAACCCTTACTACAAGGCAAGAGAGGAACACGTTATAGCGGAAATTTAACCGAAATTAATGAACGGTTTTTCAGAGGAAATTTGCAGTATGATTCCATTACGTTACAGAGGTCATACGTTAGTAAAATTTGTCAAGTATAATAAATTATTTATCCTAATACATATAAAAACGGATTTCGAATGGACTAAATGGAAAAAATAATTGAACTATACTTTATTCACCAATAAAGAAATAGACCCTAAGTGACTCCATATTCTTAGGATACAGACTGAAGATAGATATAACACTAGAAAGAAAAGACACACCAGGGAAAAAGTAGGAAGTGTAAATTAATTAACTTTATTAAGGAGAGCTGCAACAGATTAAATTAGGAAGGAAACGCAGCATCTAGAAAAAGTGAAGGTTACAGAGATAAAACGTAAGGGTAAGTTATCTAGCAAAGGTACTTAGGCAAATAGTGAAAGATGTTGTATGATATAGAAGAAAAAGAAATCATTTCATATTAAATGAGGCTACTATCGAACAAGAGGTGGCAGTTTCTAGCAGATGATTTTAGAAACATGACAGAATACGGTGAATCAAATAAAACTCTTCTTAAATGTGTTCGATATTAACCGAGGAGGTACAATCGACATTTGCTAAGAGAAACAAATGAAAATAAATAACAATAAGAATAACACTAAACTCATAGCCATGCTGAATATGCACCACAGTTCATCTAATGTGGCAACTGGGACAACAGAGAAAACTGTGCAAACATTCCAGGATTTCTCTAAATATTTGTGTACATGTAAGTCGGGAACATGGACATTAATGAAAGCAATTACATTGTGGACAGACCATCCAATATGTTAAAAAAAGGCTTTCTAGGTATGAAGAAAGGGAGTTGCCTGCACATGATTATATCTCAGTTCAGATGATTAAAGTTGTCATTAAATTGCACAAACGAGCCTGTAAGTTTTTTTTATTACTGTTTAACAAAAACTGGAACAACGATATTTATTTTACGTCACTACAAAGGAGGCAGACAATCCTTAAAAAATGTATTCCTGCCACACTTCTCCACAGAATTCACTAGATATTCATTACATTTACCTCCAGTTAATTCAGCGCAGGGAAAGCAAGATTTCGAAGTGCACTGTGTAGTGTCTAGGAAGCCTACATACTCGGTTCGCTAGACAAACAATCAAACAAGTCGAATTAATGGGTTTTATTACAATAAGAAAATTACGATACTTAACTTTGACAGTTACAGAGATGTGTCGCAAGCACGACGGAGGTTCGAGTCCTCCCTCGGGCATGGGTGTGTGTTTGTCCTTAGGATAATTTAGGTTAAGTAGTGTGTAAGCTTAGGGACTGATGACCTTAGCAGTTAAGTCGCATAAAATTTCACACACATTTGAACATTTTTATTTTTTTATTTATTTTATTTTATTTTATTTATTTATTTATTTCTTTTTGTCGCAAGCAAAGAGCGACATACGAAATAATCTCCTTCAGTATAGACAAGTCTGTGATACACAGAGAGTGCAAGCGAAGCGATTAACATTGACGCTGCTTCCAGAATGAGATTTTCACTCTGCAGCGGAGTGTGCGCTGATAAGAAACTTCCTGGCAGATTAAAACTTTGGAAGGTAGGAGACGAGGTACTGGCAGAAGTAAAGCTGTGAGTACCGGGCGTGAGTCGTGCTTCGGTAGCTCAGTTGGTAGAGCACTTGCCCGCGAAAGGCAAAGGTTCCGAGTTCGAGTCTCGGTGAGGCACACAGTTTTAATCTGCCAGGAAGTTTCATTGACGCTGCTGTCGAAGTCACTAATCTTGAAGCTGCTATTGAAATGGGTTGTCTCCAGTCGGTCCTGGCGCTTATGTCCTCTTGACGTAGGGGCCGCTGTTGTCGCGTTGTCGTTCTGGAGGGAGGTTCGGTCAGCAGGCGATTGGCTGACTCCTTCTCACAGCCTTCTCTGCTCCATCGTTCCCGAATGGCATGCCGGCGCCTGATTTTGGGCGTAACACACTGCATGGGAAAATTAAAGGTTCACTTTTTCGAAACCCCGTAACTGTTCCCATTCCAGCACATAAGCTTAAAGTTTGTCTTCCTCTGTAACGGTGCAAAGGTGTGGGGCCGTGCGACGTCACCCTCAGGCTCGTTGACATTCCAAAAAGGAAAGGTGGCAGACCAGAAGTTCATGTGAGCTGTAAGCTGCGTTAATGGCGTCACACTGACACCAGATTTCACCACAATTCTGCCCAACTGAAACTTGCATGTATCACACGATGGGAAGGTTGTCACACCTCCTCTTACCCGTTTTTGATGCCTCTGTGAAGGAAGTCTGAACCGCTACAACCGTCGTTGAAATTACGCGGTTTTCATATGGACTGCCGAGAAAAAACATTTCAGACACACCACCGCTAACGCTCAGAATCGACACGAAAATCGCGTCAATGAATGGCCTCTTCGCTTTGGGCTTTGATCACCGCCGAATACGACACTTAGCAGTACGATGATCAACAGGACGATATTTTTTGACAACGTTCGACAATGCTACCACACCGTCGGACCTTGGACTCCAAGGATATCGTGAGGCTGCAACCTCATGAAACGTTATCCGACCGCTTGGGAGTGTAGTGTAACTGCAGTTTTTGGGGTGGAACCACTATCGTTGATACCTATTCGACGAAATCAGAACGAGATCCGAAGAAGAAATACGTTCATCCCCCATTTTTTGCGCCCACCACAGCGTGCTCACAGGGGAGGATGGAGGGTGGTGGGTGGGGAGAGGGGGAGTAGGGGAAGTACAACATTAAGATGAGTGTGAATAAAACGGCAAAGGGTCCATCTCAGGCCCTCCATTTCGCTAACACTACTGGTACCACGCACTTTAGTTTAGCATGATGCGCATGTATCTGTCAGAAACGTCGACGCACTTTCTGCCTTGCGGCTACTCTAGCGCTTGAAAGAAGGCAAATCCCACATAAAGAGGGTAGGAGGGGTTGCCTCACACTCAGGCGCTAGATCAGCCATGAGGTTTAATGTGTGTTGAAGTTACTGAGAGGTAAATTTTTAATGCTCACAACTAAGCGCGGAAATGGTGCAACGATAAGAATGTGAAGCCCTGGCTGCTCCACATTCCGATTTCATCGAATTGTTTTTAACAGTCCCTAGTGATTCCAAGCTGTACAGCGAAGCAAAAATTGCGTTCATGCTACACTCCAGATGTGTCAGATCACGTTCAGTGAGGTTGCAGCCCCACAGTGTCTTTAGAGTAAGGTTCAAACGTTCATGGGTTGTCAGTATTATCTATCGTTCTCAAAAACTGAGAATTGTCGTTTTCGACCGCACAATGTGTGGAAATAAGCACCTCATGCAAAGGGGTGGCTTGATTGACACACTTCACCCGACCCCCTGATATGTTTACGTGTCAATTCTTAGCGGCGATGTGTCGGAAGTGTTTTCTCGCCAACCACCCGTAAGCTAACCACGTGATTTCAACTCTGGTTATGGCGTTTCTGACCTCCATGGAAGAGGCGTCGAATTAGGGACTGAAATTTAGGAAAGAGCAGGTGTGAGGACATTCCCATCGTGTGACACGTACACAGCGACGTAGGGCAGAATTGTGATGAAATGTGGTGCCAATGTGGCATCATTAAACCCACCTTACAGCTCACGTGAACATGTGAGCTGTGTATAATTGCGTGCACTTCCGCGGCCAGAGTCACTCGACGTAAAAGTTTTCTGGGTATGGTATTGCGTCATATTGTATGAAGCTAATGCTGGAGAAAAACCAACGTTACAGCCACGGAGGCAGCGGCCTTCTTCTGGGTCATAAATTAACAATGGCGCCACAGAATCGACTGGGAATCTATATTTATGACAGAAGACGACTGGATTAACGAAAATAAGTACAAAACTAAAAATATTGTTTATGTGCGTTTGCTAAACCAAAGAGGATTTTCTGAAGAAAGCTACCAATTCGTTTGAAAGATAAAACTTCCAATTAATGAGTATTATGGCAGTGATAAATCGATGTGAAAACCATTCAAAAACTGATGGCTTACCGCCGAATCGAGAGGTGGAAAAATACAAGGTGGTTGTTGACAGAAAAAAAAAGACAGATTGGGATGGAAGATGTAACAGTGGGTGTAATCGAAATGAAGCGGATATGCTAGAGATGGGATGATAAATATTTACGCCAATGGACGGTAGATGAGACTCCGTTGGATTTCAGGAGACAAGAAAAGACCTAGACGACATCCACACTGAACTGCTTCTTCACATATTTGGACGTCACTTTCCTTATTTTTCCGGATGTCAGTGAAAACTTGCTCATGTTTTTGAAACATCGTAACTTCATCTACACGAATATTCGCTTTACTATGGAGGTGGTAATGGATGGCACTTACGTTCCATGATGTGCTGATCATAGAGAAGTCATGGTAATGAAAGAGATGCGTTATTTTCATACCCTCTTTAAAATTTTATTTTTCCATGACTAACTACTATTTTATTCAATATGCCTGTCAGACACAGTCTATGTTTGTTGCATTTCGATTGTTGGAGCAGGATTTTCTGCAGCACAACATTTAAGTTTATTTTATTCTCCTTTTAGTTGTTTGGATCAGCAGCCACATTCGTTTCCTTGTGACTAGTCCCAGTGTTATCATCTGTATGAAAAGAGAACGTGGCGACAAAGCTTCAAGTTAGAGGCACTTTTTTTCTTTGCTCCTTTCTTTCTCCGGTAGCCGTGGGAGAGTTCATTGGCTTTCTGTATGCCTGTTTGGCGGGAGCAAGTCTCAACGGCAGAAGCGAATCTTCCCGCCATTTTTAAAATCGAATTCTTTGAAGGGCCCTGTAGGATTCCGTGCAGAACTTCCTAGAACTTTTTGGAACCTTTCTCACTTCAGAAATAGCCTAGAGTCAAAGGCTACCAACCTTTCCAAGCCACTCTACTTCGCTTAGTTGCCCACGATTTTAACAGGCGCAAGGGATTGGTCGGTTGCCGACCTCCACAAAGAACGTACCCTGCACATAGCGTCCGGTGAAGGTTGTGAGTTTTCGTTATAGACACTCGGACCCAAGCAGCTAGTGAACAGATCTTTTCTGATAGGAAGTTGATATATTGAGTCAGGCTGAGGTTTCATAAATGAAGTCGTCTGCTGGTTTCTACATCAGGAGAAGGGAGTGATTACTTGTCCTGGTTTCTGTATGTGAGGTTTACTCACTTCACGTGGAAGTTAAAAGCATGACGTCAGCTTGTTGCAGCGGCTTCTGCTAAGTCGCGTAGTTGTGCTATGAAATAGGTGATTAAACTTGCACTAGTACTCCCCCGCGACCCTCAGATAGATTGTCGCAGTGTTAATTCCGTTTGTTCTGAATTCTGTGTTGAGCGAGTTATATATAAGAACTGTTTCTTCCGTGGTGTTGCACAACAATTGGTCGTCGGTCGTTTCTCCTTAGCTGGAGAGAACTCAGGATTCCGAGTCTATCGAGCACCAATAGCGATTTTCCCAAATGAATAATGCACGGCTATGTAGAATTTATTGTACTTCGGGACAACTTTCCTTCTTCCATATTTCTCTCTGGATTCCCTATGTGAGCATATATCAGTAGATTAAAGTAGCTCATTATCCCAAACGTATTAAGAGGTTTCTCGCTCTGAATTAACGACATTTACCCCTCCATTGTGTGTACAGAAGGGACTACTGTAGCACGAGGTGTCCATGGTCTGCGTATGTACTTTCTGATATCAAGCTGTGCAATAAATAACCAGTCTACTGAATACAGGTTAATTACCATTTAAGATTATTGCACTTCCCTTCTGCTACAGGGAATATTGATATGAAATCAGCAGGATACCAAAGAAAATAAATGCTATATGAAGGTAAAATGCTTGGTCACTGCATGGTCGTGCCGCATCTTAAAATACCCGTTGAGTTTGTCTGTACCTTTTCCTTTTCAGTGTTCGGTACGTCAATCGGTAAAGACGGAACCCTTACAGGATTACATTTTTGCCATTCGTCTGTCTATCAAAGTTTCAAACATTGTTTTCCTCAGACAGTGGCTGCCATATCAAGTTGAAATTTGTCTCGCATACTCAGTTCTCGGGTTCGTTGACGGTGTAAAGCATTGATGCTTATAAGTCAGTTCAGTCAAAAGAAACGGCCCTTTGTGTTACATATTTTACAATCGCAAACTCACTCATAAAAACCTTTAGTGTACGTCCCTTTGGCCTAGAATCAGGAAATTTGGCAAAAATGAAGGTTTCTCAGCACAACTAAAGTAAAAAATCCGAAAACTGTACATTTTTCATTATGTCAAACAATTTTCTTTTTTTTTCTTTTTTTTGTCATTTCACATGTGGCTGTCTGTTCTTCCGTCTGTTAAGACCCAATTTCTCAGGAACGAGTAGACGTATCAAGTTGAAATGTATGTCACATGGTTCAGGTCCATGGCCCCTTAACGTTAGGTTCTATAGCGAAGCAATGCGAATGTTTGTTTCACATACAACTGAAAACGTCATATCTACGTGTATTAATCTCTCTGGATATTTGATGACGGATAAATTTCGAAACATCGTTCGTTGCCTGGTGTTTGCCTTTTATCATAGCCACCCAGTCGGCGTGAAAAGAGAACTAATTATTGTTGTAATAATGGTAGCCTGGCTCCCGCATGACTTGGTCACAGCTGGAGTCCCAGGGACCTATACCTTGCCAGTATCAATGACGTTAACAGGCAAATATGATCGACATTCTCGTTCCCGGAATGGATGAGGCTTCTGTACACATAATTAAGTTTGTACAGAACTCTCAGTGCGCGAGTCCTAATCGCACCTGGCTAATTTCTTGTAGATCAATTAGAAAGTATAGGGCTAATATGTTTTCCCTTAACAAGTGAGGATCCCGTACGAGCCTTGCATCTCAGATGGACTGTTTATCCGCCAGCGGGGTGAAGTACCCCAAGCGAAACTTTGTCCAGTGTGCTAACTGACAATAGCTTTTCCCCTCTCCCTGTAATCATAGCAACAACGATTACGACTGACCAGCTGATTAGATTATACTCACTTTGTTATAAGTGACAACAAAAGTCAAAATTAAAACGCTTCCGTTGGCAGCGGAAAATAAAGAGCCGTAACATAGGTCAAATTTTAATATCCTTTTTAGTACGTAGGAAGCTAACGTAGATTCTTACCTCCGCACCGATGATTAGCATCATCCACTTCAACATTAAGGAGTACATCCTACACATCTCCTCGTAGACGCTGAAAGCCAGCCGCCTCAGTTTTCACATCTCAGGATAAACTTCGGCAGAACGGTTACAATGAGAGATAAAATGGACGTGACATATGCTGGCGACTAGTTGTAGGCAGGGCAGGATGAGACTGAGGGTGAGGCTGCAAAGTTAATTTTCTTCTATCCTACGCAGAATTATTCTCAAATAAAACTGGCTGCGAAGTGTGTTTTCTTACTTACTTTCCTCTAAAATATAAGCTCCTTTACGATCCCTGAAGTATGTTACGGGCCAGCATAATGCAGGCGTCGATCGACAAAGGTACAGTTAGAGAATGACACTTGTAGGCTAAACCTCTGTATGGAATGTGAGTTTTAGTATCTACAAGAGTTTAACAAGTCTGCAACTGGGATACACTGCGTCGGCAAAGTCCATCCCCTAAAGTAGATCAACGCTAAAGTCGTTTGGGTATCACTTCTAACTATTGGGACTGTTTCCTAAGCTATTCTATCGAGATTGCATTATTGTCTGGTCTGTTTAATAGAGACGGAAGTTTTGGCTCAAATTCGACTTGATTTTTCACTCTCTTCTTCGTGAAACAACAAAGAGATCGATTTAGCATAACTTCTCCATCTGTGTGTTTAATGACCTCTGGTTGGTACGTGGCGCTGATGTCCACCGTGTGTACTTTGTCTTCCTGAGTGGCCGAGCGGTTCTGGCGCTACAGTCTGGAACCGCGCGACCGCTACGGTCGCAGGTTCGAATCCTTCCTCGGGCATGGATGTGTGTGTTGTCCTTGGGTTAGTTAGGTTTAAGTAGTTCTAAGTTCTAGGGGACTTATGACCTCAGCAGTTGAGTCCCATAGTGCTCAGAGCCATTTTTGTCTTCCTGCACGCTCACATACGTTGACCTCACCAACAATTTCCGCCAACCGTGGGTTTAAATTGCCGAACAGAAGTGGTACGTGCTGTCTTAGCAATGACGGGGAAAAAATCTGAAGAAATATCGTCTGACGATATATCTCGGGCGACGTTTTTCCATGAACTCTTCGAACTGATTACAGGCTGGTATGTGCTTAGAGTCCTTAACTGTTTCATACTCGCCTACTTTAAGTAACACTTAATTCTTCTTTAAAACAGTTGATGTTGTAAGCAATACTATCAGTGTGCCTTAGATGTAAGGAATACTATGAAGAACAGCTAAGGAATTTGTAACACAATCGCCGGCCGCGATGGTCTCGCGGTTCTAGGCGCGCAGTCAGGAACCGTGCGACTGCTACGGTCGCAGGTTCGAATCCTGCCTCGGGCATGGATGTGTGTGATGTCCTTAGGTTAGTTAGGTTTAAGTAGTTCTAAGTTCTAGGGGACTGATGACCACAGCAGTTGAGTCCCATAGTGCTCAGAGCCATTTGAACCATTTTTGTAACACAATCGGAATTTTAAACAGTTGATTTCTGATGTAAATACTGCACTATCAAATCAGTAACCAAATACTTAAATTGGCATACATACTTCTTTAGACTTTATTAGTAACAACCTTCAGAATCGCTATTGTGTACGTCTGATGATAATGTAGCACTGTCAATTGTTTCGAGATGTTCAATAAATTTGTAAACTTTTGAACATTCAATTTGCGTAGAGTAATCATTATCACGTCACAGAGTTCAGCTCTGGATTTGCGATACGATCTTAATAGCGAACATTACTGCGGCAATTACGTATTCAAATCGAACGTAGTTCCCAAGCCTCTCTGTTTCCTGGCGGCGATTAGCGCAACGAGAAATAATACCCTGATAAATCGCCTGCTCGGTCCATACAAATAACGTTCGCCCTGTCGTTTTATTTTCGCGCTGCCGGGGCGAGCCGCCGCGCTGAAGGAATATGGCTCCGCATTCTCCAGAATACGCTCCCCCCATGCCGTCGGTGGCCACGCAGCAATATTGCTCGGCCCGGCGCCATACTTGTTACTGTTAATTAAGGCGATAAAGCGGCACCCTTATCACGTGACCCCGGCGGCACACTGCGTGAATACGTAATCTGCGCTCGGCGCATGCGCAGAACCTGTGCCGGTAATAACGTGGCTCCTCCCCCGCCGCTCAGAGACGCGCCAGGGCATAGAACCGGCGCGCACTTCTCTTTTTAGCCAGGTAGATCAGTCGCAGATTAGTACGCCTCTCGAATTTCCTACTCCGTCGGCGAAAGTCAGAGGAAGAGAGAGAGAGAGAGAGAGAGAGAGAGAGAGGCAGTGAACGAGAGACCGGAAAAGGGGACAACTTATTATAAAATTTCATGGCTAAGTGTTTCCAATTTTTAATTACCGTGTCTACGAATATGTGGTGCGTTGTGGCCACACAGCAAGCCACGTCATCGACCCTATTTCAGCCATCTTAGCCCGTATCTTTGATCTCTACGTCGAATGAAAACAGTCTTTAAGATAGCAATCTCAATCTGACCATACATAAGGTATAAAATAACAATTATAAGCTTGTTTTTTAAACAGTAAATTTTCAAAAAAGTCTTCATTGCTTATAGTATGTATTAAGGTTGGTAGACGACGTATTTCTACATAGAAATATTCCTTCCGCTTTTTTCTCCACTTTGTTTTCAGTTACGCTTCAGCACACAGTTGACTGATGAAGCAAGTCTCATAAAGGAAGGAGACAGAAGGATATGGATGTGTGAATGAAGCTGTGAGTGATTCAGGTGGTGCGTAAACACACTGCTGGCAATATAAATTGCAATAACATGTACATGGCATGCATAAAACGGTATGCAAAGGATGAGGACGTCAATGCAGCTACGCAAAGTACTTAGGGGCATCTCTACCTACATTCTATATATGTGTAAAGATAATGAAGCATCAGTTCCTCATTCACAAATCAAATTAAAATGTTGTTCGTTTGTGAGAAGCACCACCCCGAACGGCATTTCTGCTGCCGTATCAGTTGCGAATGACGGTTTCAGTATGACAACAGACACGAATCGGTGTCCTTAACTAAATCCTCATACCACACGTAAAGTAGGTGAGCAGATAGTTTTGCGAAACATTTCCACCTATACTTCTTAACGGTATCCAATTATTCTATCAAAAAACACAGATTCCAGAATAATCATGGATGAACGTCCAAATTTGGACCAATAAACTGATTCATCGTGCATCTCTTTCCAGCCTATTACCAACAGAAAATATATAAAATAGTTTCAACCTGTAACGCGACAAAAATTAGTCCAATTGTTTACTCTTGTAGTGTAGTTTGTCACATTTCAAGCAGTGGAAACTCTAGCCAGCTCTGAATTCTTGCGTAAGGTATGCGGTGTGTCAGGTAAATAATGAGAATGGTGTAAGAAATATAGTTTATTGCAAAGAAAACTGCACATATCCCCTTCTTCATACACCGCTTTATATGTGTTCTTTCATTCTTCAAAGTAATGCTGCAGTTCATCCATTGTCACCATCTTCAACAACTCTGCCACTTTTGCTTTTGCCGCTTCAAAATACTAAAAATGCTTTCCCCTCAATACACTTTTCACTCTTGGGAACAGATAAAAGTTACAGGAAGGCGGATTTGCTGAATAAGGAGGCTGTTGGAGCACGGGAATTCGCTTGTCCGCTGAAAACTATTTCGCAGATACAGCATTGTGAGCTGGAGTTATAGTCATCACGCAGAACCTATGCGTAGTTCTTCATCAAACCCAACTCACGCACATGACATAAGCACCTAACACCACTTTTAATAAAAAAAAATGGTTCAAATGGCTCTGAGCACTATGGGACTCAACTGCTGAGGTCATTAGTCCCCTAGAACTTAGAACTAGTTAAACCTAACTAACCTAAGGACACCACAAACATCCATGCCCGAGGCAGGATTCGAACCTGCGACCGTAGAGGTCTTGCGGTTCCAGACTGCAGCGCCTTTAACCGCACGGCCACTTCGGCCGGCACCACTTTTAACACTTGAAAACATTCCGTTGGCGAGTTTCTTTTATTTCATAAAGAATTTGAGGTTAATGCGCTGCTCGACTGTGAGTTCAACCTGCTCGCGCACTACTGCAAAACAACATCCTCTACAACTAAGGCTCAAAAACAGACTAAGGCACACAGAAAGACGAAACGAAAAGTGGCTGCTCTTGGATGTTCAAGGTCAACTGCATTTCAATACTAGCCTTCCCCTATGTGGCTCTGTGATAGGAAGTGCGTCGTCTCGATATTTAATTACCACACCTCGTATGTGTATAACATTAGATTGTTTGGTCACGTCCGTCGTTCCTGTGCAGAATTAGGTCGGATGTGACTGTATAGACGACTTGAGGTCCACACGCTCTACTTTCTTCATTCATTTCTTAGTCACTGGTGACTCCAGTATCTCCATCCTCACACCAGAAAATATGCCATAGTATAATTGCAGTACCTTATCGGAGACGTGCTGAGTCTCGGCTGTACTTTGCCATGATAGTATATATTTCTCCATCCCATCTTCATTTCATCCACACAATTCTGGAACAAACTACCCTGTAAGCTGCGTCTTGTCCAAAAACTATTTTCATTTTAGAGGACATTAGACCTTAATCTGTTGTTATCAGTGCAACTTCCCTCTCGGCATAATCCAACTGTTTTCCTTGTACCAACAGGATTATGAGTTTGTTGCATTGTAAATTATCCATTTTTCGCTCGTCCTTGGATATTTCCGTTTTATTCCTTCCACTTCATCTCTTAATCTTACCTTGCTATACACTTTCTGACAAAAAAGTGAAGCATCCAGAAAAAGAGGAGAAAACGTTATGAAACTTCACAGATTGAGAGTTTATGTGATGCTATAGCGATAACAAAATCTAAAGGAAGAAAATAAAGATTCGGATTTAAGATTGCGTAGTTACTGAGGTTATTGGAGGCAGAAAACATCTTGTCCCTGTCAAAGGAAGCTGGTCGTAGGTTGTGTTCCACAAATGAACAGCATAGAGACAGAAGTGATGACACTATCTGCAGGACCTGACCATCATTTTGCAGGACAACGTTCAAGCACATACAGTGCAAGCTGTTACTGATTTGTTTGACTGATGGGGCTGCTAACTGCTATAGCACCTACTGCACTCCCCTGACGTAAGCCCTTGTGAGTTCAACTCGATTTCTAAATCGAAATAAACACTGCCTGCCATTCGCTTCAGAACTGCTACAAATTCGTCAGGCAATAGATCGCGCCGCTCTGTCAACACAACTGGCACTGCTAAGAGTATCCAACGACTTCCACATCGGTGGCAACGGGTTATGCACAATGCTGATGACTACTTTGAAGGTCAGTAAAACTTTGAAACACATACCTAATTTGTACGAGCTGTAAATAAATAGTTGCCACTATTAAACTTCCAACCCTCATATACACGAAGTTAGGTTCACACCTGTCTGGGTCTTCTGGGTGCTTCACCCTTTTTTTCCTGTTTTTTTTCAGGCACTGTATGTTTCTCATCTCCTCACCAGTCAACTTATTATCGAAACTGATTGCTTCCGTGGTGCTGCCGTACGTTTTTTGTTAGATGTCAAAACTTACATTCCACAAGACCGCGAGGAAATGTCACAGGGGTAGACTGACATGTCTTAAATTCCATATATTCAGTGTCTTTGGACATTCAACCCATAAGGGGCGAAATAGTCTATGAAAAATTCTGCGAAAATGTCTCATTGTGAGAGCCTTTTTAAAGCTAAATCTATGAAAATTTGTATTTGCTTTCTCAGTTAGAAATTTAAAGAATTACGTGTTTTAGTGGTTTTGTAAATTGTACCCCTAAGAGGGTGAAGTAGGAGATGAAAATTTTTGTTAAAATATTTCGTTGTATTAAAAGATTTTTAACGCTAAATCTATGAAATCTGCTGTTTGACTCCTCGGTTAGAAATAAAGTCGCATGTGTTACAGGGTGAGTACAAGAACTCAAAGGGAGGGATTAATAAAAACTTAAGCCACTTTCTCTATGAGTCATGAGTATTCTAACTGGTTTGATGCTGCCCACCACGAATTCCTTTCTTGTGCCAGCTTCTTTATTTCAGAGTAGCACTTGTAATATACGTCCTCAATTATTTGCTGGGTATATTCGTCTACAGTTTTTACCATTTACAACTATTCTAACACCGTTGAAATTATTCCCTGATGTCTTGAGAGATGCCCTATCATCCTGTCCCTTCTTCTCAAGAGTGTTTTCCATACATTTATTTCCTCTCCGATTCGCAGCGCAGGGCCTCCTCATTCCTTTACCTTATCAGTCAACCTAATTTTCAGCATTCGTCTATAGCGCCAGCTGGAGTGGCCGAGCGGTTATAGGCACTCCAGTATGGCACCGCGCGACCGCTACGTCCGCAGGTTCGAATCCTGCCTCGGGCATGGATGTGTGTGATGTCCTTAGGTTAGTTAGGTTTAAGTAGTTCTAAGTTCTAGGGGACTGATGACCTCAGCTGTTAAGTCCCATAGTGCTCAGAGCCATTCGTCTGTAGCACCACATCTCCAATGCTTCAAATCTCTTCTGCTCCGGTTTCTGCCACAGTGCTTGTTTCACTACCATGCAATGCTGTGCTCTAAACGTACATTCCCAGAAATTTATTCCTCAAATTAAGGCCTATGTTTGATATTAGTAGACCTTTCTTCTTCTCTTGGCCATTTTTGCCAGTGTTAGTCTGCTTTTGATGTACTCCTCGCCCCGTCCGTCATGTATTGTTTTGTTACATAGATAGCAGAATTCCTTAACTTCATCTACTTCGTGACCATCAATCTTGAAGTTAAATTTCTCGCTTTTTTCATTTCTGCTACTTCTTATTACTTTCGTCTTTCTTCGATTTACTCGCATTCCGTATTCTGTATTCATTAGACTGTTGATTCCATTCGACAGATCCTGTAATTCTTCTTCACTTTCACTGAGGATAGCAATGTCATCAGCGAATCTTATCATTGCTACCTTGAATTTTAATTCCACTGTTGAACCTTTCTTTTGTTTCCATCACTGCTTCTTCGATATATAGATTGAATAGTAGGGCCCAAAGACTACGTCCTTGTCTTACACGTTTTTTTAATCTGAGCGCTTTGTTCTTGACGTTCCAACCTTGTTATTTTCCCTCTTGGCTCTTGTACATGTTGTATATAACCCGTCTCTCCCTATAGCTTACCCTTATCCTATTTTCCTCAGGATTTAGAACAGCTTGCCCCATCTGACATTGTAGAACTCTTTTCCAGGTAGATAAATGTTATGAATGTGTCTTGAATGCTTTTTATTCAGAAACAGGCCTAAATTCGGTAAAGACCAAAACATATCGGCTTTGTCAGAACAGCAGAGAAGAAGAAAAGATTATTTAATAAATTAATTTTTCAATAGACGTCACATATGTTTATAAAATTCTTTTTGTTGTACTTAGTATGCAAACGCCAGCGAAGCAGAAGACGCTAAGGTAGTAACAGCATAAATAATCACTAACGAGGAGAATATGGCAACTGCCGTCACCCGATTTCCCAGGAACTTCGCACAGTGGAAGAGGAGTCAAAATAAGTGAAGATGTGACTCGCTTTATTCATAGATACTCGACTGTTTCTGGATAAACGACATTTAAAAACTTTGGGTAATTTTTGCTGTACTTCACGTGCTTTTTACCGGACGATATCTTCAGAAGAAATGGTGGCTTAGTTGTTACTGTCACCGATTCTAATTTTTGCGCCTCGTGTTCGAGACCCGCTTGTTTATCTACTTATTTTAATGTATTTTACTGTATTTACAATGTTTTCATTTATCTACCCAAAGCCACTGAAGTTTACAATACGAATGTTTCTTATAAAATTATGGGATACAAAGGTGTCATATTAAATGGAAAATTACAACTGGATTTCACAATAAGTCTCACACATTTAGCATATAATATTTGTGAGTATGGTATATCGGTGGGTTACGATCTTCTTAAATCCTCATATTCTGATAGTTTCTTCTCACATCAATTCTTATATTAATTCTCATATTTTATTCATTTTTTTATTGACCAGGAAGACTTGCTGCGTCCCCTTGGATGCTACCGATCGGAGAGACACTCAAAACTCGAGAATCCCGCCAAGGAACGTTGGCCGTAGTGATATTTCTTTCTATGAATCTCACTCGGGATAGAAACATTGTTAAAAGTGGTGAAGGTTTGGCAATAATTTCGGACCCAGTCATGCACAGATTACTTTCCCGGAAACTGGCGCTTGCAACCGATTATGAATCCAGATACACTACAGAAATTTCACGAAAAATGATTAATAATAATTTTCTCGTCCTTTTCTTAATCTTTTTAACTCATTCATGTGACATACAGTTAGTAGAGGAATAAGGATAAGGTTATAGACTGAAGCGCCAAAGAAACTGGTATGGCCATGCGTGTTCTGAGCACTATGGGACTTAACTGCTGAGGTCAACAGTCCCCTAGAGCTTAGAACTACTTAAACCTAACTAACCTAAGGACATCACACACAACCATGCCCGAGGCAGGATTCGAACCTGCGACCGTAGCAGGCGCGCAGTTCCAGACTGTAGCGCCTAGAGCTGCTCGGCCACTTCGGCCGGCCATGCGTGTTCAAATACAGGGATGTATAAACAGACAAAATACGGCGCTGCGATCGACAAGGCCTATTCAAGACAACAAGTGTCAGGCGTAGTTTTTAGATCGGTTGCTGCTGCTGCAATGGCAGTTTATCAAGATTTAAGTGAGTTTTAAACTGGTGTTATAGTCAGCGCACGACCGATGGGGCACAGTACCTCCGAGGTAGCGATGAAGTGGAGATTTTCTCCTTAGACCATTTCTCGAATGTACCGTGAATATCAGGAAACCTGTAAAACACTAAATCTCCGACATGGCTGTGACTGGAAAAAGTTCCTGCCAGAATGGGACCAACGATGACTGCAGAGAATCGTTCAACGTTACAGAAGTGCAACCCTCAGGCAAATTGTTGCAGATTTTAATGCGGGGCCATCAACAAGTGTCAGCTTGTGAATCATTCAAAGAAATATCATCTACATGGGCTTTTGGAGCCGAAGGTCCACTCGTGTACCCTTGATGACTGCACGACACAAAGCTTTAAGCCTCGCCTGAGCGCGTCAGCACTGACATTGGACTGTTGATGACCGCAAACATGTTGCCCGGTCGGACGAGTCTCGTTTCAAATTGTTTCGAGCAGATGGATGCGTACGTATATGGTTCAATTGGCTCTGAGCACTATGGGACTTAACTGCTGAGGTCATCAGTCCCTTAGAACTTAGAACTACTTAAACCTAACTAACCTAAGAACATCACACACATCCATGCCCGAGGCAGAATTCGAACCTGCGACCGTAGCGGTCGCGCGGTTCCGGACTGTAGCGCCTAGAACCGCTCGGCCACCCCGGCCGGCGTACGGATATGGAGACAACCTCATAAACCCATGGATCCTGCATTTCCGCAGGGTACTGCTCAAGATAGGCTCTGTAATGGTGTGGGGCGTTTCCAGTTGGAGTGATCGGGACCCCTGATAGGTTTACATACGACTGTGACAGGCGACACGTACGTAACTATCCTTTCTGATCTCTTGCATCCATTCAAGTCCATTGTGCATTCGTAAGGAAATGGGCAATTACAGCAGGATAATGCGATACCCCATACGTCCCGAATTATTACAGAGTGGCCCCAGCAACACTCTTCTGAGTTTAAATACTGCCTCTGGCCACGAAATTCCACATACATGAACATTATTGAGCATATGTGGGATGCTTTGCAACGTGCTGTTCAGAAGAGAGCTGCATCCCCTCGCACTTTGAGGGATTTATGGACATACCTGCAGGATTGATGGTGTCAATTCCCTGCAGCACTACTTCACACATTAGTCCATGCTACGTCTTTCTGCGCCACTTCTGCGTGCTCACAGGGGCCCTACACGATATCAGACAGTTCAAAAATGGCTCAAATGGCTCTATCACTATGGGAATTAACTTCTGAGGTCATCAGTCCCCTAGAACATACTTATAACTACTCAAACCTAACTAACCCAAGGACATCACACACACCCATGCCCGAGGCAGAATTCGAACCTGCGACCGTAGCGGTAGCGTGGTTCCAGACTGTAGCGGCTAGAACCGCTCGGCCACCCCGGCAGGTGTACAAGTTTTTTGGCTCTCCAGTGTATAAACGTACACTGGAAGACAATCGTATAGTAATCTACAGATATGAGTACATAAATGAAAAATAAAAATAAATTTAATAATCGGGTTTCGAACACGGGTCGCAAAATTAAGAAGCCGCGAAGCTAATCACTGTCACTGAGGAGAGCGTGAGCTGGAAGACACATAGTAAGACCACGAAAACTTTGCTATCCCGGATCCGGCCATCCTGATTTAGGTTTTCTGTGATTTCCCTGAAATCGCTCCAGGCAAATGCCGCGATGGTTCCTTTGAAAGGGCAAGTCCGACTTCCTTCCCTGTCCTTCCCTAGTCCGATGAGACTGATGACCTCGTAGTTTGGTCTCTTCCTCCAAACAAACCAACCCAAAACTTTGCTCATCGTTTTTTCAGAAACAGTTGAGCGTCTATGGATAAGCCAACACAAATGTTCGCTTATTCGGACCCCTCTTCCACCGAACGAAGGTTCTTGGAAACCACGTTACGGCACTGGCCTTGTCCTCTTCTTAAGCTTTCGGCAGTGAGTAACAGGGTACAATAAATTTGACGATCCTGACGAGGATCGATCGGGAATGGAGCATGTTGTTTACCTTCAAAACGAACCTTAGGAGTGGCCTACGGTACAGAATCGCAGCGCCGTGTGCGAGGCGACCGTGGCGAGGCGGCGTCCTCGTCCCGGGCTGCGGGTAACGAGCCGGCCTGCCTGGCGCGGGTAATTGCGGAGCGGCCGGTGCTCCGGGATGGCGCGGCGTGGCGCGGTCCCATCCTGTGGTGCTGCGCTGCAGTGCCTTGCCGTGCCGTGGCGTACCGCGGCGGCTAATGGCTGGCCAGATATTTACGACAGCGCGGGTAACGAACTGTCCCCAGCCGCCGCGGAAATTTATGGCGCGCGCGCAAATTAACCAATTCCGCTCAGCCGTTACGGACGACCCTTCGTATTTTATTCGTACAAATTGTCGCGCCAGCTCGGAAAAATGCGCCGGCCGCGTTATGACCTCTACTGACCTGGAGCAACGTCCGGAATGCGCTCGCCCGCAGCCCCAGACGAGAGAGCGGAAAAAAACCTGCTTTGATTGCTGGCTGTATCAGTTACATCACGGTGACCATAGAGACCCTAGACCAGTTCCTCCCACTCTAGTGGTAACTGCCACCTGAAGGGTAAAATTTAATTTTTCCGAGGGCTAAAATCAAACAGTTTGAAGTGTGTTTCTGTTACGAAAGTAAATCATTTTTAACGGATCGTTACTATTACCACTATTTCCTAAGACTCTTATAAGGGAACTCGGGGCGGAACGGGATACTTAATGTTTAACAATTTCTATAAAATAAGGGAAAACAAGGAAACACTTCATAAAGTGATAAAAAAACACCTTGTAGTATAACCTAATGTATCTTACTTTAAAATCACTTAAAACAATACATTTTGCATTTTTTACAATTTTTCAAAGAAAGTCTTGCATATTTCCCACTCCGCCCTACCCACGAGGCAGAATGGGATAAGGGTATTTTTTGTTAAATTATTGCATAAACGTTGAATTTGAATTATGAATATCGTATTAAACTATGACAAAATGTTGTATAACAGGCAATTCAGACTAAGGAATGTGTAATTTAAACAACTAAAAAGTCATTTTTCAAAATAAGAAAATATTTTAATGTCATTCTGAAAAATGTACAATTCTTAATAACCACCAAACCACTAACTACTAGCCCTTTCGACAATAGTCACAATTCAGTATTTCCTCTTCATCTTCACTGTCAATGCCAGCACATGAATTGTGTGCCCACTCTGCCATGCGACCCAGCCCTAATTAGAAACGGAGTAGACGTCCCCACAGCAGAGACACTCAGCATCCTCTCTCTCTCTCTGATTCTATCTTCTCCATCATCTTCTTCCTTTTATTTTTCTTAAGGTCTTTGATGTCCTCTGTTTTGGTTTTTTTGGGTGTACAGTTTGATATTTTTGACTTAAGTTGCATTGCACCTGACGTCTCTGTACTGACAGTGTTTATATTTGTGCACCCTCCTCCTTTCTGTAGGCCTACTTTACGTGCGACAGCATTCTGCAGTTCCGTCTTACAAGGAGAATCTGTTAATACGACGGTTTTTCCTTTTCGTCTTGTAGTCCGCCGAGTATTTTGACAGATTAGTGGGATTGGAACGACAGCCTCGGGCGATATCTGGAAAGCTGAGTTGTTAGGCGAACATAGCTGGTTGTGAGAGTCTGGCATCCATGAACATCCAGGCTGGGTTTGCTTTCTACTTGCATCAAAATATGACGGGGTAGAACGGGACACTATCCCATTCTGCCCCGTCCCGTTCCGCCCCAAGAGCACTTTTGATGTTAACAACTTTTATGGAGTATTTAAACGTATTAAATAACTAAAGTATAACAAATTCCATGTACTTTAAGGGAATGTGTCATTTTAGGGTATAAAATTAACAATTAACAGCTTACCTGGCGTTGATATTCACCAAACGTAGAACAACGCAAGCAGTAACGTGGCGGACAACAATTCACTTAGATCTAGCACTTGAAACTAAATCAGAATGGCTGTCCTCATTTCCCTTCCATTCGGAGAAATAGTTACACGCCCACACAACAGGCTGCAACACTGTCCAGTCTAGAAAAGAGCAATTTCCCATTGTGTCCCGCTATCCCGTTCTGCCCCGAGTTCCCCTGCCACAACTTGCCAATGATGACTCTTTTAATACTAGCATTAACGCGTAAAAGCTGAGTGATCCGTGCGACGGACTGTCATGCCATGGGGCATGGATTCGATTCCCGGCTGGGTCGGAGATTTTCTCCGCTCAGGGACTGGGTGTTGTGTTGTCTCCCTCATAATCATTCCATCCCCATCGACACGCAAGTCACCGAAGTGGCGTCAACTCAAAAGACCTGCACCAGGCGACCGGTCTACCCGACAGGAGGTTCTAGCCACATGACATTTCCACTTATAACGCGTGAAACAATGTCGTGATACCTACAGCTTGTGAAACGAACGTAGGATCATCATTTTACACATGTAGCCCATTCACTGCACACATAATTTGGATTACAATGAAATGAATTCTCGTAGCTCCATACAGGCGTTGATGTAAGTGAACGGAGACAGTTGAAAATGTGTGCCCCGACCGGGACTCGAACCCGTGATCACCTGCTTACAAGGCAGACGCTCTATCCATCTTTCTTTCTCTCTCTCTCTCTTTTCTTAATCGTTGTGGACGTCACATGACATCAGTCCAAGTTCGTTTTGTTGATCCTTCCACTCAGTTTTTTACTACAGAGGCCAACCAGCTCACTGGCCGAACATGCTGAGCTACCGTGCCGGCTCCAAGTGAGCCACCGAGGACACAGAGGATAGTGCGACTGCAAGGACATAAATCTGGCACGCCTCCCGTGAGACCCACATTCCCAAACATTTCCAACTTAATGTCCCGCACTATGTTCATAGTGCCCATTATACTCATTACTCGCGGCTTTTTGTTGATTCCCGTAAGAGTTCGAGCACTGTTTGTGCATCCACACAGAAAAAGATGATCAAATTGAGGGTGAACCTTAACTATATATATGAAGATGGCATCTGATCTTTCGGACATGTCCGAAAGAACAGATACCATCTTCATATACACATAATTTGTAGTCTGAGACCACCTATTAAGTAAAACTCAGAATTATCCGTCCCATGCGCTTACATATTTCGTGAAATATTTCCGAGGTGTAGGTAGTTCCTGCAATAGACGATAAATTGCAACATGTGTGCACCTTCACTGTGCATAGTTGGTGGCTCTCTTATATGATAAGCAGCGAATTACTTCGTCATCGTAAAAAAGGTTCTTAGAAATAAGCAGTTACCAATTGTGTCGTTGAATAATCGGTTCACTGTTTTATATAGCACACAGAAACATTAAAAACTAAATATTATCTTTGATGATGTTCAAAGAAAATTCTTTTTAATTCTAAAGTTTAGTTTTGCAGTAAGGATAGTGATGGTGAGGTGATTCTGGTGGTGGTAGTGGGGACGGAGGGAATTAACTAATATCAAATTGCACTCCCTGTCAGTGGAAATGGCCTCAGAAACGTTGGGAACTACTCCAATTGAGAAATGAAATGAAATGATCGTATGGCGTTGTTGGCCGGGATGCCCCATGCGGGGGAGTTCGGCCGCCGTATTGCAAGTCGTTTTTAGCTGACGCCACTTCGGCGACCTGCGAGTCAATGATTATGAAATGATGATGAAAAACACACAACACCCAGTCATCACGAGGCAGAGAAAATCCCTGACCGCGCCTGGAATCGAACCCGGGACCCCGTGCGCGGGAGGCGAAAACGCTAGCGCAAGACCACGAGCTGCGTACTCCCATTGAGATATACCGTGCTGACGAAATTGGTTAAGTGTCGACATTAATTGCCTTGTGAAACGTATTTGCGAAATGGACAATAACATTTTACTCAATCTACGAGTCAGAGAAATCCTATACGTAGCCTTGAAATACAAGACGAATAAATGAAGCACAGGATCTGCGTTCGGGAGAGACGGGATTCAAATCCCCGACCAGCCATGGACATTTAGGTTCATTGTTGTTAAGTCCGAATTGCACACTCATCTCCGTGGTCAAGGGTATTTTTAATCGTGCCTATTTTTCCTCTCTTTTTTCGCATCGCAAAACTTACACTGATGAATCAAAGCATTATGGTCGCTGCCCACCGCGAAACTGAATGCTTCCTTATGCTGTTCGGGGCATGTGACGCGCGACTGAAAGAATATTAGCAGAGCAGAGATGAATGAGAAATTATTCTAGCGATGACAAGGGCCACAAATCTACTGCATAAAGCGACTCGACTTTGTCAAAGGCCACATTGTTTTGGTCTGGCGTCTGGGTTTGAACGTCTCGGAAAAGGCGAAGTCAGTGAACTGTTCGTGAACTACAGTCGCGAGAATCTACGGAATGAGTTGATTGGCCGCTGTGACCGAGCGGTTCTGGGCTCTTCAATTCGGAACCGCGCTGCTTGTACGGTCGCGGGTTCGAATCTCACCTCGGGCATGGCTGTGGGTGATGCCCTCAGGTTAGTTAGGTTTCAGTAGTTCTAAGTCGGACCGATGACCTCAGATGTTAAGTCCCATAGTGCCTAGAGCCATTTGAACCATTTGGAATGTGTTTAAATGGAAGGTGAAACCACGATTAGGACACAAGGTGTTGAACGTCCACGACTTATCAAACAACGGGGAGATCGGACAATTATCCGCTCCGTGGAGCAAGACAGGCGGTGATCTGTGGCAGGTTATGGGGCAGAGTACTGTGCTGACGTAGGTACAAGTGTTTTGGAGAGCACTACTGGCAGACATGTAGAACATAGGGCTGCGCAGAAGACGAGGATCGATGGAAACGTGTCGCCTGTTCAGATGCATCATTTTTCTTGTTACACCAGATCGATGGCCACGTCCATATAGAGCGTGATTCAGCTGTCTCTTCCACTGTCGTTTTATGCAGTCCGCAGTGTTACATCTGGCCTCCATTAAAATGGATCAAATGGCTCTGAGCACTTCTTCTCTTCTTCTTGTGGTCTTCAGTCCCGAGACTGGTTTGATGCAGCTCTCCATGCTACTCTATCCTGTGCAAGCTTCTTCATCTCCCAGTACCTACTGCAACCTACATCCTTCTGAATCTGCTTAGTGTATTCATCTCTTGGTCTCCCTCTACGATTTTTACCCTCCACGCTGCCCTCCAATACTAAATTGGTGATCCCTTGATGCCTCAGAACATGTCCTACCAACCGATCCCTTCTTCTGGTCAAGTTGTGCCACAAACTCCTCTTCTCCCCAATCCTATTCAGTAAATCCTCATTAGTTATGTGATCTACCCATCTAATCTTCAGCATTCTTCTGTAGCACCACATTTCGAAAGCTTCTATTCTCTTCATAGCGTGTAGGCCTTCACGGCCGGCGTCTTCAGTAATTAAAACTTCCGGGCTAAGAGGCCGTGGTCCAATAGTAGAAATACTTCTCCCTGACGTTTCTATTCTCTTCTTGTCCAAACTATGTACCGTCCATGTTTCACTTCCATACATGGCTACACTCCATACAAATACTTTCAGAAATGACTTCCTGACACTTAAATCTATACTCGATGTTAACAAATTTCTCTTCTTCAGAAACGCTTTCCTTGCCATTGCCAGTCTACATTTTATATCCTCTCTACTTCGACCATCATCAGTTATTTTGCTCCCTAAATAGCAAAACTCCTTTACTACTTTAAGTGTCTCATTTCCTAGTCTAATACCCTCAGCATCACCCGACTTAATTCGACTACATTCCATTATCCTCGTTTTGCTTTTGTTGATGTTCATCTTATATCCTCCCTTCAAGACACCATCCATTCCGTTCAACTGCTCTTCCAAGTCCTTTGCTGTCTCTGACAGAATTACAATGTCATCGGCGAACCTAAAAGTTTTTATTTCTTCTCCATGGATTTTAATACCTACTCCGAATTTTTCTTTTGTTTCCTTTACTGCTTGCTCAATATACAGATTGAATAACATCGGGGAGAGGCTACAACCCTGTCTTACTCCCTTCCCAACCACTGCTTCTCTTTCATGTCCCTCGACTCTTATAACTGCCATCTGGTTTCTGTACAAATTGTAAATAGCCTTTCGCTCCCTGTATTTTACCCCTGCCACCTTTAGAATTTGAAAGAGAGTATTCCAGTCAACATTGTCAAAAGTTTTCTCTAAGTCTACAAATGCTAGAAACGTAGGTTTGCCTTTCCTTAATCTTTCTTCTTAGATAAGTCGTAAGGTCAGTATTGCCTCACGTGCTCCAGTATTTCTACGGAATCGAAACTGATCTTCCCCGAGGTCGGCTTCTACTAGTTTTTCCATTCGTCTGTAAAGAATTCGTGTTAGTATTTTGCAGCTGTGGCTTATTAAACTGATTGTTCGGTAATTCTCACATCTGTCAACACCTGCTTTCTTTGGGATTGGAATTATTATATTCTTCTTGAAGTCTGAGGGTATTTCGCCTGTTTCATACATCTTGCTCACCACATGGTAGAGTTTTGTCAGGACTGGCTCTCCCACGGCCGTCAGTAGTTCCAATGGAATGTTGTCTACTCCGGGGGCCTTGTTTCGACTCAGGTCTTTCAGTGCTCTGTCAAACTCTTCACGCAGTATCGTATCTCCCATTTCATCTTCATCTACATCCTCTTCCATTTCCATAATATTGTACTCAAGTACATCGCCCTTGTATAGACCCTCTATATACTCCTTCCACCTTTCTGCTTTCCATTCTTTGCTTTCCTTTTCTCCAAAGGTCTCTTTAATTTTCCTGTAGGCAGTATCTATCTTACCCCTAGTGAGATAAGCCTCTACATCCTTACATTTGTCCTCTAGCCATCCCTGCTTAGCCATTTTGCACTTCCTGTCGATCTCATTTTTGAGACGTTTGTATTCCTTTTTGCCTGCTATGGAACTTAATATCTGAGGTCATCAGTCCCCTAGAAAAAAATGGTTCAAATGGCTCTGAGCACTATGGGACTCAACTGCTGTGGTCATTAGTCCCCTAGAACTCAGAACTACTTAAACCTAACTAACCTAAGGACATCACACACATCCATGCCCGAGGCAGGATTCGAACCTGCGACCGTAGCAGTCGCACAGTTCCGGACTGCGCGCCTAGAACCGCGAGACCACCGCGGCCGGCCTCAGTCCCCTAGAACTTAGAACTACTTAAACCGAACTAACCTAAGGACATCACACACATCCAGGCCCGAGGCAGGATTCGAACCTGCGACTGTAGTGGTCGCGTGGTTCCAGACTGAAGCGCCTAGAACCACAACGTCCGGCTGGCCTCCAATAACCAAGCGCTAGAGTTCCATATTCTCTCGCTCGCTAGGCATCAACTATCAGTCCTACAGAAAAAGTTAACTGGAACTTCTCGTATGAAATTTCAATGTAGTTAAATTTCATGCTGGGATACGTTTTTCGTTACAGACTGTAATTTTCAAGTTATTCAGAAAAACGTTCAAAGGTGACCCTAAACACCTCTTCCCACACTTATCCCCCACCAGTCAGGATTTCAAGTACGTTTTCCATGCCACTCCGTCCTACCACTGTACAAATATTTGCGCCTGCACGAATTATTTCCCAATTTCGACCTTTTTTGGTCTTCATTGACTGGCCTTATAACGCTAGCAGCTTTGTCGAGCACTTACAAATTGTAAAAGCGACGCTTGTCTGAATTTTACGTAACAATTTTGTATATTTTAACAGCATAAAATAAACAGTTGGATCGCCGTATTCGTCAGTCCATCTAACTACGAAACTACAGAGCTGGTAAGGTTTAAGTATGGATCGAATATTGTTAGCGTAATTAGGTTTAGGGTTACATTTAAAAAAGTCTTTTCCGTTCCTTATCCTTACAGGCACGTTTAAATTAATAATGTTAACCAAGTAGCCGACTATGCCGCTGACTTAGAAGTTCAGTCAATACAGGACAAAACGTTCTAGGATCGGGAATAGTTCGTGTAGTCAGATTTGTTTGTACAATGGTAGGATGGAGGGCCACGAACACCGTTCTAGAAATCCTGACTGGTGGGGGACTAGTGTGGGATGGTCGTGCATTTGAAGGTCACTTTTTTTTACGTTTTTTCTCAATAATTCGAAAACCGTGCCCTCCAACCGAAACGTATCCCAGTACAGAATTTAACTACATAAAATTTCCTACTAGAATGTCTTGCTTCTTTTTTTCTGTAGGACCAATATTTTTCGCTTACTGGGTGAGAGAATACGAAATTCTAGCTTGTCGTTTGTGAAGGGTGGCGGGTTGCATAGAACCACAGCCGTCATCCACGGGAAATAGACGCTTGAAAGATACAAGCCACAGATGCTGGCGTGTGCGGGTAGTATAGTATTATCCTATTGCGGGGGGGGGGGGGGGGGGAGAGTATTCACCTTGGCCTCCTGTGTCCGCATGCGGTAGTAACTGAGTTTACCTTGAGAGTTGCTGACGACATGAACTCTGTCGGGGACACTTGATGTCTTCCGCGAGGCTGACGACACATTCGGGACTGCACCGGGCGCCAGCGTTCACAATAGAGATGGGGGATCCGCTCTTGAACTAATTCATAGAGTTGAATCTTTCAAAGGAGTGAACAATCAGTGATTCAGAAAAAAAGAACGGTAGCTCCAAACGTTTCCCACGGCAGAGAGAGAGAGAGAGAGAGAGAGAGAGAGAGAGACGGAGCATATCAGCAGCGCCTCTGCTGGTCAGAGCACAGTGCACGCCACACAACACAGCCAGCGCCGGCCTCTGCCCTGCTTCTACCTTGGCTGCCTGCATTGTGCAGTGCCCCATTGGATTTTGTGTTTCACATATGCCGTGCCGTCTCTGTGCGTCGTCTGCCGTGTGCAGTGTCTGGCGCAGCTTAACTTCGCATCGCACTCTGTCGGCGATCGTTTCAGTCGCACGTCCTGCCCTCTGGGCAGTTGATGCGAGCAACAGGACAGAGAGCCACCTAGCGGATAACATAGGAACTACTTGCAAAAACCTGCTCGCAAGGGAACAGACGATTTGGCTCAGAGCGGGTGAGTTCACCGCTCCCCCCACCCTCAGAACTCGCCCGCTCAACGCTCACCCCACCATCTCGACTCCAGCCAGAGCGTTGAGCAAAGCGACTCAGGTGTCACTCTGGTCTCTGCGGTCTCAGCTCATGCAGTAATACAGCTCGCGGCTCGACCTGCTCGACTCAGCGCCTCTGCATCGGAGTTCGTCCCCACTGGATATTGTTCTTCGTAGTAATACCGCTATGTATATTACATTATTATGTTATGTATACATCAATCGTTTTTATTTTATTTTTATTTGTTTAAACTGATTAGATTAGGTTCCTGATGACTCCTCTTACCATAGGATTTTTATTATGGACACTCGAATTTTCGCTTTAATTACGAGCGAACAGATAAACGTATCGCAAAATGTGATACACCAATATTTTCCTTGTTTTATTCTGCGTAAGGCTATATGCAGCACTTTCGTTTTACAGTCAAATTTATATTTTTTTTTCTTATTCTGGTACGGATTTTGCGATTTTAGGCGTCTTCGGAAGGAAACATTCACTTTAAAAATATATGGCTTGCGATGTATTTGTATGAGGTTAATGAAATTTTAATACATTATAGCCAAATATATTGCTAATGTAAATCTCAAGTTACAACATTTTCCGATCACCCAAAAAACCACGATAGTGCAAAATAAATCAATAATCAAAAACTTTGTCATATCGTGGAAATTTCAATAAACAATACAAAATTCTTACTCATTATCTGTGTTACTTCAAAATAATATCAAATAAGATCAAAATACAGGTATAGTACTGGAATAAACCAAGTTTAAAGGGCAATGTGCCTTCCATTTATTTTCTATTGTAAATGAGTGGTGAGTCATGAAAAAGAGCTAATTCATTTCAGGGAGTGAACAGTTCTAATCCAATCTCTGAAAAGACCAGTTTTGCCCATCTCTAGTTCACAAACCCCCTACCAGGAATTTACAGTAGTTCCGTAGACATCTGGTGCGACTTAACTCTGGACACCTACCAACTACTTGTCGAATCCGTGTCACGCAGAATAGTTGCTGTGTTACTTTACGGATGTGGACCAACAAACTATTAAGCAGTTGATTATAATTGTTTTTCTCGTAAGCGTATGTGTTCATGTAAAATCCGCTGGATTTAATTACATCAGAGGCAGTTGCAGTTAACTGCTCAACAGACATAAAACTAAGACACTCATCATACTGAAAATACATTCTCTTTCGTAATTTCTTAAGTGTGAAGTAATCACTCACCATAAATTCTCTCGCTTGCAAGGAGATTTATCTCACATCAACGATATTTTACTTTCCCTGTGTTAGTATATGTCCCACAATAACGTAAGTAAACTGTCAACTTTACATGAAATTCATTCAACGTCGCTGACGAATTATATGCAACGCACTCTTTTGGCTCAGAAATATGTAAATCAGTTTATATGCAGCCATATATCTCTTGAAAGTGATGTACCGAATCACGGAATGTTAAACATGTCCCCAGTCTACAAACTGGAGGAAAACATTGGAAAAGAATACTATATGATAATAAAGAGATACATGTGTATGAAATAGCTTTCGCATGACGGGTAAACGCTAAGCATAAAAAGTAGGAAAATAATATCTTACAGTAAGTTAGTTTCCTGCAGAGATTCTTATTGTGATTCGGACGTTGGTCCACTACTGAACGCTACTAACAAAACAGAAACCAGACTAATAGGTAGAAACAATTTATTTCAAATGCGTGAACTAATAACATATCCCGTATAAGATACTCACTGTTTCCAAAAGGATTCGAAACAAGTTCTTACTGTTGACTGACTGGCAAAGGCTAAATAATAAGGTGCTGCTACTGTGTCAGTACTGCGACTAACTGGATTAAACTGCCAGAAGAGGGATGCACTCTTAAAGAATAAGTAAGCATCATTTCTCAGTACAATGTAGATTCTCTTGACCGCTTTGGCGGTGGTGTAACAGAGGCATTCGAGGTACAGAGTTGTGGAACGCATACCCCATTTACAAAATTTTCACCCCGCTTAGTACCCGTGTAAAGAAATTCGTAGCTACAGATTCCTTCAGAATACTTAATTCTTAGGTTCCGTGAGACGTGAGCCAACATTAGTTGGTCATGGAACGAGTAAGTACATAATCCATAGAATGCTGATAACAAAATTTAAAACAAAAGGAACTCAAAAGTTAATGACACACGAAAAATCATAGTGACAGAGTAAACAAGTAAATAACAGTTTATAGAGAAAAGTATTCAACATAGAACTCCAGCACAGAATAGCAATGTACTACAAGGAAACGTTTCAACTTAAAATTTGAGTGAAAACTGGTGAGTGGTGCACATTTTACTTTATAATGTTCAAGAACTGTTATCCGATCGGAAAATGTTTTTCCGTTCCAAATTTATTGAATGAACATTGTAGTTTTACTGAAGAGTCAATATTGTTAATACTGAATCCAGCGGATCCAGTGGTGGAACATACAGGGTGTTTCAAAAATGACCGGTATATTTGAAACGGCAATAAAAACTAAACGAGCAGCGATAGAAATACACCGTTTGTTGCAATATGCTTGGGACAACAGTACATTTTCAGGCGGACAAACTTTCGAAATTACAGTAGTTACAAGTTTCAACAACAGATGGCGCTGCAAGTGATGTGAAAGATATAGAAGACAACGCCGTCTGTGGGTGCGCCATTCTGTACGTCGTCTTTCTGCTGTAAGCGTGTGCTGTTCACAACGTGCAAGTGTGCTGTAGACAACATGGTTTATTCCTTAGAACAGAGGATTTTTCTGGTGTTGGAATTCCACCGCCTAGAACACAGTGTTGTTGCAACAAGACGAAGTTTTCAACGGAGGTTTAATGTAACCAAAGGACCGAAAAGCGATACAATAAAGGATCTGTTTGAAAAATTTCAACGGACTGGGAACGTGACGGATGAACGTGCTGGAAAGGTAGGGCGACCGCGTACGGCAACCACAGAGGGCAACGCACCGCTAGTGCAGCAGGTGATCCAACAGCGGCCTCGGGTTTCCGTTCGCCGTGTTGCAGCTGCGGTCCAAATGACGCCAACGTCCACGTATCATCTCATGCGCCAGAGTTTACACCTCTATCCATACAGAATTCAAACGCGGCAACCCCTCAGCGCCGCTACCATTGCTGCACGAGAGACATTCGCTAACGATATAGTGCACAGGATTGATGACGGTGATATGCATGTGGGCAGCATTTGGTTTACTGACGAAGCTTATTTTTACCTGGACGGCTTCGTCAATAAACAGAACTGGCGCATATGGGGAACCGAAAAGCACCATGTTGCAGTCCCATCATCCCTGCATCCTCAAAAAGTACTGGTCTGGGCCGCCATTTCTTCCAAAGGAATCATTGGCCCATTTTTCAGATCCGAAACGATTACTGCATCACGCTATCTGCACATTCTTCGTGAATTTGTGGCGGTACAAACTGCCTTAGACGACACTGCGAACACCTCGTGGTTTATGCAAGATGGTGCCCGGCCACATCGCACGGCCGACGTCTTTAATTTCCTGAATGAATATTTCGATGATCGTGTGATTGCTTTGGGCTATCCGAAACATACAGGAGGCGGCGTGGATTGGCCTCCCTATTCGCCAGACATGAACCCCTGTGACTTCTTTCTGTGGGGACACTTGAAAGACCAGGTGTACCGCCAGAATCCAGAAACAATTGAACAGCTGAAGCAGTACATCTCATCTGCATGTGAAGCCATTCCGCCAGACACGTTGTCAAAGGTTTCGGGTAATTTCATTCAGAGACTACGCCATATTATTGCTACGCATGGTGGATATGTGGAAAATATCGTACTATAGAGTTTCCCAGACCGCAGCGCCATCTGTTGTTGACAATTGTAACTACTGTAATTTCGAAAGTTTGTCTGCCTGAAAATGTACTGTTGTCCCAAGCATATTGCAACAAACGGTGTATTTCTATCGCTGCTCGTTTAGTTTGTATTGCCGTTTAAAATATACCGGTCATTTTTGAAACACCCTGTACGTTCAGGGATGGAGGAGCTAGGAGGGGGGGGGGGGGGGGAGGCTTATGGGCGCTCAACATCGAGGTCATCACGGAGCTAGGATTCCGAGGTACGTGAACAACAGCCTACAGGAAGTTACGTATTGATGCTGCAGGCATCTCTGACCGCCCTTTCCTGGGCTAGTAATATTCCTGGCGAGTGCATTGAGTTTCTTCAGTGTTTAGTTAAAAAATGGTTCAAATGGCTCTGAGCACTATGGGACTTAACATCTGTGGTCATCAGTCCCCTAGAACTTAGAACTACTTAAACCTAACTAACCTAAGGACATCACACCCATCCATGCCCGAGGCAGGATTCGAACCTGCGACCGTAGCAGTCGCGCGGTTCCGGACTGAGCGCCTAGAACCGCGAGACCACCGTGGCCGGAGTGTTTAGTAGCAGTGAGATTTTGGAGACAAAGTCAGCAAAGTAAACAAATGTTTGTGTTTCACTGTCAGAGGAAATTGATTCTTTTCTTGTAATGAACGTATCAGCAACCAGTTTCTGCATAGGATCTTGAACATGTTACTTCTACACTCGGTCCCAACAATGCATAATTGTACACTACAGTGGCTGTTTTGCCATTTGCAACAAGAGTTCCGTGTGAGAAACTGTGTTGCATTTTGTCTCAGTTAAGCGTTTACCTGTGTTCTGGAGGCCGTGTGTGGACGTTACCGACTGCCCTGCTAGCTAGATCATTCATGTTGTATTCCATTTCTTTCGCAGTAACACTTGTTATTCTTCAAGCAGGGAAACTTTTGCATTCTGTCTTATGTTTAGTGTCAGATCATTGATACATACATCAAAGAAAGCGACGCACCCAGAACAAAAATCGTGTTCCGCCCCCCTCCCCACCGCCCTTGTCTTTATGTGACCATAGACAGGTTTATGCCTTTTCCATGTTTGTTGGCATAGGAGGAAAAATTTATGATAACCACTTTGTGGATTTGAAGTGAACCATACTTGACCTCTTTCAGTCATCCCACAATGTTGCAAACTGTACAAAACTACTGCACGCTCCACACAGCCAAATGCTTTTGTTAACAAGAAATGAATGCCTATTGTCCTCAAACTGTTGCTTTGTCTAGTTACTGAGTCACACACAAAAGAATAAAATATATTTTCTACTGATACTCCTTTTCTGGATTGGATTGGATTGTTTGGGGGAGGAGACCAGACAGCGAGGTCATCGGTCTCATCGGATTGGGGAAGGACGGGGAAGGAAGCCGGCCGTGCCCTTTCAAAGGAACCATCGCGGCATTTGCCTGGAGCGATTTAGGGAAATCACGGAAAACCTAAATCATGATGGCCGGACGCGGGATTGAACCGTCGTCCTCCCCAAGGCGAGTCCAGTGTGCTAGCCACAGCGCCACCTCGCTCGGTTCCTTTTCTGGAGATAAGCTGTTAGTCTAACAGCAATTTATGTGAAGTGATATGTGTCACCAATGTCTTACACATTGCTTTCTCAAAATCTTCTGAAATACTGGTAGACATGGAATTTTTCAGTAACTGTCAACTATTTTAATACATGGTTTTTCTAAGGAGTGTTTCAGTTTGTCAAGAAACTGAATGCTCCTGAAAGACAAACTGCAAGGGCTACTAACTGCGTAGCTAATATATTATACACCTTCATAATCCTACTGGATATTTAATCAAGCCGACAATGTCTTTGCTCTGTAATGACCGAGTAACTGATTCCATTCATCTTTGCTTATTTCCTGTAGCTGCTTGCGATATAACTGTCTCAGAACACCAGCTCCTCAAAGTTTGCTATTCCATCTGTAAAAACAAAATTTTGATTTAAATTGCGGCGATCATTAACGGATTATTTACCATTGTGCGCGAATCATTTTCACTCTTAACAGTTTCACTCTCGTGCCAGAGTTATGTAATATTCTTGAAGCTAATCATATGCAGTTGGTATTCCTGAGACGTATTTTGTGCTTCACCCGTATCTACAATAATGATGAAGCCTGAAGTAATAAATCGAAATTTGTACCAACAGTAGGATTCACACCCAGCTCTCCTGCTTATTGGGCAGATGCACTATCCACTACACGACAGCGCCACTACAGCTACTACAGCTGCACGCAATACCCAAGGATGTCTCCCTCCCCAATACAAATTCCAATGCACACCTCAGCCCATTGCTTTTCCCCTTACAAACGCGCAACAGTAATGCCCTATAATATTTGAATAACGTCTTACAAATGAGTGAAATCGTGTTAATGTTGCCTCTACATCAGATGTAGGTATATATTAATTATATACAGGTGAAGGTCCTGAGAGATATGAGTCTTTCCCTTATATACGATAATGATGTAGGCTGAAGCAGTGAACTAGAATTGGCACCAACAATGGATTCGAATCCAGGCGCTGGGACAAATATTAATTTATTGCTTCAGCTTACATCATTATCGTACACTGAAGTGAATAGTGAAACGTTATGAAAAGTCGTAAATCAATATTCTACAACTTTTCCACAAACAAACTTGATGCACTGCACTCAGTGGAATTGAAAAAATTGACCTAAACGGGGTCAGCTTCGAAGAATAGATTAGTAAAACCTAAGAGGAAGTCTTTCACTGTTAGGCTGAAAACGTTTCATTGCACTATGCTGCGGAAGGACAAATTACTCACGATATATTGTGATGCACAGGTCACTGCATGATCATGTCAGCTGAGAAACAATGGTAGTCAGAAAAGGCATTTTACATCAACTTGTGTCTCGATTGCGAAATTGGCAGTGGCGTACGAATAGCTGACGAGGCAGAAGAGTAATGGTCGGAGGATGAAACGGCGCGGAGCACCCGGATCCGGCGTCGCCAGGAATGTCGGCGCCCCGCAGCCTGGGGCTCTCGGCCTGGGAGCTGGTGCCGGTGCGACGTGCGTGCGCCGCCGATGGTGCGTAGTGACGTCAGCGGCGCGCCGCTCTGAGACTTTGATTCGCGGCGCCAGGTCGCGCGGACTTGCCTCCGCATCCGGGATCCCCGCCGGCCGGTGCGTCACCGGGACGCGCTGCGGCGCGCCGAGCCGAGCCGGGCCATAAAGTGGCGAGCCGACGCCCTGCGCCAGCCGTCCGTCGTGTGCGTCGCACTGTCTCCAGCTTTACGACGTGTCGCGCTGGCCTCGAGGATGGTCTTTCCAGAGCTTCGATTCCACAGCTGTATTAGGTCAGACGACTGCGTAACGCTTTTTTTTTTTTTTTTTTCATCAGTCTACTGACTGGTTTGATGCGGCCCGCCACGAATTCCTTTCCTGTGCTAACCTCTTCATCTCAGAGTAGCACTTGCAACCTACGTCCTCAATTATTTGCTTGACGTATTCCAATCTATGTCTTCCTCTACAGTTTTTGCCCTCTACAGCTCCCTCTAGTACCATGGAAGTCATTCCCTCATGTCTTAGCAGATGTCCTATCATCCTGTCCCTTCTCCTTATCAGTGTTTTCCACATATTGCTTTCCTCTCCGATCCTGCGTAGAACCCCCTCATTCCTTACCTTATCAGTCCACCTAATTTTCAACATTCGTCTATAGCACCACATCTCAAATGCTTAGATTCTCTTCTGTTCCGGTTTTCCCATAGTACATGCTTCACTACCATAAAGTGCTGTACTCCAGACGTACATCCTCAGAAATTTCTTCCTCAAATTAAGGCCGGTATTTGATATTAGTAGACTTCTCTTGGCCAGAAATGCCTTTTTTGCCATAGCGAGTCTGCTTTTGATGTCCTCCTGGCTCCGTCCGTCATTGGTTATTTTACTGCCTAGGTAGGAGAATTCCTTAACTTCATTGACTTCGTGACCATCAATCCTGATGTTCAGTTTCTCGCTGTTCTCATTTCTACTACTTCTCATTACCTTCGTCTTTCTCCGATTTACTCTCAAACCATACTGTGTACTCATTAGACTGTTCATTCCGTTCAGCAGATCATTTAATTCTTCTTCACTTTCACTCAGGGTAGCGATGTCATCAGCGAATCGTATCATTAAAATCCTTTCACCATGTATTTTAATTCCACTCCTGAACCTTTCATTTATTTACATCATTGCTTCCTCAATGTACAGATTGAAGAGTAGGGGCGAAAGGCTACAGCCTTATCTTACACCCTTCTTAATACGAGCACTTCGTTCTTGATCGTCCACTCTTATTATTCCCTCTTGGTTGTTGTACATATTGTATATGACCCGTCTCTCCCTATAGCTTACCCCTACTTTTTTCAGAATCTCGAACAGCTTGCACCAATTTATATTGTCGAACGCTTTTTCCAGGTCGACAAATCCTATGAAAGTGTCTTGATTTTTCTTTAGCCTTGCTTCCATTATTAGTCGTAACGTCAGAATTGCCTCTCTCGTCCCTTTACTTTTCCTAAAGCCAAACTGATCGTCACCTAGCGCATTCCTCTGTATATTATTCTTGTAAGCAGCTTCGATACATGAGCTGTTAAGCTGATTGTGCGATAATTCTCGCACTTGTCAGCTCTTTCCGTCTTCGGAATTGTGTGGATGATGCTTTTCCGAAAGTCAGATGGTATGTCACCAGGCTCATATATTCTACACACCAACCTGAATAGTCGTTTTGTTGCCACTTCCCCTAATGATTTTAGAAATTCTGATGGAATGTTATCTATCCCTTCTGCCTTATTTGACCGTAAGTCCTCCAAAGCTCTTTTAAATTCCGATTCTAACACTGGATCCCCTATCTCTTCTAAATCGACTCCTGTTTCTTCTTCTATCACATCAGACAAATCTTCACCCTCATAGAAGCTTTCAATGTATTCTTTCCATCTATCTGCTCTCTCCTCTGTATTTAACAGTGGAATTCTCGTTGCATTCTTAATTTTACCACCGTTGCTTTTAATGTCACCAAAGGTTGTTTTGACTTTCCTGCCGGCCGCGGTGGCCGTGCGGTTCTAGGCGCTTCAGTCCGGAACCGCGGGACTGCTGCGATCGCAGGCTCGAGTCCTGCCACGGGCATGGATGTGTGTGATGTCCTTAGGTTAGTTAGGTTTAAGTAGTTCTAAGTTCTAGGGGACTGATGACCTAAGATGTTGAGTCCCATAGTGCTCAGAGCCATTTGAACCATTTGACTTTCCTGTATGCTGAGTCTGTCCTTCCGACAATCTTATCTTTTTCGATGTCTCCACATTTTTGCTGCAGCCATTTCGTCTTAGCTTCCCTGCACTTCCTATTTATTTCATTCCTCAGCGACTTGTATTTCTGTATTCCTGATTTTCCCGGAACATGTTTGTACTCCTCCTTGCATCAATCAACTGAAGTATTTCTTCTGTTACCCATGGTTTCTTCGCAGCTACCTTCTTTGTACCTATGTTTTCCTTCCCAACTTCTGTGATGGCCCTTTTTAGAGATGTCCATTCCTCTTCAACTGTACTGCCTACTGCGCTATTCCTTATTGCTGTATCTATAGCATTAGAGAACTTCAAACGTATCTCGTCATTCCTTAGTACTTCCGTATCCCACTTCTTTGCGTATTGATTCTTCCTGACTAATGTCTTGAACTTCAGCCTACTCTTCATCACTACTATATTGTGATCTGAGTCTATATCTGCTCCTGGGTACGCCTTACAGTCCAGTATCTGATTTCGGAATCTCTGTCTGACCGTGATGTAATCTAACTGAAATCTTCCCGTATCTCCCGGCCTTTTCCAAGTATACCTCCTCCTCTTGTGATTCTTGAACAGGGTATTCGCTATTACTAGTTGAAACTTGTTACAGAACTCAATTAGTCTTTCTCCTCTTTCATTCCTTGTCCCAAGCCCATATTCTCCTGTAACCTTTTCTTCTATTCCTTCCCCTACAACTGCATTCGAGTCGCCCATGACTATTAGATTTTCGTCCCCTTTTACATACTGCATTACCCGTTCAATATCCTCATACACTTTCTCCATCTGTTCATCTTCAGCTTGCGACGTGGGCATGTATACCTGAACTATCATTGTCGGTGTTGGTCTGCTGTCGATTCTGATTAGAACAACCCGGTCACTGAACTGTTCACAGTAACACACCCTCTGCCCTACCTTCCTATTCATAATGAATCCTACACCTGTTATACCATTTTCTGCTGCTGTTGATATTACCCGATACTCATCTGACCAGAAATCCTTGTCTTCCTTCCACTTCACTTCACTGACCCCTACTATATCTAGATTGAGCCTTTGCATTTCCCTTTTCAAAATTTCTTGTTTCCGTACCACGTTCAAGCTTCTGATATTCCACGCCCCGACTCGTAGAACGTTATCCTTTCGTTGATTATTCAATCTTTTTCTCATGGTAACCTCCCCCTTGGCAGTCCGCTCCCGGAGATCCGAATCGGGGACTATTCCGGAATCTTTTGCCAATGCAGAGATCATCATGACACTTCTTCAATTACAGGCCACATGTCCTGTGGATACACGTTACGTGTCTTTAATGCAGTTGTTTCCATTGCCTTCTGCATCCTCATGTCGTTGATCATTGCTGATTCTTCTGCCTTTAGGGGCAATTTCCCACCCCTATGACAAGAGAGTGCCCTGAACCTCTATCCGCTCCTCCGCCCTCTTTAACAAGGCCGTTGGCAGAATGAGGCTGACTTCTTATGCCGGAAGTCTTCGGCCGCCAATGCTGGTTATTTATCAAAATTTAGGCAGTGGCGGGGATCGAACCTGCGACCGAAGACATTTGGATTATGATTCAAAGACGCTACCCCTGGACGACGGGTACCTAACGCTATGGATAGACAACCAGCGTGACAAGCTTTCTCTCCACCAACTCCCCATCTGCTCTCCGCCCCCCCCCTCCCCCACTCTCTACATCTCTCTTTCACCATCAATGGACATTCATACATTCTTCACTTGCAGCGTAAGAAATGTGATGTCTGTGACGACACTTTGGGCACCGAAACGTACTATCTGATACCATGATTTCATGTACCCTGAAACTTTAATTATTGGAATAGTTCATTCGTGTATTGTTAGCTTATTCTTAAGACGTAAGTGGGTTAATTGAGCTGGTGCCCTGGGCCACTTATTAGAAGTGATTTAAAACTGAGAAAGTATTACGCTTCTGATTCGGATAATGGGGTGTCAAGTAATGAATGCTGTTGTCAGATATAAAGGGTGGTCCATTGATAGTGACCGGGTCAAATATCTCACGAAATAAGCATCAAAGGAAAAAAACTACAAAGAACGAAACTCGTCCAGCTTGAAGGGGGAAACCAGGTGCCGCTAGCAGGTAGCAGGTGAACTAAATAGGAACCTAGTCCCAATAGGGAATCATATAGCGCTTGTAGAAAAAAGTGTTCCGAGACTGTTACCTGAAATGCTCCTCCATGACAAAGACAAGAGGTAGACTGAGTTAATAATTAAATCACTAAAGACCAAGAACTCTCATGGATATGACGGGGTATCTAGCAGAATACTGTGGTATTGTTCTATGTATGTTAGTCCAGTTCTTAGCCATATCTGTAACTTTTCCTTTAGGAGTGGTCGGTTTCCTGACCGATTAAAGTACTCGGTAGTGAAGCCACTTTATAAAAAGGGAGACAGGGATAATGTTGACAGTTATAGACCTATTTCTATGCCATCGGTTTTTGCTAAAGTTATCGACATGGTTGTATATACAAGGTTACTGGAGCATTTAAATTCACATAATTTACTGTCAAATGTACAGTTTGGTTTTAGAAATGGTTTAACAACTGAAAATGCTATATTCTCTTTTCTCTGTGAGGTTTTGGACGGATTAAATAAAAGGTTGCGAACGCTAGGTGTTTTCTTTGATTTAACGAAGGCTTTTGACTGTACTGACCACAAAATATTACTGCAGAAATTGGACCATTATGGAGTAAGGGGAGTATCTTACAAATGGTTCGCCTCTTACTTTAAGAACAGAAAGCAGAAGGTAATTCTCCGCAAAATTGAGAGTGGCAGTGTTGTTCAGTCCCAATGGGGCACTGTTAAGTGGGACGTTCCCCAAGGGTCGGTGCTGGGGCCACTGCTGTTTCTTATTTATATAAATGATATGCCATGCAGTATTACAGGTGATTCTAAAATATTTCTGTTTGCTGATGACACCAGCTTGGTAGTGAAGGACCTTGTGTGTAATATTGAAACATTATCCAATAATGTAGTTCATGAAATAAGTTTGTGGCTTGTGGAAAATAATTTGATTCTAAATCACAGTAAGACTCAGTTTTTACAGTTTCTAACTCAAAATTCAACAAGAACCGATATTTTGATCAGACAGAATGGGCATATTATAAGCGAGACCGAACAGTTCAAGTTCCTAGGCGTTCGGATAGATTGTAAGCTGTTGTGGAAAGCCCATGTTCAGGATCTTGTTCAGAAACTAAATGCTGCTTTATTTACCATTAGAACAGTATCTGAAATAAGTGACAGTTCAACACGAAAAGTTGTCTACTTCGCATATTTTCATTCGCTTATGTCATATGGAATTATTTTTTTGGGTAATTCTTCTGATTCAGAAAGGGCATTTTTGGCTCAAAAACGGGCTGTTCGAGCTATATGTGGTGTAAGTTCGAGAACCTCTTGTCGACCCCTATTCAATAGTCTGGGAATTATGACATTGCCTTCACAGTATATATTTTCTTTAATGTCGTTTGTTGTTAGCAATATTAGCTTATTCCCAAGAGTTAGCAGCTTTCACTCAGTTGATACTAGGCAGAAATCAAATGTGCATTTGGAATGCGCTTCCTTGACTCTTGTGCAGAAAGGATTGCACTATTCTGCTGCATCCATTTTCAATAAGCTACCACAAGAACTCAAAAATCTTAGCAGTAGCCCAAACACTTTTAAGTCCAAACTGAAGAGTTTACTCAAGGCTCACTCCTTCTATTCTGTGAAGGAGCTCCTGGAAGAGTTGAAAAATTAAGCAAATTCCAGTGTTACATTGTTGATTTTCTTTATTTAAACTTACGAACTGTCGCCTAAATACGTATCTTATATTTCATTTTATCTGTTTCTACTATCGTGTTATAATTTCATGTATTGACTCGCTCCATGACCATGGAGACTTCTCCTTAATTTGGTCCCACGGAACAATAAATAAATAAATAAAAATTAATAAATAAAATGCCCAACGGGCGTGTGCTATGTATGTTGCTCGGTATCCTGGACGACATCATTCAAGTGTCCGAACCGTTCGCCGGATAGTTACGTTATTTAAGGAAACAGGGAGTGATCAGCCACATGTGAAACGTCAACCACGACCTGCAACAAATGATTATGCCCAAGTAGGTATTTTAGCTGCTGTCGCGGCTAATCCGCACATCAGTAGCAGACAAATTTCGCGAGAATCGGGAATCTCAAAAACGTCGATGTTGAGAATGTTACATCAACATCAATTGCATCCGTACCATATTTCAATGCACCAGGAATTGCATGACGACGACTTTAAACGTCGTGTATAGTTCTGCCACTGGGCACAAGAGAAATTACGGGACGATGACAGATTTTTTGCACGCGTTCTATTTAGCGGCGAAATGTCATTCACGAACAGCGGCAACGTAAACCTGCATAATATGTGCTATTGGGCAACGGAAAATCCACGATGGCTGTGACAAGTGGTACATCAGCGACCTTGGCGGGTTAACGAATGGTGCGGCATTATGGGAGGAAGGATATTCGGCCCCCATTTTATCAATGGCAATCCAAATGGTGCAGTGTATGCTGATTTCCTGCGAAACATTCTACCGATGTTACTACATGATGTTTCACTGCATGACAGAATGGAGATGTACTTCAACATGATGGATGTCCGGCACATATCTCGCGTGCGTTTGAATGGGTATTGAATAGCATATTTCATGACAGGTGGATTAGTCGTCGAAGCACCATACCATGGCCCGCACGTTCGCCGGATCTGACGTCCCCGGATTTCTTTCTCTGGGGAAAGTTGAAGGATATTTGCCATCGTGATCCACCGACAACGCCTGACAACATGCGTCAGCGCATTCTCAATGTATGTGCGAACATTACGGAAGGCGAACTACTCGCTGTTGAGAGGAATGTCGTTACACGTATTGCCAAATGCATTGAGGTTGACAGACATCATTCAGAGCATCTATTGCATTAATGTGGTATCTACAGGTAATCACGCTGTAACAGCATGCGTTCTCAGAAATGATAAGTTCACAAAGATACATGTATCACATTGGAACAAATGAAATAAAATGTTCAAACGTACCTACGTTCTGTATTTTAATTTAAAAAAACCTACCTGTTACCAACTGTTCGACTAAAATTGTGAGCCATATGTTTGTGACTATAACGGCGCCATCTATCACAAAGCGAAAAAAGTGGACCAACTACACGAATGTGTAATAAAGAATGGGTGTTCCTATTTTTAAAAAAACGCAGCTGATATCCGTTTGACTTATGGCAGCGCCATCTAGCAGGCACACCATAGCGCCATCTGGTTCCCCCCTGCAAGCTAGACAAGTTTAGTTCTCTGTAGTTTTTTCGTTTGACGCTTATTTCGTGAGATATTTGGTCCGGTCACGATCAATGGATCACCCTGTATATTTGGATCACAGAAAATAAGGTTAAATAGCATGACAAAATATTTGCTGTGAATAGCTGAATTCGATAAACAAAACTGACCTACTGCTCAAAGATTAAGAATCCCCCACGGTACTTAGTCTGCCTAACGGTAAACACATAAACTCTTTTCTTTGAGTCACAAGTCTTCAGACTGGTTTCAAGCTGCACGTCACGAATTTCGCTCCTGTGTCAACCTTTTCATCTCACAGTCTTCCTTGCAACCTACATCCTCTGTTATTTGCTGGATGTATCCCAAACTCTTCCCTCTAGTGTCATTAAAGTTATTCCCTCATGTCTTTACAGGTGCCATATCATCCTGTCCCTTCTTCTTGCCAGTGTTTTGCATATATTTCTTTCCTCGACGATTCTGCAGAGAACCTCGTCATTCCTTGCCTTATCCATCCACCTGATTTTCAACGTTATTCTGTAGCACCACATCTCAAATCATTCAGTTCTCTTCCAGCTTCCCCACAGTCCACGTTTCACTACCATACAGTGATGTGTCCCAAACGTACATTCTCAGAAATTTCCTCCTCAAATTAAGGGTTATGTTTGATACTACTAGACTTCTCTTGGTCATAAACGCCGTTTTCGCAGTGATAGCCTGCTTCTTATGTCTTCCTTGCTCCGTCCCACACGGGCTATTTTGCTGTCCAGGTAGTAGAATTCCTTCACTTCATCTACTACATGCTCGCTAATTCTGATATTAAGCCTCGGTATTCCCCTTTCTGCTACTTCTCATTAGTTTCCTCTTTCCTTGATTTAGTCTCAGTCCATATTCTATACTCATTAGTCCATTTCCATGCAATAGGTCGTTTAATTCTTTTTCACTTTCACTTGGAACAGTAACGTCACCAGTGAATGTTATCATTTGCATCTTTTCATCTTGAATATTAATCCCACTCCAAAACCTTACTTTTATTTCCCCCTTACCATCTTTGATGAATGCATTGAATGGTATGGGAGAAATACTAAATTCCTGTCTCACACCCTTTTTGATCTGAACACTTCTTTCTTGGTCTTCCACTCTTACTGTTCACTCTTGGCTCTCCTACATATTTGATGTCACCAGTCTTTCCCTATAGCTTACACCTATTTTACTCAGAATTTAGAACATCTTGTCCCATTTGACATTGTCCAACGCTTTTTCCAGGTCGACAAATCCTATGAATGTGTCTTTGATTTTTCTTTAGACTTACTTCCATTCAACATTCATTCATTCGTTAACACTTGTTCCATAGATCATGAATATGACATTCCATACTGATGTGGAATGTGTCACTTTAAGTTTACTTTATACAAAATAGTTGATGTTTATTTTACAGTTACCATTTCATCTATTGAGTAGAAGTTGTCATTCAGAAATTATTTTAATTCGTTTTTAAATGTTGGTTGGCTTTATATCTACTTAGCAAATGATTAAAGATTTTTGTGGCAGCATAATTCACCCCTTTCTCTGCCAAAGTTAGATTTAACTGAGAATAGTGAAGATCATCCTTTCTTCTAGTGTTGTGGCTATGCACTTCACTGTAATTTTTTAAACGGGATGGGTTATTAGTAACAAATTTCATAAGTGGATATATGTATTGAGAAGATACTGTGAATATCCTGAGTTCCTTAAATAAATGTCTGCAAGGGAGTCTTGGATGGGCTCCAGCTATTTTTCTGATTATAAGCATTTGTGCAATGGATACTTTTTCTCTTAATGATGAATGCCCCCAAAATATGATGCCATATGAAAGCAGTGCATGAAATTTTGGAAAAAAACGACATTGCGTCTATGGAGTGCATGATTGATTCTTTTGTAATTTTTTTTATTTATAGACACAATCACATGTTTATGACACAGTCATAACTGGTTTCGGCCATACAATGACCATCTTCAGATGCTAAAGGCGGCACTGAACCTGTGTTCAGCGTATGCCGCATTTAGCATCTGACGATGGTCACAGTATGGCCGAAACCAGTCACCGCTGCGTCATAAACATGTGATTGTTTCTATAAATAAACAAAAATCTTTTACAATGAAAATAGGCATAGTAGGCGAACTTACTGATACGTTTATCACCAAAATTTTCAATAACCCTAATAGCATAAGTAGCTGAACCTAACTGTTTCAGCAGATCATCAAACTGTTTCTTCCAATTCACTTTCTCATCAATGCATACACCCAGAAATTTCGGATGTTCTGCCTTAGCAACAGACTTCCGTTCATAGTCTATATTTATCAATGGTGTTCTGCCATTTACTGTACAGAATTGTATAATTTGTGTTTTCTCAAAATTTAGTGTGAGTTCATTTGCAGAGAACCACTTAATAATTTTCTGAAAGCCATTATTTGCAGTTTCCTCAGCTGATTCTTGCTTCTTGGGTGTCATTACTATACGTGTATCATCAACAAAAAGAACTACCTTTGCATCTTCATGAATATTGTGTGGAAAGTCGTTAATGTATATTAAGCACAATAAGGGACCCAAGACTTAACCCTGTGGGACACCCTTCTTGATACCTCCCCAGTTAGAGGACCTGCTGGTTTTTACAGACTATCTGTACTGTTAATTTCAATCTTCTGCATTCTTCCAGTTAAGTATGAATTAAAACATTTGTGCATATTCACACTCATACCACAATTCTTTAGCTTATCTAGAAGAATTTCACGATTCACACAATCAAAAGATCACTAAGTATCCCAGTGGGTAATGTTCAGTTATGAAATGCATTTAATATTTGGTCAGTGAAAGCATAAACAGCATTTCGTTGTTGAAAAGCCTTTCTGAAAACTAAACTGACATTTTGTTAGTACTTCATTTTTACAAATATATGATGCCACTCTTGAATATATTGTTTTTTCAAAATTTTTGGATGAAGCTCTCAGAAGCGAGATTGTGCCATAGTTGTTAACATCAGACCTATCCTATTTTTTATGCACTGTCTTAACAATAATGTATTTCAGTCTGTCTGGAAAAATGCCCTGTTTCAGTGAGCTACTGTGTATGTGGCTGAGAACCCTACTTATCTGTTGGGAACAAGCTTTTAGTAGTCTGTTGGAAATGCCATCATTTCCATGTGAGCTTTTACTTTTAAGTGTATTTGTTATTTCCTAATTTTAGTGGTATTGCCTCTTCCATATACTGCCTTGCATTTTCTGATACATAGTTGGATCCTATTTTTTCTACAACACTTAAAATGATTATTAAAAATGTTTTCTAATTTTAACTTCTTATTAGTAAACTTTTCATTGAGTTTCATAGAAATATAGTCTTCCTTTTCTCTTGGTTGCAATGTTTCCCTTTTAACAATATTTCAAAATTGTTTTAAGTTCATTGTCAGATGGGCTAATCTCAGACACAATGCACATACTTCTGGTGTTTTTAATCACTTTTCTTAATACAGTGCAGTAGTTTTTATAATGTGTTACTGTTTCTAATTCATTACCCCTCCTAGCTATAAGATACATTTTCCTTTTATGCTTACAAGATACTTTCATCACTTTAGTAAGCCAAGGATTTTTAGGTGATTTCTTACATATATATTTCACTATTTTCTTAGGGAAACTGTATTCAAATATACTTACAAAGGTACGATGAAACAGGGTAAATATTAAACTAGCATCAGATTCCCTGTACACCTTATCCCAGTCTAACTGTTGCTTTCCCTAAAATTTTCAATTGTGAAATCGTTAGTTGAATGCACTATTTTCGAGAACTGTTTTGCAGTACTGTATGCAGGTGTTTCATATAATGTAACTGGTTGTGCACCATGATCTGACAGTCCATTCTTGTCAGGAAAAAATTTTATTTGATTAAATTTGTCTTGGTCTATAAAAACATTACCTATCAGTGGGCTGATTTCCTGTACCAACTGAGTATGAAAATCAGTAACTGATGTAAAACTGAAAGAACCAAGTAATACTTCAAAGTCCAGCTTTCTATCTGACTCTTTCAGAAAACCTACATCGAAATCCCCACAAATAATCAATTGCTTCCCTCTGTCTGTCCCCCAATGGGAGACCTATGAATGGCTATGATTATTAAGATACCATTAGTTAGTTTAAGCTCAGAAGCACATGCTTCTATATGTTGCTCTACAAAGAATGTTCCGTTTCCTAATTTTTCAGACTATGGCATATTTTGACATATATGGCAACTTCTCCTCTCTCCATGGTGTCTCTACATTCATGTGCTGAAAGCTTATATCCACCTACATTTATCATTTCCATACCTGTTACTATACGAAGTTCAGGCAGGCATTCTATTCCATCCCCAGTTTCTAAACTTTCTAAAGGCAAAAGAAGCTCTTCTACTTTTTTTAAATCCATTGATATTATGATGCAATATACTAACATTATGGTTCACTGTGCCGTTATGAGAATCTTGTGACATAAAAACATTATTTTTCACTGTATTGTTATGAAAATCTTATGATATTTTAACATGTCTAGTACCTGCCTTCTGAGCTTCTGATTAAGCTTAATTTCAATCAATGTTGGATCATTTGACTCTGAACTTAGCCTAAAAAGAGAGCTTCAGAGCCCCCCCTTAAAGATTTTGCTGTCACCCCAGCCAATTTACCCTTCCCTATCCTATTGAGCTGTAGGCTATATCTTGTGCAGTCTCACATACTAATACCATCAACAGGAATCAAACTTATGCCTGAAAAATTAGCCGCCCAAAGCAGCTGATCTAGCTCATATTCATTGGCCTGGCAGAACTGTTCAACCTGGGGCCGATCATACCGCATGAAAGCAGGAACCAAGCTAACATTTGTATAGTTCATTGCAGATGCTGTTTTTAACTGGTCACACTCAATATTATAGCCCTGATCCCTGACAATACTGTTTTCCACTCCACCCACTATCACACCATGATCCTGCTTTGTAAAACCCTAGCACAATGATCCTACACTCTTTATGGCTTGGCTAAGACATGCACTGGGCTTGAAAATTGCAACATCTGAAAACCGCATCATCAGGACTGCCTCTCTGATTCTTTTACCTTTCCTAAAGCCACAATAATCGTCTTATAACACATTTTCAATTGTCTTTTGCATTCTCCTCTATATTATTCTTGTCAGCAAGTTGGATGCATAAGCTGACTTTGCGATAGCTCTCGCACTTGTCGGCTCTTGCTATTTTCAGAATTGTGCGGATGAGGTTTTTCAGGAAGTCAGGTGAAATATCGCCAGACTCATACGCTCCACACACCAACGTGAACAGTTTTTTTCCACATCCTCCAATCATTTTAGAAATTCCAATGGGGTGCCTTATTTGATCTTAAATCTTCCAAAGCTCTTTTCAGTGTTGTTTCTAGTACTGGATCCCTGATCTCTTCCCTGTCGACGCCTGTTGCTTCTTATATCGCCTCACGAGACAATTCCTCCCCCTTATGGAGGCCTTCAATGCACACCTTACACCTTTCCGCACTCTCCTCTTCATTCAGGAGTGGAATTCTCATCGCATCCTAATGGTTAACGCTCTTGCAAACACTAGACACCAATTTTATTGGATCTCCTGAACCGGATGATGGCGAGCGTGCAGACGCAGGCAGTGGGGGTGGTATGGTGCGACCGGCTCAGCTGGAGTGACCGGGAAAAACTCTTATATGAGTCCATCGTCACAGCTCCGATCAACGAGATGGGAAAACATAAGACGCTGCCAGCAACATAGTAGGATCCAGGTGGCTGTGGCTTCCGGGTGTTCTTCTCCCAGGCCGTAATCTTTGTAAACATACTGAACACAGCAGTGACCACAGTGAACGGTAATAAAACATTATATCTATAGAAAGGTCTTGATTGCAAAGGAACACTTTTCTATAGGAGTGCGACCGGTTTCGACCTTATGTGAATCCTCTTCGGTCCATGCTTTGTAGTTGGCCATTCAAAAGAATAGTTGGAAACCTAGAATATAATAAACGTTAACTAAAAATAAAATTATACGATGTCACAGAGCTGAATAGTAGATGCGCCTCTCCATGCCTGATACCCTACATCATATATAGCCACTAGGATAGAACGTATCTTAATGTTTATTATACTACTTGTTGCTCTTCCATTGCACTCTAAACTACAGAGCGTGGTTCTAAGATGATCCACATAGGGTCGAAATCGTTCACCAATTACGAATGAAAGCTTTTTTTTCTACTAATCCGATTTCCCTCGCGAAGTGTTGTCTCTTTCCCCTTTTTTCCGTGCCGTAGTCCGATATGTTTCTTCGTTGTACATTCTCCAGTCAGAAGAGTGTGACATTTGTTAATGTAACTGGAACTTCCATTGTTCCATGAAATTAAGGATGAACCGCATGATGTCTGTGACTTGCTCCCTCAATATTTCGGTGGAGAGCGTTCCGGCCATCTTCGGATGAATACTCAGTGTTCTCCCGAAATTTCGTGAACAACCTACATGCCGGAAGAGCCTTCAATTTCAGAGAATTTTCAAGTTAGGCTACGACGCACTTCTGCCCTCGGGAGAGTTCGTTTTAACATGGCCAGGTTCGCATCGATTCACGTGTGTGGCGTAGATGTTTTGTTCTGCTACGACTGCATTCAGTGACAGGTGTTTCCTGTGTCCTAGCGTGCAGAGGGTCTGCTAAGCCAACTGCCTTCACAAAGAGTAACAGCTGTTGACAGTCATATACAGAGCCCACACCAGTACGTAGAATCATATCACAAATACAGGTTTAATACGAATAACACAGACAAAGCTGCAAATATGGTTCAGAGCTTTTTTGAGTATTTTGATACATGAGACCCACGGTGCCTCGTACATCACTACAAACATCGTAGCTATGATTTATTCCGATTGGTCGTTGAAACCGTTTCTGTGCAAATACTATCATAACAGAAAAAGTCTGTTATACACAGTCACCAGAAAGTATAACACTAAAAATCCTCAGACACAAATGTACCGTGACGTGGTTGCCATCGCTGCAGGAACAGCACAGCATACCGGTATTCTACTGCTCCCATTGCATTCAGTGAACACACACGTGAAGCGCACAACAGTTCATTAGTAGTATCTGTTTTGGAAATAGGGCCGCCCTTGCTTTCTCCCACTTAATTTATTTTTCTCAGACGCGTTTCGCCTTTTTATTACTCTAAGGCATCTTCAGTAAGACCTAATACGATACAGTTTCATCCTTTTTACATTATCAAACAGTTCATGACGCGTTTTTCATGTAAAGAAGTAATTACTTACAGTTTTGTGGGATCTGCGTCTCCTCTCATCTGGTGTGGAGATCAAGCTACCACTTTATTTCCAGAACATAATTACAATTTTGTATTCCGAACTTTTTAGCACTGTTCACCATGTCTCTTTTTTTGTGTTGTATTATTATTCTTTTCCCACTAGTTATAGCTATTTGTTAGAACACTGCTTTTAATAACGTAAGTATTGTAACTTCACTATTTGTTTCCTCCTCTTTCGTTTGTTTACGTACATGGTGCCAACGTAACGAAATATATGTTAAAACTAACTTCTATTCATGATCTTTATATCTGTGTGTGTGTGTGTGTGTGTGTGTGTGTGTGTGTGTCTGTATGAGGGGGTGGGTGGGTGCCTAGAGCGCCATTTTTACTTTTTTTCTAGTTTGTGTGGGAGGGGGGGGGGGTGAGAGAATTTGGTGGTTAGAGTTGTAGAGTGTAGAATATGAATGAAATAGCGGTTAGAGAGTGGCTGAAAGCTTTGGTGAACAGCTGGTTTGGCTTTTATTTTCAATGTTCTGTGGAGGGATTCATGGACAAGTGATTCAAAAATGGTTCAAATGGCTTTGAGCACTGTGGGACTTAATTTCTGAGGTCATCAGTCCCTTAGAACTTAGAACTACTTAAAGCTAACTAACCTAAGGACATCACACACACATCCATGCCCGAGGCAGGATTCGAACCTGCGAACGTAGCAGTCGCGCGGTTCCAGACAGTAGCGCCCAGTGCTGCTCGGCCACTCTGGCTGGCTCATGGACAAGTGAGTGAAAAGGTATTTAGTGGTATTATATTAATTATTAAGTGAGTGAAAAGGTATTTAGTGGTATTATATTAATTATTATTTTTGTACTAATCATCTTTGGTAGCTTTATTCCATTATGTTTCTCTGTTAATATGAGGTGCATTCAAGTTCTATGGCCTTCGATTTTTATTTCTCCAGACTGGAAAGAGATAGAAACATGCGCCTTGTTTTAAAATGAGGCCGCGTTCATTGTCAATACGTCCCAGAGATGGCAGCACCGTATGGCAGATGGAATTTTACCACCAGCGGTGAGAATGAGAACTGTTTTAAATACTTAAAATGGTGACGTTTTCCTTACTTGAACAGCGTGCAATCATTCGTTTTCTGAATTTGCGTGGTGTGAAACCAATTGAAATTCATCAACAATTGAAGGAGACATGTGGTGATGGAGTTATGGATGTGTCGAAAGTGCGTTCGTGGGTGCGACAGTTTAATGAAGGCAGAACATCGTGTGACAACAAACCAAAACAACCTCGGGCTCGCACAAGCCGGTCTGACAACATGATCGAGAAAGTGGAGAGAATTGTTTTGGGGGATCGCCGAATGACTGTTGAACAGATCGCCTCCAGAGTTGGCATTTCTGTGGGTTCTGTGCACACAATCCTGCATGACGACCTGAAAATGCGAAAAGTGTCATCCAGGTGGGTGCTACGAATGCTCACGGACAACCACATGGCTGCCCCTGTGGCATGTTGCCAAGCAATGTTCACGCACAACGACAGCATGAATGGGACTTTCTTTTCGTCGGTTGTGACAATGGATGAGACGTGGATGCCATTTTTCAATCCAGAAACAAAGCGCCAGTCGACTCAATGGAAGCACACAGATTCACCGCCACCAAAAAAATTTCGGGTAACCGCCAGTGCTGAAAAAATGATGCTGTCCATGTTCTGGGACAGCGAGGCGTAATCCTTACCCATTGCGTTCCAAAGGGCACTACGGTAACAGGTGCATCCTACGAAAATGTTTTGATGAACAAATTCCTTCCTGCACTGCAAAAAAACGTCCGGGAAGGGCTGCACGTGTGCTGTTTCACCAAGACAACGCACCCGCACATCGAGCTAACGTTACGCAACAGTTTCTTCGTGATAACAACTTTGAAGTGATTCCTCATGCTCCCTACTCACCTGACCTGGCTCCTAGTGACTTTTGGCTTTTTCCAACAATGAAAGACACTCTCCGTGGCCGCACATTCACCAGCCGTGCTGCTATTGCTTCAGCGATTTTCCAGTGGTCAAAACAGACTCCTAAAGAAGCCTTCGCCGTTGCCATGGAATCATGGCGTCAGCGTTGTGAAAAATGTGTACCTCTGCAGGGCAATTACGTCGAGAAGTAACGCCAGTTTCATCGATTTCGGGTGAGTAGTTGAATAGAAAAAAAATCGGAGGCCTTAGAACTTGAATGCACCTCGTATAAACAATGGATTGTTTGGCGTGTGTACTTGATCATTTAAAAGGGTTCTCACTTCTGCTTTGGTTCTGCATGTGGTAATATTATTGCAGGGTCAAGAGGTGCTTTTTATTGTTGATTCTGATTATTTTCATGTCTTGTGCTCTAGTGGTTCGTTTGTGGTTATCTTCTCCTAGGTGTTCAGCAAATATGGAGTGATTTGTCCCATACTCCAGGCACTCATGTGTTCTTTGTATCTGACGCCAAATGCTTTACCTCTCTGTCCTATGTATCTGGCTGCACAAGTGTTACACTGTAGTTGATATATATCTGCTTTCTGACATACATCTTTGTTTATGTCAGTTTTGGGGTGTATTTTTGGATAAAATTGTCTGTTGTGTATGCTATGTTTATTTCCTGTTTCTTGAAAATGATGGTGATTTTCTTCATGAGTTTGAGTTTGTATGTCATTGAGTACCATATTCCGTTTCCTTTCTTCTTTTTCTGATTATTATGTGTAGTTGTTATAGTACTGAGTTTTTGTGTTGGTTTCTGTTGTGTTGTTCTCTGTGGTTTGGTACTACCTGCTTTTCGTTTACTTTTAAATTTGTTTAGATTAGTGACTATGTTACTGTTGTAACCATGCTATTAGTGACTATGTTACTATTGTAACCATGCTATCTTCATTATTATGTGCAGTTATTTTTGATGTTTTTCTTTGGTGAGTGGCACTGTGTAGTGTCTATCTAACATGTGTCAAAGTGCTGCATGTTTTTGGGAGTGCAAGTGGTTTGAGGAATGAGGAATGATAATGTCCATTGCTGCAGGTTTACAGTAAATTTCAAACATATGCTTATTGTTTTGTTTTTGTTTGTTGTATCCGGAAAGTGAATTTGATTTTCTATTCTGTTTCAGTTGTGAATTTTATATTCTTATATACCTCGTTGATATCAGTATGTAGTTTTTCAGTTTTTGTTTGCAGTTCATCTACCAAGCAAAGGATGTCATCCATGTACCTGAATATGTTGGATTCTTTTGCTACTTTTTTGTGAAAATGATCTGTTCAATGTGGTTTACAAAGATATTTGCTAAGGTTCCTGAAAATGGGGACCTCAGTGGTAATCGATCTTATTTTAAATAAAATTCACTATAGAATTGGAAGTAATTTTGTTGTTATGAGATTTATTTATGTGCTTACTTTATTTTATTAATCTGTGCATCAGGAAGCTGACAGTAAGTTTTCTGATTCTTATCTATGATTTCTATTGTTCCTGGTACTGATGTGTTGGAATACATGTTTTCTGTGTCAAATGAGAGGAGTGTTCCTGTATCTGGGATTGTTATATCTTTTATTTGTTGTATGAGTTATGTAGTGTTTTCAATGGTTGCCTTCTTGTATTTTGAAATTTTTAGACAGTAATTTTAGCATATATCCTGCAAGCTTGTAGGTAGGAGATTTCCTGAAATCCAGTATTGGCCACACAGGAAGAATCGGTTTGTGGATCTTTGGTTGTCTTTGGAGGACAGGTGCACAGGGATTAACCTCTGTCAGCTTCCTTTTCTCTGTGTTATCCAAAAGGAACTCTATATTATTAAGGGGTTTTTTTGCTTGTGTCTAGAATCTGTTTGTTCGGTCTGATTTCAATTTTGTTATGTTACTTTGGGAGATGTATTTGTATGCAAATGTAACGGTCTTATACCTAAATATATCGATACAAAAATTAAAAAACAGTTCACTCAGCGTCCAAACAGATGCATGCTGCTCAGCAAATGTGGTCCAAACTTGAAATCAGATCCCTAAACTCTACAAAACAAGACCTAAATTACGAATTATATAAGACACACTTAGAATTTGCAAACACATTAATAATAAAACAGTTTTCTCCCCTCTGGTTAGCAAAGTCGAGAGGCACTCAAAAACTGCTGTACACTGAATGGAAACAGTTCATAGATGAAATGTGGACCAACATAATAACTTTACACACAACCAAGGGAAACACACACATAAATTCTACCCAGGATGAGTGAACCTTATGGACACAGTTAAACAGTAAAGAAAGGCAGTGGTTGAAGAAAGGATTAAAATACAAAGTAAATTCAGATCTAGATGAAGATTATATAGAAAATCTAATTATATAAGCAGAAAGTGTTTTGACATAGGAAAATAGTAATGAAAACAGCAGTTTCAGCATTGGAATAACTACAGAATGGATAAAACAGAATCTCTAATACAATAACCTGTATAAAAACACAACAACATAAAAACAACAAAAACACAGAATGTGAAAAATTCAGAAAATTTAGGAGTGCACTTCAAATTGAAAAGTTTATCATTTCCAAAGCAGACAAGGGAAACACAGTAGTACTGATAGATAAAGAGCAATGCATTGAAAAAACACAAGAATTCGTCTCAGAATATAACATTACAAAATTAAAATCATACCCAACAAACAGATTCCAGACAAAAGAAATAAAACACTCTGAGAAATATAGACATCATACATGATAACAAGAAAATAAAGTTGACACTGAACCTGTCCTCTGAAGCCAACCAATGATCCACAACACGAAGCTTCCTGTGAGGCCAATACCGAATTTTAGAAAATCCCCCACTTACAAGCATGCGGGATACATGTTAAAATTAGTATCTGAAAATTTCAGAGTACAAGAATACACAAAACTGAAAACACTACACAGATAATACAACAAATAAAAGACATAAAATCCCAGATAGAGAAACACTCTCTCATTTGTGAAGAAATGGTTCAAATGACTCTAAGCACTATGGGATTTATCATCTGAGGTAATCATTTCCCTAGAATTAGAACTACTTAAGCCTAACTAACCTAAGGACATCACACACATCCCTGCCTGAGGCAGGATTTGAACCTGTGACAGCAGCAGCAGCGCAGTGCCAGACTGAAGCGCCTAGAGCCACTCTGCCACAGCGGCCAGCTTGATATACAAAACATATATTCCAACACACCAGTACCAGAAACAATAGAAATCGTAGATAAGAACCTGAAAACATATAGTCAGCTCCCTGATGAAAAATTAAGGGAAGAAGCACATTAAAAACTCTCATAACACAACAAAAATACTTCCAATCCAATAAAGAATTTTAGTTACTTGAAGATGGGCTGCCAATGGGATCCCCAGTTTAAGGAGTGTTAGCAAATATTTTTCTAAACCACATTGAACAGATGATTTTCACACAAATAGTAGGAACAGAAAACAACATATTCAGGTATATGGATGAAATACTTTGCTTGGTGGATTAACCACAAACAAAAATTGAAAAACTGCATAGAGGTGTGAACGAGACACATAAAACTCTAAATTCACAATTGAGAGACAACAGAACAACCAAATTCACTTTCTAAATATAACAGTCAAAAAATAAAACAATGAACATATGTTTGAAATTTACCATAATCCCACAGCAATGGATATTATCATTCCCCAATTCTTGAACCACTTGCACTCACTAAAGCAAGCACCACTTTGACACGTGCTCCATAGACACTACACTGCACCACTCACCAAAGAAAAATACCAGAAAGAACTGACATAATAATGCAGATAACACGAAACAATGCTTTCAATAGTAACATAGTCACCACTTTAAACAACAAAATTAAAATTAAAATAATGGTGGAAAGCACCAAACTACAGAGAACAACACAACAGAAACAAACACAAACATTCAGAACTATAACAACTACACAGAATAATCAGAAAAAGATGAAATAATACGCATTATGGTACACAATGACATACAAAATCAAACTCATGAATAAAATCACCAATATTATCAAGAGACAGGGAATAAACATAGCATACACAACAATTTTATACAAAAATACACCCCAAAACCGACAAAAACAGAGATATATACCAGAAGCAGGTATATACTAACTACAGTGTAGCAGTTGTGAAGGCAGATACATAGGACAGACAGGTAGAACCTCAGGTGTCAGATACAAAGAACATATCAGAGCCTGGAAGTATCAGACAAACCACTCCACATTTTTTGAAGACCTTGGAGAACGTAACCACAAACCAGCCACTAGAGGAGAAGACACGAAAATAATGAGAATCAACAAAAGAAACACCTCCTTACCCTGCAACAATATTACCACACACATAAAACCAAACCAGATAGGAAAACCCTGTTGAATTATCAAGTACACATGCCAAACAATTCATTGTTTACTCCAATAGAAAAACGTAATGGAATAATGCTTCTAAATATTATTAATATAATAATAATAATAATAATAATAATAATAATAATAATAATAATACCACCAAATACCCTTTCACTCACTTGTCCATAAATCCCTCCACAGAACATTGAAACCAAAAGTAAAATCAGCTGTTCACCAAAGTTTTCAGCCACTCTCTAACAGCTGTTACATTCGTATTCAATACTCTACAACTCTAAACACCGACCCCTCCCCCCCCTCGCCACACACACACAACAACAACAAATAAAAAAGGCCCTCAAAGCACAACCCCCACCACCCATCTACCTACAAACAAAATAAACAAATAATGAAGCCACAATATTTACGTTGTTAAAAGCAAAGTGTTCGAACAAATAGCTATAACTAGTGGCAAGAAAGTGATAGTACCACAAAAAAGACAAACATGATGAACAGTGCGAAAAAGTTCACTGAAAATGTTTTAGGGTAAAGAAATAGCGAAACGCATCTTGGAAAAATAGTTAACTATGAGCAGGCAAAAATATATTATTTACAAAACAAGTATTTCTGTACTTGCTGCGGAGGATAGCAAACAAACTTGTTGTTCATTAGTAAGCCCAGCCCTATTATCATGTATCCTGTTAAAGCCTATAAACACTGTGTAGCTCAAAATACAAGATTGAGGCCAAAGCATAAATTCGGAATTATTGTTATCAAGAATGAGTACTTTGAATTAATAGAACAAGTTTCTTTCCAGACAAGGCGCATGCCCTATAACATCGACAACTGCACTGCTGTGTAGAAATTTTCAGAATAGTAGAGATACATGGATAAAGCTGGGTAAAATGTGTAACGAATGGCAACTGTTCTGTAACGAATCACTCGAGACCTATGACCCATTGTACCCATTGTACCAAAATCTGTGTGATTTCTTTGATGTGTTGGCGGTTCACTCTATATATCAATTCATGTAGGAGTATACATTTGCCACCATACGAAAACCTATATGTCAATGTATACAGTCCTCAGACAATCGAGAATTGTGACTAGTTCCATTTTCTATTTCTTTATAACCTTATATTCCAGTGTACTACATGTGCTGTACCTGAAAATGATTTTTGCTGTCAGGTAGAGTTCCTCAGCTTTCATATGAGAGTAAGTTCCAAGACAATAATTGCTCTGCTGCCACCATTGTGTTGGTGATCAACATATTTGCACAAAACTTTTACTTCTTTCAATAATAACACCTATTTTATCATGGGTTTCACCCTATTGTTAGTAGTAGGGTAATGGTGGTTCTGGTGCACCTTTAATATGAGATTGATATGCAAATTAAGTAATTGAGCAATTAATTAACACCTCCCCAAATGACACCACGGGTTTTCCATGTCACCCTCTCCCTCTTCCCTTATTGTATTGCGACCTTTTTCTGTTTTGGCCCCACTTGTGATATCTAAGAAATAGATCAGTTGTGCTAAAAGCTGATTTGACCAATTAATTATTGTTCTGTCCTCATCACCCCTTAACCTACAATTACTGTTCTGCTTCTTTTTCATCCTTTTCTTATGCTGTTGGTAGACATTACATGATCTCAGCTGCTTTAGCAGTTGTTGTTCCTTGGTGTGTCTATGACGTGCAGCGTCCATAACTTGCTGGAAGTTCACATCCAAGGCCATATTAATTTCACCATGCTTTGTTTTATCAGCTACAAATGCTGTAGAGCACTGCCCTACACAAATGTCCTTTCTCGCACGTATTGCCGTGGCTTTATCAACTGAAATTCGATCTACAGGGCGATGTCCTGGGGGAATTTTATGTTTTGCGTATGCAATGTCGTGTTCCAAACATGCCTCTACAAGCAGGTTAACCCCCTCATCACCGCAAGTCAAATGTTTTTGAAGCATTGTACTAGGTCCGCTGGAATGTGTAATTCGCCAGGAAGTTTGTCGAGAATATCATCGCCTTCTATAATGTGTCTCCTATTACGCATGTTGTGCTACTGTGCTGGCTGTGCTCTGTGCACCACATTATATAGCAAATCGTCAGCGTCAATCCAGCTGCTTTGTGTTGCAGGAAAACCAAGCCATTTAACTAGAGGTTATTCCCTCGACTTCTTATAACATGCTCTATGAGAAAGACATGTGGTTCTGAGCTCTTCTGTATTTCCTTGGTGTAAAAGCATCCTGAAATTTCAGTGCCACAGAAATCCCCTGAGATCTAAGATGTTGGATTTTGTTCTCTGAGCTTTGGAAAGTGTAAATATCTCACTCGACCAGGTTTCGAGGTATGTACAAACGCATTCTCCGCCTATATGTCTCCACCCCATCCTGCTGGGAAACCCCCAGCCTTCAATGTAGACCCATCTTATCAGGCTGAGTAGCTGGCATATATGCGAACTCTTCCATGGTGCAGTAAAATACTTATCACTTTTTTCATAGGTACAAATAGCACACTGGGAGCAGCAACTGGTATCTTTTCATCCACAGTCTGCTCACACTGTATGACTAGAATGTTCCACAGTTCAATGGATGGCGTGTATGTTGTAGTCCAGCACAGACCTCAGGAGTCCATATCTGTCTTTATCTATTGAATGTTCTATTCCAACATGCTGACCAATTCTATTATAGGATCAAAGCCACTGCTACTGCTGTAGCTCCTGGCAATGTGCATATCACCTCCACTACTTGAGTCAGCCATATTCCAGAATCCCAAAGCAGTTTTTGAGGGATAATGCTAATCTCATTATAGCTTTCAAAGAAGACCATTTGAATTAAACACAAATTGACTATGTTCATGAAGGAACTGACATATCATTCAATGAATTTGTAAGGATATGCACTGATTGCTGCAATCACACAGAGTACAGGTTTCTTGTTATTGACAAATCAAGAAAACTTAATGATGGTAGGTACAGAGAGAACTTTCAAGAGTTTCTCTGTGTATAGCTATGAAAAAAGTACTATTCAGGTACACATGTAATTTAACTGCTAGTGAATCAAAGGGTTGCAATATAGGCATAGAAGAAGCAACAGACGATGACCGGCATGTTGTGATGGAGATTGATGATGTGTTGAAACGTATTAAAATATAGTTTGCTCAAGTGGAATGAGAAGAACTGTGTCATGCAATACCCTATATTAGGGCACAGCTGACTACTGAGTATAGCCTACCTCGTTCTTCCCTGGACATTTACTGCAGTGGTCTGAGACTATCCATCATGTCATGTATAATGACGCAGCACTCAGGGTGAAATCTGGAGACAAATCTATTTGTTAACTACATTCTACTGTTACGAACTTATTTGGACTGAAGATGACCATATCTTTGTTTCTGAGAGTTTGAACTGCTGGCTGCCATGTGTTTGAACTGTATACAATGACACTCGTAAATTGAAAATTTCAGTCTCCTAAAACCACTCAATGGATGTATGCCCAGACGAATTAGATGTTAAGTTTAAGGAACTAGAAATGTGCACCCAGATTATTCTGAGAAATAAAGTAGCTGTAAAGGTTGACTGAACTGAACAGAAAGTACATTACTTAACTGTAAAGTTTGAGTGAAATGTATATAAGGTGTAGCCTGTGAACCACACGGTTGTTCGAGAGAAGTTACAGTTGCTGAGGTTAGCACAACTGGATCGAGACAGACACTGTGATAAATGTTTGCAGCAGATTTGGAGTCTCTCGGTGAACTCTCACCAAAATTACACGACAACGGTGATGCTATTGCAGGTTTCATTGACCATCACAGTGACACTTGGATAGACGAAACATTCAGCGTCAGTGGCGAAAAACCATACTATTGGGCATGCCACCTATAACTTTAAATGAAGAAATAATACAGATAGGGGTTAGGGAATTTTAAAGAATACCAGGTCTACTGAAATTCATTTTCCTAAAACCCTCAAAAACTGTAAAATTTTCATCTAAATGTCTGTAGGTGTGTGATGAAATACTACAACTGATTGGTGTATACAGGAAAGGGGGAAACCAATGTAGTGCGTATTACAGAGATATTATAAAACCATTATTATTATTAGATGTTCGGTATAGCAGTGGTGATGGTATTGACACTAAGCATAAAATCGACCCCCCCCCCATTGAATATACTATGGTGATCCCAATAAGATAATAGGTCGACTTCGAGTGGTCATGGCATCAGATGCTGTGGGCAATACCATTCATTCAAATGACATTGTCTCAATAACTTCACAGTTTAGAGAGATGGGATTTTTTTCCAAATAAATGTGGAAATTCTAGTTAGAGAACTGCCCAAACCAGCACACAAAAATTTCCTCATAAACATGTTATGATTAAAGGTCCGGATGACTTATGGCAGGCTGATCTTGTAGAATATTCACAAGAGAATAATGAATTCAAATATATTTTGATGGTTATTGACACATTCTGCAAATTTCCCTTGGCATGTCGTGGACACGCTTGGTCATTTGTTGCAGACAGAGATGAATCGATGCTCTGACAAGCTCCAAACCAGTCACAGTAGAGAGATTTACAATACCCATTTCAAGACCGTGATGCAGTATACGGAATACATCACTACTCAACATTCACCCACCTGAAGGGAAGTATCGTGAAACGTCTCAGCAGAACAACAAAAGGTCAAATGTGGGTTCATTTTAATCTTTGCGGTTTTGGAAGTGGTCAGATATTTACCAAACATTAATTGCAGATTATAATCGAACCAATTATAACACAATAGGAAAGAGACAACTCGATGTTCAAAATAATGAACTAATGGATAGGGTGTGTTATCGTATTAAAATGCTGGATGCACATTAACAGAAATTTAATGCAAGTTATTTGGTACATATCTCAAAACACAAGATAGCATTTGAGAAGTCATACCTCGAAACCTGGTCGAGTGAGATATTTACACTTTCCAAAGCTCAGAGAACAAAATCCAACATCTTAGATCTCAGGGGATTTCAGTGGCACTGAAATTTCAGGATGCTTTTACACCAAGGAAATACAGGAGAGCTCAGAACCACATGTCTTTCTCATAGAGCATGTTATAAGAAGTCGAGGGAATAACCTCTAGTTAAATGGCTTGGTTTTCCTGCAACACAAAGCAGCTGGATTGACGCTGACGATTTGCTATATAATGTGGTGCACAGAGCACAGCCAGCACAGTAGCACAACATGCGTAATAGGAGACACATTGTAGAAGGCGATGATATTCTCGACAAACTTCCTGGCGAATTACACATTCCAGCGGACCTAGTACAATGCTTCAAAAACATTTGACTTGCGGTGATGAGGGGGTTAACCTGCTTGTAGAGGCATGTTTGGAACACGACATTGCATACGCAAAACATAAAATTCCCCCAGGACATCGCCCTGTAGATCGAATTTCGGTTGATAAAGCCACGGCAATACGTGCGAGAAAGGACACTTGTGTAGGGCAGTGCTCTACAGCATTTGTAGCTGATAAAACAAAGCGTGGTGAAATTAATATGGCCTTGGATGTGAACTTCCAGCAAGTTATGGACGCTGCACGTCATGCACTCAAGAAGAAGCAGACAATGATGAAGAAGACGAAGAAAGAGTGTTTGATAAACTGTATCCTGACAGCGATTAATACAGCTAAATGTGCCTGGAAGTATAAAGGACCAATCAAAGCACCCATGGTTTTGCCGATACCCAAGACATAAGGTGGAATTATTTCGTTTCTCATTCCTCCCCTTGCAGGTCTCTTTCCAATAGCTCCACTGGTGGTGCTGCGGCTATTGCTGCAATAGTGAAGAACGTGCAGAACTCCCAGGAGCAGCTAGAGAAATAAAGGAGACAAAACCACACGAGCAGTAGCCATCGGGAAAGGACTATACCTGCGACCATACAAGAAAGGACTAGGTAACTCCATAGATTTTTTAAAAAAAATAGCCTGTCAGTTGTTCTACTGGACAGACTGCTCAAGCTTGTCAGGAAAAAAAATCAGCATTCCTAAAATTCCGTAGTGTGTTTATGCGGGATACATTACCGAAGACCATGTGGAAATCCAAAGAATGTGAAATTGTGAATTTAGATGTTTCTGGGGGACCAGGAACATAATCGGTGGTGTACGTTAAGAAAATTATAATTAACATCTACTCTTTCGAGTCATTTGGAGACTTGCAGCCACGCGAAGAGTTATAACGGTACTTCACTGACAGAAGAATATGTTCTGCAGTTGTTGTCGATACCAAGACTTAAGCATTCTGAATATCACAGAGGCTAATAACGAAATTCATCTGGAATTGAAAGATGGAAAAGCAATTGTGGAGATAGGATCGCAGCGTCCCTGTATTGTCAACAAAGGCAGGTTGGGCGTAAGGTATAAAACCAAAGTCACAACTCACAGCACGGCGCTTCGCAACAAAACAGAATCTGAAGCCACGCAATGATACCATTCAATATAACAATCCCATTGGAATATAACGAGTGTTTATAAGCCAGGAATGCTTCTTGCGTAGACTTTATGTATCAACCACATTTAACAAGAATGGTGAAATTTGGATTGTTTTCCAATACCAAGACTTTTAACCTTTCCATGCAAGAATTTCATATATCGTGATGGATCATCTATGAAAACGGATTGTACTGTTACAGTGGCATCCAGTCACACATATAATGCTTTATCGTTTCTGTTTCATGAAGTATGACATGAACTTAACGGGGCCTAAATTGACCGTACACGCAATTTAGCCATTTCATCAACTGTTAAAACGTGTGTCTCTGCTTCTTCCTCAGATTTGAATTATTTAGAAAATGCTGAATGGTTTATATAGAAGCCAGTGGATAGAATAGTAGAGGACTACAAGCGATTTTCTGCGTATGTACCTCTAAAATTGCCTATGGGATACTTTGAGGACATGCGCTGAATTGTTGTGAATGCTAAACAGGAACTTATTCTGGTACAGAGTACAACGGATAAGAAATCGAACATTCAAGGAAAGCAAGTGGAGAATGAGTTCACCATCAATAGCACGAAATGTGTACAATGCCACCCATCACTGTATCAAATGAGCAACGTTTGAAGTTCTAAAAGTTTGAAGTGTCCTCAGTGCTGGTGTGTTTCTGGCGTTACCTTTCCATGCATGAGAGGTTTTCGAGTTTCCAGTGCTACCGACTTCAAGGAGACAAACGTGGTCTATTAAAACCACTGTTGAACTGGAAACACTCAGCTTCATCATATTTGCATTTCAGACCAACAGAAAGGTAATATAGGAAATGATTCCACCAAATTTGATAATTGCAGATTAACGAATGCTTGAGTCCATCTGAACTCTTAATTCTACTCATATGGTAATCTATACCTGCAGTGGGATGAAATTCTCTACAGTCTACTATAACATGTAAGCTGGGTTCTGTGCTTCATATTATGAAGAGAAGGATGTCTACTCAGTCCATGGAAATTCAAGGATCAGGCACCAGTCAGCTTAATAGGCTGCACAAAACAAAAGGAGATAGTTATATCTGGACCTGTAGATCTACCAACTGAATTTGAATCTTCGGCATATTTTCCAGAACACATTGCAGCACACGCCATAATTCTGCATGACTGTGTGATTAACTATTACCCCCTAGCCGCTGTTATGCTAAGAGCTGTATAAATGAATAAATGCTGCACCATATCCAGAGCATTTCATAATGATATCTCAGTGTGTCAATGTCACTGCAGAGGCTGAGCGTTTCTATGATGATGGGTGTAGACAGTTCACACTTACAGACGTTGCATTCATAGCAAACACGGAAGATGCTGAAATAATAGAGACGTTCTTGGCAAACACTGAGTCACTGAGGTCTTCCAAGGATGTGAAGTTTGCTAAATCGTACAGGAGTGCGAAGTGGTCAACACATTTCTGCTGTGGAATTCACTGGGGTGATGCTGTTCTACCCTATAATGATACAGTGACATCGCTTCGATTGTTCAGCCACACCGGATACCATTATCTACATCGAAGGTGACGAGAAGATCACATAGCTGCGTCAAATCCTCAGGATTGCTGCTATTCAAGACCTGGAACTCTATGGGTGCCCTGCTCTGTCAACTCAAGACGAAGAGTAAGATGTGTGAAAATAGCGTCGTGTTTGCTAATGAAAATGTGATATTACTTTCAAGTTGAATGAAAACTATTTTTTTTTTATCTCACACTCTGTATATGATTTCTCTTCACCCTGTTCCCACTTCGATAGGTTACAGTTTTGCGCAGATATTATGTCTATGGTTTTTTTTATGTACTGGTGGTATAATTTTAGACATATTTGCTATATGTTTTTGGAAGTGGACATGGTCACATGCCTCCTACCCCAATAAGCCAATTCATGCTGCACGATAGGCATAATCCCACGCAACCATACTACATAATCTTCCATGTTAAACTGCCCCTTCACATTCAAAACTAACGTCATTTGTTTCCTGCATATGCTTCGTATATACAGATGGGGTAGTTTTTCTCTGTAGTTAACAACATCAAAGATGTATGGTAACGCAGTTTTTCAGTTATTCAGTTCTTACAGACACAGTTTGTTTCTTGAGATACAATTTTGTAGTTGAGGTACAGTTTGGTAGTAATATTCAATATTTACATACTTTTTTCAGACAATGACAAAAAAATTCACTGGTAGGAATATTTGTAATTTTCAGAAATGTATAAATCTGCACTAGAAACTAATGTGTAGGTGATTTTATTCTTACACTATGAAAGTCCCAACAGTAGCAGTTACGTGGATGAACAACAATTTGGACGTGCTGTGAACTATGTACACTTAAAAACTAATCTGACTGGGATGGCTAGGGGCAGATAAGGCTTAAAAACTGTTCTGTTTAAAAATGTGCTTATCACACACACACACTCACACACACACATTATGTGCAAGAGACAAGATTTAAATTTCTTTTTCCTCTGACGTTCAAAGTACATATATTTTTTTACAATTGTATACATTTTCATCTTCATCAGCACATAAATTGTGGTTGCTTTGTTACACCCAGTCTTATTCTCTCTCCCACTCAATCAGAATTCCTCACTCCCTCCCTCTTAACAAGTGAGTAGTGTGAGAGTACGGGAGAGTCTCAATCCCATCCTCACAAATGATCCTTTTATCGTCACGAGGCGACAGGCGGACTTTAGACTGCAGTACAGCATACACTCCATGTCCTCTCGTTCGAACATTAGTTTGCTTCACCATGTGCTGCAGATGCCGCAGGGACCACAAACACCGCTGCACATGCAGCGCAAGTACTCTTCGATAAAGAGGACTCTCGATGCCACATGATGCACACACCCGTAGCCCACGTCTGGGTGGCACCTTCCAGTGTGTGATATACTTATATTTTTGCTCGCAGACCTACAAATTCCACAATCGGCAATCCATTGGCCTCGTCTCTCTAAGGCCGATCACATTCTTGTTCCGTGGAACATTGCCATAAGGATTGTTTCCCAAATATGAGGATATGTCGAATTCATTGCCATGGTACCTCATTACTTCAGATAGATTTCAGTTCTACACCCAATAGATGAAGCTATCTGAAGCTGTATAAAGTAATTTAGGATCAGTAAAATGTGCATTAGCAAACTCATAATGAAAACGGTACTTGTGGAGTTTTTGATAGGTCTAATATGCACATCCCCACATAGACAGGTTTTGTGAAACTTCGCCATCTCCATAGCAACAAAGTTCTTATTGAATATTGTGACTGGTTTAAAATTTGCTCTGGAGGTGCATTTCCTTACACGCCAAAGTCCATCCCATTCTGCTCTATTGAAAATTCCACGATTTTCATTGTTTTATCGAAAACTGAGTTGTTCATTAATTTTAAAAAATCATTCTTGAAGTCACATATCACGAAAGCCCTCACTGTCGTACTCAAATCAATATACACCTTCACCAGGGGGATTACTTCAAGGAGATAGATCGGGTGATTCTGATCACCTCCATCGCAAATCCAACATTGCTGGAGATTACGATAGTCAATAATGTCTCTCCGCTTGTTCCCCAGCATTGTCATCAGTTTTGGGGTGGAGCCTCCTCGCGGAGCTAGTTGCTCTGCATACAGCGGCAAATCAGCATGCACTTCATGCAAACCAGTAGGGTATGTGAGTGCTGCCTCCACCACATACCTCACATCAGAATCAACCGCCATACTTCCGATTTTTCCACCCAGTCCCTTGCATTCGGCTTTTTGCACCTATCGAAATGCAGCTCGAGTGATATATATACCTGCCCTAAATAGAGTTTCAGTAGGCTTCTACATTGGTGGCAGCATAAAACAGCGGGAGTCAAGGAAGCGGAGTGTAATTCTTGGCGTCATTCGTTTGGAAAGTAAAATATATTTCTCAGCGCTCTCAGGTAGAAAACTAATTTGTCTCCCAGCCGAAATTTGCCAAGAACTGAACAAAAAAAGGAGTGTCATACCAGCTTATCTTATGGTAGCTGGTACCTCAAGTTGCATGTATTGTGAGTTGCGCCACAGAACTTCCCCGTAGGATGACATTGATACCCAGGAGGAGTTCCCAATTTTCTATGTAACGGCAGCCCACAAATATGACGATCAACTGCTTTATTGTACAAATTTTAATTCGCCTTCGATTTGGTTATTGAACGCCATCGCATTAAAGCTTATCATCCTCCCATGAAGGTTTCCCAAGCTCACTGAAAATCCAAACCGCAGTATTATCCCGACATACGATTTGTATCGTCTAAGACTCTTAATCATAGGATGATGCAACTTGGCTCTCTGCCGCATATGGTAGGTGCTTTTCTGCAAAGGTAGTGTCTGAGCCTGTAGGTTCGCCTTCACAGCAGCGAGAAAACATTCGAAAACGGCGCGCACCACAAATGTACATCAGTCCTGGTGCTGAGCGTTCTTCAACTTTATGAATTTATGGTTCTCAGTAGGCATAGTAACACGTACCAAGTCGGTGGAAGTGCCACCTTCTAGATGCTTGCTAAATACTCGCTTGTCTAAAAGGTACTGAGCAATCCTAAGCAAACATGCTTTTTACACTTATCGGTACTCAGTTGACAGAATAAGAGTTTGGACTTGTCTTTGATACAAACATAATAATAATAGCTTTTCTCCTTACTTTTATCATCAGAGAATAGCAGCATACATGCAGCTTTCGCTAAGTGGCAGATTTTCAGAAATGGAGGAGTCTGATTATAATATGTTCGTTCTGCTTGTCTAACTAGCCTTTCTCCAGGCCATAGACATGAACCGATATTCCGGTATTCTGTATCTCAAATTTAGGTATGTCCTGGATCTTGACAGGGAACTCGATACCAACAAGGTTATAACAGCTACGAAGGTCAATTGTAAGCCATGTCGAGATGTGTGCTCAGGTTTCTGTTTAATATTTCTTTCGCCAGTTTGGATTCCGTAGAAATGTTGGAACACGTGAGCCAATACTGTCCCTACGACTTATCTTAGAAGGTAGATTAAGGAAGGGCAAGCCTACGTTTCTAGCATTTGTCGACTTAGAGAAAGCCTTTGACAATGTTGACTGGAATATTCTCTTTCAAATTCTGAAGGTGGCAGGGGTAAAATACAGGGAGCGAAAGGCTATTTACAATTTGTACAGAAAGCAGATGGCAGTTATAAGAGTCGAGGGACATGAAAGGGAAGCAGTGGTTGGGAAGGGAGTGAGACAGGGTTGTAGCCTCTCCCCGATGTTATTCAATCTGTATATTGAGCAAGCAGTAAAGGAAACAAAAGAAAAGATCGGCGTAGCTATTAAAATCCATGGAGAAGAAATAAAAACTTTAAGGTTCGCCAATGACATTGTAATTCTGTCAGAGACAGTGAAGGACTTGGAAGAGCAGTTGAACGGAATGGACAGTGTCTTGAAAGGAGGGTATAAGGTGAACATCAACAAAAGCAAAACGAGCATAATGGAATGTAGTCGAATTAAGTCGGGTGATGCTGAGGGAATTAGATTAGGAAATGAGACACTTAAAGTAGTAAAGGAGTTTTGCTATTTGGAGACCAAAATAACTGATGATGGTCGAAGTAGAGAGGATATAAAATGTAGACTGGCAATGGCAAGGAAAGCTTTTCTGAAGAAGAGAAATTTGTTAACATCGAATATAGATTTAAGTGTCAGGAAGTCTTTTCTGAAAGTATTTGTACGGAGTGTAGCCATGTATGGAAGGGAAACGTGGACGATAAATAGTTTAGACAAAAAGAGAATAGAAGCTTTCGAAATGTGGTGCTACAGAAGAATTCTAAAAATTTGATGGGTAGATCACATAACTAATGAGGAGGTATTGAATAGAATGGTGGAGATGAGGAGTTTGTGGCACAACTTGACTAGAAGAAGGGATCGGTTGGTAGGACATGTTCTGAGGCATCAAGGGATCACCAATTTTGTACTGGAGGGCAGCGTGGAGGGTAAAAATCGTAGAGGGAGACCAAGAGATGAATACACTAAGCAGATTCAGAAGGATGTAGGCTGCAGTAGGTACTGGGAGATGAAGAAGCTTGCACAGGATAGAGTAGCAAGGAGAGCTGCATCAAACCAGTCTCAGGACTGAAGACCACAACAACAAACAACATCTCTTTCGCAAGCCTGGTCGGTTCTATTTTTGACATTAGTAATGCTTCCTTATCAGCTATGTCTCTTGATATAGCTGGATTCTCCATTTACTGAACCATAGAGACGCGTGCGGATATCGAAGTGTAGTATTCAGTTGAGAGCATTAGGTGACCGTCTAGCTTCCATCTTGGAAAACTGGTCCATTACAGCATTTTAGGTAGATTCACGAGACAAGTCGGTGATTGATGTGTTCCGCGTTATCACGCCATTTTCCCTCCGAAGATTGTCTGTGCAGTGACAGAGGCATGTTGGGCGTGGGGGAGGACGGGAAGAGGTGTAATAATTTGATACACAGCAAACCACTGCATTTAATGGTGGGTACCGCGGATCACTAGTAGCCTTGAGAGTCTCCGCTTCCAGAACAGGAAGGCACGCTTTCAGAAACTCTACACGGTGGCAGTACGCTCGCATTGTATTCTCGATGCTAGTGAACGAGATTCACTCATCAAAGGCGCCTGCAATCAGCGAGTATTCTAACTGTTCTATAGCGTTATGGAAGTGATGTCCTTCACTAAAAGGACGGGAGAGGGAACTACCATTAGCCAGCAGTGAGGAGCAGCACGTACCTTGTGGTTCTGGTAAGAACGTGGGGCAGGAGGAGATTGTGGGTTACCTCAGTGTGAGCAGCCTGGCTGCGGTTGTGGCTGCAGAGGTGCTTGTTGTAACAACCCTGAGCCAGCTGTAAGGACGCCAGAGAGGGCCTGGTGTGGGGATGGCGGCGGGGTGGCTGTGGCTGCTTGAGTTGCGTTGGTTTCCAGCACAGTGACAAAGTCCGTCTGACATGGCGGAGCATGCAACGCACGACCAAGTCTTGTAAGTGGTTTCTTCACTAGCCTTAGTACCCACGCCACTGCATGCTGTACTGCATAGACGGTGGTTCTATAGAGAAAGAATTATGAAAAATATATACATCCTTCCAGACATCTCGTGCTGCTGCAAGGAAAGAAAGAATACAGATTATTGGTAAGCAGAGTGAGTACTTGTGTAAATTACCTGTAGCGCTCTCGCTCCTTGGCATCTCCCTAAGATGATCTGGCATACCCTCATGGTGACGCAGCTCCATCTTCTCAATGCAGTCAGGCATCTAGTCACCGGAACCACCATGGATCCATCGATCGAGGTCTCCGAAATCAACAACATACTGATTTAATAAGAAAAAATTACACAGATATAGAACTAAGAATTTTTTTCTTTTTTTGTTTAGAATATGCGCTTACATGACATCTGTGATAGCTTCTGCTTATCCTTGTCACCTAATTCTCCTTGTTCTAGGGAATCATCTACAACAACAATAAAGAATATGCAACATGTGTTGCGTGTGCAATGAAATTTTTTTAAAGACTGCATCAAACACAACCTATTACGCACATACACCATACTATAAAGAATAAAATATATACTACTTACAATGCTGCTGCTGCTATTGATGCAGTTGCTGCCGCTGTAACCTCTCACCCTCCAGCTCATCCACAGTGTGATGGATATACGCTGAAGACATAGGGTGACATTTATTCAGTACCACTACTACGAAATTCTTAGTGAAAAAAGCTGCAGTTTTTTCGATTTGAATCAGTACTTACTGGGTAATTCTCCATCTAACTCCTCTTATGGTCTCACCTGATTTCTGCTGCCACTGGCACAGCTGCTGCCTGATGCTATTGAGTGTTTTTAGCAGCCGAACAGGTGACACGTACGCAAATAACAGTCAAAGTGAAGAACGACCTGAAACAGTCACTGATGACCTCAGAATGAGGACGAATGGGGGTGGTCTTTATACACCTTTATAACACATGTGTGGCTGGTCCTCATCGATCTTCGTACCACAGTTGCGCAAGGACGCTCCGTGAATGTTTTAAGAACTTGGTTTTGAACTTATGGCGTGCAAGGTAGGAAGACACCATCTGACACATGTAGAGTTGAGAAGCGTACAGCAGTATGCACAGTGATGTAATCAGGCAATGATCTCAATGTCGATTCCACTACACTCACTATAAAGGAAACGTTATCACTAACAGAAATTAGTGTATGGGTTCACGTTTAAGTTAGCATAATGAAAATCTTAGATTTTAGTTATTAAGGTTCATTTTTACTCTGCGTATGACTGCATGCCATAGCGATGTTAACAGAATTTCGTACAGAATGTTAAAATATTGATACTTGGTTTTCACAACTGTGAAGCAAAATTACTAACTATTACAATGTTCTTTAGTGCTAAGATGGTTGATGACCATGTCTGGGGGTCGATAAATTACAAACAACTTAAATACACTTGGGGCCAGAGATATTAATTACACTAAAATGCATTATGAAAATACACAAAATTGAATGGGGGCCGGTAAAGAGCAATGAAAAAGAAGTACACAAAACAATTCATAACTCAACAGTGGCTGAACTACCCTATTCGTCGTTTCTCGCTTCTGCTTCAATTAGGCCAAACAATAGTGAATATGATCAAATATGGGTCATGGTTGAATGTAAAAAAAAAAAGAAGGATAAGAGAGACGGAGACAACCGCAGTTCTGAGTGTCGATAGAACATCACTTGCTGGCGTGACGCAGGTGCGCGTGGTTGCGTCGGCGGCGGCAGTGGCGGCTATTGGCACGAGCTGGGAACTTGAGAATCTATTCTAAATCTCTCTCGACTGTTAAAAACCAGTCGGATGCATTTCCTACGTCTTTGGTGAAGCCGAGACTCCTACTTATTCCCTAGCTAAGTTAACTGGCATGATACACGCTATTTGGCTGAAAAAGCGCGTACGTCGTTGCCCTCTATTCGCTTGCTAGAGTTAACTGTCAGTTCTCGGTGCAAATGTCCATACTAGGAGACTTTGCAGTTTAACTCCTTACAAGTTAAGAGGAGCCTGTGATCAAGTGTTCACATAGTGACTCTCGTAATCATCTCAGCGTGGCGCCAGTCGCCTTGCTCAAACACTCGACGATTTCTGAAAGAGAAGAGCCAATTATTGTGAGCAATTTGCCTATATCAAACCTTGCGGCCACGCGATTTCTTTCTGGCCAGTCAGAACGTTCTTACTTTGTCATAAATCCACGCACTAAATTAGATTTTGCAGCCTACCACAGGCGTCGTTTCTTTCGTAGAGCAGAGTTTAGCTTTTGCTTTGTAATACTGAAATAAACCATATTTTTCTTTCATACAAGTTCTTAACGAAGGTGGCTGCAGTGAGTCACCTATGTTTTGTGTTGGGTTTCTCCAGACGTTTTATTTCTGGACACTGTATTTGGCATCTCCTGCCACGTTCCTGTAGAAAGGCTTTCCGAAGGGTCGTCGATGAAAGCAGGGACAAGGAGCGGATCTTGCCGATGGCCTACGCAGTGGCGGAGGGCGTCTCGTTGTGTCCGCTAAATGATGCGCCGTGCCGAACTGTGTCAGCCTACATGGGACGGGCATGTCGTCATAAAATTCTCTTTCCCTCAGAATTGCATCTCGTAGCTCGGGCCGAGAAAATTACTTGTGCACAATTACTAGTGTGAGTGTTAGTGGTGTTTATTCACGAAATGCTGGCTTATTTATTACATCAGCGTTTTAATAACATTTATTCATTTTCACGCAACTATGTCAGGATTTCAGTGTAAGGTGTGTTATTTGTTTGACACCTTACACCTTCACTGACACGGTATTAACCAATAGGAACACAATATTCTTTGGAGGGGGAGGGAAAGGACACCTTGGTCTATGTGTTTGAGTTGCAGATGTGGAGGTAAGTCCAGTTGGTAGCACTCTCTGGTCGGCTGTATTGTGAACTGCTACACTGTAGGAAGATTGCATTGACATAAAAAGAAGTTTGCTTAGGTGCAGTCAGTTACATCGGAACACATACTTACACGTTCAGCAATGTCAGTTGCCTCAGAAGGAGTTCTTCCATGTGCCAGCAGCAGAGCCATCCTAACAATATCAATGACACAATTAGAGTGCACGCTTGCCTAATGGCACCCTGGATGCATATCTCGCTTGCGGCTCCCGAAAGCACGCTACAGTGGTCGGCGCTAGGCCCAGCGGTGCGTGACAGAGCCAGTCGCGGGGGAGGGGGGGGGGGACGGTGGCGGGCGGACGGTAGTGCGGTGGGTAGCGCTTTTAGGGTATTTTTTATTTCGCCAGATACATTCTAAGCGATCTGTCTTAGACCCACGGTCCTCCCGTGTGTTTAAACATTAAGTAAAATAGTCGGTGAGATACTATGTGCAGTAATCAATATTTTTATTTTTTACCCACATGGGGATGAGAGACCGAACCGGGGGTTGTGGGATCAAAGTGATGTGATATGCATTTTGACCTAACTCCACCAAGATAATGCAAGGAGAAAAACTGTCCCACTAATACAAAAGGATATTGATTTAATTAATTTGATTGCACATTTTCATATGAAAATGGTGCAGGGTTCCTGGAAGGTAAGGATGTAGGCTGGAGGCTTTCCAAGAGGGGTGAGGGGAGGGGTATTATACATTGAGGGTTGACATGGAACGGACAATAACTAATTAGTCGATCAACGTGTGGCGCAATTGAGTTATTTTTTGTGTCAAATATGATGCTAGAGGAGAGAAAGTGGTACAATACCTTAATGGGAGTTGGAGGGAGTAACATGGTAAGCTCATGACGTCTTAAGAGGAGGGGGTAAGCAATTGATCAACTAATTTATTTGCATATGAATTTGACATCAAAAATGCAAGAGACCCTCATTACCCTACTAGTAACATTAATAGGAAAAGCCCAATTACCAGGTACCATCCATACTCTTTTGACCACTCTCAATTCCATTTCATACAAACAAAACTGTTTTTACAACGTTGGGACAACACGGCTTTGGTTCTTATGGGCGTTGCAGTAAAATTTAGTGGTGCTTCCGTTAAGCCATTGTGAAATGATTTCACGGCTTTCAACGCCCTGTCAGTTGGACATAGAATAGGACTCTAGGGAAAGTAGAATCTTAATTTTTTAACTAGCTGCATTCAGAAATGATAGCTCATCTGACTCTATGAAGCTCTCAACCACTTCAGATATAGTTCATGTGCTTCCTTTGCAAATGACTCTTCTATTTGTTCAATAATGTATTACTTCTCTTCTAAGCTTCAGATGATTAGCATCCTTTGATTCTCTTCCTCATTATTATCTAGCTGACCTCACTACTATGATTCTGTAGCCAACATTCTTCTTCTGTTCTAATTTTTTCGACAATTTCTTATTTCTTTTTTTCGATAATTTGCATGTAGCATTATTCTTATGTCCTCCGAAATTTTCATGCGAAAATTATTTAAATAAAACAAACTTTCATAGTACTCTATATAATGGTTCTTCATGTCTACATGTTTATTACTCAGCGTGGACAATCTCACAACTAATTCCTTTCCCCAATGGGAGATGAGTTTCTTGATACTATTACTGTACAATATTTGACTTCGTTGACGGAGTCACAACCTCACCTCTGGTTCCACCTCTTCATCACTGTCAAAGTCAAGTCCTCGAAGCTGTTCTTGAAGTTTCGAAAACAGATGAAACTCGGATGGTGCCGAGTCGGGACTGTATGGTGGATGATCGATGACAGTGAACCCAGGGCATCGGATTGTCACAGGTGTCGCTATGATCGTGTGCGGGCTGGCTTTGTCATGCTTAAGGAGAGCGCGCTCCATGTGTAGACGAACTCTTCTAATTCGTGCTTTCGGTTTTCTGACGGTCTCTCACGGTCCTTCGTAGTCAATTTACACACCGCCACGTTACACGCTACAATTGAGAGCCCTCTAACGACAGAGGGTTTCCATTCGCGTTAATGAAGCGTGAAAGTCGACGAGTAATATGAATCGCTTGTAGTATCTCAATCGATATTGAGAGCAGAATAAAAATTTTGAAGGCATTGCTTTGCAATACGCCCCTGAAGATGAAAAAGGATGGGAAGGATGGCACAAAGCAGAACAATTTTTCACAAAACTAAAACGCCACTAAAACAGATAAATAAATAAACCGTGAGTTCAGACTTTTTTGTCAAAGCTATTTCTGGATACAGAGAGTGGTCAGAAACAGTCTGAAAAGCTTGTAAAAGTGTTGCTGTTCAGGTTGTGCTGAGAAACAATTGAGAATAAAAAGATTCGTTATGTCAGTCTGTTTCCATGTTAATTAGTGCTGAAGTTAGCCAAAATGGCCTTTAAGCACGCAAATTCAAGTGACTCACCAATTACAATTATTGTCAGTTGTCCCCATAGGGTAGAAAATAGCGCATGAGACTGCTGAGCCTTTGGCTCTGGTTCAATCGTTACTACCGTCCCATGTCTAATTTTTGTATTGCTCTCATGTTCGGTTTTAGGAAATCAAAAGAAGAACACGTTTGGCGACACAGTCTCTGGGGGACCACTTGAAGTTTCACACGCAAAAGCCTGATTGGCTACCTTCGATGCTAATTAACTCAGAAACTGCCCAACGTACTGAATTTATTATTAACAACTATTTCTCAATACAAACTATCGTGTAACAGCCTTATAAGATTCTTACACTGTTTCTGACCACCCTGACAACAGGTCAGACGGGAATGCTACGATTAGAAGATGCCACTGAAACGCGATGTCACAGGTGGCCGTTGACTATGAGATATGTGAAGTAACGGGCGAGTTGTGGCGCCCTTGAAATATTCTAAGTTTGGAGTTGGTATGACCGTGTGGGGGGGGGGGGGGGGCTCTCGACGGGCCACAGCGTGGCAGCAACTATGTTGTGCTGAACGTTAGCCAGGGTCCAGGAACCGTGTGGCTGGGAATTCCATGGTGACGCTATGTTGATGAAAGAGACTTGTATGCTGAGAGTGCCAAAGATGGCGGACTTTGTGAAACCATCATGGCAGAGATTTCACTGTTCGTATAGAAGTTAATAGTAGCCAAATGAATCATGATAGCTCAAAAAGAAACATATACATTACCATTATTTGCAGGATGATTCTGATGGTGTATTCATATTTTCAATATCTTTATTAGTTTAAAGTTTAGTATCAGACGATAAATTATACAAGTAACACCCAGCAACTAATTTCGAAAATCTAAACGGTTCATCCGATTTTGTCGATCGATGTGTCTTTAGAAAGCTATTAGTGTAAACCTAAATCGGTGTAAATTACAGGCTTTTAACTTGAATAGTACATGAGTTACTGGAGGTCAAAGTGGCCGATTACTATCGATCACGTCAGGCCATGAGTACTCCACAGTTACACGAAGAAACGGTAGCAGCAGGCTTATAAATATATTTATTCATCTATGTCTTTGTTTATCTCCGATATATACTATTCATGAAAAAATTGGTTAAATATTTACTGTGTTTTAGAAAGCACAGTTGCTATTCCTTTGTTATATGTTTATATCATTTGTTTATGTATCTAATAATGATGTTAGAGCTTGTTTATGGTCCATCTGTAGGAATATTTAATTAATTTCTAGTTATTTAAATGTAAATCCAGTATTTAGAATGTGTTTCATTATGATTGTGAGAGTACGTTGCCTTGGAGACATGGAGGGAGTGCTCTAGCCAACTACAGCACTCTTGAATGGTGAGACCACATGGAAGTGGGAGAACAGTATGGGACAGGGCGGGGAGTTCTGAACAGTGCAGCATGAGGGATGGTCACACGGGACACGGAGAGTCCGGGTCAGTGCGGCGCGACAAACGGATGGTCGCGGCAGAGACTTGGAGAGTGTGGAGTGGTCTGCACATTGTTGTAGCAGATAGAAATACTTTGGAGTGCCGACTTGTGCACTTGTGAGATTTCCATGGCTTCTACAGTGAAGAGGTAGTGTGTGTTTAGAAGTGAATATCTCGCGAGCTATGTTGTTGTTCATAACTAATTACCTGCAGTAGGAATCTATAGTTTAACTGTTATTCAACTTATATTTTATTGAATTGCCGGATCATCAACACCAATAAGTGTTTTTCATAAATATACCACAGTCTCAAAAGTACTTCTACTATCGTACTCATCATTTAAAGTCGTTAAGATAGTACCTGCAGATTTTATTTAATTGCAATCTTTCATTTATAAATTTCTACGTTACATTCGCAATTACCAAGTGATAGGAACCTTCGACCATTCGCTTCATGTGTATATTCATATTATATACTGTAGACTCAGCAGTATTTGGCCTGTAATGCGGCAACTACGTATCCCAGCCTCTAGACAACGAAACCAGCCAAAACTTTTAATATTCCAACACTGACTGAGAGGGTACGTAGTTGAGGGGCACCACAGCACTGATTTATAATTATAAAGCCCGCAGGTCGATCGATGAAGCTGAGTGCTAGTAAAAGACGAGAAAAAAGGACCAGTTACACAACGTGTTGAATTAAAGAGATAGAATGATTGAGCACTGCCTACGAGAGTCGTTGCAGAAAACTTTAGCTGTATGGGACGGTAATAAATGCAGTGGCAGGGCTCGATGTGAGTCTATAAGAGAGGCGTTGATTATTTAGAATGCAGCAGTTATGCTGGTAAGCGCTTGTAATGGGCAGCTGTATCAAACTACCCTGATAATTCCACATCCAAACAGTACCACACAGCTCGTAAGATTTTGCTCGAGTATGGCAGTCGCTCAAGTAAACTAACCTACCGAAACGTCACAGTCATCTAATGGAGAAAACAACTTCTCGCTTGTTTCAATGTGAAAATCAAGAAGTTTGTTATTACTTCGTAAAATAAGTAGCTGGCTTCCAGTTTTTTGCTAGGTAGTTTGTGTTAGCGAAAAACGTGTTCTGTGAGTTTCAACATTCCTTGTATCGTACACAACTTCTAAGGCAAAAGGTCTCTATCATAAAAAAGTGTGAAGAAACAAATCAAACCACACAGAGTATGACAAACAGCTTAGAAATTATTACAGCCCTATTTTTCTTTCGAAGAACTGCGATTTTATACGTTCAGGTACTACACACAAGTGAAAATTAATAGCACTACATGCTATTCGATTAAGACAGTAGTCGCAAACGGACCATCAATTTCGATCACGCCGCCGAATGCGTTACGGGGAGGCAGGAAAGATGGCGCCCGACATGATGCACGGACTCAGAGCGGCGGGCACTGGGCAGGCCAGCGCTCTCGCGTGTGATTTACGCCATGTTTATTGCTGTAAAATGCCAGCCGGGAAAACCGGGTGATGTATGCGCGCCGTCTTGGAATAAATGAGGAAATACCGCGGCGCGGCTTATTATGCGCTTACTGTTCGGTAATTAATCACGCCGCTGATCAAAGCCGGTAATAATTTTGCTCTTCCCATCAGCGGTAATGCCGGCCGGTATCGATGCAGGAGCATAAAAGCGCGCGTTTTCTGCCACTCGGGGTGTTCTGCCGCGCGTAGAGAATCATTTACGCAGTCTGTAACTGCGTCTCCCCGACACGCCATAAAGTATAGGCACCGCGTGATATACGAGCTACTAAGTGTAAAGTCAGACGCAGCGGACGAGGCACTCAACACGCGACGCGACCATTCTGTTGGGCGGGGCTGCTTCCGTGCGGCAGAAGGAGCGACGGCGGGAAGTGAGGGGTCGACGTTGTAACTGCTTTCTTAGATGTTTAACATTTAAACTAGACGAAACGACAGAAAAAGATTCAGTTCTGCCCTACAATATTACTTCACGAACGAAAATTAGCCACCTTTCAAGAGCTATCCCACATGAAACTATACAACGTACGAGAAGTAGTCATATAGTTGTATTTTGAAAAAATAATAACACAGTGCTGTATTGCACACAACTTGTTTCAGGCTTCGCCCACCATCCAGGTAACTGTGTCAACGAAAACTGAAAAAACAAAATTAGAATTAACAAATAAGAAGACCACGTACAACCAATAATGGTTTTGTGTTACTTAAGAAAGAAATAACAAAGACTTCACATGTCATATGTAATTCCACATACGAGGAACTACTAGAGTATAGTCAGATGTACAATGTAGATATGGTAGAATAAACTGTTCTGAAGTGAAACACTGTGTCCCATTCAATGCAGAGAAATAACTTAATACTATGATTCCTGGTATGACCGAAACAGATGTGAGAGATACATGAGCAAATTTTACCTAGGAAAGATACAAACGTGGAAATTGGTTCAAATGGCTCTGAGCACTATGGGACTTAACATCTGTGGTCATCAGTCCGCTAGAACCAGAACTACTTAAACCTAACTAACCTAAGGACATCACACACATCCATGCCCGAGGCAGGATTCGAAACTGCGACCGTAGCGGTCACGCGGTTCCAGACTGAAGCGCCTAGAACCGCAAGGCCACACCGGCCGGCTGTGGCAATTGACACATTAAAATAACTAGTATTATATAATAAAACAATGATATCACAACAGAATAGAAATGAACAAAACGTGATTGCAGTCACAACAAAGGCAGTCAAAAAATGTTCATCTCAAAGTATTTTTGTATAATGAGCATACTGTTTTTAAAACACCTTCCGAACATAGGGTGGAAAGTGTGTGTGGGTGACTGATGTATGAATTTTTACTACTGTTATAATTTTTTCAATCTATGCAATAATCACCCACACTATCAGCTCACCTTTTTAATTTTATTATTATTTTAAACAAACGGATGATGGGGGAAAATGGGATTCAAGAAAAGTAAAGTAAGTTTAAACTTTCATATTTATTTTAAAATTCATCAGTGTTCAATAAAACGGATAACACATGCTAAGTCTGTCTCAAAGCTGGTGACATATTTACTATTTTACATTAATTAAGAAAATTGTTGCTCGGACGGAGTTAAATTAGCGTTAAACATGATTTTCAAAGAATAGGAAACAGAAATAATAGTAAATAGGATGGGATACCGCATTCAAACAAGCACACAAAGACAGTTCAAGGGTACACAAAAAGGAAAAGAACTATAACCAATCCGTTATATTTAGGCAAAGAAATTCCACTCCTAGCGTAGTCTTGTTCCCAATGGATAACCACAGACTGGTATTTGAAGTTTAAACAAAGACCACTTGGTTCGACATATGCACAGTCGTACCAAAATGCTCTATAAAAATCTTTCTAGAAATTTTGAAAAACGGAAACTGCTCGCTACAGCGATTAATTATGTTTGAATACGCGAAATTATGCAAAAAAGTAGCCGAGGACCAGTTTTGTTACTACACCACATGTTCCACGTGCACTAGTATCTTTACAGAAAATATGTAATTCCACAACGATTTTAGTAACAAAAGAAACTTCCGAACTGCTGTAATAACGGCATAGTATTGATCTGATGGCTCGTTAAACAAATTTTACGAGTACGTGGTACTGTTACTACAAACCACACACCACGTAGGTTGAACACAACGAGAAACTATTAATTTGAAAGAATTTCAGCAAGAGAAATCACTTACACGCACATTCACGCTAAAGAGCGATGATTTTAATCAAAATTGCGCCTCATGACTTAACGTGCTTCCACTTTCCTTTATTGGATTGGAAACAATGCATCTACCGCAATAAACTGCGAAACCAACACTAAAATCGCACTGTATCCAGATTTAAAATAACATAAAAAATATTTTCGATATAGTTCTGTAAGAAAAGTAATTACCATTTCAGCTAGGCTGAAAACTTAAGAATGTCACCAAACACGCGCCTACCCGATAATGTTATCACCTGAGAAACTGCCTGCAGACTAGCTAGCGTGGGCGCCGTCCGTGTGTATTCCACAGATACGATAGGAAGTGATCGGAGAGGTAGCTTCCTTTACCAACTTGACAAGGGACGGACAGAACCACACCAAGGGGACAAACCTCTTTGCCTTACGAATCGTATCTACCTACTCAGACGTTAGTACTGCTGTTCTCTAGCAGACAGAACTTCTTTGCTATCACCGAGCATGCAATTACAAATACTCACACTCATTCAACCTTTTCGCACCAGAAGGGAAGGAGATGGCAATATCTTAAGACATAAAATACACTACGTAAAGGAGCAGGATGTGGATTTCTTAGGAAACTCTATATGATAAGAATTACATATAAAATGTGTTTGAAAGTGTTGCATGACAAGTTGTTCTTGTTTATATGTCAATGTAACATATTCCACTGCTCAGTCTCCTCCCAGATAAATTTAGAAATACCACAGTAAATTTAGAAGTGCAAATGTATGACGTAAACAACAATAAATCGAGCAAAATAGTATGAAAGGAATCTAACTGAGACAGGATGCAAAAAACATAATGAGATATATGTAACACAGTGACACAACATGATTCAATCAAAATGTATTCCAATTCCATTTAGAGAAGAAACTATAGTACAGTATATGTGTCACTAACTAGGTTATGTCTCGAGTTGAGATTGTAAATACAAATCATAGTCTTATAATCCCCCCCATGAACCATGGATCTTGCCGTTGGTGGGGAGGCTTGCGTACCTCTGCGATACAGATAGCCGTACCGTAGGTGCAACCACAACGGAGGGGTATCTGTTGAGAGGCCAGACAAACGCGTGGTTCCTGAAGAGGGGCAGCAGCCTTTTCAGTAGTTGCAAGGGCAACAGTCTGGATGATTGACTGATCTGGCCTTGTAACACTAATCAAAACGGCCTTGCTGTGCTGGTACTGCGAACGGCTGAAAGCAAAGGGAAACTATGGCCGTAATTTTTCCCGAGGGCATGCAGCTTTACTGTATCGTTAAATGATGATGGCGTCCTCTTGGGTAAAATATTCCGGAGGTAAAATAGTCCCCCATTCGGATCTCCGGGCGGGGACTACTCAGGAGGACGTTGTTATCAGGAGAAAGAAAACTGGCGTTCTACTGATCGGAGCGTGGAATGTCAGATCCCTTAATCGAGCAGGTAGGTTAGAAAATTTAAAAAGGAAAATGTATAGGTTAAAGTTAGATATAGTAGGAATTAGTGAAGTTCGCTGGCAGGAGGAACAAGACTTTTGGTCAGGCGAATACAGGTTTATAAATACAAAAGCAAATAAGGGTAATGCAGGAGTCGGTTTAATAATGAATTAAAAAAAAGGAGTGCGAGTAAGCTACTACAAACAGCAAAGTGAAGGCATTATTGTGGCCAAAATAGACACGAAGCCCACACCTACCACAGTAGTACAAGTTTATATGCCAACTAGCTCTGCAGATGACGAAGAAATTGAAGAAATGTGTGATGAAATAAAAGAAATTATTCAGATTGTGAAGGGAGACGAAAATTTAATAGTCATTGGAGACTGGAACTCGGCAGTAGGAAAATGGAGAGAAGGAAACGTAGTAGGTGAATACGGATTGGGGGTAAGAAATGAAAGAGGAAGCCGCCTGGTAGAATTTTGCACAGAGCACAAATAATCATAGCTAACACTTGGTTCAAGAATCATGAAAGAAGGTTGTATACTTGGAAGAACCCTGGATATACTAAAAGGTATCAAATAGATTATATAATGGTAAGACAGAGATTTGGGAACCAGGTTTTAAATTGTAAGACATTTCCAGGGGCAGATGTGATTCTGACCACAATCTATTGGTTATGACCTGTAGATTAAAACTGTAGAAACTGCAAAAACGTGGGCATCTAAGGAGATCGGACCTGGATAAACTGACTAAACTAGAGGTTGTACAGAGTTTCAGGGAGAGCATAAGGGAACAATTGACAGGAATGGGGGAAAGAAATACAGTAGAAGAAGAATGGGTAGCTCTGAGGGATGAAGTAGTGAAGGCAGCAGAGGATCAAGTAGGTAAAAAGACGAGGGCTAGTAGAAATCCTTGGGTAACAGAAGATATATTGAATTTAATTGATGAAAAGAGAAAATACAAAAATGCAGTAAATGAAGCAGGCAAAAAGGAATACAAACATCTCAAAAATGATATCGACAGGAAGTGCAAAATGGCTAAGCAGGAATTGCTAGAGGACAAATGTAAGGATGTAGAGGCTTATCTCACTAGGGGTAAGATAGATACAGCCTACAGCAAAATTAGAGACCTTCAGAGAAAAGAGAACCAATTGTATGAATATCAAAAGCTCAGATGGAAACCCAGTTCTAAGCAAAGAAGGGAAAGCAGGAAGGTGGAAGGAGTATATAGAGGGTCTATACAAGGGCGATGTACTTGAGGACAATATTATGGAAATGGAAGAGGACGTTGATGAAGATGAAATGGGAGATATAATACTGCGTTAAGAGTTTGACAGAGCACTGAAAGACCGAGTGGAAACAAGGCCCCGGGAGTAGACAACATTCCATTAAAACTACTGACAGCCTTGGGAGAGCCAGTCCTGATGAAACTCTACCATCTGGTGAGCAATATGTATGAAAAAGGCGAAATACCCTCAGACTTCAAGAAGAATATAATAATTCCAATCCCAAAGAAAGCAGGTGTTGACAAATGTAAAAATTACCGAACTATCAGTTTAATAAGTCACGGCTGCAAAATACTAACGCGGATTCTTTACAGAAGAATGGAAGAACTAGTACAAGCTGATCTCGGGGAAGATCAGTTTGGATTCCGTAGAAATGTTGGAACACGTGAGCCAATACTGACCCTACGACTTACCTTAGAAGCTAGATTAAGGAGAGGCAAACATACGTTTCTAGCATTTGTATACTTAGAGGAACCTTTTGAGAATGTTGACTGGAATACTCTCTTTCAAATTATGAAGTTGGCAGGGGTAATATACAGGGAGCGAAAGGCTATTTACAATTTGTACAGAAACCAGATGGCAGTTATAAGAGTCGAGGGGTATGAAAGGGAAGCAGTTGTTCGGAAGGGAGTGAGAAAGGGTTGTGGTCTCTCCCCGATGTTATTCAATCGGTATATTGAGCAAGCAGTAAAGGAAACAAAAGAAAAATTTGGAGTAGTTATTAAAATTCATGGAGAAGAAATAAAAACTTTGAGGTTCGCCGATGACATTGTAATTCTGTCAGAGACAGCAAAGGACTTGGAAGAGCAGTTGAATGGAATGGACAGTGTCTTGAAAGGAGGGTATAAGACGAACATCAACAAGAGCAAAACGAGGATAATGTAATATAGTCGAATTAATTCGTGTGATATTGAGTGAATTAGATTAGGAAATGAGACACTTAAATTAGTAAAGGAGTTTGGCTATTTAGGGAGAAAATAACTGATGATGGTCGAAGTAAAGAGGGTATAAAATGTAGACTGGCAATGGCAAGGAAAGCGTTTCTGAAGAAGAGAAATTTGTTAACATCGAGAATAGATTTAAGTGTCAGGAAGTCATTTCTGAAAGTATTTGTATGGAGTGTAGCCCTGTATGGAAGTGAAACATGGACGATAAACAGTTTGGACAAGAAGAGAATAGAAGCTTTTGAAATGTGGTGCTACAGAAGAATGCTGAAAATTAGATGGGTAGATCACATAACTAATGAGGAAGTATTGAATAGGATTGGGGAGAAGAGACGTTTGTGGCACAACTTGACTAGAAGAAGGGATCGGTTGGTAGGACATGTGTTGAGGCATCAAGGGATCACCAATTTAGTATTGGAGGGCAGCGTGGAGGGTAAAAATCGTAGAGGATCAAGAGATATAAAAATATACACTAAGCAGATTCAGAAGGATGTACGTTGCAGTAGGTACTGGGAGATGAAAAAGCTTGCACAGGATAGAGTAGCATGGAGAGCTGCATCAAACCAGTCTCAGGACTGAAGACCGCAACAACAACAACAGTCACATAATCCATGAGTAATGGGAGGCACACAAAAAGTAAGCAGAGGAACTAAGAACTATTCAGTAAATAACTTATACTTCACTTGATCAGTTAACAAGACAGGGACAAGAACAAAATACATTACACTCAACAAAAAATAAAGGTAATTCTTACACATTCCAAGCAAATAGTGCAGTAAGAGGAGAAATTAACAGTACATAATGCATGTCTACTCCTAAATACAGTGATAAAAAACTTCTCATTTTTTAATAGATTAATAATCTTAAACTGATCATAAGTGTACCTCTCCAATATGTGGGTGTATTGAATGGTACTTAGTAGTAAAAGTGCAACCCAAAACCAAAGATGTATATGTAAAATATTGCAGGAGAATCTTAGTCTAAGTGCTGAGATGTGATCTAGACCACATAATCCTTAAGATAGCGTAGAAAAGGTATATCCGCATAAAAAAATTAATTTCCTAAAAACCAAGACTGAAAATACATTGTGCACCTTGTATGTTCCTATCGAACAATTCTTTGGATAACAGTGGCTGGATACCAGTGAAGTTTAATAATTAGTCTAAATGTGGCAGTGTAGTTAGTAAGGTTAGAATATAATTAAAAATGAGAGCTCTTAAAATATAATTAAAAATGAGAGCTCTGTGCGTATGCATAGGAGAACTAAAACCAAATAAGACAAGTAATATAACAGACCTATCACTGATATAAAAGATACCCATAAGACATGAACTTTTTATTGATCAGGAACCATGTTGTCAATGCAAAACCTTATAAACTTAACTAATTATTGTTAATTAAGTTTGTCTGCTCTTTTAAGAATTATTGGGCTGTGTAATCACATTAGCAAGTACTTCTGTCTCTTCTACTGAATTCATGACAACACATTTGTCTAATTTATGTTGCATTTCCAGCTGGTGAGTAATATTAGAAGGAAGTGTATAGGGTGAAAAGTATTTAAACCGACAAACTCTGGGAGGTTGTAGGGGACATCAAAACAAATAATTTTCCCTACTGTCATGTTTTCCTATGAGGAGTATTTAAACCGTTAGAGGAAGATTTCTCTAGTGGCAAATTAATTAAACCAACAAACACTTTTCCATTTTTATATGATCAAGAGACAACACATTAACACAACCCAATTTCAGTTACAGTAGATTTTCAAAAATGCCTCCATTGACACGTAAACAAAGGTTACACCGTCGGATCATGTTCTGTCTGACACGGGCAAAAACCCCAGGAGTATCCTTAATTGTTCCTGCTGCTGCTACTATCCGGGCAATCAGATCCTCTTCTGATGCAACAGGAGTTGTGTCAACAAGGTTGCGTATCTCTCCCCACACAGAAAAGTCCAGAGGGGACATATCTGTGTATCGAGCCGGCCATGGTACAGGACCACCTCTGCCATTCCACGTTTCTGGGAACCCTCGGTCCAGGAATCGACGCACACAACGACTGAAATGCGCCGTCGCCCCTTGATGTTGGAACCACATGCGTTGTCTTGTAGGGAGCGGGACGTCTTCCAGCAATTCTGGCAACGCTCTGGCGAGAAAATTGTAATAGTGCCTGCCATTTTATGGCCTAGGCAGCAGATATGGCCTAATCAAACAGTCCCCAAAAACACCGACCCACACGTTAACGAAGAACTGGACTTGAAGAGCGCTAGTAACTGTGGCATGTGGGTTATTGTCACTCCAAACATGCGAGTTGAGCATGTTGAATACTCCATCACGCCCGAACGTTCCTTCATCGGTAAACAACACAGAGGATGGAAATGTAGGATGCATTTCACACTGTTTCAGGTATCACTGCGAAAACTGTGCTCTGGGTGGATAATCAACTGGTTCCAAGTTGCGGACACGCTGTAAGTGAAATGGATGTAACAATTTCTCTCGAAGGACTGTTCTTACATTCGTCTAATTCGTGCCGATGTTACGTGCAATTGCACGAGTGCTGAGTGAAGGATCGCGCTCCACATGCTGCAGGACAGCTTCCTCAAATTGCAGCGTTCTTACCGTGCGACGGTGTCCCTGTCCAGGTAATCTGCTAAATCCCAGTCTCACGCAGACGTTGGTACACAGCAGCAAAGGTCGTATGATGCGGGATACGGCGATTGGGATATTGCTGTTGATAAACCCGATGTGCAGCTCGTCCGTTGTGATGCGCTACGTAGTACGCACCAACCATATCAGTGCACTCACTCCAGGAGTATCGCTTCATTAGTAAACAGAGACAGTGTACTACTACACTGGTGGACCGCAGTTGCCTAAAACTGAAGAGCGTAATACACCCTCTAACAATTGAAGATTGTAATACGGCCTCTAACAACTGAAGAGCGTAATACGGAATCCACCGGCTTAAATAATCCTCATACGAAAAATTACATTAGGAAAAAATATTTATTTTGATGTCCCCTACAACTTCCCAGAGTTTGTCGGTTTAAATACTTTTCACCCTGTATAACAGAACAACCATACTAAACAGATTAAATAATAAATTTTTCCAAGTTATTTTAGATGCAATTGTCTGTCGAGTAGTATTAATAAGTGCATTTTGGAAATGGAGATATCTTTGTAACTTATTGAATGAATTACTTTTCGTTTATTAGTTTGAGAAAGTAAGAAGGTTTAACAGTGATATAAAAAGATGTAACAGTTATTTCTATAATTGTAAATGACTAGAAAAGTCCAAGGGCTTGAGTATTGAATAAAATAAAATATTTTCCCACAAAAATTAAGGATTTTGATTGGACGATTGGCTTGGTGCCCTCTGTGGTGACTCGATAAACAGTGCAGAATGCAGAAGACAGAGAGTCTTTGAAGTATGTGCATTTATTGTCAATTGCTACAGATATAAAATTAATATTGTTGTGAACTGCATATCGAAACATTCTCACACTGTTGTGGCGCTTACCTACATGCTAACAAGTCGTCTCTGGAATTCTAAAACAGTGTAAGTGTTAAACTGGAAATCGATTGCGTATTACATTTTATTAATTCCACTGAATTGACTTTAATTTAACATAGAGACGAATCACAACCATTATGTTTGTGTCATAATTGGTAAATAATGGATTATTTCCAAACTACATTCTTAAAACCGTCTTTGTATCATTTGTATGTTTGCTAATTCAAGGCATGGTAAAGTTCATTTACAGCTCATGTCAACAGAAATTATTACACAGTATATGCACAATCGCCTTCGTTTTTCCATTTGCTGACGTAAATCTTGCTGAGCGAAAATTTAGTTTCTAATAAACCACTTTTAAGTAATTACTCATGTAAAAGTTCTATAGATGGCTGCTAAACGTGGTATCATAAACAATATGGCTTGTTGCAATTTTGAAGATCTGAGTACAAATGACATTATCAGATTTAAAGACTAATTCACAGTGTAAGTTAGATATAGTAAATGAAGTTAGCTCCTTCAGAGCTGGACGCCCATGTGAACCTAGTTGTAATATTTATTTTGGTGGTTTTAATAAGGTAAGTCTTAAGTCATATGCCTGCAAAGAACGACTGTTGGCGTAGTAGGTGTAATCACAGTACCACAACGTTGTTGAAGGTAGGTGTTGTTAAGGTTAAGGCAGTGCTTTTAAAATGTACTATCCAACCCCTATATCCAAGAGTTGCTTTGTAATCAGCAGTCGATTGCCTTTATTGTCTAACAACAAATCAGTTAGACCAAACACAGTTCAACTGGAAAACAATGATATTAAAATCGTTATTTGCTCAATTTATAAAAGTGTAATTACTCAATAAGCGATAGGCTCAATCATTTATATTTGCAGAAACCCTCTCGAACACTCATGGAAAGAAGAATGCTTGTATAAAAAAACTGGCAAGCAGACTGGCTGCTGCTAAGCAATATTCTGCTGGTCCCGCAAGTCATGCAGAAGAACGTCCATGAAATTTGCAAGGTAGGAGGCGTACTGGCTGAAATGCAACTGTGAGGAGAATTGTGCTCTGTTAGCTCAGTTGGTAGAGCACTTTCTCACGATAGACACAGATAACACATGTACGTATGGTGTGACAAATATGACATTAACATACACTAAATGTTACCCCCTGAGAGGAATTTAGGATTTAACGATGTTTTTACTTAATGGGCCGAGGGTATAGAAAATGGATTTTGTTACTATGGCAGTTAACAGAAAGATGAAGGACTTTAATTTTGTAAGTAATGAAAGTAGCAAAGTTCACGTAAATGAAATGCTAAACGGTCGCCAGCCTAATTAGGCATAATACTTTCAAACTTTAAGTTTAAAGAAAAATGAACATGGATTGCTGAAAAGACTTCCAATAATGCTCCACTTAAACAGTGGAGTGGATACACACAACTAACGAACGAACTAAGTGTTGGTTAGCAGTAGATAGCTTTTTACACAAACTAGCAAAGATAGAGAATCATTAATTAATTCAGTACTAATTGAACATTAAGATCTTACTAAAGACACAATGGACTGAAATTGGGCATGGAAAGAGTTCTGATTTTAGCTAACACATACATACCACAATGAAATTAAATAATTATACACCTATACTTATTATGCCTTCGTTACTAGCAAAGTCACAGATTTATTTTAATAGCAAAAGAAAAAAATAATCTTTAGTTTGACTATCTCATAGTGGAAAAGAATATAGTGGGGGTTCTCATTTATTCTATAAATAAATTCTGTAACTATTTCAGAGACAATTGCATTACACTAATGTTGATTTCTAACCCGACTTTAATTTGCTTATATTTCAACACTATATAGCAATTTACTCAATTAATATTTTCAAATAAAACTTCATAATTTAGTTCCTAGTAATAGTCACAACAAAGCTAAGTTTCATGAAAGTTCAAATAATGTGCCTCTTTCATTACCTGTGAAGCAGGTGGTTAAACTAGCATTATTTCTACACTTAAGCACTGAATCTTTGGCACATTCAGAGTAAAATAAATCCCTGATTATTCAGAAGCACCATACTTAGTCTTTAGAACGTTTATGATAGAACCTCTCATAGTTTTCATGATCAGGGCAATTTCAAAGTTCAAACACATATTTTTATCACTGAAATTATTATTGAAAAAACACACACAAATGTACTGTCCATGCTAAAGTACATATCGGATTTCCTGAAATTAGCGGAGCAGTGGCGCAATAGTGATGGCAAGCACGTGACAGCTATCTAGTCTCACCTCTTTAACGCTCTTTTTAGATTTCTTCTTGGCGACGTATTAATCATTTCAGAGGCGTTCCATAATACAAGAGCACCATATTCCAACCGAAACCCCATCTGAGGCAATTTTAACATAAATTGGCTTCCGAATACCTCACTTGGCACCTATGGTGTTAACTGTACAACTGCTGGTCACTGACTGCGTAATGTGCTCTCTCTTTTGCCACAATGGTCGACCGCCAGATCCACCTTTCCCGAGCTCCAAGCCCCTTCTGCAGCGGAGGGGATTCCCTAAACCTTTTCCTTTATAGAATACAACTTCCTTAAGTATGGACCAATATTCACAGTACACTCTCTCTTTTACGAACACGCATATTTTATAAAGTTTCATTATTTTTAAACATTATTAAATCTTTACGATATACGCTTTACAAACTTCAACTTCCCTCTAACAATTCAAAGATCTTAACTAGTACAGAACAATCACTTCAAAGTTACATACACATAATTACATACCATAGCCTACTTACTATCAATAATGATGTCCCAAAAGTTCTCAGACTCGAGTCCCGATGTGGCACAGATTTTTATTCCGCCAGGAAGTTTCATATCTGTGAACACTCTGCTACAGAGTAAAAATTCATCTGAAAATATTTTGTTGGTTGCAGGTACCTGTCTGCTGCCTGATAACTATAAAAATCTCTGGGACACCGTACCATAATACTCCACTAGAGAACCCAAAACGAATTGCTGAACAGCGCTGTAACATTCCATGCTAAATTGGTGAAAGTATACTGCAAGAACGCAGCATCATATGACACTGTTAAGGTGGTTCATATGCTTCCAGTGTGGTTGAACACGTTTTAATGACAAAGAAGGAGGTAGTATAACATCTTTCTATGAAAACCAGAGAACTGCAAGAGAAATGGAGAGCCTGGTGCTCAGAGAAGGGCGTAGTAAATCGAGGCTATAGTGAAAGAAGAGAAAATCAGTCACTGATCAGTTTTAAACACCTTGCAATTCATTCTGAACATGTCAGATGGCACCGTCGGCTATGTTCAGCGGCCACTCATCCGCACATAAAATGCTCGCCGAACCGAGAATTCACTGGAAATGTTGCAACTGTGTCAGGCCAGTACAGATGACTTCTCCAGCCACCTAGTCACCATAGACAACTGCTAGGTGTATCAGTCTAACTCACAGGCAAAGTGTCAAAGCAAGCAGTGGATGGGTGTGAAGTCACTACTTCTGAAATAGACACAAATTCTGGATGTATTCCTCTAGCCCTGTAACAAAGGGAAAAGCATGCAGGCGAATGATATGGAGTCAGTATTGCTGAAATAGACGATTGCTGTAGGTATCACTTTGACTCTGAGACAAAGGGGTAAAGTAGGCAGTGAAAGGATGTAGAGACACTACTGCTGAAACAGACGAGCACTAGGTGTATCCCTCTAACTCTCCGACAAAGGGGAAAAGCAAGAAGTGGAAGGCTGTGGAGTCACTACCGCTCAAATAGATGAGTGCTGGGTTTAACACACTAACCTGGGACAAAGCTGCAAAGTGAGCGGTGGAAGGATGGGGAGTCACTATCGTTGTTATAGGCTAGTGCTGGGTATATGATTCTGACCCTGAGACACAGGAGCAACGAAAACAGGGCAAGGATTTGGAATCCCTACTGCTGGAACAGCTTTGATGTATCACTCAGACCCTGAGACAACGGCGTAAAGCAAGCAGTGGAACGACGAGTAGTTACTAGCACTGAAACGGACGAGTACAGGATATATCACTCTGACCCAGAGAAAAAGAGGCGATGCAAACTGTGGAAGTATGTGGAGTCATTGTTGCTGGAACAGGCGAGAGCTGGGTAAATATCTTTGAGCTGTGACAAAAGGGCAAAGAGAGCAGTGGAAGGTTGTGCGGTCTCATCCGCTAAAACATGTGAAGAAACTACCTTATCGTGAAAGGTGATGCTGAGGGATTTTTTGGCCTACCATGATATGCTGCTGAAAGATTATACTCGCAATGGATAAATCGCCACAGGAACATAAAACCGAAATCTGTCGACGAATTAGTGGGAGGCTGGAAAGTTAAGGCATCGCGGGAAACAACCCAAGAGGGTGTTTTTGCTCGACGACAACACGTCGACTTAATCTTGTAAGATTCACTGTATTGTTCTGACTTGGCACTAGTGTATACTTCCCCTTCTATGGGAGGAATTTCCAGGATGATGAGTAAGTGGTTTTTCGACACGGAACCCTAAAATGCAGATTTCTACAAATATGGCTACCACCAAATAATATGTAGTTGAGATAAATGTGTCCCATTGAGGAGTGAATGCCTAGAGAATGTTATCTTCATATATCATGGTTACATGTTTTATTTTTCGAGGTAACGAGTGAAACTGCATGACGAACCATTTAGAAATTAGTACCTGAGTGATTAGCGTGCTTGCATGTCAAGTGAGCGAACGGAAGTTGAATTCTGTTACTGTCTGCGCGATGTGAAGACAGCCAAGGAGCCACGTACAAGAGAAGTAGCGGTTCCGTTTTCTCAAAGTCGACTTAACACCACTGATGTTCAAATGGAGCTACAAGCAGACGAATGCCATATAGGCTGATAAGGATCGCGTGGTTTCCTGCGTATCTCAGTCATCATTCTGCGCCCCTTTGTGGCTTATACACGGTCAAATACAGGGTTGTCACCGTTCTTGCTAAAGGAATTACTTTTATAAAGAATTTTTTTAAAAAAGTATTGCCACAAGCAGATGCTCTGTTCTGTTGGAATATGAAATTTTCTGAATGTTTTCGCAATTATAGCTAAATCTATATCTGCAACGTACCAAGGTAACTGATTTATGAAACCGTCTCTTTCACAAAAGGTACAGACCGTAAATCTTATCCCAAGAAACTGCGTAAAATACGTAACGCATAGGAGATTGTCTCTACTGTTGGACTACGGTGCTCCCATATTATTCTCCTTGCTGTTTCCCCAATCCGAAGACTGGTTTGATGCCGTTCTCCATGTTACTCTTTCCGGAACTAGCCTCTTGTTCTCTGAATAACTACTGTAGCCTACTCCCTTCCGATTGTGCTTTCTGTATTCATCTCTTGGTTTCACTCTACGATTTTCTATCTCCAGCACTTCCCTCCAATACTTAACAGATACCTTAATGTCTCAGAATGTATTCTGTCAACCGATGCCTTCTGTTACTCAAGTTGCGTCACAAATTTCTTGTCTCCGAAATTCTGTTCAGTACCTCCTCATAACTCACGTGATCTACCCAACCAAACCTGAGCATCCTTCGGTAGCACCGCATTTCAAAAGCTTCTATTCTCTTCTGTCCAAACTGTTTGTCGTCCATGTTTCACTTCCATACAAGGCTACATTCCAGAGAAACACCTTCAGAACAGACGTCCGAACACTTAAAGCTATATTTGACGTAAACAAATTTCTCATCTTCAGAAATGTTTTTCTTACCGTTGTCAGTCTACATTTTATATCCTCTATACTTCGGCAGTCAGCGGTTACTTTGCTGCCCAAATAACAAAATGCATTTACTACCTTAACTTTCTCGTTTCCTGACATAATTTCTTCAGCATCAGCTGATTTAATTCTGTTACATTCCATTATCGTTGTGTAGCTTTTGATTATGTTCATCTTATATCCTCCTTTCAAGACACTGGCCATACCGTTCAGAATTACAATGTTATCTGCGAACCTAAAAGTTTTCATTTCAACCTTGATTCCTTCTCCACACAGATTTTCCTCACTGCTTGTTCAACGTGCAAACCGAATAACATCGGGGATAGGCTGCAGGCCTGTCTCATTCGTTCTCAACCACTGCTTCCCTTTCATGGCCCTCGACTATTATAACTGCAGCCACGTTTCTGCACAGGTTGCTAATAGCGTATTTTACCCTTGCTGCCTTCAGGATTATCATCATCATCATCATTTAAGACTGATTATGCCTTTCAGCGTTCAGTCTGGAGCATAGTCCCCCTTATAAAATTCCTCCATGATCCCCTATTCAGTGCTAACATTGGTGTCTCTTCTGATGTTAAGCCTATTACTTCAAAATCATTCTTAACCGAATCCAGGTACCTTCTCCTTGGTCTGCCCCGACTCCTCCTACCCTCTACTGCTGAACCCATGAGTCTCTTGGGTAACCTTGCTTCTCCCATGCGTGTAACATGACCCCACCATCTAAGCCTGTTCGCCATGACTGCTACATCTATAGAGTTCATTCCCAGTTTTTCTTTGATTTCCTCATTGTGGACAGCCTCCTGCCATTGTTCCCATCTACTAGTACCTGCAATCATCCTAGCTACTTTCATATCCGTAACCTCAATCTTGTTGATAAGGTAACCTGAATCCACCCAGCTTTCGCTCCCATACAACAAAGTTGGTCGAAAGATTGAACGGTGCACAGATCCTGCATCCTAAGTACTTGAAACCGTCCACCAGTTCTAACTTTGTTCCTCCTATTTGGCACTCAATCCATTTATATCACTTTCCCACTGATATTACTTTCATTTTGGAGATGCTAATCTTCATACTATAGTCCTTACATTTCTGATCTAGCTCTGAAATATTACTTTGCAAACTTTCAATCGAATCTGCCATCACAACTAAGTCATCCGCATATGCAAGACTGCTTATTTTGTGTTCACATATCTTAATCTCACCCAGCCAGTCTATTGTTTTCAACATATGATCCATAAATAATATGAACAACAGTGGAGACAGGTTGCAACCTTGTCTTACCCCTGAAACTACTCTGAACCATGAACTCAATTTACCGTCAACTCTAATTGCTGCCTGACTATCCATGTAAAGACCTTTAATTGCTTGCAAAAGTTTGCCTCCTATTCCATAATCTCGTAGAACAGACAATAACTTCCTCCTAGTAACCCGATCATATGCCTTTTCTAGATCTATAAAGCAGGATTACAAAAAGAAAATTCCTTTCAACGTTGTCAAAAGCTAGCTTAAGGCTATAAACGCTATAAACGCAGCTTTAATTTTCCTAACCTTTCTTCTAAGAGAAGACAAAGTGGCAGTGTAGCGTCGCATGTTCCAACGTTCTCCGGAATCCAAAATGATCGTCCCGAGGTCGGCTTTAATCACATTTTCTATTCTTCTATACATAATTCATGTTAGTATTTTGCAACCGTAACTAATTAAGTTCATAATTCGGTAATATTCAGACCTGTCAGCATCTGATTTGTTTGGAATTGGAATTATTATATTCTTCTTGAAGTCTGAGGCTATTTCACGTGTGTGCACACCAAACGGAAGAGTTTTGTTGTGGTTGGCTCTCCCAAACGTATCAATAGTTCTGTGGCAATGCCGTCTGCTCCAGGGGCGTTGTTTCGACTTCGGTTTTCCAGTGCACTGTCAAATTTTTCTTGCAGTGTAATTTCTTCCATCTCATATTCACCTACGTCCTCCATGGTTTCTGTAATATTGCACTCAAATACACGTCCCTTGTACAGACACTCTATGAACTCCTCTACAAATATCTTGCAGCCTTTCATTGTTGCCGGCCGGGGCGGCCGAGCGGTTCTAGGCGCTACAGTCTAGAACCGTGCGACCGCTGTTGTCGCAGGTTCGAATCCTGCCTCGGGCATGGATGTGTGTGATGTCCTTAGGTTAGTTAGGTTTAAGTATTTCTAAGTTTTAGGGGACTGATGACCTCAGAAGTTAAGTCCCATACTGCTCAGAGCCATTTGAACCAGCCATTTTTTCCTTGTTTGCCTAGTACTGATCTTCTGCCTGAACTCCTGCTACTCATACAGCTGAATTTTATTCCTCCAAAGGAATCTTTAATTTTCCAGTAGACGTTATCTGTCTCTCCGTTAGTGATATAGCTAGTGATATATTCCTCATTCCTCTGCCTCTGTAGCCTAACATATGTCCTCTAATCATTTTGAGCTTCCTGCGCATCTCATTTTTTGGAGGTTGTATTCCCTGCTCCGTTTTTATATTTTTATGTGAAGGAAATTCAATATCTCCTGCGATATCGAAGGATTTCTACCAGGTCTTGACTTTTTATCTACTTGGTCCTCTGCTACCTTCACTATTTCAACTCTCAAGGCCACCCATTCGCAATCTACTACATTCCTCTTCTCTATTGTAGTCGATCGTTGCCCAAGGCTCCTTACAATTCTCAACAACCTCTGGTTCTTTCAACTTATTCATGTCCCATCTCCCTCATTCCCTAATTTTCACAATTTCTTCCGTTTTTATCTGTAGTTCTTAACCAATAAATTGTTGTCAGGGCCCACATCTGCCCCTGGAACTGTCTTACAATTTAAAATGTCGTTCTGGAACCTATGTCTTACCACTATGCAATAGTTCTGAAAACAAGGCCTCTTTCACACATACACCTTTTTTTCAAAGTAACCACTAGCGATGATTAAATTATGCTGTTTGCAGAATTCTTCCGGGAGGCTTTTTCTTTCATTCCTTACGCTCAGTGCATAACCCCCTACTATTTATCCTTCTCTTCCTTTTCCTACTATAGAATTCCAGTACCACATCACAATTAACTTGTCTTCTCCCTTAACTATCATATTATACATTACTTCAATAACTGCATCATCTGCGGAGGCAGTTAGCATATAAACTTGTGCTACTGTGGTGGGTATTGGATTCGTGTCTATTTTTCCTCTGATAATGTGATCACTAAGCTGCGCATAATAGGTAACCCGTATTCTTCTTTTCTTATTCGTTATTAGATCTACTTTTGCATCACCCATATTTGATGTATTTATTACTGTAGACTCGTCTGAACAGAAGCCCAGCTCCTTTTACCACCGAGCTTCACTAATCCATTTCCCATTTTAAATTTGCTAGCCTACCTGCCCGACAAAGGATTCCACGCTCTGACTCGTAGAATGTCAGTTTTGTTTCTCCTGATGACACCTTTCTGCTGAGTACCCCTCACTTGGAGATCCGAATTGTCGGGGGTTATTTTCCCTCTGGAATATTTTACGCAAGAGAATGGCATCTTCCCTTTTAACCACCCATGGTAAAAATTTCAGCTGTAGTTTACCCTTGTTTTCAACCGTTCGTAATACCAGCCCAACAACGCCATGTTGGCCAGATCAATCATCAAGACTGCTGTCTCTCTTTAGGAACCACACGTTTGTCTGCCCTCTCAATAAATACCTCTCCGCTGCGGTTTCTCCTACGGCACGGCTATCTGTATCGTTAACGTACGCAAGCGACCCATCAAAGCAAGGTCCATGGTTCTTGGGTGGGGCCCATATACTTATGATGTAACTTAGAAGAAACTCAGCCGAACCACTTAATATTAGAAGTGAAAGCAACTCTTTATCTTCCGTCCCAACGTTCAGAAATAATTCACAGAACTCTACACCATTTTCTTTATCGTCAACGTGAAGGGACTGTAGCTGTTGAACTCTGTATGGTTTGAAACGCTAACGTCACCACAAAACACTCCAGACAGACACATGGGAAACGGCTAACTGTCGGCTGGAAAGACCAGGTGCCTTACGTGCACTATCTACTTCTTCCGGATGGACACTATTGCCTCAAAAAATCTGAAGAGTGGTAGTGTGGAAACAAAGTCACATCTTTTGTACACTGCTCAAAAAACTAAGAACGTGACCAACTGTATGACAACAAACCGATAGTTCCATTATGACAGGGTACTCTTTGAGTACAGCACATGACGTGAAAGAGTGCGGTGCTACGCGAAACCAGTAATTTTAAAAGAAAAAACCGTGATCCAGAGAAAGAAAATAAAATTTTATTTTATTTTCTATAAATAGGGGTCCCAGGTAACTCCGTTATGATGAATATGTTCAGTTTTGATAAACTACTTTTTGTTTTTATTTTTTGTAGATGTCTTACTAATGCCCTAAGGTATAAGTATAGGCACTGAAACATGAAGAAAGAAAAAGTCCTACATAAATTATGATTAGATTTGGTTGTACACAGATACGTCAGCGTCTGTTAATCATAACCTGATGACTGAGATAGTAGACAAGAAAAATTTAATCTCGCTGAGTTACAATTCAATACTGCATTCTACCTCAAACTTAATCTCTTATTTCATTTACTTACACTGTGGATACTTGAACACTGAAACCGTTGAACGTCAGTGTTACTTTGACTTTTTGCTGTAGTTACCAAATGAACACCTATTGGCGCGTCCACCATCTAATTAGAAATTCGTTGGTAGAATTCTAAGAAAACCTTATACTAATATTACTCAGTTGAAGGAAAACAAGTAGTAATTCAACACACAGCTCTCTGCAACGGAACTCTGTTCTCTGCCCTCAAGGAATTATTAGATAATACCAACCTACAGAGCCCCCAACCCAACCTCCCCCACCCACACACGAACACACACACACACACACACACACACACACACACACACACACACACACACACACATACAATAATAATAATAATCATGGAAAATCCTCAAACCTACTCTCTCTCGCTTTTCACACACACACAAAACATGTACAGACATCTCTGAAAGATTCAGAACAATCGCCAGGAAGACCTTCAATTGTTTCCACTGTCCACCATCTTGCTTTTACAGCCGATAAACAGAGAAACAGTGATAGTGACAGCTCAGTATATAGAACTTCACAGTGAAGAAGATGAGGAAAAAGGAAAGCGTAAGTGAAAGATACTGTAAATAGACACACACACACGCACACACACACACACACACACACACACACATACACACAAAACCTTCCACATAGAATTAATTAATTTCAGGCATAGCCAAAATAGCTTCCAAATGTTATTTTTTGTTTAAACAATTTGTCTACATTAAGTTGTATATGGTTGCAGATGACAAACTGTGAAAGAAAACAGTCACTGTAACAACATAATACAACAGAAAAACAACACCATGTGGTAAAAACGTATGAATTCATGATTTTATGTGTTTCCTGATAAATCTATAACTACAATTTTAAAAACTAATATGTAAATGTATACAAACAGTGAAGAACATTCTTTATCTTTAACAGCCATAAAACAAAAGCCCACTGATGATGCTGCAACTGAAGTGAAACATGTTTGGGATAAAAAAACAAAACTGTGTTTTGCTAAAGGCAGACCCCATCCAAATACATATGTATTATGCAATTTTGTCATATGATGACATGATGGAGACCGTGGCAGTTGTTCGAATACAAATGTTGATGATGTTAGGACAGCAACCAGCCACAAATTTACTTTCAGCTCCTTTATTGGAAGGGCACTGTTACCGGTTTCGCATCGTTGTGATTCATCCTCAGACGGTTTACACGCTTTCTTTATGACATGTTGTGTGTTTTTTACAGATTAATTTTCCTAAAATGTAAATAATACATAATTATAAACACACCACACACAGATGGTTGCGTTACAGATTTTCGTTGCATGTGACTTACGCGAAACGTCGGTTTGGAGTGTTTGTTTCCATAACATTCGTCCAACAGATGTAAATTCATTCCCACTGCATTCTTGTTGTTGCACTCGTAAATTGTTCTCACTAAACACTTTCGATTTGTCACTGAGAAGATTTCTACCACGCACCACACACACACACACATATATATATATATATATATATATATATATATATATATATATATATATATATATATATATATATATAGGGTGTTACAAAAAGGTACTGCCAAACTTTCAGGAAACATTCCTCACACACAAACAAAGAAAATATGTTATGTGGACATGTGTCCGGAAACGCTTACTTTCCTTGCTAGAGCTCATTTTATTACTTCTCTTCAAATCACATTAATCATGGAATGGAAACACACAGCAACAGAACGTACCAGCGTGACTTCAAACACTTTGTTACAGGAATTGTTCTAAATGTCTTCCGTTAGCGAGGATACATGCATCCACCCTCCGTCGCATGGAATCCCTGATGCGCTGATGCAGCCCTGGAGAATGGCGTGTTGTATTACAGCCGTCCACAATACGAGGACGAAGAGTCTCTACATTTGGTACCGGGGTTGCGTAGACAAGAGCTTTCAAATGCCCCCATAAATGAAAGTCAAGAGGGTTGAGGTCAGGAGAGCGTGGAGGCCATGGAATTGTTCCGCCTCTACCAATCCATCGGTCACCGAATCTGTTGTTGAGAAGCGTACGAACACTTCGACTGAAATGTGCAGGAGCTCCATCGTGCATGAACCACGTGTTGTGTCGTACTTGTAAAGGCACATGTTCTAGCAGCACAGGTAGAGTATCCCGTATGAAATCATGATAACGTGCTCCATTGAGCGTAGGTGGAAGAACAAACTAAAATGAGCTGTAACATGGAAATTAAGCTTTTCCGGACACATGTCCACATAACATCTTTTCTTTATTTGTGTGTGAGGAATGTTTCCTGAAAGTTTGGCCGTACCTTTTTGTAACACCCTACATATATAAAACAACTTTATAATTAATTTAAAAATACCAACTCAAAAATTCAATGTCTCTGTACTAGTGTAAAAGGCATTACAGTTGCGTAAATGAATATATGATCCATTCCTAACATAGGACATCATCGTCAAATGTTACGATATATCATAGCATTTGTGATACTCATATGTATGTATCAAAACATGTGCTGCGTGGTACAAATCTTCTCAGTGACAAATCGAAAGTGCTTAGGGAGAACAATTTACGTGTGCAACAACAAGAATGCAGTGGGAATGCATTTACATCTGTTGGACGAATGTTACGGAAACAAACACTCCAAACCGACGTTTCACATAAGTCACATGCAACGAAAATCTGTGACGCAACCATCTGTGTGTGGCGTGTTTATAATTACGTATTATTTACATTTTAGGAAAATTAATCTATAAAAAACACACAACATGTCATAAAGAAAGCGTGTAAACCGTCTGAGGATGAATCACAACGATTCGAAACCGGTAACGGTGCCCTTTCAATAAAGGAACTGAAAGTAAATTTGTGACTGGTTGCTGTCCTAACAACATCAACATATGTATTATTCATAATTGTTGCAATGACAGTTCTCGTTCGATTACTTTTGATTAATCGTCAGTGACAGAGATTTAAAGCAAAATGGTCCTCACAAAAGCATTATAGTATTAAATGAAGCGATATCTCATACATTCTGATGTTTTGTGCGGAAAAAGAAAAGTGGAAATTCAAGAGTCGCTGATATGGTACTTTCTTCCGCACTCTATTTGTAGAGCAATGAATCTCGTCAGCGTTTGTGAACGCAACTAATTAACCGAAACAATCTGTTGAAAAGATAGTGCAATAACTAAAACAATGGATTTTCAATCTGGTATTCTGATTTCGGTTTTCTTATATCTAGTTGTGGCGTAAATGTTTCAAGAAGTCTGAAGCTTATTCGCTTTCATTCGTCTCGTATTGCAATAGTTCTCTGTATTTACTGATTTCAGTGGGAAATATAAGCGTTAAACTCTAACGGAAGAAAGCATTAGTGTCGTCGTAGATTCTAATACCCATTACGGGCATGTTCCGCGACTTTACTGTTAGATTCAAGTTGTCACTATAACTAGACGAAGACGCGAACAGATACAGCGATTACTTTAGACTAAGTTTTTCGTAACGCAGTGTCGCTACATGTAAGCTACTTTTTGTTTACTCTGTGCTTTGTGTGTAACGTAATGGAAAACTGATTAAATTTTCCATTCCTGTTATCATCGGATGCTTACCTTAATGAATCGGAGATACTTTTGATAACGCCACTACGAAGCTCGTTGGCAACTGAGCATTACGTCTGCGAATATCGCTCCGTGATCTATGGGGCACTCAGCAACCAGCGTTTGCCGTGAGAACGCAGCACTTAGCAGAAGAAACAAGAAAAACAAGGAAAAAAGAAAGAAATTGGTGCTTTCTCCGGTTAGACACACCGTTTTCCACAAACAACGCGTAAACAGATGATCTCGAACTGAAGGGCAAAACGTAAGCCTTGCTACCTAACATCACGGAGTCCAAGCAAGAGATTTAAAAAATCACCAGTAAGGCTAATTAATGGCTCGTGCACATTTTATCTCCACGTGTACTTTTTTCCAGACAGCGCGATGGCTCCAGGAAGCATGTGAAGACGGTTGAACTTTGTTGCACTTGCTCCCCGATTTGCATAAACACGAGTTTCAACACACATAAAGCAGACGTAGCGTACTTTTATAGATGCAATACATTTTATACGCATTTATCGCTATAGACGGATTTGGCTGCTGTACATTCGTACACTGATCTTGATAGTAGTATGGGACAAAGACAGAAATTACACGAACAATTATTCTACTTCTCATTTTATTTTCCTTGCTCCAGCCCCTATGAAACTATTACACAATACATATGGTGCACGAATAAATACTGTAACTGTGAAATTCTGTTTTATACATATGTTTTAGAGAATTTTTAAAACCTGGAAAGAACATCGAAACTTCAACATCTCCTCTTTCAGTCCGTACTGCAGCCCGTAGGAACCTATTACGCAATATATCTGCAACACGACCTAATATTATACCTGTCAAAAGGAGTTACAATATACGTATCCTTTATTTAACGTATTTTTAAAACCTAGAAAGAACTTTGCAACATTAAAACTCCTGTTTGGACCCACATGTGCTGTACGAAGAATAATTTTAAAAGAGTGGCACAGTCACCGAATTCGAAGTAAGTTATTTGTATAACAGAAATACGACTTTGTGTGTACGTATGATGAGGTAGTCTTACATCTTGAGAAACATAATGGTGACGGCTATTAACACTACTACCTTTTATGTTTACGCTTTCTTTGACTTACAGTGTTTTTCAAACGTGTTTCTAAAGAAGCTATTGGATGTCATGAGTTATGGCGTCCTATTCTTGAAATATGTCTAGGTTTATAGGGGAAGAATATTGTCCTAAATAACACGTCATGAGAGCTCTTGAGGTACCACGTACGAAAAGTTTCCTAAGGGCTGAGATGGCACTATTGATGAAGTCTGGGGCTTAAGTAAGAAATTTCTGCAGTATATTCCACCAGACACATAGATCTCAAGACGCGGAACACAGGCAGGCAGAAAGGTCTCCAGCCTTTAGATTGCTGTTTGTTTCCTGATCGACCGTTAGGCAAAAACTAGTATTTTGAGAGACATAGACTGTTGAATGATCAGACATTGGGATGATTGTGTATTTTGTAGAATATTGCATATCACTGATGGCTCATTCTAATGAAGATTACCTGTGCGGCTTCGAGGTAGAAGGTACAAGTTATTCGAACTTTTCTGAAGTATTTAAATATTGGGACCTACTACATATATCACAATTGATGCACTTAGGCTGTGAAAAAAAATTGCTGCTGAATTCTGAGGGAAAACAGTGATAAATGGTAAACCAATGCTGCATATCTATACAGTATCTAATCAAAAGTATCCGAACACACATTTGTAATGCGAAATTGACCAGTGTATAACAGGGGAGGCGGGCCTGTCAGTATAACATGAGGCGGGAAATATTGCATTGTCAGTAAAGATGCAGAAACAGCAGACTGGCTGATTTCTAATGAGGACTAGTCATCGGATGTCACCTGAATAACAAATAACACCAGAGACATTTCAACTCTTGTAAAGGTGCCCAAATCGGCTGTTGATGACGTGACTGAGAAGCAGAAACGCGATCAACCGCAGCTAAACCAAGGCCAGGAAGGCCCCATGTACTGACGTTCTGGGACCTTCGTGCATTTCGGCCTGTGGTAATAAGAAACAGCACGAAATTAGCGGAAGGTTTCGTGAATAAGTTCCAACGTGCAGCCAGCAGTCCATCTAGAATGAGGGTTGTGGGTAGGGAGTTTAAGAGAACGGAGCAGCTTCTCATAAGCCACACACTTCTGCAGCCACTGATAAGCGACGATGAAGGTGATGTACAGAGCGACACCATTCCACAGTGGACGGAAAGGAGTTATTGGGAGTGATGAATCGCACTATGTACTTTGTGGCCATCCGATGTAAGGGTGTGTATTTGTTGAATGGTAGTAGGACGGTATGGAAGCTTTAAAAATACCTCTTACGGCGCATACAGAAATGCTAAATGCGGAAAGATATGAACACATTTTGCACCATTATACAGAGTGTTACAAAAAGGTATGGCCAAACTTTCAGGAAACATTCCTCACACACAAACAAAGAAAATATGTTATGTGGACATGTGTCCGGAAACGCTTACTTTCCGTGTTAGAGCTCATTTTATTACTTATCTTCAAATCACATTAATCATGGAATGTAAACACACAGCAACAGAACGTACCAGCGTGAATTCAAACATTTTGTTACAGGAAATGTTCTAAATGTCCTCCGTTAGCGAGGATACATGCATCCACCCTCCGTCGCATGGAATCACTGATGCGCTGATGCAGCCCTGGAGATTGGCGTATTGTATCACAGCCGTCCACAATACGAGCACGAAGAGTCTCTACATTTGGTACCGGGGTTGCGTAGACAAGAGCTTTCAAATGCCCCCATAAATGAAAGTCAAGAGGGTTGAGGTCAGGAGAGCGTGGAGGCCGTGAAATTGGTCCGCCTCTACCAATCCATCGGTCACCGAATTTGTTGTTGAGAAGCGTACGAACATGTGCAGGAGCTCCATCGTGCATGAACCACATGTTGTGTCGTACTTGTAAAGGCACATGTTCTAGCAGCACAGCTAGAGTATCCCGCATGAAATCACGATAACGTGCTCCATTGAGCGTAGGTGGAACGAAACTAAAATGAGCTCTAACATGGAAATTAAGCGTTTCCACATAACATCTTTTCTATATTTGTGTGTGAGGAATGTTTCCTGAAAGTTTGGCCGTACCTTTTTGTAACACCCTGCACACTGACTGCGAAGATGAATGTATCAGTCTGACAGTGCCCCTGGCAAAAAGCAACGACTGTTGACTTAATACATTGCATTTCCGAAACGGACTGGTCTGTCTAATACCTCCCAGAACACAATGGTTCAAAAATGGTTCAAATGGCTCTGAGCACTATGGGACTTAACATCTATGGTCATCAGTCCTCTAGAACTTAGAACTACTTAAACCTAACTAACCTAAGGACATCACACACATCCATGCCCGAGGCAGGATTCGAACCTGCGACCGCAGCAGAGAACACAATGGAACACATTTGGGAAGAGTTACAGTTTTGACTTCACTCTAGATCCCACCATCCCAGATCACTACCTTCTCTGGTTCCGGATCTTAAGAATGGGCTGACATACATCCACAGACATTCAGACACCTAACTGAAAGTTCCGCAGCAGAGTTCAAGTCGTGAAAACGGCGAAGCGTGGACTCACCCTATATTAACGTCCACTGATAAGTGTCCAAATGCTTTTGATCAGAAAGAGTATACCTGCTACTTGGGGCACTCCGCCAGCAGGACAAGGATCTGATAGTACCAATATATAAATCGATGTTTTATGCTGGTAAAAAGTACAAAAGTGTGTACATTGCTTTGACGAAGGACGTTGTTCACAATGTTAGTAGGAGGAGGAAATTAGTGTTTAACGTCCCGTCGACAACGATGTCATTTGAGACGGAGCACAAGCTCGGATTATGGAAGGATGGGGAAGGAAATCGGCCGTGCCCTTTCAAAGGAACCATCCCGACATTTGCCTGAAGTGATGTAGGGAAATCACGGAAAACCTAAATCAGGATGGCCGGATGTAGGATTGAACCGTCGTCCTCCCGAATGCGAGTCCAGTGTGCTAACCACTGCGCCACCTCGCTCGGTCACATTGTTAGTAGGTACTTACTGTGAGAAGTACTTTACATTTCTCACGATGTCACTTTAACTGTTTATAAACGTAATTTTTAGAATGTTCTACGAGAACTTAACAGCTCGTAATATTTCATGATTAAGTGAAAAACAATATCATACATTGTCATAGCAACAGAGGTTCGGGAAATTTTTCAGCTAGCTCATCTAAGATTATTTTTCAAGCAAGTAATGTACAGGAGTTTTTTTTATTATTGAAATCATTTAATTTTTGTTAGACCTCTTCAAAAATAACTATCATGAGAAATGCAGTTACCAAATATCTGTTAAGAGTTGCTGTTGACTGTTTATTAAAAATACCTCGGAAACGTGCTTCATACGCGTATGAGGCTGATGTCTGCTCCTTCAGTTCAGTTTCTGCCTCCTTAAGTGATATTTACGAGGCTTTAGATAGTTTTCCGACACCAGCTGCCCACATTACGTACAGGTCACCCAACTTCCGGGCAGATGCACTGTAGGCGCCCTATGGTGTCTAAAATGTGTTGCGTTTGGTCGAGATCAGACCAATTTGATGGCAGAGACATCATCCTGAGTTCACCAACTGACTCCTGAAATCACTAGCTGGAAGACGCCACCGTCACTGGCGGAGACATCAAGTGTGAAGGGATGCTGGTGGTCCTCAGTAATGTTCAAGTAGTTCACAGTGCCATTAACTGTTACCCCATGTCACATGGAAGTCCTGGTGTATGTCCCTCATAGCATAATACAGGCTTCCTCAGTCTACGTCCATGGCTCAGGCTATGTTTCGAACAATATTTCTCTTGGATGACGTATCCGGACGTGACCATCGACTTGGTGTAACGAGAAACGTGATCCATCATAGTGGGCGACACATTTCCGTTGATCCTCGAGCCAGTCTTGATGACCTCGTGACCACTGCCATCGTAATTGTCGTTCGGTCGACACAGAAAAACTCAGGAGTCGTCTGCCGGTGGGTCACTAATTTGCGCTGAACGATGTGCTCTGAAATTGTGTTCCTGCATTATCGTTGTACTCTGTTGTCAAGTATACCAACCCTGCATAGAACAGGGGCAAGTCTCCGGTCTATATGTTCCGTGTTGAGGCGCGGACAGTCACGACATCGTCGTTTACTAGCGGTTTTGCCGTTATTCATCCATCTTCCAAAAATGTTCATGACAGCAGCATGCGAATCGTTTCCAGACGTCGTGCCTTAAAGGTCTGTCCTTTGGCAAAGTGTCTTACTGGATTACCCCACTTGAGGGCGGTATTGTCGCTGGAATGATTCCTAACTCTTTCTTCCAACAGTTATGTGTAGAATGGTTATGATCAAATTACGTAATTGGAGATAATAAATAAAAAATCTGCTCGATCCTCAACCTCAGTTTCTTTGCGATCACTGTAACGTCTCTAACAAACGATTGGTTTTCTTTATTTCACAATCTGAAACCTCTACTTACCACTAACAACAGATCGAATACCTTCACAGAACAATCAAATCCTAAAGACTATTTTGTGACTGAACAACTATGTTCACAATGGTCCCTGTACAAAAAAAGAGATGACTAACTAAGACAATTGACATCACTGTCTTAAATGCTGTCTGAGAATAAACTTTGTTTACACGCTATTTTCGTGGTAAAATGCGTGTGTCCGTGCAACAGGGTGAGGCCAAGTCCATGAGGTCCTTAGTTTCCTCCTCTCATAAGTGTCCAGATAGGATGACGAAAAACGATTTTTAGTACGCGTGCTACAGAACCTGGTAATTTCCAAGAATGATTGCCTATCGATGTCGGGGGGTCCAAATGATACATATCGAACGTGCTATCGTAAATCGATCATGCGACTCTGGTGTCGGGCGCTGTGATCAATTACTTGTGATTGTCATTTTTATCTGTTTTCCGTCATTCCCTTAGTTGCTCTAAATTACATACCTCTGCGAATTATTTGTGAGTTGCTAGGGAATCCTGATTCGGGCATGGACGCGTGTGATGTCCGTAGGTGGGTTAGGTTTAAGTAGTTCTAAGTTCTAGGGGTCTGATGACCACAGCAGTTAAGTCCCATAGTCCTAAGAGCCATTTTTTTGCTAGGGAATCCCAGACGATTTATGTCGTTAGTGAGTGGGATGTGTGGTGTTCTTGACGTTTCTTGGGCGGATTCTCTCACACGGAAAAATCTAATTCCATGTTTATCCAGCGTAGAAAATTGTTCGACTTGTCGCAAATGTGGAGTACCACCGGACGAGGAAAGAAGGAACTATGTACACTGTGTTGGTGCGAAGTGTGTAAAGCTTCGTAAGGACAGTTTCGATGCTGAAATACCGTTTACAATTTCATTGCCGACAGTGGGGAAAACAAACGAGTATCATGAAGAATACATGTTCAAAAAATAAATGTTCAGATGTGTGTGAAATCTTATGGGACTTAACCGCTAAGGTAATCAGTCCCTAAGCTTACACACTACTTAAACTAAATTATCCTAAGGACAAACACACACACCCATGCCCGAGGGAGGACTCGAACCTCCGCCGGGACCAGCCGCACAGTCCATGACTGCAGCGCCATAGACCACTCGGCTAATCCCGCGCGGCGAAGAATACATGGTTCGATTCTTCTAAATTATCCAACCAAACCACTGTCATGAACTTTCACATGATGACAACACCGACGACGTGTGAGGTAAGTCGTATCCTTTACAATTACATGTATTGTTGTAACGGTCTTCTTTTGTCGTTGCAGTAGCGACCACCGTAAACCTACTCATAACGCCCGCCACCAGGGTCGCATGACCGATTTACGATCGCACGTTTGATATGTATCGTTCGGGCACCGCGACTTCGATAGGCAATCATTGTTGGAAATTACCCAGAACGTAGTAAGCTTCGTCGAACCCATGGAGATGGTACTCGGTGCGGACCGCAGCCCGCGCGTCCTCCTTGCTACGCCACTGACAGTGGGGAGTTTCGGTTCACGTTGCTTAAGATCTAGTTTTATGTTAGCATTGATATCGATAGGGGAGCAACCTTGCATCTGGGCACCGTATACGACAGCAAATAATTTTCGACTTCTACGACCTCACGAAAGAGTCACTCCACTGTTCAGCATACAGCACAAACGGCGTGGAGAGGAGAGGTACGGGCACGATGAGCCGCAGTATTTTCCAACGTAGACGCGTTATTGGGCAAATTCGGCGGCGCGGCGTGGCACGGCGTGTTGCAAGGCGGGCGACGGGCGAAGGCCGCGGCTCGCGACGCGCCGCGCTGACGGGGCACCGCGGTTTCGTCAGTGCCACCAGCGCGGCCTGCCGTTGTGATCGTGATTTATTGAACGGCCGTCGTTGCGCAGCAACGCGTCCTCGCCCAGATGTGGGACGGGCCTCAGGCAGTCCCTGATATTTGGGACCACTCCGTCCGGAGCACAGCCTCCGACAGGGACGACGTCCTAACTCAGCCACCTTACGAGACAACCCGTCGTTCTCATTCGGTGTCCGAGCTGCCATAGCTAGATTGGACCCTGAATGAGTCCACAATTCCGCTTTGTTTACAAGCAACATAGTCGCTTTCACACTGAGCAGAAACTACTTGCTACTAAATGGAATCAGCAACAGACGAAGTTTGGAAAGGCATAAGGCCGGTGCGTTATGTGTTTATAATGTTGTTATTGTATAGTGCTTGAGCTTGCCGATTCCGTAACTTGTGGAATCAGCGGAGCGAGAAGTACGTTGTACTGCTCTAGCACAGTTGCTCCCCCTCGCCCCCCCCCCTCCCAACCTATAACAAACACGCCAAGATCGTCTTTAGCTTCCCACTCCGGAATTAACAAACCTACCTTTGTGATTAGTATTGTCGCAGCCCTCTTTTTTTATTAACGTTTTGGAAGCATTAAAAGGGGTAGGACGTCAAACGGGCCGACTTGGAGCAGGAGAGGCACCACAGGACATTTTAATTTCCACTCTTTATGCTTTTACAAATAAATTCATAAAACTTTGTCAGCATGACCAGGAAGGATTCAGAATTCACACTCATAGCAGTGGAAGTTCTAAAACATAACAAAGCAATTTTTTGACATGTAAAATTTCATCATTTTTTTCACTTACTGACGGCAGCATTTGTTGCTATAGGTACTATTTTCTTCATAAGTAAGAGAGATGGTTCGATGAATTTTGCACAGCGTACAAACCATACTTACAGGTGTATGAAACTCTACAATTTATTTAATTTATGAAAAAACGATTGAGCTGTTATATTTTAAACTTCATGTTTAGAAAAAAACAGAAATTTTCTAGTTAATTGCCTCAATTTTTACCACAGTTTTTAATAGATTTGTAAAATTCTAGTGTTTCATACACCTTTGAGTATGGTTTGTATGCTGTCCAAAATTCATCGAACCATCTCTCTTACTTATGAAGAAAAGTGTACCTATAGCAACAAATGCTGCCATTAGTAAGTGAAAAAAATGATGAAATTTCACATGTAAAAGAAATTTATTTTGTTATGTTTTCGAACTTCCACTGCTGTGAGTGTCTATTCTGGATCTTTCCTGGTCATGCTGACAAAGTTTTATGAATTTATTTGTAAAAGTATAGACAGTGGAAATTAAAATGTCCTGTGATGCCTCTCCTGCTCCAAGTCGGCCCGTTTGACGTCCTACCCCCCTTAAATACATACTATCGTCATTATTACTTCTAGCCTTTTCCCCACTGCTTTGCCTGCATATGAATTCGACACATATCCTGAACACATCTTGTCCTCCATCTCTGGCTTGCACCTGTTCCTCCCGCTGTCTGCCACCTCTACCTGTCTCACCCTTCCCACTCTCCCTTTTTTGTCTCCTCTCCCCCTGTTTGTAAATTTCTTACACCCCCCCGACAGTATCTTCTAACCCCTTCCTCTGACAATACCCTCCTCCTGCTCTGTTCAATTCCACCTCCCTCTCGTTCTTTCCCAACTTCCCACTGCAGCTCTACAGCTTACACTTGCCTCATGAATCTCACCGTCCTTCCCTCTTTCTGAACATTTCCTTCCCTTCCTTGCTCTGTACATCACATCGTCTATCCATCTCAGCCTAGCCCCAATCGTGCTCATCTGCACATGTAGACTCCCCCGCAATACAGTTCAGTACTGCAATCTGTTACCACTCCAAAACAAAACATCTGTCGTGCCGGACAGCCTACATGTCGAAATCTTGATAACCGTTTCTTGCCCCTAACCTATGGACTCTTCTGCAAAGCAGATTAATTTTGAAAATTTGGGAATTTGTGGTAAGGTGTTATGGGACCAAACTGCTGAGGTCATCTGTCCCTAAGCATACGCACTTCTTAATCTAACTTACACTAACTTACGCTAAGGGCAGCCGGCCGCTTTGGCCGAGCGGTTCTAGGTGCTTCAGTCCGAAACCGCGCAGCTGCTACGGTCGAAGGTTCGAATCCTGCCTCTGGCATGGATGTGTGTGATGTCCTTAGGTTACTTACGTTTACGTAGTTCTAAGTCTAGGGGACTGATGACCTCAGATGTTAAGTCCCATAGTGCTTAGAGCCATTTGAATCATTTGCTAAAGGCAGCACACACGCCCATGCCCGAGGGAGGACTCGAACCTCCGACGGAGGTAGCCGCGTAGACCGTGACAAGACGCCTCTGACCACGCGTAGGAAAACTAGTACTACTAATTTACATCTTCCAGATGCACTAAGAAGCTACATATTTAGTCAGCTGTCTCAAATTAGAAACTAAGTGACATGGTGCTGTGGCTAAGACATTACATGCGTATAGGGGGGGAACTAAGGTTCATCAAAACATGTTTCCTGTGGTTCGTCTAAATCACTTAAGATAAATTTCCTTTGCAAGAGATACGGTCTAATTCATTCTTTAATCTGAACTTGTGCTGTGGCCCTGATGACTTGATGGTTGGAATTCAAACTAATCTTCCCTTTTTCCATTACATGATTGGGCAGCAAAGTGCCACAATATTTCCCCAGAAAATTGAAACATAAATTGTTGCCGATAAATAGGCGAAGAGATCCATCACTGTTCATTACACTGTTGGATGTAAATCCCTCTGAACTTAACAACCGAAAACAATTATTCAAATAAAAACCTTTATAATCTATTCGTTTTTAAAACGGGCTAAGAAGTACAACTTATCCAAGCCTCATACAGGTCCCAGGTACCATGAAGATAGTCCTGTAAATTATTTTCTTGTGAATTTTTAATAGCTGTGAAAATATTCGTAGAATTTAAAAGGAAAAAAGAAGAAGCATCTGCAACAGATAATTCTTAGGAGGTGAACTATTCATGCATTAATTACAAGGGTTGAAACTTAAATAGTGGCAACTATTTATTCACAACCGATACAAAAGAGTTACATGTTTCCACCTGCTACTGTCCTTCATAGTAGTCACCAGCGTTGTGTAGAACCCGCTGCCAGCGATGTGGAAGGCGTAGTATACCGTTAGCAGAGCCTGTTCTGTCGATGGTGCCAATGGAGCGGTCTACTGCCTGTCGCATCTCTGGAACAGTTCTGAAGCGACTACCACGAAGTGATTCCTTCATCTTCAGAATCAAATCAGAGTCACAAGGACTGAAGTCGTATCACTGTACGTTTTTGGAGCATCACCTGCGAGCAACTTTGCGAAAGAAGTGGCGACACTTTCTGCGTAACCCACCCATCATTTTGCACGACAATGCACGGGCGCTTACAGCACTAGTTGTGGCTGCTCTGTTAAGTCAATGGGACTGGAAGTACTGTACAATTCACCATACTCCCCGGTCGTAAGTCCTTGTGACTTTGATTTGATTCCGAAGATGAACGAACCACTTCGTGGTATTCGCTTCAGAAGTGTTCGAGAAATTCGACAGGCAGTAGACTTCTCCATTCGCACCGTCAACAGAACAGGCTCCGCTAACGGTATACTAAGCCTTCCACATCGCTGACAACTGGTTCTACACAACGCAGGTGACTACTTTGAAGGACGGTAACAGGTGCAAACATGTAACTCTTTTGTATCGGTTGTGAATAAATAGTCACCACTTTTAAGTTCCAACCCTCGTATGTACTGCATGTGCCCTAAGTTTTTGTTCTAAATTTTGGAAGTATTTTAACAGCTGTTAAATATTTACAAGCACAAATTTTCGGGACTTTTTATAGGGTTATGAATCAGTGTGAGGCTAGGAGAAATAATTTAATATTTTTGTCCTTTTTAAAAAGTGTTGTATTAAAAAGTTTTGTATGTAAAAGATTAAGTTCTGCTTTTGAGTCTTGTGCGCGTTACAGGGACTTACCAGCAACTGTTCTCACCACGAAACATTTGCTAATGGAACAGGAAACGAGGGAATAACAGTAGTCAACAAAGTATCCTGCATCACACACCAGACAAGAAAGCGAGTTGCATTCTCACTAGTTCTGAACTATGTTGAAAATTAAAAGTCTCTAGTTCATCAGGAAGTAAATTTCAAATCAATTGCAAAATCTGTACCGGACTAACGGAGAAGAAATGGACCTAGTAAAAAGGTATTAATAATTCCTAGTGTCGACCAGAGTGGCCGAGCGGTTCTAGGCGCTACAGTCTGGAACCGCGCGACCGCTACGGTCGCAGGTTCGAATCCTTCCTCGGGCATGGATGTGTATGATGTCCTTAGGTTAGGTTTAAGTAGTTTTAAGTTCTAGGGGACTTATGACCTCAGAAGTTAAGTCCCATAGTGCTCAGAGCCAATAATACCTAGTAGTAACTGTAAGAACAACCTAATTCAGGATAACCACATGAAAGAAAAATGTGGGAAAAGCGTATGCTAGGCTGAGGTTGATTGGGAGACTCTCAAGTAAATATAATTTGTCCGATGAAGAAACGAAATGCGAACATTTGGATAACCGATTCTGCGTTGGTTTGCGTCCCTTACCAGGTTGGATTAGTAAAAGAGGGAAAAAGTATCCAAAGAACAGCGACATATTTCGTCACCAGATTGCTTACTAAGCGCAGAGGTATTACGGAGATGTTCTACAAACACCAGTGACAGGCGCTCCAAGTAGATTACTGTTGAAATTCTGAGAGCGGATGTTCCAGCAGATCGGGAAACATATTACTTTCCCCCACATACGTCTCGAGAAAGTGAAGAAGTGAAAATCACGATATAGGAACGTTTTCGGAAGCTTTTGGGCAGCTGTTCTTCCCACGCGGCATTCGCGATTGGAACAGTAAAAGTTGGAAAAGATAGTGCCAGAAGTACCCTCGGCCAGACACCGTAGGGTCCTTTGCGGAGGGTATACGTAGATGCTGATGTAGATGCAGGAAACGAAAACAAGGGTGTTTGTGTAAAATCGAGGAAACAACAACTTTGGCAGTTCATCTGGATAGCGGTCACTGGAAAAATGAGTATTGGATACGACATCTAGGAAGACCACGTCTGTGCTCTACAGGAACTAAATGATCTCAAATCAGCAGTACTGTCTCTTTAATGATAAATGAAACATCTGCATATTTTTATTGCCTATGTAAATTTATGAACAAAAAAATTTTTTAAGCAAAAGGGGAAAATCTTTGTTAACTGGTTACATTTCAAGAAACGTTCCGCGGACTACTGATTAGGTGTAAACTGATTGTCTTGTTGGTCGTCAAGGACCTAGATGCCACAACAATAACGACACAACACAAGAAAAACCAGATATTCGTGAGACATCGCACGACAGTTATAGAGATCTGTGATAGTACTGCAACTTGGAGTGTATACGTGCGCTTGGAAATGCACGCGGCCCATGTTGGTTGCTTTGCGAATGTCTGAAGATTGTCTCCACCTGTTGACTACAGCTAATAGCCTCTTGCGAGAAATACGTCACATGGGAAACGGCGAAGACGAAAGCGCTAGGGATTATCAGTAAGTGCCTCATCTCGACGGCTCTGGAGGTGAAGACGGGCGTACAATCCCTTATAAAGCAGCAGAGATGCAAAATCAGACGTTGCGAGATGATGGGGATTTACTGGCGAGCCGCTGCTAGAAAGCGTGAGCCCCAAGTGAAAACAGGAGAATGCGCTCTGCAGACAAGTGAGAAGGCACATGAGTTCTTCTTTAGGAGGCGGCTGATTTCGCTCTAGCGACACAGAGTTCGTTACATACAACTTTACTCGTATCTCTGAAAGCTGCACAGAGTGATGTGTCGCCGTGATAACTGTGAAGCCTTGCAAGATACAATCTGAAACACTGAAAGGATACCAGCCTATCTACAAGTCAGAGCTAAATCAGAGTTCCAGGAAGATCGGACGTATATTTTGGTATCAGTGTCAGTCGTTCCTTCTTTGCTTGCCTCCTCCACTCCGTTTTTGACCTTCCCCTAACAGTTCCTTTCAATTCTCATTTTATATCTAATCAAAATCTTTCATGATTTTCGCGAATTCCTTTAAAGGGCAATCGCATAACTTTCCTTCCTGGGACAACGGTACACCGCGAGAGATACTTACGATTCGATAATGCGGGAAACGTACGTGATCCAAACAGAAGACTGCTGAAGCAAGCCAGTAGTGATATGTCTTATAACTACTGAACTTGATGGATATATTTCGTCGGACATCAGTATTGTACAACGGATACTAAATGGTTCAAATGGCTCTGAGCACTATGGGACTCAACTGCTGAGGTCATTAGTCCCCTAGAACTTAGAACTAGTTAAACCTATCTAACCTAAGGACATCACAAACATCCATGCCCGAGGCAGGATTCGAACCTGCGACCGTAGCGGTCTCGCGGTTTCAGACTGCAGCGCCTTTAACCGCACGGCCACTGCGGCCGGCTACAACGGATACTGTATTTACGTTTTCCATCTACTGCAAGGCAGTAAACGAACGATGAACTGTCACTTGATTTGTAAGACATTCTCATTTCAGACTGGACTTGTGGCATTATCACGAAAGATTTTACTGTAAATGTGTACGGTCATATTCCTTAAATATGACATAGCACAATGGAAAAACATTATTTTGGCTAGGATAAAGTACAGTTCGTCTCACAAACCTAAGATCTGTATCCCCGAAAATAAATTACTCCCAGAGTGGGTTCCTCGTTAACTAGCTGAGAAACCAAATAAAGATGTTTCTCTGAATTATCTGAAACGATGCCGCAAGAAAGTGAACTCATTTTTGTTTCAGGAAACTGCAGCAGCTGATTCAATTTTAAGCGTGCATTCAGAGGGTATTCAACATGCAGGTTCTTCTCCACTCAAATTGGTGCACAGTCATGATGAAATGTGTTGATTTGGCAGAGCCTATTTATTAGAAGTTTACTCGAATGTGGAACTGTAAATGAATTCGCCGCAGAGCAATGTGTGACTTTCAATTAAGTAAAGATTTTCCTGGAAATACTACATATCGTTTTCATCCTTACCTACGGTGATGCTCTCTGTCATTTTTTAAAATAGTTGATGGCACACTTCACTGCTCTATCCTGTACAAGTTTCTTCGTCTCTGAATAACTGCCGGAAAATACATCCTTTTGAATCTACTTACCTCATTCATCTCCTGGTCTCCCTCTACTATTTTACCACCCGCCCCCACTTGCCTTCAGTACTAAATTGGTGAGCCCTTGATGTTTCAGAATGTGTACTGTCAACCGTTCCTTTCTTCTCGTCAAGTTATGTCACGAATTTCTTTTCTCCGCAATTTCATTTAGTACCTCCTCTTTAGTTACCTGCTCTACCTGTCTAATCTTCAGCATTCTTCTGTAGCACCACATTTCAGAAGCTTCTATTCTCATATTCACTTCCATGCACGGCTACACTCCACACAAATGCCTACAGAAAAGACTTCTTAACACTTAAGTCTATATTCGATGTTAACAAAATCTCTTCTTCAGAAACGTGTTACTTGGTATTGTCATTCTACATTTTATATCCTCTCCACTTCGGCCATCTCAGTTATTTCACTAGCCAAATAGAATAGTGTTTTAAGTATCTCGTTTCCCTATCTAATTTCCTTAGTGTGACCTGACTTAATTCGGCAACATGTCATTATCCTTGTTTTGGTTTTGTTGATACTCTTCTTATATCCTCCTGCCAAGGCACTGGCCATTCCGTTCAACTGCTCTTTTAATTTCTTCGCCGTCTCTGACAGAATTACAATGTGATCGGCAAACCTCAAAGTTTTTATTCTTCTCCCTGAACGTTAATTCATATTCCAAATTTTTGTCTGCTTTCTTTTACCGCTTGTTCGATATGCATATTGAACAAAATCGGGCATACGGTACAACCCTGCCTCACTCCCTTTCCAATCTATGCTTCACACGCGTGTCCCTCGACTCTTATAACAGCCGTCTGATTTCTGTACAATTTGTAAATAGTATTTCTCGCCCTTTATTATACCCCTTATACGTTCAGAATTTCACAGAGAGTATTCTCATCAACATTCTACTTCTAAGTCTACAAATGCTACAGTGTAAACCCAGGTTTTCCTTTTCTTGGCCTATCTTCTAAAAGAAGTCGTAGGGGCGGAATTACCTCGCGTGTTCCTGCATCTGTCCGGAATCCAAACTGATCTTAGCCGAGGTCGGCTTCTACTAACTTTTTATTCTTCTGTAAAGAATTCGTGTCAGTATTTCGCAGCCATGACTTATTAAACTGATAGCTCGGTAATTTTCACACCTGTCAGCAGCTACTTTCTTTTGAATCGTCTTGAAGTTTGAGGTTATTTCGTCTGTATGATATATGTAGCACCAAATGGAAGAGTTTTTTCATGGCTGGCTCTCCCTAGGCTGCCAACATTTTCTTCTGCGACCTCGTTTCGTCTTAGGTCTTTGAGAGCTACGTCAAATTCTTTTCATAGTATCATACCTCCCATTTTCTATTTATCTACGTCTTCTTCCATTTCTATAATATTGCCTATGAGCTCCTCTCCCTTGTATAGACCCTCTATACAGTCCTCCGATCTTTCTGCTTTCCCTTCTTCGCTTAAGACTGGTTTTCCATCTGAGCTCTTGATACATACACAGCGGCTTCTCTGTTCTCCAAAGACGTTTTTCATTTTCCTGTAGGATATATCTATCTTTCCTATAACGAAATATGCTTCTAAATCCTTATATTTGTTCTCTAGCTATTCCTAGTTAGACATTTTGCTCTTCTTGTCTATCTCTTTTTTTACTTTTGTATTCTTTTCCACCTGCTCCATTTGCTACATTTTCATACTTTCTTCTTCTGTCAATTAAATTTAACATCTGCTATGTTATCCGAGGATTTCTACCAGGCCTTGTCTTGGACTGGATTGGATTGTTTCAGGGAAGAGACCAAACACCGAAGTCATGAATCTAATCGGATTAGGGAAGTAAGTAGGCCGTGCCCTTTCAAAGGAACCTTCCCGGCATTTGCCTGGAGCGATTTACGGAAATCACGGAGAACCTAAGTCAGGGTGGCCGGACGTGGGCTTGAACCGTTGACCTCCCTGATGCGAGTTCAGTGTGAAAACCACTGCGTCACCTCATTCGGTCAGATCTTGTCTTTCTACCTATGTGATCCTCTGCTGCCTTCCCTATTTCATATCCCCCATTCGTTTTCTACTGTATTGCTTTCTCTTGTTCTAGTTAATTGTTGCCTAAAGCTCCTCTGAAATCCTCAAAAACCTCTGTTTCTTTCAACTTTTACAGGTCCCGTCTCCTTAGTTTCCTATCATTTTGCAATTCATTCTATTTTAATCTACAGTTCAAAACTATGTTCAGAGTCCACATCTTTCCCTGGAAATGTCTTACAATACAAAATTTGCTTCCGAAATATCTGTCACACCATTATACAACCAACCTGAAACCTTCCGGTGTGTCGAGGTCTGTTCCAAGTATACAACCTTCTTTCATTATTATTAAACAATGTGTTAGCTTTAATGTACTTTTCATGACAAAAATGTCGTAGAGTGCAGGCTTTCCGTGGACTTCCCACAAGGCCTGCCACCAGTCCCTACTGCAGCATAGTTCAGCTCAGTGAGAAAGGGAAACTGCTTTAAGTAAATTAAATTAACATAAAACAGTACTTTTAACAACAGATTCAGGTTATTCAGAAAATTACCTTTTGTTTGGTATGCATCTTGTTTTGTTTAAATTGTTATTTCAAAAGTAGTCATAATTAATCCATAATTATTTCTTGTCAGAGTAATTTTCCCCAGCGATTTGAGGTCACCGTTTGCTTAAGCAACCATTTGACTAGGGGCTCGTGAGGACGGACGTATTTTTTTTCTCATTTGATTAATTTAACAATTTCGCAAGATGGCCAATACCGACACAGGCTAGCCATCCGTTAGTTCCAGATTCGGGTCACCGGTACTTGCCGCTGAACTACACGAGAGTGCCCGTCGTTTTCGCAGAAGTTTCCGCCTCTTCACCAGTCCCAACCCCAGTGCTGCGGCTTCTGATCGCTGCTAAGAGGAGCTAACGGTAACCGCAGCGCTGGTTGGGTATCTATGCGGCCCTCTTCTTGTTGGCGAAAGCTTACTGTGTCGAGGGCCCCTCAGCACAAAAGTTACAAGAGACGCCTTTATCACCCATCCAGTTGTGAGTAGCTGAGCTAGTTGGTTGGAGGTGACCAGTTACGACAGTCGTGAGATCGAGACCAGCTGCCATCTTAGCGTCGATGAGCATGCTTTTATGCACCATTTGCCGCCTTGGACTCTTCCGCTCTTGAGATTGCAGACAGTCAAATTAATCTCCGAGTTCACTTTCAGTATTGTTCGTCATCACGCTGATAATCTTTCAGTAAGCAATCTACTGGGCGCTGCATAAGAATATATCGGAATTGTCTGAAGTGCCCTGCACGGGCTTCCGTTACCTTTCATGTTACTGCACAAAGTTTTCTCTACTCGCCCTACGGTTGAATGTTTTATATTTTATATTTTGGTCCTGCAGCAAGAAGGAATAGAACGTGGCTTTCATAAACTACATTTATAGTCATGTGTAAGGCTACTTCGGCAATTCATTATGTTTTATTGAAGGAACAATACATTATGCATTACCAAAACAAATGCATTCTTTCCTATCTGTAGCATCCCTCTGTTGTCCTACATATTATGTTAACTAACCATCAGCTGAACCTCTGCTGGATGAGAATTATTTCGCTGTCAGCCACGGACGAATCAGCAGCCGACAAGTAGGTTGATGGCAAGCCTCACTCCTTGGAGGAACACAGAGGAATCGTCATCATCATCTTGGACAGTTTCCAGCCACTGGCTGGGTCTGTCGGGAACACAAGCCTCTCCATCTTGTTCTGTCTTTCCACCATTCCCCCTCTTCCACCTTCGTCCAGTTCTCTCCTCTTCTCGTCACACATTCCTTCACTCCCTTCACCCATCTATCTCTTGGTCTTCCTCTGGGCCTCTTCCCCTCCAGTTGCAGATCAAACATCTTCTTTGCAATTCTTCCCTCATCCATTCTCTTCATGTGTCCATACCACTGCAGTCTTGATTTTTCTATCCTGTCCTGTACTGGTTCCTCCTTTAGCCTTTCCCTCACATACACATTTCGCAATCTGTCTCGTCTTGTTACACTCAACCTGCTCCTCTGGAACTTCATTTCACTAGCCTGTATTCTACTTTTGTCGCTTTTGTGCATTACCCATGTCTCACTTCCGTATGCCAATATGGGGACAAAGTAGGTTCGGTATATAATTCCCTTGGATTTCTGTGGCACCTCCTTGCTCCAAATAAGCCCCCTAATGCATTTGTAGAACTGCCCTGCTTTTCTGCACCTTTCATTTATTTCCATTGCGTTTCCCCCCTTACTTTCAATCATGCTTCCCAGGTACTTGAAGTTCTCTACCACTTGTAGTTTTTCCCCTCCACAAGTTATATCCACATTTGGCCTATTCTTCTTCCTTGTTGTGACAATTATTTCACTTTTCTTTGCAGAGAAATGCATTCCATATTGTGCTGCCGTTGCCTCCCATACATCTAACTGCTCTTGCACCTCCTTCTCGCAATTTCCCCATAACATCAGGTCATCGGCAAAAAGCACTGCTTTCATTTTATGATCTCCAATTGCATCTGATACTTGCTGTAGGACTTCATCCATAACAATAATAAACAATAAAGGCGAAAGTGCACTTCCCTGTCGCAGCCCATTTTCCAGCTTGAACCATGCAGTACGTTCCCTCCCCACTTTCACACAACTCTCACTTCCCTCATACATTTTTCTGACTTTTCGTGTTATCTCTTCATCTATCCCTTTTGCGTTCAACACATCCCAGAGCTTGTCCCTACAGATACTGTCATACGCCTTCTCAATATCTAAAAAGGCCATGATTAAGTCCTTCCCGTACTCATAGTGCCTTTCCTGCAGTTGCCTTACCGCAAATATGAGGTCCGTTGTTGATCTTCCCGGTCTGAAACCATACTGCTCCTCTTCCAGTCTACTTTCAATACTGCTTCTTATTCTCTTCTCCAGGATCTTTTCATAGATTTTTCCACAGTGGCATAGCAGGGTGATTCCTCTGTAGTTCTCACATCTCCTTTTATCCCCTTTCTTGAATATCGGGACTATAATTCCTTTCTTCCAATCCTCAGGAATTCTGTTCTCCTTCCACACCACCCTCAACACTCTGTATAGCCACTGGGTTCCTACTTCTCCTGCTGCTCGTATCATATCCACTGTTACTTCGTCCCAACCTGGTGCCTTGCCCCCTTTCATCCTCTTTATGGCTTCTTCCACTTCATTCCAAGTTAGATCATCAATTTCCCCACTATTATAATGGTCCGCTGCCTTAGGCTCTCCGTCGCTGTTAGTTACCCGCTTGGCGGCATTCAACAGATCTTCAAAGTACTCCTTCCAAATCTTTTTGAGCTCATGCATTTCCTCCACAACTCTTCCATTATTATCCATGATCCTCAGGCACTCACTTCTGTCGTTCCTCTTATTTCTTACCATGGTGTAAAGTACTTTTTTGTTCCCTTCACTGTCCTCTTCTAACATTCTTGTCCATTTTTCCATCCACTTCTTCTTCTCCGCCCTTACTATGGTCTGTGCCGCTTTCTTGCTTTCCTTATATTTTACCCTAGCTTCCTCTGTTCGGGTCTGGAACCATTCTCTGAAGGCTTTGTTCTTTCGAGGTACTGCCTCTTTACATATGCTGTTCCACCATGGGGTTTCCTTACTTCTCCTCTTTGTGCTAGTTCTTCCGCACACAGTCTCAGCTGCCTCAACTAGAGCCCTCTTTAAATCTCCCCATTCTTCTTCCATTGTTCTCTGATCTTCCTTTGGCAGCTTCTTCCTGATCAGTGTCTGGTACTGGGTCCTCAGTTCATCCTCTTTCAGAATCCATGTCTTCAACCTTTTCTCCTGTATATCTGTTGCCCTCCTATCTTTTTTCTCTCTCAGGGTGGCTACCAACAGCCGATGGTCACTGTCTAAGGCCTCAGATGGAATGACCTTAACATCTGTGAGGCTGCTCATCATCTGCCTATCCACTAGTACATAGTCTACTACTGAAGTTTGGGACCAGTCTCCACTGTACCAAGTTATTTTGTGGCTACTTCTCTTCTTGTACCAGGAATTTGCGATCGCCAGCCCATTCCTCTTGCAGAATTCCAGCAACAATTTTCCTTCTCTATTTCGGTTCCCCCAGCCCTCTGGTCCCATTATCTCCTCGAATCCTTTCCTGTCTGTGCCAACATGTGCATTGAGGTCCCCTATTATAATCTGATTACCTCCATCACAAATTGTTATTTTGCAAATGCTCTTCAGATTTACCTTCATTAGTATTCACGCCATCGTCTACAGCACCGAACAACCGCTACAAGGGGAAGGACCCAGAAGGTCATGTGAAATCGAAATGAAGCTTCACCTGTTGAGAAAGTATATGATGTTACTGCAGTGATTACAAACTAAACTCAAATTTACAAAGAACTTGACAGTATGACTCGACTTATGACTTACGACACAGATTGTTCCATGGAGTCCAGTAGCTGTTCGCGGACGACAGGCGCTGATGTGGAGGGCTGATTATGCGCTTGATGTACAATACGGCTGTTCTCCCTTGTTGTGAGTACGAGTAGACGTGGTCGACCGGATCATTGACCAGTATACCTGCCTTCATGTTTCCAAGCTGACCAGCATCCGTCTGCTTGCGAGCTTCAAAGCGAACGGTTGTTTCGTTTGGCTTGTGAGGCTAAAGTGGCATTTTTATTGATACCACTTTTGCAATGTGTACATTCTGCTGAATGAACCATTGAATCTCGAGTTCGACTAATGAGCAAGAGGTGTCACTGGGTTGCACAGGAGGTGTATTGACCTCGACTGCTCTAACCTCTCACCCAAGTCATTCAATAAGCTATATCTCCGATATCGAAAAGCAACTGGTTTTTATGTTTCAATGTTATGCAATGGAGGGTTTCAAATGGTTCAAATGGCTCCAAGCACTATCTGAGGTCAACAGTCCCCTAGACTTAGAACTACTTAAACCTAACTAACCTAAGGACATCACACACATCCATGCCCGAGGCAGGATTCGAACCTGCGACCGTAGCAGCAGCGCGATTCCGGACTGAAGCGCCTAGAACCGCTCGGCCACAAACCAATGGCGGATTTTCTCGGCTCTTGTAAGCATGTGTGCTGCTTATGCTCACTGCACCGGTCCTCCACAGCCCTCATAGTCTCACCAATGCATGACATGCCACAACTGACTGTCTCTAAATTTCGGCTTTTTCTTGGAACTGGCTGGACGGTGCTTCATGGTCGCAGTCTGAATGGGTATTTTATTCTGTAAATGCCCGGCATTTGGCGAAGTTTGAGCGTTTACGTGGCTCGGAGTCTAATACTATTTCTTCCCGCTCTGTGATAAATATCACGCAGAAGACGCAGTTTCATATGTGCATGGAAAGGTATAAATTTTGCACTGACTCCCAAGGGTTTTTCAGTGTTTTATTTTATTAGTTCCGATGGAAAGGCTGGAAGAGGATGCTATGAGGGAGGTATATCATATGTTGCCTGGGGCACGTCCACCCAAAACGTCCTACGAAGAGTAATATCACAGCGGTTGAGAGGGCCGCTTTATATCACTCAGAGTTATTGTTATTTTACCTGAGGGCAAGGACAATGCTAGCGTTGTTTTGGGCAAGCGGGATTAGGATTATGTTCAAAAGATGCAATGTCTACTGTCCGAATCAACGTGTCGCAGGATCGGTGTTGACCCCACATAAACTGTTGAGAGAAAGACTAACAGCCTCCTGAACAAAAGTCCCTTATCGTAGAAGACCGTCATGAGTCTCAGTTCTTATTGTGCTGTGCTCCAAGGTTATATGGCCTCGCTAATGTCAACAGAAAGGGGTTCCTCTTCGTCTGATCGTTAGTAAAATTGATGCTCCGACAAATCGTGTATCAAAACAACTTGCTGCCCTGTTGAACCCTATAGTATGTCGGTGTGAGCACAACATTAACAACTCGGTAGATTTCTTACGTTAATTAGAGGAAATGCGTTTGAATGAGTCTGATATTCTAGTTTGTTTTGATGAGGTCTCTCTCTTTACTCGTGTTCCTCTGTCTGATTCGTTACGGTTGATTGAGTATATATGGTGTGTGGTGGTAAATTCCTGTGGGACCAAACTGCTGAGGTCATCGGTCCCTAGGCTTACACACTACATAATCTAACTTAAACTAACTTACGCTATAGACAACACACACTCCCATGCCTGAGGAAGGACTCGAATCTCCGACGGGGGGAGCCGCGCGAAAAGTGGCGAGAAGCCTCTCTGATCGCGTGGCTACCCCACGGCTGAGTGTAGCTTTGGTGCTGATTTAAGGAACGTATTTCGACATGTGTTGACTTCCACTTACTCTTTATTCAGTGAACAGTACTACGAGCAAACATGGGAAGCATGGTGTCACCTGTACTTGCAAATTTGTTTACGGAAAATTTCGAGCAACGTATCATGCAGTCGGCGGTTTTCAGATATATAGACGATACTTTTGTTGTCTGACCTCATGCCAGGGAGACTTTGAATCACTTTTTAGAACCTAAATTCAGTTCACTCTGCTGCTGTTTTGCCCTCAAAATGGTAGCGTGTGTTCTTGTCGAAATATAGGGGCGTCTTGATGACGTCACCCGGCTGCATTCGCGTAGCAACTAATCATAAGAACGATTATAATAGTGATAATCGTAGTGCTATATTTCTAATGAGGTATAATAATGAACCACAAATAAATAAACATTTATTAATTCATGCCTGGTCTTATCTATGTTACGATGCTTATTTAGTAAAGTGTTTCCCGAAATGATACTAGAATGCCTCTGCACTGTTTCAAGGCCAGAAAGAAATGAGATCTCGTGTACATTGGATTACCCTTTAATCCGTCGTACAGGATCAGTTGACAGATTTCGTAGTCGTACCTATGTTGAAATACTAACGGTTTGCGTCAAAAAATTATTTCTGAAAGTCATTATTTTAAAATTTAAATGAGATTTATTTTCTGCTGTCATTTATATACAGGGTGAGTCACCTAACGTTACCGCTGGATATATTTCGTAAACCACATCAAATACTGACGAACCGATTCCACAGACCGAACGTGAGGAGAGGGGCTAGTGTAATTGGTTAATACAAACCATACAAAAATGAACGGAAGTATGTTTTTAACACAAACCTACGTTTTTTAAAATGGAACCCCGTTAGTTGTGTTAGCACATCTGAACACATAAACAAATACGTAATCAGTGCCGTTTGTTCCATTGTAAAATGTTAATTACATCCGGAGATATTGTAACCTAAAGTTGACGCTTGAAACCTCCGACGTTCAGTTGCGTGTTGTAACAAACACGAGCCACGGTCGGCGAGCAGCATCTGCAGGGACATGTTTACGATGGCGACCGTATTTACGAGTGTGGCTGTAGTGCACTGTTGGGGTTTGGTCTAGTTGTCGCAGTGACCGCATGTAGCGCTTGCTCCTATTGTTATTCTGCATTCGTCTCCGCAAGCAGACCAACTGTAGTACACCGTGTTACCAGACGTCTGTGATAGTGTAGTGTTGTAGGAACTGTGACCATGGTGTATTCGAACTCTGAAAAGGCGGAGATGATACTCATCTATGGCGAGTGTCGACGAAATGCAGCTGAAGCCTGCAGGGTGTATGCAGAACGGTACCCTGGCAGAGAGCATCCAACGTGCCGCACATTGCAAAACATCTACCGCCAGCTGTATGCAACAGGTATGGTCGTAGCACGCAAACGGGTCCGTAACAGGCCCGTCACAGAAAAAACGGGTGCAGTTGGTGTGTTAGCTGCTGTTGCCATGAACCCACACATGAGTACACGGGACATTGCGAGAGCCGGTGGACTGAGTCAAAGTAGTGTCATGCGCATACTGCATCGTCACCGCTTTCACCCGTTTCATGTGTCGCTACATCAGCAATTACATGGTGATGACTTAAATCATCGAGTGCAATTCTGTCCATGGGCATTAACAGAGAATGCGTTGCAGTTCTACCTGTTTACCGATGAAGTGGGTTTCACAAACCACGGGGCAGTGAATCTACGGAACATGCATTACTGGTCCGCGGACAATCCTTGCTGTCTGAGACAGGTTAGATTAGATTAGATTAGATTAATACTAATTCCATGGATCATGAATACGATATTTCGTAATGATGTGGAACGAGTCAAATTTTCCAATACATGACATAATTAATTTAATTTAACAACATACTTAAGTTAATATAACAACTTTTTTTATTTTTTGTGTTTTTTTTATTTTTTTTATTTTTTAAATATTTTTTTGTTTTTTTTTCTTAATTTATATCTAAAAATTCCTCTATGGAGTAGAAGGAGTTGTCATTCAGAAATTCTTTTAATTTCTTCTTAAATACTTGTTGGTTATCTGTCAGACTTTTGATACTATTTGGTAAGTGACCAAAGACTTTAGTGCCAGTATAATTCACCCCTTTCTGTGCCAAAGTTAGATTTAATCTTGAATAGTGAAGATCATCCTTTCTCCTAGTATTGTAGTTATGCACACTGCTATTACTTTTGAATTGGGTTTGGTTGTTAATAACAAATTTCATAAGAGAGTATATATACTGAGAAGCTACTGTGAATATCCCTAGATCCTTAAATAAATGTCTGCAGGATGATCTTGGGTTGACTCCAGCTATTATTCTGATTACACGCTTTTGTGCAATAAATACTTTATTCCTCAGTGATGAATTACCCCAAAATATGATGCCATATGAAAGCAATAAGTGAAAACAGGCGTAGTAAGCTAATTTACTATGATGTTTATCACCAAAATTTGCAATGACCCTTATTGCATAAGTAGCTGAACTCAAACGTTTCAGCAGATCATCAATGTGTTTCTTCCAATTTAATCTCTCATCAATGGACACCTAAAAATTTGGAATATTCTACCTTAGCTATATGCTTCTGATTAAGGTCTATATATATTTATGGCGTCATACCATTCACTATATGGAACTGTACGTACTGTATCTTATCAAAATTCAGTGAGAGTCCATTTACAAGGAACCACTTAGTAACTTTCTGAAAGACAGTATTGACAATTTCATCAGTTAATTCTTGTTTGTAAGGTGTAATTACTATACTTGTATCATCAGCAAAGAGAACTAACTTTGCCTCTTCATGAATATAGAATGGCAAGTCATTAATATATACTAAGAACAACAAAGGACCCAAGACTGACCCTTGTGGAACCCCATTCTTGATAGTTCCCCAGTTTGAGGAATGTGCTGATCTTTGCATGTTATGAGAACTACATATTTCAACTTTCTGCACTCTTCCAGGTAGGTACGAATTAAACCATTTGTGCACTATCCCACTCATGCCACAATACTTGAGCTTGTCTAGCAGAATTTCACGATTTACACAATCAAAAGCCTTTGAGAGATCACAAAAAATCCCAATGGGTGGTGTTCGGTTATTCAGATCATTTAAAATTTGATTGGTGAAAGCATATATGGCATTTTCTGTTGAAAAACCTTTCTGGAAACCAAACTGACATTTTGTTAGTACTTCGTTTTTACAGATATGTAAAGCTACTCTTGAATACATTACTTTCTCAAAAATTTTGGATAAAGCTGTTAGAAGGGAGATTGGACGGTAACTGTTGACATCAGATCTCTCCCCCTTTTTATGCAAAGGTATAACAATAGCATATTTCAGTCTATAAGGGAAAATGCGCTGTTCCAGAGAGCTATTACACAGGTGGCTGAGAATCTTACTTATCTGTTGAGAACAAGCTTTTAGTATTTTGCTGGAAATGCTATCAATTCCATGTGAGTTTTTGCTTTTAAACAAGTTTATTATTTTCCTAATTTCAGAGGGAGAAGTGGGTGAGATTTCAATTCTATCAAATTGCATAGGTATGGCCTGTTCCATTAACAGCCTAGCATCTTCTAATGAACACCTGGATCCTACTATATCCACAACATTTAGAAAATGATTATTAAAAATATTTTCAACTTCTGACTTTTTGTTCGTAAAGTTTTCATTCAATTTTATGGTAATACTGTCTTCCTCTGCTCTTGGTTGACCTGTTTCTCTTTTAATAATATTCCAAATTGTTTTAATTTTATTATCAGAGTTGCTGATTTCAGACATGATACACATACTCCTGGATTTTTTTAATAACTTTTCTTAATATAACACAGTAGTTTTTATAATGTTTGATAGTTTCTGGGTCACTACTCTTTCTTGCTGTCAGATACATTTCCCTTTTCTGGTTACAAGATACTTTTATATCCTTAGAAAGCCATGGTTTGTTACAAGGTTTCTTACGAGTATATTTAACTATTTTCTTGTGGAAGTAGTTTTCAAATGCATTTACAAAAATGTCATGAAATAAATTATATTTTAAATTGGCATCAGGTTCACGGTACACCTCATCCCAGTCTAACTGCTGTAGGCTTTCCCTGAAATTTGCAATTGTTAAATCGTTGACTGAACATACTACTTTGGAGGACTGTTTAGTATTGCTGAATGGAGCTATGTCATATATTGTAACTAGCTGTGCACCATGATCAGAAAGACCATTCTCAACAGGCTGAGCATTTATCTGGTTAAACTTATCTTGGTCTATAAAGAAGTTATCTATCAGTGAGCTGCTATCCTTTACCACCCGAGTAGGAAAATCAATAACGGGTGTCAAATTGAAAGAACCGAGTAATACTTCAAGGTCATTTTTCCTATAACCCTCTTTCAGAGAATCTACATTGAAGTCCCCACAAATAATAATATGCTTCCCCCTGTCTGACAGATAGCACAACAATGAGTCCAAGCTTTTCAGAAATAGATGAAAATTTCCTGATGGGGACCTACATACAGTTACAATTACAAATGTGCCTTTCTTTAATTTAAGCTCACAGGCACATGTTTCTATATGTTTCTCTACACAAAACTTTTTTGTTTCTATACTTTTTGCACAATGATAACTTTTGACATATGTGGCAACTCCTCCTTTCTCCATATTTTCTCTCATTACATGTGCAGAGAGCTTATATCCACTTACATTTACCTTTTCCATATCAGTAACAATGTGATGCTCAGACAGGCATAGTATATCTACGTATTTCATCCTCAGCTTCTAAATCTTCTAAACAAACCAGAAGCTCATCTATTTTATTCTTTAAACTCCCAATATTTTGATGAAATATACTTACATTATTTTTAATTATACTTTTATGAGAACCTTTCCTTATTCTAACATTTGCAGTACTCTCCTGTCTGAGTTTCTCATTGTGCTTAGGCCTAGTTCCTATACCAGTGGTCACATGGTGTTCAGAGAGGCAGATTATGTCAACTGGGTTGGGTGACTTTAATTCATCAATGCAATTACCTAGGACTGAGATAAAACTTGGTGGAGATAAAATTTCTGGTGATTGGTGAAAATTTATAATTGACAGCTGTGATTGGTGATCCAATGTGCTAGAATTGTGCTGCTTAATTTCTTTCCTAAACTGAAGATTTGTTTCAATCCTGACCTCTTGTAGAACTTGACATCTTTCTGTCTTACCTAACCCAAAAAAGGTGCTGCTCCAACACCTGTAACCACTGGTATTTTACCATTCATGGCAGTGCCTCCCCCCCCCCCCCTTAAATTTCCTGCTATTACCCCAGCCAGTTTCCCCTTCCCTTTCCTGTTGAGATGTAGGCAATGCCTAGTATAGTCCCACCTACTGAGACAGCGACCGTGGACTGTAAATGTATGGTGCGGAATCATTGGCGACCACCTTATTGGTCCTAACGTCATTGCAGGGGCCCAAACAGCCGCAACGTACATCGCGTTTCTACAGAATGATCTGCCAACCTTGCTCGAAAATGTCCCACTGGAAACGCGTCGACGTATGTGATATCAGCATGATGGTGCACCTGCACATTCCGCAATTAACATTAGGCTGACCCTTGACAGGATGTTCGACGGGCGTTTCATAGGACGTGGAGGACGCATAAATTGGCCAGCCCGTTCTCCTGATCTTACACCTCTGGACTTCTTTCAGTGGGCTACGTTAAAGGAGAATGTGTACCGTGATGTGCCTACAACCCCAGAGGATATGAAACAACGTATTGTGGCAGCCTGCGGCGACATTACACCAGATGTACTGCGGCGTGTACGACACTCATTACGCCAGAGATTGAAATTGTGTGCAGCAAATGATGGCCACCACATTGAACATTTATTGGCCTGACATGTCGGGACACACTCTATTCCACTCCGTAATTGAAAACGGAAACCACGTGTGTACGTGTACCTCACCCCTCATGGTAATGTACATGTGCGTCAGTGAAAAAGACCAATAAAAAGATGTTAGCATGTGGACGTAATGTGCTGTTCCAGTCTCTTCTGTCCATCACCGTTCCCTTTGGATCCCTACGTAATTCGGTGCTCTCCGATACACACGATCGAACAGCGGCGGAGTGGTACTCAAGCGTCAACTTGACGTTACAATATCTCCGGATGTAATTAACATTTTACAATGCAACAAACGACACTGATTACGTATTTGTTTATATGTTCAGATGTGCTAACAAAACTAACGGAGTTCCATTTAAAAAAACGTAGGTTTGTGTTAAAAAAAAACTTCCGTGCATTTTTGTATGGTTTGTATTAACCAATTACACTAGCCTCTCTCCTCACGTTCGGTCTGTGGAATCGATTCGTCAGTATTTGTTGTGGTTTACGAAATATATCCAGCGGTAATGTTAAGTGACTCACCCTGTATATTAAATGTGCTTGTCAGAAAATCGCATTTATAAAATCTGCTTGGTGGTAGTGTACGCGTGGGGGAAAATTGAATGTCATCAATTAACGAGTTGACCACCAGATGGCAGGTTTCATTATGGTAACTTATTATTCGATGAATGTTCGTCCCGTCAGGTCGCTGTATAGGTGAAAAAAATGAGGTAAGTCTGTTGTACAGTGCTTACAGGTAACTGTTCTGTTGGTTTAGAGTTTGAATGGAAGACTCAACTAATTTCTCGTAAGAACTACTGCATTTACGTACGGTTCACTTTTGCGTGAAAATAATTGTTGCATTTGGTCCTCAAAATCAACAATATCGCATTTTTCAGAAAATGGCGAAGTGGGGCAAATCTCCGAGGGTGTTCTGGGGTAAATCCTCTTACCTCCAAGAATGTGAGAATTCTTCTATGATAACCCTCATACAGGTGTCATTCATCCCACATTGTGTGAGGTTATGAAGATATATTTCGGGTATCTTAAATTTAGGGGAAACTGTCTGGCTGAACTCAAATCGGTGCTTTTAACGCCGACACCTAATAAAGAACGAATGGAAGAAGAATGCATGGTGAAAGAAATTTTGCTACTGAAAATAAAAGGCGTGCCAAAGAAAGAAAAAAGCGTACTATAAAAACAAAACGACGTAAACTAGATTTCATTACACCAATGCCAAAAAAAAAAAAAAAAACAGATAAAACGGCCAGTTGATTATTCTTCAGTCAAGTTCAAACTCTTCACATCATGACAATAGCTCAGATATACTTTCAGACATGAACTTACTATTTGGCAAGGATGTATCTGAAGAATAAGATGAGCGTGGGACTTCAAGGAGGAATCAGACCATCCAAAACAGTACACTATTTACTCGGTAAATAAGTAGCTTAGCCTCAGTAATTGAACCTTTAAATGTGAGCCTACTAACCCCACGTTTGTGAAGAAGGAAGTACTCACATTATCTTTGTACAAATATTTTTAAACATGATGTTCAAACTTGCGAGACATTTCAGTTCGGTATTGTGTTGTGTAACTTGGCTACAACATAAAATTATTACAAAGGGTTGTTTCAAGTGTTTTTATTGTACACTCATCCATTTTTATCCATGTTTAACTCAAATGGGGCAAAGACCCAGCAACTTTTGTTTTAGCTAGGTTTCTCTGTAATTAATAATCAAACAGAGCTGGAATTTGGATCGATTACAAGTAACAACGCGATCTTTGACTTCAATTTTAAATTTCTGGAAAATCTAACCCTCGTTGAAAACAATATGAGAAAAATTGAAAACTGCGTGACTTCACCCCATCTACCCTAATGTGCTTGTGATGGATACTACCCCAAATTCTGTCGACCTATCAATGACGTCGAAAAGTTATCAATGTAATGACTGAGGTAGCATATTAACACGAACATGAATGTATCGAAAAATACATGATCATTCCATCATTATTACTTTTTATACACCTATTGTATATCATCACGAATGTGCCACTAGGTCATCATCGTTATTATTATTACTATTATTATTCCTTTCTGAAGAAAGTTAATTCGTTCTACTAATGCAGGTGTTTATGGGGAAATGTGGAGACTAGAACCCACTAAAGGCGGACTTCTATCAGCCGCTTAGGCCGGTCGCTCTAACGCGCTGTCCCACAGCTGCCGGCCTCGTATGGTATTCAACGAGATCTTAAGGGGAGATGGTATGTTCAAATGAGAGGAAATTTTCCATTTTCTATTTATTATTCTGTTACGTACTTCAGACTTCGCTGAACATTTTAATACAGCACACACTGAAAACCGACATTCTTAAGATCTTTAACAATATTTTTAAATTTGACAAGCCACACACAACTTTCGGCACCTTGTCTACGTTGCCAGAGATGAAGTCATGTTGTGGGAACCTCTTAGTCTAAAAAGCTGTGGAATGCATTGTTTGATGCCACTGTTACGTCTCAAAGGTGGTATTAGAAATAGCAAATCGTTCCTTTGTTTCTGGCGATACTTGGTATGAAAGTAGTTGCTAACCAGCAATTTTTGTGGTGCACTTGTAAATATTGTTCTGTATACATATATTAAATGACTAAGCGTCAGCCGGCCGGGATGGCCGAGAGGTTCTAGGCGCTACAGTCTGGAACCGCGCGACCGCTACGATGGCAGGTTCGAATCCTGCCTGGGGTATGGATGTGTGTGATGTCCTTAGGTTAGTTAGGTTTAAGTAGTTCTACGTTCTAAGGAACTGATGACCTCAGAAGCTAAGTCCCATAGTACTCAGAGCCATTTCAACCATTTTTGAACCAAGCGTAAAATTATGTTTGAGAAACACAAATTTGCAAGTAACAAATATGTAAGATCCGAATTTGCGTCTGAAGTTGTAGAAAACATGTCTGTAAACACTGAAGGAAATATAAATAACCAAAATAATGGGTCTGAAGTGACCACGTCCTCTAGTACTTGCTGTAAGTATAGGCAAGATAAATTTGTTGGTAACCTTCAGCAGTAATAGTGACAATCAAGACTATATTCGAAGTTTTGGTAAATTCAGAGCTACAAAAGAAATTTTTCCAAGGGAAGACCCAGAACGTGAACGAATCCTTCAGTAATGTTGTATGGTGCCCTGTACCTAAAGATGTTTTTCTGGTGAAATGAATCTGAAATTAGCAGTGTCTGATGCTGCAATAAGTTTTAACGGTGGGAATTTTAAAAGACTGAAGGGTCTGGAGAGGTTGGAGAAGAGGTTATAGTAAAACACAGCTTGAGGTCTGAGAGAACTCGATATGCTTCGCGTAGGCCAATCAGAGATTGCTGTCCGGCAAATGACAAAAGATAGGAGGCAAGCACTGGGCGATCGTGACACTAAAAAAGACACTGATAATGGGCCAGGACAACTCTAGTGAACGAAAGAGACAAAACTGTATATCTTTATAAAAGCTTGTTATTTAAAGACTTTTAATCCCAATATCTTGGAACTACTTTTTGCCTTAAATGAGCCGATATCTCAAAAAGTAAAAAAGGTAGAGACATAAAATTTTCACTCAATGCCAAGAATAAGATTCTACACAAAAGAACTAGACTAATTAAAATCGTATGGTGTCCAGTGTCTAAGTACATTCACTTACTGAATTCTGCCATAAAAATTAAGAGCTTGTGAAATACACTCCTGGAAATGGAAAAAAGAACACATTGACACCGGTGTGTCAGACCCACCATACTTGCTCCGGACACTGCGAGAGGGCTGTACAAGCAATGATCACACGCACGGCACAGCGGACACACCAGGAACCGCGGTGTTGGCCGTCGAATGGCGCTAGCTGCGCAGCATTTGTGCACCGCCGCCGTCGGTGTCAGCCAGTTTGCCGTGGCATACGGAGCTCCATCGCAGTCTTTAACACTGGTAGCATGCCGCGACAGCGTGGACGTGAACCGTATGTGCAGTTGACGGACTTTGAGCGAGGGCGTATAGTGGGCATGCGGGAGGCCGGGTGGACGTACCGCCGAATTGCTCAACACGTGGGGCGTGAGGTCTCCACAGTACATCGATGTTGTCGCCAGTGGTCGGCGGAAGGTGCACGTGCCCGTCGACCTGGGACCGGACCGCAGCGACGCACGGATGCACGCCAAGACCGTAGGATCCTACGCAGTGCCGTAGGGGACCGCACCGCCACTTCCCAGCAAATTAGGGACATTGTTGCTCCTGGGGTATCGGCGAGGACCATTCGCAACCGTCTCCATGAAGCTGGGCTACGGTCCCGCACACCGTTAGGCCGTCTTCCGCTCACGCCCCAACATCGTGCAGCCCGCCTCCAGTGGTGTCGCGACAGGCGTGAATGGAGGGACGAATGGAGACGTGTCGTCTTCAGCGATGAGAGTCGCTTCTGCCTTGGTGCCAATGATGGTCGTATGCGTGTTTGGCGCCGTGCAGGTGAGCGCCACAATCAGGACTGCATACGACCGAGGCACACAGGGCCAACACCCGGCATCATGGTGTGGGGAGCGATCTCCTACACTGGCCGTACACCACTGGTGATCGTCGAGGGGACACTGAATAGTGCACGGTACATCCAAACCGTCATCGAACCCATCGTTCTACCATTCCTAGACCGGCAAGGGAACTTGCTGTTCCAACAGGACAATGCACGTCCGCATGTATCCCGTGCCACCCAACGTGCTCTAGAAGGTGTAAGTCAACTACCCTGGCCAGCAAGATCTCCGGATCTGTCCCCCATTGAGCATGTTTGGGACTGGATGAAGCGTCGTCTCACGCGGTCTGCACGTCCAGCACGAACGCTGGTCCAACTGAGGCGCCAGGTGGAAATGGCATGGCAAGCCGTTCCACAGGACTACATCCAGCATCTCTACGATCGTCTCCATGGGAGAATAGCAGCCTGCATTGCTGCGAAAGGTGGATATACACTGTACTAGTGCCGACATTGTGCATGCTCTGTTGCCTGTGTCTATGTGCCTGTGGTTCTGTCAGTGTGATCATGTGATGTACCTGACCCCAGGAATGTGTCAATAAAGTTTCCCCTTCCTGGGACAATGAATTCACGGTGTTCTTATTTCAATTTCCAGGAGTGTATATCATAACACACCTGACAGTACAATTTTTACAATTATTCTGATACAGTATTTCTACAAAAGCACATTTATAATTTGGAAAATTGGAAGTTGATGTCTCAAGAATTTTCCAGGATAAGCGGTCGCGAAATTTGATAATTTTAAACTGGCAGCATAAAGCATACCCTCTCCCTTTAAAGCTTTAACCTCTATTTCTCGAAAACGCTTCAGTGTACAGTACTACAGCAGCATTTGCTGTATGTAAGTGTGCACTACAATCATGCAAAACATAACTGGAGTAAATTACGCTCTATGTGTGTGCTTTATTTTTGAGTCAGGGTCACTGTGGGAGCACAGTGCTTAACAACAGCACAGCTAAAAATCAGCGATTACACTCGTCACCGCAAACGACGCACTTTGTTTGCAGATAAGCGGAAGTGCCGTCTGCGCATGACGCGAAGGGGCGCCCCGGTGGGCGTTAGCGGAAGGAAGTAGCCGGCGGCCGCGCCGGTGGGCCGCGGCTTGTCCGCTGATGTATGGCTGCCAACCGCACAGCGCTGAATTCTCTCGGGGTCAGGGGCCATCGCAGAGATTTATCGCACCCGCAGAGCCGGCAATTTAACCTCAGTCCTTCCCATCCTTTCGCGCTCATTGACAAACATAGGACCCATTTGCATATCATTTCACTATATTTATGCAGCGATGTGACTTGCTGGCTATTCTCTCCGAATCCTTCTCCTCTCTGCTCTCTTCCCCTCGCTGTGTTCACCAGAGAACGGCCTTAACTCACACTCTCTCCGAAGTGTCTCTTTCTCTTCCCACTCTCGACGCCTGTAACCCAAATTCCGCATCGGCTGCCAGAGCTGGCGAGCACAAGTTTCCCACACGCCCGCGCTTCCCTGCTGAATTATCGCCTATGGCGCCGTCTTTTACAAGGCTCTGTGCATTTTACTGTCGCGCGGTTACCGAGTTGTTGTTTCTAGTTGACGGTCGGGAATGCGTGAAAGGTGCGTCTTTCTCACGCACCTCTAGTGGGAAAGAAGTGTAAGAGACGAGAACGCTGCCTCGGACCAGATACTCATAAATTATTCTCGATTTTTAAACAGTTAACAACTGTTGTCAAAAGAAGCCAACGAACAGTTTTGTGATGATATATTCAGGTCAAGTAAAGGATTAAGTTTAGAACCACAATTCTAAGTCCGGCCGCAGACCTTTATATGTTAAAATGTCTGGATAGAAATCCTGGGTCAAGATTGCTGAAATTTCTTTATTGATTACTTTTTACAGCTCATTGACGAGATACCTTGAGAGCAATAAAAATTATTTCTCAATTTAGTGTGTAGCCGCCGCCAGGCATTACACATTGTCGCATTCTGTTGAGCTGAATCGTTCGCACTGAATTAAGTAATAATTTTTATTGATCTGAAGATGTCTCATCACTGAGCTGAAACTAGTAATTAGTAAAGAAATTTTAGTGATCTTGACCTAGGATTTTTATCAACATAACAGTCACCTGTCTTGCGATTTAACAATGTCGTATAACATCGTTTTATATGTGCTGTATAGTAATAATTTATACCGCTATTGGTAAATTCTTCAGCGATGCAGTCACCAAGATATAATGCAGAAGCTGGTAATATATGGTGTTTCATTACTATATGCTTACCCAAAAGCGTAGATATTCCTCGGGAAAGGAAATATTTATTTTATTTACTTATGTAACCATACCTGATCAGGGCCGTCAGGCCCTTCTTACATCGGACCAAGGCTTCACATGTGCAGCACATTTTTACATCATAGTTATCTAAGATATGTCAGTCATAATGTGACAAATGGTATTAAAATTATTTGAGCGTCTATAGAGACAATGTGAGTAAGTAACAAAATTAATACTAGCAGTAGTTCTGCTCCTCTACTACTAATAATAATAGTAATGATGAGGTCCCATACTCCGAGGAGTATACAACAACACCCAGTCATCTCGAGGCAGGGAAAAACTTTGACCCCGCCGGGAATAGAACCCTGGACCCCGAGCGCGGGAAGCAAGGACGCTATCGCAAGACCACGAGCTGCGTGCTTATAGTAATAATAGCAATACTAATGACAATAATGTCAATACTGATTGTGCCATATATAACAAGAATTTTCAGGTGTACAATGTGTTTTCGGATATAGCTGTTTCTGGGGAAGGGAATTTAACGAGGCTGCACCAGCTAAGAGCACTGGAAAATGAGGAAGATCTGGTTCTCAGGAAGGATGTACAGCAGTAAAGACTGTGTACTAGGTCAATGATAGTCATTATTGTTCTTTCAATAGGTATGTCCTTAACTGTCTTATTAAGGTGAAGATGTTGTGTAATTCTCTAATACAATGCAGGAGGTTATTCCAGAAACGGTTTCCTGCTACTGAGAAACACTTCCAGGAAATGCCTGAACGGTGGAGTGGGACAGAGAGGATTTTACTCTGATGGGGACGGGTGTTTCTGCCAAGTTTTGAAACAAGAGCGTTAATTTCGAGGTGAGGGATGAGGGTATTGTTCATTGATAAGACAGTAGAGAAGAAAGAGGATAGGTTTATCTCCGGGGTTGTTTGCACTCAGCCGGAACAGCTGCGCATATGATGGTCTAATTGATCAAAGAGTAGAAACATTACAGGTATAACGAACACGGACATTCATAACTAGTTCCAGGCCCCGTTAGCTTCCCTGAGATAGACGTTACAGGACAACATCGCTGTAACCAACAACTGGAAGTGTAAGTGTTCGTACAGGTTTCTTTTTCAGGTCAAGAGGGAAGAGCTTTATATATTTTCGTAGGGCGTGGATAGATGCTGATGGAGATATGTGTAGAATATTTCCTGTACATGGATTTTAGAGGAATCTAGGAGACAAGAATGACATTAAATGTGTGATTGATCAATAAACTGGTAATCGCTTGCGACCTAGCAACAAAAATTTTGAAACAGAAACTTTCACACACGAAACAGGGACGTGTTCCTGACGCGTTGTACGTGGGAACTGGGAACAACACATAAGGAAAAAAAAATTTTTTTTTTGCTTTATTCTGTAGTCTCGGTTCTAATTTGCCCTATTGGCTATAGATTTCGATGTCAAATACCATCATCACGCCATGCTATGATCAAAAAATTGGCATAAATATTTACAATAATTATCTGATTCACATTTATCAATTTTTTTCTCTATGCTAGCAACGCATTATATAGAGTATAACGTTACAAGTTAAGAAACATGTCTTCGCTGGAATTGTTTAGTATTTTGTAACACACAACATGAAGAAAATTTCTTTACATGTTATAATGCTACATGAAAAACTAATAATATTTTCGACGACGTAGTAAGTGTTAGATTTCACCGTTAGAGCAAAAATCACCTTTCGACGTGGTATGTGAAATTTTTTTTTCTGGGATACTGCTTTCAGGTAGGGACGTTATCCGTAACCTCAGTTGCACGAGACACATGACAATAGTGTATACTGCCTTACTATAATACAACAACCTATTTGCTTTCCACCTAATAAATATTATTTTCGTGCTAACGGCGAGGAATATCACCGAGTGTCTTTTACTGATTTTTACATGTTAGTTCTTAACACGTCTTGCAAGTTACTTTCATATCCAGGTTTAACTGATCCTCAGCAGTTTCAAGGTGTTAATCTCTGTGGTCTCTGTGACGCCACAGACATGTTATGCGAACGTTTGTTTTTATGCCTTATTTCTTTGTTTCATCGCCAGAATATTTATACCTGAATTTCATACACTTGAGAGAAATCGAAATGAAAAAGAAATGAAAGGGAACCAAAGCGTTTGATATGTGACACCACAAAATATACTGGAAATTAAGTGGGATGAGGAGACACCTCTCGTAATCACCGAGGAGAGTAATATGCGGCAGGCAATAATCACAAGAATTCGGCTAAGTGCGAGGGTTCCGTAGAAACTTAATTATTTACACCGATAGTTCATCTACCCAGGGAATCGAGAGTTTTGACGATTTTTGACAGTTCATCGTCGTTCTGCCAACAGCTGTATTTAAGAAGCAATCTCTTGCCCTTGGTGTGGGAAACTGGCCCTGATTGGTGGAAGTATCAGCAGTGATCAACGGCATCCCACCTGAGAGGGCATTAAAGGCAAAAAACTGTTCATCCACCGGACATATGGCTAATAATTGAAAAAAAAAAAAAACGTCATGGTGATCTCTACATTGGCACAAGATTCCAGCTTGGTCCCCCATTCGGATGTCTGGAAAGGGACTGCTAAACAGGAGGTTACCATGAGAAAATAATTTCCTAACCAACGAAAACGTAACATTCTACGTGTTCGAGAACGGAATGTGAGAAGTTTAAACGTTGAAAAAACTGGAAAATCAGGAAAGGAAATTATAGATTCTCAGTCTAGGAGTAGTAGAGTTTAGTGAACTGAAGCGGAAAGAGGATATAGGTTAAAATCAGTAGCTGCAGAATGTGGTATAACGGGTTCATTATGAAGAGGAAGATAGGGTGGAGAGTGGAATACTTCCAACAATTCTGTCAGTTCTGTAAAAGGATTATTGCCATGATGTAGAGAACTTGTCTAATGACGCGATTGAGGAAGAGATGGGAGTATATACGGAACATATAGGGGATTCAGTTTTATAGTTTAAAAGAGCTTTGGTAAACTTGCGATTAAACGCGATTGAACGGAAAGTACATTCCTACGGAATTTCTGAAATTATTGTCGGAAGTGATAACCAAGCAGCTATTGAAGATGGTGCGTAGAATGGATGAGTCTATCAAACTTTCGGAAAAATATCATCCACATAATAAAAGAGAAAGCAATGGCAGTTAAATGTGAGAACTATCGCAAAATCAGCGTAACAGCTCAAGCATCGAAATTCTTGACAATAATAATGTACAGAATAAAGAAAAAGAAAATTGAGGATCTGTTAGCTAAAGACGAGTTTGACTTTCTGAAAGGTAAAGGCAAAAGAGAGGCCGTTCTTATGGTGCGCCTTTTACTGAAAACAAAACTTAAAGAAAGTTGACGCACGTTCATAAGTTTTAATCGACCTAGAAAAAGCGCTCAGCAGTATAGAGCACTGCAAAATGGTCGAAATTCTGAGAGCCTATAGGGTAAAGTTATAGGAAACGTGCGTAATGTATTACACATATATATTAACAACAAAGAGGGAACAATAAGAAAGGAAGACACAGAAATAAATGCTCAGATCAAAAAGAGTGCGAGGCAGCGATGTAGCTCTTCGCCCTTTCTGATCAGTCTGTACACAGAACAAGTAATGAGGAACATAAAATAAAGATTGAAGAGTGGGATTAAGGTTCGGGGTGAAAGGATCTCAGTGAAAAGATTAAATAATGACTTTTCTATCCTCAGTGAAAATGAAGAAGAATTACAGGATCTGTTGAATGGAATGAACAGTCTAATGAGTACATAATACCGACTGAGAACAAATCGAAGAAAGACGAAGGTAATGAGGAGAATCAGATAAACTTAAGCTTTAAATTGGTTCCACGACCTTGAGAAAGTTAAGTAATTCTTCTACCTCAAAATCAAAGTAACACATGGTGAAGAAACAAAGAGGACAAAAGAAGGTGGCTGACACAAGCAAACAGGACATTCTTGGCCAAGACAAATCTTCTACTATCAAACATCGGCCCTAATCTGAAGAAGAAATTTTTGAGAACGTGCATTTGGAACACAGAGTAGTATGATAGCGAATCTTGACTGTGCGAAAACCGGAACGGAGGACAAGCAGAGAGACTGAATGTGGTCCCATAGAAGGATGTTGAAAATTCGTTCGACTGGTAAGACAAGAGGGGGTTCTCCGCAAAATGTACAAAAAATAGAAACTATGAAAAACACTTGAAGAGGCAAGGACGGGATGATAACATTAGTAGTATTCAGGACTGAGATTTTCACTCTGCAGCGGAGTTTGCGCTGATATGAAACTTCCTGGCAGATTAAAACTGTGTGCCAGACCGAGACTCGAATTCGTGACATTTGCCCTTCGCGGGCAAGTACTCTACCAACAAAGCTACCCAAGCACGATTCACGCGCCTTCCTCACAGCTTTACTTCCGGCAGTAACTCGTCTCCTACTTTCCAAACGTCACAGAAGCTCACCTGCGAACCTTGTAGAACTAGCATGAGTAGTATCTTAAAACGTCTGAGATTAACTTCCAATGAACAAGAAGGAGTCGCAGAGGGTAAAATGTGTTGTGAGGGACAGATATTGGAACACATTCAACAAATAATTGAGGACATTAGATGTAAGGGCAGCTCTGATATGAAGAGGTTGGCACAAGAGAAGAATCCGTGACGGGACGCATTGAACCAGTCAGAAGACTGATGACTGAAAAACAAATTCCATTCATATTAGTTGCTCCTTTATATGTCTGAGTCATGAATTTACTAGGGGTCATGTTTTCCGACTAGTTATGCTTTTGTAATATTCAACTGCTTGAAGCTCTTTTTTTCATTTGTCATTCAGAGGGGTAGCAATCTTCCACTTATAATACTTTGACTCTGACTCGTCTTTACTGTTTTTAAAGACGGATTCTCTAACTCGAGAGCGTACCTTCTCTTTATTTGATGTCTAGTAGCATTTGTTTGAACGTACTTGGGAAGGCATTAAATTTGAAAAGGGGATTACTAAGGCTCATTATAGGTATAGTGGGGGTCATCGAAATGAAATGGGAAGAAGAAAAGGATTTCTGGTCAGACGAGTATAGGGAAATATCAACAGCAGCAGAAAATGCTATAAACTAGAATAGGATTTGTTACGAACAGAGGGCAGGGCAGATAGTGAGTTACAGCGAATAGTTCAGTGACAGCGCTGTTTTCATGAGAATCGACAGCGAACCAACATCGACGATAATAGTTCAGGTGTCGTGCCGACTTCGCAATCAGAAGATGAAGACTCAGAGAAAGTACAAGAGGATATACAGTTCATTAAGGAACACGCAAATCTAACAGTAATGAAGGGTTGAAATGCGGTTATAGGAGAAGGTGTAGGAGGAAGCGTTGAGGCAGAATGTAGAGTTGATAGCAGGAATGAGAGAGGAGAAAGGCTATTTCAGTTCTGCAATACTTTTCAGTAGCTCTGTTCAAGCATCATAAGAGGAGGAGATACATTTGGAATAGGGCGGGAGATACAGGAAGATTGCCCCTACTTTATATCGCGGTTACGCAGATATTGCGGTATCAGATACTGGAATGTAAGGTGTACCCAGGAAAAGATATAGACTTTGATCACAATTTAGTAATGATGGAAAGGAAACGAAAGTTTAAAAAACTAGTCATGAAGAAACAGTGTGCGAAGAAGACAGAGACGGATGGACTAAGGAATGACGAGATACGCATGAAGTTCTCTGAGGTTCTAGATAAAGTGATAATGAATAGCTCAGTAAGCAATTAAGGTGAAGAGGAATGGGCATCTCTAAAAAGGGCAGTCACAGCGGTTAGAAAGAAAAATGTAGGTAACTGCGAAAAAACATGTACAACAAAAGAAACACTTCAGTTGATCGACGAAACAAGAAAGTACAAAAACGTTAAGGGAAATTCACTGATAATCTGAGCCTTGGCTGGATCATTTCTATGCGCTCGATTAAATCTTGTTTGCGATTCTGTGTTTAGTCTCCCGCGGTTTTCGCGATTATGCTGTCATACTCTCATTCCGCGGGTGGCAGCAGCGGTTTGTATCGATATTCGCACCTTGGACTATCTTTGACCTGGCGCTTATAGTTTCCGGCTGGCCGGTGTGCGACCAGTCGGTCGGTTGACGTGGAGCAGCGAGGAATTCTCCGCGGGACGTATTTGGCCGGGGCCGCTGGCCGTCTCTACGCAGTGTCGGAGTGTGTGGGTCTGTTCCCATTGCTACGCGGTCCGTGGCTCATCGAACCTGGACACGAAAGTTGAGTTTTGATTTAAACTACCAGCAAGTCAAGACTGTTCACACTGTGTCGTTTAGAGTTCGTTGTCGGCTGTTGAGATATTCCCTCGAGCAATAACGTGGGTTTCAAGTTGGAAAATTCTAGCCACTCTCCGGTGGAGTTTCACTGTATTTGGTTATTTGAATTGAAGTGCACCAGGGGAATCTTCTGCCTTGTGGCCGTTAACGTTCCGTGTACCTCCTGCCCTTGCCGTTGACGTAAATTTCCTGCAGTGTAGTTTCCTCATCGTGTTCTTGCTGTCCAGCACGGTCTGCCCTTGCCCTTGACGTAAATTTCAGGCCGTGTAGTTTCCTCGTCGTGTTGTTGCTGTCCAGCACGATGTGTAGTTTGACAGCTCTATGTATGATTGGTTGTGGACGCCAATATCTTTTAAGTTCTTCAGGTGAACTCCCTGTTGTGCCCTGGTCGGGTGAAATGGAAGTTATCTTGTCGGTGGGTCCGTTGACTGTCCGTCGGTTGGGTTTTCATCGGGTCGTGAATAGTTGGCCCGACTGCCTGTCTCACCTAAGCGAGCGTTGGTGTTTGGATTCCAGGCCGACCCTCGAATATCTGAGCGCCCTTCGGTGTACTGCCGTTTTTTTTTTTTATTGGTTCTTGGTGTTTGTACTTGTATGTCTCCTAGCCGATTTTTTAAAAAAAATTAAGGTGATTTTCCCTTAAGGCGTAAGATTCTTTAATTCTTCAGCCTAACTAAAGAACTGTTTTAAGATAAGGTTTTAACTTTTAAATTTCTGTTTTGGTTGAATTTAGCCTAACTAAGAACGGTTTTACGTAAAGCCTTTGTTTTTTTTTAATTTAATTTTGTTTATCCTTAAGTGTTGGGCTTTCACCCGAATTTGAATTCAAATTGTTTGCTCTGAAAATCTCTGGTTCTTTGGGCCTTCAACCTAAATAAAGAACTGTTGTAAGATAAGGCTTGCCTGTTAAATTTCTGATCATGCTTGCGTTTTAAGTTATTGGCCTTCAGCCTTTTTTAAGTTAAAGTGGCTTTCAGCTGGTAATTAAGCCCCAAAGGTTAAAGCCGTGTGTCAAAAAAAAAATTTTTTTTTTGGGCTCTTGCAATGTTTGATCAAATATTAAAGCTATGTATTCGATTCCAACTGACAGCCCCTTATTTTGGCCCCTTTCCACAATTTAAATTACCTGTCCTGTCCTGCGGCTTAAGCAGGGCGTCTCAAGGAATACAAGTCACTCAGGAATGAAAGGAATAGTAAGTGCAAGAAAGCTACGGCGAAATGGCTGCATGGAAAATGTGATCAAAGGTATCCGGACACCCCCAAAAACATACATTTTTCATACTAGGTACTTTGTGCGTCCACCTACTTCCAGGTACTCCATACCAGCGACCTCAGTAGTCATTAGACATCATAAGAGAGCAGAATGGGGCGCTTAGGGGAACTCACGGACTTCGAACGTGGTCAGGTGATTGGATGTCATTTGTGTCATACGCCTGTAAGCGAGATTTCCACACTCCTACACATCCCTAGGACCACTCTTTCCGACGTGCTAGCGAAATGGAAACGTGAAGGAAACGTACAGCACAAAAGCGTACAGGACGACCTCGTCTGTTGACTCACAGAGACCGCCGTTGAAGTGAGTCGTAATGTGTAATAGGCAGACATCTGTCCAGACCATCATACAGGAATTCCAAACTGCATCAGGACCCACTGCAAGTACTCTGACAGTTAGGCGAGTTGTGAGAAAACTTGGATTGCAAGGTCGAGCGGCTGCTCATAAGCCAGACATCGCGCCGGTGAATGTCAAACGACGCCTTCAAAATGGTTCAAATGGCTCTGAGCGCTATGGGACTCAACATCTGTGGTCATAAGTCCCCTAGAACTTATAACTACTTAAACCTAACTAACCTAAGGACATCACACACATCCATGCCCGAGGCAGGATTCGAACCTGCGACCGTAGCAGTCGCGCGGTTCCTGACTGAGCGCCGAGAACCGCTAGACCACCGCGGCCGGCTCAAACGACCCCTCGCCTGGTGTAAGGAGCGTAAACATTGGACGATTGAACAGTGCAAAAACGTTGTGAGGAGTGACGAATCACGGTACACGATGTGGCGATCCGATGGCAGAGTGTGAGTATGGCAAATACAAGGTGAACGTCATCTGTCAGCGTGTGTAATGACAACAGTAAAATTCGGAGACGGTGGTGTTACGATGGAATCGTGTTTTTCATGGAGGGGGCTTGCACCCCTTGTTGTTTGGCGTGGCACTATCACAGCATAGGCCTAAATTGACGTCTTAAGCACCTTCTTGCTTCCCACTGTTGAAGAGCAATTCGGGGATGGCAATTGCATCTTTCAACACGATCGAGCAGCTGTTCATAATGCACGGGCTGTGGCGGAATGTTTACGCGACAATAACATCCGTGTAATGCACTGGCCTGCACAGAGTCCTGACCTTAATTCTATAGAACACGTTTGGGTTGTTTTGGAACGCCAACTTCGTGCCAGGCCTCACCGACCGACATCGATACCTCTCCTCAGTGCAGCACTCCTTGAAGAATGGGCTGCCATTCCCCAAGAAACCTTCGAGCACCTGACTGGACGTATGCCTACGAGAGTGGAAGCTATCATCAAGGCTAAGGGTGGGCCAACCCCTTACTGAATTCCAGCAATACCGATGGAGGGCGCCACAAACTTGTAAGTCATTTTCAGCCAGGGGCCCGCATACTTTTGATCACGTAGTGTACATGCTGACTCAGTGACTCACCATATTGAACAGTGAATACTATCTTCGGCGAAATTAAAAGCAAGGGAGGGAAAATACACTGAAGGCCTCCATGAGGGGAAGGAAGTCTGACTGGTACAACAACAAAGAAGAGTCGATAGGGAGGAGTTAGGGGATCCAGTATTAGAATTAAAAACGAGCTTTGGAAAACTTAAGATAAAATAAGGTAGAAGGGACAGATAACCTTCCATTAGAATTTATAAAAGCATTAGGAGAATTGGCAAGAAAATAACTATTCACGTAGATGTGTGGAATGTATGAGAGTGACCATATGCCGTCAGACTTTCGGAAAAACGTCATCCACACAGTTCCCAAGATTGCAAGGGCCGACTAAATGCGAGAATTATCGCACAGTCATGCTAACAACTCATGCACCAAACAAGCTCATAAGAATAATACTTTTTCAAAAGAATTGGAAAGAAAACGGAGAATCCGTTTGTTGACGAGCATTTTGGCCTTAGGAAAGGAAAAGCTACCAGATAGGCAGTTCTGACGTTGCGGTTGATAATAAGTAGTACTGAAGGAAAATAATAAAAATCAATACATGTTCGTAGGATTTATCGACATGAAAAAAGCGTTCGACAGTGCCAAATTGTGCAAGATATTCGAAAACCTAAGAGTAACAGGGTTAAGTTACAGAGAAAGATGGTAATATACAAGATGTTCAAGAACCAAGAGGCAACAATAAGACCAGCACACCAAGAACGAAGTGTTCGGATTAAAAAGATTGTCAGATATGAACGTAGTCTTTACTGCTCAATCTATACACATCAAAAAAGGTTTTGCATCACATCGTTTCCCTGGACTCCTGATGGTGGACGTTGACTGTGGATTTTGTATTACAAAGATAGTCACTGTGACTATTCAGAGGTGTCACTAAACCTGCCCAAAGATGTAAACAACCACGCACGAGCAGCGCCTATTAGACGGAGGGGATCCGACAACCGATCACTTTCAGCCTTTCCACCAGGAAGGACATAGTCTGTTCGTTTTGTCTGTAGTTCAACCATGCCTAGACGGTCAATACCGCGGTTCGATAGCGTCCGCATTGTTACTTTTTGCCAGGAAGGGCTCTCAACAATGGAAGTGTTCAGGTGTCTCGGTGTGAACCAAAGCGATGTAGTTCGGACATGGAGGAGATACAGAGAGACAGGAACAGTCGACGACATACCTCTCTAAGGCCGCCCAAGGGCTACTACTGCAGTGGATCACCGCTACCTACGGATTATGGCTCGGAGGAACCCCGACAGCAACGCCACCATGTTGAAGAATGCTTTTCGTGCAGCCATGGGGCGTCGTGTTACGACTCAACTGTGCGCAACACGCTGCATGACGCTCAGTTTCACTCTCGACGTCCATGGCAAGCTCCATCTTTGCAACCACGACAGCATACAAGGCGGTACAGATGCGATCGACAACATCAAGTTCTCCTCACTGATGAGTGTCGCATATGCGTTCAACCAGACAATCATCGGAGACGTGTTTGGAGGCAACCCGGTCTGGCTGAACGTCTTAGACGCACTGTCCAGCGAGTGCAGCAAGTTGGAGGTTCCATGCTGTTTTGGGGTGGCGTTATGTGGGGCTGACGTACGTCGCTGGTGATTATGGAAGACCCCGTAACGGGTGTACGAAACGTGAACGCCATCCTCCGACCGATAGTGCAACCATATCGGCAGCATATTGGCGAGGCATTCGTCTTCATGGACGACAATTCGTGCCCCCATCGTCCATATCTTGTGAATGATTTCCTTGAGGATAACTACATCGCTCGACTGGAGTGGCCAGCATATTTCTAAATTCCAGTAATTGTCGTCATACTTTTTTATTTTCATGTACTCATGGCTTTAGAACTGCAGGACGCACTTGAAATATCACTTTATTGTACTTATATTGAAAAATTTCTCAATGTTGACACAGAAACACAAATCACTAAAGACAAACAAGAACTGAAAATTACCTACATTCGATATGGTTGTCCTTAAAACTTTAGTCTGGCTCGAGGTGTCAGAGATTGTGGTCATGTGTGTGTGAGTTTATATATATATATATATATATATATATATATATATATATATATATATATATTATATGTGTGTGTGTGTGTGTGTGTGTAGGCGTGTGCGTGTGTGTGTCTGTGTGTGTGTGTGTGTGTGTGTGTGTGTGTGTGTTGTCTATTTTTGATAAAGGCCTTGTCGGCCGAAAGCTATCTTTCGGACAGTCTTTTTGTTGTGCCTTTCTGCGACTCAGCATCACCGCTATATGGTGAGTAGCAACTACCCTTTTCATAATACTGTTACATTCCATCCTGGATTTTCAATTGTTTGATTTTTCTCCTTAAAACTGATTGTTACAGAACTGAGTAAACTGTTATGCAGTTGGCCAACGTTTTGAGTGCCATCGACATCGCTTCTATAGCAAAATTACCGACCTTACTAGATATCAGTAATTGCACACGCAGTGTTTTTTCTTCTTTGTGTTCTACACAAAGGGAGCGGCTACTCGTGTAGGAGAGTACTTGTGGCGTGCACATGGGGTTCTTTTAGGCTAGGCAGTAGTGCGAGGTGTCCTGATGAACACTCACCAATCGACGTGCAGGCAGGGAAATCAGGATGCGCTCAGTCTAAAGACACTTCATCTATCAAGATATTAGCAGTAAATTTTCAGTGTGTTCGGAATAAAGTTCCTGAATTTACTGCCCTCCAGGAAGCGTGTGGCGCGCAAATTATTCTCGGGACTGAGATATGGCTGAACCCTGGGATAGGAAGTTCTGAAATATTTAGTGAGGGTTGGAAAGTGTATCGGAAAGACAGATTAGACACCGTAGAAGGTGGTGTCTTCATTGCAGTTGACAAAAATATTGTCTCTACTGGGGTCGAAGTAGAGTGTGATTGTGAAGTTATCTGGAAACGTTTAACAGGGCTAGGAGAAATAAAGTTAATTGTTTGGTGTTATTACCGGCCATCAGGTTCCACCGTGACAGTTCTAGAATAGTTCAAAGGGAGTATACACTCTGTATCGCAGAAGTAGCTGGATCATGATATATTAGTCGGAGGCAACTTCAACCTACCTAGTATAGACTGGGATGTCTATGGCTTCATTGCAGGTGGTACAGACAAGCCGTCGTGTGAATTACTTTTGATCACATTATCCGAAAACTGTCTTGAGCAGCTAAATCGACAGCCAACGCGTAATGGAAATATTTTAGATCTTGTAGCCACGAACAGACCAGACCTCATCGACGGTGTCAGTGTTGAGACAGAGATTAGTGATCATGATGTTGTCATTACGACTATCGTTACGAAATTTAAAAAGTCGGTCAAGAAGGCTAGGAGAGTATTCTTACTAGAAAGAGCAGATAAGCAGTTGTTAGCATCCCACTTAGTAAATGAATCGACTTCATTTACTTCCGGTACGATGGACGTGGAAGAATTATTGGCAAATTTTAAACACATTGTAAATCACGCATTGGAGAAGTACGTGCCGAAAAAATGGGTTACGGACGGAAAAGACCCACCGTGGTTTAACAGCGCAATTCGGAGAATGCTCAGGAAGCAAAGGCAGTTGCACTCGCGGTACAGGAAAGATCGGGAGAATGAGGACAGGCAAAAGTTAGTAGAGATTCGTGCTGCTGTAAAAAGAGCGATGCGCGAATCATACAACCACTACCACCGTCATGCCTTAGCAAAAGATCTTGCTGAAAACCCAAGGAAATTCTGGTCTTACGTAAAATCGGTAAGCGGGTCGAAGGCTTCCATCCAGTCACTCACTGATCAGTCTGGCCTGGCAACGGAATACAGCAAAACGAAAGCTGAAATTTTAAATTTAGCATTTGAGAAATCTTTCACGCAGGAGGATCGTACAAACATACCGCCGTTTGAGTCTCGTACAGATTTCCGTATGGAGGACATAGTGATAGACATCCCTGGGGTTGTGAAGCAGCTGAATGGGTTGAAAATAAATAAATCGCCAGGTCCTGATGGGATTCCAATTCGTTTTACAGAGAGTACTTTACTGCATTGGCTCCTTACTTAGCTTGCATTTATCGCGAAGCTCTTGCTCAACGTAAAGTCCCGAGCGACTGGAAAAAAGCGCAGGTAACGCCAGTATATAAGAAGGGTAGAAGGACGGATCCTCAGAATTACAGACAAATTTCCTTAACATCGGTTTGTTCTAGGATTCTCGAACATATTCTCTGTTCGAATATAATGAATTTCCTTGAGACAGAGAAGTTGCTGTCCATGCATCAGCGCGGCTTTAGTAAGCATCGCTCCTGCGAAACGCAACTCGCCCCCTTTTCACATGATATCTTGCGAACCATAGATGAAGGGTATCAGATAGATTCCATGTTCTTTGACTTCCGGAAAGCGTTTGACTCGGTGCCCCACTGCAGACTCCTAACTAAGGTACGAGCATATGGGATTCGTTCCCAAATGAGTGAGTGGCTCGAAGACTTCTTAAGTAATAGAATCCAGTACGTTGTCCTCGATGGTGAGTGTTTATCGGAGGTGAGGATATCATCTGGAGTGCCCCAGGGAAGTGTGGTAGGTCCGCTATTGTTTTCTGTCTACATAAATGATCTTTTGGGTAGGGTGGATATCAATGTGCGGCTGTTTGCTGATGATGCTGTGGTGTACGGGAAGGTGTCATCGTTGAGTGACTGTAGGAGGATACAAGATGACTTGGACAGGATTTGTGATTGGTGTAAAGAATGGCAGCTAACTCTAAATATAGATAAATGTAAATTAATGCAGATGAATAGGAAAAAGAATCCTGTAATGTTTGAATACTCCATTAGCAGTGTAGCGCTTGACACAGTCACGCTGATTACATATTTGGGCGTAACATTGCAGAGCGATATGAAGTGGGACAAGCATGTAATGGCAGTTGTGGGGAAGGCGGATCGTCGTCTTCGGTTCATTGGTAGAATTTTGGGAAGATGTGCTTCATCTGTAAAGGAGACCTATTCTTGAGTACTGCTCGAGCGTTTGGAATCCCTATCAGGTCGGATTGACGGAGGACATAGAAGCAATTGAGAGGCGGGCTGCTAGATTTGTTACTGGTAGGTTTGATCATCACGCGAGTGTTACGGAAATGCTTCAGGAACTCGGGTGGGAGTCTCTGGAGGAAAGGAGGCGTTCTTTTCGTGAATCGCTACTGAGGAAATTTAGAGAACCAGCATATGAGGCTGCCTGCAGTACAATTTTACTGCCGCCAACTTATATTTCGTGGAAAGACCACAAAGATAAGATAAGAGAGATTAGGGCATATAGGCAGTCATTTTTTCCTCGATCTGTTTGGGAGTGGAACAAAGAGGGAGAATGCTAGTTGTGGTACGAGGTACCCTCTGCCACGCACCGTGTGGTGGATTGCGGAGTATGTATGTAGATGTAGAATTCAAATAAATCAAATAATTATTTTTAAGATAACAACGCGCCTCACCTACTGTAAGGCTGTGACACCACTGGAAGCCGTTGCGGACAGTTTGATAATCCATGACATAACGAGTTTATTTTCCTGTGTGAAATGTTGTTCTTCTCACGTAATTAATACGCTGTGCTCCTCATGCTAAAGGAATATCGGTGCCTGTAAAACGTGATACACAAATCACAAGAATTCAGTTTTGTAGTCATAGCTGATAATTTTCATCTGTAACTTAATTTAGTTATATAATATATAAACCCACACAAACTCTGGTTTTCTATGCAACGAAACATACACTCCTGGAAATGGAAAAAAGAACACATTGACACCGGTGTGTCAGACCCACCATACTTGCTCCGGACACTGCGAGAGGGCTGTACAAGCAATGATCACACGCACGGCACAGCGGACACACCAGGACCCGCGGTGTTGGCCGTCGAATGGCGCTAGCTGCGCAGCATTTGTGCACCGCCGCCGTCAGTGTCAGCCAGTTTGCCGTGGCATACGGAGCTCCATCGCAGTCTTTAACACTGGTAGCATGCCGCGACAGCGTGGACGTGAACCGTATGTGCAGTTGACGGACTTTGAGCGAGGGCGTATAGTGGGCATGCGGGAGGCCGGGTGGACGTACCGCCGAATTGCTCAACACGTGGGGCGTGAGGTCTCCACAGTACGTCGATGTTGTCGCCAGTGGTCGGCGGAAGGTGCACGTGCCCGTCGACCTGGGACCGGACCGCAGCGACGCACGGATGCACGCCAAGACCGTAGGATCCTACGCAGTGCCGTAGGGGACCGCACCGCCACTTCCCAGCAAATTAGGGACACTGTTGCTCCTGGGGTATCGGCGAGGACCATTCGCAACCGTCTCCATGAAGCTGGGCTACGGTCCCGCACACCGTTAGGCCGTCTTCTGCTCACGCCCCAACATCGTGCAGCCCGCCTCCAGTGGTGTCGCGACAGGCGTGAATGGAGGGACGAATGGAGACGTGTCGTCTTCAGCGATGAGAGTCGCTTCTGCCTTGGTGCCAATGATGGTCGTATGCGTGTTTGGCGCCGTGCAGGTGAGCGCCACAATCAGGACTGCATACGACCGAGGCACACAGGGCCAACACCCGGCATCATGGTGTGGGGAGCGATCTCCTACACTGGCCGTACACCACTGGTGATCGTCGAGGGGACACTGAATAGTGCACGGTACATCCAAACCGTCTTCGAACCCATCGTTCTACCATTCCTAGACCGGCAAGGGAACTTGCTGTTCCAACAGGACAATGCACGTCCGCATGTATCCCGTGCCACCCAACGTGCTCTAGAAGGTGTAAGTCAACTACCCTGGCCAGCAAGATCTCCGGATCTGTCCCCCATTGAGCATGTTTGGGACTGGATGAAGCGTCGTCTCACGCGGTCTGCACGTCCAGCACGAACGCTGGTCCAACTGAGGCGCCAGGTGGAAATGGCATGGCAAGCCGTTCCACAGGACTACATCCAGCATCTCTACGATCGTCTCCATGGGAGAATAGCAGCCTGCATTGCTGCGAAAGGTGGATATACACTGTACTAGTGCCGACATTGTGCATGCTCTGTTGCCTGTGTCTATGTGCCTGTGGTTCTGTCAGTGTGATCATGTGATGTATCTGACCCCAGGAATGTGTCAATAAAGTTTCCCCTTCCTGGGACAATGAGTTCACGGTGTTCTTATTTCAATTTCCAGGAGTGTATTTTCATGGAAAATGTAAACTGATATCATTCAGCAGCTGTGAAGTTCGATTCTATCGCCCAAATTAATTTTCTATCGATGCACTTTTTTTAATCATAGTTCCAAGTACCATCTACTTTCTTTAAAAAATCCGACGCACAGACCGCTAAAAGTTAGTGATGTATATAAAGCAGATTAAAGTGTGTTTCTTCCAGGATTTATTGATGTTGGATTGTCCCTCTGTAGCACGTCGTTGGGTAACCCAACGTCTACCTTCAGGAGTTCTAGGAGCCGGGGTGATGCAGAACGTTTTTGATGAGTGTATTTTGAATTGCAGGCGACCGCTGTCAAATGCCCACATTTTTATCATAAGGCAAAAAAAAAAAATCGGTGTGGCTAAAGAATTTTTTTAAATAAAACCACGACCTGTTTCACTGTAATTTAGGAGCATCCTCAGGTGATCCAAACAGAAATTAAGAAGAAAGTATTTTACAACCTTCTTTTCTTTTACACTTCCTTAGTTAATATAGTTATATGGAGTAGAATAGTACATTAGCTACTTACATAAATGCTTCAGGAGAGCGTAAGATAATATCTTAGACACAGTTTATGCAAGTACCTAATGTGCAGAACTAGTCTACCAAGATAACAATAGTTACTAAGCCAATGCAGAAACAATTGTAAAATATTTACTTCCTGATACCCGTTTAGATCACCCGAGGATGCGCTTAAATTGGCGAGAAACTGGTCGTGGATTTAATAAAAAACTTTCTGCAGCCAAAGGAATGTTTTTTGCCTTCGAATAAAAATGAAGAGTTTGTTAGATGACGATCAGTTTGACCTTAGGAAAGGTAAAGGCATCGGAGAGGTAGTTCTGACGTTGCCGTTGATAAAGGAACCAAAACTGAAGAAAAACCAAAACTTTTCACAGACCTAGAGAAAACATTCGAGAATTTCAGATGCTGCAAGATTTTCTAAATCCTTAGGGAAACATGGGTACGCTATATGAAAAGGCGGGCAATATACAATATGTATAAGAATCAAGACAGGATAGTAAGTTTGGTAGACTATGAACGAAGTGCACAAATTAAAAAAGTGTGTAATGCAAGAATACAGTCTTTCGTACTTGCTGTTCAGTGTATATGCAAAAAAAAAAAAAGCAACGACGAAAATAAACGAAAGACTTAAGAGTGGGATAAAATTCCAGGTGAAAAGACATCAGTGTTAAGATTCACTGATGACATGCCATCCTCAAGGGAAGCGAAGAAGAATCACAAGATTTGTTGAACAGAATTAACAGTGCAATGAGTACAGAATACGGACTGAAACTAAATCGAAGAAAGACGTAAGTAATGAGAAGTAGCAGACATCAGAACATCGATAAACTAAGCATCATAAGAGGTGATCACGAAACAGATTAAGTTAAGGATTTCTGCTAGCTAGGCAGGAAAATAACAAATGACGGGCTGAGTAAGAAGGACATAAAAAGCAGACTAGCACTGGAAAATTGGACATTTGTGACCAAGAGAGGTCTATCAGTGTCAAACGTTGGTGTTCATTCGAGGAAGATATTTCTGAGAATGTATATTTTGAGTACCGCATTAAGTAACAGTGACACATGGGCTGTGGAAAAACCGGAACCGAAGAAAATGGAAGCATTTTAGACTTGGTGCTACAGAAGAGTGTTGAAACTTAGGTGGACTGATAATATGAGGAATGAAGAGGTTCTCCACAACATAGGCTAAGAAAGGAATAAATGGAAAGCACTGCCAAGAAGGAGGGAGAGAATGATAGGATGTTTGTTAAGAGATCAGGGAATGATTTCTATGATACTACAGAGAGCTGTAGTGGGTAAAAGCTGTAAATGAAGACAGAGCTTGGATGCATCCAGATAATAATTCAGGACGTAGCTTGCAAGTGCTAGTGTGAGATAGAAAGGCTGGCACAGTAGAGAAATTTGTGGCACATCGCACCAAACCAGTCAAAATACTGGTGAATAAATAATAATAATAATAATAACAGATTTCGCTCAATGTATAAGTTAATGGTTTATGAACACGAGTGGCCCCATTATGCCTGAAACATGGGTGTGGTAAACCACACGATGATAAAATCAGAGTTTCATTAAACTTGTCATTATATAGCTCAGTTTATAATAATTTGATTTGGTCTGCAAATTAAACGCAAATGCGCAAACAAATGAAATCATTAGATTGGTTGAGCATTAATGCACGTTTAGTATACAATTAAAGTAATTGCACCTTGGCAATAATATGGTTCAAATGGCTCTGAGCACTATGGGACTCAACTGCTGAGGTCATTAGTCCCCTAGAACTTAGAACTAGTTAAACCTAACTAACCTAAGGACATCACAAACATCCATGCCCGAGGCAGGATTCGAACCTGCGACCGTAGCGGTCTTGCGGTTCCAGACTGCAGCGCCTTTAACCGCACGGCCACTTCGGCCGGCTGGCAATAATATGTTAAAGTCAACACAACATGGGAGTAATAGTTAAGTTTTTCGGAAATCGCACATTGATTGTCCAATGTTAATCAGAGACGAGAGAAAGAACTTTAAAAAGAATAAGGCATGCACCCACTATCTTGATTGAGTACATGCTGAGTTGGAGATCACTAATGAGTGTATTTGATTTACAGACGTAAAAGCGCTAACTTCATTCTGAAAACTCAGTGAACATCCTGTCACTTGTTTACGAACGCTGCAGTGGCTCACCTTACTTAGTATTACCGGTGCATCCGAATGGCAGCTGTGATGGTTGCAAACTCTTAGTCATATGGTCTACATTGAGAAAGAAGTAGAATTTTTTTTTTTTTTTTTGCATGACTCTGAACACTAATGACAGTTATTCTTCTAGGTTCCAAACAATCTGGTCCGTTCAAATATTACAACAATCTCCCTTCGTTACTCAGTTTAAACATAGTTAACCTGTCTCATGAATTTTTATTGCTGTTCGTAACTTCCACCATCTATCGTATCTCGTGTTTTGGCCAGTCAGGTCTCCTACTCACACACACAGCAATTTCTCTTTTCCCACTCAAAATTTCATCCACATTTTCAAATGTCAACAGCCCTTACAACTTCTTAATAGAGTCAACTAAAAGGTATCTGACTTGGCTCTAGTCTGACACTCCTTCAGCAAATGTAGTTCTATATACAGCAATCAGCAGCAGCTAGTTGCATAAAGGAAAATAAATTTCTTAACCGCTTTCTCTGTCTTTGGGTCTAACATTCCTAGAACGCTGATTTCCAGCTGTAGACAGTGCACTGCAAACTGTGCTACCACATTGTTCATGGTGTGGCCTCTGGAACCCGCAGAAGATGAAAAGATACAGAAACCATAGAACTATATTGAACGACTGATTTATTACGTAAAGGGAGAATGCACCTGTGCGGAAAAGAATAGCAATATATATTGTAGGCAGCAGGAATAAGAGAGGAGAAAGTCTATTTGATTTCTGCAAAAAATTTCAGACGGAAATAGCGAATACTCTTTTCAAGAGTCACAAGTCAAGGAGGTGTACTTGGAAAAGACTCTGAGACATGGGAAGGCTACAGCTGGATTACATCATTGGGAGGCAGACACTCCAAAATCATATACGCGTGCTAGATTGTGAAGCATATCCAGGAGCAAATAGAAACTCATATCATAATTTAGTAAAATTGAAAACCAGTCTGAAGTCTGTGAGGATCATATAAAAGATTCAGTGGGATGTGTTGAGGAATGATGAGACTTGTTTGAAGTTTCTTAAGAACTTCGATACAGCAATAAATTTCATTTGAAGAGGAGTAGATATTTCTAAAAAGGACAGTAACAGATGTTAGATAGTCAGACAAAGATACAAGAAAGATAACTTCGAAAAACCTAGGGTAACAGAAGAAATATTTCAACTGATCAGCGAAATCAGGAAGTACAAAAAAGTTCTGGAAAAGACAGGAATGCAGCAGTATAAATCCCTTAGGAGTTAAGTAAATGTCAAACGCAGAGCAACCAAGTGAAATAAAAAGCTAAACTCCGCCCAAACTGGCCATGAAAGCCCCACGGCACTGACCGGCCGCTGTGTCATCATCAGCCCACAGGTGTCACAGGATACGCTTATGAAGGGGCATGTAGTCAGCACACCGCTCTCCAATCCGTATGTCAGTTTACTAGCCCGGAGCCACTATTTCACAATCAAGTAGCTCCTCAATTTGCCTCACAAGGGCTGACTGCACGCCACTTGCCGACAGCGCTCGGCAGACCGCATGGTCACCCATCGAATTGCTAGCCCAGACCGTCAGCGCTCAACTTCGGTGATCTGATGGGAACCGGTGTTACCACTGCGGCAAGGTCGTTGGCAACCAAGGTGAACTAGATGGAGGAATAATGTGAAGAAACCGAAAAGATTCAGTGCATAGAAAGTAGCTGAAAAAGTGTCATGATGATAGCTCCATTGACAAATGACTCCGGCAGTCCCCCATTCGGACCTCCGGGAGGGGACTGCCGAAGGGGAGGTACCATGAGAAAAATATTGAATAACTGACGAAAGAATAACATTCTACGAGTCGGGGATTGGTATGTCAGAAGCTTGAACGTGGTAGGGAAGCTAGAAAACTTGAAAATAGGAATGCTAAGGCTCAGTCTACATTTAGTAGGTATCCAGATATAGTCAGTGAAGTGCAATGGAAAGAAGACAAGCATTTCTGGTCAGATGAGTACAGGGTAATCAACAGCAGCAGGAAATATTATAACTGGTGAAGGATTTGTTATGAATAGGAAGGTAGGACAAAGAGTGTGTTACTGTGAACAGTTCAGTAATTGGGTTGTTCTTATCAGAATCGACAGCAAACGAACTCCAACAACGATAGTTCAGGTATACATGCCGACGTCGCAAGCTGAAGATGAAGATACAGAGAAATTATATGAGGCTATTGTGGGAGAAGAAGTAGAAGAAAAGGTTACTGGAGAATATGGACTTGGGACAAGGAACGAGAGGAGAGAAAAACTAATTAAGTTCTGTAATAAATTTCAGTTAGTAATAGCGCATACTCTGTTCAAGAACCACAAGAGGAGCAAGTATACTTCGAAAAGGCCGGCTGATAAGGGAAGATTTCAGTTAGATTAAATCGTGGTCAGACATATTCCGAAATGAGATACAGAATTGCAAGGCGTACCGAGGAGCAGATATAGACTGAATAGGCTGAAGTTTAAGAGATCAGTTAGGAAGAATCAAAACGCAATGAAGTGGGATACCTATGTGAGAAACACAAGATACGTTTAATATTCTCTAAGGCAATAAATACGGAATAAGGAATAGCTCAGTAGGCTATACAGTTGAAGAGAATGGACATCACTAAAAAGGGCAGTCACAGAGTTCGGAAAGAAAAACGTAGGTACATAGAAGGTAACTGTGAAGAAAGCGTGGGTAACAGAAGAAGTATGTCAGTCGACCGATGAAAGAAAGAAGTACAAAAATGTTCAGGGAATTTCAGCAATACAGAAATACAAGTCTTTGAGGGACGAAATACGTAGAAAGTGAAGAGAAACTAAGACGAAATGAATGTATGAAAACTGTGAAGAAATCGAAAAAGAAATTATTGTCAGAAGGACTGACTCACCATGTAGGAAAGTCAAAATATCCTTCAGTGAAATTAAAAGTAAAGGTGGTATCATTAACAGTGCAACGGGAATTCCACTGCTAAATGCCGAGGAGAGAGCGGATAGGTGGAAAGAGTATATTGAAGGCCACTGTGAGAGAGAAGATTTGTCAGATGTGACAGAAGAAGAACCAGGAATCGATTTCGAAGAGATAAGGGCCAGTAGTAGAATCAGAATATAAAAGAGCTTTGAGGACTTGATCAAATAAGTCAGAAAGGATAGATAATGTTCCACCAAAATTTCTAAAATCGTTGGGAGAAGTGGTAAGAAAACGATTACTCAGGTTGATGTGTAGAGTGCATGAGTTTGGCGATATACCTTATTACATTCGGAAAAATTTCATTCACACAATTCCGAAGACTGCAAAGTCTGACAAGTGCGAAAATTACGGCACAATCAGCTTAACAGCTCATGCATCCAAGTTGGTGACAATAATAATACACAGAAGAAGGGAAAACAAAATTGAGGATGTGTTAGATGATGATCAGTTTTGCTTTAGGAAAGGTAAAGGCACCAGAGAGGCAATTCTGACATTGTAGTTGATAATGGAAGCATGACTAAGTAATATGCAAGACACGTTCATAGGATTTGGCGACCTGCAGAAAGCGTTCGACAGTGTAAAATGGTGCAAAATATTCGAAATTCTGAGAAAACAGAGGTAAGCTATTCAGAGAGACGGGTAATGTACAATATATACAAGAGCGAAGAGGGAATAATAAGAGTGGGGGACCAAGAATGATGTTCTCGGATTAATAATAATGTAAGACAGGGATGTAGTCCTCCGCCCCTACTGTTCAATTTGTGCATCGAATATGCGTTGATGGAAATAAAAGATTGAAGGGTGGAATTAAAATTCAGGGTGAGTAATATATTAATGGTACGATCGCTGTTTACATTGCTATCCTGAGTGAAAGTGATAAAAAATTACAGGATCTGCTAAATGGAATGAAGTATAATGAATACAGATAGGAGGATTTTGGTGTTTAACGTCCCGTCGACAACGAGGTCATTAGAGACGGAGCACAAGCTCGGATTAGGTTCAAATGGTTCAAATGGCTCTGAGCACTATGCGACTTAACTTCTGAGGTCATTAGTCGCCTAGAACTTAGAACTAATTAAACCTAACTAACCTAAGGACATCACACACATCCATGCCCGAGGCAGGATTCGAACCTGCGACCGTAGCGGCCACGCGGTTCCAGACTGAAGCGCCTTTAACCGCACGGCCACACCGGCCGGCGCTCGGATTAGGGAAGGATGGGGAAGGAAAGCGGACGTGCCCTTTTAAAGGAACCATCCCGGCATTTGCCTGGAATGATCTAGGGAAATCACGGAAAACCTAAATCAGGATGGGCGGACGCGGGATTGAACCGTCGTCCTCCCGAATGCGAGTCCAGTGTTCTAACCACTGCGCCACCTCGCTCGGTGAATACAGATAATGGATTGAGAGTAAATCAAGGAATGGCGAAAGCAATGAAAAGTAGCAGAAATGCGAACAGCGAGAAACTTAAGACCAGGTTTCGTGGCAGGGAAGTAGACGAAGTTAATTAATTCTGCTACCTAGGCAGGAAAATAACCCATGACGGGAAGAGCAAGAGGGACATAAAAAGCAGAGTAGCACTAGAAAAAATGGTATTCTGAAGAGACGTCTACTAACAAAAAAAAAAAAAAAGTTCTCCTTCTTCAGGCCACGAGTGGCCCATCGGGACCCTCCGACCGCAGCCTCAGATGATGATGCGCTTAGAAGGGATGTATGGTCAGTACACCACTCTGCTGGTCGCTAAGATGGTTTTATTTCTTGACCGAAGCCGCTACTATTCGGTCGAGTAGCTCCTCAATTGGCATCACGAGGCTGAGTACACCCCGAAAAATGGCAACAGCGCATGGCGGTTCGGATGGTCACCCATCCAAGTGTCGGCCACGCCCGACAAGGCTTAACTTCGGTGACCTGATGGGAACCGGTGTATCCACTGCGATAAGGCCCTTGCCACAATTATCAAACGTAGCTCTTAATTTGAGGAAGAAATATTGTGATAATGTACGTTTTGAACACAACATTGTAGGGTGAAAAATGCACTGTGGGAAAATGGGAACAGAAGAGAACTGAAGCATATGACGTGCGGTGCTACAGATTAATGAAGACAACTGGGCGTTCCGGTAAGGTAAGGAATGGGGAGGTTCTCTGCAAAATCGGCGAGGAAAGGAATGTATGGAGAACACTGACAAGGAGAAGGGACAGATGTTAGGACATCTGTTAAGATATTTCGGAATAGGCATCTTGGGTTGTCGGATGTTCTGCCGGATATCAGCGTCGTACTTGCACGATATTTCGGTCACGTAGCTCGTAACCTTCATCAGGTGCGACCTGAGACTGCTCCTCGAGTGGTTTTTTTTTTTTTTTTCACCCCTGATGGGAATTGGCGGGCTGTTTGAGGGCTTGCATTGCCCTTTTCAGCCATTTGCTGTACATTACACGTACATTCATTTATTTATTAGTTCAATATTTCTTGCAAAAGTGCATTTGATCATATTGAGTATACAAAAATATAGTATATATAAAGATGCAGAAGTATAAAATACTACAATAATACAAAACAAAACACAATATAAGGTAGGTACAAGGATATTAAATAGGTACAAAAATATTACATAAAATGAGGTTAGAGGTTGAGGTTTAAGTATTAAATATTTTGAGTCATGTTGTGATATAGTGTTTGTTTATAAATTATACAGTATTTTCCGTTATGATTGTTCTCTTTATTTTCTTTGAATGCTTTAGTGTGTATGGAGGTCGTAGCATACAATAGTAGTACCATAGTTTTAGTGTGTATGCTACTTTTAATGTTTAATTTGTTATTTCTATGCTACTTTTTAGATGTAGCTTGGGTCTACAGTTCTTGTGTATGTTTTGTGTGTGTGCGTGTGCGCCCAGGCGCGTGCGCGTTTGTGTGTATATTCTGGGGTCAGTTTCTGTGTCTTTGGGTTAGGTGTGGGGGAAGTTGGATGCCTTGTGTTAGTGGTTCCATGGTGGGGGCGAGGTCTGGGTATTCTTGGCTGGTGTTTTGTGCTACTGTACGCGCTGGCTGGGTATACTTAAATTTTGGTCGTCTGTTCACTCGCGGTCTTGTTGTCAAAATGTCTTCCATGTCTGGGCGTTTCGTTAATATGTGTCTACCGTGTTCGCTCTGAGTTTGGTCAGTCTGTTTTGTAGCGGCTCCACGCCTGTGATGTTGTATACGTCGTCACTGGGCGTGAGCCTTGGCAGTCTACAGATGCTGCGTAAAAGTCGTCTTTCGGTCGAGTAAAGTTGTTCGGCTACCGCTTTGTGCAAGCCTCCTAAGGGGGCTGCTGCATATTCTATCACTGGTCTGATGTACGTCTTGTAGGTGTGGATCGCCGTGTGGTCGTCACATCCATGGAATCGTCCTTGTACTTGTCTGATTAGGCATTGTCTTTTCCTCGTCTTGTTTAGCAGATAAGTGAGGTGTGTCTTCCAGTTTAAGTACTTGTCTAGGTACACTCCTAGGTACCTGGCAGTGTCGTTAAGTCTTAGTGGTGTGTCCCACAGCGTCAGTTGTATGTCATTTGTGTTTTGTTGTCGTTTTTTCGTCAGGTGTCTGTGTCTAAATAAAACCATTTGGGTTTTGGTTGGGTTTGGTCGGATTCTCCATGTCGTCATCCAGTTTTCTAATCTTTGTAGGTAGGTCTGTGTTTTTTGTTGTATGGTTGTCGTCTTCAAGTCTGTGCACCAGTAGGCGGTGTCGTCAGCATACAGTCCTACCGTTTCTTTGGGGGTTGTTGTCGTTGGAACGTCAGCCGTGTAAAGCGCGTACAGCAGCGGGGATAGGATACCTCCTTGTGGCACTCCTGCTTGGGGTGTGAATTCTTGGGAGTAGGCTCCGCCGACATGTACCTTGCACTTCCTGTTTGTGATGTACGTCCGTATTAGTCGTATAACCTTGGTCGGGAGGCCCAATTTGCTCAGTTTGTAGAGCAGTCCTGTATGCCAGAGCTTGTCGAAGGCACGCTTTATGTCTAAGAAGACTGCAAGCGTGCAGTGTCGTCTGTTGAGTCCTTGCGTTATTCCGTTGGTCAGTCTGATTAACGGGTCGTTAGTGGAGTGATTTTGTCGGAAGCCTGATTGTGTCAAAGGGAGGATGTCGTTGCGTTCTACATACGTTTTTATGCGGTCAGTTAGTATCCTTTCGTAAGTTTTCCATATGACGTCGAGTAGAGATATTGGTCTGTAAGATCTTGGGTCAGTCCTTGGTTTGTCAGGTTTTGGTATCATTATTGTTTTGCTAGTCTTCCAAGTGGTGGGTAGCGTTTCATTTGTGAGACAATAGTTGTAGATGAGGTAGAGGATGGGGGTCAGGAGGTGGGCTGGGGCTTTCTGAAGGTCTCCTCGAGTGAACCTGGTCCAGTATTTATGCCTATGGCCTTCTCCCTCCACCAACGGCTGCAGGCGCTTCCTCTGTGGTCCGCGCCCATTCCCTGCGACCTCCAGGAGCGTTGCTGCTCCGTTTTCCGTCCGCTGCGGTTCTAGGTGTTCCCTCTGCGGTCCGCGCCCACCAAACCCAGTCCTGGGGGTTTCATCTACGGTCTGGGGTACCAAGCGTTCCCCCTGCGGTCCGCGCCCGCTCACCACGACCTGTTGGAGCGTTGCCGCTCCGTTTTTCGTCCGCTGCGGCTGTGGATGTTCCCTCTGCGGTCCGCGCCCACCAGTCCCACTTCTGGGTGTTCCATCTTCGGTCTGGTGCGCCTGGCAGTCCGTCAGGGGCTCGTTTTCCATCTCCATGTCTCTGGTTCTTCTGTTTGTGTAGTGTTGCAGCTGGCCCCGTTGCTCCTTTAACAATTCCAGAGCCGGATCCCAGGCTCTGCTTAGCTGGTACCCTGTGTCACGGTTCATGAGATCGTCAGCCATTTTAATTTCTATCGATTCTCTTATAACACTGTCCCAAAATCTGGGTGTTTGTGCTAGAATCTTGGTATCCTCATACATCAAGGCAGATGTGTGGCCATGGGCACGTACAAACACGATGGATCCTCTATGGTACTCTGTCATGTTTCAACAGCTACCAATCACGTAACCACGTCCAGACTGGAATACACACACTACAGGTCAAACGTCTCATTAGGTTTTCGGTGCAATGGATGCCGGGCATCGTTTGAAAAGAAGCTAAATAACGACTTTTCTGACCATACTATGCGCTTCCAGTCAACTACTGCCTACTTTCTGTATTTTTGGGTAATTGAATTAGTGCAGCTCTATTTGCCGCCATGGGGAATGGCTGTTCTCGAGGTACCCGACATCAAATGACAATCACATGTAGCTCATTTCGCAATGTTCGCAGGAAAAGTTGATGAAATGGCCCCTTATTCACTGGTACAGCTAATAGAATTCGATTTGAAACATTGTCATTGACAAGGCGTGAGATTCCCTTTCAGTTACTGCAGGTTACAACGCTTGTGCCAGCACTGTTCCTGATGTTTCTGCGCTATGTTACGTGGCTGCGAATGTTACGCCATTCCTTGTAGACACATTGGAGTGCCCGCGCAGATGCGTCAACAAATCGGCAAAATTAATTCACACAGTGCTCAGGGGCACGTATAAACGTGATGAATCCTATCTGGCGCTCTGTCGACCCATCTTGCTATAGTGATTTTGTACAGCTGAGTGCTACTTAAACATCACTTTGCTGTTGTCATACCTGTAAGAGGTAGAGCATTATATGAGCGTCCGGTACTAGTTCTACACTACCTACAGCTCCCCAAACCGACCAGTGTGCTCTTTTAAATGGGTAACAAATTTTTGGTCCGATGAGTCCGATGATCCTACATTCGATATCCACATATGTTCTGTCACATAACTTCTCCACTTAATAGATCAATATGCTGCATTAGTTTTGAAGAGCTAGACGAGACTGTATGCCGGACAGAAACTCGCACTCCGGACCCTCGCATTTCGCGGAAAAGTGCTCTACTGACTAAGCTACCACGCACCACTCTGGACCCGTCCTCAAAGCTTTCGTATCAGCGCACAATCCGCTGCCGAGTGAACAATTCATTCTGTAATCATTAATATCTGATTATATCTAACAATCTAAAATTGTCATAACATGTAACCCTTCACAGCCGGCGTCTTCATTAATTAAAACGTCAGGAAGGAGAAGCAGTTTTATAGATGGACCACGGCAATTCATCCCGGAAGTTTTAATTAATGAATCTAAAATTGTGTCGGAAACAAGCTCTCAACATGTAATCAGCAAAGGGGTATGTTCTCATTCCTACATCAATAATTGTCAATATTGCCTCACAAAATCTGTCGAGCACTCTATCAACTATTCCGGTATTACGCTATGCCCGTTAAAAGCGTGGATAACAAATTTAACCTAACAACGTGACTGTCTTAACTGAGGAGAGCAGAATCCTACAATAAAATGCTGGGTCTTGCGAAATGGCTTGAAGTGCCTGCAACTAGATAGAAGCGTACAATAATGGATCCAATATACTGGCACGACCAGTGAACTCCATTTATACATTTGAGACAATCACTACAAAAATCATGTCACTCATAAGCAGTACACTGTCGGCTGCTAACACTGCAATACCAGAAAAGACAGTAGGCAGAGAAATTTTACTTGTTGTGCTGTACACAAGGGCAGGAAGAATACATTAGTTAACTGGTAAATGATATGGGGGAATACAAGGTGCACCATTTGGTAAAACGTCCTAAATCACCTGAGCGTCGAATCATACTGAGATTGGATGACATATATAGGTATGTCATTCCATATTACTTCAACTCTACACAAGCGTTCATCAGCCGTAGCGACTAGCAAGTGCGTGGTGTATCACTTTCTTGGCAAACCATGACTACATTCATTCAGTGAGTAAGAGACCTGGAGAATGTATGGGGAAGCGCAACCTTCTAACACGCTTTTTGTCGATATAGCTTGGAAAAACACGTTCAATATGTTTACATCTACATCTATAAGGATAGTCTGTAAATCACACTTGAGTGCCTGGCAGAGAGTTCATCGAACCACCTTCAGAATAATTCTCTATTACCCGCACTCGAACAGCGCGCAAAAAAAATGAAGAGCTGTATCTTTCCGTGCGACCTCTGATATCGCTTATTTTATTATGATGATCGTTTTACCGTATGTAGGCTGACGTCAGCAAAATATTTTTGCATTCGGAGGAGACAGCTAGTGATTGAAATTTCGTGAGAAGATCCAGTCGCAACGAGAAAAGCCTTTAAAAGTTTCAGGAATTACTGCAACCAATCGCCGTTTTTTCTTCAATTTTTATTCATTTATGACCTGTTTCGTATCACCTGGCGATTCATCATCAGATGATACAAGTTAGTTTGGAGTATTGTGGGGCTCGTGATAGTTTTTATTCTTGTATTATTATTGTATCTTCTGATGATGAACCACCAGGCGATTCAAAACCGATCATGAATAAATAAAAATTGAAGAAAAACGGCGATTGGTTGCAGTAATTCCTGGGACCTTTAACAAGACAGTTCCAGTGTTCCAAATCCAGAATGGATAAAAGTTTTAGAAAAGCCTTTTTCTTAATGACATTCATTCCAAATCCTGTATCATGTCCATCAAAATATCTCCTCTATTTTTCGTTTATACAAAACGTGCTGCTCTTCCTTGTACTTTCTCGATGTACTCCGTTAATCCTGGCTGGTAATGATCTCACACCGGGCAGCAGTACTCCAAAAGAAGGCGGATTAGCGTAATGCAGGCAGTCTCTTTCGTAGATCTGTTTCATCTTCAGAGTGTTCTACCAAGAAATCGCAGTCTTCAGTTCGCCTTCCCCCAATTTAAGTTGTTCTTAGTTGTAGTTCCTAAGTATTTAGTTGAATTTACAGTCTTTAGATTTTTTGCTATATCGTGCAATCGAAGTTTAACGGATTCCTTTTAGCACTCATGTGGATGCCCTCACGCTTTTCATTATTTAGGGTCAACTGCCAATTTTCGCACCATACAGATATCTTTTCTCAATCGTTTTGAAATTTATTTTGATGTTCTAATGACTCTACTGACGATAAACGGCATCGTGTGCAAACAACCTAAGACAGCTTCTCAGATTGTCTCCAAAATGGTTAATATAGATGCAGAACAGCAGAGGGCGTATAACACTACCTTGGCGAACGCCAGACGTCTTTTCCGTTTTACTCGATAAATTTCCGTCAATTAGTAAGAAATTTTAGCTGTCTGACAGGAAATCACTATTCCATTCGCATATCTGAGACGATATTCCATAAGCAAGCAATTTGATTACAAACCGCTTGTGAGGTACAGTGTCGAAAGCCTTCTGGAAATCTAGAAATACGGAATCAATATGAAATCCCTTGTCAATAGCACTCAACACTTCAAGTGAGTAAAGAGCTAGTTGTGTTTCATAAGAACGGTGTTTTCTAAATTAGTATTGACTATGTGTCAATAGACCGTTCTATTCGACGTAATTCGTAACGTTCGATCACAATGTATGTTCCTAAATCCTGCTGCATACAGACGTTAATGATACGGACCTGTAATTTAGAGAATTACTCCTATTGCCTTTCTTGTATATTGGTGTGGCTTATGCAACTTCCTATTCTTTGGTAACAAATCTTCCGTCGAGTGAGCGACTGTATATGATCGTTAAGTACGTACCTACAGCATCAGCATACTCTGAAAAAATCTAATTGTAATCTAATTGGTGTACAGTCTGGACCGGAGGAGTTGCTTATATTAAATGTTTTAAGTTGTTTTACTACTCTGAGAACGGCTACTTCAGTTACTCATGTCGGCAGTGGTTCTTGAATACTGGAAAATTTGCTTCTTCTTCTTCTTTGGTGAAAGAATTTCGGAAGGCTGTGTTTAGTAAGTCTGCTTTAGCAGCACTGTCATCGGTAGTATTTCCAATGCTATCGCGCAGAGCAGGCATTGATTGTCTTGCCGCTAGCGTACCTTAAATACGACCAGAATCTCTTTGGATTTTCTGCCAGGTTTCAAGACTAAGTTTCGTTCTGAAAACTGTTATAAGCATCTCGCGTTGAAGTCCACGCTAAATTTCGAGCTTGTGTAAAAGGTCACCAACCTTGGGGATTTTGCTTTCGTTTAAGTTTGGCATACCTTTTCGTTGTTCCTGCAACAGTGATCTGACGTGTTTTTTGTACCAAGGGAGATTAGCTCTGTCGTTGGTTAATTTATTTGACATAAATCTCTCAATTGCTGTTGATAGGTGAGGCGTGGGACCTACGGAAAGGCAGGATTTGGTGTGGACGGGGCTGTATTCAGTTACCACTGGTTGCTCAGTTTTTTTAAAAAAATCACGTACACTTTATTTGGAAACAATTGCAAATGAAGTTGACAATAAGGAACAGTTACCATATTTGACTGTTAAGACACAATGTCTCATTAAAAAAAATTCTTACGCAAGTTGCACTCAAGGCTGAAGGCCTCATTGACAGGAAATTCAAATTATTTGTCGGCTGATGGCCCCAATAGCAATAACTCAAAAAACAATTTGACGGCTGAAGGCCTGGACAGGAAATTTTTGAGAAGCAATTAAGCTTCTTCAAGAGATATGTAAAGAACAATTACCAAGATTTCAGTGATAAGATATTTTCCCTAATTAAAATTTCTTAAGACAAGTTACACTCACGGCTGAAGGCCTTATTAACAAGAAATTCAAACTCTTTGTCGGCTGAAAGCACAAACAGTAGTAATTCGAAATTAAAATATTTTTTTTAAAAAATCATCACAATCTGACCAAATCCAGAGAGAAGTGGACCTCAGTCAGTCATCCAAGGATCGACCTGGGAAATTCGCTCAACTTCATAAATGATGAGGCAGGCAGCCAAGAGTTGGGTTCACTTAACCGGGTGGCAACTCATACTAGTGACAGTTTAAACACAGACCAACACACTCGCAAAATATACCTAACGTCTGATAAGCAATACAACGATGGAATAACCCAGGCAAGGCGGAACCGGTGGACAGCACTGCGTCTTCAGAACCCGGTATTTAGAACATCCAGAAGCAGAAGGAACCACTACGACCAAAGTAGTCAAAAAGAAACAAAATATCCGACCCACAATCAAGGAGGCTGTCGAACTACACGCTTTACCGTACAGCAGCGGCAAGGCGCGGAAAGGTACACTGCCGCGAAAATACGTTAACCTCAAGGGCAGGTAACTGGGGCTTTAGCGGCCACTAGGCAGAAAAATACTGCTGATTGGACTTCACCAATATTAATACAAGGAATTCATTGATTAATAATAAGAAGTGGAAGATGGCTAATTAATTTTGCCAACTCCAAACATTCCACTCGTTGCTCTTCGTCCCAGCGACCGTGAGAACAGAAACGCGCAAACAAACGGTGTGATCTCAAAATAGTAGAGGTTTCACTACTGGATTAATGTTCACTCAACTGGAGCGTCCTGGATCCAATGGACAATGTTGTTGTGGCCCTCGCAACTACAGCCCCTCGATACGGCAGTACCTGCATGCCACCAGCGGTCCCGGCATGTCCTTGCGCTGCCGGACCTCCCTGCTGCTCCGTCCCAACCGAACTCCTTGACACACTCCGACCCGGAAAACACTTTACGTGCCTCCAAAGATAGTACCATAGTACTAGATATTGATAACCGCTGCTGCTGCGAGTCGCAGACAGACAATGCTAGCAAACGTAGTGGCGCCAGTAAACACAAGAATAAAACGAGACGCCACTATCCCAGTTACATGATGCCAACCTACCAACGGCACCAACGCAAGTCGCAACACAGCTCAATACTGTTACTTTGAGTTAAAGCCACATCTGGTCTTCTCTTACATTCTTAATTCGGAAGGAGTGGAGATCGTCTCTCAGGAAGGCACCAAGCGAATTTTTATATGCTTTATGGAATAGGTATATTTTTTGTATGTTTTTGGAGGAGCCACCATTCTTAACATGACATTACTGCAACGCATCTTTTCACTTTCTGAGCTATGCCAAGCAGAGATGATCGTGTTTTGTTATTAGCGGCACCTTGTGCTAACGCGTAAGATGCGGGCTACTGTGGTGATCATGAAGAAATTAATTTAGCAACGTTCACTTTTCTCAGGTCCTCCACATACGGATTCATCCTTCATAACGTTGTACACAGAACTTGAACTCGTCTTAAAAGACGATGTTGTGCCATTCATGCTTCTACTGTTGTCAGTGGGCAAACCACTGTCAGCACGCCTCTTTCTGCAGTCATGTCAAGGGAAGCCGCAACAATGGTCACTATGCTAACAGTCATTAGTGCCACACACGTCGCCACACTGTCCGCTGGATACTCGTCTTGCCGGCCGCGGTGGCCGTGCGGTTCTGGCGCTGCAGTCCGGAACCGCGGGACTGCTACGGTCGCAGGTTCGAATCCTGCCTCGGGCATGGGTGTGTGTGATGTCCTTAGGTTAGTTAGGTTTAAGTAGTTCTAAGTTCTAGGGTACTTATGACCTCAGATGTTGAGTCCCACAGTGCTCAGAGCCATTTGAACCATTTTTTTGACACTCGTCTTGCTGTAAACAGGCCCAAGGTACGTGACGTGGCTGTTGCAATCCTGGATTGCTGAGTGAACATGATGTCCACCTTCTCGAGCACTAGCCATACAGGGCTATTGAAATCCAACACTGTCTTCAACAAATGCTTCATGAATCCGTAGATTCCATATTCACATGATAAAAGTATGATACCTATTAACGCAAGCAGCAATATCATGGATCAATAAAGTGCAGTCTCAATCATTTTAAGAGGCCATTTTTCCGAAAACAGTCATGTAGCATATTTAAATACATAATGAAATACCCATTTGATTCCAACAATTAATCAACATCGAGGAACATGATAAGCCACAGTACTATCAATTGTTGGGAGTTTACAAATGGAAACCTTACTCTTCAACTACTCTTGATTCAGATTTCCATGCCTTATGTAAATGAGTGGACTTTGAAAACATTCTGGTCGGTGCATAAGTACACAGGTTGCAAGGGGAGTAAAAGTAGGCCATCTCACTCCGAGGCATTTTGTGGAAAGACACCCGAGAGAGGTGCAGGTCAATAGTCTATGGCCAGATTGCTATTTGTATTTGTCGCAGAGGTGGGTCCAAGCATAGTGGATGGACACAAGTACTATCGACTATGACACAGTAGACGCCTGCCGCAGAACAGTTTGCAACCCCAGAGACTGGGAGGAGCAGAAACATATCAGCAGAAGGCATTATTGTACATAATAGTAGAAAGCTGAGTTTTTCCCGATAAAAGTACTGAAAGCCACAGATACATATCTCAAAAATGGAGTGGGGATCCAAAGTTTTGGGCCTATGAAAGTGTGAGATACTGCTGGATGTGCTGACGTAAAAAAATAAGTAAAATAAAAATCTTTGCTCAATGTAAGAAGCACAGGGATTGGCTAACATAAACAAACAAAAGGTTATACAGAGACATTCGGCTATGTCGTAGAGGACTGGATCATTGGTCATAGATAGAGTGTGATTGAGAGGCCTTTCCTTTGAGTAAAATGTCAGAGCACGCGTTAATGGTTAACTGAAGAGAGGACAGTCCAGCGGAAGGGAATAGTGTGTTCTAAAAACCAATGTAATCAATCAGCGCTAGGAAGGTCCAAAGTCCAGCAAATGTGAACACAGTAAGATGCGTGAATTGTGGCAATGTGTGTTTTCCTTGTAGGTAACGTACTGTAAAAATCACTTCATCAGAGACTTCATCTTTAACTGCTTCATCGGGACCTTCTCGAACGACTTCATCCACCAAGAGCCACTGCCGGCCTTCCGCTGATATAGGGAGTTAGAGAAAATCCGCTCTGATGTGCACTTTGCTGTTGGCGAGGGTCGTTGGTGCCCCAAATGACTGACTCTGCAGCCTATTCAGCCTCCGCTTACAACGCTATGGTGAGATCGAGCCACAACCGTGAGCCAGTGTGCAGGGAAACTAAAATCACTTTATAACTTTTCGATCACTTCTGGCTTCACTTTGAAAACTTGCTCTTTCAATTTAATGAGCATCTGCTTTCACCTTCGACCATAAGTGGACCTATTTCCTTCTTTAGTACTATTTGCCTTTCACTTAACATTTAGACAATCAATAGACACTTCACGATTTCAATTAATTCACTTAAGTTCAGATATAATCTTTTTCCCTTCAACCCCTTTCTCAGATATGCCAAGGTACTGTATATTAGTATATTAGACCAAAACAGATCTGCGACAGATGTATGAACGCATAGACTAAGTTAAGCAACTCACTAGATAGGAAAAGCCGATGGCTATAAGTTATAAGCATTCAAAAGGGGAGTGTATTACTTTCCCTGTACTTGATTTCGTAGATAGAATCGTTCTCAAAGTGAACAATCTGCCAACAGGAGCGGAAAAAGTGAAGAAGTTAGTGAAGGAGGTAGCTACCAGAAGAAATGAATCATTCTCCTTAGAAACGTTGTACAAGCACTTTGGGATGACACATCGCCGTATAGCATTCTATTAGAGACGAGTAGGGTACGACTGTCGAATATATACCAATCATCCCTAATGGAGATAAAAAATAGGACAACTCAATGTCATTAGAAGTGTCAGCGTATTGCATGAGACAAGAAGAGTTGCAGTTAAGATATTGCCTCCAAGAACCGTATACGAAGGCACAAAAGATCTGCAGTATTCCAGTAACTGCCCACATATTCACACAAGGCCAACATCCTATGACAGCAATAATAGTACTTATCCATGGCACGACAGTGACAAAAATGACACAATAGTGATCAGAACACGTAATCTGTGTGGAAGTATTGACCGGAAGGGAGAATTGCATCCTGGTTTCCACATATTCTCAATTTACTGATAAGATCAACGAGTATACGCTAAGACTAAAGGACATTAGTCACCCAGGACTAACTAAGCCTCTTGTGCACCCTATTAACGCAAATGCGAGATCAGTATTGTGACGTAGCCGCCTGACTGATGACCGTGGAAGACAACTAGACGAAGCATTATGGAACCAACATAGAGGTATTGGAAGCACCTCACAATCCGCCAATGTACGAAGGGAAGGTCCGAGCAACGTCAAATATTGGCGTCACTTCAGCCAATACGGCAGCCGCGAGCCGTGTGAAAGACGAAATAACATCGAGTGGCCACAGTATAGTACACTATACCATCGCTGGAAGGTTAATCCAAGACGCCACAGTAAATGAGTGCACAAGGCCCAAATATAAGATCAAGGACGCTAACTAGGAACAACCAAGGATGCTTCAGTATCCAGGAAGTCCATTGCTGGATGAGAATGCAGATGTTAAAGGGCAAGATCTGATAGTGGCTATACGTGGAGCAGTGGAGGCATCGATATCTGTCAGCAGAGGTCATTCTAAAGGAGTCCCTTGCATCTTGACCGAAACGCAGCAGAAATTAAGCTGTGAAACTAGAAGAGCCAGGAAGCTATGACAGAGCATCATGACCCAAGAAGGAAGAGTTCGAAGATTGCGTAGATACAGCTATGTCAAACAACTTTTTAAGGAAGAGTTATGGAAAACAAAAATGGAACGATAGAAACAATTCGTGGAGGCTAACTTAGAAATCGTTCGCTGGGGTGTACGATATAAAATAGTCTGCGAACAATCTTATCCACGCTTAAAAGGAATTATGGGACGTATGATCAATGCAGATTACTGGAAATGTTATAAGAAGGCTATAGAAATAATAAACTTGTGCACTCCTTCGCACAAGCAGAACATAGACAAATAATTTTAAGATTGAAAAAAAATCTCCAGAACCGGACGGAATCCTTGCCGAAATAATACAAGCCCTATGTGACCAGTTACATAGTTACTTTTGCGAAATGTACAATGAGTGTCTCTTGCAAGATAGGGGCTCTGCACTGTGGAAGAACGGTGAGTTGATAATAATTAGTGAAGGGCAAGATACGGATCCAATGATATCTGAACCCTACATATCAGTTTGTCTTTTGAACGTTCTCGGCAAGATATTTGAAAAAGTAGTACGCAAAAAATTGCAAGATCACAGACTGTTACAAGGGAAGAACCGTCATCAGTGCGGGTTTACAAGAGGCAATATATAAGGCGGTTTCGCTAGCCACAGACACTCATTCTACGTACGCTCTAGCGATGAAGATTAATATTGCTGGTAGTTTCGATAACCTATGGTGACTGTCTTTCTTTGGTCGCCATAGTGATATCGAGTGTCTCGAAGCGCTGCACAATTGCCCGAGTGACTATTACCACTGGCGGCATGCTTCTTTAACATGCCCAGTAAAGAAACTAGCGAAGACAATAACAAAAGCCTGTCCGCAGGGATCAGTTTGTAGTCCGGAGTTTTGGCATCTAGCACTGGAGTGCATACTATATAAGTTACATGACATAGGTAACAAAAGCGGACTGGTGTCATCTGCAGATGACGTGCTGTTCGTTGTAAGAGGTGACTTCAGAAGAATTATACGTGGAAGACCATGTAATGGAGCGCTCCAATAACTTGAGGGCTGGTGTGGAATTAAGAAATTGTCACTACCACCTCACAAAACAACGTATCTCCTGCTGAAAGGAAACCTAATGAGAAACCCTAAGATGAAATTAAACGATGTCACGATTAGGAGAACCGCAGTAACGAGGTATCTAGGAGTATTTCTAGACGGAAGTCCCAACTTTGCGCATCGTATAGAGGAAGCAGGCAAGAAAGGGCATAAAAGTGATGAATAAAATTATAGTCATTGCAAACAGGTGATGGCGGTTTCCCCTGAAAACATAGTATACCAATAATCTATATCACCATCAGTCGCAGGATACAGTGCGAGCGTTTGGGCTCCTATATTGCAGCTAGTGATGCCAGCTTCATTAGCGGGGAAAGCTCAACGAGGAGTATTACTAAGATTAACGGGCGCCTTCTGCACTACTCCGAATGGTGTTTCGTTAGTGATTCTAGGAATATGCCCACTGAACTTGGAAATTAGGAAATGGGAAGCCTTTTACTCGTTAAAGAAAGTCAATGAAATGCCGGCCAACTGGAAAAAGGCAATAAAGGATGGCATATTACAACTGTGGCAAAATCAATAGGGCACATCAACCACAGGCTAAACAACATACAAAATCATGGAGAGATTAAAAATTAAATTTTTTAACCCGTCGAGTGGCTTGATACATGACTGGCCATTGCTCTTATGTTACGAATCTATAGAAAATCAGAAGACAGATGAATGATAGCTGCGCCTGGGGAAATGTGGTCAGACCAGAAAACACATTGTGCGACTGCACGCTTTATGAAGGTGCAGAGGGTAATGGACGTCAGATGTTAAGGATCTTGGATCCCAAAGCAGCACTAAGGGGTGGTCAACCTGGGGCATCTTGGGCGATACTGCATCCGCAATATCGAGGAAGGCCAAGGAAGACTTCACGAGGCGTTCAACCATAAGTCAGCATGCTCCTATCTGGGCTAGATAACATACTGTGTAGATGAAGAGAAGATAACAGAGGTCGGCGACCACTAAACGACATACTGTTCCAAGAATCTGCATTGCGCTGGTGCAAGTGATCACGGAGGGGAGGAATTTAAGATGTAACAGTGATGGGTGGAATTACTTGCTACAGTGGAAACGCTTCTGACGTGATGCCCGATGCCCAAGGAATCCATCAAATCCATCAGACAATCGCCTTTGACCGGGGTAGTATGAGGGCGAATCCAGAAGCGAAAACAACCGCCTACGAGTTAAATGCACGAAAATAAATGAACAAACAGAGGACACATTCTGTAGTGTTTGTAGTAGATTTGTAGTACTTGGTTAAGATTTTCATTGTAGCTTTGTAGTAGAAGAAGTATATATAATTTAATACTATCCAAGGAGATGTGATTTGTACGTCAAAATTTAGCTTTTCAGGTAATAGGCTGTAATTATGAAGAATAAATAAATATATATATTAGTATTATCGTTGTCCGTCAATTGTTTTTGCAACAATCCATCAGAATAAACCAAAGTAACTGCAACTTTTTCCTCGTTTAGTAGTCATAAGGCCACCCAAATCATTATTTTGGAGAGTGATTTATTAACATATTTCACAGACAACACCCACTTTAATATATACCAAAAAAATTTAACAACCATATCCAAGCAACCTCCGGCAGTTAGCAATTAACCTTCCGCTGTCCAAAACCGATAGACGTTTCTCCTTCTTACATGGGCCGTAACACCATCTTCTCTTTCAAAAAAATAGCTCTGAGCACTATGGGGCTTAACATCTGAGGTCAACAGTCACCTAGAACTTAGAACTACTTAAACTTAACTAACCCAAGGTCATCACACACATCCATGCGCGAGGCAGGATTCGAACCTGCGACCGTAGCGGTCGCGCGGTTCCAGACTGAAGCGCCTAGAAGCACCCGGCCACCGCGACCGGCCTCTTCTCTTTCGTTACGTAAAAAGTGAAGATGTCGTTAGCCGATTACCCCGAAATGCTATGATTTGCATTTCTTACAATCCGCCATTATTAAGTTGGAATTTTAGAGACTAGCATTGTAGAAGCGGAGTTCTAAAAGAAACGATCCGGAGGTATAATTAAAGAAACCAGTACCTGTATGTTAGAAGTATTGACCCTGGCTGTTGAGACACTGTGACACAAGGCGGTTATGGCTGTCTCATAAAATCCACGGGGCTGCGATGTTAACCAGTTCCGGACGTACAGCTGGAAGTCGTCGTCCGAGATGAATCGTTTGCCCTTAGCAAAGAAGAACATCAGTATAGGGGCAAACGATTCACCTCGGACGACGACGTCCAGATGTACGTGCGGAACTGGTCAACATCGCAGCCCCGGGTATTTTATGGGACAGCCATTCACCGCCTTGAGTCACAGTGAGACAAGTGTCTGAATATCCAGGGTCAATACTTCTAACATACAGGTACTAGTTTGTGTAGTTAGGCCTCTGGTTCGTTTCTTTTTGAACGCCCCTTAAATTATCGCGTTAAGTCACTTTTTTGCCTTAAGGACTTGCTGTGCGTGTGTGTGCAGGAAATGGTGGTATATGCGACAGTGATGATTACGTCATTTCTCGTACAAGGTCTGAGCCAACAGCGACTACTGACGAATCCGCCCCCCAGTACCGACTGCGCCTGCAGTCGGTGGGCCGTAAGGTTTAGCGCGGCGCGAGTGCTTGGACAGCCCTGGACTGAGACTAATCCCCGTCTTGTAATCTCCGGCGTCGCGAGGCGTTACAGAGAGACGCTTTCGTGGTTTATGGTAATGCGCGAGATTGCCGGTAGGTGGCCCCTGGGCCGTGGCCGCGGCCGCGGCGAGGTGGAATGGCCGCTTACGGCCCGCAGCCGGCAATTGGGCGCCTCCAGCTCTCTCTCATTACGCTCCTCCTTTTTTAAACTGTGTACGCAAGGTGCAAGCCGGCTACGACGATATTCATAAAGAGTAAGTGGTGGGTGGCTTCACACAAGTGCGTGCCTTATAATCAAACCGTTCACAGACCGTTCAGAGCTAACTTCTTCCACAAATCGCTAAGAGCTTACTAACAAGTCAGAAACAGAGGGAGCACTTCTGTGTTTGCACGAAGGACAATGGAGGCCAAATTCACGTCCCTGTTCTGTTTTCCGCTGGTGCAAGCACAAGACCCAAAACGAAGTTTCGTGATGTGTACTTTAGTCAGTGTCTATTTAATTGACCCCTTGCTACGTGGACGTGGTCCAGCACAAATAAAACTTAGGAACAGATTAGAAAGAAAATTTGGCTGAAGTCCATTAGGAAAACGCGTGCACTCAACGACTGTGATATGACTTTCAAATGATAGAGCACAGCAATAAGTCGTCCTTTTCTTGCAGGTTTTATTCGGCATATCTAGGTTTCGGCTAGTGCCTAGCCATTATCAGTGCGCCATTCCATAGTATCAATGCATGTTCTAGAAGATCAGGGCTTCTGTCACAGTTCGTTCAAGTACTCTTGAACGAACTTTTAGAGAAGCCCGAAAACAGGGGGCCACATATTCTTCCAGACCCAACGCCGGATGGAGACGTCAGCGTAACACGCCCTCAAGAGTTTCCATAGACTACCTCAGGGGATGCTTACTTAAGTCAGAGCTGATTGCCGCTGAAGCCTTTTTGGAATCACCGCCGAAGGCGACAGCATCATCTTACTACAGAGCTAACAGTGCGAGGGTTGTATTAGACCACTGTAGTAAAGTAAGAAAACTAGACTTCAAGAAAAGTGCCTATAATGTTGGATTGTGTTAAGTGATACGTTAGTGTTCAGTGACAGTAAAAAATGAACGTGACATTCCTGTGGCCATGGATTGTTTCAGAGTTACGTATTTCATCATGCTCAAGTTATAATACTGTGATTTAACATCTAGATAGGTGGTGCTGTGGTTAACACACTAGACTTGCATTCGGGGTGTGAGGGTACTGGTGTGTAGTATCTGTAAGTGGTTGTTCTTTGGAGGGCGACAATGCCCAGGGGCGCAGAGAGTCGCAAGCAGAGGCAGTTGTAGAGAGGCTATGGAAGGTGTAGGCTGCGTGAGCAAAAGGCGGTTGCGTAGCGAAGGATTTATCTCTATGCTTAATGGTAGTGGCACACAGTTTGAATAATAGTGTGTTTATGTTTGTGCAGTGTGATAAAGGAAATAAATTAAATCTTACCAGTTCTTAATGCGTCTCCATCAGTTAGTACCACACCATTGCATTTAACAATGAACGAAGTCTCGATATACACGGTCAACTACAACAAGAGGATTGTAACATAATATTCATTAATTAACCCATATAATCTCCAAAGACGAAGGGAGCTTATAGGGGGAACTACGGTTCAAACCCTCGTCCGACCAGCCTGGTTTAGGTTTTCTGTGATTTTCCTAAATCGCTTCAGGCAAATGCCGGATGGTTCCTGAGAAAGAGCACAGCTGTTTTCCTTCCCCATCCTTTCCTAATCCAAGCTTGTGTTCCGTCTCAAATGACCTTGTTGTAATAAGAAAGTTAAATTCTAATTTCCATCTCCTCCTCCTATAGTGATTTAACATTTTGTATGTATTATAGTGTCAACTCGGCTTCCTCCAGAAGTAAATCTAAGATCCCACCAATGTGCCGATAAGTGTTACTTCGTCCGGCACAACACAGTGTATAGTGTACAGTCAACTTAACACAGACAGGTTCGTCTTTCGGAACCATTATATTCGATCATGCATAGCCTGCTTCGTGAACGACTTTCCCGCTGTCATTCGAATGGGATGTCCTGCACTATCTGCGAACATGAACACGAATGGAGACGATTGAGAAAACGGATACACTTTGTGCATCGTCGAGAAACCCTCTCCCCCTCTAACCCCTCCCCCCTCCCCGTCAGACACTGGATCGCCTTAGGAGCGCCACTGTCGATGACCGTGACAAGCGTGGCCAGCAAGCTTTCAACGTACCTTGTGGACTAAATGCTAAACAGGATGCAAGAAGGTTACAATGCACAGAGAGGAGCAACACGCTACAGTATTAAATATTACTCAGAGAAGATTTTGCTTCACAGACTATCTATATGTTTGTTAATATTTCGAATAATTTATTTAAATTTCATATATCTTATTACTGTAACCCCTACTTCCCTTTACTCTAAGGCTACACACGTTGGCAGATATGCAGGCGTGGCCTTGTGAAGGGCGGTCACAATGATTTTGTGGTGTCACCGCTAGACACCACACTTGCAAGGTGGTAACTTAAATCGGCCGCGGTCCTGTAGTACATGTCGGACCCGCGTGTCGCCACTGTGTAATCGCAATCCTAGCGCCACCACATGGCAGGTCACAAGACACGGACATGACCTCGCCCCAGTTGTACGGACGACATAGCTTGCGACCAGACCTACCAAGTCTTCCTCTCATTTGCCGAGAGACTGATAGAATAGCCTTCAGCTTATTCCATAGCTACTACCTAGCAAGGCGCCGTGTGTATCAGTGCTTATAGCTTACTACTATTCAAGAGATGTATTCCAACAAGAGAATAAAGTTAAGTATATTATTCCAGCTACGTACTGTTCTTCTTATTCATTAATAAGTCTCATGTTCCAGTACTTCACGCCCGTCTGCGTTAGTTTAGCGTGCACTTTCAGCCACTTCATTCTACAAGGTGTTGGCCCAGCTGCCGACACATCAGATTTAATATCACATCGAAAGACTCAGGTTATGACCGTGAAACATTTTTATGGAGCCAGTCGCTCTCTAAACAGTTACCCCGCAATGTGATACTTGTAGAAGCCTGCATTTCTGTAGTTCAGGAAACGTACCTCAACGAAACGTACCTATTCCTCAGTCTGAGGAAATGCTTCTCGGTCAATAATTTCTTCGTGCAAGGATAAAATAACTGTTCCCTTGTTAGCACAATACGGGTTGGATGCGTGGCGGGCGGGGGGGGGGGGGGGGGGGGGAGCTGGCGGGGGTTGATTACTTACTTGGTCTATATGGCCCATGGGAGAATGAGTTGGGTCGTCGCAGTAGATCAAAAACACCTACTTGAACAGCTTCCTAGCATGTTTCCTCTTTATGGCTTCCCATAACCTAATCAGGACGTTTGAGTACTACGATCTTGCGATGGTCTACCTCAACGTACATAGAAATAGAAGGATGGGCAGTAATCTTTCTGCGCCGCTATTGGCTGACGCTTTCCGTCACTAAAGAACAGCTTTGTCCTCGGGAACAGTGCTATAACACTTCGGCCATGCACTTACGCGATGTATATCTGTTTGTCTCTAATGAAATAATGACATCTAAATTGCTATTAAGCAGTTGATGAAATGTTACTGTTACAGAACTTGCCAAGACTTTAAGCAGACACTGATGATTTTTTTTAAAGAAATCCAGCAGCTGTCGAATCGAAATGTGAAAAAAAAGTATTGTCTCATTTTGCAGTTTTCTGTCAAAGTAAATGGCCGAAAAGAGCATCGAAATTTGTACGATGGCTCCAAGAAAAGTTTTTACGACTAAATTAGATCTACATAACGCTCATTTTGTATTCGTCACTAGTTTAAAAGAAGTCCACTCAAGAAATTATACAAGTGCCTTACTTGTAGAAAGCATTCAGAACAGGTAATCTCACTATAACATCTTTCAGAGTACCTGTATGGAAGCTGAAACTTCGGTTTATCCACGAACGCAAGGATTACCTTGCAGGTTGAGGATTACTGAATTATACTATGCGGAAACTGTAACTTTTCTGCGAAAATTTACGCAAAATTATCGACTTGCAAATGTTATATTCGGCCCAAATAATTCGTTTTGACCAGTGTAACAAGCAGGATGATAGGACATCTGTTAAGGCACAAGAGAATAACTTCCATGGTACTAGAGGGAGCTGTATACTCTACAGTTTTTACCGTCTACAGTGCAGAAGGTAAAACCTGTAGTGAAGGTAAAACCTGTAGTGGAAGACAGGGACTGGAATACATCCAGCAAATAATTGGTTCCGCAGGTTGCAATTATTACTCCGAGATGAAAAGGTTCGTACAGGAGAAGAATTCATGATGGGACGCATCAAACCAGTCAGAAAACTGATGACTCGAAAAAACAAACAAAAAAGAAAAACAAGGATTATGAATGTAACTATATCTTCGGGTGGACTATGGGACTACGGCTGTTCAATGTTCAATAAAAACAATACCAGCCGCCGTTTTATAGGTTTATTTGTAGGCAACCAGTTTTGCTGTTACACGACGTCATCTTCAGGCCAAAACTGCTCAAATCCAGTAACCTTCGTGTTACAAATATAGCAGTGGCCTTAACTGGCCTCGTAATAGCTATTGCGGGCATACGCGCTCGTTGGACCACAGTCAGCAGATTAGATTGGTGACAATATTTTGCTCAGTGGTCGATTAATTTCATGATAAAAGTGCGTCTTATTCCTTTCTTCATCGTGCAGACGTCGAAGATCTTTATTACATTCTTACAGTTTCATGCATATGTTTTTCAAATGAGCATTTCCATTGTGTTATGCCCTTGCGGAATTGTGTCAGCTGGCTTTATCTTGGTTATTACAAATAACTTCATGTGTAAATACACATTTATCAGCACTCCTCTTCCATGGTTACAGATTTTCTAAAGTCTCTTTGTTGCTTCTATGGACCTCTTGTTTCTTAAAACTTTTCTTCCTTTCTTCTGCTGCACGTGGTGTGTTATCCCTGGCGACAACTACTACAAAGCAAATCACTCGATGTAAAGGCATCGTTCTTAAGCACTCATTTTCGCGATAAATTTAGCACTGCCGAACGCAAGTCTCTTACGTTACCGGTAAAATAAAAAAAAAAGGTTCATCGGTACCTAGCCTGATGATAGGTAAATCCATAAATCCATATTTTTTCTCTGCTCGGTTTGCTCCTGTGTCACACACACACACTCCGAACGCGCCCATAGTAGTTAGGTGAGTAAAGAAATAATATGGATTGGTGTGCCACAGCTAAATATGTCTGCTTTTGCCTCGATTCAGCGGCCTGTGTGAATGGTTGTGAACAGTCAAGGAACCAAGTGGGCCGCGACGTTTATTCATTGCTAAAATGTCGTGTAATATACGCAAAATTGATCAACGAACGAATTTTGACTTTCCATCGTATAGGATGGGACGACACAGCAGTGCTGTGATCTGAAATTCTAAACAAATTAGTTGCTAACTTCAAGGATAGTGTTTAATTTCTTAATTGCATAATCGATATCTGGACCCTCAGTCCCATCTCCAGAAGTTCTGTTCATAGAACAAAATGTTCTGAAAACTACACTAAACAGTGCATATACAACATAACAGTATTATTCATACTCTGGATGTTACAAGTTGTCAAACGTACTGGTCATAAGATGAGATTTAAGTTCTTGGGCTTAAGTCAGACTATATATGAAACTTCAATTGTTTGTTAAACGTTGTCATACAATACTCGAATAAAGTCATACTCCTTTAGGATATTATGTGTTATTTATTCCCACTGGAGTTTCGACATATGGTCACTGTCAGGCATTGTGGGCTATTGGGACCCAGTCAACAACATAAAGCTGTGACAAGGTGGAAGATATTTTCCAGTAGTGTAAAACCAAATACGTGCGGCGGTATAAATCCGTCCGCTGTTCCATACTCCATTTGAGCAAACGCGAAAAAGCTGATTTCATGATCATTTTCACGTGTGCTTACAGGTACTTCGTTTTACTAAAGCCAACATATTCGTCCCGATAGAATCGGCGACTGCATAGATCTTTGAAACAATTCTCATTTATTCTTCAGTCTCAGTTGCGATCTTTTAATTACATGATATGTTTCGCTTACTCTCGATCATCTTCAGACCTAAAACAAAGTAAGGCCCAATATGTATCGTCTAATATTTTACAATTTGTAGAAAAGACTTGTACATAAATACAGAATTTACCTAAGTAATAGCGTCAGCAACACGTAATGTCTACTCAAATCCTCATACCAGAGTACTGTGTTTTGCAGCTACGGTCAATGTGTTAAATAGGTTTCTGGTGGCTACAGGGAAGTGGTGAAGAGAAAGAGGGAATGACAGGAAAAAACGGAGTGAGGGTGATTGAGAGAGGGGAGGGGAAGTAGGCGGGGGTAGTGGATGTGATGTCATGAATTTAACAATAGGGGTCCAACTAAAATTATGAAAAGGGTAACTATGTAACAGTCCTCGCTAAAACATTGATAGTGTAGAACAACGGTTGTGTAAACTTTAAACGGAATAATGTAGTACAATTATACAACGGAGCAAGAGGGATGGAGAACGTTGAAAGAAGGCAGGGATGGGAGGTGGGGAGGGGGTGTAAGGGTATATTGGTAGAGGCGTTATGGATTTAAGGGAAGAGGGTCTTACTCTAAAATTGGAAAAAAAATTAATTATGTAAAGATATTTCCGTTGCGATATTAAAAACGTAGGCCAGTCGATGTGTAAATCTGTGGGAGGGATGAAATGATAATTACAAAACTGAAAATAAAGTAACTAAAACTGATTTATTGCTTTAAAAATATTAAGTGTGAAACATTAAAAATATAGAACCGAAAGATATAGCTCTTACAGTTTCAAAACACATCACTCTGTTATGAGGTTCTGAACAGACAAGACCGGTTGCTGACGTTACTACAAAGGCAAATTTTACAAGGACTACCATTCTTTTCCACCTGTTGTGAAATATTACGCGGTAAATACTTCGTTTCCTTGGTTTTAGATCTGAAGCTAATCCACTGTGATCTAAACATGTCATGTAATTAAAAATGTGTAACAGAGACTGAGGCATGAATGAGAGTTGTTTTAAATACTAGATTTTATAATGCTATGAACTGTGTTCCAACTGGTCACTATTTTAAGTTGGTGAATGAGCTCAGTTATCCCATAGTGCTTCACAATGACAATGTGTCGAAACTGCAATCGCATTAAATAACATTTAACAGCCTAAAGCAATATGAGGGCATTCAAAAATTTCTCTGAGGCTGTGGATCCAGTCCTCACCAAAATTCGTCATATAATGTTGGCAACCAATTTACACCTTAGTGAAGACCATTTATGGTGCAAACGTGTATGCCCCTCTCTACAAGCACCAACACTTTATGGAGTTAAAAATATCCAGAATAAATCCACGACGTCACTTCAGTAACATTATGTAACGGTGCCTTTCTCGAGGTACTGGCAGAGGTAAAGCTGTGAGGGCGGGGCGTGAGTCGTGCTTGGGTAGCTCTGTTGGTAGAGCACTTGCCCGTGAAAGGCAAACGTCCTGAGTCCGAGTATCGGTGCGGCACACAGTTTTAAACTGCCAGGAAGTTTCATATCAGCGCACACTCCGCTGCAGAGTGAAAATCTCATTCAAGAAGATCAATTATTTTATAGGTCACCCTGTGCTTGCGACACATCTATGTAATTCCAAAGCTAAGCACTGTATCTTTTCTTTTTGTAATCAAACTCATTAATATGACTGGTTTGATTGTTTGTCTAGTAATCCGAGAGGGCAGGCTTCCTAGACACCACAATAATTACACTGTGTATTAAACAGAATCATTCCTCGTGACTCTAATAACTACTATTCTATCATGTTACGATATCACAGGTGAAATAGTACCTAAGTTAAGCCATGATTACACAGACCACAGGCCACAGAAAAGTATTGTAATATGCATCGGTGATCTATCAGAATAGTGTTCACTCGATTTTATCTTAGAGCTATTGACGCCGTAAATGGAATTTGTTTGTAGAGAAATTAATTATAATTACTTTAAAAATAAATAGCTTGTCCCATCGTTCTCCATCACTCAACATCTGCGTCACCTAACAGGTGTGTCATATGTCGCCATGCTTCTGCCGTGCACTCCCACGAATTCAGCGTTGCTGGTAGAATTGTTGCTCCTCTTCTAATTGAAGGAACGAATAGTCGCACAGTGCACACAAAACTCCGCTTCCTCGATATGTTGCGCCATTTCGTTTTGGATTTTTAGTGCTGCGATAATGTGGTGCTGGGATTACGCTTTTTTTTTACCACGACTGCAGACAAACAAATAAAAACTTAATTACAACATCATTTTCCCGCTGGCGGACCATCCAAAGGCAGCTACAACGACGCAAAAATCCCTCTGTTCAATGTCATATAAAGCTAACAAGAAATCACGTTATAAATATAGATAGACAAAGCGTTGGTCGAAAAGAAGGATGGGATTGCAGGTAAGCGAGAGACTTCGTGTCTCATATCATATATAAGGAGAAACCATCCGTGTATCATACAATAAATAAGAAGGTTAGTTACAGAATAAGAGCTAACACTTCTGTTTTACTGCTCCCTAAATTTCATCAGCTTTATTTACAACAAATTGTGCTTTCTCGTATATGCCCACTTTGACGGTGTATATGCCCACTTTGACGGTGTATATACCTGATTTCCTGTTTCTCGAAAAGAATATATCAGTATTGAATTTTTATCTTCGATATATGCTACACTGACAGCAAAAAAAACTAACTTCCATTAGAACAAAAGGAAAAAGAATCACTGTTGATGCTCATATCATGGTTATTAAAGAAGTTGCGAGAACGCAGTGCTGTTTGTTCCACGTTTCCTTGGTCTCTGGTCACCTAGGTGAACACAAATCACAAATGTCCTTTACAGGTAAAAACTCATTTCAGGTGAAACGATTAGACGTCTCACGCTGTACAGAAAAGACAAAAGCTTTGGAACGTTCCAGACGAGAGTCAAAGTGAGGCATATACGAGGAAGCTCAATTTGTTGTAAATAAAGTTGATAATATTTATGGATCAGAAAAAAAAGAAGTGAAAGCTCGTACTCTTTAACTCACCTTCTTATTTACTGTATGATGACTTCTCCTTACATGAGACAAGAAGTCTGTCTACTTACATACCTTCCAATACTTTTTTTAACTAGTGCTTTGCCTATCTGCATTTATACGGAATATCATGAGTAGAATGAGAAAGAGACACGCGGGATAATATCATGGATAGAAGAAGGCATCTGATTCATAGTATTATTGCTTACATCATGAACGCCTTTGAAGTAATGAAACATGTGTCACGGGCATATAGATTGCACATAACATCAACAATAGTCGTTCACAATCTCAAGTAGTGGATAAGTTTACGTTTGGAGAAAATTCTATTGTAGAGCATTGTGCAGATTCAGTGAAACGTGGAACACAATGTGGCACTGTTGTCTATTCTTGGAGGAGTGAGCTGAGAAAACAGATTATGTATTCTGCGCGCCTGTCTTAGCCACTGCTACCGACTGTAGTCCTTGATGAACTACGTGTATACGAACACAATAATGCTCCCATTCACACTGAGTTATCAGAAATTTGTTTAATGGTGACAATTATGAAGTATTGCACAGCATGTGACCTCCTCACTCCTGCGTAATTGAACATTTGGGACTTATTATCTATGACAAGTTTCTCAGACAATATCTCTTTCAAAGGTACCACGTCAACAAGATATCCTTTTACAGAGCTGCATTATTTCTATTTGTCCATTCCGTGTCGGATAAAAGCCACAATTCTTGTGCAGAAAGGGCCAGTAGTCCACTAATAAAGATTTTGTGCGTTATCAAACTTCTTCAATTTATTTTATATAACTCCTGTAAACGCGTGGTAACAGTTGCTATAGTCTGATTCAAATGACTTGATAACTGACGTCTGTCTTCCCGCTACAGCGTTGCGACATCGGTCGCCGGCTGCCGCTCATTTATACACTCCTGGAAATGGAAAAAGGAACACATTGACACCGGTGTGTCAGACCCACCATACTTGCTCCAGACACTGCGAGAGGGCTGTACAAGCAATGATCACACGCACGGCACAGCGGACACACCAGGAACCGCGGTGTTGGCCGTCGAATGGCGCTAGCTGCGCAGCATTTGTGCACCGCCGCCGTCAGTGTCAGCCAGTTTGCCGTGGCATACGGAGCTCCATCGCAGTCTTTAACACTGGTAGCATGCCGCGACAGCGTGGACGTGAACCGTATGTGCAGTTGACGGACTTTGAGCGAGGGCGTATAGTGGGCATGCGGGAGGCCGGGTGGACGTACCGCCGAATTGCTCAACACGTGGGGCGTGAGGTCTCCACAGTACATCGATGTTGCCGCCAGTGGTCGGCGGAAGGTGCACGTGCCCGTCGACCTGGGACCGGACCGCAGCGACGCACGGATGCACGCCAAGACCGTAGGATCCTACGCAGTGCCGTAGGGGACCGCACCGCCACTTCCCAGCAAATTAGGGACACTGTTGCTCCTGGGGTATCGGCGAGGACCATTCGCAACCGTCTCCATGAAGCTGGGCTACGGTCCCGCACACCGTTAGGCCGTCTTCCGCTCACGCCCCAACATCGTGCAGCCCGCCTCCAGTGGTGTCGCGACAGGCGTGAATGGAGGGACGAATGGAGACGTATCGTCTTCAGCGATGAGAGTCGCTTCTGCTTTGGTGCCAGTGATGGTCGTATGCGTGTTTGGCGCCGTGCAGGTGAGCGCCACAATCAGGACTGCATACGACCGAGGCACACAGAGCCAACACCCGGCATCATGGTGTGGGGAGCGATCTCCTACACTGGCCGTACACCACTGGTGATCGTCGAGGGGACACTGAATAGTGCACGGTACATCCAAACCGTCATCGAACCCATCGTTCTACCATTCCTAGACCGGCAAGGGAACTTGCTGTTCCAACAGGACAATGCACGTCCGCATGTATCCCGTGCCACCCAACGTGCTCTAGAAGGTGTAAGTCAACTACCCTGGCCAGCAAGATCTCCGGATCTGTCCCCCATTGAGCATGTTTGGGACTGGATGAAGCGTCGTCTCACGCGGTCTGCACGTCCAGCACGAACGTTGGTCCAACTGAGGCGCCAGGTGGAAATGGCATGGCAAGCCGTTCCACAGGACTACATCCAGCATCTCTACGATCGTCTCCATGGGAGAATAGCAGCCTGCATTGCTGCGAAAGGTGGATATACACTGTACTAGTGCCGACATTGTGCATGATGTGTTGCCTGTGTCTATGTGCCTGTGGTTCTGCCATTGTGATCATGTGATGTATCTGACCCCAGGAATGTGTCAATAAAGTTTCCCCTTCCTGGGACAATGAATTCACGGTGTTCTTATTTCAATTTCCAGGAGTGTAGGAGAACACAAATACGGCGGGTCACTACACAAATGCTGCTAATGTGCGGCGCGGAGCAACGTAGGAAATGGCGGCAGCAAGGTATGACAGAAATTGAAGAAGCTCTGTCGACAACTGATGTTAAGTGACCAACGACTGAACTGCGGCAGACGGCGCATTTTGCAGCCCTGAGTTTAAACTAATGTCCTAACTACAACCTCGTGATGTGTAATGTATCCCAGAAAACGTCAGTCAACATTCTGCGGCAGAGTAAAATTACGATGGCTTTATTCACGGCAATAAGAGCTTAAGTCCAAGAGCAAACTCAAGATATAAAAAATTCAGTTTCAGCGCTAAACCAATTTCTCGCAGTCACCTGGAACTAACCTCTCACTGGCTTCATGAGATGCCGCGTTAGCTACCAATGAACAGTCCTCACTGGCGCTTATGTGCGACACAGACAGACTGCAAACGGAAAAATAATGATAGGAAAAAAAGTAGTAGCAAATAAAAAAGTAAATACGATGATGAAAATGACGCACCAAAGAATTTGAAACAAAAATACATTTAAACCAATTAATTGAATAAGAATAATACTCAAACTCTTTTGATTACATTTAGAAATAAAAAAATTTCACTATAATTGACGAGATTCCAACCTGTGACATTCTACAGGTCAGGTTTATACGCTAACTCATGCGCTACCCCATAACACTACGTTATATTTTTGGGCTTATGACTGTTATGACCCAGTCGGAAAGATGAACTGCAGCCTTCATAGATTCGGCTTCACGCATTGTTGTGCGAAACGTATCTAATCTAAGCTGATCTCTGAGATTATAAGAAGTCTACGTATGACGCTGAATCGCGTCTTGTGCTGAAGTATCCACGAGCGTTTGGTTAGTGTTATGTATGAAGTGTCAAATATTAGGTAATTGTAATCGGACTATAAGTTGTTTACTTGGGGGGTGGGGTGGTTTTGTTACGCCTGCTCTTTTCAAAAGTCATCCCAGGATATTCAAAAATTGACGCTCTTCGTTAGAAGACGCTGAATACAGAGGAAATTATCAAGCAAGTTCTAACACAGATGCAGTAATAATCGGTAGCATTCAATCGTAATTTTTGTCCTACACACAACTCCACAAAGCATTTCGAAAAACAATGCTGTTATCGTCAGGTTGGAAAACTTAGCTCTTGCGGTTAAAACGATAAATAACAGTCTACATTCTAACCTCATGAGCTAGGTGTTATACCCCGGTGAAGCGAGCATTGTCTCTGGAAACGTGTTGCTGAGTTGTGTCTAGGACAAAAATAACGATTGAATGCTACCAATTACTACTGTAAAAACATAAGAACCATTACCTCGATTTCGAAGTGGATAATGTTAATTAGCGCAGATACATTCCAAAGCAAAATTCATTGGAGAATCTGCCTAACAGTTTTTAATTAAAACTGGACTGCGACAGGGTGGTTGACTGTCCACTGTTCTTTGCAGTTGCGTGTTAGAGAAAGTCATGCGAGAATGGAAAAAGGAATTAACCAGAAAAGGGTTACTGAACAAGGTTCACACTGGAGGATGAAGGAACGGTGTTAGTCATCGGCCTTGCCTTCACCGATGACCTGGAGATCCTGCCAAGACAGCACACCTGTGGAACAGTTAACATACTGATCGAACAGCCAGAAAAAGCTGGCCTCCTAATTTATTTCGAGAAAACAAAGTACATAATCAACGTCCGAACAGAAGTCATCACGTAACTGCGGTAAAATAAAGAAACTGGATAGTTTGTGATACTTTAGTGACACGCGCAGATGAAAACAAGGGATAAGAAGACACCGACAGCAGGCGAGAGACGATTCGTCGCTGTTTTTCGTGGAACGCATATCCTATACATGAAAAAGCGATCTCCAGAAAAGCTAAACTCACGCGCTATATGACAGTGATGGAAACCGAATGCTCTACGCAACTGAATGAGTCAGAATGACAGGAAAGGCTAGACTGAGGGAAGCCGACAAGTTTCAGCGCAAGATCCTTCGCGAAACGATGGGTCCTAGGATAATAAACTAGCAGTACCGACCTCGAGCCAATAAGGAAACGACGAGAGAAGGTCTACGGACATCTGCTTGAGAAGAATGCAACCAGACAAGCGAAGCAGATTATTAAGGGGCTCCGGAACGCCCTATACTTGCAATGTTAAAATAACGCTTATAAATTACATCTTTCCTCACAAAGTATTTGAGGTAGGAAGTTGAACTTTTTACAGATTATTTATTGGAATATGGGCTACAACTTAACACAGGGATTTTACAAAATTTTAGTTCAGTTATTAAAGATGATTTTTTTTCAATTGTAATGAAAATTCACAACATTTTTTTGCAATTATTTATTTATATATTCAAAAATATACAGTTTTTTGGAAAAAGGCTGTGTTAAATTATGCAGAAGGTACTGTGTAACATTTACTGAAAGTTTGAAACAAATATGTTTGGAAGATCCTTAGAAAACATGTAATTAGTGTGAGAAAATAAAAGTTTTGGGAATCGACCGACAAAGATTGGATTAACTTTTTAGTGCATTCCAGGTCCATAGGATGGATTATCTTCATCCTCTGCAAACTCCTCCTCCAGCTTCCTCTTGTTCCTCCTCCTGTTTACTCTTGCTTGTATTTCTAGACTCTTTACAGCCCTGTCTGCAGCCCGAAGGCGTTCCTTGTCTAAAGCAAGCATCGCTCGTACCATGTTAGAACCTATCTTCATTCCCATATTTCTAAATACCTTGCACCTTACAATGTTGCCATCATTGAAAGTCGCTACAGCATCATACACACCAAAGTGAAGTGCTTCTATTCCAACAAATACAGTCTTGGGGATTCTCGACCATATAACACTATTTACACTTTCATTGGGGTTTTGAGTTTTTCCGTGAATACACTTTTTCAACAGTTCAGGTGCTGCTAAGCCTCTGAAAATAGGTTTTATCACCTCCATTGTTGCATGAGGCAGACTATGCTTATGAGTGTACACTTCACCAGTTAGCAATCCTTTCTTATATTTACACCAACTGTCTTCTTCTTTGGGACACAAGCTATGTTGGGGATTTTCATCGTCTTTATTGTTTACAGTAATAACACATACCTATGGCTTTCCAACATTTCTCCTTTTCTTAAAAGCCTTCAGAGGATTTCTAATAACTTTAATTTTACTCATTATTATACTTCAACAAAACAGAGACTCAAGAAACAGAATTAATTACGAATATTTTCGAGATAACGACAGAGTAAATAAACATGAAACAATCGACAATCACACCAGCGATATATATTGAACCATCACAGGTTAGCCACAACACATACTTTATCTCACATCACTAAAATGTACCTGATGAACACGGACGTTAATAATAACACCATTTGACAGCAGTTTAACAGCGCCACAGTGGGTCACGCCCATGTAGAACACATTTCAAAAAAAAATTTAAAAATAGTTGTAGTCTTAGGAATTGAATAAATTATATATCTATTAAAAGCTAATAGTCTGCAGATTCAGAAAACGCAAAAAAGTAAAAATTGAACTTTAATGGGGTCACGATGGGCAAAAGCCGCCGTTGTGACCGAGCGGTTCTACGCGCTTCAGTCTGCAACCGCGCGACCGCTACTGTCGCAGGTCGGAATCCTGCCTCGGGCATGGATGTGTGTGATGTCCTTAGGTTAGTTAGTTCTACCGGACTGATGACCTCAGATGTTAAGTGCCATAGTGCTCAGAGCCATTTGAACCATTTGATGGGCAAAAGCAGGATAACGGCTGGACAGAAGCGAAAAGACAGGCGGCCAGAGAAAGAATACAACGTTTACTGGCTGCGATAAAAGCTTTCAGATATGCCTTATACTTACTTGACTTCGTCTCTACGGGCCCTCCGCTGCCGAGAAATCCAATGACGTACAGGTTCTAGGCAGCTATTAATGAAGTGAGGTCGTTCATTCATTGACGATCTACTACTCAAGCACATGCAAGAAGACGAGAATTCGTCGTCATATTAAGGATTACGACATGTTCTATATTCCAAAGACAGCGTACGAAGCAACAGCAGTTATTAATCCTTTCGGCCTTGACGTCCGAAATCGGTCGGTAGCGAGGTGCAAGGCCATGCGGCCGCCGCCCGGCGCGCGGATCGGAGGCACGATGACGCGCGGTGTAGACTAGCGCGCGCCATGACGTCACGGAGCATGCGCCCGCGGTCCGGGCAGCGCGGGGTCACGCGCACCGTGGGAACGCCCGCAGCCCGCGAGAGGTGTGGTCACCTCACTTCCTGCACCAGCGCCCGGCACCCAGCAGCCGCAGGGGCGCGGGTTGCGGCTGGCCGCCACCGCCGCTGACGTGTCAGCTCAGCCGGATGGCGCAGGGGCTTCACGAGAGCGGCGCCAGCCGCCTGCGAAAAGCACATCCGTGAGCGCGTGTGATACCGGCACTATCCTAGAAGGCGTACCATTCCTCTTCCATGACGTGGATGGCTACTCTGAATATGGCGAAATCAAATGCAGCTTACCTTCAAAGTTTCACTTCATGCAACCAGTAACGACCTGCCAGCATATTCTGTACAGGTGTTATAACGACCTACCAGCATATTCTGTACAGATGTTACACTACTGGCCATTAAAATTGCTACACCAAGAAGGAATGCAGATGATAAACGGGTATTCAGTGGACAAATATATTATACTAGAACTGACATGTGATTACATTTTCACGTAATTTGGGTGCATAGATCATGAGAAATCAATACCCATTACAACTAACTCTGGCCGTAATAACGGCCTTGATACGCCTGGGCATTCAGTCAAACAGAGCTTGGATGGCGTGTACAGGTACAGCTGCCCATGCAGCTTCATCACGTTACCACGATCACGTATTGTGATGAGCCAGTTGCTCGGCCACCATTGACCAGACGTCTTCAATTCGTGAGAGATCTGGAGAATCTGCTGGCCAGGGCAACAATCTAACATTTTCCGTATCCAGAAAGGCCCGTACAGGACCTGCAACATGCCGTCGTGCATTATCCCGCTGAAATGTAGGGATTCGCAGGGATCGAATAAAGTGTAGAGCCACGGGTCGTATCACATCTGGAATGTAACATCCACTGTTCAAAGTGCCGTCAGTGCGAACAAGAGGTGACCGAGACTTGTAACCAATGGCACCCGAAACCATCACGTCGGGTGATACGCCAGTATGGCGATGACGAATACGCGCTTCCAATGTGCGTTCATCGCTATGTCACCAAACACGGATGCGACCATCATGATGCTCTAAGCAGAAGCTGGATTCATCCGCAAAAAGGACGTTTTGCCATTCTTGCACCCAGGTTCGTCGTTGAGTACACCATCGCAGGCGCTCATGTCTGTGATGCAGCGTCAAGGGTAACCGCTGCCATGGTCTCCGAGGTGATAGTCCATGCTGCTGCAAACGAAGTCGAACTGTTCGTGCAGATGGTTGTTGTCTAGCAAACATTCCCATCTGTTGACTCAGGGATCGAGACGTGGCTGCACGATCCGCTACAGCCAAGCGGATAAGATGCCTGTCATCTTGACTGCTGGTGATACGAGGACCCTCCAGAACCCACCAATTCCATATTATGCTAACAGTCATTGGATCTCGACCAACGCGAACAGTAGTGTCGCGATACGATAAACCGCAATCGCGACAGGCTACAATCCGTCCTCTATCAAAGTCAGAAACGTGATGGTACGCATTTCTCCTCCTTACACGAGGCATCACAACAACGTTTCAGCCGGCCGGGGTTTCCGAGCGGCTCTAGGCGCTGCAGTCTGTAACCGCGCTACCGCTACGGTCGCAGGTTCGAATCTTGCCTCGGGCATGGATGTGTGTGATGTCCTTATGTTACTTAGGTTTAAGTAGTTCTAAGTTCTAGGGGACTGATGACCTCAAAAGTTAAGTCCCATAATTCTCAGAGCCATTTGAACCATTTTTGAACAACGTTTCACCAGGCAACGCCGGTCAACGGCTGTTTGTGTTATGAGAAATCGGTTCGAAAATTTCCTCATGTCAGCACGTTGTAGGTGTCGTCATCGGCGCCAACCTTATGTGAATGCTCTGAAAAGCTAATCATTTGCATATCACAGCATCTTCTTGCTGTCGGTTAAATTTCGCGTCAATTTTAATGGCCTGCAGTGTATATGGAGGCTGGCTTTCGTAGAAAGTTAAACGTTAGAAATCGCCTTCGGATATTATTTGAGTAACAGCGGACCCTTATGTGAGGTGTCGACAAGATCATCGTCCTCCGACAGGAATCAGCTGTTAGCATATGTATGTGAAACATCAAGAACTTGGGAAAGGTGTTGCGTACAACAGTTTAACAGGGCGGTGACTTCGCAGAAGTGTTATTGTTCATGTTATATGGTGATCACTTAGTAAATGGTATTAATTTTTGCTTCTATACTGCTCCGCGACTTAAATTCTGGCCAATAAAGTTGCAACACCAGGACAGACGACCAATAACCAAATCTTACGTATTTTGCATTTAAAATATTGTTTCAAGAATACACAAGTAATTTGTGTATGAATACGGTGTGCGAAATTCAGCATGCAGAACTGCTAATTCGGAAAGTAAAAAAGGCTCAAACGGACTGTCATCAAATCGAACTGAGCTCTGATATTTTAGGTTGCCATACTCGTCTGATAAAACGGAATCCTTACAGTATTACGTTGTTGTCTATCTGTCTGTCAGACTGACTTTTAAAAACCATTTTTCTCAGGAAAGGGTAAATGCATCAAGCTGGAATTTACGTCACATGAGATCTACGGTACCTTGGCGGTGTAAAACATTGAAGCTTCTAAGTCAATGAAATCAAAAGATGCGGCAATTTACGTCACAAATGTTGGTACTCGGAAACTCAGTGATGAAAACCTGTAGGTGATTTGCTGTTGACCTAGACTCATGATATTTGACACGAAGGAAGATTTTACAGTACAAGTAAAACCAAAAATATCCAAAAATTATTGATTTCCAATAATATCAAACGAAAATAATATTTTTGTCATTTGTTATACCACTACCTGTTTGTCCTGTTAAAATCACTTTTTCCCAATGGGTAGACGTACCATATATCTAGCCGGTATCGATATCGGTAACAGGCAAAGCATCATGGAGATTGTCAATTCACGGAACGGATGAACTACCTATATCTATAATAAACTCTGTACAGAACCTCAGTACGCAAGTACTACTCACACTTATCCGGATTTATTATTATTAGTAGTAGCATTACTTTGTGGTGCCAACCTCTGTATCTTAGAGTAGCGCTTCCATCATAGGCCCCCGATTATTTGTTGGATATATTCCAGTCTCTGCCCTCCTCTACAGTTTTTACCCTCCTCAGCTTCCTCTACTCTTTTACATCTTAACACATAGCCAGTCATCGTGCCTCTTATTCTTGTCCGTGTTTTCTATTTGTTCTTTTCTCCTCTGATTCTGTGGAGAACCTCTCCTGGCTTATTATATACAGCTGGTATACAGATAATTTCCCCTTTATGAACCTTATTTGATGGACTTCAAGTACCTTGTCGACGTATGACGTTAGCCGCTTCAGCAACTGCATGCTCAGTGTCTTATAAGCTGCACGTAGTAAGGTAGTTGCTGCATGTACACAGGCGCCGATCCCATGGGCCGTGAGGGGACCCGAGTCCCCTCAAAAATTCTTTTGGTTGGGTGGAGCCCCCCCCAATAATTTAACATAATTGTTAGTTACATTATGCTTTGCAAAATCACAAAATTATATTGGAATTTTTTATTTTCCTTGTTTGACGATAGTTATCTTTTAAAATATTCAATAATGAGTTAAAACAAATAATTATTATGGTAGTAAGCAGGTTAACTGAAAACGAGTGGTTTGAATCATGATAGTGTTATGGTGCTGTGGACACACTTAGAATTTGTCCCGGTCTGCGAACCTTTGGGTAATGTCTGGCGCCGGCGGGCCAGCGCTGCGGCCGGGGTGACATCAAAAGGACTGGAGCAGAAGCGCCTGGAACCCTCCGCCTCAAGTCACCTTGACGCTCTGATACATTATGATACAGAGGCTATATAAAGCCCACCCTGGTGTAGCAGTCATTCCGGGTGGATAGCTTTGTTCAGTACATGCTGCAGATGGGTTCAGTTTTCCGACTTTAGTGTCTAGTGGACTATTTTATATGACTATATTTTATTCATTTCCTTTAGTCTCTTACTGTATTGTGAATTAAGTTTGCAAAGGATAAATCTGTTACCAAAACGGCGCTCTTGGAAGTTGATGATACTGCAAGTCAACCTCCAACAGTTATTGTGTCTTCAATTGCCTCGTTGTCTTCAGGCGGAAACAGTTCACAGCTGAAACCTGAACAATCCGGAAAGGGAAATCATTTCAGAAGTCCTAGTTGATCAAATATACGTGGCTAGAATATGAAGCATGTACCAAAAAAGTTTTTTGCAAAACCAGAAAAGAGGTAGATGCCAAAAATCTATTACAATTTTCTTGGAAAAAAGAAGATGCATTTACTTCCGTAGGGTTTTCTAACTGGAAAAAGTCTTTGGAATAATTCCGTCTTCATGAAAATACGTTTACGCATAAAGAAGGTGTTCTGAAGCTAAATTCTATCACTAATCGAACTGTGGCCTCCCAATTTTTATGAACAGTTAGACAGTGATATGAAGAAAGGCCGTTTAGCTCTTGACACAATATTTTACTAATGTGCAATATCTATGCCAACAAGGACTAGCAATTACAGGGCACAAAGATGTAAATTCACATTTTTTTCAATTGTAGGAATTCCGAAAGAATGACATACCTGAGTTTAGAGATTGTTTAGGGCATTCGAGTTATAAGTGAACGTCCCACGGTATTCAAAACGAGATCATTGATCTACTAGGAAAGTCTGTGTTGAGAAAGGTATTGGCTTCAATCAATAAGACTGAACATTTTTCTATTATGGTTGACGAAACAAGTGATTCTACGATTCACGAACAAGTGTCATTTTGTATTCGTACTGTTGATGAATCCTTAATCAACGAAGACTTTATTGGCTTATACAAGAACCCCAACACCGAATCACAAATTCTGTGTAGTATTTTAAAAGACGTTTTTGCTCGTCTTCATTTGTTAATGGATAACTGAAGAGGACAGTGCTATTATGGTGCCTCGAATATGAGAGGTAAGTTCAAAGGACTGAAAAAGTTAGTTTTGGATATACAACCAAAAGCACGTTAAATGCGCTGCACTGCTTACAGTTTAGACTTGGCAGTTGTAGACAGTCACCGCCATCTTACGTCTATGAGGGATATTATGGCTTTAGCCAAGGACTTAATAAACAACGTAAGGGAATCCAACAATAGAATGGGACTTTTCAGAAGCATACGCTGTGAGAGTGCCAATAACCAAGCTGGTCTAGGACCCCTTGCCCGACTCGATGGATTATGTAAGCTTCTTGTATCTTGAGAATATTGAAAAACTTTGAAGAATTTTTTTTAAACATCTTCTGCAGAGGACAAAAAAGAGGCAGGTTACAAATGTGCAGGCTACCTTGAGTCACTGTTACAGTTCAAGACTTATTTCTTTTTACATCTTGACTGCCATGCAATGAACCCAGTACAGAATGTCAGTGAAAAAATTCAATGCCCTCATCTAAGTGTTGCTGATCTGGAAAATATATGTGAGGGCTGGATTTGTATATTGAATGGAAGGCGTGATAGTGTTGAACACTTTTCGGAATTGTGTTAAAAAATTAAATAAAATAAAAAAAACCTTCACAAGTTGATTATCCTTCGCTTCCTCGAAATCGAAGTGTACTGAAAAAGTATGAAAACAACGAAGCCAGCTGACCACACACTTTTAAAAGCCCAAAGGAATACTACAAAGCTATTTACATTGAAGTTTGTGAAACGGTGCAGTCTTGCATCACTGAGCAGTTTGCTTCAACTGGACTCACACAGGTCACTGCAGTCGAACACGAGTGCTTGCTCTTAGTAAGCAGAGGTGAAAAAATTTTGGAAAAATCAACTGAGTTTTTCAAAAATGACTTATACATTGAAAGACTGCGCTTACACTTGAATATGTTAGCCTATATCGCTAATAAAAAACAACTGGTCTTAAAAAAGCATGCGTGATGTAAGAAAGTACATTACACAAGAGCCTCCAGTTGAAGAAATGTTATGTGAAGTAGTGAAGTGCATTAAGCTTCTCCAAGTAGTTCCAATCATGACAGCAACAGCAGAACGGTCATTTAGCGCCCTTAGACGTCCGAAGTCATAGCTCCGATCAACAACTGGACAGAAGCGATTGAACACCTTGGCTCTTCTTCATGCCCACCGTGATGTTTTGGATGAATTGGATATTCGACCAATCATCACCGACTCTGTATTCAGTAAACCAGTCAGATGGTCGATATTTGCATCTTTCTAAAGGCACTCTAGCCCTAATAATGACATTTAGAGCAACATTAAAAATCTTTATAAAATAGAGAATTGCATACATACATAATGTTAAATCATCAGTTTTGAAATATTGGTACTAGTTTAGTACTGTATTACTACAGTAAAATTCAAATATTTGAATATTTTTAGGGTGTAAGACCCAATTAAAACCCAATTTATATACTTTTTGACTGAAAGTATTAGGCATACTGTATTAACTTTATTAACTCTACTAAACTGTGAGATATTGTTTTTGAATAATGAACCCTGAGCCTTATTCAGAGTAAGCTTAAATTACCTACTTCACTTATTAACGAAAGTGCCGTTACTGTGCGACAGTATTATTTTATGTTTTATTCTTTTAATGATTGTTTAGAATTTATATAAATATCATTTCAGTCTTTACAGAGCTATATATTCACTGCTCTGCAATAGCCTATAGGCATCATTATTACTGTAAATTAAACTAGCGTTTTACGAAAACACCATGCATGTTTATGTTTTGTTTCTTTTTTCAAAGCCAAAAAATGTGTCAGGCTTGTCGAGCTTCCCAGCGTGTCCAGTTATCAAAAGACTTTTTCCGGGTTCTAATGTTGATCATATGACTCTAAAATGTTTAAAAAAGCTTTAAAACTTACTGTTTTCATCTAATATTTAGAAAATTTCCTGGGGCAAGAGCCCCAGTATGCCCCCCCCCCCTCCAAAATTTTTTATAACTCGGCAACCCTATAAATGTCATTGGACAGATGACAGATTGTTTCCATCCTGTTCGGACCCTGTCTCTAGTAGGATATCTCTATCCCCTTTCAGCATCTCTAAAAGTATTCCGCTGTAGTAGAGCCACAGGGAAACTCACCCACAAAATAGCGTAACTGGGCTATGTATATGTATGTGTGTGTGTGTGTGTGTGTGTGTGTGTGTGTAATGGAAGGAAGTCAACCTTCACAGCAGTCCTTGATGCATATGCTTTTGTTCCAGCATTGACTTTGGCAGTTAGTGCTATGTCGGTTGACATATGGAAGAAGTACATTTTGTACATACCCTGGCGTGCTTGGGACTCTGTATCACAGGTGGATGGCAAAAATAACAACTCAATTCGGTAATGTAAGCAACATGAGGAAACATATACTTGTACATTTACATATTTAATATGGAAGAACAAGAAGAAGTGGACAAAACGTTGAAACGATTAACCATCACGATCGATCTAATCTAAACCACAGATTACTAGAAATGCTCGTCTCTACCAGCATGGAATAATGGATGCGATATAGTAGCTTGGAGCATAAGATAGTAGCGTTTCTGGTTTGTATGCTGGTATTCTGGTTGCTAAGGGTTTATTTACGGATTGCCATTTTTATTTGTAGTTCAGTGGAGATATCTGAGTTTGCTTATTGTCATTTTGTAATGTGGATATAGTGAATGGAGTTATGGAAGCCAGAAAATGGAGTGCCAAGTGCAGGAATTGGAACATTTTCGACGTAGTTTTCTGAGCTCAGTAGAGGGGTGACAGCGGCGGAAGCATTCAGGAACATTATGTGAAGATTTCATTGGACAGAGCATGGCAATAAAATGGTTTTCTTGTTTTATGAAGGATCGTTTTGACATTAATGACTCTCCACGTTCAGGAAAAGATTCGGGGTTTGATGAAGATATTTTAAAAGCATTAATCCACAATGAACGAAGTCAGTGTACTCGAGAACTGGCAAATGTGATCAACTATGACTATTCCACCATCGTGCTACATCTGCATGCAGTGGGTAAAGTTTAAAAATGGGGTGTATGGGTACCACATGCTCTAATCACAAAAATCGGAGCATGGGCATATGTGCATCTCTGCTTGTTCGTCATCAACTGGCTCGTGAGGAACACCGCACCGACCATTCGTATTCTGTATCGTTACTGGTGACGAGAAATGGTTTCTTTATGCTAACATAAGGAAAAGAAACGAATCGTTGAGTCTAAACAAAGAAGCAACTCCCGTACCAAGACCTGCGCGCATATACAATAGATAATATTATATACCTTATGGAACAGTGACGGTGTGGTGAACAACGCAATCCAAGAACAACGACCATGAAGACGGCGTGAAGTGATGCTGCTCCGCGATAACGCCCGCCCGCACTCTGCTAGACTGACATAAAACGCTATACAGGAGTTGGGCTGGGAAGTCATTCCGCGCCCTCCTTATTCACCTGATCTTGCGCACCCAGTTTTTCACCTTTTCCGCTCTCTATCGAACAGCCTTCAAGGAACTTCATTTATAGGTGAAATACCGATCCGAACAAGGATCGAAGGGTTCTTCGTCTGGAAGCCACGTGAACTCCACAGTCACGGAATTGAAAAACTACTCCACCGTTGGTAGACAGTTGTAAATAGTGAAGGAGAATATATTACTGATGACAGACGCCTCTGTCATGGGTATCTGTTGTGTCTGGTAGAACTTAGGGGAAAACGCTATGAACTTATGCACCAACCTAATATAATCATCATATAAGCTACCCTAAATGTATGTTCCCTAAAAAATTACCCAGCAGAGTGTCGCATGAATTACATTCTGGCTCCATTCAATTTTACTGGTGGATGGAAAGCCAGTCCAGGGTTTAAAAAATGGTTCAAATGGCTCTGAGCACTGTGGTACTTAACATCTGAGGTCATCGGTCAACTAGAACTTAGAACTACTTAAACCTAACTAACCTAAGGACATCACACACGTCCATGCGCGAGGCAGGATTCGAAGCTGCGACCGTAGCGGTCGCGTGGTTCCAGACTTAAGCGCCTAGAACCGCTCGACCACTGTGGTGTCACCGCCAGACACCACACTTGCTAGGTGGTAGCTTTAAATCGGCCGCGGTCCATTAGTACATGTCGGACCCGCGTGTCGCCACTGTCAGTGAACAGACCGAGCGCCACCACTCGGCAGGTCTCGAGAGACTTACTAGCACTCGCCCCCGTTGTACGACGACTTGGCTAGCGACTACACTGACGAAGCCGCGCTCCTTTGCCGAGCAGATAGTTAGAATAGCCTTCAGCTAAGTCCATGGCTACGACCTAGCAAGGCGCCATTAGCCTTACATAGCAATTGATACTTATCGTATAAAGCATGTCTCATCAAGAACGATGTATACAACAAGGATGGATTAAAGTTAAGTATTCCAAAAGCTACGTACTTTTCTTTATAGCATTCATTACGTATCCTGTTTCAGACCTCACGCCATCCTTCGTGTGTTTATAGCGTGCATTGCGGTCGCCTCAAATCACACTGTGTCGGCACTTCTGTCGACACATCAACCACAACGGCCGGCAGTCCAAGGTTTACATAAGTGCGTGTCCAAACAAGTATCAGACTGAAACTCTCACTAATTCTACGCATATGTAGCAGATATTTTCGTATTTCTTCAATCCATGTCCGAAATCTACGGCGCTGTATACATACAAGTTGGTCACTTCATCATAAAATCTCTCTCAAAATTTTTAGAACACTCGCAATCCGCAAACCACTGTACGCTTACTGGTGGAGGGCGTCCTGCGGTTCTCGCATAAAATAGATTGAGACTTTCTTACTGAATACATGGGTAGTTAGACAAGGATTTGTATATGCATGTGTCCGAACAAATGCCAGACTGAACCATTAAAAAGGACATTACTCACTAGGTCTGCACCTTTATCACAGATTACGAGTTTCTTTCTATCGTTTCTGTTAAAAATTGTAATGCAAACGTGAGAGCGTGCTGAAAAGTAATGCCTCTGAGCTTTTTATATGAAAACTCTTACATTTTTTACATAAAACAAACTGTAACAAGAATCTACAGCTTTATTCTTCATGTCTACGTATTTATTTCTTAACATAGTCACCCTGGCAACGAATGTACTCCTCCCAACAAGAGACCAGTTGGTTGATACCGTCACTGTAGAATCTCACTTCTACTTACAGCGATTCATCACTGTCGAAATGGAGTCCTCGAAGGTGTTTTTTAAGTTTTTGGAACAGATCGGAGAGAGTCAAGTCGGGACTATATGCACGATGTATGGTCGATGACAGTGAACTCAATGCGTCGGATTGTTGGAGATATCGCAGAGCTCCTGTGTGGTCAGGGAGTGTCATGCGAAGGGAGTGGATGCTCCATGTGTTGGCGAACTCTTCAGTGGCCTGCTTTCAGGATATTAGAGTCTCGAACTACCTTGCAGATGTTGTGGTGGTGCCTTAAAGCGTGAATGCCAAATAGACCACACCCTGAAAACGTCCGAGGATGACTTTGCTTGCTGCTGGCAAGGTCCTTTTATCCTCCTTGGCGTCGGTGAGACTTTGTGGTGTAACTACATTGATGCTCTCTTGTTTTCAGTGTCAAATTATGAACCCAGCTCTCATCACTTGTCATAATGTTTTTAAGAAACTCATTCCTCTCACGCTCAAAATGAAGAAGAAATTCATGACATATGTTCAGTCTCCTGTGTTTCTTTCGAGACACTCACCGCACACACGGTTTTCTGTAGCCCACGTCCGCAACGATGGCCTCTACAAGCTCTCGTAATATGCCACTCATGCCTGAGAGCTATGCCTGTGTTATCTGATGATTTTCTCTGACGAGTTCATCAACCAGATTCCGATGAGTCTCGTCGGTTACCGTACGCGGTCGCCCACCCCGAGCTCTGTCACACGTGTTGAGGTTAGAGCCACCGTTTCCTTCATTACAAGCACGAACAACCTTTGCGGCACATTGATGACGTCGGTACAGTTATTACCCTACACAGCTTGCATTCTTCTATGGATATGAACTGGAGGCATATTTTCTGCGGTTAGAAAATATATTACAGCACCCGATTAATAACGCACCCACATTATCAAGTTACACACTATCTTCTCCTACACTACATTTCGGAGCCCTATAGGGCAGAGGGTTCCATCAGAGTAACGGGCAAGTCGACCAAGTAGTATGCATTACGATACTGAGAACAGAAGAACAAAGCCGTAAGCATTATTTTTCAGGGTGCCCTCATTAGTTGACCACATGATCGTGACCTCTCTTCCAAATTTTTTTACAACACACGTGCTCCACAAACTTCTGTATGCTGCCTGTTGGAAAGGCACCTTCTGTCACTCGCACAAATCGATTGATGGGTAAAAACAACTTTCTATAAGTCTGTGCATGATTCTTGATTTCTCATACCTTACGTGAAATGTACATAGTGTTGATCGAACCTACCGGTCAAATATAGTATCAAGTGACTCTTATAGAGAAAGCTTTCTTCAGCGTTGCAATGAGTGTGTTACAGCCTTCTACAAGTGACAACAGAACTGTACTGGTGCCTTATAAGTTGCAAAGTAACATAAATTCTACAGCCAGCGTATTAAATACCGAGAGAAGCCGCATTTCTATCCTCATGTGTATGGTCCTTTGAGAATTAGAGACATAAGTCCAAAAGAATATTTGAATGTGTTTAATACAGCACTGCTGTAGTACGCTTTGGTCGGTGTCGCTTTATCGCGTTCTCATCTTCTGCCTGAGGTTAATAATTATTAAGGTTTGTTACGTTTCACTTGCACAAAGAGCGGACAGACCCTGGAGGGGGAAGACGCTTTGCGAGTTACTGTTCGATCGTTACGGACAGCCAATGAGTACCATTGGTTGCATACATGGGTGTGTCAGTACTTTCCTCAACAACTGCGTTTCTCAGGAGATGTGATCGACCCGTTTCAACTTCCGTGCTGTGCCTTAGGCTGCTTGGAGCCTCGCTATGGGGGTGTTGGCAGTACCTACGGCAGGGCTAGCGGGCGTGGGCGGCGTCGGTAATGCCGACTGTAGGTACTGAAAAGACGTGTTGCTTCTTGTCTGCAACTGTTACGATTTATACGTTTTTAGGGTGCGTCCTCGAAATGCTGTTGGGTGAGAATCGACAAAATTGTTATTCGTGTCGGCTTATCTTCTCATTTCTCAATTTATCTATCCATTTTACTCCTCCTATCCTCCTCTAAGTCTACTTCTCAGATGGTTCTATTCTTGTTTCTTCGTATTTCTCCCGTGCCGTTGAGGAAATGATGACTTTGTAACGAGAAATAGTTTATGTTAATAGCTCTATGGTCGTCGCACAGCCTCATTTTGGTCGCGGGAACGTGTATACACCTCGCATTCCTCTGTAATTATTTACTAGTATTACAACAACGTCACGTTTACCAATAACGCTGCAGGTTCTATTCTCTTTTTTTAAATCGGAGTTGTAATTAAGTTTCTCCATTCCGCCCAGGGGCACTGCCTGATTGGAAATGGCCTAGCCCGCATAGTTTCTCTCGTTTTAAAAGCGGAATGTTTGAGGTGCTTGATTCTTATTGCTTCAGAAAGAAGGGAAGTGAGTACTTGGTACTTGTCTGCATAACCGCTCACGACTAGTTTTCCATTATTGCTGTGGGTGGTGTGGTTCTCCTTGAGTTCTTGATTCCATAACCGTAATATTTCTGCCAGCAACCAGGATGGCCACGTCTGAGATGATTACACATAAAATATTGCAAATTCCTGGTCGAGATGGGCTGGCGCAGTGTGATCATGGCCATACGTCGGCGTTCGAAGCGCGGTATACCACACAGGCGCCTCAGATATCACTGTGGTTGTTGGAGATATTGGTCATCTCTCTAGCTGCGTATTTTATAGTGCTGTGCTAATTGTTTCAGACATAACGTGTCTATGACTGACATTCTTGTAAATCGGTAAACTTCAAAATATTGCTGAATGTTATAAATTTACCAAGGTTTTGCCTTAACGTCCGTATTGCTAACAACACTCTCGTTTTAATAAATATTCTATGACGTCGCACACGTACACTAGTAGTGTAGGGATGGCGTAGCAAGATTTTATTTTGCTTATCTGTTATACTGTGGTATATGTTTAACATTTAAAGTCTCTGTTGTTCCATAATTCGTTGTGATAATCTGCAATCTGCAATCTTCTCCTGCTCTTTCCGTAACGTCCTTATTCTCCACTTTGCCCATCCTCTGCCCAACCCACAACTCAAATTATTGTATTTTTCTTTCTTTCTGTTTCTTAGTGTCCATGTCTCAGTGCCGTATGATGACGATGATGATTCGTAAAAACTGGTTATATTGTGGAAAATATGTAAGAAAGGAACTATCATAAAAATGTGGAAAAATATATAAAAATTTGAAAAATATGGAGAAACAAGAAAAAATGCGAAAAATTTGACAAATATGGAAAGTCAGACCACTTACGTTTCTTCCTAAGAGTGGTTTCTGCTGACAGTTCAAATAATAAAGTTCACATGATTGTAATAATATCATATTTAATTTGTTGTTAACAAATACCCAAACACTGATCCTCTCTAAAGACGTCAAATGACCAAACGCACGTGACTATAATGATAATAAAAAATAATTTATAAGAAATAACCACACCCTGATACCAAATAAACTTGAAGGCCCTCTCCCTATGGTGCACAGAGCTCAAATGGAGCATCGCATGCATCTGCTCTAGTAATAAAAGGAGTGTGTGGTGGGCATCTGTAATTCTAATGAACTAATGGAGAGAGGGTGGGTGAGAGGGGGGTATGGGTAGGGCTCCCAGAAGTCCTTATCAGCAGACTGAACCACTTAGATGCAGTATTTCAAGTAAGTGGGAGGTGACATTTAATTTACCAAAGACATGTGCGTGGGCAGGCCTGAAGGTGGGTGGGGGCGGGGAGGCGTGGTTGCAGTGAGTATACCACATACAAGTGCGTGGGTAGAAGGGGGCTCCCCTATATGACCTTCAATAAAACCATCCCATCTGCATAACGTGATACTGGAAGTGACGCCATCAAACCAACAACAACTGGTTATAAGTGACTATTAGCTCATTCTGTATCTGAACAACTATTCCTGGAATATCTTGTTTAAAGATAACGACATGGAGAGGTCGAAGGTAGTACACAACCACTGGACGCTGCTCGTCAAAAATGTAACGGCTATTTTCCAAAATACCAGCCTTCCGAACCAGAGATGAATGTGTAGTGTACCCAGTGGCATCTCATACTATTACGCCAATTGCTGGCCCATATAGTGATGATGTGTGTTCGTTCTTTCACGAGTCTCAGCACATGAATACGCCCATCGTGATGCAGTACGTACATCTGGGATACTTTTCAAGGGAGTTGGTTATGCTACTCTTGTGTCCAGCATTATCGTTGGTCCCACCACTATCATCGAACCTCTCTCCTCCCGTGACAAGGGATGTTGCAACAATGGTCACCGAGCTGGCAATCAGTGGTGGTGTAGACGTAGTCACACTGTCTGTGTACATACTTAGCTTTCTGCAAACAAGCCCATTTCCCTGCTCACTGTGCCGGCCGGGGTGGCCGAGCGGTTCTAGGCGCCACAGTCTGGAACCGCGCGATCGCTACGGTCGCAGGTTCGAATCCTGCCTCGGGCATGGATGTGTGTGATGTCCTTAGCTTGGTTAGGTTTAAGTAGTTCTAAGTTCTAGGGGACTGATGACCTCAGAAGTTAAGTCCTATAGTGCTCAGAGCCCAACCCTGCTCACTGTATTTGGTGTGGCTGAACGACCCTGCGCAGCCAAGCGAACAACCCATTTGTCTCATTGGTGCTAGCCGTTTGGAGTCGTTAATATCTCACATGGTGGTGAGTATGGCCCTCTTGAACCCATTGATTGGATATTCGATCGACAGTTGTTGGATCCCTAGAAACGCGGGCAGCAATATCGTTGAATGGTAAACTGCACTCTGATACACTATGATACTGCCACTGTCGAAGTCAAATGAGATTTCTAAATAGAAAACCGTTGCGTAATATCTCCTTGTATAAGGGATACAGTACTGTGCCAAAATGTAGACAAGCCACACCCCAGTAGCATCTGTAGCATTGTGATTAAGCGGACTATCCATCGAGAGAGGGTGTGGAGTGGCTAACAGACTGGTCCCGCATTTGGAGGAACACTTTAAATTTGAGTCACGTCAGTCTAATTTAGGAATCGAATTATTTTCGTAAATCACAACGCGCAAACGCTTGGATGCCTCTTTTCAAACAGGTATGCAAGCTAATGTTTTGATTTTTTCATTGAAGTTAGTTCATACACTAATTTCGCAGCATAATGCCCGTAATAAGCATGGGTCTGCATTGCAGGTCAAATTCAGAAAACAATTTTAATTTGCTTCAAGAGACCAAAGTTTACTAGCTGCAGCCCTAAGAATTATGCAAATGATGCGCTTATGCAGGAAAATCTATTATCCAATAAAAGAGTATGAGAACATGTGTTTCGATATGGGAAGGACCCAGAGATGGTGTGAAGATTGGCAGCCACATCATAAGGTATTGAAATGTAAGGTTATACACAACAAATGCTACGAGATATAGAAAAAGGACACATATCAATTTATACAGTATCTCTCCATTTTCTAACTTCAAAAGCTCATGCTCAATATTGGTATCGTTTACGACGTGGTAACCATCAAGACACGCTAAGTTATTGAGGCCTCTGACACAAACTGCCTGGGAACGCACAACTGGAGCGCAGTTTGGAAATCTGTTCGTTGTATTGCCTATGTGCAAGCATGAACAAATTAAAGGCAACATTACGTAATGGAGGGTTTGTCTACATCAAGGGTGGCCAATCATTTAGCTTGCGAGCCATACCCTGGCACAAGTGTCGTAGGACGCAGTCTCACTGCACATTCTTCCCAAGGCCACGCCATGTTGTCTGGGTGCGAGGACTGAGAAGAGGAGAAACTGCGAACACACGATATTAAAAGGCAGTGCAGTCCTACTGCATATGACTTGTTTTGTATTTAATACTTGTCAACAATATAGAAAACAAAAAAGCAGGAAAAGGTTCAAAATGGTTCAAATGGCTCTGAGCACTATGGGACTTAACGTCTGAGGTCATCAGTCCCCTAGACTTAGAACTACTTAACATTAACTAACGTAAGGACATCACACACATCCATGCCGGAGGCAGGATTCGAACCTGCGACCGTAGCAGCGGCGCTATTCCGGACTGAAGCGCCTAGAACCGCTCGGCTACAACGGCCGGCGCCAATTTTCAGTATTATTTATTTTTGGCACTCTGAAAACATAACGAATTTTTATCTGGTACGGACTGTCGGTATAAAGACAGAAGCAGACAGTTTTCTTCAGGTTACCATGTAACTGTTTTTTGCTCAGTTTCATAATTGGAAAAAGGTCTCTCACACAAAACAGTCGATCGAAATATTGTAGTACTTTTGCGACCTCAAAGTAGAGAAATTAGAAATATAATAATACCTTTAGCTAGTGGCGGGCGTTGATATACATCAACGGGGACAGGTGAAAATGTGTGCCCCGACGGGGACTCGAAGTCGGGATCTCCTGTTTACATGGCAGACGCTCTATCCATCTGAGCCACCAACGGCACAGACGATAGCGCGACTGCAGGGACAATCTCGCACACGCCTCCTGTGAGACCAACATTCTCACCTTGTATGTCCACACACTACATTCGTAGTGTCCCACCCCAACATACTCATTACTCGTGGAAGACATTCTTGCCAAGTCCCGTAAGAGTACGGGGAAAATGTGTGATGCCGGCCGCGGTGGTCTCGCGGTTCTAGGCGCGCAGTCCGGAACCGTGCGACTGCTACGGTCACAGGTTCGAATCCTGCCTCGGGCATGGATGTGTGTGATGTCCTTAGGTTAGTTAGGTTTAAGTAGTTCTAAGTTCTAGGGGACTGATGACCACAGCAGTTGAGTCCCATAGTGCTCAGAGCCATTTTTTGAAAATGTGTGATGTGTGCATCCGCACAGAAGAAGAAGGTCATGGGCAGTATTGACAGAACTACTCGTATATACTTATACGGATATGGGGTCTGTTCTTTCGGCCATGTTCGAAGAATCAAAATAGAGACGTGGAAGCTCTATCTGAGGAAAGCAATGTAGGTGTCCTGAACAATTTTAACGTAAAAGGATCTGTCGTTAAAACAGGACTTACAGTTCTATCAGTTACATCTGCACATGAACAGGTGCAGTTTGAACTGAAACGGCCAACGGTCTCGTGAACAGTTCGAAAACAGATGTAAAATTGGCTGTGTCCTCAAAACCTTTAGGAAACAATCTTTACAATTCTTTCAAGGCCTCAATGAATCCTTCAGATATGGTGCTTTCTTTAACGGCATTGAGTTTAGGGAACTGGACTATGTTTGACAGGATGTGTCCCATCTATAACGCAATTTTCATTTTAACTGCCTACCCATCAAATCAGAAAGAAGTTGGTTCTCACATTGCAATTTGTTACTGTGGACACTGTGCAGTGGAATCCACTTAAAATTCGAGATCGGCAATGCATTTCGGATCTTCCAACGCTCTTTCCTGCACTCCTTTTTACTTCATAAATTCTACAATAGCGGATTTTAAACCGAAAAGTCGTTCTATGCATGCCCCCTGACTTAATCAACGTAATTTGCTGTAATATAAAAAACCTCCATACTCTTTGTTAATTCCCATCACAACCTGTTACAACTGCCAGTGCAATAATGTGTGCAAATTCACCAGTTTCTTCACGAGCTCCTGACCTGCAAATGTACCAGAAAGTGCTTCTTGATGTACTGAAGAACGGATACTGTCTGTCAATAGTTGTAATTTTTTGCTCTCTCATTGTCAACTAAACCTTTAAATTCTTTCTGCGTGGGACTAGAATTCGTTTCTCAGGAAATTTGCATTATGCTATCTGTCACAGCGACAGCATCATATGTACTGAGAGTTTTCATCCGTCTATTCTGTCATGCCCATTCATTTTTAGCCGCGCGGGGTAGCCGCTTGGTTTGAGGCGCATTGTCACCGTCCGTGCGGCTCCCCCCGTCGGAGGTTCGAGTCCTCCCTCGGGCACGGGTGTGTGTGTTGTCCTTAGATTAAGTTAGTTTAAGTTAGATTTACATCCCACAAATTTACAATTTTTTTCCATTCATTTTTAAAGGCTTGAGACGATAGAGCGCTAAACTGCCTGTTTTCGTGCAAACAGCTACTGTACTTGTGAACATTCCTCATACCACGAACTAACAGCGAAGGATAAACAGCGCTGACACTACGATTCTGCCGAGCTGAAGAGGGCTGTCCCGAGCGAAAAGTGCCGCACCGCAGTCATAAATGAAAAGACGTGCTTCACCGAGTACTTCCGGGAAGGAACGAGCAAAGGCGACACAGGCCGAGCCTTGGCCCGCATGCGTCCTGCACAACCGGCCCACATGAATTTTTGCACGCCAAGACCGACCCTATTCTACATGTTCTGACACACCTATCCCGTAGCGTAACTACAATACGGCGAGTATTACGAATCGAAACTTCGAGAGTTCCTCTGTCGATTATATGATTTTTTTTTGTCACATATTTTCCACAGAGTTATCTTCTGAAATCGTTGAGGTACTGGAGACAATCCTTTGCATATACAATTAATTCACAATTGCAATCCATCATATCTCACAAATATGTATTGGTGTGATCACAGATGATCAATAATGCTAGCAGAAGGAATCAATTTTTTGGGCTGAATACTAAGCAATCGCGGTTTCTCATCACACAAATTTTGTCCTCAGTCTTTCACGGTGACATGCTTCAATAAAACCTCGGTCTACAAGCCCTGTCATTTGTATTAAAACGTACAAGCTTTCAATAGCTGTCTTTGCCATCGTCATCAGGAGTTGAAATCAACAGCAGAGACGCCATAGAAAGCTCGTGTGTTGTATTCTAAATGATGTGGATTGTAAACCGAAAACAATTTATTGGTTCACGCAGATTACTTCTACAATGTCCGTCTGCATAGCTGAATGGTCAGCGTGGCTGACTGCCATGCAGAGGAGCTGTGTTCTATACCTGGTATTGCCAGGGATTTTTGCTTTGTAGGACTGGTAGGGGTGCACTCTGTCTTGTGAGGCCATCTGAGGAACTATTCCATCTATAACTACTGGGAGAGCGGTCTGCTGATCACATTCCCCTCCATTCCGCATCCAATAATGCCATTGACAGAGGATGACATGATGGTCAGATAGGCACGATTGTCCCATCGCCGGCCGCTGTGGCCGAGCGGTTCTAGGAGCTTCAGTCCGTAACCCCGCTGTGGCTACGGTCGCACGTTCAAATCCTGCCTCGGGCATGGATGTGTGTGATGGTTCAAATGGCTCTGAGCACTATGGGACTTAACTTCTAAGGTCATCAGTCCCCTAGAACTTAGAACTACTTAAACCTAACTAACCTAAGGACGTCACACACATCCATGCCAAAGGCAGGATTCGAACCTGCGACCGTAGCGGTCGCGCGGTTCCAGACTGTAGCGCCTTTAACCGCTTGGCCACCACGGCCGGCGATGTGTGTGATGTCCTTAGGTTAGTTAGGTTTAAATAGTTCTAAGTCTAGGGACTGCTGACCTCAGATGTTAAGTACAAAAAAATGTGAGTGACATCTGATGGGACTGAACTGCTAAGGTCATCACTTCCTAAGCTTACACACTAATTAACCTAGATTATCCTAAGGAAAAACACACACACCCATGCCCGACGGAGGGCTCGAACCTCCGCCAGGACCAGCCACATCATATGTTAAATGCCATAGTGCTTAGAGCCGTTTGAACCATTTGATTGTCTCATTTAGGGCCATAATGCAGAACTTTGCTTTTACCGTAACTTCTATGACACGCGTAAGGCCTATACCCAGGTTATTGTTAATGTGTCCTTTCATAAATTCATATATGATTTGGCTAAGAGAAGAGATAAATTGTACAACTGGAAGTGAATTGGAAATAGTCGTAACTTTCTTTGATTCTATGAAGCGATTTGTCAGGCAATAAGAAAATCGCAACGCTTCTGTCTTTACGTCTGGAAGAATCATTTAATAGAGTGTCGTTAACAGTACTGACCATGTACCTCTCCTCATAAAAGAAAGTAAATGTTGACGATATTAATGGAGGTAGTAATAACGTCCTACCAAGAAAAATTGATTTACGATAAAATTGGTTAAATCTACTGGAAGAACAATTTCTGCTTTTCCTGCAACCGTTGGATAGGTGATATCATCAAGCCCCGCCGAAAATAGCATCATGAAGCATATCGGAAGCGACTAGCGGTGGTTGTTCTGTACACCGTTCATCACAGGTGGAAGTGTTTGCAAAGGCATGTCATCATACACTACTGACCATTAAAATTGCTACACCAAGAAGAAATGCGGATGATAAACGGGTATTCATTGGACAAATATATTATACTAGAACTGACATGTGATTACATTTTCACGCAATTTGGGTGCATAGATCCTGAGAAATCAGTACCCAGAAAAACCAGCTCTTGCCGTAATAACGGCCTTGATACACCTGGGCATTGAGTCAAACAGAGCTTCGATGCCGTGTACAGGTACAGCTGCCCATGCAGCTTCAACACGATACCACAGTTCATCAAGAGTAGAGACTGGCGTATTGTGACAAGCCAGTTCCTCGACCACCATTGACCAGACGTCTTCAATTCGTGAGAGATCTGGAAAATGTGCTGGCCAGGGCAGCAGTCGAACGTTTTCTGTATCCAGAAAGGCCCGTACAGGACCTGCAACATGCATTCGTGCATTATCCTGCTGAAATGTAAGGCTTCGCAGAGATCGAATGAATGGTAGAGCCATGGGTCGTAACACATCAGAAATGTAACGTCCACTGTTCAAAGTGCCGTCAATGCGAACAAGAGGTGACCGAGACGTGTAACCAATGGCACCCCATACCATCACGCCGGGTGATACGCCAGTAGAGCGATGACGAATACACGAATCCAATGTGCGTTCACCGCGATGTCGCTAAACACGGACGCGACATCACGATACTGTAAACAGAACCTGGATTGATCCGAAAAAATGACGTTTTGCCATTCGTGCACCAAGGTTCGTCGTTGAGTACACCATCGCAGGCGCTCCTGTCTGTGATGCAGCGTCAAGGGTAACCGCAGCCACGGTCTCCGAGCTGATAGTCCATGCTGCTACAAACGTCGTCGAACTGTTCGTGCAGATGGTTGTTGTCTTGCAAACGCCCCCCTCGTGGCTGCACGATCCGTTACAGATATGAGGATAAGATGCCTTTCATCTCGACTGCTGGTGATACGAGGCCGTTGGGATCCAGCACGGCGTTCCGTATTACCCTCCTGAACCCACCGATTCCACATTCTGCTAACAGTCATTGGCTCTCGACCAACGCGAGCAGCAATTTCGCGATACGATTAACCGCAATCGCGATAGGCTACAATCCGACCTTTATCAAAGTCGGAAACGTGATGGTACGCATTTCTCCTCCTTACATGAGGCCTCACAACAACGTTTCACCGGGCAACGCCGGTCAACTGCTGTTTGTGTATGAGAAATCGGTTGGAAACTTTCCTCATATCAGCACGTTGTAGGTGTCTCTACCGGCGCCAACCTTGTGTGAATGCTCTGAAAAGCTAATCATTTGCATATCACAGCAGCTTCTTCCTGTCGGTTAAATTTCGCGTCTGTAGCATGTCATCTTCGTGGTGCAGCAATTTTAATGGCCAGTAGTGTATATGCTGAACTGTGAAGATGAAAGGAGAACCTACAGCTGGTCAAAGTTTTCATTCCTTCTGCCAACTACGAACAGAAGAGAGCTTCTGAAAAGCATCCTGCCAGATTAAAACTGTGCCAGCCCTAGGCTCGAACTCTGGACGTTTTTCTATCGCGGACAAATGCTCTAACGACTTGGCTACCCAAGCCTGACTCTTGACACGTCGTCTCAGCTTTACTTCCTGCAGTACCTTCTCCTACTGTCCAGGCTTCACAGAAGTTCTCCCACGTAGCTTGCGGTACTAGCACTATTGGGCGAAAGGACGTTGCGGAAACACCATTTAGCCGCAGCCTGGGGTATATTTCCAGAATGAATCGTTCACTGTGCAGTGGATCTCCGCTGACATAAACCTTCCTGGCAGATTAAAAATGTGTGCCGGACCGAGACTCGAACTAGGGACCTTTGCAGTTTGTGGCCAAGCGCCCTATCGACTTTTTTTATCTTTTTTTATTAACGGGCAAGTGCTCTACCAACTTTTTTTCTTCTTTTGGGGGGGGGGGGGGAGTGAGGGGTTTTTATTTATTTATTTATTTATTTTATATGAAGGAAGGTAGGAGAAACAGAAACCTTTATTATTCACAAAATAAACATAGTACATCCTACCATGCAGCATGAAATAACAACAAAATCAAAGTGGGGCCACCTCCGGCACCCTAAAGAAAAGTTTTTATGGATATGAAAACAAAATTTGAAGTACATCCATTTGCTAACTGCTCAAGCGTGAGTTTTTCGTAGGTCACATACTCGCATAGTGTTCTTAGTCGATCACATTACTTGGTCGGTTTCACAACGAAAGCACCGCCGCTCATCTTTGCGCACCCGTCACACCCCAAGCATAAGGCGGGTCCGCAAAAACCGTTACTAGGAAATTGGCATACCAATCCTTGTACTTTTGTAGCCGTAATAGTTTTGTGTGTCCATCTTGCAAGTATTGCCAGTAATCCAGGACGTTCAGTAAGTTCGTACGTGTGTCTCTATAGATGTAATGGACCGTCATACCTGTGATCCACGCCACTGCGTTCGTCTTATGACGCGGAAAATACGTTTCCTCTGGAAAAAATACTATGTCAGAACAGACTGCTGTATAGATAGTGCGCCGCATGAACGTTATTATCTTTCTTGCGAGAGTCCAGACAGCCAATGCCTCGCCGCAGACCAGCCGATGGTCGTTCGTATCCAGCACGCCGCATTGTTGACACAAGGGCGAATCCGCCAAATGTATTGCGTACTTTTCATCATTTGTAGGGTATTTTCGGTTGACGACATTGTACCATGTTGATCTGACTGATGTAGGTAGGTGGGGGTGGTGGATCGTGCGCCACACCACGTGCCAATTAACAGCTGGATGTTTGCGTTCCACCCTATTCCGGGCGATCTGTCGAAGAAGCAGATGGTACACGTCCTTCGATGTCGACTGTCGGGTCGTCGGTAAACGCTCTCGAACGTAACTGTGTTCCACGATGAACGTGCGCACATACGTTCAAGGGGGCGATATATGGCCGACACTGACTGGAGGAAGATGCGATGTTGGTACGAGTTCTTCGATGATCGTCCCCGTAAGCGAGTGATTCCTGCTGCCCCACAGTTTGAGCATAGTATTAATATACACGGCACGCGCCTTCTCGTGCACGTTCACTAAACCAACGCTCGCCTCTCGCGCTGGCAGGGTAAGCGTGTTGTAATGTACCTTAAAGAGTTGTCCCAGGCACACATAGTACCCAAAAGCCGCCTGAATCCTCATAGCCATCGTACGCGTCAAGGGGAGAAGGTGTGTCAGGTGGCACATAATGGGCGCGAGATAAAGGTTGACGAGTAACACTCGCTGCAGTATATCCATCGACCGTAGGGTGTTTAGTCGTACTGCCGTGCGGACTCTGAGTAACAGTCTTCGGTAGTTGTCCGCAGCCGTTCTCGCTGTCTCTTTATGAAAGGTGATACCCAAACAGCGAAGGGTTTCCACCGCAGGTAAGGGTCCTTCCGTTCCTGGTACTAGTCCACGCCCCACATGCATGAATTGTGCTTTTCGGTAGTTGACCACACTTCCAGCTGCCATCCCATACGTTTGTAGCCAATCCAGTGCTGTTTGAGTATCCCTCTCATTCCGTACGACGAACACAATATCATCCGCGTATGCTCTGCATTTGAATGATAAATGCCGTAGGGAGATCCCGATAAGACGGCGGCGAAGGCTTGCGAGGCACGGTTCTAAGGCGATCGCATAAAGGAGGATCGACGAGGGGCAACCCTGTCTCACTGATCTTAAGATCTTAAAATACTCAGTTCTCTCTCCGTTGACCACCATCGCTGATCTGGCGCCGTGCAACAGCCGCATCACAGCATTGGTCAATAATGGTGAGACACCCATCATGTTCACCACCGCCGCGAGGTACACATGATCCACGTGATCAAAAGCATGATCGAAATCTACTGCAACCTTCGCCCCCCGGAGGCGGCATGCAGCCGCGAGGGCGACGACGTCACGATAGTCTCCCAAGGCTGTGTGGATATTACTGATGCCGCCAAGACAAGTATGATCGGCATGTATTCGATTCTCCAGCGACTTTTTGATACGACTTCCCAGGATGCGCATGAAGATCTTGTAGTCTCTATTACGGAGGGTCCAGGGGCGATAATCACAAGGCCGTTTGCCACCACGGGGCTTCGGTATCGGTATCATGAGCCCTTCCGTGAATTGAATGTTAACCGGTACTTCTTGCCGCTGAAGCTCATTAAACATACATAGCCACATCGGTGTCATAATGGTCACAAAGGCACGGTAAAATTCCAACGGGAATCCGTCTGGACCTGGGGACTTGTTGCAAGCACCTCGTGTAATCGCCTCCTCCAGCTCTTCACACGTAATTTCAGATAACCCGTCCGCCTCCCCGTTCACACTCGTCGTGTCTGGGATCTCTTCCAGGATGTTCCCCAGCTCCCTCTGACCCTCTCCGTTGCTCGCATAGAATCTGCTAAAATGATCCGTGAACGCCTGTGCTATGCCCCTTTGTGTTGTAAAACGACGGCCATCGCCGAGATCGACCTCATGTATTAAATTCCTGCGTCTCCTTCGTCTTTCCTTTATCACATAATGCATCGAGGGAACCTCGTTGGGCAGGAAATCCTGCGACCTCGCGCGTGTCATCGTACCTGCTATCCTCTGCGTCGCAAGTTGTACCAGCTTCGCCTTAACTCGGTGGACGGACGTCTGGCGTTCTGATGTAGGTGGTTGAGCTAACAGTTCCCGGAGAGCCGTAAAGTAAAACTCAGTGGTCGTGCGCTGCCATTGAGAAACCTCCTATTAACGTCCTCCGTAAAGCTGGCTTCGCGCACTCGATCCACCACTGCAGGACAGAACCGAAAGAATTTCGTCGACGGAGGCAGCCATGCCACGCGTCCTCCACCACGCGTCGGCATTCTGCATCTCGCAGGTGGGTGACGTTCATCTTCCAATTACCCCTCCGTCTCCATACTTGCTGTCTATCAAGGTTAACCGTACAAATATACGCCTGGTGGTCTGTAAACGCTGTCGGCCATATATCTGCGTCCACCGTCCACATTGCTAACGCCCTTGAAACGTAGATCCGGTCCAAACGGCCCGCGGAGTGGCTAGTAAAAAATGTATATCCTGGTTGGTTGCGATACTTCAGGTCCCACGTATCGACTAATTCCATCCCGTTGACCAGCTCTCTAAGTTCTTGGCTAGTAGTATAGTTAGGTTGTTGGTCCTTTCTGTCGAGCACACAATTAAAATTTCCGCCGAGTATGAAACCATCGTATCGTCCCTGGAACAACGGTGTAACCTCATGGGCGTAAAAATCTGCTCTGTCCCTTCTCTTATCTGAGCCTGACGGTGCGTATATGTTGATCAAACGTATTCCACCTATGATCACGGCCATACCACGGACAGAAGGCAAATACTCTACTTCGTCTGCACGTATCCCTTCCTTTAATAGTATAGCTGTGCCAACGCCTCTCTCGTCACACGGGGAACAGTAAATGTCGTAACCGTAAAAGTCCGAGGGCGGAAGTACCCGAACTTCTTGTAATAGTGCTATGTCTAAATCCGCAGCCTTTATCATGTCACTGAGCATCTTGATTTTTACAGGCGTCCCAATGATATTGATGTTAACAGACCCTATCCGATAAGCTTGTTGCATGGCGGTCAACGTAGATAGGGTACCGTACGGTCGCTAATTTTGCCGTACATAGGCTGCTGTCGGACTAACGTCCCCCGCCGTCCCCTCATATGGTCTGCCATTATTCCGTGCACTCTGCCGGTCTTACACCGGGAGAGTGCGTGGGAGCAGTTCCTCCGGCATCATCTGTTCCCCACGGGGGTGGCTCTTCTGATCAGTCCCCTAGTGTCCCATCGTTGTCGTGCGGTGCAGGCGCCGTAGCCTCCTCAGTAGCCTGTTGCCGTCTATCGAGCTACTTCGCTGTGTCTGGAGCATCGTCAGTGGTAGGACGTGCCGCCGTCCCGCTGGCCACCATTGCATCCACGCTAGGCAGTTCTTCTGTATCCATGGTCGTCTGTTCTGTACCCGTAAACTTCTCATAATTGTCTGCTAGATCAGAGTGGTCATTCTCCACCGTGAGGCGGCGCTTCTTCCGGCGTTTTGGTGACCGCTGTTTACGTTGCCGGGCCTCGGAATCAGAGGTCAGCATGGTCTCCAGTTGTTCGTGGGGGACGTCGGAATCGTGCGCCGTCGTATTATCGACGTCTCCAAGTGCCTTATCTGAAGGGACCGCAAACGGAACCGAAGAGAGGGCGTCCTGTGACTGCTGCAGGCGGTCCAGCGCAACGTCGTCTTTCTGTGGCTCGCCACGATCCGCCGCTGTCTGTGTGTTCTGGTACGCGTCCCTCTCGCGGCCCACGTCATCGCGTAATGCGGCGACGTAAGTCATGGGGAGCACAGTCGGATGCGGCGTGAGGGGTGGATCATCCCGTGGAGGCTGTAATAACCTTCGCTGAACACACTCAGAACGTATGTGTCCCTCCATCCCACATCTAGAGCACGTCCTTGGTTGTCCGTCGTAAATGATAATCGCCCTACAACCGGCGATGTACAAGTATGACGGGACGTGTTTTCGGAGTTCGATCCGTATTTGTCTGACGCCATTGAGGACAGGATACGTCTTGAAACTCGCCCATTTTTCAGCCACGTGGGATAGGACCGTTCCGTAAGGACGCAGGGCGTCTGTCACCAATTCTTCTGGCACTTCGAATGGAAGCTCAAAGACGCGGATTGTTCAGAGGCCCATGCCGGCGTGTTCAACTGTTACCGGTCCAACATTCCCGTCCGAATGACAGAAACGAAGTCCTTGTAGGTGTCGAAGTAGTAGTTCGTCACATGCCGCTTCATTTATGAGCTTGACATAGACCACGCTGCTGACTATAGATAAATGTATTCCAACTAGAACGTCAGGTTCGATTTTCACCTCGTCCCGTAAATAAGGTTCGATCTCGTAAGCCTTCGGTCGAGCACATTCGTTAACAAGACTAAATTTCAGTGTCGATTTGCGGAACGACAAGGCCATGATTCGTTCTGTGTATACCGCGACACACCGCTACACACTTAGCGTAAACACCCTCGCGCGGCAGGGACGTAAACACCGTCCGAACCGCTGCGCCGCCGAAGGCTGATTGTATCGACTGAGCTACTCAAGCACAGTGCATAACCCATCCTTACAGCTCTACTTGTGTCAGTGCTTCATCAGCTAAGGAGATGAGATACTTGAACAAGTAAAGCTGTTGGTTGGGTCGCAAGGTGGGCTTGGATAGTTCAGTCGGTAAAGCATTTGCCCGAGAAAGGCAAAGATCCCGATTTCGAGTCTCGGTTCAGTACACACTTTTAATGTGATAGGAATTTTCATGCGCTGATGCGTTCACTCCACGGTAGTGAAAAAATCATTCTAGCTTCTGTGAAGTTTGGGTAGTAGGTTGAGTGATACAGGATGAATCACGCCATGTGGACTAGTAGTGTCTCGAGCCTAGATAGCTCAGTTGTTAAGATCATGATCCTCAAAATTCGCATACCTGTTCGGTCTGCCAGGAATTTTCAGTCGTAGACCACTCTCGCTTTAAAAGACAGCGACGGCAGATGTGTCGGGATTTACGTCGTCATTTCTCAGGTAACGCAGCCTTAATCTGATTGACCCTACTGTGTCAGCAAATTACGACGTCATTAAATGAATGACCAAAGCTTACTGCTTTGAAATCTGCAATAGTTTTCCACTTACTATCTTTTTGTCGGAAAATAAACATAAACACTTATTCTAAGTACGCTTTTCTCACGCCAGACAATACCCTGAGAATCATCTCGGTAAACTTAATAATCTCTAAACGAGTACTAACAAAGATTAACCATTTAGTCTGTAGTATCATTCGAAATATTAAGTTTTGTTAAGAACGAGTAACCATAAGAATCATCTAAAGTTTATTTCAAGACAGTGTTCCCAGCGGTATGACAATGAACTGTAATATGCTGTTCTTCTGCAGCACCTAAGCTTGACCCGATACAGAAATGGAGAAGCAAACTAGGTGATTCGAGATAAGATAGAGAAGTGACAGGCAATTAATAACAGTAAGTGGTGTGACAGGCGTTCTTGTAAGTAAGTCAGGTCTTGGCAGGAGCGGCATTGTCTAAACTCACAGAAGGAATCAGAGGACAAGTCGTACGAGTGGAACACGCTTTCTCACTGAGCATATTAATTCTGCTGTCTGCATGCGACATGCTACTGACCTCGTTATAACGTGCTATCCATTCTCATCGTTTCCGATAGGTAACTGCACCAAGAACTACTGTAGCAGTTAGTGGCTACCGTGCTGCACCCTTCTTGTATGCATTTATGTATATTGCAAACAATTTCTGGGCATGAGACAGCTGCTGAAAAGCAGTAATAACACGTGACCATAGTGACGACGTAGAATGGGTGTGCACGAGAAGCACAACAGACAAGCGGCATGTATGACTTCGAGAGCGTTGCTCAGAATTGTCGATGGCGCACGTGGGGATGGCACACATCTGTGAAACGAACCGGAAACTAGAACACACGTGTTATGTGTAATCCAGATATTCTTTTCCAAGATTCTCCCAACACCCTGCCAATGTACCACAACAAGGAGAGGCGTGAAAACGAGTCGAGCTAACATCTCGACCCGTGGAGTCCCAACTAGGTCTTGCATTGTTTGTGCCAATCTCATCACTTCTATTGCTCATTCAGTCTCTTTATTATATAGCTGAAAGAAAGCGCGGTTTATAAACCTAGTTGTAAGTTTGCAACAAAGGGGTACGAAAGTCTAGTCTATTACGAAATAAAGACTAAGGGCAGGCGGCGGAAACTATGACAATATTTGCTGCTGACTTCTGATAAATCTAACACCCTGTTACTTGTATAATTAACAGCCTTAAAGTTACAATAACACGACAGATGTCAGCAGCCGCATGCAAATTATGCGTACTAAGATAAAACCTTCATTGATGGCTTATTTCATTGGCTCGTGAATCAAAGCTGATACTACTACTGATTATTCTGAAGGGATGAGATGTCTAGTTTCCAATGATTTCCTAGAGACGTGCAGGAAAATCTGAAACTCAACGCGTTTGCTTTCCGCAGCTCGTGGTCTAGTGGCTAGCGTTGCTACCTCTGGATCACGGGGTTCCGGGTTCGTTTCCCGGCCGGGTTGGGGATTTTCTGTGCCCAGGGATCATATCATCATTATCATCATTCGTGACAGTGGCTAGATAGGACTGTGTAAGAACTGGACTGTGTAAAAATTGGGACTTCGTACGGGCGCTGATAACGGCGCAGTTGAGCGCCCCACAAACCAAACGTCAACATCATCAACGCGTTTGCTGCATTGGCTATGTGATTGAGCACAGCATTTATGGATTCCCTAAATTTCGAAGATAGAAATCATCTGATATTGCAGATTGTATTCTGTTCTCTGATTATACATGTAGAGTCTAGTTTTACGGCAATCGTATCGGTAGGAAAGGGTTCCTGCTCAAGGGTACCACAGTTGCCTGCGAAAATACACTGAGCTGACAATAGTCATCTTAAAGCATGAGATAGCAGCTGAAACGCAGTAAGAAAACGTGACCACAGTGATAGCGTAGAATGGATCTGCACGGGGCAACTGTAGTATAGTATTGCACCACCTTTTGCCAGGTGTTGTACGGCAAATCGACGAGGCATGGACTCAACAAGTCGTTAGAAGTCTACAGCAGAAATGCTAAGCCATGCTGCCTCTGTAGCCGTCCATAATTGCGAAGGTATTCCCGGTGCAGCATTCTGTGCACGAATTCACCTCTCTGTCCCATATACAGGGTGATTCAAAAAGAATACCACAACTTTAGGAATTTAAAACTCTGTAACGACAAAAGGCAGAGCTAAGCACTATCTGTCGGCGAATTAATGGAGCTATAATGTTTCATTTAGTTGTACATTTGTTCGCTTGAGGCGCTGTTGACTAGGCGTCAGCGTCAGTTGATGCTAAGATGGCGACCGCTCAACAGAAAGCTTTTTGTGTTATTGAGTACGGCAGAAGTGAATCGACGACAGTTGTTCAGCGTGCTTTTCGAACGAAGTATGGTGTTAAACCTCCTGATAGGTGGTGTATTAAACGTTGGTATAAACAGTTTACAGAGAATGGGTGTTTGTGCAAAGGGAAAAGTTCTGGACGGCCGAGAACGAGTGATGAAAATGTAGCACGCATCCAGCAAGCATTTGTTCGCAGCCCAGGAAGATCGACTCGCAGAGCTAGCAGAGAGCTGCAAATTCCACAATCAACTGTATGGAGAGTCCTACGAAAAAGGTTAGTTATGAAACTTTATCGTCTGAAATTGGTTCAAGCACTGTCTGCAGCTGATAAGATTAAAAGAATCGATTTCTGTGATTTTATCCTTGCTCAAATGGAAACATGAATCTTTCGTTTCAAAGATTGTGTTTAGTGATGAAGCAACTTTCCACACTAATGGGAAAGTCAATCGTCACAATGTCTGTATATGGGGCACTGAGAATCCGTGGGAAACAACTCAGTATGAACGTGACTCGCCTAAGGTGAACGTTTTCTGTGCCATTTCAGCCAATAAAGTTTTTGGTCCCTTTTTCTTCGAAGGTGCTACTGTAACTGGACTACAGTATCTGGAGATGTTAGAGAATTGGCTGTTCCCTCAGCTCGAACAAGAAGCACACAATTCATATTTCAGCAGGATGGAGCGCCACCACATTGGCACTTATCTGTCCGTAACTACCTGAACGTCAACTACCCGAGGCGATGGATCGGCCGCCAGGCAGCACGTGACAGAGCACTTCATCACTGGCCTCCAAGAAGCCCTGATCTTACCCCCTGCGATTTTTTCTTATGGGGGTATGTTAAGGATATGGTGTTTCGGCCACCTCTCCCAGCCATCATTGATGATCTGAAACGAGAAATAACAGCAGCTATCCAAACTGTTACGCCTGATATGCTACAGAGAGTGTGGAACGAGTTGGAGTATCGGGTTGATATTGCTCGAGTGTCTGGAGGGGGCCATATTGAACGTCTCTGAACTTGTTTTTGAGTGAAAAAAACCTTTTTAAATACTCTTTGTAATGATGTATAACAGAAGGTTATATTATGTTTCTTTCATTAAATACACATTTTTAAAGTTGTGGTATTCTTTTTGAATCACCCTGTATATTGAGATTCGTGTCAGGGGGGATCTCGGTGCCTAAGCCACTGGCTCGAATCATCCAGAATGTTCTTCCAACCAATCGCGGACAACTGTGGCCAGGTGACACGTGCATTGTCAGCCACAGATATCGCCCCGTTGTTAGGGATAATGAAGTCCATGAACGGCTCAAAATGGTCTCCAAGGAGCCGAACATAACCAAGACCCCGCCCATTTCATGTAAACACAGCCCACACCATTTTGGAGCCACCACTAGCTTCCACAATGCCTTTTTAATAACTTGGGTCCATGAGTTTGTGGGGTCTGCGCTAAACTCGAATACTACCATCAGCTCTTAGCAACTGAAATCTGGACTCATCTGACCAGGCCACGGTTTCCGAGTCGTATATGGTCCAGCCGATATGGTAACGAGCACAGCAGAGGCACTGCAGTTGACGTCATTCGCGTCGGTCGTCTGATGTCATGGATCATTATCGCCACATTTCGTCGCACTGTCCTAACGGATACATTCGTCGTACGTCCCAAACTGATTTCTATGGTTATTTCATGGAGTGTTGCTTGTAGCATTTATTCCACACAAACGCTGCTGCTCTCGGTCGTTAAGTGAAGGCCATACGCCACTGCTTGTTTGTAGTAAGAGGCAAGGCCTGAAATTTGGTATTCTCTGCTGTGGACTTAGGAATGTTGAATTCTCTAACAATTTCCGAAATGGAATTTCCATACGTCTTACTCCAGCTAGCATTCCGCATTCAAAGTCTGTGAATTCCCGTCGTAGTGTCATAATCATATCGGTAACCTTTTCACATGGATCACCTGACTACAAATAGCAGCTCCACCAATGCACTGCCCATTTCTACATTGTTTACACGATACTACCGCCATTTGTATATTCGCTATCCCGTCGTATACACACTAAATCTTGATGAACGAAATACGAGTGTACAGAATACCAGACTAGGTGTGTGATTATACTTGATTAGACTGAAGAATTTCTAGCAAACAGAATACATCATTTCATTCTCAACGGAGAGAAATCTTCAGATGTAAAATTAACTACAGGTGAATAGTATAGTAATGTGGTTTGAAGCCTGGAGGTAAGGGGGATAGGCAACCCGCACGTCCTGTGATACAATAGCTCTCTGATACGTAGTAATTTATCAGTGGGCATATGAGCCTAGATAACTGTCATATCTCATGATCACTGCTAATGGCTTCTGGTGTCAGGCTGCACACTTGTGCTATAAACAGGATGTAATGGGTATGAGTGCAGATATTTTTAAATGCGATAATTGAATATGTATAGACAACAGTTTTACCACAAACACATCACGAACATTATGACGTGATATTTTCTGCATCGTCGCAACTGCACCACTAAGTGAACCATGTTTGTACGTATGGACTAACCATTTTGCATCCATGCAACCACGCTTCTGCATATGACCTATTTCCCAGGGGAAAATAAGTAGCCGGCGGAGTGGCCGAGCGGTTCTACGCTCTTCAGTCTGGAAAGGTGCGACTGCTATGGTCGCAGGTTCTAATCCTTCCTCGGGCATGGATGTGTGTGATGTCCTTAGGTTAGTTAGGTTTAAGTAGTTCTAAGTTCTAGGCGACTGATGACCTCAGATGTTAAGTCCCATAGTGCTCAGAGCCATTTGAACCATTTGAAAATAAGCATTAATGGCTTGCTCTTCCCATAAATACTCGGAAGTACAACTCAACCTAAAAACAAACAACTTGTAATATCTATAATAATTAGTCAGCATAAATACTGATGTAATGTTGTTCAATACACAGTCCTCAGTCAACAATAGAAATATATGCACATACATCTGTTACGCTTTGTATATTTAAGGTCAACATCACCCCTCTCCTCCATTTGGGAAATTTATCAGTGCCATTCAGAGAATTGTGTGAGTTATATTCAGTGTCATGCGGATAAACCCACTTACCTTAGGCAACAGGCCTAGTTATATCCAAGATCATGATGTAACTCGTTTAGGCCACATGATACAATAGTGGTGGGAGATTCCTGAACCAATGGAAGCACATGAAAATGGTGGAAAACTTTTCCTCTCCCTCCTGGACGAATAATATTTGAGCTCCACTTTCCTTTGCCTAGCGTCATAACAAATTCAATTGTGTAGGCCTCTTCATTCTAGGTCTGTGCACCATGAGGACTGGGTTAGGTTTGTTATACACAAATTATCAATAACAATAGTTCTGTAAATAATCTGCAAGTGTTTGCACTGGATCACGTTGTAAAATACGTGAAAACTATTTACAACTTATCCGCCAGGAAAGCTTGAAAAGTCGCAACAATAATTCTGTACGGAAAGTGTCTGGAAATAATAATTGCGATATACCGAATTAACTAATGGAAATTTCTTTTGCCATGTAGATTTTTATAATTTTTGCTGTTTATTAACATTTTTATGTTCAGGTTTTATTTAGAAAGCTATTTACAATTGATGAAAAGCATACAGTATTTTTTTTACAAAGCTACTTTTTTTTCTTGTATGTAATCCTGAACCTGTGACTGAACCCTGAGTGATACAATTAACGACTCATTCCCAGTCAGAGAAATATTTTCGGTTGACATTTAGTTCACGAAACGGAGCGTGAACCGAAGGTATATAAGAAACGGTCGTGGGCATTCGGAATCTGCGGAGAAGTTGGTGGGAGACCCTGAACCAATGGGAGCACATGAAAATGGCGGAAAACTCTTCCTTCTCCCCCCCCCCCCCTGGACCAGTAATATTTCATCTCTCATTTCCTTTACCAAGCTTCACTGTTGCATAATATCAACTAAGGCCATAAACTCCTAGGAAATGGAATAGGAGCAATACTGACGACTCTTATCAATTGGACACGTTTTAATGCCGAAACTGCTTTCTTCATCATCCAGAAATTTTTGCCGTTTAATATCCATTGATAACTTCTACTCTCCTTCCGATTCTGAAACTGTAAGCTGTATTACAGAAACTATATTTAATAAGTAATCAATGTAATCGTGTATTTAATTTTGACTGTATTTAATTGATTCTAATTATAATTAAAATATTGTGCCAACGGAACTTTATTTAAATGTATCTATAGCAACGAAGAAAAGGCAGTAGCTATCCCGTTGTTTATCTTTGCATATGGAGACTCTCTGTCGCATTGCGAGCAGAGAGGAAGCAGAGGAGCTTGAGTGAAGAAAGAGTGCGGAAGTGTTTGGCGGGCGCTCCCGCAGACACGGTGTGCAGCTATGCTTGCGCTAGTGTAGACGCGCCTGATTTGTTAACCTACGAGTATTGAGCGCACGGTAGGAGTGGACAGGTAGACGAGCTGCAATTCTGTCCCATAATTATCCGTGGATCTGTAGACGACTCGGGGTTCTCAAACAGCAGCAGCAACAGCGGCAGTTCAGCATTGTCGTCGGCTATATGCTTCGTCGTCCGCACACCTACAACATCATAAGACTATTAACTAACAGGTACAGTACTGTGGAGGCTTTACCTAGCTGAATTTCGTTCACGAATTATTACTAACTTGAATAATAACTTGTAATAGTTAAAACTTGTAGAGCACCTATGTTGCCATTGTCCACAGGCATTATTGCCAGACAGGGTCCCTTTCCTTTCCATGCAATCACTGGGTGTCGTAAACATGAAAACTGATTGACTATTTACCGTCAGATTTGTTTGTCTGCTAATGACCAGCTTCAGTCTAAATTTTCTGCCTCAGTAACTGTTCATTCTTGTATTGCGCCGACCGGAGTGGCCGTGCGGTTCTAGGCGCTACAGTCTGGAGCCGGGCGACCGCTAAGGTCGCAGGTTCGAATCCTGCCTCGGGCATGGATGTGTGTGATGTCCTTAAGTTAGTTAGGTTTAATTAGTTCTAAGTTCTAGGCGACTGATGACCTCAGAAGTTAAGTCGCATAGTGCTCAGAGCCATTTGAACCATTCTTGTATTGCATAACTGAGGCTTAAATAATTTGCAATTTGCGTTACCTCCATTCACTTAAAGTAACGTAAAATTTCACTGGCCAAACTTTTAACTAAAGATACAGCACAAATTAAGCGTGCTCAGTTTCATTTATTCTATATTTAGCTTAGCGAGTGACTTATGCTGGCTTTGTATGTATCTTATTGTTTTCATTTTAAAAGTAAAATCAGTTGGTCATTTGGTTAAAGTATATTCACTTCAGTCTTTCAATAATCAAAAGTGAATTGCCTGCCTTTTTTCTAAATTTTGCATTACGTTACACTGAGGTTACGGAAAGTAATTTTTTTCTACTTAACGAAGTTTAAGTTAAGCAAGTCATTTATTTAACTAGTAACTTCATTTAATTTTACTTTCAAAATTTAGTATTTCAGAATAAGTAACTGTAAACTCAGTCGTTTCTGATTCATATATTTTCTCGTGAACTATTTTGCCTCGGAAAAGCGTCAGAACATTCTGTTGTCACGACAGTGATTATTCCTTAAATTTCTTTGCCATTACCGTTCTGAAGACTGGAGGTTCATTGCCCTAGAGAGCTGGCGACCACTTAATTATCCCCATTTCAGCTAATCAGTGTTTTATTTGTATTATCAATAAATTTTGTAATAAATATTATGTGGTACCCTTTTCCCCCCTGTGCAGTTCGTGAGCGATTGCGCTGTATTCCACCCATTTCAAAATCGTCGTCAGTATTTAGCTTAAGTTTAGAGTACATTCTTCCTTCAGAAGGGTCTGTAGTACACTTTCCTCGACTAATCGGTGTTATTATCCTTCTATAACGATAGCCATACTCGCTGTAAAATTTCATTATGCATATGTGATCACGGTCAGTTACATCGCAGTCCAATAGGCCGATTAGGAACGAGGAGGTTACAATGTGAAGACGACATTTGACTTGAATGTTTAGTTATAACCCTTCTTGTTCATTATTTAAAAACACGTAGCTTAAGAATGGAAAGATTTAGGATAATTGTTTCTTATGGCACCTTGCCAAGGGCGTATGTAGAGTTTAACTTAAATGATTTGAAAGAAAAATTTAGGTAAACATGGGGAAGATCCATTTGGATCCAGGGAAGGGTAAGGAACAGGAGTTTCCATTGGATTTTGGAGGACAACAGAGCGATGAATGCTGGAAGTTAACTAGGGTCATAAACCTGATTTGACGATCGAGGAAAACGCGTTACGTAGAGTTGACCTGAGATCTTACAGGAAGGTTCTGTACCTTAGTACTACAGAAAACTGATAAAGAAACTGTAGTAGTAAGAATTATCATCCGGTTCTACCAAGTGGTGTGCACTCAGCCCTTGTCAGGCCAACCAAGGAGCTACTCAATCGAGTAGTAGTGGCCATGGTCACGAAAGCTGATAACGTTCTGGAGAACGGTGTGTTTACCACACATCCGCATCCAGAGACGCCTGTCGGCTGAAGAGAACAAGGCGATCGGTCGGAACCGTTGGGCCTTCCAAGGTCTGTCCGACGGAGTTTAGTTAGTAGTAAGAATTGGCGATGAAACAGATAAGGTGAGAATTGAAAGTGACGTTAGACAAAGACGTTGCTTGTCATGAAAACTTTTCAATATGTTTGCTGAAAAAATAACAGATAAAGCATTGCGAAAGCAAGAGGCATAACATAAGGAAGAGAGAGAACAAAGACAATCAAGTAGCAACTTAACAGACAAAGTTGGCACAATCATAGCTGTGACTTAATGATTAAGGGGACGGTAAAATTGGCAGAAGGGTATTGAATAACAAATATAAAAGTGGATATAATCAGCTAACATTATGTTTCCTTAGCCCGCCCGATTAGTCGTTCGGTCTAACGCACGGCTTTCCGGATTGGAAAGGAGCGCCTGGTCCCCTGTACAAATACGCCCGAAGGACTTGTGTCGAGGTCCGGTCAGCCAACCAGTCTGTGGATGGTTTTTAGGCGGTTTTCCGTCTGCCCCGGCGAATGCGGGCAGGTTCCCCCTATTCCGCCTCAGTTACACTATGTCGGCGATTACTGCGCAAACTAGTTCTCCACGTACGCGTACACCACAATTACTCTACCATGCAAACATAGGGGATACACGTGTCTGGTGTGAGACGTTCCCTGAAAGGGGGAGGGGGGGTGGGGTGGTCCACCGTAGGCCGAACATTAACTCTGCAAGACTGGTTTGGTGTGGGGCGGCGGAGGGGTGAAGCGGACTGCGGTAGTCATCGTGGGGATGTGGAGCACTGCGGCTGCGTCGGGACGGACTCTTTCCGTCGTTTCTAGGCCCCCGGTTAACATACAATAAAATACAATGTTTCCTTTCAAATTTCAGTACAAGTAAAGACCTCGAAACACATGCAGTCTTTTAAATACTTGGAAATTTGGTTGTTGAAAATGAAAGCTGTGTGAATATGAGACAGTTTTTTATGCATAAAGTGGTTTCGAAAATAGTAGGAAAATGAATTCCGATTGTACTATGGAACAGATTGTTCAATTATTTTGTCTTGAGTGAAACAGTGTACAGCAGCGAATAATATAGATTAAAAAGAAAGAAAAAAGTACTTTAAACACTTGCTAAACATGGCTGTTGAGAAAAAGTACAGCTGAGTAAGGAGGAAAGAAAACTTGTGGAAATGATGATTTGAAAAAAAAAAAAACATTACGGTGGGAGCATACAGTGTAAAGAAATCGTCTGCAACGAAGGATCAACGATGAAAAGCTTGCAGAGCAGAAAACAGCAGAAGAAGGAAGCTTAAAATGCCGGGTGACATAAAAAGTGAGCAGCGATGTTACCAGCAGTTTAATGGAGGCGCCGGCCGAAGTGGCCGTGCGGTTAAAGGCGCTGCAGTCTGGATCCGCAAGACCGCTACGGTCGCAGGTTCGTATCCTGCCTCGGGCATGGATGTTTGTGATGTCCTTAGGTTAGTTAGGTTTAACTAGTTCTAAGTTCTAGGGGACTAATGACCTCAGCAGTTGAGTCCCATAGTACTCAGAGCCATTTGAACCATTTAATGGAGGCTTTCAGACAGAAGTGGAGAGCGTCCACTTGATGCTTCATGTATATACCGAAGAAATAGGTTACACGCTATAAATCATTCCTGAACTATAAAAGTGAATATCTTAGGAATGCATTATACGACTGGAACCCAACGAAGTGTCTACGGATACATCTCGTAAAGCTGTATCGGACAGTGGTAGTAGATTTACTGAAATAATTCACAAATTTAAATGAGAGGCAGAGAAGTGGATTTCTGGCAGTTAAAAACAGCATTACTTACTAAATAAATAGAGGAACATTAAAAGTAGAAACACTACTGTAAGCTTTAGATATATAGGAAATTATTTAATGTATAATTTAAATTGTTCATTAATATTTACACTTATAAATCCGAAAACAGAGGAAAATCATAGAAATTATAATAGTGTATAAATAAACTATGTCAGGTAAAAGAAAACTGATAACAGCATAATATTTCTCAGAAAAGTTCATTGTGATCTGATGAATCAAATATGTATAAATGGTTAAAGTTAAGCATTTCAGCAATTTTAATGTTCAGTAGTTTGACCGACTTCAGTCGTGCTTGATCGAGGTTTCCTGGTGAACAGCGGCATTTTGGTGGGGAGTCAATGTTCGGACAACGCTGGACACGGTCAGGCCTCAGTTTGGTTTTCGAAAAAGGTTCTGATGAGCGATGAAATAGCCGCTAGTTTGCTCGTGGGAATTGTACACGTTTCCTACTTTCGGACATAGAAAATTTTCGGCATCTGATGGATTTGTTATTTTTCAGATTGCTTGTGGTACAAGCCACACATAGAAGGTTTCAGTGTGTAGCCACTGTGGAATTTATAGTTTGTGATACCATGGAAGTTCAACGGTTTTCTAAACATAACTCACGCAATTAATTGTGTTTTATTCAACCACCTCTAAGATCTTAAGAAATTTGGTCAGGCTCTGAAATTAATTTATTGTGAACTGTGACTTTCGATTTCTCTACGTTCTTATTGGAAATAAACTCGAATTTGTGAAACTTTAAAAAACACATGAGTGCTTACATGATTTTTGCTTAGCATATCCTTCCTGCATTTATATTAAATACTTTCGTGCAAGATTGGGTAAGGTCTACATTCTGACGAATGCGAGTTCGCGCTCCATAGACGAAACGCAGCCAAACTTGTAAGTCCAACCACAGTTACGAGGGTCTATTGAAGTGTTTGTGCTGCGTAATGTGTGGGTAAATGTTTTCGTGCAGTAGAACGTGGCGGCTCTGATCTGATATAGAACTATTGAGTAGTTTAGAACTTTGATTTTCGGCAAGTGGATGAGGGAGATTGTACTTTTATTTTTATTTTTATTTAATTTTTTTTTTTTTTTTTTTTTTTTTTTGTTTGTTATCCACGCCACATGCATATTTCCACACAACCGGATCGGTCACACCCCACAAAGCAGTTCACACTACAAACACTTCGAGAAATGTACTTATCATTGACTATCATGTCCCCTGATTTGTCACAGAGCATATCTGTAATGTCGTGGGAAGAAGGCAGCCTATACTTCCACACCAGCCATCAGTCAGCACTCTTCATACACTGACAAAGAATGTGTTTCAAGAATGGCAAGAAATCCTAAAAACGAACATTCAGAAGTTATTTTCTTCCATGCCACAACAAATACAATACTGTATTCCTGCTCCTAGAGGTAGCACCATTCTTCTGAATGGAATATGTATTTAATTGTTTAGTACAGGGTCAGCCAAGAAGTGGGCAAGCGAGCAGATATGTTGCTCGTGTGCCATAGTTCTCTCGCCTCGCTGCACACTTCCCCCACCGCCACGCCACTCTACTTGAACATAAGGGGACGGTGAGGGGGAAAGAGATGGAACATTGAAAGCGCCGCATTGAAATGGCAACGAAGACGCACTACCTATTACCAGCTTTCTTATTAAAAAAAAAAAAAAAGAAAAAGAAAAAACACATAATCTCAAGCAAAACAAATTTTCAGTATTATTTGTTCAGTATTATTTGATTATTCCTGATCCGCTGAAGGTGTAACATAATTTTTATCTGGTAAAACTGTCGGCATACGGGCAGGCACAGACAATTTCACAGCTTTTCGCACTTAGGTTACCACGCAATCGTGTCTTGTTTGGTTTCATAATCGATAAAAATCTTTCACGCACATATGTTGATCGAAATAACTTTTTTCTTATAACCCCCATTGTGGAGACGTGCAAACTCTTCCTGAAGAAATCAAGGTAGGCCTTCTCGACAGTTTTGACGTAAAAGAATTTGTCTTTTAAACGCGAATTACACTGAAGATCATTAGTTCAGTCTGCAGATGCATAGGGGCACTTTCAACTGAAACGCCAAATGGTCTCAGTTCGATAACGTATGTAAGACTGGCAGTGCCGTCAACAACTTTAGAAAACTATCCCTGTAATCTTGTATTTAAGGCTACAGTGAATTCTTCAAACTTGGCCTCTTTTGTAACGCTAGTGAGTTTACAGAAATGGACGGTGTTTTTGTAACACTCTCTCCCTTCCACAAGGCGATTTGTTCTTTAAATACGTCCCCATTAAATCAGAAATACGTTGTTTCCCACTATGCAGTATCTTATTGTGGACAGAGTGTAAGAAAGTCCATTTAAAACGTGATCTCTGCTTTCGCGTCCGGATGTTTTAATTTTCTTTCCTGATCTCCTCCTTCCTTCATAAATTCGTCTATAGCAGGTTTGAAATTGAAAATCGTTCCAGGCATGACCCTGACTTCACCACCTTACTCTGCAGTAATATATAACGTCCCCATACTCTTCGCTAAGTTCCATCGAAAACTGTTGCAATGGGCATTGATATAATTCGTGCGACTCCACAAAATGTCCTGGTGTCCATAAATTATCTCTATAGCTTTAGGCTTTAATAAATTTAAGACTACACTAGATATTAAGAAACAGTTTTCAACATAACTTAGAAAGGATTTTTTTCCTCCATGCCACGCAGCAGAAAGCACAATGACTGGCCTGGGCCATAAGGATGACGTCCAGATCCAAGTGTAGCAAAACTATCGAACACAACACCGGAAGAAATCCACCGTTCTGATAAACTATTCGGGCTTGGCATATGTCATTCTTGGAAACAGGCATTGTTCCCCATGCAAATGGCGGATCGTCCATCTGTTTCAGACGCCAGCGTGGACAAGGACGGAGGACATTTGCAAGGAGTCCGATAAAATCGGTGCGTACTCGTATGAGGCCAGAGATTTGTAAATGAGACGGTTAACAGAGCACAATGTCTTGCTTTAGAGGTTACGGCTGTGTCCGTACAACGTGCAGCTGCTTCAGGCATTAAAGCCTATGAACAAACCTCAGCGCAGAGTTGGCTGGGAATATCCAAGGCCAAATTGGCGCAAACAATGACTTTTTGGAAAAAAATTGTTTCTCCGATGAAACAACGTTTCATGTAACTGGCAAAGGGAACCGTCATAATGTTTTTATATAGGGTACACAGTATGCTTATGTTAGACATGAAATTCAAAGAAGTAGTCACAAGGTCAGTGTTTGGTGAAGACTGATGCACGGTTGCTTCGCTGGTCCATTATTTTTTATCGCGTCTGCCGTCAGATGTGATGTTTACCTTGACTTCTTACAAGAGTTTGCTATATCACAACTGGAACACCTGCAAGCTGATGTCATATTGCAGCAGGATGGTGCAGAGGCACACTGGTTCCCAAATGTCCGTCCATTTCTAGAAGAAAATTATCCAGGCAGGTGAACTGGACGAGATGGTCCATTTAGATGGCCGCCACGTTTCCTTACTTCATCTCACCAACTACGTCCTGTGAAGTTTTGTAAAGCACCTGGTGCACCGAGCCAAGGTTAGTGACCTATATGACTTGAAGGCATATATTCGCAATGAATTTGAACATATCACCTTGGAGAGAATCGTACTTGGACAGAAATGGATTTCCCACTAGACATTAACTGAGCCACTGAGGGTGCACACTTTCCTGTGCTCGAATAAAGAAAAAAACTTTATGTTGAAAACCATTTCTTAATATCTAGTATAATTTTAAGGTATTAAAGTCTTAGACTGTAAGGATAATTTATAGACAACCAGTACTATTCGTAACACCAGTTTCATCAGGTGCTCCATGCTTACAAATTTAGCACGAAGTGCTTCACAATGAACAGAAAAACGAATCCGTCTGTTGATCGTTTTAATTATTTGTACCCTCATCGTCAGTTGTATCGTTAAATTCTTTTTTGCATAGTGTTGTAACATTATTTCGTACCAAATTTGCGGTGTCTGTTGATTACGTGACTACATATTGCAGAAAAGATATTGAGAATTCTTAGCCTTCTCTTCTGTTACTCAGATTCATACTTATAGATTTGTGACGATAGATCGGTAGACTGCTCCTTTTTCTGCTTCATATGGACCTGTCAATTTATTTCATACCACGAAAAAGTAGCGAAGGGCAAACAGCTCTTACGCCACGATTCTGCCGAACTGGAGAAGGTAATGCCGTCGAAAAATGTAGCACCGCTGTGCTAAATGAAATGTCGCACTTCCCGAGCACACCCGAGAACTATTGACCAAAGCCAAGACGGGCCGATCCTCTGCCCGCACGTAGCCCGCACGTCGTGCTAGCGTGCAGATTGGCACGATGTGGCTGGCCTTGATTTTATACCTTTTGTGCAGTGAACATCTCCACACATTTAAATGAACATCTGACTGAAGCTTCATATTGTAACACCATCCTCGTCAATGTACATGCACATTTTTCGTTAAATACGAGGGTGAGTCAAATGAAAACCTTAAATTTGTAATAACAAATCGAAATTTCGCGCCGATATCCTGTAAGTTGGTAAGCGTGCTACAAACAGAGTGCAGAATGGCTTGTAGGTGGCAGCATAGTGCAGATGCACACATAATGTCGCAGTATCAGCATAAAGATGGCCGCCCCACTTGCGACTTGCACCAGGGAAGAACAGCGTTCTGTTATTCGGTTTTTGCGTAGTGAAGGTGTGAAACCTATTGAAATTCATCGACGAATGAAAGTTCAGTACGGTGATACATGTTTGTCACAGCAGCAAGTCTACGAATGGAGTAGGAAGTTCCCAAATGGTGTGACTTCAGTCGAAGATGCTCCTCGTCCAGGTCAGGCACGAGTTGTGACTCCACAGAACATTACAGCAGTTGAAGCTATAGTGAAGGAAAACCGCCGAGTGACACTGAATGACATTGCAGCATGTTTACAGATTAGTCATGGGTCAGCACACCACATTGTGCATGATGTGCTCCAGTTTCACAAAGTGTCTGCAAGATGGGTGCCACGGCAGCTGACTCCTGAAATGAGAGAACGTCGTGTTGATGCTTGTGAAGAACTTCTTCGGCGCTTTGAATGAGAAGATGATGGTTTCCTTGCAAGAATTGTTACTGGTGACGAAACCTGGGTTCAGTTCCACCAACCGGAAACGAAGAGAGCGAGCAAGGAATGGCGCCATTCCTCATCACCAAAACCAAAGAAGTTTCGAACGGAACCATCAGCAGGGAAGGTTATGCTGACTCTCTTTTGGGACGAAAAAGGCGTCATTTTGGAGCATTACATGCCTAGAGGGACCACTGTCACCACTGCATCATACACAAAAATGGTTCAAATGGCTATGAGCACTATGGGACTTAGCATCTGAGGTCATCAGTCCCCTAGAACTTAGAACTACTTAAACCTAACTAACCTAAGGACATCACAAACATCCATGCCCGACACAGGATTCGAGCCTGCGACCGTAGCGATCGCGGGGTTCCAGACTGAAGCGCCTAGAACCGCTCGGCCACAACGGCCGGCCATCATACACAGATCTAGTAAAAAATTATCTGCGGCATGCAACCAAAACAAAGCGACGTGGATTGCTGTCAGCAAGTGTCCTTTTGCCGCATGACAATGCAAGGCCCCACACTGCCTGTACAACAGTTGCAATAATCACAGACCTGTATTTGGAGTGTATTCCTCATCCACCATACTCACCAGACCTTGCCCCAAGTGATTTCCATATGTTTGGACCACTCAAAGACACAATGGATGGAAAGAAGTTCCGTTCTGATGAAGAGGTACGCCACGCGGTGCATGAGTGGTTGCGCGGACCATCAAACGAATTTTTTTCTAAAAGAATTTCTGCCCTTTGTAAGCGATGGAGGACTTTCATTGAGCGTGGGGGAGATTATGTTGAAAAGTGATACAGCTTTGTACCACTTCGGCACAATAAATAATATTTAAAATAATGTTGAAGGTCTTCATTTGACTCACCCCCGTATGACATGAAAAACATTGTTACGTAATGCTCTGTAATGGACGTTTATATACTAACCTTATTTCGGTCACACTGCGTCCTCGTAGAGGCATTAGAAATCACGGTAGGCTGCTGGCCCGTGGAGTAGCGGGCGCGCTCGATGACAGGCCGCCTCGGCGCACAGTGTCCGCGCCGGGCCAGGCCGGGGCTCGGGCGGCGACCCCTGGCCGCGACCCGCCGCCTCTGACCCTGCGACCACTCACACGCACTAACGCGGCGCGCCGGCCGTATATCTGCGCAGATATCTGGCGCCGATGCGCCCCTCCCCTGGCCGGCCGGGACATGGGAGCACGCCCGCTCGGACGCAGCCCATCTCGGTTCATTTGGGTGAGCAGCCTTCCGCGATGCGATAGCCGCCTCCGTCACTGCATAACGATCGGGTCGATAACAGCAATCAGGAACGCCCGCCCAAATCACGCCAGTCACTAGAACTAATGGGCCCGGCGTTTTCCTGTAAATATGCGTCATCTATACAACTCTTTAAATCCAGAAAGTATCTCTTGCGACTCCCTCCGTCCCACCTGTTCTTTCCCCCTCCTCGTTTCGTCTCCTTCTACTCCTCCCTTTCATTATTTTTTATCCCTTTTGCTTAGGGGCTCCGTTCTCTGTGTCTTGTGCGGAAACTTCTCTCACAACTGGAATTCAGAGTTGGCTTGTGAAGCCTTGCCTATGTGTCTCTCAGTGGACGTACACGTATCTCTTTAAATGAAACTAAAAAATGTTTCACTATCGATAATATGAGGTGTGACACACATTTCACTCGCAGTTTTCTTACTCCGTGAACGGTTCAAGATATGGAAAAGATATTTTCGGAATATAACTGCTCTCTAATATCGTGCATTTTAAAGAACGGAGGTAGCGGTTAAGATAATCGTTATAAATATTTCATGTTACAACCAGTATTTTTTTTTTTTTTTGTCATCAGTCTACTGACTGGTTTGATGCGGCCCGCCACGAATTCCTTTCCTGTGCTAACCTCTTCATCTCAGAGTAGCACTTGCAACCTACGTCCTCAATTATTTGCTTGACGTATTCCAATCTCTGTCTTCCTCTACAGTTTTTGCCCTCTACAGCTCTCTCTAGTACCATGGAAGTCATTCCCTCATGTCTTAGCAGATGTCCTATCATCCTGTCCCTTCTCCTTATCAGTGTTTTCCACATATTCCTTTCCTCTCCGATTCTGCGTAGAACCTCCTCATTCCTTATCAGTCCACCTAATTTTCAACATTCGTCTATAGCACCACATCTCAAATGCTTGGATTCTCTTCTGTTCCGGTTTTCCCACAGTCCATGTTTCACTACCATACAATGCTGTACTCCAGACGTACATCCTCAGAAATTTCTTCCTCAAATTAAGCCGGTATTTGATATTAGTAGACTTCTCTTGGCCAGAAATGCCTTTTATGCCATAGCGAGTCTGCTTTTGATGTCCACCTTGCTCCGTCGTCATTGGTTATTTTACTGCCTAGGTAGCAGAATTCCTTAACTTCATTGACTTCGTGACCATCAATCCTGATGTTAAGTTTCTCGCTGTTCTCATTTCTACTACTTCTCATTACCTTCGTCTTTCTCCGATTTACTCTCAAACCACACTGTGTACTCATTAGACTGTTCATTCCGTTCAGCAGACCATTTAATTCTTCTTCACTTTTACTCAGGATAGCAATGTCATCAGCTAATCGTATCATTGATATCCTTTCACCTTGTATTTTAATTCCACTCTTGAATCTTTCTTTTATTTACATCATTGCTTCCTCGATGTGCAGATTGAAGAGTAGGGGCGAAAGGCTACAGCCTTGTCTTACACCCTTCTTAATACGAGCACTTCGTTCTTGATCGTCCACTCTTATTATTCCCTCTTGGTTGTTGTACATATTGTATATGACCCGTCTCTCCCTATAGCTTACCCCTACTTTTTTCAGAATCTCGAACAGCTTGCACCATTTTATATTGTCGAACGCTTTTTCCAGGTCGACAGATCCTATGAAAGTGTCTTGATTTTTCTTTAGCCTTGCTTCCATTATTAGCCGTAACGTCAGAATTGCCTCTCTCGTCCCTTTACTTTTCCTAAAGCCAAACTGATCGTCACCTAGCGCATTCTCAATTTTCTTTTCTATTCTTCTGTATATTATTCTTGTAAGCAGCTTCGATGCATGAGCTGTTAAGCTGATTGTGCAATAATTCTCGCACTTGTCAGTTCTTGCCGTCTTCGGAATTGTGTGGATGATGCTTTTCCGAAAGTCAGATGGTCTGTCGTCAGACTTATATTCTACACACCAACGTGAATAGTCGTTTTGTCGCCACTTCCGCCAATGATTTTAGAAATTCTGATGGAATGTTATCTATCCCTTCTGCCTTATTTGACCGTAAGTCCTCCAAAACTCTTTTAAATTCCGATTCTAATACTGGATCCCCTATCTCTTCTAAATCGACTCCTGTTTCTTCTTCTATCACATCAGACAAATCTTCACCCTCATAGAGGCTTTCAATGTATTCTTTCCACCTATCTGCTCTCTCCTCTGCATTTAACAGTGGAATTCCCGTTGCACTCTTAATGTTACCACCGTTGCTTTTAATGTCACCAAAGGTTGTTTTGGCTTTCCTGTATGCTGAGTCTGTCCTTTCGACAATCATATCTTTTTCGATGTCTTCACATTTTTCCTGCAGCCATTTCGTCTTAGCTTCCCTGCACTTCCTATTTATTTCATTTCTCAGCGACTTGTATTTCTGTATTCCTGATTTTCCCGGAACATGTTTGTACTTCCTCCTTTCATCAATCAACTGAAGTATTTCTCCTGTTACCCATGGTTTCTTCGCAGCTACCGTCTTTGTACGTATGTTTTCCTTCCCAACTTCTGTGATGGCCCTTTTTAGAGATGTCCATTCCTCTTCAACTGTACTGCTTACTGCGCTATTCCTTATTGCTGTATCTATAGCGTTAGAGAACTTCAAACGTTTCTCGTCATTCCTTAGTACTTCCGTATCCCACTTGTTTGCGTATTGATTCTTCCTGAGTAATGTTTTGAACTTCAGCCTACTCTTCATCACTACTATATTGTGATCTGAGTCTATATCTGCTCCTGGGTACGCCTTACAGTCCAGTATCTGATTTCGGAATCTCTGTCTGACCATGATGTAATCTAACTGAAATCTTCCCGTATCTCCCGGCCTTTTCCAAGTATACCTCCTCCTCTTGTGATTCTTGAACAGGGTATTCGCTATTACTAGCTGAAACTTGTTACAGAACTCAATTAGCCTTTCTCCTCTTTCATTCCTTGTCCCAAGCCCATATTCTCCTGTAACCTTTTCTTCTACTCCTTCCCCTACAACTACATTCCAGTCGCCCATGACTATTAGATTTTCGTCCCCCTTTACATACTGCATTACCCTTTCAATATCCTCATACACTTTCTCTATCTGTTTATCTTCAGCTTGCGACGTCGGCATGTATACCTGAACTATCGTTGTCGGTGTTGGTCTGCTGTCGATTCTGATTAGAACAACCCGGTCACTGAACTGTTCACAGTAACACATCCTCTGCCCTACCTTCCTATTCATAACGAATCCTACACCTGTTATACCATTTTCTGCTGCTGTTGATATTACCCGATACTCATCTGACTAGAAATCCTTGTCTTCCTTCCACTTCACTTCACTGATCCTTACTATATCTAGATTGAGCCTTTCCATTTCCCTTTTCAGATTTTCTAGTTTCCCTCCCACGTTCATGCTTCTGACATTCCACGCCCCGACTCGTAGAACGTTATCCTTTCGTTGATTATTCAATCTTTTTCTCATGGTAACCTCCCCCAAGCAGTCCCCTCCCGGAGATCCGAATGGGGGACTATTCCAGAATCTTTTGCCAATGGAGCGATCATCATGACACTTCTTCAATTACAGGCCACATGTCCTGTGGATACACGTTACGTGTCTTTAATGCAGTTGTTTCAATTGCCTTCTGCATCCTCATGTCGTTGATCATTGCTGATTCTTCCGCCTTTAGGGGCAATTTCCCACCCCTAGGACAAGAGAGTGCCCTGAACCTCTATCCGCTCCTCCGCCCTCTTTAACAAGGCCGTTGGCAGAATGAGGCTGAATTCTTATGCCGAAAGTCTTCGGCCGCCAATGCTGGTTATTTATCAAAATTTAGGCAGTGGCGGGGATCGAACCCGGGACCGAAGACGTTTTGACTATGAATCAATGACTCTACCCCTATACCACGGTTCTAGGCGCTTCAGTACGGCACCGCGCTGCTGCTATCGTCGCCGGTTCCAATCCCGCCTCGGGTTTGGATGTGTTTAACGTCCTTAGGTTAGTTAGGTTTAAGTAGTTCTAAGTCTAGGGGACTGATGACCTCAGATGTTCAGTTCCATAGTGCTCAGAGCCATTTGAACCATTTCGAGACACTCAATGGAAATACACTCTTTTGGTCATCAATAATATTTTATTTATCATCTCATCATTCCGGGTTACTCTTTATCATGAGATCTACAAAATCACGAGGCTGTCCCAAAATCCGTAAGTATATATGAAAGGGTGAACCAGAAAAATTTTCAGAGGTTGTTCAGGAAGTATTTTGGTAAAGGGACCCACGGATAGGGTAGCTAATTACAGACTAATAATGTAATTAAGATTTATTCTATTAACTCAGTCACTGTTGTTTCTGCAAAAATACCTTCATAATGGCGAATAAGCCTATAAATCGTAAAACAAAGGAAACGCCCGATGCACAACATAAGGATAAAGCAACAAGCCTCAGACTAACCACTGCGCTATGATGTGTCTGAAGTCACTGCGAGAACAGCTCAGCACAGCGTCGTCGTGCTACTCTCCCATTACTTTTAGTGAATCCATACACGAGGTACATGTCAGCCAACTTTTCATCGGTAAACCTGTCCTTACAGCCGCGTATCACTGTCAACGTACAACTAACACTGCCGGAATAACACAGTGAAGACAGAACCAAACAAGTGGTTCAAATGGCTCTAAGCACTATGGGACTTAACATTTGAAGTCATCAGTCCCCTAGACTTAGGACTACGTAAGCCTAACTAACCTAAGGACATCACACACAGCCGTGTCAGACACAGGATTTGAACCTGCGACCGTAGCAGCAGCGTGGTTCCGGAGTGAAGCGCCTAGAACCGCTCGGGGAAACGAACACTGCTGATGGCCAGTTTGAAGACGAAGAGTAAAATGGGAACTACTGTTGTCGACAACAGCGTCCGCGAACGAGTAGAAACAAGACACATAAACCATACTGTCGACATTTGCTTCATTTCACACTATTTTAAGTGCAATGCTGATACAAAGGAAATTTGGAGCAATAAAACTTACGAAATGCAATAGGTTTCTAATACGTCCCCAGAGACCGTGGACTGCTTATGCAAAAATACTTAGGAGATATCCCTGAACAAAATCTGTAAGTTTTAAATAAATTTGTGACATAAAATCACGTAGGAGGCAGGCAACCATTCTTGTAAATATGCGCAGATCTGTAGTTAAACTTGCTATGTGGCATACAAGGTCATACAGCAGGTGAAGAATGGCAGAGTGTGCGTGATGCGTTTCGGAATTATTTCCACCTTCAGAAATCCAAGCATAAAGGTGGCACAAGGGCAGGAGGATTACCAGTTATGTGTCACCTTTCTACTTGGATCTCTGAAGATAGAAATAATTCCTAAACGCGTCATGCATACTTTGTGATCAAAAAACTATTCTTCACTTGCTATATGACTTTTGTGTGACCTAGCCAGCTTGGTTGCAGATCTACCCATATTTCGCTGAAAGTCTGTAGGCGAAGTTATGGTTCCCGTAAATACATCGTATAAACCAATGTTATACTGCTGACCACAACTAGCGCATTTACACCGAGTGCTGAAGGTGGTCCGGCTGTCGTAAGCGAATTCTTGTCTGAAGTGATAAAACCGGGACATGAAGCAAGTATGTTATTTTTTATAGGAATGATTTTCTTATTAACAGTATTTCAAAGCCCATCGAAAACGAGTACTGTGTTATAACGCCCATTCATGTTGGCACCGAAACATTTTGCAAACGTACCCAAGAAATTCTAGAGGACCAGAATCGCTTATTGCGATGCAAACAACAAGAAGAGCTCTCATGTCAGGCTCTGTCGCCATAAGGAATGCCAACAGTGCTGAAAAATAAGATGAAGTGTACTTCCTCCTGATCGTATTTTACACGCTATTTAATACACGGCCAGCTACTATTGTTTTAAACTGAACTACAGCGTGCGGCAGAACCGACTAATCTGCTTTAAGGAGCAGTAAAAAGTAAATCTGGATGTATAGAGAAAAAATGTTTTTGTTTTCTAAATTAGTACAATATACCATTTTACACTCATTTAGTTTTCAAAATAATGTCCTCAAGATGGCGGCCGTTAGCATCAATACATTGTTGTAGACGATCCCTGAGATTTCGAGCAGCTATTGCACATATATCGGCTGGTATGGCATTCACTTCATCAATAATCTGCCCTTTCAACTCTGGTATGGTGTGAGGGCGGCTTTTGAAAACCTTTCCCTGCAGACATCCCCAAAGAAAGTTGTCACAAATGCTCAAATCTGGTAACCGCGCAGGCCATCCGGCATCAAACCTCAAAGAGACGAGGCGTCCCGGAAACATTTCTCTCAAAACATTAAGTGGAATTCGAGATGTGTGAGCAGGAGCTCCATCCTGTTGGAACCACAAGTCCCCCAGTCCACGTCCTTCAACAATCTCGCCCATTCTGGGTTGCAGAAAATTTTGCAACATTGAAACGTAACGTGTGGAATTGACCGTCACGGTCACTCCTTCATCCTCAAAAAAGTAAGTGCCTACCACGCCTTCCATGAAGCATTCAGCGGTTATTTTCAGCGCAGTAGCGAAAGGTTTGCTTATTCACGCACCCACTAAGATGAAAATGCTTCTCGTCACTACTGAATAAAGCTGCATCCTGAGGGATCTGAGTAAGCATTTGCTGACACAGATTTTGACGGTTGGCGTAGTCTTCTGGGCGTAGGTTTTCAGCGATCATTATTTTGAAAGGATGGAACTTCAAATCGCATAGCAGAATCCTTCTCAAACTGCGGTATGAAATCCCAAATGCAATAGCATGTCGTCGAGCAGAACGTTGCGGCGATTGTTGGAAAATTTTTGGAAATTTGTGGTAAGGTCTTACGGGACCAAACTGCGGTCACCGGTCCCTAAGCTTACGCACTATTTAATCTAACTTAAACTAACTTACGCTAAGGACAACACACACATCCATGCCCGAGGCAGGACTCGAACCTCCGACGGGGGGCAGCGGCCCGGACTGTGATAAGGCGCCTAAGACCGCGAGGCTACCCCGCCCGTCGGCGATTGTTGAACTGCTGTTCTCACACGCGGCACATTTTCTGGCGTCCTGATGGATCTGCGTCGACCATGTGTATCTATTCTTAGTGTACTACAAGTTTCCTCCAAGTGCCGAACTCTGGACCGAATTGTTTCTACATTAGGAACGGCACTGTTGTGTGGAATGTTGAACTGTCGCCGAAAAGCTCGTTGTGTAGCGATCACAGATCTGTCGTTTTCATAGTAAGCGTGAACGGCAAAAACACGATGTGCACCGGTCCAGACCATGTTGGCTACTGGAATGGGGTCAACGACTGGACAAAGGCAGACCACGTGCAACTGCCTACCCCCACCACTGCCCCAGTGGTAATCGATAGAAACTGCTTAGTCGGTTCTGCCGCAGCCTGTATAAGCTAACTTGTAACGTATCAGCAGGAGCTTAGGAAAACTACACTCCTGGAAATTGAAAAAAGAACACATTGACACCGGTGTGTCAGACCCACCATACTTGCTCCGGACACTGCGAGAGGGCTGTACAAGCAATGATCACACGCACGGTACAGTGGACACACCAGGAACCGCGGTGTTGGCCGTCGAATGGCGCTAGCTGCGCAGCATTTGTGCACCGCCGCCGTCAGTGTCAGCCAGTTTGCCGTGGCATACGGAGCTCCATCGCAGTCTTTAACACTGGTAGCATGCCGCGACAGCGTGGACGTGAACCGTATGTGCAGTTGACGGACTTTGAGCGAGGGCGTATAGTGGGCATGTGGGAGGCCGGGTGGACGTACCGCCGAATTGCTCAACACGTGGGGCGTGAGGTCTCCACAGTACATCGATGTTGTCGCCAGTGGTCGGCGGAAGGTGCACGTGCCCGTCGACCTGGGACCGGACCGCAGCGACGCACGGATGCACGCCAAGACCGTAGGATCCTACGCAGTGCCGTAGGGGACCGCACCGCCACTTCCCAGCAAATTAGGGACACTGTTGCTCCTGGGGTATCGGCGAGGACCATTCGCAACCGTCTCCATGAAGCTGGGCTACGGTCCCGCACACCGTTAGGCCGTCTTCCGCTCACGCCCCAACATCGTGCAGCCCGCCTCCAGTGGTGTCGCGACAGGCGTGAATGGAGGGACGAATGGAGACGTGTCGTCTTCAGCGATGAGAGTCGCTTCTGCCTTGGTGCCAATGATGGTCGTATGCGTGTTTGGCGCCATGCAGGTGAGCGCCACAATCAGGACTGCATACGACCGAGGCACACAGGGCCAACACCCGGCATCATGGTGTGGGGAGCGATCTCCTACACTGGCCGTACACCACTGGTGATCGTCGAGGGGACACTGAATAGTGCACGGTACATCCAAACCGTCATCGAACCCATCGTTCTACCATTCCTAGACCGGCAAGGGAACTTGCTGTTCCAACAGGACAATGCACGTCCGCATGTATCCCGTGCCACCCAACGTGCTCTAGAAGGTGTAAGTCAACTACCCTGGCCAGCAAGATCTCCGGATCTGTCCCCCATTGAGCATGTTTGGGACTGGATGAAGCGTCGTCTCACGCGGTCTGCACGTCCAGCACGAACGCTGGTCCAACTGAGGCGCCAGGTGGAAATGGCATGGCAAGCCGTTCCACAGGACTACATCCAGCATCTCTACGATCGTCTCCATGGGAGAATAGCAGCCTGCATTGCTGCGAAAGGTGGATATACACTGTACTAGTGCCGACATTGTGCATGCTCTGTTGCCTGTGTCTATGTGCCTGTGGTTCTGTCAGTGTGATCATGTGATGTATCTGACCCCAGGAATGTGTCAATAAAGTTTCCCCTTCCTGGGACAATGAATTCACGGTGTTCTTATTTCAATTTCCAGGAGTGTATTTCAGATGTTTAAGTGTACTCATTTTTGAGTGAGCAGCTTCTGAGTAAACAAGTCTGCAGTCAACAGGCTCGAGATAGCAGTGGATCCTGGCCTGGAGGCGCCAGGTGGCGACTTTTACAACGAAATGGCCGATTCTGGCAGCCTAAAATTTTAGCAAAGCTCTCAGACATCTTTGCGCAAATGTTTTATTCCCAACATTAAGTAACGTTACATCAACGTATTTGTGTTTAAAAGCTTTCAAATGCTATGCCTTTAAAAATAATAAAGGAAAACCTTACTTCGGAATCTCGGCTGCAGAGTATTGTCTGTACAATAAAATTACATGCTCCTCTGCCTACCATAATTCGCCGAAAACCTTGTTTCGGTTCTACTGAACCGCTCGCTGAATAAAAGGGGTTCAGTTTTAGATCGTTCGCTCTGTACATGTATACTGCTGATTATCAGAACTCTTGCCGTATACCTTAGAAGAAAACAGAAAGCACGCTACATGAACGAATGCATTTCTAATATCAGCGCTATCAGTAACTCTCCAAACCATGTTAGACTCCATGGGAATGATTGTGTCCCAAGGCTGTGTTTTAATCCAGAACAGAAAGAACGTCAGCATCAATCTTAATGTCATGTCTCTTTTTTATTATAGATCCAGATTTCGCTAATAGTGCAGCTATTATGAGTGCATTATAGGTAATCACGTAGACTGGACGTAATTATAACGATACATATTCCAATATAACTTAGGCGTGAACAAGTATTAGTCCAGGTGAGGCAGCCTCAATTGGACTAATGCTTGTATATTTCGAAGTGGTATTGGTATATGTCTTGTTATAATTACGTTGAGGAAGCCTCAGTTGCACCAATGCTTGTACATTTCTAAGCTATGTTGGAATACATGTTGTTATAATTACGTTGAGTCTATTTAACTACCTATAAAGCACTGATGGTAGCTACACTGTTAAATGAAATCTAGATTTGCAATATAAAAAGCAGACGACATTACAATCTGTCTTAACTTCTCCACATGTTACAACCATTATTGCTAGTTGAACGTAATGGATGTTTCTGTCAGATATACAGCAGAGCTTGCTGCAGCACCTCTCATCTCCCTGTTTCGTTTCACTGTATAACCGGAGTTCTGTGAAGCACTATTCATTTACCAACAAACATTCGTTTGTGTGACACCAAAATTCTGTTGAATTACGTCATTATTAGGGGACTGTACATTGACGCAATTGCGTCTACTTTCCGTCGAAGCACGGCCGTTGTAACACGTTTAATTGTTCCAGCAGCAACCATAATTCACAACTATGTAAAAAGCACAGAGATATTCAACTTGCGTCATAAATGTATGCGTAAGGACTTTGCTTGTCCACATGTCTGGCTCCTGTAGAACTTTAACGTGACTTTCTCACATTCTACTTTCGCTGTTCCCTGAAGAAGTAGTTCTGAGAACAAGTCGCCTTTGTGGATATGAGGACAGCGCCGTACCGTTGATAGGTTGCGCAAGCAGCTCGTCCTCGTGTCCCTAATTTACTGTGAACAAGTTTGCACAACTGAGAAACAGAATGTTATAGGCACAAGCCACATTTTCTTTTTATGTTTACTGTGGCTCAAACGTAACAGTTCTCGTTGGCCCGCTACAGCCAGGAGCATCGCCACGCGCCTTTCGACTTAATTAACTTTCTTCTTGTTTCGCTGAGTGAAAAGTCACCGCATGTGGGACGCTTGTCCGAAAGTCGTCGACTGTGAGAGCAGAGGAACCTTTTCGATGCACCGATCCCTGACTCTTGCTTACCTGTTTTCCTGTTCAGCTTTCCCGCTACTAATGCAAAGTATCTTGAGAATGAAGCCATTTTGAATAACCTGTAAATTAAATTCAAATGTTAGTGATTTTTGCTATAGTGTTATTAAAGACTGATTATTATTTATTTCAGCGCTACTCTAAGACAGGGTAGGTCTATAATTTTCAGGAATCTTTAAAGGTTCACGATTAAATGTCCAGTTACCGTGAACAAGCATCGTCTTCTAAAAAACTTATTGTGCCGTTGACAATACCGAATGGTACGAAAACTTCAGATGGCGGCATTTTCTATCAGTAAATTTCTCCTCAAACCAGAAACTTCCAGATTTAAAATACACAAGGAGAGATCAAAAAGGTTCCGTTCGAGGCCACACTAACCTCTCGGTATGTGTAGTGCTTATACAGGGTGGCCCATTGATCGTGACCGGGCCATATATCTCACGAAATAAGCGTCAAACGAAAAAACTACAAAGAACGAAACTTGTCTAGCTTGAAGGGGGAAACCAGATGGCGCTGTGGTTGGCCCGCTAGATGGCGCTGATATAGGTCAAACGGATATCAACTGCGTTTTTTTAAAATAGGAACCCAAATTTTTTAAAACATATTCGTGTAGTACGTAAAGAAATATGAATCTTTTTTCGCTTTGTGACAGATGGCGCTCTAATGGTAACAAACATGTGCCTCACAATTTTAGACGAACAGTTGGTAACAGGTAGGTTTTTTAAATTAAAATACAGAACGTAGGTATGTTTGAACATTTTACTTCTGTTGTTCCAATGTGATACATGTACCTTTGTGAACTTATCATTTCTGAGAACGCATGCCGGCCGGAGTGGCCAAGTGGTTCTAGGCGCTACAGTCTGGAACCGCAAAACCGGTGCGATCGCAGGTTCGAATCCTGCCTCGGTCATGGATGTGTGTGATGTCCTTAGGTTAGTTAGGTTTAAGTAGTTCTAAGTTCTACGGGACTGATGACCTCAGAAGTTAAGTCCCATAGTGCTAAGAGCCATTTTTTTGAGAACGCATGCTCTTACAGCGTGATTACCTGCAAATACCACATTAATGCAATAAATTCTCAAAATGATGTCCGTCAACCTCAATGATTTTCGCAATACGTGTAACGACATTCCTCTCAACAGCGAGTAGTTCGCCTTCCATAGTGTTCGCACTTGCATTGACAATGCGCTGACGCATGTTGTCAGGTATTGTGGGGAAACACGATAGCAAATATCCTTCAACTTTCCCCACAGAAAGAAACCCGGGGACGTCAGATCCGATGAACGTGCGGGCCATGGTATGGTGCTTCGACGACCAATCCACCTGTCATGAAATATGCTGTTCAATACCGCTTCAAACGCACGCGAGCTATGTGCCAGACATCCATCATGTTGGAAGCACATCGCCATTCTGTCATGCAGTGAAACATCTTGTAGTAACATCGGTAGAACATTACGTAGGAAATCAGAATACATTGCACTATTTAGATTGCCATCGTTAAAATAGGAGCCAATTATCCTTCCTCCCATAATGTCGCACCATACATTAACCGCCAAGGTCGCTGATGTTCCACTTGTCGAAGCCATCGTGGATTTTACGTTGCCCAATAGTGCATATTATGCCGGTTTACGCTACCGCTGATGGTGAATGACGCTTCGTCGCTAAATAGAACGCGTGCTAAAAATCTGCCATCGTCCCGTAATTTCTCTTGTGCCCAGTGGCAGAACTGTACACGATGTTCAAAGTCGTCGCCATGCAATTCCTGGTGCATAGAAATATGGTACGGGTGCAATCGATGTTGATGTAGTATTCTCAACACCAACGTTTTTGAGATTCCCGTTTCTCGCGCAATTTGTCTGCTACTGATGTGCGGATTAGCCGCGACAGCAGCTACAACACCTACTTGGGCATCATCATTTGTTGCAGGTCGTGGTTGACGTTTCACACGTGGCTGAACACTTCCTGTTTCCTTAAATAAAGTAACTATCCGGTGAACGTTCCGGACACTTGGATGATGTCGTCCAGGATACCGAGCAGCATACATAGCACACGCCCGTTGGGCATTTTGATCACAACAGCCATACAGAAGCACGATATCGACTTTTTCCGCAATTGGTAAACGGTCCATTTTAACACGGGTAATGTATCACGAAGCAAATACCGTCCGCACTGGCGGAATGTTACGTGATACCACGTACTTATAGGTTTGGCTCAAATGGCTCTGAGCACTATGGGACTCAACTGCTGGGGTCATAAGTCCCCTAGAACTTAGAACTACTTAAACCTAACTAACCTAAGGACATCGCACACATCCATGCCCGAGGCAGGATTCGAACCTGCGACCGTAGCGGTCGTGCGGTTCCAGACTGTAGCGCCTTTAACCGCTCGGCCACTCCGGCCGGCACGTATAGGTTTGCGGGTATTACAGCGCCATCTGTCATAAACCGGTAAAAGTGGTTTAACTAAAAAAATCATATTTCTTTACGTACTACACGAATATGTAATAAAAAATGGGGGTTCCTATTTTAAGAAACGCAGTTGATATCCGTTTGCCTATGGCAGCGCCATCTAGGGGGCCAGCCATAGCGCCATCTGGTTTCCCCCTTCAAGCTAGACGTGTTTCGTTCTTTGTAGTTTTTTCATTTGATGCTTATTTCGTGAGATATTTGGCCCGGTCACTATCAGTGGACCACCCTGTATACACGCATCGGTGTCACGGAGGATTGCACATACAATGCAGCAACGTCCTCAGAAGCAGACTTGTTGATAGTCCCTTACATACACTAATGGAACAAAACATTACGAGCACCTGCTTCATAGCTTTCTTTCCGTCTCTGGATCTAAATACACCACTGATTTTGCGTATTAGGGATCCGACTGTTTGTTTGTAGGTTCGTCGGGGTCTGTGGCGTTAGATGTCTACGTACGGGTCATGGAATTTGCGTAAATAACGGGCCGCTGATGTGAGTATTCTGTGAGGGCGCACGATAGAGACTCACATAGCTTCCATACGATTTACGTCAGGCGAATGTCGGCGAGACATCAACATGAGTTCACTTTAACGCTTCTCAAACGACTGTAGGCCCGCATCTCGTGGTCGTGCGGTAGCGTTCTCGCTTCCCACGCCCGGGTTCCCGGGTTCGATTCCCGGCGGGGTCAGGGATTTCCTCTGCCTCGTGATGGCTGGGTGTTGTGTGCTTTCCTTAGCTTAGTTAGGTTTAAGTAGTTCTACGTTCTAGGGGACTGATGACCTTAGATGTTAAGTCCCATAGTGCTCAGAGCCATTTGAACCAAACCATTGTAGCTCGGTTCTGGTTCTGAGAACCGCACAATTATACTGCTGAAAGATAACATCGCCGTAAGGGAAAACATGTAGCATGAAGGGATGCAGGTGTTTCGCAGCTGTCAGCGTGTCTTCGAGTACTACCACAGGTCCCATGCAAGTGCTGGAGAATGTCTGCTGCATTACAGTACTGCTCCCAACAGCCTGCGACCGTTGCGCTCTGCACGTATCGAGCCGCCGTTCACCTCGATGACGCCGTTTATGGAGAACACCATTGACCTAGTAAAGCAAAAATGTGATTCACCGGAAGAGCTGACACGTTTCCATTGATCGCTGGCGAATGCCAATGGTCCCGTGCACACTGCAATCGTAATTGACGATGTAGTTGGGTCGACATGTGAACACGTAGGGGTTGTCTTCTGCGGAGTTCCGTGTTCAACAATGTATGATGAACGGTGTGCACCGAAACACATGTGCATGCACCAGCATTGTGCTTTTTCGGCAGAGATCCCATAGATCATCATCAATACTACTTTACAGAGCAGACAAGCCTCCGAAACACACCTTCTGTGAAGAGTCGTGGACGTCCAACCATTTAGCTCCTAGTAGTACTTTCAGTGTCCTTCTATCTCTTTCTGTAAATGCTCACAAAATTAGCACTTGAACATTCGACCAGCTTTCCGTTTTCGAGATATTCCTTCACAGGCACTGTTTAGTAATAATCTGCCCATTGTCAGAGTCACTTATCTCGTTGGATTTCCCCATTTGCTGCCCATATCTTCGCTAGGATGATCCCACGTTCGTATCTGCTCCGCTTACATAGTTTTGTTACTGTTTCATGTGCCTGCAATGGCACCAGGCGGCATTCAACATCGTGGTGGGCAGTGGTCATAATTGTAGCAGCGCTACCGTTTGGGATAGGAAAAGTCAGTTTTGGTGCAATATTTCTGAGTCTGCAAGCTACAGCCAGGCACGGGCATTTTTACAGTGGGTTACGCACACCAGCAGTTGCGAAGTAAAATAGAGGTCACAGGGGCGTTGACCGCTGGGAGAAGTACACACAGTGGTTGGCGTGGCGCAAGTGACACACAGAAGGGACCCATTGGCCAACCAAAAGTGTTATGAGTACGTGATGCGGAGCGGCGCGTTTAGCAAAACAGAGGCGCACAGCCGCATGTAAATAGGAGCCGGGGGGGGGGGGACACACTAACAAAGTATTCAGGTGTGACAGCTCTCCTGGACGGCGGGGGGTGTCACGCCACTGGCTACACACAGCAGCAGATGGGATCCCACGCTCCAATCCATAGCGGGTTGCTGGGTTGACCCTCTGAGGTCAAAATGGGGTCCGCAGTCAGCCAGCAGTGGGCCACTCCACAGCTCGCTACTGTGGGCAGTCTTGTTGCCTCCCAACTCACGCCGGAAGCATCCCGAGGCGAGGGCCGCAGATTCGGATGCTGGATCGCGTGTGCTCCTCGTCGCCGTCGGGGAAGCATGCCGTGGGTCGCCTTGCAGCGGGTGGCGCTGAGGCGGCAGGGGAAAGACTGCTGAATCGACTGCCAGTGCATCCTGACGTGGACGCAACTCCGCAGCCGTACAAGGCTGACACACAGCATGGCGTTGCACAGGTCGATGAGGCAGCCATTCCGCGCCAAACCGTTTCACAGACAGTGTATTGGTGTCCTCAGCTTTGCGGGACCCAGTGACACAGACCAAGGGAAATGCGGGCACTGTAGCAGATTTTGTGTCCGCTATTGTCCTAGAACCAAATAATCCCTCTATTCACTTGTCTTCAGGTGTTTAACAGATCTAAAGACAATACAGTTCATAAATGGTGACTTGCAGTTTTTGTAAGCCAACTAATATGGGAAGTAATAAAACTACTTCTGGTAATAACGAGAGTAATTTCTATGATCTCCTTATCGTGCGTGAGTATGATACTGTAGAGGGAAGTGTATCACGGAACACTTTTCAGACTTTCGCGTATAGTCAGCCATGTAACAAAAGTTTAATATAATTTCTTGTTCTGTTGTGGAATGACATTCGCATTATATCGCTGTATATGTGCTACAGTTTTTTTGTTAATTTACTTATAGCTTATTTACCCTAACAAGAGCAGGGTCTTAAACCAGCGTCTTACATCTGACTGAGAACAACTCATCCCAAAGATATTACAAACACGGACAAGAATAAAGGTAACATTATTAATGATAATAATATGTAAAGTCCTGAATTTACTAAAATTACTCGTGAAAAGTGACCTTTTAATAAATGTACTAAATTATCCCAAGGTACAAAAAAAAAAAATGGCTCTGAGCACTATGGGACTTAACTGCTGTGGTCATCAGTCCCATACAACTTATAACTACTTCAACCTAACTAACCTAAGGACATCACACACTTCCATGCCCGAGGCAGGATTCGAACCTGCGTCCGAAGCGGTCGCGCGGTTCCAGACTGTAGCGCCTAGAACCGCTCGGCCACTCCAGACGGCCAAGGTACAACATGTTTATGAATCGAGGAACAATTATCCTATACAAATATATAGTAAATACTATACTATCCTGTACATACTATATTTAATAGATTGTGTGTTACGTTATTACTCTGATACACACCAGTAATCTAAAAGTAGCGCTCGATTAGATATATCGCTAGGAAGCTCGTTAGCGATTCTTGAATGCAGAACGGCTGGCTGGTGGTATGAGGAAAGTCCGAGAGAGGGCGCGAATGGTACATCGATAACGAGTGAGGCCATAGGGCACAAGAGGGGGCGCCACGCTGGGAGAAGGAGAGGCAGTAAGGGACTGCGAGTGGATGCTGCGAGTGGCCGGTCCACCAGTACCACTGCCGCGAGGAGCGACAACCTTCAGGTGCTGACTTCCGTCCAGGCCTTCACCATAATATGGCCAATTCCCGTTTCTGAATCTCGTGAGGCATTCTGTTTGATAAGTGAATGTTTACATGTAAAGGCCAAAGCGCTACACTACTTTGAAGTTCTAGTTAAGCTTATGGACAAGAATTTTACAATTCGTTGAGGCTTAATAAGCCCCCACATAAGACAGCCAATGTTCCAAAGCAGTATAATATGTGATAGTCAAAATGTCATATAGTCGTGACTGTTAGACAGATCTCTGTACCCTTATAAGCCTAATACTCTACCTTGAAGTTGGTGGTCATTATTGATGTTGCAGGAGCAAAATTAATTGCCTGGCTTGTGGTTGAGTTCTCAGTTTGTAGCTTCAGTTCAAAGCCACTGTACAGACACTGCCAGTGCGGACGACCGTAGGAATGTCACTCTCACAAGTGGAATTGGCTTGTCCCCCATTTGTAATTGTTCATCCTTGTATTTAATAATTTATTAATTCAGAATTTTAGCGTGTTGCAGTTCAGTCCATCGGCAGGCCTGTGTCATCTGCTCAGAGGGAGCCTAGGGCAGGTTTGCGCTGCCCTGGTCAGCCACAGGTCTGGCACCGCCCTCTTAGTGACGGGTCGACCGACCGACTGAACGACGTGCCGGTGTTAGAAAAAGCCAAGCATTCTCAAGTCGGTCTGCTGATTGCTCCAGGCTGGAGCTGTAAAACAATAACTTTATTTTATGTATCTTATCTCCTTAAACACATCTGACTTCATGTATGTTTGCAGGTGGGGATATTCAGCCGCCAAATAATTGTGAAAATGCCTTGTGAAACCTTCAGATGTTATTTATTTTAGTAGCGTATTCTGCAAAATAAATGACAGCTGAAGGTTTCACCATGAATTTCCGCAACATCTGACTTGATTCTGATGGCTGTTAACATCTAATTTTGGAGCCTACTTCACAATGATATGTTTAAATTTCTTTATTTGATGTAATTAAATTTTCCCCAAAACCCACCAGGGTAGCCGAGAGCGCTAATACGCTGCTTCCTGGACTCGGGACGGTGCGCCGGCCCCGGATCGAATCCGCCAGGCGGAATACCGACGAGGGCCGTTACTCCAGCCACCCTGGATGTGGTTTTCAGGCGATTTTCTACATCCCGCTAAGTGAATACCGGGTTGGTCCCACTTTCCGCCTCAGTTTCACTACTCGCAGACACTTGAAAACGTTCGCACTATTTCACAGCTTACACTGGACACAGACAGTTGGGTACACTAATTCCGACCCAGGGTGTTCGGGCTGGCGTCAGGAAGGGCATCGGGCCATCCTCTGATCCGTAGTAACACGGCCTTAGACTACGCTAGTCCAGTGCCCTCCAAACACAAACTAAAATTCATATCTTCAGCTTAATTTCCTCTTCTTAGATCGTCACCATTGTCTTAGAAGAAAGATTAAGGAAAGGCAAACCTACATTTCTAGCATTTGTATACTTAGAGAAAGCTTTTGACAATGTTGACTGGAATACTCTCTTTCGAATTCTAAAGGTGGCAGGGGTGAAATACAGGGAGCGAAAGGCTATTTACAATTTGTACAGAAACCAGATGGCAGTTATAAGAGTCGAGGGGCATGAAAGGGAAGCCGTGGTTGGGAAGGGAGTGAGACGGGGTCGTAGCCTCCCCCGATGTTATTCAATCTGTATATTGAGCAAGCAGTAAAGGAAACAAAAGAAAAATTCGGAGTAGGTATTAAAGTCCATGGAGAAGAAATAAAAACGTTGAGGTTCGCCGATGACATTGTAATTCTGTCAGAGACAGCAAAGGACTTGGAAGATCAGTTGAACGGAATGGACCGTGTCTTGAAAGGAGATAGTGTCTTGAAAGGAGGATAGTGTCTTGAAAGGAGGATATAAGATAAACATCAACCAAAGAAAAACGAGGATAATGGAATGTAGTCGAATTAAGTCGGGTGATGCTGAGGGAATTAGATTAGGAAATGAGACACTTAAAGTAGTAAAGGAGTTTTGCTATTTGTGGAGAAAAGTAACTGATGTTGGTCGAAGTAGAGAAGATATAAAATGCAGACGGGCAATGGCATGGAAAGCGTTTCTCAAGAAGAGAAATTTGTTAACATCGAGTATAGATTTAAGTGTCAGGAAGTCGTTTCTGAAAGTATTTGTATGGAGTATAGCGATGCATGGAAGTGAAACATGGACGATAAATAGTTTGGACAAGAAGAGTATAGAAGCTTTCGAAATGTGGTGCTACAGAAGAAGGCTGAAGATTAGATGGGTAGATCACATAACTAATGAGGAGGTATTGAACAGAATTGGGGAGAAGAGGAGTTTGTGGCACAACTTGACAAGAAGAAGGGACCGGTTGGTAGAACATGTTCTGAGGCATCAAGGAATCACAAATTTAGCATTCGAGGGCAGCGTGGAGGGTAAAAATCGTAGAGGGAGAATGAATACACTAAGCAGATTCAGCATGATGTAGGTTGCAGTAAGTACTGGGAAATGAAGAAGCTTGCACAGGGTAGAGTAGCATGGAGAGCTGCATCAAACCAGTCTCAGGACTGAAGATCACAACAACAACAACGGCGTCCAGAATTAAAGCAACAATTGGCTATTTTCCCATTATGTGTCTAAATCGGGATGTAATGATACAAACTATCATCGAATGTCCGTACGATAGTGTTCTGCACGGAATATGGCATTGCGGTCCACAGACAACCACGCCAACGATGACGTCAGAGCACCTATCAAACAGGGAGAGCCATAGGTAGACTGAATATAGGACAGTCGCAACTGATTTGGCCCGACGGATTAATATGAATCGTTGTGTTGTTTTTCAGATTTGGCCACAGTTCATAGAGATAGAAACTGCACCCGAAGACCAAGGCAGGGTCGACCACGTGTGACATCAGAAAGAGAGGACCTTTATTTGGCTGTAAGAGCGCCATGGTACCGACTTAGTACTGCATGGCATCTGCCATCTGACCTCGCAGCATCCACTGGACGTTCACAGGTGTGTCATGATTTGGTCTTGAGAGTGATTCTCGACGGATTCGCATCTGGAGGGGACGTGAAACACGATTTCGGGACCCAAACATTGTGGATCCTTAATGGCTTAGGCAGGGATTATGTTGACGACTCGAACACTTCTTCATGAAGTTGTACAGGTGAATCAGCAACGTTTAACTGCTGACAGGTATCGTGACGAGATCCTAGGACCTCATGCACAGATATTGTGAGGTGCTGTGGACCCAGACTTCGTATTGGGGGGACGATAACACTCGACCTCATAGAGCACAGGTGGTTGATGTTTTCTTGGAAACCGAAAACATTGCACACATGGCGTAGCCTGCACGCTCTCCTGGTCAGAAACCCATAGAGCATGTCTGGGATACACTAAGGGGACAAGTTGCATCACGTCAGCATCCATCAACCACTCTCCAAGATTTGCGAGCAGCTCTGCGGGAAGAATGAGCGTTATTGTCTCAACATGAGGTTGATGACGTCAGTCACAGCATGCCCTATAGATGTCATGCCTGTATTGCTGCCAGAGGTGGTCGCAATACGGAGCACATTAAGCAGTTGTCGGAATGTGTGAGCAAATCCGTCACGTTGGAAAAAACGAAAAACATTTTTGTGCTACCGTTATGCATGTTGCAGTTCTTTACATTCTGTGTTATTCACATTGTTTCTACTTTTCTATTACCCGTTTATACCGTTTTGTGGAAAAATAAACGAAACACTGCAAAATTTCCGTTTGTTGCTTCAATTGGTTCAAATGGCTCTGAGCACTATGGGACTTAACATCTATGGTCATCAGTCCCCTAGAACTTAGAACTACTTAAACCTAACTAACCTAAGGACATCACACAACACCCAGTCATCACGAGGCAGAGAAAATCCCTGATCCCGCCGGGAATCGAACCCGGGAACCCGGGCGTGGGAAGCGAGAACGCTACCGCACGACCACGAGATGCGGGCTGCTTCAATTTTGGACACCAGTATAGATAAAGATGAGAGACAAATGACCCGAGGAAAATTTAATCACATCAGATCTATATATCACCAAAGCGTGAGGTATAGCATGATTCTCCATTATGTCCAACGCTGGCGTGACAAACAGATCGTCACCTAATACCTCCTCAATTGTCTTCTCAATTCTTCTGTATATTGTTCTTGTCAGCAAGTTGATGCGTGATCTGTTAAGGTGATTGTGCGATATTTACTATCAAAAATAGTCTTGATCACAATTTATTTATTACGGTGACCGGTTTCGACCACTACTGTCGTCACCTTCAGACCAATGAATAACAACCTCCTTCTGGTGGTAAATCACTAGTAGTGATTGTTACCTTCCTAGAAGTAGTACTATGTGACACCACATGTACAGCGTATTAGGAGAATACGAGAAAGTACGAATATCTATATTGGTGACTGAGGACAGTGTACTGAGCGACAATGCTTCTGTATTTACTTCATATGCAGACGAATAGTTATAGCTATGAAGAGTGTAATTTTTTACGTTGCTTAGAACCACGAAGTGCATATGACAAGATCCTTAATGGCTTACTGTTCCCTGAGCAGCAGCTTAGGTATTTAAGTGTTGACGCACGGACGGAAAACGTGCAGTCTATACCGACAGACGTAGTCCACTTTGTGGTGAAGTTACAACCGTACAGAAAAAAAATCTGGTAAAAAATTACGTGACATGTTTGCAGGAAGATTGTTAGATACAGCTAAGACTCTGAAGTGGGTACATATTAAGATACCAACGATCACGATAAGTAATCCCGGATTTGCAGAGGTTACCCAATTCTCTTAAATTTCGGCAAGCGAAAGTGTCCTAGATGTGTCGTGTCAAGATCAGATTTGGAGAACTTGAACACATCATCGTGAATTAACCACCAGTGCTTCTCAAACTACTCAAGCACGAATCTGGCCTTGTGCCACGGATTGTTATATTTCTGCAAAATGATATTGTCATTGCGAAATGCATGAAGTACGAAGGTATCCAGGCGGTCCGCAATAATGTTCACCTTGTCTACTGCCAGGCCACGTGTGTGTATAACTAAAAAAGTGTCATGATGATCTGTAGATTGTCAAAAGCTTACGGATTATTCCCCCACCCGAATCTCCTGGCCAGTCAGTGGGTAAATAACCACGAGATAAAGAATAACCAATAAGAGGGTAACACTTTACGGTTAGGAGAGTAGAACGTCAGAAATATGATCCTGACAGGAAAGCTAGAAAATCGGAAAAGGGAAATGCAAAGGCTAATCATTCAAGACAAATTGAGTGGTGGGGGGGTGGGGAATGAAGAAAATGGGATGAATATAACGATACCTGTAAAGACGAAGATAGGTAAACACCAAAAATGATGTAACGAAGTAGCATTCGGAGATTTGGTAGCAGGAACGAGAGAGGAGAAAGAATAGTTTTCTGCAATATATTTTGGCAGGTAATAACAAACACACTATTAAAAAGATAATAAGAGGAGGTACACTTTTTTGAGACCCGGAGACACAGGAAGATTCCACCTGGTTTACACCTTGGTGAGCCGCGCGGTGTAGCCGTGCGGTCTTAGTCGTCTTGTCACGGTTCGCGCTGCTCCCCCCGTCGGAGGTTTGAGTCCTCCTTCGGGCATGGGTGTGTGTGTTGTCCCTAGTGTAAGTTAGTTTAAGTTAGATTAAGTAGTGCGTAGGCCTAGGGACCGATAACCTCAGCAGTTTGGTTCCATAGTCCTTACCACAAATTTCCAAATTTACATCACGGTGATATAGAGAATTCGGTACCTGGTATTGACGTGCCAGGAGGAGATACAGACACGGATCACAATTTATTAACGAACAGTACTCTGAAGTATAAGTGAACTGCCCAGATGAATCATTGCGGAAAAGAATGGGGCTATAGAGGTATTGAGGAATGATGAGTTTGTTTGATTGATTTGGAGGAGAGGACCAACCAGCGAGGTCATTAGGAAAGGATGGGGAAGGAAGTCGGCCGAGCCCTTTCAAAGTAGCCATCCCGGCATTTTCCTGAAGCGATTTTAGGGAAGTAACGGAAAACGTAAATCAGGATGGCTGGACGCTGGTTTGAGCCGTCGTCCTCCCGAATACAGTGTGCTAAACACTGCGCCACGTCCCTCAATGAGGAATGATGAGATGCGCCTGACGTTCTTTAAGTCTGTTTATATGGAGATAATACTAAAACAAGCTGAATAGACAACCACAGATAGAATGAAAGTAACTGCGAAGAAACCAGTGTTAACACAGGAAATAGTTCGAAAGATCGACGAAAGAAGGAACTGCAAAAATTGCAGGGTCAGATAAGAATTCAGCAAGCAATTTAGGTCACTAAGGAATGAAACGAGTAGGAAGTGCAGCGAAGCGAAGACGAAATTGCTGCAAGCAAAATCCGAAGAAACGGAAAAAGAAATGGATACTGAAACGACTGATGCAGCATATAGGAAAGTCGAAAAAATCTCAACGAAATTAAAAGCAAAGACGCCATCATTAAGAACGCAATGGAAATTATTCACTTTAATCGACCTGTGGACGTGTTCTAAAGTTGCTGGCGTCACGGAGCAACGAGCTTCTTATAAGCTGGTTTACCTGGAAAAGATGATTAGAACGCCGTGCTCCTCAGGAAAGGCCCACGCCGTCGTCCGGTTGAATATGATAATCTTTCTTTTTTTTTTACATTTAAAGAATTGTTTTTCTGTCACACAACCCATAACCCCACATTACTTCCGACAAGGCATCCAGGAAGCTAGTCATACCATGACACCAGCAAATTTGCGTTTCGTCCTCAGCTCCGAAGCTGCAGTGAGATGTACATTTGGGAAAGTGGGCACTCGTTAGAACCCATCACTTAAATAATCATTCGGACACCATAATACCCGTCTGAATGGCCAGTTTATGTTGAGCTAGTTGTACCCATCACCAAAACTTCGAACATTTACAGCTGCCTAACGAAAACTGATAGAAATTTGATTGCACAGTTAGCTTAAGTACATCAATAGAATAATAATTTTTTAGTTAAAACGTTGTAACTCCTCTGAAAAGCAACGAAATTAAAATTGTAACTCCACATAAAGAGTAACTTTTCTGCGGTTATCTATCCAAATTTCACTTACTATTTTGTAAACTGCGGAGAAAAGCACCTAATCTGAAACACCCCGTATGTCCCGCAATTGTAAGAATAATTGACACCAGTGAGAAAGAAATACAGCTTTTGTAACTAAATTTCGTGGCTTTTTGCAGCAAACAATGTTAGTGAGTACAGTTAACTTTTCAAAAACAAAGCTATTCTGTACATAATAAAATTACAAATTCAGTCTTTGATACTAGTATGTCACTGATTTAAATCTGCTTCTTGTAGGTAACGTACTATTAAACTGTTAATTTCGAGGTCGTTCTCACTCATTAATGTTTCAATATTTGCTCACGTAGTAATCTTCATTTTTAGGAGATATTCCCACAGTTTATTTTGATGTGGAATATATTTGGAACATCCCAGTTTGACATCATAATGATCTCGGTCGTCTGCTGGATGTTCGCTGGGCCTCCAAAATCGTAGAGATGTGCAGGGAAACATGAGTGGCCCAACCTTACGCTAATAATTGATATTAAATATCGCCTTGGGAGATTTCTGTGGCTGTACCATGGTTTTGTTGGTATACTATGCTGAATTGAAGCGAACGCAAAGCTCTGTTCCAGGTTCGAATTTTGTCATTAGTTCAAAAAATGGTTCAAATAGCTCTGAGCACTATGAGACTTAACATCTGAGGTCATCAGTCCCCTAGAACTTAGAACTACTTAAACCTAACTAACCTGAGGACATCACACACATCCATGCCCGAAGCGGGATTGGCACCTGCGACCGTAGCGGTCGTGCTGTTCCAGATTGAAGCGCCTAGAACCGCTTGGCCACACCGGCGAGCTTTGGTACTAGTCTTCCCATTTATCGTAGGCCTCTTTCTTTTCCTTTTTGGTGCGTGTAGAAAGTCGCAGTTTGGAAACTGTAAATAGCGGGTTCCCCTTCCTTGACACTTTCTTTAGCAGGACTTTTTAACTTCATTATGCATCGCTACCTGTGTGACCCTTTACCCACATTAGATGAATAGATTTATTTCCTTTGTTGGCCTTTGATATTAATTGCATGGCATCATAAACATAGTTGTTATCAGCTCTCCACTTTCCTCATGTTCTAATTGCGCCAAAGCACTTTTAGAGCCAGACAGAATTAGTTTTTTGTTTCCTTTTTCAGTTCCAAACTTAATTGCTTCTTTAATTGATGTTACTTCTGCCGTCTAAATACTGATTAACAGTGGTAATAAAAGCTTTTTAGCTATCCGCAACCTGGAGCAATAACATGCGCAGCCAACTCCTTCACTTGTCTTAGATCTGTCAGAAGGCACACGCAAAAAATCTGGCTATTTGCTTCCCAGGTAATTTGTTACACCACCATTAGTTCTATACACTTGACCTGGACAAAAAACTATGGACAAAAAGCTTCAGGTTGTGAAACTGTTGTTTCTTATTCGTTACTAAACACTGGTAACATTCGGTCCTTCCTAGTCAAAACAAACGTAAATCTGAGACATCGTTAACATTTTACTGATAGTGGCGTTCGTTTATCTTCTCCAGGATATCTTCTTTCCGTCAGTCGCTTAGCTTTAACTATGGCGCGATGGTTAATTATTATGGATCTTTGAAGCACAAACTTTTTAACGAGTCGTTCTCTACAAATGTCAACAGGCATTTATTCGGCCTCTGTGAGAAGGGAAGTAATTCGTCACCACTTCATTGCTCCTTGGCTTTGCCGAATAGCCCGAAATTACTTTTACTTTTTTAATGCATGTTGTGCGGCATTTATTAACATACAGTTCCACATATCGGTCCTGCAACTGTTCATATGGAGTGGAACGATCTGCACCGTTTTGGTAATATTCTTTCCGTTCGCACAGCACGCCCCATTGATCCAGAATTCTACGGTAAAGAGATAGACAAAAGAGCGTCCAGTCACTCCAAATTTGGAACATATAATTTAATAGGCAACGCCTTAGCTCCTGTGGTCATTACTCTGACGAGAGATCAGCTGTTTTCGAATACCGTCCCGCTTATTTCTTCTGTAACTGTCGTTTTCGCATGCTCACGTCGGACGAATGTAGGAGCTGCTTTGCGATCTCCTTCGGTGAAGAGAATAAGATATTTCGGGCTTCATCACATACTTTTCGGTGCTATAATGAGTGACGAGTAATATTCCTTACGCTTGTTCAGACTTCGTTGATCTTTTGTTTGTCAACAAAGATTAGGATCCGTGCGAATCCGCTACGCAGCTCTCTGTTTTTGTAGTAACTTCGTTAACATTAATAGTGATCCACCGAAGGTTTTCCCGTCTCTCACCGCATTCCACGCCACAAAATTCTCTAGCACGATGTCCGCCCCCGGTAGCTGAGTGGTGCCGGCACGGTAGCTCAGCGTGTTTGGCCAGAGAGCTGGTTGGCCTCGGTAATAAAAAACTGAGTGGAAGGATCAACAAACGAACTTGACCACATGTCATGTGACGTCCGCAACGACCAAATACAACGAACTATAACGAACAAAATGCAAAAAAAAATGAAAAGTAAAATAAAAAATAAACAAAGGTGGTCAGCGCGACAGAATGTCAATCCTAAGGGCACGGGTTCGGTTCCCGGCTGGGTCGGAGATATTCTCTGCTCAGGGACTGGGTGTTGTGTTGTCCTAATCATCTTCATTTCATCCACACCGACGCGCAAGTCGCTAAGTGGCGTCAAATCGGAAGACTTGCACCCGGAGTTCGGTCTACCGACGGGAGGCCCTAGTCACAGGACATTTACATTTTTTTATCTAGCACAACACGAATTTGTGTCACAGATCCTCCAGTTTCTGCTCCTCAGAGTTGAATATTTAATTCTGGCTGCTCAGACACTTTATATTCGTTTTTCTACTACGTTTGCCAAGCATAAATATCTTTCTACCTCTCTTCATTCGAAAACAGAGGTCAAGGATTCAACAATGTTCTTTTGGTCGCTACACCTTCTCTCTTCGTTCACCGAATCTAAAAGGTCTGTAATGTTTGGCCGGCCGTGGTGGCCGAGCGGTTCTAGGCGGTTCAGCCTGGATCCGCGCGACCGCTACGGTCGCAGGTTTGAATCCTGCCTGGGGCATGGATGTGTGTGATGTCCTTAGGTTAGTTAGGTTTAAGTAGTTCTAAGTTCTACGGGACTGATGACCTCAGAAGTTAAGTCCCATAGTGCTCAGAGCCATTTCAACCATTTTTTGTAATGTTTGTAGCCATCCTATCTGTTTTCCTCGCTTATTGTCTCAGCAACAGAGCGAAATGTTAAATTAATTCCAATCCTAGCTCATTCCCGTCCTCCACCCTCTTTGCTTAGATCCTTTTGTTTCCTGGAAGTGTCCCTGCCAAACATTCGCAACTGAAAATATTTTTCCAGTTGCAATTGGATTTCCCTGGAACAAAAACCGTTAAAACATAGTTCTGAAATGTCTTGAACAAATAATTTAAACGAGCTCGTTCTTCGGCACCTGAGTGCACGTGGCTAACAATAAGGATTATCTATCACATGCCTAAGAATCAAACTTGAGGTGTAAATTCAAATTTCAAATACATTTCTGTATAATGGGAAATTATGGTATAGTCGTGTTTATTAACCATACAGTTAATCACAGTGGACTGGGTACGAATGTAATCAGGCGCGACGAATCAACCCATTATGCACGTTACGTCCAGCGCTTTGCATTCTGCCGACGAATGACCACTTACAAATAGAGAGCAATCGATGTGCCGGTATCCAGACTGAGTATGACAGACAAACCCAAACTACAAATATGAGGAAGGCCGCGAACTTATTTGTAATGGTACAAAGTCTTTGTCGTTCACGAGCGCCCCAGGGAAGTGTGATACGGCCGCTATTATGTTCTGTATACACAAATGATCCGGCGGACAGGGTTAGCAACAATCTGCGGCCGTTTGCTGATGATGCCGCGGTGCATGGGAACATGTCGTTGAGATTGGAATCAAAAAATTTATAGTTGGTGTGATGGTTGGCAGATTGCTCTAAATGTAGAAAAATGTAATTTAATCCAAATGAGTGGAAAAACAAATCCATAATATTCGAACACAACCTTTGTTGCGTGCTACCTGACACCGTCGCGTCGATTAAATATCTTGGCGTGACGTTGCAAAGCGCTATTAGACTTTACGAACTTATGGGGATTGTGGCAGGGAAGGAGAATGTGCGACCCATTCTTGAGCACTGCTCGAATGTTTAGGATCCGGACGACGTCGTATTAAAGAGAGCAGTTCAGAGGCGGATTGCTAGATTTGTTACCGGCAGGTTCGAACAAGTGAAACGTCCCCTTTGCAAAATTATAAATGACTGTGCTGGTAAACTTATACGTTATTCGATTTTCAAACAGCTGAGTAAAATCCAACGTACTCAGAACAGTTTTCTCTTTACTTATTCTGGTCATCACTAAACTGACACAGAATATTTTTGGCGCAACGCAATCTGACTTTCAAAAATCCCTACAAAAGAATGGCCCTGACTAACAATAGCCCATACCTTTCGTAAATCACTTACCTCACAAAAATCTTCGTTACTCGAACTACTGCAATACAGCGAGTGCCAATACTGCCAGCTAAATAAAAGATTCTAACTCCTGAAGGCACTAACTACTGAAAGGCATAGTTAGCAAACGAAAGATTTTGATAGAGAACAATGTACACTCCTGGAAATTGAAATAAGAACACCGTGAATTCATTGTCCCAGGAAGGGGAAACTTTATTGACACATTCCTGGGGTCAGATACATCACATGATCACACTGACAGAACCACAGGCACATAGACACAGGCAACAGAGCATGCACAATGTCGGCACTAGTACAGTGTATATCCACCTTTCGCAGCAATGCAGGCTGCTATTCTCCCATGGAGACGATCGTAGAGATGCTGGATGTAGTCCTGTGGAACGGCTTGCCATGCCATTTCCACCTGGCGCCTCAGTTGGACCAGCGTTCGTGCTGGACGTGCAGACCGCGTGAGACGACGCTTCATCCAGTCCCAAACTTGCTCAATGGGGGACAGATCCGGAGATCTTGCTGGCCAGGGTAGTTGACTTACACCTTCTAGAACACGTTGGGTGGCACGGGATACATGCGGACGTGCATTGTCCTGTTGGAACAGCAAGTTCCCTTGCCGGTCTAGGAATGGTAGAACGATGGGTTCGATGACGGTTTGGATGTACCGTGCACTATTCAGTGTCCCCTCGACGATCACCAGTGGTGTACGGCCAGTGTAGGAGATCGCTCCCCACACCATGATGCCGGGTGTTGGCCCTGTGTACCTCGGTCGTATGCAGTCCTGATTGTGGCGCTCACCTGCACGGCGCCAAACACGCATACGACCATCATTGGCACCAAGGCAGAAGCGACTCTCATCGCTGAAGACGACACGTCTCCATTCGTCCCTCCATTCACGCCTGTCGCGACACCACTGGAGGCGGGCTGCACGATGTTGGGGCGTGAGCGGAAGACGGCCTAACGGTGTGCGGGACCGTAGCCCAGCTTCATGGAGACGGTTGCGAATGGTCCTCGCCGATACCCCAGGAGCAACAGTGTCCCTAATTTGCTGGGAAGTGGCGGTGCGGTCCCCTACGGCACTGCGTAGGATCCTACGGTCTTGGCGTGCATCCGTGCGTCGCTGCGGTCCAGTCCCAGGTCGACGGGCACGTGCACCTTCCGCCGACCACTGACGACAACATCGATGTACTGTGGAGACCTCACGCCCCACGTGTTGAGCAATTCGGCGGTACGTCCACCCGGCCTCCCGCATGCCCACTATACGCCCTCGCTCAAAGTCCGTCAACTGCACATACGGTTCACGTCCACGCTGTCGCGGCATGTTACCAGTGTTAAAGACTGCGATGGAGCTCCGTATGCCACGGCAAACTGGCTGACACTGACGGCGGCGGTGCACAAATGCTGCGCAGCTAGCGCCATTCGACGGCCAACACCGCGGTTCCTGGTGTGTCCGCTGTGCCGTGCGTGTGATCATTGCTTGTACAGCCCTCTCGCAGTGTCCGGAGCAAGTATGGTGGGTCTGACACACCGGTGTCAATGTGTTCTTTTTTGCATTTGCATTTGCATTTGCCTTAATAGCGTTCATAATTTATATATATATATATATATATATATATATATATATATATATATATATATATATATATATATAATTTCGTGACATCCAATTAAGCAAATTTCCTTTTTCTGACGGACACACGTCCAGATCGTCCGCTGAAAACTCTGGCATCTCTCTCCCCACATCCACCACTGCTGGCGGCTCACCTCAAACTGCACAACGCTATGCGCTGTTCACATCCTACTGCCCAACACTACACAAGCGAATATTGCAACAATGAGTTCAAGCAGTCACAGACTGCACACAGTGCGGTCAGCTATTTTCATACAGAGCACTGCGTGGCATTACCAACATAAAAACCCAAACAGCCTATTTACACGAGCAAGTATTACGGGGATGCTTCAGGAGCTGAAATGGGAACTCTGGCACGAAGGTGGCGTTCTTCTTGAGGAACACTGCTAAGAAAATTTAGAGAACCGGCATCTGAAGCTGACGGCAGATCGATTCTACCACCGCCAACCTACATTCCTTGTAAGAATCACGAACATAAGAGAAATTAGGGCTCTTACGGAGACATATAGACAGTCGTTTTTCCATCGCTCTATTTGCGAGCGGAAGAGGAAAGGAATTGAACAGTATTGGTACAAGAACAGTCCGCACCCACAGTACGGAGGCCTGAGAAGTATGTACGTAGATGTAAGTGGAGACGAAGATTTTTGTTTGGAATGCTATTGCACTATCTGCTGAATAGTATTAGAAATTAACGTTTCATTAAATTCCTGGTTCAAGAAGAAAATAAGTCAGTTGATGTGATGTTTAAATCACGTAATTTGTTTTTGGGGTTATAAAGATTAAGAATAGCATTATAGAACAGCCGTTTAAATAGATGACAGGTACACAGCTCTGATGTATGTGTCATGTTACTTGCCTTATCAACGCTGCACTGCGGAAAATTACGTAATCCAGGCGCTGTTCGTTGAGAGAATAGTTTCTTCCCTTTACATTCTGGGAAGCTCGACATTTGTGAACTCATAGTGTGTAAAGTAATTTGGCATTTATTGATTAAGCTATACTTTTACAAGAGATTCAGTGTGTCAGAGCTGCTGCTTACTCGCCGTGATTACATCACTCGTTGCCTGATTAGAAGTATAACCTCTTGTGCAACACCATTAGGAATGATGTAAATGACGACCGCATCATCCTGTTTCGACGAGGGCGTCTTCAGACTTAATAAAAACAAACGACTTTGTGCAGATGCTAATAATTACACAGGTCTGTATAAAAATATTTTTTTAAAGTTGTTTGAAATTTGATTACTGATTTTTATGTACTTTTCAGCGCTGATTTAAAAAATACAATCCATTTTTTTCTATCACATCAGGGTTTCTCACAAAAAGGGAGTATTTTTGGGTATAATAACAAAATTTAAGCAGGTTATCACATTTTTTTCCAATGTTATTATTTTATTTATAAATCACGTTCTAAACTACATTTCCATTATACTTCCATTTCTCTTTAAGCTCTTAAGTCCTTAAATAACGCTTTCGCTTTTTGTGTAGAACTACTGCTTTATAGCTTCTTTTTGAAGAATCAATAAAAAGTCTCCACTCATCAGGAGCATATTCTATTTTGAAACGTGCAATAAGTCCAGGAACATCACTGCAAAAAACCAGGCCACCTTCTTGAGTGAATGAAGATACAAACTCCTTTTCCCACGGTCGATACCAAGAAAAGGATGTACCCGGTGCCAACATATGTTTATCTTTCAGTCTAGATCCTATAACCTCTGCCGATTCTTTAAAAATGCCTAGGTCTCTAACTAAATCGTTCAGTTCAGATTGTGAGAATTGAATGGGATCGGTTGCGCCAGGAACGTAGCAATCTCTGTCTTCTTCACTGTCACCTTGCTGAGCCAATGGCTCGTGATCATCTAAATCATGCGAAGAATCTGGAGAACAGGGTATTGATACTTCAGGGCCATGAGGAACAGGGCGAATGGCTGATTGAATGTTAGGTTAAGAAATATCCTTTTTGTTTTTCAAATTGAAACCTTGTACGTTGCACGAACAAAAATAGCAGTCATCACTATGATTTTTGGGCTTCCCGCAAACCACTGGTATTCCAAAACGTAAGAACTGCTTTTTACGTTGAAACCGTTGCCTCAGTTCTTCAACACACACGGAACAAACTTGGTGTGGGGCCCAAGGCTTATCTTGATCGCCTAACTTTATACCAAAATAGGCGAAATATACTTCTTCAACAAAATCGGAAATGTTCCTTTGTTGCTTTTTAACGGTATAATTACCACAAATGTAGCAGGAGCAATCTGGCGAGTTTATACATCCTCTGGTAGCCGTCGTCCATTGTCCATAAAACAACTTGACAACACAAGAAAACAGTCACCACTTTAAAGCACTAGTAATAACAACACGTGAACAGCACAGAGTGAAGAGGTACTGTGAACTGAACGACAATAGCAGAAGCTCACTGCTTGGTGATGGCGGGGAAAGGGGCAGCGCGACAGACAGGCACTGACATTAAAATACTTCTGATATCTCCTAATTACTCTTTATTTTACGTATATCTAGTATGTTTTTGTTGTTGTTGTTGTTGAGTCCTGAGACTATATGTAGTATAAAAACGGCTAAATAACAGTTTGTGGAGATCCTAGAAAACAAAATTCAAACTCACCAGTGCTGAAATATCGAAAAAAAAACTAAAACTAGACAAGCAGTTTGTGAAATCACTGTACGTGATGGAAATTTTTCGCTATTTTTCCCGAAATCAGCGTTGAACACACTATAAAAATCACATAAATTTGGAACAAGTTTTATGTCCCTCACCTGCGTTGTGAGTGATATTTCAGGTGCACACAAGGCAGACATATTACTCCGATGACTAATAATTTGTGTTATCAGATGATGACGTATTTATAGTACATCTGTAGGTGCGTAATCTGTATGGTAATATGCATAGTACGTTGAGGAGCGCTTTGTATTCTCGAGTATTCTCCAAAACGAACACTGTAACAGCTTACAGAAAAAACAAAACATTTGCCATTATTTTCTTTTCAAAACCTTGAAGTTGAACCAATACGTACACCTGAAAAACGATGGGGTTACCAGTCTTGACATTAGAAATTATTTTCTCAGTATAACATGCAGCATGTTGGGCGTGTATGGCAAATTACTTCCGTAAGGTAACATGTACTTCACTTTATAGACATATAGGCATCGATTGAGGGTTAGACGCACCAAACAGCTGTCAGATATAGTCTACCGCAAACATTAGTAACAGGGAACAAATCATATCACGTGTCGTCACTATTACTGTATTGTAAAAAAGATGCACTGGTTCCTGTACGTTCGTGGAGTGATTTGACTTCCTTGTCAACTATTATTGTTCTCTAAAGTGTATTAGTAAATTGAGAGTTTCCTGCCAGCGCCCACTAATGGTGTGATAACAATCGAGCAAATTGGCGCACAGGTCGAGATGCTGAATTGCATGATCGTGTTTCAGATCACCATCCAGCCACATTGATTCAACAGTAAATGTTTACAGGCAGATATAGGGGTGCGTCGTTAACCAGGCCACTTTCTGCGTCCTTGCCTCGTCCGTCTCCAACTGAGTTACCATCTCGTCACTAATAACCTCAACATCGACGATCCACTAATCAGTGATATTCGTTTTTATTTAAAGATTATCATTCTAGGACGAACTCAACAAAACTCAAAATTTATATAAAAGAAACAAGTTGTTCTCCCAGAAACGTTGAGAACTGTACAAACATAAACCATATTTTGTTGAAATCTCAGGTTTAAAGTGAAAATGCGGCTACTCTTTAATGATTTTTGACATCGAAGATGTTTTTTTATTTTTTTTTATTTTAGTTCTCTTTCTTCAGACGTCTGATATGTGTTCGAGAGGGACGGTGGTTCAAATCTACATAGCCCGGCTTTATCTTTTTCCAGCAGTATCCCTGAAGTACTAGATAGTTACTGAAAGAAAAAGCTAGGTCGAGAAACTCAGTCATACAAAAATAAAAGGGACGCACATGAATTCTGGTTCTTACTAAAAGAATGACGGATTTTAATGATTGTTTTCGTTGTAAATTTAGGTATTTTCAGAATTTTAACTATTCTTTCACCTTTACGAATCTCTGTGTCTATTGATAGCTACACCAGTCATCGCCTTGACCATTTACCATGCCATTAATTCCGTTTTCTGACTTTCGTGGGAAAGAAACAAATGGTCACGTGAAGGGAGGTGTAGAAACAAATTCGCCATTATACTGTGTTTAAAATAATAGCATCATAACGATGTTCAGACTACAGAAAAAATGAGTTCAAAATTTGATCGTTTTCTAAATATTTCTCCCATCAGTATCAGCTTCATGTGAGAAACCCGTCCTCGTTCTCTAAAACTGTGTTCACTAGAGGTCTTTTTTTAAATAACTTACCCCAAGCAGCGTTTTTGGATAGATTACAGAAGTTTTAATACCATTAAACTTTCTCTTCATGTGTTTTCTTCACACATATAAAGTCAGGATCTGAACCTTCAAATTTCTTTCCAATTTCGTCTTCCTCGTCTCGCCGACACAACAGTATAAACGAAAGAAGTGTGCCCGCGTTACAGCGTGCATGGTCCACTTGCTTTGATATATGATCCAGCACCGTAATTTGACTTCTATGACTCAGCAGAGCCCATTTCCAGCAACTTGTATATTAATAACACTGGTTGTCATTGAGCTATGTGCGAGTAAATATCTTTAAGTACGGGTTTCAATGGAACCATAGCAGCAATGAGCGCGAAGATGTGCGTTGCCAAATGAGAAAACGTGCCCTGGGAAAGTAAGACAGAGCCATTGAAACGAAGCGCCATTAATGAGGTTTGTTTAGGCCGAGATAGGGTCACGCGGTGTCCATATATCGCGCGCTCGCCGACATGCCTGTAATTGGGAATTATGGCGGTCAGAGCTCACGGCAGAGGACCCCGGAACCCGCTGGCTGCGCGCGCATCTCTGCTGCGGACAGCAGTGCGCATGCGCGTTAATGAACTGCGTCGGCGCGGCGCGCACCATTCTCATGTAAATTGTTACAATTTATCCCCTCCGCGCCGCGTGGTTCGTTCTCAAAATGGATAGCGTGGCGCGCCGTGCTTTTTATGGGCTGGGAAAAGATATTAAATATTGCTTATGATATAATTATTCACAACTATTTTCACTTTGATGTGAGGCTCATTATTCTGTGTGAGAGCGGCAGAGCTGAATGGACAATTTTTGTAATGGTTCCGAACAAAGGTTAGAATAGCCTCTCATGACGAAGAGTGTGTAACTTTTGACGTCATTATGCCAGTTGACTTGGCAGTGTCGAAGATATAATGAACACAACAGTTCCCGGCGTGAGAAAATGTGACCCAGCCGCACAACAAAGTTGCCTAACGCACAGAGAAGTAATTTCAGTCCACAGCCTCTACGAGCGACTTATGCAGCTGAACCACGTATCTGTTATTCAGAACATTTTACGAGCATTCTACGTGGCCATAAAGAGCTGGAATGCGGCCTGACAGTACCGAGCTATTTTCCTATACAATAAATCCACGTACTGTCGTCGGAACATTTAAAGTGAATCATGTAATACACCTACAGCTGGCTGTAAATAATTATTTTATACGTTATAAGGGTAGATTGTTACTTAATAACAAGCTATCGACAACAGAGTAGTCGCTTGGTTGCGTCGTAAATGAAATTTTTGAAAATCCGTTCCCACTCAACACTGACAGGCTGTTTGATAAAAAAATTAAGTATAAGGAAAGAGGAAAGTATAGGGAAAGAATCTGCGCTATACCAAAAACTAATATGGTTTTATCCCAAATGTTTTGCATCTTGGACGCATGGTATGCGCAACGGTTATTTATCTATATAAAAAGTGACAAATCGTGGCAAAAGTTCGTATCCGTAAATTCTTCAGGAAGTATGAGCAAATCATGGTGGAAAATGAAATAAAATGGTTCAAATGGCTCTCAGCACTATGGGACTTAACATCTGAGGTCATCACTCCCCTAGAACTTAGAACTACTTAAACCTAGCTAACCTAAAGACATCACACGCATCCACGCCCGAGGCAGGATTCGAACCTGCGACCGTAGTGGTTGCGCGGTTCCAGACTGTAGTGCCTAGAACCGCTCGGCCATCCCGGCCGGCGTGGAAAATAAAACAGTAATTACAGTGTTTGTCTACTGCGGCACGCTGTGTTGATCAGATTGATTAATTCAAATGAAATGTAAGTGCAACTAGTCTCGATGAAGACTACTTGTAGATAGTACCCGAAGTTTCTGTTACTTTACTGTAATATGGTTTTTATTTATTTATTTAGTCTTCATAGCTAATATCTTGATGGTTACATTATGGAATCTGCCTTAGGACAGACTGAACAATAAGTTAATGGTCAGTTGAGAAACATGTACGGTTATGCAATTATGTTTTATACCTAAGTACTTAGAAGGGAAGGATTATGATTTCGAATGTACTTCTCTTCGACTTATCACATTTAATTGTTTCTGTTTCGTTGCACTTTGAGTAATATTTTATATAGAACTAAAATTTTTATAGTAATACCGCTTTGTAAACAAAATGAACTGTCGTCAGTCTGGCGATCAGAAAGTTCGCGCGTTCGCACGTCTCCCCCCGTCGGAGGTTCGAGTCCTCGCTTGGGGCATGGGCGTGTGTGTTGTCCTTAGCGTAAGTTAGTTTAAGTTAGATTAAGTAGTGTGTAAGCCTAGGGACCGATGACCTCAGCAGTTTGGTCCCATAGTACTTACCACAAATTTGCAGTTGAGAGTAGCACTTGCACCAAGCATGCTCCTGCCAAAGAAACTAGTAAGACATCTTCAGAAATTTTATACGACAGAGCATCTCTGGATGCTGTCTAGACGCATGATAGCTCATCGTAATGGCTTCTATTAAAATGGTTCAAATGGCTCTGAGCACTATGGGACTTAACTTCTGAGGTCATCAGTCCCCTAGAACTTAGAGCTAATTAAACCTAACTAACCTACGGACATCACTTAAAACTTCCGGGCTGATAGGCCGTGGTCGAAGTATAAAACTGTCTCCTAACGTTTCGTCTCCGACTGCGGGAGACATCATCGGAGGTAAAGCGGCGAACTGCGAAGATGACTCGAGGAGGCGTTGATTATATAGGCAGTACAGAGGGCGCCACTGTCGATCACGTGGCGTCGGCTATGAGATTGTCTCTGGTAATGCCAACATTCACGATTGAAAGTAATCGATCGTCACGCTTGCGGTGCAACGCTGACATCCAAATTTTATCCAGTTTAACACCTTCGTCTTTCCTGTTAAAATTATTACGATGTTTATCAATCTCGATAGCCTCTCTATACAAGCGTGCATAATAATGCGAGGTTTTTGATATGACGCTCGTCTCGCTGAATTTTATTTCATGATCACCTTCCTGGTAAACATGTTCCGCTACGGCCGATTTATCCGTGTGACCTAGGCGGCAATTCCTCTTATGTTCGACAAGACGGGTGTTCACACTTCTCTTTGTGGTCCCGATGTAAACCTGTCCACAACTACAAGGAATTTTATATACCCCCGGTGTAGCCAAAGGGTGCCGTGCATCTTTTGCCGACCTTAAGAATTCTTTTATTTTCCTAGTAGGTCTGAAAATAGTTTCCACCCCATACTTGCCTAAAACTTTCCCAATGCGATCTGTGACCTTGCTAATGAACGGAAGAAAAAAAAAAACCTGGGATTCCGTTGAGGCCAATTGTCAGTGCTATAGGCGGACCAACGCACGAGTTAGCTAGACACCTTGCCTCAATGCTGCAGCCTTATGTTGGTAGGACGGACAGTCATATTAAAAATTCAGCTCACTTCATTGACAAGTTAAAGGAAACGAGCGTGGGCCCGGATGATATCCTCGTCAGTTTTGACGTTGTGTCGTTATTTACCATGATTCCGGTAAACGAAGCTATCTTATGCATAGCGGATATTTTTCCCACCGACATTGTGGCATTATTCCGACACTGCCTCACCACAACCTACTTTCAATACAATAGTGACTTTTATGAACAGATTGACGGGGTGGCTATGGGCAGTCCTCTCAGTCCTGCTGTGGCTAACTTTTTTATGGAGACTTTTGAACAACGGGCGTTGCAGACGGCCAGTAAGAGACCAGCCAGATGGTATCGCTATGTCGATGACACGTTCGTAGTATGGACACACGGAGCAGAGGATTTGGATGCCTTCCTGACACATTTAAACAGCATTAATCCGAAAATCCAGTTCACCATGGAGACAGAAAGGAATGGGCAATTGAACTTCCTGGATGTGTCTGTGATTAAACGACCGGACGGAACGTTGGGCCATAAGGTGTATAGAAAGCCCACACATACTGATCGTTATCTACACAAAGATTCAAACCACCACCCTAGACAAAAAAGAGGTGTAATGAAAACTTTGGTAGACAGGGCGCACAAACTTTGTGAACCTGTCTATTTAAAAGGTGAGATTGAACATCTACGGTCAGCTTTCGTGAAGAATGGCTTTTCTAGCAAGGATATAGATCGAGCACTTCGCTCTAGGCAGAGAATCAGGAGTAACGACGAACAACAGTCGTCCAGGGGCAAAGTTTTTCTTCCGTTCATTAGCAAGGTCACAGATCGCATTGGGAAAGTTTTAGGCAAGTATGGGGTGGAAACTATTTTCAGACCTACTAGGAAAATAAAAGAATTCTTAAGGTCGGCAAAAGATGCACGGCACCCTTTGGCTACACCGGGGGTATATAAAATTCCTTGTAGTTGTGGACAGGTTTACATCGGGACCACAAAGAGAAGTGTGAACACCCGTCTTGTCGAACATAAGAGGAATTGCCGCCTAGGTCACACGGATAAATCGGCCGTAGTGGAACATGTTTACCAGGAAGGTGATCATGAAATAAAATTCAGCGAGACGAGCGTCATATCAAAAACCTCGCATTATTATGCACGCTTGTATAGAGAGGCTATCGAGATTGATAAACATCGTAATAATTTTAACAGGAAAGACGAAGGTGTTAAACTGGATAAAATTTGGATGTCAGCGTTGCACCGCAAGCGTGACGATCGATTACTTTCAATCGTGAATGTTGGCATTACCAGAGACAATCTCATAGCCGACGCCACGTGATCGACAGTGGCGCCCTCTGTACTGCCTATATAATCAACGCCTCCTCGAGTCATCTTCGCAGTTCGCCGCTTTACCTCCGATGATGTCTCCCGCAGTCGGAGACGAAACGTTAGGAGACAGTTTTATACTTCGACCACGGCCTATCAGCCCGGAAGTTTTAAGTGAAGTCAATACCGGCCGTGAAAGTTTACATTGTATGATTAACCTACGGACAGAACACACATCCAAGCCCGAGGCAGGATTCGAACGTGCGACCGTAGCGGTCGCGCGGTTCCAGACTGAAGCGCTTACAACCGCTGGGCCACTCCGGTCGGCAATGGCTTCTATCACGGGAACTTCACGCCTGTACCGAGCTCGCGGACAGCCTGTGTCGACAGAAGCTGATTGAAAGAGTATTCCACCTCGTGGTTGCCACTGCTGTCGGCGATGGTCGGCCCAAGTTGATCCGATTGCATACGACGTGTGTTCTAAAAGAAAGAGAAGGTCTACTGTATCGGCTTTATCGCTTATTGTACAACATTTCAACCACTGTCCTCTTCAAAGTAGTCCCTTCTACTGGCAATACACCGTTCCCATCATTTCTTCCAGTTTTGGAACGCTCCTGGAACACATTTTGCGGGATGGCGCGCAGATTTCTCGTCGCATTGTCTCTCCTCTCTGGTTTGGAAACGACGCACTTTCAATGTGTTTTTCAGTTTGGGAAACTGTCTGCTGTGGCTAAGTCCAAAGAATACGATGGATGGGACACAACGGGAATTTGGTGTTTTGCTGGATACCTACAGACAAGGAGTGACGCGCGAATTGGCGCATTGTCGTGATGCAACATCCAACTCTGGTTTTACCGCAATTGAGGCCTGTTCCTGCGCACAGGATCCCTCATGCGCACTAGGATTCCCTGGTAGACTTCCTTGTTTACCACCTGACCACATGGCACAAATTCATGATGGATAGTGCAGTTGTACTAAAAAAAAAAAAAACACACAAATAACATCACTTTGATCTTTGACCGACTCGTGCATGCTTTTTTTGGACGAGGTGGATCCTTTGCTCACCCACTGCGACGACTGCATCATAGCTGTACACCCAAGTCTCATCGCCTGTTATGATGTTCCTAAGAACATTTTCACTGTCATTAACAGCGTCAAGTAGTTTCTAGCACATTTCAACACCGGTCTGTTGCTGATCTTCAGCCAAGAAACGCGGTACTAAGTTCGCACTGAGACGACGCATCTCACGTTTTTCACTGAAAATTTCATGGAATTATCCTATGATGATGCCCACCTCCTTAGCAACATACCGAACGGTTAAACGAAATTTCCGCGGATCACAGCACGAACGCTATCTATATGGCCATCATCTGTTGATGTGAAAGGACGTCCAGACTTGAAATCATCACAGACCGACATTCTGCCCTGTCGAAGACGTTTAAACCATTCGTAGCACGGCGTGCGACTCATACAGTCCTCCCCGTACGCTTGGTTAAGCATTCCAAATGTCTCTGTCAAAGTTTGCCAAGTTTGTGGCAGAATTTCACACATATGTTCTTCTTCAAGCTCCCTGACTGACCAGTCCGAAGAGCAGGCTCTGCACGTGCTTACATCAGCGGCTATGGTTTGCTTTCCAGTTGTCTGAGCGACACGACGCAAATGGCAGTCTGTTGTCTAAGGCTGCCGCTAGTTGCGCTCAGTGGCCACAGAGCGCTCTCTCTGCTATTTCAAAAGTTCTGTTTCTTTTTGAACAACCTCGTATGTCACTTCAACGGCTTCACCTAGTCCTATGTGCCGAATCGTCGGTTTTTAATTCCATCTTTATACCACTACTTACTCCGTCACACTTTCATTCAAGTCAGATTTATATCTCATGCTTCCAAACTTGTTTTAAATTGTCCTTACTTTCGATATAAGGCCCTATGGTACATAGTACCACGTCGTAGCGTTACCTCCAGACTCGCAATGAGATACTGAGTGGGAGGGGAGGTCAAAGGGGGCGACATTAATTATTGCTTAACAAAATATATGATTTTGCATAGCTCAATAGTTGCGACATGGAGGCACGCCTCACTGACGCTGGACAATCTTTTAGGTAGCACCACGATAGCAAACTTCCCTTGATATAACCGAAACATTACTGTATTATGGTCCATCATCAGAACGTCTCCTTATAACCGGGAGTGCATCAGGCCAGTGAGCAGGTCGGTGGGCGTCAGGAATCGAAAGCGGCAACCGCAATGGTCACAGTAAAATGTTAAGTATAGGAAGGGAAATGATCACACGTAATATCTCACTGGGGTTCTGACTTTCTGCTGTAAGGCATGTAACGAGAAAAGACGGACATCGTTCGGTCGTCCCCCGAACAATTCACCGCCACACTCTCGTATTTTTACTCTGAAATACATTTAAAATACAAAATAATGAACCCCACTGATTATGGTGAAGCAGATAATCACACTCAACTGAACTTCCTGTAGGGCTTGAAGCTACAATCAAGTAAAGTAAAAGTGCAAGTGTGAAGACAAGTGAAATCGCCTCTCTATTTTTCCTCCTCCTGTTGCTTTAACTTATTCTACGTCTCAGGAAGATTCTTCCAGCATAAATGTTCACTGAGTTTAGAAAAGTGTTAACTAGTTTATAGATAATGGCACATTTTATCAGATAATAACCACTTCAAAGTATAAAACTGTGTGGAAAGCTGCAATGAAATGTACTGCTTTTTATATAACACTTTTGTGATCCACAAGAACACACCCACGCAGTGCTCGTAGTAAAACGTTACGCACAGTAGGGAAATGATCGGATAAAGTAGCTCAGAGGGGGCGTGGCTTTCTATTGTATTCTTTGGCGTTTCAAACTGTTTTTAGTGTTTTAACTTTCACCTTACATAATAAATTATAATCTTTTCTCACTTGTGAAACGGACTGATCTATAATTTCACATATATAACATTTAGTACCTCTGCGCAAATATACATCTTATGCCGTAATATAGAAATGTATAAAAGATATCGCATTCATCTTCCAATATAAATTATACTGCCTATTTTATGTGTTTTTATCCATATGCTTCTAATAGTCTGTAACTGTTATTTTACTGACCCCACTAGCATCTATCATTGTAAACTTAGGTTGATATGTAAATGTACACTCCCTGCCCTTGTTCTTGTTTCTAGCGTGCTGACTGCGCCACTACGCGACACTACAGTGACGTTGAGGTATCTTGTGCACTTTATTCTCACATTTAATGCAGCTGGACAGTTTTTGTGCAGATGGAACGATAAAATCCGACGGTAAGTCCGAGAACCAAATTTAAAACTATTCCTACAAGGCTTGCAAACGTAAGTATTATTTAGCGCATATTTTTAAGAGAGCTCGAGAAGGGAAAGTGATCTAATGCAGCAAACCTCGGAGCAGTCTTTGGTTCGCCGTAAATGGAATGCAGAACGTCAGGCGGCCTTAAGAACTATAGTGACATCAGATTAGTCACAAGCCTGTCGTATTTTAGGCGCTGCGCATGCACGTCTGTTATAGCTACCGACACGCTTGAAGATACAACGGCATCATTTAAAGGCTGTACGACAGACGGACGTCGTACCTTTACATGTGAAACGTGAGAGCCTGTTGGAGAGGCTGCATTTGATTATGGTCTACTGACTAAGTAAGTCAATCATACATTAGTCATCTTAGGGGGATGAGTCAAAAATATATGCACTACAGGTCATTGAAATGGAAGGAATAAGCGGTTGGTTTATGTTCCTCTGGTGGTAAAATCTCCTATCCAGTACTAGGTGAGGCTGAGGAACCCCTAAAAACATTACTTCTGTACGAATGTAATGAATGGAAGCATTTTTAAATATAATTAGAGAATGTAAGGCATGCTTTCACGTTTGACATACAGCAAAATGGTAGCAGCACAGTGATCATGTACCTAGTTACCGCCACTGGATGGGTTTTCTATTCCGATGTATCTGCACCACTTTATACACTCCTGGAAATGGAAAAAAGAACACATTGACACCGGTGTGTCAGACCCACCATACTTGCTCCGGACACTGCGAGAGGGCTGTACAAGCAATGATCACACGCACGGCACAGCGGACACACCAGGAACCGCGGTGTTGGCCGTCGAATGGCGCTAGCTGCGCAGCATTTGTGCACCGCCGCCGTCAGTGTCAGCCAGTTTGCCGTGGCATACGGAGCTCCATCGCAGTCTTTAACACTGGTAGCATGCCACGACAGCGTGGACGTGAACCGTATGTGCAGTTGACGGACTTTGAGCGAGGGCGTATAGTGGGCATGCGGGAGGCCGGGTGGACGTACCGCCGAATTGCTCAACACGTGGGGCGTGAGGTCTCCACAGTACATCGATGTTGTCGCCAGTGGTCGGCGGAAGGTTCACGTGCCCGTCGACCTGGGACCGGACCGCAGCGACGCACGGATGCACGCCAAGACCATAGGATCCTACGCAGTGCCGTAGGGGACCGCACCGCCACTTCCCAGCAAATTAGGGACACTGTTGCTCCTGGGGTATCGGCGAGGACCATTCGCAACCGTCTCCATGAAGCTGGGCTACGGTCCCGCACACCGTTAGGCCGTCTTCCGCTCACGCCCCAACATCGTGCAGCCCGCCTCCAGTGGTGTCGCGACAGGCGTGAATGGAGGGACGAATGGAGACGTGTCGTCTTCAGCGATAAGAGTCGCTTCTGCCTTGGTGCCAATGATGGTCGTATGCGTGTTTGGCGCCGTGCAGGTGAGCGCCACAATCAGGACTGCATACGACCGAGGCACACAGGGCCAACACCCGGCATCATGGTGTGGGGAGCGATCTCCTACACTGGCCGTACACCACTGGTGATCGTCGAGGGGACACTGAATAGTGCACGGTACATCCAAACCGTCATCGAACCCATCGTTCTACCATTCCTAGACCGGCAAGGGAACTTGCTGTTCCAACAGGACAATGCACGTCCGCATGTATCCCGTGCCACCCAACGTGCTCTAGAAGGTGTAAGTCAACTACCCTGGCCAGCAAGATCTCCGGATCTGTCCCCCATTGAGCATGTTTGGGACTGGATGAAGCGTCGTCTCACGCGGTCTGAACGTCCAGCGCGAACGCTGGTCCTACTAAGGCGCCAGGCGGAAATGGCATGGCAAGCCGTTCCACAGGACTACATCCAGCATCTCTACGATCGTCTCCATGGGAGAATAGCAGCCTGCATTGCTGCGAAAGGTGGATATACACTGTACTAGTGCCGACATTGTGCATGCTCTGTTGCCTGTGTCTATGTTCCTGTGGTTCTGTCAGTGTGATCATGTGATGTATCTGACCCCAGGAATGTGTCAATAAAGTTTCCCCTTCCTGGGACAATGAATTCACGGTGTTCTTATTTCAATTTCCAGGAGTGTACAAAGACATTTATAACTCACTCGCTTACTTGCTGATTACAACAAAACTAGTCATATACGAGCTAAGCCGTGGATAACAACTATTTATGGACAATGGAAGAAACAAGAATGAAAATGAGAAGCAGACTAGCACAGCCGGCCGGAGTGGCCGTGCGGTTCTAGACGCTACAGTCTAGAGCTGAGCGACCGCTACAGTCGCAGGTTCGAATCCTGCCTCGGGCATGGATGTGTGTGATGTCCTTAGGTTAGTTAGGTTTAATTAGTTCTAAGTTCTAGGCAACTGATGACAACAGAAGTTAAGTCACATAGTGCTCAGAGCCATTAAAAAAAAAAAAAAGACTAGCACAGGCAAAAGAAATCTACTAATATCAAACAGAATCCTTAATATGATGAGTAAATCACTGATAGTGTACATTTGTACACTATGGAATTCAGTAATGTACCGTGGAAACCCAGGCGAAGAAGAGAAATGAATCTTATAAGATGTGGTAGTAAAGAAGGGTGCTGAAAACTGAGTAGACTGGTGAGATAAGAAATAAAAATATTCTTTGTAGAATCGGGGAGCACATAAATACATGGAAAACGGAAAGATAGTAAATCTTTCAAGACATCATAAATTCATTTCCACCGTACTAGTGGTACCTGTACAGTGTAAAAGTGCAAGAAAGTTTAAAAACTGGAATATATTCAACATGTAATTGAGATCGCTGCATAAATGAGTCCATCTTGACCCACTGGCGACTTTTTTATCGGTTAGGTAATAAGAGTTAATTTCTTGATTACCTGCCACTGTATTAAAATTAACAGGTGGTTTTGGTTTTTGCAGATGTCATCAGGTTTAATATTGTGGAAATATAGGCAAAACATATCAACAGGTTTATAAAACAGGAAAACAACAATTCGACACTATAAGCCGCGCGCACAATAATGTTGGATTTGCACTGTCATGGAATAATCTGTAAGGGTCGCCGAAAATAGCGCCAGGGTCGTTTGCTTTCCACTCACGTATACCATATTTGAAAATGTTAATAACCCGAAAAAAATACAACTTTCTTTCCTCATGATTCAAACTATCTCCATACCAAATTTAATCGGAATCAGTTCAGGGGCAGAGTCATGAAATCGTAAGAGACAGAGGAACTTCCGTATTTAATAATATTCATATTAGTATGGGAATATAGGTTATACAATTTGAGAATTGAAGGAGCATCCTATTGATTACTTTGAGTCACATTACCAGAACATATCAACAAGCATAAGCAGTTCCACAAACAGTAAAAGAGTAAACTTGGAAATTTGTGGTAAGGAATATGGGACCAAACTTCTGCGGTCATCGGCCCCTAGCCTTACGTACTTCTTAATCTAACTTAAAATAACTTAAGCTAAGGACAACACGCACCCATGCCGGACGGAGGACTTGAATCTCCAACGGGAGGAGCCGCGAGAACCGTGACAAGACGACCGAGACCGCACGGCTACCCCGTGCGGCAGTGAAAGAGTAAATAGCTTTTTCAGAGAGTAATTATTTTTTCTTAACTCAGGTAATGTTCTTCACATCAATAAATATCTTATCCTACACACTTTTTAAACTGACCTAAGTTCTTCAGGGTTCAAACTATCTCGTACCAAATTTCATGGATATCCGTTCAGTGGTTTAGTAGTAAAAAAGTAAGAGACAGTCTCACTTTCGCTTTTATGATATTAGTAAATAGGTGTGGATTAAACGCGTTGAGGATTGTATAAGCACTGCATTTCAGGTGTTACCCGGTGCTGCGCTCGCATATCAGTAACAAGAAATGAAGTATGCGTATGGCTTTGTTGGCTGGGGTACCCCAAAAAATGGTTCAAATGGCTCTAAGCACTATGGGACTTAACTTCTGAGGTCATCAGTCCCCTAGAACTTAGAACTACTTAAACGTACCTAAACTAAGGACATCACACATATCCATGCCCGAGGCAGGATACGAACCAGCGACCGTAGCGATCGCGCGGTTCCAGACTGCAGCGCCTAGAACCGCTCGGCCACCCCGGCCGGCGGAGTACCCCAGTCAGCATGTTTGCAACTTGTTGTAAGTCTTCTTATTTGACGTCACTTCGGTGACTTGCGTGTCAATGGTGATTAAATGATGATCAGAACAACACATCCAATCGGGAGTGGTAAAAAGCCGCACCTGATTTGGAATCGAACCAGATCGATAGACGATCAACAGCACCACGAGCTGCTCATGAAAATCAGAACAAATTGGGTTCTAAAACGTGTCAGGCTTGTGACTGATATTAGTATGGAAGTATGGATTATGCAAGGGGTGGACTGTATAAGCATTGTATTCATTAAAATGCATCAAACAACAAAAGCATTTTCACAAATACGATAAAGTTCAAAGGTGAAAGACTCAGTAGCATTTTCAGAGTAATTATGTTCCACATTTCGCGTTATATTCTTCAAATCAACAAATACATTATACCGCGCACTTTACAAAGTATCCTTTATTCTTCCGCTTCGCCCAAGCTACCTCCATAACAAATTGCATCAAAATCGGTTTAGTGGTTCAGTCGTGAAAGCGTAACGGGCTGAGCTACTTTCCCATTTATAATATTAGAATGGATTTTGCTTCCAGGGTAGCAGCGTTGTTTCATTTCGTCTACTTTGTGAACCCAATTTTGATATTACGTTAATTGCTAAAGTCATCTTTGGTTTCTGTTCAGAGCTGAAGAAAATGCTGCCCAAGTGCATATCGTTTTCCGAGTGAACTTTAAGTGAAGAATGTCGCATTTTCTTCTAGTGAGTCAATATTGTCAACAACAAAGTCTATAATGGAGAACATGTACACAGATGGAAGAGTTAAAATTCTATAAACAAAATCATCTCTTTGGGGACCTACGCTCAGTCCATATTCCCTGCTCATTAGATTGTTCATTTCATGCCACCGACTTCGGAGTTCTTCCTTGCTATTACTAACAGCAGTGTTATCGGTAAACCTTATCTCAGATATCCTTCCATCCAAAATTCTAATCCGATTCTTTACATTTCTATTATTTATGTATTTTCTTCATCGATGTGCAGACTAAATAATAAGGGAGGAAAGAGTTCTCTGTAGTCAAATGGTTCAAACGGCTCTGAGCACTATGGGACTTCACATCTATGGTCATCAGTCCCCTAGAACTTAGAACTACTTAAACCTAACTAACTTAAGGACAGCACACAACACCCAGTCATCACGAGGCAGAGAAAATCCCTGACCCTGCCGGGAATCGAACCCGGGAACCCGGGCGTGGGAAGCGAAAACGCTACCGCACGACCACGAGCTGCGGACTCTCTGTAGTCTTCCATTCTAATTGTTCCCCCTTGGTTCTTGTACATATTGTATACTACTCGTCTTTCCCAACATCTTAAAGGAAGAAAAGCATACAGTAGCGAGAGGACGGGAACCGGATGTAATCGCCGATGGCTCAGTCTCAGAGACTGCACGTGCATTCGCCTTGAGTGACGAATGCATCGATGTGATATCTGTATTAGGTACGTCAGACCGAGAGTTGAAGCCGTTCTTTTGCCAAATACGAACGAAGTTATTTATACGGCATTACCGCCGGTGCAGCATTAATACCATGCCACTGCATTAGTTTCCGCCTTCTGCTCAGAGCAGATCAGACTGGAAACACGTCACTCGCAGGTGTCCTCGAGTAAATCGCAGGTGGCCGACGTGGCAGCGTCGACAATCCCGGTGACTCCTCCGCTGGCTTTCATAGTTGTTTACGAGGACAGCCGTCATATTTCCAAGCCGTGTCGTATTCAATTCCTCGGAGCAGACAGGCTCCTGACTTGTAGGTAGGCACTTTCACTCGGCACTGTAATTGCGCGCGCTGGCAGCGATCGCCGCCAAGGCGCCTCTTGTAAATCGCCCCCTGGTACATTCATCTTCACATACGCGAGTCGAGCTTTCGCCACACGTGTCGCAAGCCTTGTCTGTCGACACGCAGTCTGCACAATGATGTCCTCTTAGAGCGGTACCGCACGCGCCATCACATTCAGAGAGAAAATCCAGCAGCGATCCGTTCTCTACAACTTGTTACAAAACATAGCCCATTCGTTGGCAGTACATCTACAATTACATCCACATGCATACTCCGCAATCCACCATACGGTGCGCGGCGGAGGGTGCCTCGTACCACAACTAGCATTTTCTCACACTGTTCCACTCCCAAACAGAACGCGGGAAAAATGACTGCCTATTTGCCTCTGTACGAGCCCTAATCTCTCTTATCTTATATTTGTGATCTTTCCGCGAAATGTAAGTTGGCAGCAGTAAAATTGTACTGCAGTCAGTCTCAAATGCTGGTCCTCTAAATTTCGTCAGTAGCGATTCACGAAAAGAACGCCTCGTTTCCTCTAGAGACTCCCACCCGAGTTCCTGAAGCATTTCCGTAACACTCGCGTGACGATCAAACTTACCAGTAACAAATCTAGCAGCCCGCCTCTGAATTGCTTCTACGTTCTCCCTCAATCCGACCTGATAGGGATCCCAAACGCACAAGCAGTACTCAAGAAAAGGTCGTATTAGTGTTTTATAAGCGGTCTCCTTTACAGATGAACCACATCTTCCCAAAATTCTACCAATGAACCGAAGACGACTATCCGCCTTCCCCACAACTGCCATTACATGCTTGTCCCACTTCATATCGCTCTGCAATGTTACGCCCAAATATTTAATCGACGTGACTGTGTCAAGCGCTACACTACTAATGGAGTATTCAAACATTACAGGATTCTTTTTCCTATTCATCTGCTTTAATTTACATTTATCTATATTTAGAGTTAGCTGCCATTCTTTACACCAATCACAAATCCTGTGCAAGTCATCTTGTATCCTCCTATAGTCACTCAACGATGACACCTTCCCGTACACCACAGCATCATCAGCAAACAGCCGCACATTGCTATCCACCCTATCCAAAAGATCATTTATGTAGATAGAAAACAACAGCGGACCTACCACACTTCCCTGGGGCACTCCAGATGATACCCTCACCTCAGATGAACACTCACCATCGAGGACAACGTACTGAGTTCTATTACTTAAGAAGTCTTCGAGCCATTCACATACTTGGGAACCAATCCCATATGCTCGTACCTTAGTTAGGAGTCTGCAGTGGGGCACCGAGTCAAGCGCTTTCCGGAAGTCAAGGAATATGGCATCCGTCTGATACCCTTCAGCCATGGTTCGCAAGATGTCATGTGAAAAAAGGGCGAGTTGCGTTTCGCAGGAGCGATGCTTTCTAAAGCCGTGCTGATGCGTGGACAGCAACTTCTCTGTCTCAGGGAAATACACTCCTGGAAATGGAAAAAAGAACACATTGACACCGGTGTGTCAGACCCACCATACTTGCTCCGGACACTGCGAGAGGGCTGTACAAGCAATGATCACACGCACGGCACAGCGGACACACCAGGAACCGCGGTGTTGGCCATCGAATGGCGCTAGCTGCGCAGCATTTGTGCACCGCCGCCGTCAGTGTCAGCCAGTTTGCCGTGGCATACGGAGCTCCATCGCAGTCTTTAACACTGGTAGCATGCCGCGACAGCGTGGACGTGAACCGTATGTGCAGTTGACGGACTTTGAGCGAGGGCGTATAGTGGGCATGCGGGAGGCCGGGTGGACGTACCGCCGAATTGCTCAACACGTGGGGCGTGAGGTCTCCACAGTACATCGATGTTGTCGTCAGTGGTCGGCGGAAGGTGCACGTGCCCGTCGACCTGGGACCGGACCGCAGCGACGCACGGATGCACGCCAAGACCGTAGGATCCTACGCAGTGCCGTAGGGGACCGCACCGCCACTTCCCAGCAAATTAGGGACACTGTTGCTCCTGGGGTATCGGCGAGGACCATTCGCAACCGTCTCCATGAAGCTGGGCTACGGTCCCGCACACCGTTAGGCCGTCTTCCGCTCACGCCCCAACATCGTGCAGCCCGCCTCCAGTGGTGTCGCGACAGGCGTGAATGGAGGGACGAATGGAGACGTGTCGTCTTCAGCGATGAGAGTCACTTCTGCCTTGGTGCCAATGATGGTCGTATGCGTGTTTGGCGCCGTGCAGGTGAGCGCCACATTCAGGACTGCATACGACCGAGGCACACAGGGCCAACACCCGGCATCATGGTGTGGGGAGCGATCTCCTACACTGGCCGTACACCACTGGTGATCGTCGAGGGGACACTGAATAGTGCACGGTACATCCAAACCGTCATCGAACCCATCGTTCTACCATTCCTAGACCGGCAAGGGAACTTGCTGTTCCAACAGGACAATGCACGTCCGCATGTATCCCGTGCCACCCAACGTGCTCTAGAAGGTGTAAGTCAACTACCATGGCCAGCAAGATCTCCGGATCTGTCCCCCATTGAGCATGTTTGGGACTGGATGAAGCGTCGTCTCACGCGGTCTGCACGTCCAGCACGAACGCTGGTCCAACTGAGGCGCCAGGTGGAAATGGCATGGCAAGCCGTTCCACAGGACTACATCCAGCATCTCTACGATCGTCTCCATGGGAGAATAGCAGCCTGCATTGCTGCGAAAGGTGGATATACACTGTACTAGTGCCGACATTGTGCATGCTCTGTTGCCTGTGTATATGTGCCTGTGGTTCTGTCAGTGTGATCATGTGATGTATCTGACCCCAGGAATGTGTCAATAAAGTTTCCCCTTCCTGGGACAATGAATTCACGGTGTTCTTATTCCAATTTCCAGGAGTGTACATTATATTCGAACTGAGAATATGTTAAAGAATCCTGCAAGAAACCGATATTAAGGATATTGGTCTGTAATTCTGAGGATCCGTCCTTCTACCCTTCTTATATACAGGCGTCACCTGCGCTTTTTCCCAGTCGCTCGGGACTTTACGTTGGGCAAGAGATTCGCGATAAGTGCAAGCTAAGTAAGGAGCCAATGCAAGTCAAATTATAAATTATTCATGTCCACGTCTAAGAGTACTAATTTTAACACTCAGTAAGGATGAGGCACTCGCTAGGGGAGTAGCTTTTCTAATCCCACAGCTACAGCCAGTCAGGCTGGCATCCCACCGCTGTCCAGGGCTTCTGCTAATACAACCTGAATGTCGCCCGCCATACGGCCCGATAACCATGAGTGATGGTCTAGGGTCCCATTTTTTTTTTTTAGCAGGACACCTTTGGTGATCATCCGCGGCACCCTTACAGCACAGCGGTACGTCGACGATATTCTAAGCTCTATTTTACTGCCCTTTGTACGAGAGTGAGTCAAATGAAAAACTTAAATATTTTTAAAAATATTATTTATTGCGCAGAAGTGGTACAAAGCTGTATCACTTTTCAACATAATCTCCCCCACGCTCAATGCAAGTCCTCCAGCGCTTACAAAGTGCAAAAATTCCTTTAGACTAAAAAATTCTTTTAGTAGTCCGCGCAACCACTCATCCACGGCGTGGCGTACCTCTTCATCAGAACGGAACATCTTTCCTCCCATTGCGTCTTTGAGTGGTCCAAACATATAGAAATCACTTGGGGCAAGGTCTGGTGAGTATGGTGGATGAGGAAGGCACTCAAAATGCAGGTCTGTGATTGTTGCACCTGTTGTACGGGCAGTGTGGGGCCTTGCATTGTCATGTGGCAAAAGGACACCTGCTGACAGCAATCCACGTCGCTTTGATTTGATTGCAGGCCACAAATGATTTCTTAGGATATCTGTGTATGATGCACTGGTCACAGTAATCCATCTAGGCATGTAATGCTCCAAAATGACGCCTTTTTCGTCCCAAAATAGAGTCAGCATAACCTTCCCTGCGGGTGGTTCTGTTAGAAACTTCTTTGGTTTTGGTGACGAGGAATGGCGCCATTCCTTGCTCGCTCTCTTCGTTTCCGGTTGGTGGAAGTGAACCCAGGTTTCGTCACCAGTAACAATTCTTGCAAGGAAACCATCATCTTCACAAGCATCAACACGTCGATCTCTCATTTCAGGAGTCAGCTGCCGTGGCACCCATCTTGCAGACACTTTGTGAAACTGGAGCACATCATGCACAATGTGGTGTGCTGACCCATGACTAATCTGTAAGCATGCTGAAATCTCATTCAGTGTCACTCGGCGGTTTTCTTCCACTATGGCTTCAACTGCTGAAATGTTCTGCGGAGTCACAACTTGTTGTGCCTGCCCTTGACGAGGAGCATCTTCCACTCAAGTCACACCATTTGAGAACTTCCTACTCCATTCGTAGACTTGCTGCTGTGACAAACATGCATCACCGTACTGAACTTCCATTCGTCGATGAATTTAAATAGGTTTTACACCTTCACTACGCAAAGACCGAATAACAGAACGCTGTTCTTCCCTGGTGCAAGTCGCAATCGGGGTGGCCATCTTTATACTGACAATGCGAGCGTATGTATGCATCTGCACTATGCTGCCATCTACATGCCATTCTGCACTCTGTTTCCAGCACGCTTGCCAACTTACAGGATAACGGCGCGATATTTCGATTTGTTATTACAAATTTAAGGTTTTCATTTGACTCACCCTCGTAGCAAACCATCTTGGGCTTATATTTCTCCAAGATAATGGCCGCGCGCACACGGGGAGAGTTTCTACTGCTTGTCTTTGAACTTGCCGAACACTGTCTCGGCCAGCAATGACGCCTCATCTCTCCCTGTTGATAACTTTAGGAGCATTATGGGCCCTGTCACTCCAATCATCTCGGGATTTTGGCGATCTGACGCAACCATTGCACAGCGTTTGGCACGATATCACTCAGGAAGACATCCAACAACTTTATCAGTCAATGACGATTAGTTTGGATCTAAAAAAGACAACGAAAACAGAGAGGGATATCTGACGTCGTCGCTATTCGAAGCAAGACGGAAGAAAAATCGAGAGCCGTTCATAGGATTTTTTTACCTGGAAAAAGCGTCCGCCATTGTAAAATGGTGTTAGATGTTTGAAATTCTCCGAAAAGTAGGGGTAAGCTACAGGGAAAGGCGAGAAATGCATAATATGTGCAAGAACCAGGTCGGTGACTAAACGTTGGAGACCAAGAACGAAGTGCTCGTATTAAAAAGAATGTAAGACATAATGTAGTCTTCCACATCTACTGTTCGACCTATACATCGAAGAATCATTGGCGGAAATACAAGAGAGATTAAAGGTTGAAAGGATATCACCGATAAGATTCGCTGATGACATTGCTATACTCAGTGAAAGTGAACGAGAATCACAGAATCTGTGGGATGAAATTAACAATCTAATGGGTACAGAATACGGACTGAGAAAAAATCGAGGAAAGACGAAAGTAATGAGAAATAGCAGGAATGAGAACGGCGAGAAACTTATCATCAGAACTAGGGACAGCGAAGTAGGCGAAGTCAAGGAATTCTGCTGTCCAGGCAGCAATGAACCCCTGACAGAGGGAGCATGGAGGACATCAAAAACAGACTAGCACTGACAAAAAGGGCACACCCAGCCAAGAGAAGAATACTAGTATCAGAGATAGGCCTTAATTTGAGGGGGAAATTTCTGAGAATATTCGTTTGGAGCATGTGGAAACCAGAACAGTAGAGAATCGAAGCCTTTGAGATATGGTGCTACAGAAGAATGTTGAAAATTATGTGGACTGATAGGATAAGGAATGATGAGGTTCTCCGCAGAATTGGCGGGGAAAGGAATATATGGAAAACGCTGACGAGAAGAAGAGACAGAATGGTAGGACATTTGTTAAAAAATCAGGAAATAACTTCCATAGTACAAGAGGGAGCTGTAGAGGGTAAAAACTTCACAGAGCTTGGAGTACATCCAGCAAATAATTGAGTACATAGGTTGCAAGTGGTACTCTGCGATGGAAAGGTCGGCGCAGGAGAGGAATTCGTGGTGGTTTGCATCAAACCAGTCAGAAGACTAATGACTCAAAAAAAATTAAAGAAAACTACAAGTAATTTTCCTGCTTTACTTACTTCACACGATCAGGACCAGAGGACGGCTCGACGTCACAGTTAAGGGTTCATTCTCCTCTGTCAGCCTAGAAAATAATCGATTGTCGTGATGGTTTTTGGAAAACTGATAAAACAATCAACGTAAATCTTTTAGCGCATTGTTCATTGATGCTTGGACAACAACCTCTGATAGCTGTTTAAAGAAATTCATTATCATTATGCTTCCCACCCGATGAGTTAGTTTCTCTGCCCAAAATGAGGTGTATACATGACGAAAGTCCTGCAGTCTGCAAATCTAATCTGAAATCAAAAAACAAACAATTTTCTTTATCTGTCTTTATCTGTAGGATATTGCGTATGGACTAATAGCATAGTTTTTTTTTAATTTGAAAAAATAATAACCTGACCTTCGTTTGATGCAAACATATAGTTTCGAAGTGGGTTTTTGGTCACGCTTTTTTCAGTAACTAGTGGGTAAATTAAAATTAAGAAAATTAGCTATTCATCCTTGCGGCCATGCCCGAGGAGTAATATAATCAAATTTCGGAAATATATCTACGAGGGTTGTCGAGAAAGTGAGTTCCGATCGCTCTGTAAACGGAAACCACAGTGAAAACCAGAAACATTTTATTTGCAAGAGTTAGCTACACTTCCCAGATACTTCCCTACATAGTCGCCGCTGCGACTTAGACCTTTGTCTAGCGTTATACTAAATTTCCAACACCATCGTCATAGAAGGCAGCCACCTGCGCTTTCCGACAAATCTGTACGCTGGTATATAGCGCGTAGCCTGCGGCCAAGTGTTGTCTTCGTACCCAGCGTTTAATGTGAACAGAGATGATACTCAGGACGAGCCAATTAGGGCTGTGTTGTGGGTGATCAAATACTTCTCATCGTAAAGGCTGCCGGAGGGTCTTCACTGCCCCTGCAGAGTGCGGCTGAGAATTGCCATGAAGAATGAAGTGCGTGGCAGTTGTGTTAGGTGGGCTGCATTCATTAAGGCGACGCCTCCTACTTGGCGGGAGACATCGTTGTTGTAGGCACCTTTACTCGCTGACAGTCTGCTCACAACTGAAAAGAGCGTCTTGATGCGATCGACGGTCATACTACAGACACTACCCATCACATCTGGGCAAAGCTTCATCCGGTTTTCACTGTGGTGTCCATATCGCGAAAGCTCGGAAGTTACTTTCTGGGCAACCCTCGAATATTAATGAGCCTACAATCCATTCGGTCAGTCTCATATATATGAGGGTTGGAATATTAATAGTGTCAACTACTTATTTACAGCTCGTACAAAATAGATACGTGTTTCAAAGTTTTACTGACCTTCAAAGTAGTCACCAGCATTGTGTATACCCCGGTGCCAGCGATGTGGATGTCGTAGGATACTCTTAGCAGAGCCAGTTGTGTTGACAGTTCGAGCGGGCGGTTTATTGCCCGACGAATTTGTAGCAGTTCTGAAGCGAATGCCGTGAAGTGTTTCTTTCAGTTTAGAAATCGAGTTGAACTCACGAAGGCTAAAGTCAGGGGAGTGCAGTAAGTGGTATAGCACTTAACAGCCCCATTAGTCAAACAAATCAGTAACGACTTGCGCTTGAAAAGAAACTCCAATTGAAAATTATACAAGTAAGGGCTTTGGAAAAGTCATTAATTGGTTTTCAGCAAATGGCTTGCTTTAAACTTTGAAAAAACGCAGTACATCCAGTTTACTACTGCAAAAAGTACAGTTCCTTCAATAAATACAACACATCAACAGAAGTCAGTAGACAGGGTACAACATAATAAGTTTTTGGGTGTACATGTAGATGAGAATCTTAACTGGAAAATTCCGATTTTGGATCTTCTAAAGCGACTAGGTTCACAACTTTTTCAGTCAGAATAAATGCAAATTTTGATGATATAGAAATCAGTAAACTAACATGTTTTGCGTACTCTCACTCTCTGGCGTCATACAGAATGATGTTCTGGGGTAACTCAACACTTAGACAAAAAGTATTCACTGCTCAAAAGAAAGTGGTTAGAATAATGTGTGGGGTTCATAGCCGCACATCTTGTGGGTATGTTTTTAAGAGATTGGGAATTCTTACAACAGCTTCACAGTACATTTACTCACTAATGAAATTTGTTCAAATGGTTCAAATGGCTCTGAGCACTATTGAACTTAACTTCGGAGGTCATCAGTCCCCTAGAACTTAGAACTACTTAAACCTAACTAACCTAAGGACATCACACACATCCATGCCCGAGGCAGGATTCGAACCTGCGACCGTAGCGGTCGCGCGGTTCCAGACTGTAGCGCCTGAAATTTGTTCTCAACAATAAGGGCCAGTTTAAAAACAACAGTGACATTCACGATTATAATACCAGAAAAAAGAAAGACTCACACTATTCTTTACTCAACCCATCTTATGCACAGAAAGGGGTAAAATATGCTGCTATAAAAATATTTGAAAAATTACCAGATGAAATAAAATGTCTGACAGACAGCAGTAATAGCTTTAAAAATACATTGAAATCATATCTCCTTGACAACTCCTTCTACACCATACATGAATTCTTGAATCGGAATAAATAAATCTATAAATATAGATGAAATGTTAATCTTTAACACTATGTGTGTGTGTGTGTGTGGGTGGGTGGCCGGCCGGAGTGGCCGAGCGGTTCTAGGCGCTACAGGCTGGAACCGCGCGACCGCTACGGTCGCAGGTTCGAATCCTGCCTCAGGCATGGATGTGTGTGGTGTCCTTCGGTTAGTTAGGTTTAAGTAGTTCTAAGTTCTAGGGGACTGATGACCTCAGAAGTTAAGTCCCATAGTGCTCAGAGCCATTTGAACCACAAAGATAAGTAAACCTTTTAACTCGGTTGTGAGCCTTTGTTACTAATTTGTTGGAATGTTGTAGAACCTTCTTCTTCTATCCTGTTACCTGATACTGGGGCATAGCTTTTTACAAGTGGCAGGGAGAAATAGAATTAGTGGTGTACTGCATCAGAAGCCGTTTCACGAACTTATAAATTCGGCCTACCGTAACAACAGTGGTGGCCGTGCGTTTCTAGGCGCTTCAGTCCGGAACCGCGTGACCGCTGCCGCACACATTTGTGTGTGTGTGTGTGTTTGTGTGTGTGTGTGTGTGTGTGTGTGTGTGTGTGTGTGTGTGAAAAACTCTTGTTTCGTATGTGCATTTCTTGTGCAATTGACACGTTCCACATCATAACGGCTACCATACCGTGCGATTGATCAATGGAACATGCAACCAACTAACTAACTTTACGAGCTTTTGCATTGTCCTGCAAAATGATGGTCAGGTCCTGCAGACAGTGTCATCACTTCTGTCTCTAAGCTGGTCGTAGGTTGTGTTCCAAAAATGAACAGCATAGAGACAGAAGTGATTACACTTTCTGCAGGACCTGACCATCATTTTGCAGGACAATGCTGAAGCACGTACAGTGGAAGCTGTTACTGATTTGTCTGACTGGTGGGGCTGCTAAGCGCTGTACCACCTACTGCACTCCCCTGACTTAAGCCCTCGTGAGTTCAACTCCATTTCTGAACTGAACTGAAGGAAACACTTCACAGCATTCGCTTCAGAACTGCTACAAATTCGTAGGGCAATAGAACGCGCCGCTCGAACTGTCAACACAACTGGCACTGCTAAGAGTATCCTACGACTTCCACGTCGCTTGCATCGGGTTATACACAATGCTGGTGACTACTGTGAAGATCAGTAAAACTTTGTAACACTTATCTATTTTGTACGAGCTGTAAATAAATAGTTGTCACTATAAAAGTTCCAACCCTCGTAGTAGGGTGCTTAATGATGACGGAATTTCTTTAAAAAAAATCAGAAGAAATGTTGACCAGGAATCAAAAAATAATTTGCAAGGGATTATTTTGTTTGCTTCATCAGTTTTTCCAAAAAACTTGCAAAAATCTGTCATTTTACACGTTGACTTCATCCATCCATTTCTTCCTAGATCTTACCATTGGGTACTGCCTAATGGGATCCAGTCCACGGCAATTTTAGGCCATCCCGTTTCTGCCATTCTCAGTACATGTGATGTCTTATTTTTCACCACTGCAACGATGCTACGCTCTTTGTATAGCACTTCTAGTTCCGTATTGTGCACCTTCTCCAGTCTCCAGTAGTTGGGTCCCAGTTTGCTCCATATGCTTTCCTCAGGAACATTTTTTCAAATGTAAGAAGTCAGCTAAGCTTTTAATTTTCGAGTACTCCAGGATTAACAACCATATATAGTACCTGGATTATTAATCTTCTACATGCTCTTAACTCTAGTTATTGAGACATGTTTCTGTGTTTTAACACGTGGTTTAGAGGGCCTCAGCATCTGTTTGCCGCTTACTATCTTGCCTTAATCTCTGCTTCAGTTTGTTACATTAGTAAAAGTCGATCGAGATACCTGTACTCTTTTACGTGCTTTTATACCTGGTACAGTTCACTGTTAGAACTTGGGAGTTATGAACCACTCTTCTTGTGGCCACATGCTCAACATTTTCAGTGCTAATTTGAGACCCGAACGTCGATGCACTAATTCCAATGTCTGCATAATTTTTCGTTCCTGTGGTGTGCATGCTGCTAACGCATTGTCATCTGTATAGGTCAGACAGGTAATGCTTTTTATTCTCCATTTGAACACCCCAATACCTCCCTTTGTTGAACCTCCGCATTACCTTTACGGGTGCCGGGATAAAAACAACAGGTGACAATCCATATGGTTGTCTTAATCCTGTTTCCGCTAGAAAACTTATTGTCGCCTTATTAACTATCTTACCGTTAGCTTTCGTGTGATTGAAGCATACCTCTAAGAGCCTCGCAGGCGGCCGCGGGGCCGAGCGGTTCTACGCGCTTCTGTCCGGAACCGCGCGACCGCTACCGTCGCAGGTTGGAATCCTGCTTCGGGCATGGATGTGTGTGATGTCCTTAGGTTAGTTCTAAGTTCTAGGGGACTAATGACCTCAAATGTTAAGTCCCATAGTGCTCAGAGCCATTTGAACCCTTTATGAGCCTCGAAATTTCTTTGGTATACTACATTCTATCATGGTTTCAGTTAAAATTAAATTTTTTTCATCGGAAATTGGATGGATGATTGGTAAAGTACAGATAATGACCACCAGAATATGCTCCATTGTCTTGTGTCGACTTCCCAATACCTCCACAGCGGCACATGGGATAGTTTATTTGTCAGGAAGGCACTTCAATATCGGTGGTCACACCGTTCTTGCAGCAAGGTTTACTATGTGTTGGGACCCTGTTTCCCAGCGCTCCCTTTTCTTGTCAACATGAACATAGAAATGTAACAATACACCTTAAAAAACACTCCTCACATTCCTATTTCCCAAGTAGAGTCGTTAGAATCTTCTGATACCTCTGAATTCTATAAATCATAATAATGTGTTTTATAGAGTTTTTTATATAATGTATTATCGATTTTCGTGCTGATTTCGTAAGCATCTATATGGGTAAGTAAGGTCGACCGTTTCTCTTACAAAGGAACTATCTAGGTATTTACCTTATGTAACTTGTGTAATCCGTGAAAAATCCAGATCAGTTCGACCGGATGGAGATTTCAACGCTGCTCCTGTAGTTTGCTAGTCGAGTGTCCGAAGCAATGATTCACACCGCAACGGCGCGGGCAGAACGGGGCAAGAATGCCTCCTTACGTGTCCCTGTGCCCGAAGTCATGAATCCGTTTTCAAACTGACGGCGCCCGAGAGAGTGATACTCAGAGACTGAAGAATGTTTGCAGATTTCTCACTGAAAACCGGTTCTTGACTCATTTTTCGTACTAGGTTGCTTTTCGTGAAACTTTAAGCATATATACTGGTCAAGTAATGTGCATTTTTCATTGGTGACAACTCTCTCATACAAGGACTGGGATAAAGTGGACAGAGTAATATTTGATCATTCAGCAAGTTTTCGGATTTCAGTGCTATGAAACTAAAAGAGAAATTCAAGAAGCTAGCGGTTAAAGTTCAGAAGGAAGACACTACTGTGGATCCGAAACGAGTAGTAGTGAATCTCTCGTCAGAAGCACTCGATGAAGCAGCTGTTTCACTTCTGGGCAAAGGTCTGAATTTTGCAACTACACCGAAGATAATACCTGTTGAAGAAACCGTAAGTGCCGTCGAAGCATCCATGTTTCGTCTATTGAAGGTGCAGGCCGAAGAAGTAAGACAAGATGTCTCGAGAGTTCTACGGAAATCGAAACCTCCCAAAAGCAACATATCGGCCAGGAAAGGAAATCTCTTATTGAACTCATGAGAAACGAAAGCATCGTTGTAACAAAATCGGATAAGGGGAATGCTACGGTTGTTTTGGACGCTGTGAATTATCACAGGAAGATGGAACAACTCCTAGCTGAACCTGTGTATCGCAAGTTAAAAAGCGATCCGATGAACAGAATCGTTCTGAAAGTTAAAAACCTGATATCAGACTCCAGACTGGACAGATCTATTACAAAGAATCTAACACCTCGAATACCTGTCTCACCCAGAATGTATGGACCACCCAAAACACGTAAAGAACCGGCTCCTTTGAGGCCTGTTATCAGTATTATTAACACGCCGAGTTATTATTTAGCACGTAATTTTTCTGGTAAACTTAGACATCTAGTTGGTGAAACAAATGCTTTTGTCAAAGATTCGAAACATTTTTGAGAAATTATACATACACTGAAGATATCTGCTTTTGACATTCTTGTTAGCTTCAATGTGACATCGTTATTTAATATCGTCCCAGTATCAGATACAATGGCAATCATAAGGGGGAATTTTGATTCGGATTTTTGTGACTTAATTGAATTATGTCTTCGTTCGAGCTATTTTAAATATAATGGTGAATTCTGTGAACAGGCTGACGTCCTCGCTATGGGCTCACCCATTTCGCTAGTTGCAACTGACGTTTTCATGGAACATTTTGAGCAACAGGCATTAAGTAGCGCTCCTTTGAAGTCTTATTGCTGGCTCCCCTATGTGGACGATGCGTTTGTTATATGGCCACACAGCAAAGAAGAACTTCATGCCTTCCACAATTTCTTAAATTGAATTCACCCCAAAACCAAATTAACTTTGGAGGTTGAGATTGAGGTCGGTCTCCCTTTCCTAGATGTGTTGATATACAGTAGATCTTAGGTCACACAGAGTATAGAAAGCCGATTGACACAAACTGGTATTTAGATGCCACTTCGCACCACCACACAGCCCAGAAGCAAGCAGCACTCAGCACTCTGACTTCACGTACCTTCCGTGTCAGCGATTACAACTTGGAATCGGAGTTGATTTTTTTAAAGAGAACGTTGAAGTTGAAGTTGAAATGACTATGATATTCAATCGACAGGACTTTTAGGTGGAATATTAATAACGCTAGTAAGAATGACGGTGAAACGCCTTCTCACTCCGTTAGATTACCATTAGTTTCTGGGGTCACTGACCGTATAAGCAGAATTCTAAAGAAAATCGGTATTCAGACATCTTTCTTTAGTCAAAATAAAATAAAAGATTTTTTCCGACGGGAAGCGTATGCACCTGATTGCCTCCACAATGCAGGCGTCCATTAAATGGGGCTGCGGCAAAGTGTATACAGGCGAAACGGGAAGAACTGTTAAAGAACGCATTCAGGAACACGAACGACACATGCGACTAAAACAAAGTGCAAAACCGGCAGTAGCGGAACATCATCAGAACTGTGGCTCTGACGTCGATTTTAATATTACCTATGCTGGCTAAGGAAAGAAACATTTATAGAGGAAAGGTCCGAGAAGCGGTTGAAATTTCCAAGAATGCATCTAATTTCAATAGAGAAGACGGTTATAGGCTTTCGGCATCGTGGCTCACCGCCATCAAAGAAGTGAACATGCAGCCGCGGTGTGTGAGCGTCATAAACAACACGCTGAAAGTCACCTCGGCGGACAAAAATATTTAGGGTAAACATTCTCCCTCTATTGCTTTGTCCGTTTCGAATCTAGCCAATGATGACGGCCACTGCGAAACAATAGCAGTAAGAGGAATTTGAGCCAATAACCCTTCTCCAGCGTAAGTGTGGAATAGTGCATTTCCATCCAGTGACGATGGACCATGAGTAGTACCCACAGGACTTTAGACTGCATCAGTGCGGGACTATGACCCGCCAATGGTAGCCATAAGAATTTTAACCTATACTACCACTTCTCCAGCACGAACCCGGGAAAACTCCCCCTTTATAAGAGGACGAGACACTCGTCTCTCACAGTGTTCTAGCAGTAGTGGACATCGGAAGACCCTGAGGAAGACCCCAGCAGAGGGATCGAATCGTCGGTAATTTTAGAGGAAATATGACGTGGCCTAATAACCCAGAAGATTTTTCATTAAGCATCTTTCTTCGACTGAGCAAGTAAGTGAAATCTATCCTGCTAGGGTAGCTGAACCACTTTATTTATTTTATACCTGTTCGCAGACAAACGTTACTGTGGCTCCGTCTGGTTGAATGCAAAAGAAAGAAAAGAGAAAGCACAAGTTTCTAATGCGTGTTCTATTTATTTCCTCCTTCTCTGCCCTGACTCTGTCCCACTCTTCCTTCCCGTCTCTCTGCCCGTGTCCTCCTCCTCCCTCCTCTCTCTGTTCATCCCCTTCTATCCACTTTCTATGTCCATTTGTTCCCAGCCTTCTGTCTGTCTCCTCTTTCCCACTCTCGCTGACATTTAGCTTTGTTTATTGTTATTTCAAATTCTGATTATGTAGTAGTACTCAAATCAGAAGCTGATCAGCAATAAATTCTGCTTTTCTGTTTTCTAATAAGGTTTCACAATGTGCATCCGAATCTTCGTTAGAGTATTGTGTAAAAATCTGGAGCAAATCGCTCAAGTGCTTTACACGACTTTTGGTAATAACGTTTCCCCTTTACGCACATATTTACTAATATATTATATACATTTAAAAAATTGGTATACAAAAGCACACACGTACTCACGTGAAATATTGTTTTAAAATTTCGAATCAATCATCGATGAACTTTCGCTGAATTAGGATTTTGTACAAATAAACATGAGATTTTTGGAAACAACGTATATTATAAAAATGTTTGCATGTGTATCTGTATGCATGTATGTGTGTATGCACACTGATCAACTGGAACTCTATGACCACCTACCTAATAGCCGGTACGTCACCTTTGGCACAGATAAAAACGGTGAGGTGTCGTGGTGTGGAAGCAGTGAGGCTTTGGTAGGTCACTGGAGGGAGCATGCCCAAGTCAACTAATTCCCGTAAATTTCGTGGAGGGGGGCGATGAACTCTGACGCCCTGTTTAATCACGTACCATACTGGTTCAGATCTGGCGAACTGAGGGCCAGCACATCAACTGTAATTTGCCACTGTGTTGCTCGTACCGTTCCACCATACTCCTGGGCTTGTAACATGGCACACAATCTTGCTGAAAAATGTCACTGCCGTCGGGAAACATGGTCGTCATGAAGGGGTGTACGTGGTCTGCAACTAGTGTACGATACTTCTTGGCCGTCTTGGTGCCTTTTATGAGCTCCATTGGCCTCATGAACGCCTTTGTGAACGTACCCCAGAGCTCAATGGACCAGCCGTCAGCTTGCCTCCGTCCCGCAGCACAGATGTCAAAGACGTGGAAGGCGACGGATTCGCGGCATCCCGTCCGCATGATGAAGGAGGTACTGGGATTCATCAGACCACGCAATGCTCTACCATTGCGCCAACGTCCAGTGCTGGTGGTCGCGTGCCCATGTCAGTCGTAGTTGCCGATGTCGTGGTGTTAGCACTAGCACTGCGTGAGTCGTCAGTTGCGGAGGCCCACCGTTAGGAGTGTTCGCTGTACTATACGTTCAGACACGCTTGTACTCTGCCCAGCATTAAAGTCCGATCTTAGTTCCGTCACAGTTCGCAGCCTATCCTGTTTTGCAAGTCTGCCTAGCCTGCGATGTCCGACACCTGTAATGAGAAGTGGCCCGCTCCCGGTAGCTGAAGGGTCAGCGTGACGGACTGGCAATCCTCTGGGCCCGGCTTCGATTCCCGGCTGGGTCGGGGAATTTTCTCCTCCCAGGGACAGGGTGTTGTGCTGTCCTCATCATCATCCTATCATTCTCATCGACTGCAGGTCGCCGAGGTGGTGTCACATTGAAAGACCGACACCCGGCGAACGGTCTGCCTGACGGGGGGCCCTAGCCATACGATTAAATAAAATAAATAAAAATGAGATGTGGCTCCCTAACCCCACGACGTCTGGACAGGTTTTCACTTTCGTTTCACCACGTTTTGAAGACACTCCTCACAGCACTCCTCGAACACCCAACAAGTCGTGCAGTTTCCGAAATGCTGGTGCCGAGCTTCCAGATCATCACAGTCTGCCTCGGTCAGACTGATAGATCGGGCGTCTCCCCCATACTACACACGAACAGCACGGTCACTGATACTACATGCGGTACGAGTGTGTCTGACTAGCAGTGATTTCTCGTCAGGTGACGCTACTATCGCCTAAACGGATTAATATCAATAATAGGTCGGTGTTCATAATGTTCTGGCTGGTCAGTGTATGTTCCACATCTCGTAGGACACAGAACCCATTTCAACAAAACTACGTACACATGTCTCTAGCCATTAGGAGGCTACAATCGCTATTGGGATGAGAACCACATACCATAGTTCAGAAGGTATAACGTTGTAAACAATGAGATGCGTGAAAAACTGACGCACCATGTACAACGTTTAAGTTTATTACTTCTGTGATAGTAACGCTATCCGCACATGCCGCAGAATGTACCTGCACAAATTTATCATTGTATGACTCATAGTTCATCAGATATGACGTCCTAAACTCTGAGATGCGTGAAAAATTCCGCATCATTCATAAAGCTTTAATACATTTATTCTTCACTACTAAGATATGTCTACAGTCGAGTCAACTTACGGAAATCTCTCATAGAAGGTAGCACTTTTGACAGCTTTCAGCAGCGAAGCCCCAGCTGTATAGAAGAAAACAATAAGAGTCTACAGAGCTATGAAGAAGCGTTGCCATAGAGACGTTTTCAAAATCGTGTTGCAGACAGGCGAAGCAGCTGTGCCCACCGTACAGAAAGTGACCGGTATCATCTCACACCGAGTCTACAGCAAGAGTCCACATAAGGTTCGTAAATGGCATTTTCTGCGCCTGCTCCTTCCCTGTAGCTGTGTCGTTACGTGTGTCACTCCTTTCTTACACATTCCTTCCTCATAAACTTCCAAACATATTGTTAGTGAAGACATTGATTCGTAACCGTAAACATTACTTGCAACTCCTTTTTCTAATGTGGTTTCATTAGCGAATATTTATGTGTCAGGTAATTGACCATATCTGAAACATATATTGCTCTGGTGAACACAGAACTACATGGTGCAATGATATTAGTATATCTTCTTCATATTTCGTCATACCCCTACACTGTAGCTACTGAAACATCAGCCACACTACCTTTCTTGTTCATTTCTTTCACGTCGCAGTAAATGACTACCTAATACAGTGGACAGGGTGCCTTAAACAGTGGGTGATGACGAAGAAGAATGGCTCTAAAGACACATCACTTTCCGCAGGTACGTTTTCTTTCCGAATGTCGAATGATTATGTGGAATAAGATTTCTCGGTTCAAAAATGGCTCTGAGCACTATGGGACTTAACATCTGAGGTCATCAGTCCCCTAGAACTTAGAACTACTTAAACCTAACTAACCTAAGGGCATCACACACATCCATGCCCGACGCAGGATTCGAACCTGCGACCGTAGCGGTCGCGTGGTTCCACACTGAAGCGCCTAGAACCGCTCGGCCACAACGGCCGGAAGATTTCTGGGACTTTCGACTTAATACTGATGCACTTTGCATTTCATCCAGACTACCTGGTTTTCTCGAACCGTTAAGATGCTAGAATGTCAGGTCAATAAAGGATACAGCAATTAATCGCATGTAGTGTTTAGGATGCAAATACAGATTTCGGCCACTGTGTGACTGTCTTCAGTGATAAAAGACATAAACAACAAGTTACAGTAAGGTAACTACAATAATGTAACATATAAGCTTTATTAATGGGGTGGTCACAAACATCCTGACAAGTTTGTAAGCATGTTTGAGGGTAGACTGTGCTGGAAAATAAATGTTAGCAAAAAAATTCGATACGTTGCGCCGTTTTCGAATTTAAGTTAGCTAATCAGACCATTTATCGGTTAAATTCGAACAGCCCGCCAGATACAATAATTGTTAAATGTTTTCATAGCGTGGATGGTAGCGGTTAGACGCTTACTACCGTCCCACGTGCAATTTTTGTATCGCATTCTTGTTCTGTTTTAGGAACCCAAACGAAGAACACTTCTGACGACACAGTCTCTGGTGGAACGCTTGAATTTACGAGCGCAAGAGCCTGTTTGGTTAACTGCAACGGTAATTAACTCGGAAACGGTGCAACGTATCGAATTATTTTCTCAAAAATTATTTCTCATCACAGTCTACCCTGAAAACAGATTTTCAGAGTGTTTCTCATCACATTGTAGGTGCAGCTTAATAAGCTTTAAATATTAGTCGCCGGCCGGAGTGGCCGTGCGGTTCTAGGCGCTACAGGCTGCAACCGCGTGCCCGGTACGGTCACAGGTTCGAATCCAGCCTCGGGCATGGATGTGTGTGATGTCCTTAGGTTAGTTAGGTTTAAGTAGTTCTAAGTTCTAGGGGACTGATGACCACAGCAGTTAAGTCCCATAGTGGTCAGAGCCATTCTTTAAATATTAGTCAGTAATAGAATACAGTAAGGTGAAGCATTAAAACCACTAACATATACACATAGTCCGAACTGGACTATTCATGTCGAAAGTTCAGTTCCCACTAAGGTTTCCGTTTACAGTTACAACACAGATGATTTCAATGTACTTCATATAAGCGTACAGCGCATTTTTACAGAAATCATGCGTTGAAAACAAGTGCGAATTCAATTTTAAAATTCGTATGTTTTACCATTTTATTTATAATTTTATACTTTTATGAACTAATAAGTGTAAAACAAACTTATGTGCCTAAAACAGAAACTGATTGTACACACTGTGGGGGAGTTCAGAGGAGATGCTCGATCTGCAAAGTATTTTACTTTTAATTTCATGTGTTTGAAATGTGCTGAATGTACAAACATTACACTTACCGGTAGTCTTCGACATTTAATGCTACTGCATTGCCGAGAAGAATAATATCCAGAAGAAACGAAAGTGGTACAGGTCGAGTATCAGTTCCGATTTAAAAATCATACCAAAGAAGTTATTTGGACTTGGCTTTATAGTCTACAATATCTATAACAGTCAAGAAGGAGAAATGAAACCGAAGGGAAGTAACATTACAGTTTAACATTATGAGGTCATCCAGGTCAGGTTTAATGCCCAAATGACACAAATCGCCGCTTGGGGTGCTAAGCTGAGAGGGGCGACTTGGGCACTCAAGTGCAATATTTGTACACATCGCGTATTACTATACGAGGGGAAAAAGAGGATTATGGAGAAGGGGGAGGGGAGCAGAAAATGACAAGTCGCTTGTGTAGAAAAATGTTCTCGAACCGGCCCTTAGTTCACTGTTGCTGCTCTCGATCGATACGCGGACAAATGCAACCCAATGCTGCCAAATGTCCCAAATGAAATAAACTAAATATATCAACAAACAGAAGCCAGAAAAAAAGGTGAAAAAATGTGGTGCATTGATGCAGTTTTATTTTTGCAATAATTATACTGTGTAGCAAACTGACTTGAATTTATGTTTATTTTCTTAATTTAGAAACTGTCGGACGATACAGTATTATAAAAAATTAACTGTGAATGTATAACATTATTTGATTATATATCCTTGGTAATACGGAAGCAGTGGACCCACATTTCTAAGAGTTCAATGCATGTGATATGAATCACTATACACGTTAACTTAAACATTAATTTGTACCTATGGAACCTATATCTACTACTGCCTCATCCTAATCATTTGAGCAGTGTAGCTGTATTTATATCTTAGCAAACAATTGTACATTAATTTTCATCCATGGAACCTATGTTTACTATTGATACATCCAAATCATCTGTGCATTGTAGTGAAGTTGACATCTTAGCAAACTACCGCGCTGATTAGAAGTTTGCTGTTCATCTCCTCAGTTCTGCCGCTGGCACAAAGTTTATTGCAACAGTGAAGCGTACGACTCCTGATTCGTGCTGTATAAATCGAGGTCCCGCTTTGCTTAGGACAGCTTCCCTCATTACTTTGAATTTATATACTCTGCTGATTTCAGCTATGCTGCAAAACCGTTTCCAGTAACGTTCTATTTCACAGCTACATTTTTGTTCTTGAGAATCCGAAGAAATTCTGGTCGTATGTAAAGTACACAAGCGGCAAGACGCAGTCAGTACCGTCGCTTCGCAGTGCCGATGGTACTGTTACCGACGACTGTGCCGCTAAAGCGGAATTATTGAACGCAGTTTTCCGAAATTCCTTCACCAGGGAAGACGAATGGAATATTCCAGAATTTGAAACACGAACAGCTGCTAGCGTGAGTTTCTTAGAAGTAGATACGTTAGGGGTTGCGAAGCAACTCAAATCGCTTGATACGGGCAAGTCTTCAGGTCCAGATTATATACCGATTAGGTTCCTTTCAGATTACGCTGATAAAATAGCTCCATACGTAGCAACCATATACAACCGCTCGCTCACCGATAGATCTGTACCTGCAGATTGGAAAATTGCGCAGGTCGCACCAGTGTTTAAGAAGGGTAGTAGGAGTAATCCATCGAACAACAGACCTATTTCATTGACGTCGGTTTGCAGTAGGGTTCTGGAGCATACACTGTATTCAAACATTATGAATCACCTCGAAGGGAACGATCTATTGATACGTAATCAGCATGGTTTCAGAAAACATCGTTCTTGTGCAACGCAGCTAGCTCTTTATTCGCACGAAGTAATGGCCGCTATCGACAGGGGATCTCAAGTTGATTCCGTATTTCTAGATTTCCGGAAAGCTTTTGACACCGTTCCTCACAAGCGACTTCTAATCAAGCTGCGGGCCTATGGGGTATCGTCTCAGTTGTGCGACTGTATTCGTGATTTCCTGTCAGGAAGGTCGCAGTTCGTAGTAATAGACGGCAAATCATCGAGTAAAATTGAAGTGATATCAGGTGTTGCCCAGGGAAGCGTCCTGGGACCTCTGCTGTTCCTGATCTGTATAAATGACCTGGGTGACAATCTGAGCAGTTCTCTTAGGTTGTTCGCAGATGATGCTGTAATTTACCGTCTAGTAAGGTCATCCGAAGACCAGTATCAGTTGCAAAGCGATTTAGAAAAGATTGCTGTATGGTGTGGCAGGTGGCAGTTGACGCTAAATAACGAAAAGTGTGAGGTGATCCACATGAGTTCCAAAAGAAATCCGTTGGAATTCGATTACTCGATAAATAGTACAATTCTCAAGGCTGTCAATTCAACTAAGTACCTGGGTGTTAAAATTACGAACAACTTCAGTTGGAAAGACCACATAGATAATATTGTGGGGAAGGCGAGTCAAAGGTTGCGTTTCATTGGCAGGACACTTAGAAGATACAAGTCCACTAAAGAGATAGCTTACACTACACACGTTCGTCCTCTGTTAGAATATTGCTGCGCGGTGTGGGATCCTTACCAGGTGGGATTGACGGAGGACATCGAAAGGGTGCAAAAAAGGGCAGCTCGTTTTGTATTATCACGTAATAAGGGAGAGAGTGTGGCAGATATGATACGCGAGTTGGGATGGAAGTCATTAAAGCAAAGACGTTTTTAGTCGTGGCGAGATCTATTTACGAAATTTCAGTCACCAACTTTCTCTTCCGAATGCGAAAATATTTTGTTGAGCCCAACCTACATAGGCAGGAATGATCATCAAAATAAAATAAGAGAAATCAGAGCTCAAACAGAAAGGTTTAGGTGTTCGTTTTTCCTGTGCGCTGTTCGGGAGTGGAATGGTAGAGAGATAGTATGATTGTGGTTCGATGAACCCTCTGCCAAACACTTAAATGTGAAGTGCAGAGTAATCATGTAGATGTAGATGTAGAATGTGTTTCCTGAGAGCTCAGAACACAAGCCAGCATACCTTTAGTTTGCCTTGTTGCGTTTTTTAATTCAATCTAATTATACATTTTCATGGGATATCAGAGCATGTTATGAAAGTTTAACTCAACGCGAATAATTTTCCTTTAATCATCATGGACTTTAATACTTTCCTATAGTCAAAGAAAGAAAGCCATGGAAAAGATAAATGATTGTGAAAAACGCCATGTTTCCTGACCAGAGCTGATACCTTATTTGCCAGCTAAATGGTATTAAAAAGAAGCTAGAGTTAGCTCTAAAATAGCTGACGTGGCAACAGTGATGCAACCTCTGCGGGGCCGAAACGCTGGGCTCAACAGTGAGTTTTACTGTCGGTTGTTTCTGAGCGAGCACCAGATATACATGTCGGAGAAGGAATGAGGAAAGTGCCATTCACTACAAGGGAACACTTTTCTTATGTCGTTGTGGATTTTCATATGGGTATTCTGTATTGTTAAAATTAAGTAGGAAACAAAGTCAATGGCGAATCTGGGGTTCTGTTCAAACAACAGTGCAGTTCTCGTTGACTATTTCTTAATGACTTTAAGCAAAAAGTTGTTGATACAAAACTTAACGAAACTGGCATTTCACTGCACAAAAATCGGTGACATGTTGTGCCAATTACTTACGAAAAATCATATCTTGCAAATTTTCAGCAACAGAAGCAACGAGTTACTTCAGTCGTTCGTTAAGTATATCTACACGTTACTTTCTTCAGGATACAGCTTTCTGTTTCCAACTTTATTTCGGAAATATAGTCGAGTTTACTGCAGACTTTGTTTCTGCATCTACATCTGCATCATACATCGCTAGTCAACTAACTGTGTGTGGCATGGGGTTCTTGTCATACGTCACAAGCCAACTAACTGTGTGTGGCTTGGGTACTTTTGGTGCCACTAAGTGGTCGAATTAAGTCGGGTGATGCTGAGGGAATTAGACTAGGAAATGAGACACTTAAAGTAGTAAAGGAGTTTTGCTATTTGGGGAGCAAAATAACTGAAGATGGTCGAAGTAGAGAGGATATAAAATGTAGACTGGCAATGGCAAGGAAAGCGTTTCTGAAGAAGAGAAATTTGTTAACATCGAGTATAGATGTACGTGTCAGGAAGTCGTTTCTGAAAGTATTTGTATGGAGCGTAGCCATGTATGGAAGTGAAACATGGACGATAACTAGTTTGGACAAGAAGAGAATAGAAGCTTTCGAAATGCTGAAGTTTATATGGGTAGATCATATAACTAATGAGGAGGTATTGAATAGGATTGGGGAGAAGAGAAGTTGTGTGGCACAACTTGACTAGAAGAAGGGATCGGTTGGTAGGACATGTTTTGAGGCATCAAGGGATCACAAATTTAGCATTGGAGGGCAGCGTGGAGGGTAAAAATCGTAGAGAGAGACCAAGAGATGAATACACTAAACAGATTCAGAAGGATGTAGGCTGCAGTAGGTGCTGGGAGATGAAGAAGCTTGCACAGGATAGAGTAGCATGGAGAGCTGCATCAAACCAGTCTCAGGACTGAAGACCACAACAACAACAACTGGTCCCCCTTCCCTGTTCCACTCTCGAACGGCATTTCGGAAGAATGATTGTTGGTAAGCCAGTGTATAGAATTTTCATGTCGTGATCTTCTCGCGAAATGTATTTGGGGGAAGTAATGTGTTGTTCGGCTATTCCCGGAAAGTGCTTCCTCGATATTTTTGTAGTAAACCTCTCCGTGATGCTCGACGCCTTCTTGTAATATCTGTCACTGGAACTGGAGTTTGTTGAGCATCTCGGTAACGTTTTCCCGTGGACTAAGCGATCCCGTGACGAAACGCCCTGCTCTTCGTTGGATCTTCTCTCTCTCTCTCTCTCTCTCTCTCTCTCTCTCTCTCTCTCTCTTCTGTCAGTACTACCACGTAAGGCTGCCAGACTGACCGACAATACTCAAGAATTGGTCGAACAAGCGTCTTGTAAGCCAGTTCCTTAGTGGAATCTCAGTCTGGCATTGGCTTTTCCTACTACTTGTTTTTTGTGGTCATTCCAATTGCCGTCGCTCTGAACAGTTGCTCCTAGAGTTTTTTACGATAAATACTGTTTACAGCAAATAGTCATTAATTTTCCTTTCGATCCCCGCCTCTTTCTCTCTGACCCATATCCCACATCCCTAGAAAAACTTGTGGTGGTGAGCTCACGATTACGAAACGATAAAAGGAATCTGTTGTAACGAGATATTACGCCGACACGAAAAAAATTCACTGCTTAGTCGTATTTGCAGGGAAGCCATTTCGATGAAACTACAACCTCTGTAATACATAGTTCTAGTATTTAGCCTTTGGGATGACCAGTATCTGCTACACTTTTCTTTATTAGCACGCGCTGGCTGTAGTGGGTTTTATCGGTTTTGACAAAAGAATATAGTTAAATAATTCCCTGGGCCCTTAACCCACATTGCTTCATAAGCTTATCTTTATGAATGGGTCTTTCGTCTATGTCTACGAGTCTTTCCACTGTAGACAGCTCAGGATTCGTTTATTTCGATTTTTACTTAAGAAAAACTTCGAATAATCTTTAACGAAAATGAAAAAGTCTTGATTATTCGGCAACTTCTCAAGAACTGTTCCACAATGTCGTTAACAAGTCATTACGCTCTTTCCGCTGATGTATGGGCGAAATTCGAAATTTTATACGCAGAACTGGGCACGGCTTTAGAGTATGAAAGTTGAGCAATGGTCTTGCCAGTGCTCAATCTTGGGCAGTGGCGCTGTTTCACTGGGCTCATGTCGTTCAGCTTTTTTTAATCTCGCCCTTGATACACACGACTGAGCAATTATTTACTAGTAGTCTGTTCATGTTCGTCCTTCTTCATCAAAATATCTTATTCTGAATACGTGACACCCACCCAGAAAAAACGTTGTTAGTTTCCATAAATCCGAAAACATTTAACGTATGTCGTTGCTCTAGTCACGTCCCCATGACTATTGACTTCCAAAATTTTTGTGCTTACAGAAATGCGACATTATTGATGCTTCATTTGAGCGCACCCACCGACCCACTACCGATTTCCCAGTGAGCAACTGAAAAGAGTTCTGTACTGTGTGCTCTATCCGTCAGCAACTGTTTATGGCAATATACTACAGAAGATTTCCTTCCCCGAAGAACGTATTCTAATTTGGACTTATGTAGTGATAAGCCTAGTGCTTCATCTGTATAGAACAGAAATGTAGAGGATCAAGCTGTTTTCACGAGACCACAAGGAATAGACTTTAGCGCTTAAGGCGGAAGTGTACAAACTTCTTTCACTCAAGGTTTCCATTTGGTATCGGGGAGCAGATTGGTGTAGTTACTAACATCCTAAATAGGAAATGCTATCTTAGATGTCTTACGAGCGATGCAGGGGTTATGAAGGCCCGTAATAATCTGAGGATTCTCTCTGTAGCAATTTTATATAAGTAGCAATACTTCGAATGTACCTGGACTGATAACTAGTTTTCCTATGCAAGCTGACAGCTCCCATTCGAATAAATTGATAGCTGATCTGTGAAGAGTACCCTACAGTCGCTCTCGCTGCCTGTCGTAATTCGAAACTCCATTCTGATCGATATCGTGTTGATGCCAGTTGTAGCACTCAGTCACGACTCTTTTACTCAGTTACTCACGAGCGGATACATATCAGCCTCTCTGATTCCACTCCACTGTTTCATTTTCTAAGGTCAAGACAGTAAGGCGCACACTTGCCTTGCCTAAATGAAGAGCAAAAGTAGGAAATAAAGAACACCATAACGGGCAAGGAAATTCATACGGTAATATGCATTAAGCAGTTTTAATAGTTTGGAATCTGGGTCTATTCCTTGCACCATAGACTCCTGTAACTCTCATAGAAGACTGCCATATACACACACCGATACATATGTGACAGAACTTGTCATCTACGGCTTCTGCAATTTCGGAACCTGGTATAGTTTTCGTATAACCATCGCAGAATGGCGCAAATATCTTCACACTAGTAGGAAATCGCTGCCTGAAGAGACCTTGAATGATTAATCCAAAATAGTCACTAAAAGAAAGGGGTAGGTCATTTTTGTATTCAAAAACCAATTTCATTACAGACAGAGAAAAAAAGAATATATTTCTTATATATCATTAGAAACAGATACTTCCGCAAAGTACTGGCATACGAAGTTTCTTAATAAATAATTCGATCTGCTTCTGCTGAATGTGAGGAAAAGAGGGCAAGGAAAACATGTGAAAGCGAAATTCTAAGAGAATTAGGTGCACTGCTTCGCGAGCGACTGCGGACCGCTTTAGAAACGCCTATCCGCAGAAAGAGGATGAAGTGTACAGCCTTGGAAAATTATGCTTCTTTGCTTTCGTGAAGGTTATTATTTCTTACGCTGCAGACCAACAATCTGCTTACTCATAGTCATTACGTGCAAGAACCAGCTGGTGGTTTCTTTCGTTCCAATGTCTCGTCAAGGTAGTGCACCGATTTCCCAAGGATATTTCCCTCCTTTTTAAAATAAAACACAGTACCCATTTCACATGGTTTTTTTCTGTCATTACCATGACTAAATTAAAGAAAGAAACCCCTATGAAGAACACGTCACTGCGACACTCTGTCTAGGAGAAAAGCCTCGACAGCAAACTTTAATACAGTGAGTATCAATTTCAGCTCCATTGCTTCTACTGTGAAGAAAATAAAATAAAAGTTATTATACCTCACTAGCGAAAAAACTAACGGCTGTACACTATAGTCACACGGACAGACAAAGAGGGTAAGAAAAGCTACCAAAGAACTGTAGTAACCATGAGACTAGTCATTGTCTCTGGGGTATGCGATCTAACATTCACCAACGCTATATTGAAATATTGTCTTGATTGCAGAACCATCCCTCCCCCCTCCATTCCTCCTCCCCCTCCACGGCCCTTGCGTACTCCTACTGCCCTTCACATCAGTTTAGAATATCTCCACTTCTCTGAGCAGGGAGTTATTTCATTCGGTGATTAAGTATTCTGATGAGAATGATGCCATATAATGAACAAAGTTACCTGTAATTCACATCTTATTTGATTGAAATTATTTTGCCTCAGAAATTAATAACAAGACTGACCATTTTCGGTTGCTAAGCAGCCATAATCAGAAACATCGGGATGGTTCCTTTGAAAGGGCATGATCGATTTCTCTCTCCACCCTTCCCTAAACTGAGCTTGGGCTGTGTCTAACGACCTCCTTGTCGATGGGAAATAAAATACTCCTCCTCCACTAATAAACAAAAAAAAGTGTTAGAGCTGTATGTAAGTTCAAAAATGTATGTGAAATCTTATGGGACTTAACTGCTAAGGTCATCAGTCCCTAAGCTTACACACTACTTAATCTAAATTATCCTAAGGACAAACACACACACCCATGCCCGAGGGAGGACTCGAACCTCCGCCGGGACCAGCTACACAGTCCATGACTGCAGCGCCCAGACCGCACGGCTAATCCCGCGCGGCTGTATGTAAGTATTTTTAATTTCTCTGAAAATCCCCCTGTATACTAATGTAAATGCATAGTCATCACAATAACGGAGTTGACGAAACAGCCTCATCACAAAGGCCTTGCAGTAAGTGAATTGTCCTGGAGTAATAATGGAAACAGGGAGCAGAAGAAGAAATGGTTGTTACTCCCCAATAATATACGTGCTATAACTGTTCGGCCATTCAACTGCAGGAAGACTAATTTTATTTTGTCGTTGTTAACACATCCTGAGGGACTCTGCTTTGAGCATGTAGTTGCTGAATGAAGTTCAGCCACATGCGTGGACTGATGGACTCTCACACAGTGCAGGCTTCTGTTTGTTGACAAAAGAAGAAAGTTAAATGATGGATGATACGGACAAAACTTCCAGACGTTTCTTCTTAAAAGATGGTGTACCAATACATAACTTTGTCAGTAGACTGCATACAAAGAACATTTGTATATGCATGTCATGAACTCTTTCTCAGGGGCTGAAGTACAAATGTTCAAATAATGGTTTCAAATATATTCTAGGGGTCACTGATACGTATTTTAAATACTGGGAAGGAGGTTGCGCTTGTCATTGAACAACTGCTTGTGACAGGGGTGAACGGTTGCCCAGACAACCTACAAACAGACCACAGAGGCTAATTTTATATTAGTTATTTCAAATCAGTAATGAAACGGTATGGAATACAACATTTCTCAATGCCCTCCTGCATAAAAATTAGTATTATCGAAGGTTTGAACAGAATGATAAACTAATATCTACCAACTTAAATCTACGTTCATAATGTAAATGGATGGATATTTTTCGATAAATAATTGAGTAGTATAACAAAACTGTACACAGCACAACAAAAATGAAACTTATTTATAGTGTGCGTTTAAGTACATTGTACAATGCTGGATCCACGTGTACAGAAATCAGAGTAAGTGACTTAGTGTTTATTTGAAAATACAAGACATCTTCGAGAAGTCTTTATGTACCGAACTGGTCGCCTGAGCTACTCACCGTCTCCAAAGTGCAACAAATACACCCAAGAATGTAGATCCTAAAAGGACAGCGAAGGTACAGGTGTTTCTGGGACCTTCTATACAGAACAACTACAGATCAGTTTGGAATTGGATGTGTTTCTCATATAGTGTGTCATAAGATCTCAAGCGATTTTAGTCAGATATACTATGTGATCAAAAATATCGGGACACCTCAAAAAATATACGTTTTCAATATTAGGTGCATTGTGTAGCCACCTGCTGCCAGGTAGACCATAGCAGCGAGCACAGTTGTAATTAGACATCGAAAGAGCAGAATGGGGCGCTTCGCGGAACTCAAGGACTTCGAATGTGGTCAGATGATTGGATGTCACTTGTGTCACACGTCTGTACGCGATATTTGCTCGTTCCTAAACATCCCTAGGTCCTCTGTTTCCGATGTGATAGTGAAGTGGAAATGTGAAGGGACATGTACAGCACAAATGCGTACAGGCCGGCCTCGTCTGTTGACTGACAGAGACCGCCGACAGTTGAAAAGGGCCGTAGTGTGTAACAGGCAGACATCTATCCAGACCTTCACACTAGAATTCCTAACTGCATCAGAGCCCACTGCAGGTACTATGACAGGCGGCAGGAGAGAAAACTTGGATTTCATGATCGAGCGGCTGCTCATAAGCCATACATCACGCCGGTCAGTGCCAAACGACGCCTCGCTTGGTGTAAGGAGCGTAAACATTGGACGATTGAACAGTGGAAAAACATTGTGTGGAGTGACGAATCGCGGTATACATTGTGGCGATCGGATGGTTGGGTGTGGGTATGGCGAAGGCCCAGTGAACGTCATCTGCCAGCGTATGTAGTGCCAACAGTAAAATTCGGAGGCAATGGTGTTATGGTGTGCTCGTGTTTCTCATGCACCACTTGTTGTTTTGGTTGCCACTATCACAGCACAGGCCTACATTGATGTTTTAGGCACCTTCTTGCTTCGGGAACGGCGATTGCATCTTTCAACACGATCGACCACCTGTTCATAATGCACGGCCTGTGGCGGAGTGGTTACACGACCCTGTAATGTAATGGACCAGCCTGCACAGAGTCCTGACCTGGATCCTAAAGAATACCTTTGGTATGTTTTGGAACGCCGACCGACATCGATACCTCTCATCAGTGCAGCGCTCCGTGGAGAATGGGCTGCCATTTCTCTAGAAAACTTCCAGCACGTGATTGAACGTATGCCTGCGAGAGTGGAAGCTGTCATAAAGGCTAAGGGTAGGTCAACACCATACTGAATTCCACAATTACCAATGGAGGGCCCCACGAACTTGTAAGTCATTTTCAGCCAGGTGTCCTGATACTTATCATCACTTAGTGTAGCTCGGTTTGGGATTCAATGCTCAAGTGTTGAGTGAACATTTACTGTATGGTACACAACAACATGGCACACAAACCATAAAGTGAACTGCAGCATGTCATAGTGCTAGGAAACACATCAGCAGTTGTGGTAGTGAGTGGTGTTCTGGATAACTTACCAGATGAATCGTATATCACTGGATATAACTTCTGCAGACCCGGATCGAAAGCATCTAGCTTGTGAAGATAAAGAAATTAATATACTAGACAAGGCCCGCAAGGAGTATGACATTGATTGAACTACAAGCAAGTGTGGCAGACTTTGACGCAACAGATGAAATTTTAGCTGAAAAATGACTGGGTGTTGTGTGATGTCCTTAGTTAGGTTTAAGTAGTTCTAAGTTCTAGGGGACTGATGACATAGCTGTTAAGTCCCATAGTGCTCAGAGCCATTTGAACCATTTTCTTAGCTGACAAAGCTAAGCAGATGTGTGGAAGAGACATCAGTGAAGGACATGCATTGCTGCATTTTCAGTGGTTAGGTGATATGTGCCAAATTAAAAATGGGTGCTGGAATACATTTCTGACGAGTTATGCCTGTGCAATATAAGGAAGAAGAAAGACACTGTAGGATGGTCAAAAATTTTCATCTAATCAGTATTATCAGTGGCTAAAGAAGTCCTAAAACTGAAGGGAACAGGAGAAAGAATAAGAATAGTTTCAACACCTAGGTCAATAGCAATACCTAAGACAGCAGGTGGAATTAACACATTCATGATGTGTCGGAGTATCAGCTATTAGTCCTTTGGCTGGCAGAGCATGAGCCGTAGACAAAATGCACAAAATGCAGATGAACAACTTCACGAGTATGAAGATCGTTATAGAATGAAGAAGCTGTTACCATTGGAAAAGGATTATTTTTAAAATACACAGGCTAGAGATTGGTGTGTTCTAAAAAAAAATCTCGTAGTAATGCTACCCTAAAAACATCTTAAAAATACGGGTCTGTTCTAATCGATCAAGAAATTCAAAAATCTCAAGAATTCGTGGCTTATTTATGCTAAACACTATACCGAGATGATGTGGAAACCTAATGGATATGGGATTGTAAACCAAGATGCTGCAGGAGGATGTCCAATGAACTGAATCATAGATATCAAAAAAAGAAATAAATCAATTACTTATTTTCGTTTGGTCACTTAAGGCAACCAGAAATATTGCACCCTTACTTTAGCAACAAGAAACAAATATTCTAAAATCACTAACACTACCACAATTTCGATACATATCTCTAGCGATATTTTGATCTCATGTATCTCCTGATGCATAGAACCAAGTAGCATGTTCATCGCTATGTCAGTCGATATTTAGACGTAATGTTACACACTCTAACGAAACAATTATCAGTTCTAAGCTCAAACTACTTCTCACCAATTAATTAAAGCTAGGGTAATAGAGTATACACTGATCAGATTGGAAACATGGAACAGCACTCCTAATAATAGTGATGTCAACACGAAACAACTTTTATGGAGTGATAAAGACGGAGAAATTCCTCCCGGCTTATTGGATATTTAATGACCCAGATACAATTTTAAACTAATATGCACTGAAGAGTCAAAGAAACTGGTACACCTGCCTAATATCGTGTAGGGGCCCCGCGAGCACGCAGAAGTGCCGCAACAGGACGTGGAATCGACTAATGTCTGAATTACAGCTGGAGCGCAATTACACCATGAATCTTGCAGGCTGTCCATAAACCCGTAAGAGTACCAGAGAGTGGAAATCTCTTCTGAACAGCACGTTGCAACGCTCAATACCGTTTATGTCCGGGAAGTTTGGTGACCAGCGGAAGTGTTTAAATTCAGAAGACTGTTCCTGGACGTATGGTGTGTCGCATTGTCCTTCTGGAATTGGCCAAGTCCCTCGGAATGCACACTGGACAGGAATGGATGCAAATGATCAGACAGGACGTTTACGTACGTGCCACCTCTCAGAATCGCACCTATCAGGGGTCCCATACCACTCCAACCGCACTCGCCCCACACCATCAAAGACCTTCCACCACCTTTAACAGTCCCCTGCTGACATGCTGGGTCCATGGATTCATGAGGTTGACTCCATACCCGAACACGTCCATCCGCTAGATACGATTTGAAACGAGTCTCGTCGGACCAGGCAACATGTTTCCAGTCATCAACAGGCGAGGCGTAAAGCTTTGTGTCGTGCAGTCACACGAGTGGCCCTTGGGCTCCGAAAGCCCATATCGATGATGTTTCGTTGAATGTTTTGCACGCTGACACTTGTTGATGGCCCAGCACTGAAATCTGCAGCAACTTGCGGAACCGATTCACTTCTGTCACCTTGAATGATTCTCTTAGGTCGTTATTGGTCCCGTTCTCGCAGGATCTTTTTCCGCCGGTAGCGATGTCGGATAGCTGATATTTTACTGGATTCCTGATATTCACGGTACACTCGTGAAATGGTCGTCCCGGAAAAACGCCACTGCATTGCTCTCTTGTGTCCCATCGCTCGTGCGCCGACTGTAACACCAAGTTCATACTCACTTAAATCTTGATAACCTACCATTGTAGCAGCAGTAACTGATCTAACAACTGTGCCTGACATTTGTTGTCTTATATAGGCTTTGCTGATCGCAGCGCCTTATGCTGTCTGTTTACATATCAAGGTATTTCAAATGTTCATATGTGTGTGAATTCCTAAGGGGCCAAGCTGTTGAGGTTCAAAAAAATGACTCTAAGCACTATGGGACTTAACATCTGAGATTATCAATACCCTAGACTTAGAACTATTAAAACCTAACTAACCTCAGGACATCACACACATCCATGCTCGAGGCAGGATTCGAACCTTCGACCGTAGAAGCAGCGCGGTTCCGGACTGAAACGCCTAGAACCGCTCGGCCACAGCGGCCAGCCAACTGCTGAGGTCATCGGTCCATAGAGTTAAACACTACTTAAACTAATTTACACTAACTTATGCTAAGAACAACACATACACCGATGCTCGAGCGAGGACTCGAACCTCCGGCGGGTGAGACCATGCAATCCGTGACCTGGCGCCTCGACCCGCGCGGCCACTCCGCTCGGCACTCGGTATTTGAATAGGTGTGCCTACACCAGTTTCTAAGACATTTCAGTGTGTAAAATGCTGTGAAATATATGCAAGTATTAATACATCTAAAACACATAGAAAAGTGACAGAAGAGACGACTGTAGTCAGAAAGGTCCAACAGGATTGCTACTGAGTTTCTCAAGAAGTCAAGTTTTGGAAAAGAGTTATTCTCATTAATTCTATGAATCACATCAAACTGTGTACATGCAACGAGCAAATACAATTCGTTTTGAGTGAAATATTGCTACAGATTTGTATCTGAATGACAGCTTACTCTATACAATATACGGAATTTTCCTACAGTGGGCCAAGGTTACACAGTAGTTGAGATGCCTAGCAATCTCACATTCCTCCCAGTGACTCTTCAGAAGTAGACTATAAGGTGGTTGAGAATGGTGATCTAGTCAATTTTTGGAGTGAGGGGACTGTGGTATGTCTACACATGAGGCAGCATGTACAAAAACAAAGCACATAGCCATCAGTCACCATTTCGCTGTACAAGTTCCTTGAGTCAGTTGGACTGAAACCACATAATATCAAATGGTTCAAATGGCTCTGAGCAATATGGGACTTAACTTCTGAGGTCATCAGTTCCCTAGAACTTAGAACTACTTAAACCTAACTAACCTAAGGACATCACACACATCCATGCCCGAGGCAGGATTAGAACCTGCGACCGTAGCGGTCGCGCGGTTCCAGACTGAAGCGCCTAGAACCGCTCGGCCACATCGGCCGGCCAAGAAGTAAGACACAGAGTGAATGGGATTAACATCGACTGTGTTATTCTAGGGCGAGGTAAAAGGGGTATCGGGGGGGGGGGGGGTTGTGGGGGAGAGGGGAGAATCTCATAAATCTACCTATACAGAGACTTCGACAGCGATTCAGCTGAGTGGTGCTCCATTGAGTGGTGCTTTGCTGGCTGCATGCTGAATCTAGGGGTTGTTGAAGGGGTCGCCTGCCCTCAGGCGCTAGAGAGGAAGTGGAGGGCCTCTCAGCTGAATTAGTGTCGAAGTCTTTCAACAGATACATTGTGAAAGTGTTGAAAAGCGGTGTGAGAAGGTGTTGACGAACTGAGTAGATGTAGAGTGACCTTTTACAGTTTTATTCATGCATGTGTCCATGTTGCACCCATCTCCCATGATGCCACAGGATTGCGCGAAAGAGGAGGGCTGAAAAAGCATTAACGGCATTTGCTGCTACAGATCATGGTCAAATTTCGTCGAATGGTTTTAAACGGTTCTAGTGGTTGGAACAAACATTGCGGTGGCGCAACGCTCCAAATGGGTCAGATCCAGTTCAGTGGGGCTGCAGCCCTATGATGTCCTTATAAAAGGGTTTAATTGTCGGGGAGGGGGCGGTGGAGCGGGCATCACAGTGTCGATCGTTGTCAAAACGTCGTTCTGTTGTTCATCGCATTGTGAACCATCGTCGTCGACCGTGAAATGTGTGGGAATAAACATCCCGAAGGAAGGGGTGGTGTCGTTGACACCATTTATGCCACTCCCTGAAGTTAATTCGTGTTGGTTCCGAGTGGCTTGGTCTCTGCAATATTATCATTGGCCAACCTTTAGAAAAGTCCGTGATTTTAACGCTGAATGTCACTATTCTGATCTCTATCGCAGAGGCATCAAAAGAATGAGTGAAATGTTAACAAGAGGGGATGTAACGACTTTCCCGTCGCGTGACACGTCTGTGGGAGCATTGGGCACAATTTTGGTGAAATCTGGTGCCAGTGCGACATCATTAGCCCACATAGAGCTCACATCGACTGAGCTCTGGCGCCGGCCGGTGGCCAAGCGGTTCTAGGCACTACAGTACGGAACAGCGAGACCGCTACGGTCGCGGGTTCGAATCCTGCCTCAGTCATGGATGTGTGTGATGTCCTTAGGTTAGTTAGGTTTAAGTAGTTCTAAGTTCTAGGGGACTTATGACCTCAGAGCCATTTGAACCTTTTTTTTTTTTTTTTGAGCTCTGGCCTTTTCTTGGCACTTGTCGACACCTTGCTGTTTGATGCGTCACCCAGCCCGAGGGTGACGTAGCAGGCGCCATGCGTTTCGATCATTACAGAGGAAGGTTGTAGGCACCTCTGATCCACATTTCAAACTCCAACGTCGCAGTGGAAAACAATTACGTGGTTTAAAAAATTGACACTCTAATTGTGTTGCACAGTGTATCTGTACTGGCTGCATGGTTTTTAACTTAACATTTCTGGTAATCACATCAGGTAAGGATTGTTCGTAAGTTCCTCACATGCAGCAGAAATGACCAAGTCCTGTCGTTGTTTTTCTAATTTTTAAAAGCTGCGTTTGGAGTAGTCTTATGTTGGACTAGGCGGAAAGTCTCTTTCATGTATTATACATTACAATGAAAGCCGAATTTGCACACATTTTCTTGAAAACTGTGTCGATAACACCCGCTGTTGAGCGTATTGCCACGAACTACATTCTGGACAGAACACAAATAAATACAGAGAGAGAATAAATGGCACCCTGAAAACAGTACCGAGCAAGATTGCGCTGCGTTTGGCACACTGACTTCCCTCTGCAACAACTTCCTCGATTGTTCCTCAAATATAATACGTACTTTTACAGAGATGCGTTCAAAATTAAAATTGAACTGTCTTTTTACGATCAAATAACTTGAATGTGTAGCAGATAAAAAAACACGTTCGGTATTAATACGTGAATCTATTGAAAGCGTAAGAAATGAAATTGAAATAGAGATTTCGGTGCACGAACTAATACCTAAATACAGACGAACAAACACGGACCTGGATTTGCTTTTACATAATTTTACAGACTAGTGAGGAAAAATCAAATTTGTTTTATAATCTAATAGTTAACATTAAAGAATTAGGGTTTGTGTAGCTAGATGCTTCATAATAAGTGTACAAAATACCTTTAATCCATGTGAGGTCTGAACAGACTTGTACTGCAGCTGCTGCTCTCCCCATAGCACTTTCTAACGGTATTGCCAAAGCATTTACGTATTTATCGACAGACCTGAACTAAGTTATTTATTAACACTTTTTCATCTGAGCGTACTCTCCGATAACATATATTGTCGCGGTGGATGATTGGGATGATTGTGTTTGACGGTCAAAAACGCAGGCAAGGCACATGCCGCGCTGGACTGTGTGGGTTCAGTACGAACTAGGCATCAGTGTAGGTTGTTTCCGAGTAGTGCACACTTCGTATTGGCATTGAGAGGACGAGGTCAACGTTGAATCAAAGACCTGTCAAAGATCCAAAGAGGGTAGACTGTGTGGGCCCGATTGGCTGGAGCATCAGTAAGCAAGACAGCCAACTTATTGAATAAAATGATGATTAAATCGACACCCTAAATGCAAATAAGCGTTGATATACATCATTGGGGACATTCTGAAAATGTATGCCCCGACCGGGACTCTAAGTCTGGATCTCCTGCTTACATGGCAAACAGTCTATCCACCTGAGCCACCGACGGCACAGAGGATAGTGCGCCTGCAGGGACTTACCCTTTGCACGCTCTCCGGGAGTCCCACATTCCCAACATGTCCACACCACTACATTCGTAGTGCGCCTAATAGAAGTTTGCCCATCACACTCATTACTCGTGGCAGACTAATCTAGCAAGTCCCGTACGAGTTGGGGCATAGCGTGTGCGTTCGCCCAAAAACGTCAATGGCCGGGTAGCCATATTTTAACTATATGTGAAGGTAGAATCAGTGCCCGAAAGAACGGATACCAGCCGGCCGCTGGTGGCCGAGCGGTTCTGGCGCTACAGTCTAGAACCGCGCGACCGCTACGGTCGCAGGTTCGAATCCTGCCTCGGGCATGGATGTGTGTGTTGTCCTTAGGTTAGTTAGGTTTAAGTAGTTCTAAGTTCTAGGAGACTTATGACCTCAGCAGTTGAGTCCCATAGTGCTCAGAGCCATTTGAACCATTTTTTGAACGGATACCATTGATGACCGTGCAGCTTCTCTGGAATGAAATGATAATTAAATCGACACCCTAACTGCAAACAGGCGTTGATATACATCACTGGGGACATGTTGAAAATGTGTGGCTCAGAGGGATAGAGCTTCTGCCACATAAGCAGGAGATCCCGGGTTCGAGTCCCGGTCGGGGCACACATTTTCAACATGTCCCCAATGATGTATATTAACGCCTGTTTGCGGCTAGGGTGTCGATTTCATTATCATTTGATTCCAGAGAAGCTGCACGGTCATCAATGTTTTCTGTTCTTTCGGGAACAGATACTGCCTTCATACATAACTTATTGAATGTTTCAAGAGCAGCTGTTTCAACCGTCTTAACAGCCCACACAAAAAGTGGAAAGATATCATCGTGTAAACGTAATAGCGGGAGCAAATCAAAAGTAAATAATACATCGTCGTACGCTAACACGAATTGTGTCAAAACAACACACAGCTACGGCGGCTAAATGTACTGCAGAGCGCAATAGCCATTTCGGGACCCCGCATCTATCGACAATGTCTGCCGAGAATTCCATAAAGGGAATATTCATGGACGAGCAGCTATGACGAAAGGAAAGCATTAGTGACGACAACCAACGCAAATTAGCGTAAAACACGTCGTCAGCAGCATAGATCGTGGGCGGCTGATGAGTGGGCCGACGAGTCAACGTTTTCGTTATTTACAACATCGAGGCGGATTTACGTCTGGAGAACGCCAAAAGAAGATTACAATCCTTATTATTTGATTTAAAAGGTTAAGCATCCAGGTGGAAGTGTGATATTGTGGGCAGGCATATCATGGTATTCTGCTGGTCCCATCATTGCTATCAAAGGCCGTGTTACAGCCGAAGCTTATGTGAACATTTTAGGTGGTCAGGTGCACCCCATGATTCAAATGTCCCTCAACAATTATGCCATATTTCAGGAACACAGTGCACCAATTCATACAGCCAGGAAAGTACAGTCGAGGTATAAGGAGCACGCAAATGAACTCAAGCTTCTTCCCTGTCCAGCACGGTATCCGGACTTGAACATTATCGATCCCATGTGGGTGGTATTCGAGCGCAGACTCCGGAGCATATTTCCGCATCCCTCATCATTACAGAAGTTACAAGAGGTTCTGATCGAAGAGTGCCATAAGTTTCCATTGGAGACTATACACTCATTTTATTCCAGTATTCGAAGAAGAATCGCAGCTGTAATACGGGCAAATGAGGGTCCAACCCCTTGTTAATAAACCATTTCCAAGTAAGTACAGGTGTTCACATTATTTTGCCTATCCCCTGTAGCTGGGTAATCACATTAGCGTGACTGGACGTGTAGAACACCGTTGCACGAGGTGGCCGAACAACCGCAGTCAGGCTCTTCCGATTAATAATGCCATCATTTATTGAAGGCTGGGAGGAAGTGATTGTCTGTACTGGTAATTTTTTTCGCGTGGATTCCGTCTTTTTTACCACAGTGGCTTCAAGGGGAGCTCGTAGCTCTTCCTTTTCTCTGGCTTGTACGGGACTGCACACCTCAGAACGGCTCCAGTCGTAAAGGCAAAGTGGGAGCGCGCTAGTGGCGGCAGTCAGCTGTGGCCGTTGTCGCTGGCGCCAGTCCAGCCGCAGGTGCCTGCCGCGCTGCCAGTGGCCGCCCCGGCCAGGCCCAGCGCGGCGCCGCGGAATGCAGCCGCGCCGGCCCGGCGCTGCGCGGCCATTGACGGCGGCTGCGTGAATGGAGGGCGGCGGCCGCCCCCGCCGGCCTTCCCACGCCCCCGCGTGACCCGCGCCGAGCCGCGCCGCGCCGCGCCGGACACACGCCCAGGCACGCCGCACCGCTCCTGCCCAAGGGCCGCCGCTGGAGCTGACGCTCTCAGGCCCCGGTGCGCTGAAATTGAAAATTAGAACCGGCTCAGGGCAGCCTGTGGCGTCAGATCTACACTGGAAAGCACAGTATACTCTATTCGGAATAGTTCAGCGGCGATCCGGTTAATCGATATCCCGAACGTAGTATTGTGGTATGTTAAAAAACCTAAAGTTATACATCGACGCTTTTGACGCCACTTGTTGGAGTATTGTCTGTCGTCTTTTGTCCCGCGATCGTCGGCCGACGTACGTTTTTCACGATTCTTCCAACGTTCTGCCTGCGCGAAGGCCTGGCATTGTGAAAGGTTCGTCCGCAACCAGAGTGTGACTACATTTACATCTACATCTACATTTATACTCCGTAAGCCACCCAACGGTGTGTGGCGGAGGGGACTTTACGTGCCACTGCCATTACCTCCCTTTCCTGTTCCAGTCGCGTATGGTTCGCGGGAAGAACGACTACAGGAAAGCTTCCGTGCGCGCTCGAATCTCTCTAATTTTACATTTGTGATCTCCTCGGGAGGTATAAGTAGGGGGAAGCAATATATTCGATACCTCATCCAGAAACGCACTCTCTCGAAACCTGGACAGCAAGCTACACCGCGATGCAGAGCGCCTCTCTTGCAGAGTCTGCCATTTGAGTTTGCTAAACATCTCCGTAACGCTATCACGGTTACCAAATAGCCCTGTGACGAAACGCGCCGCTCTTCTTTGGATCTTCTCTATCTCCTCTATCAATTCGATCTGGTACGGATCCCGCAGTGATGAGCAATACTCAAGTATAGGTCGAACGAGTGTTTTGTAAGCCACCTCCTTTGTTGATGGACTACATTTTCTAAGGACTCTCCCAATGAATCTCAACCTGGTACCCGCCTTACCAACAATTAATTTTATATGATCATTCCACCTCAAATCGTTCCGCATGCATACTCCCAGATATTTTACAGAAGTAACTGCTACCAGTGTTTGTTCCGCTATCATATAATCATACAATAAAGGATCCTTCTTTCTATGTATTCGCAATACATTACATTTGTCTATGTTAAGGGTCAGTTGCCACTCCCTGCACCAAGTGCCTATCCACTGCAGATCTTCCTGCATTTCGCTACAATTTTCTAATGCTGCAACTTCTCTGTATACTACAGCAAAATCCGCCAAAAGCCGCATGGAACTTCCGACGCTATCTACTAGGTCATTTATATATATTGTGAAAAGCAATGGTCCCATAACACTCCCCTGTGGCTGCCAGAGGTTACTTTAACGTCTGTAGACGTCTCTCCATTGAGAACAACATGTTGTGTTCTGTTTGTTAAAAACTCTTTAATCCAGCCACAAAGCTGGTCTGATATTCCGCAGGCTCTTAGTTTGTTTATTAGGCGACAGTGCGGAGCTGTATCGAACGCCATCCGGAAGTCAAGGAAAATGGCATCTACCTAGGACCCTGTATCTAATATTTGCTGTGTCTCATGAACAAATAAGGCGAGTTGGGTCCCACACGATCGCTGTTTCCGGAATCCATGTTGATTCCTACAGAGTAGATTCTGGGTTTCCAGAAATGACATAATACGCGAGCAAAAAACCTGTTCTAAAATTCTGCAACAGGTCGATGTCAGAGATATATTCCTATAGTTTTCCGCATCTGCTCGACGACCCTTCCTGGAAACTGGAACTACCTGTGCTCTTTTCCAATCATTCGGAACCTTCCGTTCCTCTAGAGACTTGCGGTACACGGCTGTTAGAAGGGGGGCAAGTTCTTTCGCGTACTCTGCGTAGAATCGAATTGGTGTCCCGTCAGGTCCAGTGGACTTTCCGCTGTTGAGTGATTTCAGTTGCTTTTCTATTCCTTGGACACTTATTTCGATGTCAGCCATTTTTTCGTTCGTGCGAGGATTTAGAGAAGGAACTGCAGTGCGGTCTTCCTCAGTGAAACAGCTTTGGAAAAAGGTGTTTAGTATTTCAGCTTTAGGCGTGTCATCGTCTGCTTCAATGCCATTATCATTCCAGAGTGTCTGGATATGCTGTTTCGATCCACCTACTGATTTAATGTAAGACCAGAACTTCCTAAGATCTTCTGTCAAGTCGGTACACAGATCACCCTCTCTTGAAACAGTCCACTTATACTGGCCGCCCATGGTGGCCGCGCTTATCCCGCGTCATACATGTGAAGACCGTGACCCGTTTCTCCGCCAGGGGCACTGGAAGTCACTGTGCTCTACGATGCGCCCACTAAGACGTTATAGCCCCAACCACATGGCGCCTGCGCTTTTCTAGAGAGCCAGAGTATATACTGGCGCAGCAACAAGTCAGTAAGCGCCTGAAGATGACGAGCTGCTGTCTCTTTGAAATATTTTGCAGCTTCCACAACATGATCCGAAACGATGCTCGTGAACCAATGAAGCAGTGTTTGTGTTATTTAAAACGCTTTAACAGTATTCACATAAGAAATTAGGAGACTTTACTTTTCAGCACGCCTTTGTATATGATTGTGAGCCTTCTGCTATTGATCAGAAAAGTTGAAAATAGCGGCCGGCCGGAGTGGCTGAGCGGTTCTAGGCGCTTCAGTCTGGAAACGCGCGACCGCTGCGGTAGCAGGTTCGAATCCTGCCTCGGGCATGGATGTGTGTGATGTCCTTAGGTTAGTCACGTTTAAGTAGTTCTACGTTCTAGGGGACTGATGGTTCAAATGGCTCTGAGCACTATGGGACTCAACTGCTGTGGTCATAAGTCCCCTAGAACTTAGAACTACTTAAACCTAACTAACCTAAGAACATCACACACATCCATGCCCGAGGCAGGATTCAAACCTGCGACCGTAGCGGTCGTGCGGTTCCAGACTGTAGCGCCTTTAGGGGACTGATGACCTCAGATGTTAAGTCCCATAGTGCTCAGAGCCATTTGAACCATTTTTTTGAAAATAGCGTATTTTGAAACCTCATTACCCATGTTTTGCAGTAATAAACGCGAAAAGACAAACCCATGCGTGATCCGTCTCTGTAACTAAAGTAGTTTATTATTTCAAGAGTAATTTCCATAACTGTCAATAAATTTATACCACTGTGAACAAGGACAGACAGTTTCTTCATGGAATAATGTTTTCTGTTGCTTACAAAACCATTGTCGTACCCAGGCATGCACTTCTTCGTTCATATCAAATCGACTGCGTCGAATGACTTTCTTCAGGGCTCCTAAAATATGGAAATCGCATGGCATGGGACTGGAACTGTATGGAGGAAGTGGAACTTCTGCAGCGTAGTCAGAGCAACCACGAGGCCATCCATATACATATAAGATACACGCCTAGGTACATTCACGGCTCCGTAGGAAACCGCAAACGTTTGTCCATAAAGGCGTTGACCGTCTTGTCTCACACTGTAATAAATGTATTAATAATTACTGCGACTACTTTTGGAATAATAATCAGTCTACTTAGTTTTTCTCCATCTGTCTTATTTGACTACCACCTTCCACCTGCCTCCTGATGACAATTGCCTAAGATCCACTATCAATCAAGAGCAAGTATCTCTTATCAAATGGAACTACTCTGAAGAGCCAAACAAACTGGTACACCTTGTTAATATCGTGTATGGCCCTCGCGAGCAAGCAGAAGTGCCGAAACACGATGCGGCATGGACTCGAATAACGTCTGAAGTAGTTCTGGACGGAATTGACACCATAAATCCTGCAGGGCAGGCCATGCATCCATAAGAGTACGAGGGGGTGGAGATCTCATCTGAATTGCAAGTAGCAAGGCATCCCAGATATGCTCAATAATGTTCATGTCTGGGGAGTTTGGCGGCCGGAGGAAGTGTATAAATTCAGAAGAGTGTTCCCGGACGTGTGAGGTGTCGCGTTGTCCTGTTGGAATTGCCCTCCCCGTCGGAATGCTGAATGGACATTAATGGATGCAGGTGATCAGACAGGATGCTTACGTACGTGTCACCCGTCAGTCATACCTAGACGTATCAGGTGTCCCATATCACGTCAACAGCACACGCCTCACACTACTACAGACCCTCCATAAGTATGAACAGTCCCCTGCTGATATGCAGAGTCCCTGGGCACATGAGGTTGTCTCCATACCCGTACACGTCCACCGCTCGATACAGTTCGAAACGAGACTCGTCCGATGAGGCAACATGTTTCCAGTAATCAACAGTCCAATGTCGGTGTTGACGGGCACAGGCGAGGCGTAAAGCTTCGTGTCGTGCAGTCGTCAAGGGTACACGAATCGGCCTTCGGCTCCAATAGTCCATATCAATAACATTTCGTTGCATGGTTCGCAAGCTGACACTTGTTGATGGCCCAGCATTGAAATCTGCGGAAGGGCTGCACTTCCGTCACGTTGAACGATTGCCTTCAGTCGCCGTTGGGCCCGTTCTTGCAGGATCTTTTCCCGGCCGCAGCGACGTCAGAGATTTGATATTTTACCAAATTCCTGATACTCACGGTACACTCGTGAAATGGTCGTACGGGAAAATCCGCACTTCATCGCCACCTCGGAGATGCTGTGTCCCATCGCTTATGCGCCGACTATACCACCACGTTCAAACTCAATTAAAAATCTATAACGTGCCATTCTGGCAGCAGTAACCGATCTAACAACTGAACAGATACTTGTGTTATATAGACGTCGCCGACCGTAGTGCCGCATTCTGGTTGTTTATCTCTGTATTTGAATGGGCATGCCTCAGTTTCTTTGCCGAATCAGTATATACATAGATCCAAAAAAGTTTTGCATCACCCCGGTTTCCAGAACTCCTGGAGATGGACGTTGACTGTAGGTATTGTATCACAGAGACAGTACCTTTCACTGTTCAGCGCCTATTAGACGGAGGGGGTACGGAGGGGGTCCGACAGCCGATCAGTTCCAGTCATTCCACCAGGAAGGAGGTACACGGCTCGTGGTGTCTGTAGTTCAACCATGCCTATACGGTCAATACCGCAGTCCGACCACGTCCGCATTGTTACTTTTTGCCAGGAATCGCTCTCAACAAAGGAAGTGTCCAGGCATCTCGGAGTGAACCAAAGCGATTTTGTTCGGACATGGAGGAGATACAGAGGGACAGGAACTGTCGATGACTTGCCTAGCTGAGGCCGTCCAAGGGCTACTACTGCAGTGGATGACCGCCACCTAGGGATTTTGCCTCGGAAGAACCCTGACAGCAACGCCATCATGTTGAATAACGCTTTGCGTGCAGCCACAGGACGTCGTGGTACGACTCAAACTATGCACAATAGGCTGCATGATACGCAACTTCACTCCCGACGTCCATGGCGGCGTCCACCTTTGCAACCACGACAACATGCAGCGCGGTACAGATGGGCCCAACAACATGCCGAATGGACTGCTCATCATTGACATGTGTGTGGCATATGTCTTCAACCAGACAATCGTCGGAGACGTGTTTCGAGGCAACCCGGTCAGGCTGAAGGCCTTAGACACACTGTCAGCGAGTGCAGCAAGGTGGAGGTTCCCTCCTGTTTTAGGGTGGCATTATGTGGTGCCGACGTACGCCGCTGTTGGTCATGAAAGGCGCCGTAATGGCTGTAGGATACGTGGATGCCATCCTCCGACCGATAATGGAACCTTATCGGCAGCATATTGGCGAGGCATTCCTCTTGATGGACGACAATTCGCGCCACTATCGTGCACATCTTGTGAGTGAGTTCCTATAGGATAACGACATCGCTCGGCTAGAGTGGCCAGCATGTTCTCCAGACATGAACCCTATCGAACATGCCTGGGGTAGTTTGAAAAGGGCTGTTTATGGACGACGTGACCCACCAGCCACTGTGAGGGATCTATACCGAATCGTCGTTGAGGAGTGGGACAATCTGGACCAACAGTGCCTTGATAAACTTGTGGATAGTATGCCATGACGAATACAGGCATACATCAATGCAAGAGGACGTGCTACTGGGTATTAGAGGTACCGGTATGTAGAGCAATCTGGAGCACCACCTCTGAAGGTCTCACTGGATGGTGGTACAAACACGCAATGTGTGGCTTTCAAGAGCAATAAAAAGGGCGGTAATGACGTTTATGCCGGTCGGGGTGGCAGAGCGGTTCTAGGAGCTACAGTCAGGAACCGCGCGACCGCTACGGTCGCAGGTTTGAATCCTGCCTCGGGCATGGATGTGTGTGATGTCCTTAGGTTAGGTAGGTTTAGGCAGTTCTAAGTTCTAGGGGACTGATGACCTCAGAGCCTTTTGATCCATTTTGATGTTCATGTTGATCTCTATTCCAAATTCCTGTACATGTTCCGGAACTCTCGGAACCTAGGTAATATATATATGTATATGTGTGCGTGTGTGTGTGTGTGTGTGTGTGTGCGTGCACGAAAGTTCTAGACCTGTCCTGTTGACACGTTCCACATCATAATATTCATCGTGAATGTGATCTGCATAACAAGTATTAATTAAGTTATTTTTGCCATATCAGGGCGGAGAAACTGGGTACACGCATTCTTGTTGCACAGGCCTTGTAACCTTTCACATATTAAGCAGCACATTGCTTAAGGATGTGAATTGCATCACACCCTGTTGTCCCCGGGGAAAGCTACACTCAAATTGGCAAGCAGGTTGCTAACGAGCGGCCGCTTAACCGCCAGGGGCTCGGCAGCGCACAGTTGCGAACGCGGTTCACCGCAGGTGTCGTCCCTCTTTCTCCACGCCGAGCAACATCCGTATCCGACAGGTTCCGTCACGTCACTGCGGTGTGTTACGCACTCTGCCGGCACAGCTTCCCAGAAGACGGCCGAGGGCGTGGGCGTTGTGGAAGCACCGCGCCGCGCCGAGCTGGGCAGCGATGGCAGGGCAGGGTCCACTCGGGGGAGGGTAGGGGGGACCAGGATGTGTGACCCGGCCTGGGAACGGCGCCCAGCGCCACATATTGTGCTGACTAATTACCGAGGGGCGCGCCCTCCGCGCAGCCGGCTCATCCGCGGCATATTTTACGCCGAGCGCATCCATCCCACACCTGCTGTAAATTGCCAGCACACGCATTCGCCGTACCGCCGGGCTGGCGCCACGCGGCGCGACGCTCAGCGTCTTAAACGAAGCGTCTTTTATTACTTTCTGGCTTTTCAGGGCCGGCTGTCTGCATGTGCCAAGCAGGGCAGTACCCTGATGGGCCAACTCCCGAGGCGTCTCACCGGATTCCGTGCTACTAAAAAAATGGCTCTGAGCACTATGGGACTTAACTTCTGAGGTCATCAGCCCCTAGAACTTAGAACTAGTTAAACATAACTAACCTAAGGACATCACACACATCCATGCCCGAGGCAGGATTCGAACCTGCGACCGCAGCGGTCGCGCAGTTCCAGACTGTAGCGCCTAGAACCGCTCGGCCACACGGCTGGCCATTCCGTGCTACTGGTATGCTGCGAATAAGAAGGAGTAACATTAGGATTTACTTGCTCTTACATCATTATCTGACTGACGTTCGTTTTGACTTCAGAAAAAGCAAAAGCACCAATGAAGCAGCTACAACATGGCACTTAATACTGAAAGTGAGACTTGCGAGAAATCCAAGTATATGTACAGTATATTCAACATCCACTCAAAAGTGCGTGTAAGCTATAAAGAAAGACGGCTAATATACACTGATGAGTCAAAAGTCAATGGATGCTTCTTAAAGTCGTGTCGGACATCGTTTGCTTGGTGTAGTGCAGCAACTTGTCATTGCATATAGACTCAGCAAGTCGTTGGAAGTCCTCTGAAGAAATATTCAGCCTTGCTGCCGATATAGCCGTCCACAATTGGGAAATCGATACCGATGTGGGATTTTGTACACGAACTGTCCTCTCGTTTATGTCCCGTAAATGTTCGATGCGATTCATTTCTCATGATCTGAGTGGCCAGATCATTTGCTCGAATTGTCCAGAATGTTCTTCAAACCAGTCGCGAACACTTGTGGTCCAGTGACATGGCGCATTGTCACCCATAAAAATTCCATCGTTGTTTTGGAAACATGAAGCCCATGAACGGCTGAAAATGGTCTCCAAGTATCCGAAAAAAACATTTACAGTCAACGATCGCTGTTAATTCCATGTAAATACAGTCCACACCATGAAGGAATCACAGTGCCTTCTTGACGACTTTCGTACGTGACTTCGTGGGGTCTGCACCAAGTTCGAAACCTACCATCAGCTCATCCCAACTGAAACTGGGACTCATCTGACCAGGCCATGGTTTTCCAGTAGTCTAGAGTCCAGCCGATCTGGTCACGAGTCCAGAAGAGGCGCTGCAGGCGATGTCGTGCTGTTAGCAAAGGCACTCGCGTCAGTCGTCTGTTGCCATAGCCCATTAACACCAAATTGCTCCGCTCTATCCTAACGGATACTCTCGTCGTAAATTCCACGTTCATTTCTGCTGTTATTTCACGTAGTGTTGCGTGTCTGTTAGCACAGACAATTCCACTTAAACGCGTTGCTCCCGGTTGCTAAGTGAGAGCCGTAGGCCACACCATTGTCAGTGGTGAGAGTGCCTCAAATTCGGTATTCTCGGCACGCTCTTGACATTGTAGATCGGGGGATACTGGATTCCTTAACAATGTTCGAAGTTGAATGTCCCATGCGTCTAGCGCCAACGAACGTTCCGCGTCCAAAGTCTGTTAATTACCGTCGTGCGGGCATAATAACGTCGAAACCTTTTCTCGTGAATCATGTAAGTACAAAGCACAGCTCCGCCAATGCACTGCCATTTTATATCTTGTGTACGTGGTACTCTCGCCATCTATAGACTATATGAGCATATCACCATCATACGTCTTTCGTCATCTCAGTCTACAGCATGCAAGGTTACAAGAAGTAAGAGGGGAAAACATGAATGGAAAAGCAAGAACGAACTGTTCTTACTGGAGATGCTGTGAAAGTTTAAGCTATTTGTTTGGATTTTTAACCCCAGACCTACGTTACATTATGATGTTGACATAATGTTGTCGCTTATTACGTCCGCATACTTTAAGGTCGTTTACCAGATTACCACGAACCAACAACATAGCAAGCTTATAAACATAGGGTAAATGGACAAAGCTCTCCGTAGCCGATAAACAGATTTATAATCGAACAACACCAGTGAGTAGAAAGTTCGTTACCTTCACTGAACAATAAGAGAATGGTCGCTGAGTTTGGCAACTGTGCACAACGATAACACCGTCACAATGAGAACAGCAAGTTTAGGTGTATAAGAGACTGTATTTAAAGTTAGTCAGTCGCCTATCCATAGATAGCTTGCTGGACAGTTAAAAGGATCCTGTAAATTAAATCAAGTCTGAGTATAATTTATTTTATTTCCTCTAACTATTGGACACATTGCACAAATAGTTCACGGAGAGAAAATTCTTTTTAGAAGGGGTATTGATTTCACACAAAAATCATGCTAACACTGTATAGAAAAGTGCACTGAGAAGACGCAACAAATTATCCCATCTCGGCAGTTCGCAGTTTCATTGTTAGCCCTTGAATACCCGAAATTTTATTACGATAGACACCTGAGTTTAGTCTGCGAGACATATTTTTTAAATAGTGTTATTTTTCCACTAAGACAACAGTTCAAATGGCTCTGAGTACTATGGGACTTAAAATCTGAGATCATCAGTCCCATAGAGCTTAGAACTACTTGAACCTAACTAACCTAAGGACATCAAGCACATCCATGCCCGAGGCAGGATTCGAACCTGAGACCGTAGCGGTAGTGCAGTTCCAGACTGAAGCGCCTTGAACCGCTCGGCCACACCGGTCGGCAAGACAACAATGCAAATATGAATAAGTATTATTTCAACAATGACTTATTAATGTCAGTCTAATTATTTAATGCCATCAAATAACAAAATTTTTATTTATTTGTCAAGAATTCACTGGATGATAAATCTTGATATATTTTATTAAGTCTGGCTTAGAAGTATCTCCAGTATGATGCGCTATAGGAAGTAGCGCTACACTTGTACCCTTTTTGGAATGAATGGCAGTGGAGCATGATCGCGACTGGAACCAGATTCTGTAGTACGTTCCTTCCGCCCGCATCTCGTGGTCGTGCGGTAGCGTTCTCGCTTCCCACGCCCGGGTTCCCGGGTTCGATTCCCGGCGGGGCCAGGGATTTTCTCTGCCTCGTGATGGCTGGGTGTTGTGTGCTGTCCTTAGGTTAGTTAGGTTTAAGTAGTTCTAAGTTCTAGGGGACTGATGACCTCAGTAGTTAAGTCCCATAGTGCTCAGAGCCATTTGAACCATTTTTTATGTTCCTTCCGGGTCCCTCTGGCAAAAATTCTCTAGGTGCAAATGCTTTATTTGACCAAACTGTTCCTGCAGAATTCAACCCATATTGTAGTATGAAACCTACAGATCAATATGTGTGAAGGAATTATCCACTGTTATATGCAAGATGAGTGATATCAATAAAACCAAAGTTTTTATGTTTTTCGTTTTCTTCTTTTCCGATAACTATTAGCCTTTTCAGTGGATAGAAATTGATAGGGTCACATATCTAAAAAACTATTATTCAATACTTACCAGGTTTTGAAATTATATAAGCCGGCCGGTGTGGCCGTGTGGTTCTAAGCGCGTCAGTTTGGAACCGCGTGACCGCTACGGTCGCAGGTTCGAATCCTGCCTCGGGCATGGTTGTGTGTGATGTCCTTAGGTTAGTTAGGTTTAAGTAGTTCTAAGTTCTAGGGGACTGATGACCTCAGTAGTTAAGTCCCATAGTGCTCAGAGCCATTTTTGAAATTATATACTGCTTGAATGAACGCCGTCCACGGAATGAAACTGACTATTCATCGATCGTCAGGTTTTCTTTTGGTAGACAATATTTGCCAAGTTTGTTTTTTATGTCCTCCAAAATGTCTCTGAATGCAGCAAATTTATCTTTCCCTCTTCGAAATCCTCTTCTAGCTTTACCACCGAACCACAGAAACAATAATAATTCTTCACGTCTCTGACGACCCATTGTGACGCTAAATATTCGTATGTCGTGCTTCTTGTTTCACATTACTTTTATATTGAACAAATTGATTTTTAATTGACTGCCTGTTACCGGTAGACCAGTCAGAATCCCTATTTTTACGCTATCACACTTTCTCCAACACTTCTCAATTTTTTCCATAAAATCTCTGCAGCTTCGTTGTTAGTAAAACATCCAATTTTCTCTGTAGCATCTAAAGAAATATATAGTTCAGATGTTTCTGTCGGTGTTAACAACATTTATCAAAGAAGGGCTCTTCACTGTGTCAACTTAAGGTTTTATTATATCGTCTTTCTTTACTTTTGTTTCCTCAGACACACATCCACTTTTAGCAGGAAATACCCCTTCAGTAAACTCCGTAGTATTGGTATGATATTCATCTTCTAGACTGGAAATAACCGTTACGTCATGCATGTCACTTACTTCGCTGACAACGCTTACATGATATTCCCCATCTTTATCTTCATCATTGGTATGTAGTCCGAATCTTCACCACTGAAATCGCTGAGACTTTCAGATTCTTCCAGTACTTCTACATCTTTCAGTTTTCTCTTCAATCCGGCCGCTGTGACCGAGTGGTTCTAGGCGCTTCAATCTGCAACCGCGCTGCTGCTACGGTCGCAGGTTCGAATCCTGCCTCGGGGATGGATATGTGAGATGTCCTTAGGCTAGTTAGGTTTAAGTAGTTCTAAGTCTAGGGGACTCATGACCTCAAATGTTAAGTCCCATAGTGCCTAGCCATTTGAACCATTTTTCTCTTCGACGTGTAAAACTACCATCTAATATGCCTTGTAACTATCAGATATCTTTCAACAATGGAGCACAACACTGTAGAAATAAAAGCAAAAAAATGAAAAATAAAAATGAAATGAGTCTCAGTGACACTACTCGGTATTTATGCATGACAATTTTCAAAAATAAATTTATGTATTAAAAAAAGGCATGAAATTGTAGGAGCAAAACATGATTTTAGAGAACAGCTACACTGTGTGATCAAAAGTATCCGGATACCTGGCTGAAAATGACTTACAAGTTCGCGGCACACTTTATCGGTAATGCTGGAATTCAGTATGGTGTTGACCCACCCTTAGCCTGGATGATAGCTTCGACTCACGCAGACACACGTTCAATCAGGCACTGGAAGGCTTCTTATGGAATGGCAGCCCTTTCTTCACGGAGTGCTGCACTGAGGAGAGGTATCGATATCGGTCGGTGAGGCCTGACACGAAGTCCGCGTTTCAAAACATCCCAAAGCTGTTGTATAGGATTCAGGTTAGGACGCTGTGCAGGCCAGTCCATTACAAGGATGTTATTGTCTTGTAACCACTCCGCCAAAAGCTGTGCATTATGAACAGGTGCTCGATCGTGTTGAAAGATGCAATCGCCACCCCCGAATTGCTCTTCAACAGTGGTGAGGAAGAAGGTGCTTAAAATATCAACGTAGGCCTGCGCTATGATAGTGCGACGCAAAACAACATGGGGTGTAAGCCACCTCCATGAAAAAAACGACCACACCATAACACCACCGCCTCTGAATTTTACTGCTGGCACTAAATACACTGGCAGATGAAATTCGCAGTGGGGAGTGGCCACGGGGTTTGAGGCGCCATATCACTAACTGCGCGGCCCCTCCCACCGGAGGTTGGAGTCCTCCATCGGGCACTTCTTAGCATAAGTTGGTTTAAGTAGTGTCTAAGACTAGGGACCGATGACCTCAGCCGTACCCACACCCTGCCATCGGGTCGCCACATTGTGTACCGTGATTCGTCACTCCACACAACGTTTTTCCACTGTTCAATAGTGCAATGTTTACGCCCGTTACAACAAGCGAGGCGTCGTTTGGCGTTTACAGGCGTGATGTGCGGCTTATGAGCAGCCGCTCGATCATGAAATCTCTTGCCTGTCATAGTACTTGCAGTGGACCCTGATGCAGTTTGGAATTCCTGTGAGACGGTCTGTATAGATGTCTGCCTATTACACATTACGACCCTCTTCAACTGTCGGCGGTGTCTGTCAGTCAACAGACGTGGTCGGCCTGCACGCTTTTGTACTGTATGTGTCCCTTCACGTTTCCACTTCACTATCACATCGGAAACAGTGGACCTATGGATGTTTAGATGTGTGAAAACGTCGCGTACAAACGTATGACACAAGTGACATCCAATCAACTCACCACCTTCGATTTCCGTGAGTTCCGCGGAGCGCCCCATTCTGCTCTCTCACGATATCTAATGACTACTGAGGTTGATGATATGGAGTACGTGGCAGTAGGTGGCAGCACAATGCACTTAATATGAAAAACGTATGTTTTTGGGGTGTCAGGTTACTTAGTATAAATGACGAAATTGCAGTACAAATATTTACAGCTGATGAAACAGAAAGTGTAACACAATCACCGTTGGAAACCCACCTTAGGTTTTCCAGGGTTTATGAGACAAAAATCACAATTATAATCAAATGGGTAGCTCACATTGCGTGCCAGAACTAATAAGCAGTGAGCTGCCGAGAGACTATATCGTACTACCATACATTCCAAAACTTACATTACGCCAAAATCAGCATGAGACGGCGGCCAAGAGACCAAACCCAAGGCGGCTGTAATACGAATTTGACATAACTTATTTCTCAATCCTAAACTCTGTACATGGTGAGCATGATTCAGTGTTGGTGCAGATTATTACAGAGTAGAATATCGCTCATTTCAAGATAAAACAAGGGAACTCAGCAGAATCTTCCCACTCATGCTGTACAACATATCTGAACACATATATTCTGCGTTGAGATTGGTATCGACCTAGAGCAGTGTTTCCTCGACTAGTTGGCCTCTTTGCGCCAGGCAAAGACGACGACGTAGTTCGACTGAATGAGTAACATTTCGGTGTGAAAGCAAAACATTCTTTCTGAGTTTGGATGGATGACGCCATAGCATCTTGACCTTTGACGTTCGTGCAGAAAACGCAGAAATTTCGTATTCAGTTATTCTCTGCGGACGGCAGTGGTAGTACAGCATCCGTTGCCCTTAACTAGGCAAGGCCCTGGCTGTACCCACAAAAGCACATAGCAGGCCACAGACAGACTTCTCTGAAAACTGCTTGTGTCCCTGGGAAGACTTGTCCCTCCTAACGAGATTCACTGACAGCCCTCTACCGACAACAGAACTCCGAGACCACACCAGGAGTAAAATATCCCAGAGTGAAAAATGCCAGTCCTACCTCCAAGGCCGACATGCCGAGTACTCTCAAGAAAATAACCCAAAATAATGGCAGAAAATGAAACATTAAGGCTTTTCAGTATGTAGCAGTAACTACACAGCTGTAAGACAGGAATGTAGACTTTCGCCCCTATTCTTGCTTCTCCCCTACGGCTCAATCTATAAATTGAAGAAGAAATTACGGAAATAAATGAAACGTTCAAGAGTGAGACTAAAACTCGGGGTGAAATCTATTAAATGATACGATTTGTTGATGACATTGCTATTTACAGAGAAAGAGAAGTAGAACTGCAGGGAAAGCTGAGTGGAATCAGAGTCAAATGAGCAAATAATATGGATAGAGTATAAATAATGACGAGTAGTAAAGACAAGATTAGCGGTAGACTAAGCAACAAACTTGGTTACCACTAAATACATGAAGTTAAGGATTCCTGCTATCTTGGAGAAAGAAACTGGACGGATGAAGAAAGAAAGACATAGAAAGCAGACTAGCACAAGCGAACAGAGCGTTTCTAGCTGAAAGGAGTCTACTAGATTCAAACAGTTTTTTTTTTTTTGCGGAAAAAGTTTCTAGAAAGTAATTTTGGAGCACAGTATTGTATGGAGACAAATCATGGACTGTGGGAAACGATGCAAACGAGAATGGATGCTTTGAGGTATGGCGCTACAGGAAAATGTTGAAAATTTGGCGGTCTGGTAAGAAATGACTTTCTGTAAAGAATTGGTGAGGAAAAGAACTTGTGGAAAAACACTGATACGAGGAAAGTGTGTGGAGAAATAACTTCTTTGGTGCTAGAGGGAGCTGTAGACGATAAACACAACAGCGTATGCAACAAATAATTGAGGATGTTGTGTGTAAATGACGCTCTAAGAACGTGAACTGAAATTACGGCCTGTGGCAGAGGCCAGAGCCGCTTCGTGTACCACCATTATTTTCATACTTTCCTGTTTCAATTGCGAACGATCCGCGGGAAGAATGACAGTTAGTGAGCTCTTATCTCTCCGATTCTACCTCCAGCGTCTTTCCGTCGGACATACGTAAGAGGAACCAATATGTTGACCGTCTCTCTTTGTAACGTACGCTCGGGGAATTTCTGTAGTAAATAACATCATGATATACGACGCCTCTTTGGTCGAGTGGGACAGAAGAATTAATGAGCAGAATTCCATACAGAATTTTTTCCATGCAGAATTTATTGGTACTCAATTTAATTTACTTTCGTGGAATACGTGCTGCGATTAACAGCTGCGACGAGGTTAATGCAGTACGCTGCACCAAAACTCGAAGATAGGACATTTGCGTAGGTCTATGTGAAGTACTTGGACAGAGCAATCTGTTGGAAGGACTTTGGGATTTGAGGTAAAATCTTTGGGTCACTTTAAATTTGTTATTCATTTCCATGCTGCTTTTGAATATTACAATATTAGAGGGTTTAAGTTTTCCGATTTTTTTTTCGTGAGGTTTCTGATTTTCAAGGGAATTAGTAATGTGTAATCATTATTCTTATTTGTGTCAATTTTTAATTTCAATTAGAGCTTAGCGCACAAAGGGATGTTTAATTACAAGAAGGTTTTGGCTTGAAAGAGAACTAAGTTTATGAGAGGATGCCAAATTTAAGCCTGCTGGTATATCTCAAGGAGCAGCGCAGTAGCTTAGTAAGCCAGATCTGGATCGAATCCACGTGACGGATTCGGTCAGGTACACCAGCCCGACTGAGGTTTTCCATGCTTTTTCAAGCAAATGCTGGGCTGGTCCCCAATTTCTACCTCAGAAACGAAGTCTGAACGATTCAGAGACAGATGTCACATATTCTCCCTTCTTCTCTCTGTCTCTCTCTTTCTCTCTCTCTCTCTCTCTCTCTCTCCCTCCCTGGTAACAGTGGTAATAGAAAATTAAAATAATTTCGCCAAATGGCGATAAACAATGGATCCCCTAGGATGACATAAACGCTAGAAAAGATAGAGAAGATAAATAATTTAACAACTACTCAGAGGAAGCTAATTTATGGTGAGTGCATTCTAAGCCTAAAAGGGAGGGCGGAAGTAGGGTAGCAATACGAGCCCAAGGTCAAGGGAGATAGGCAACCCACACATCAGGTGACATGACGATGCTGCAATTTATATGTTGTAGCGTAGGACCACCGGATACATCCAAAATAACGACCTTATCCAGAAGTCACTGGAAAGGACTTCTGGTGACAGGCTAGGCAACATATAATCAACCTCACACCCACCTTCCTTCTCTTGGGAAATCACCAGGAACTGATCAAGGTCTACTAAGGGTAGCCCCACTCCTTCCCTTCCCTTCACCACCATCACAACCCCTCCACAACCCTCTCCATCATTGAGATTCAAGCATGGCCTCCACATCTCCACTTCTTATAACTAGGGTATTTGAGTACAAGTGTATCACTCTGGAGCCGTATGGAATAGGGAGAGGATCAGGCTCTGTTTATTTGTTAATAACAAATTATTGTAATCTCATTAATTCACGTCACTGGAGGCCTATCTGTTAATAACAATAACACATTTTTATCGTCGTTTGAGGCACCAGCAGAGACCACACCCACACAGATACGCAAGTACACTCATTCTTCTTCAGTTTTACATACTTTTCACCCATTTTCAAATTTTCCCTATTTTCCGAAATTTTACGTATTTTTCCACGTTCTTTTCGTATTTTCTCAAAATTTTATCGATTTACGCGACTTCTATCCCATTTCTCTCGACGTCACATCACACAGGTACGAAAATAGGGGTCTATGCTTTCAGCCATCTACTTTCGGCAGCTTTCCCAGGTCACCCTACTATTCATCCATAAGATACTTGCAGATCAGTGTCAACAGGAGGCTTTTATGGTTTTTATTAGGACAGAAAATAAGAAACGAAAAATCTTTTACAGAAAACTTTATTAACAACTCTTTCTTTAAGTTCGTTTGATGTAGTTTAAGTGATATCCAGCTTAATTTATAACATATAATTTAAATTTATCTCACAATGGTCTGCTTCTTTCTCCAGTCAGTAATTTGACAAGTTAAAAGGAAGGAATATTCTGGAATTCTAATATTAACTAATTTTCTTCCGGAAAAATACATGTTTTATGACCCTGACAATTGGCTCTGTTCCTTCCTGTAGTTCTTCTAAGTCAGTGCATTTTGGGGCCTTTAGTATTGCTTGGTATCTTCTTATCTTCTGGATAACACTGCTGTTAAAACACTTCACATCTTGCTGGGTGCACGCTATCAACTCTTCTTCTTCACATTCAAGCGGGATTTTCGTATAGAATCTTAATTTTACAACTTTTTCAAATGAGTGTCCACTAAATGTAGCTATTCCTTTAGTTTTAAACTCTGAAATGGTTGTTTTGTTACTAGGTACACAACTTCCAGTGTTCCACATTTGGATCATCCTTTTTAAGCAGGCTCAAAGAGGAATGGAGGTTTATAGAAAAGGTTTTGTGCATTCTCTCATGTTGAAAACGTTCAAAATTCCATTGACATAGACCAGTACTCTGACATGTGAACTACTTCCTTACTTCACCGTCTACTCTAAATGCAGTATTTTATATTCCCAAGTCATAACCATATTTCTCCAAAAACTGTGTCTAATGCAATATGTGAAACTTGCTTCCACATCTGCACTAGCTTTTTCTTTTTACAGTCGCAGTTTATATTCGTCGTATTTGGCAGTTGACTTAATCACATGCTCCAGTCTTCGTTTTTTTGACTTCGATGTCCTCCATCTCCTGGTTTCTTTTTCGTAAACATAATACATTAATTACAGTTGTACAGCACCGGAAGTTGTGCACCTAGCAACAGACAACCGTTTGCAAGAGTTTAAAACTGATGTTTTAACTTCATTTCATGTACAATTGTTTGCAAAAGTTGTAAACTTAAATTTATATACAGAAATCCAGCAAGAGCGTGCAGCAGAAGAGTTGCTTGCTTATACCCATCAAGATGTAGCGCGCTTTAACGCAACTGTTATGTAGGAGAAAAAAGACGATATTAAAATCCCCGAATGCTGTCACCTAGGAGAACTACAGGAAGGAAGAGAACTAATTGTTCAAAGCATACCAAAGATATTTTATACGAAGAAAATTAGGTCCATATTATAATTCAAGAACATCCATTCTTTGTGTTTGTCAAATTTCTAATTGGAGATGGAAATAGGGAATCTTACGTACATTTAAATTATAAGTTAAAGATTAAGCTTAATTATACTAAAACAAAAAAGAGAGCTGTATTCTGTGTATAACTTCTTATGCAATAAATTTAAAAAAGTTTTCTCTGAAAGATTAGTCATTTCTTATTCGCAATCCTACCAAAAATACCAAAAAGGATCCAGTTTCCACTAATCCACATGTGTCTTTCGGATGCTGACGTTGTGAAGTAGGCAGAACTAGGTAGCTAAAAGCTTAACAAACCCTTTTCGTAACTATTTGGAGAGTAGTCAAAACTACACTACTGGCCATTAAAATTGCTACACCACGAAGATGACGTGCTATAGATGCAAAATTTAACCGACGGGAAGAAGATGCGGTGATATGCAAATGATTAGCTTTTCAGAGCATTCACACAAGGTTGGCGCCGGTGGCGACACCTATAAAGTGCTGACATGAGGAAAGTTTCCAACCGATTTCTCATACACAAACAGCAGTTGACCGGCGCTGCCTGGTGAAACGTCGTTGTGATGCCTTGTGTAAGGAGGAGAAATGTGTACCATCACGTTTCCGACTTTGATAAAGGTCGGATTGCAGCCTATCGCGATTGCGGTTCATCGTATCGCGACAATGCTGCTCGCGTTGGTCGAGATCCAATAATTGATAGCAGAATATGGAATTGGTGGGTTCAGGAGGCTAATACGGAACGCCTTGCTGGATCCCAACGGCCTCGTATCAGTAGCAGTCGAGATGACAGGCATATTATCCGCATGGCTGTAACGGGTCGTGCAGCCACGTCTCGATCACTGAGTCAACAGATGGGGACGTTTGCAAGACAACAACCATCTGCACGAACAGTTCGACGACGTTTGCAGCAGCATGGACTATTAGCTCGGAGACCATGGCTGCGGTTACCCTTGACGCTGCATCACAGACAGGAGCGCCTGCAATGGTGTACTCAACGACGAACCTGGTTTCACGAATGGCAAAACGTCATTTTTTCGGATGAATCCAGATTCTGTTTACAGCATCAAGAAGGTCGCATCCGTGTTTGGCGACATCGCGATGAACGCACATTGGAAGCGTGTATTTGTTATCGCCATAGTGGCGTATCACCCGGCGTGATGGTATGGGGTGCCATTGGTTACACGTCTCGGTTACCTCTTGTTCGCATTGACGGCACTTTGAACAGTGGACGTTACATTTCAGATGTGTCACGATCCGTGGCTCTACCATTCATTCGATCCCTGGGAAACCTTCATTTCAGCAGGATAATGCACGACTGCATGTTGCAGGTCCTGTACGGGCCTTTCTGGATACTGAAAATGTTCGACTGCTGCCCTGGCCAGCACAATCTTCAGATCTCTCACCGACTGGAAACGTCTGGTCAATGGTGGCTGAGCAACTGGCTCGTCACAATACGCCAGTCACTACTCTTGGTGAACTGTGGTATCGTATTGAAGCTGCATGGGCAGCTGTTCCTGTACACGACATCCAAGCTCTGTTTAACACAATACCCAGGCGTTTCAAGGCCGTTATTACGGCCGGAGGTGGTTGTTCTGGGTACTGATTTCTCGGGACCTAGGCACCCAAATTGCGTGAAAATGTAATCACATGTCAGTTCTAGTATAATATATTTGTTCAATGAATACCCGTTCGTCATCTGCATTTCTTCTTGGTGTAGCAATTTTAATGGCCAGTAGTGTATTTAGCTGAGAGCGTAGCATGTCCCTGTTTGTAGCTGCATACTGTGACTTAGCAGTGAAATGGAACTTACGTAAGTTCATCAAATGCTGGAGAAATACGAAAAAATGTGGAAAAATACGTAATATGGTCTAAAGTACGGAAAAATTTGAAAATATTTAGAAAATACCTATATTTGGGTGGAATGAGAGTAGTTACATATCTGGCTGGGTGTTGTCTCTGCTGGTGCCTGTAATGTCGAAAAATCACATAATATAAAATTTGTTTTGCATATGTACCTTGAGTGACATGTCTTAACGTAATTACAATAATTTGTTATTAACATATTGGCACAATCTCATCCTCCCCCTATGCTGCCCAGCTCCACATTGAAACCTACAAAACAGAGTGCTCCACTTACAAAATACGAATATGTGGAAGAGGTACTCTAATCTCGTTCTCTCAGAGAGAGTGGTATGGTTGGGATGGAGAAGAGGGGTAGGGGCTCGGTGGGGGTTTCCTTAGAGACCTTGATCATTGATCATTGTCAGTGGTTCCTCAAGCGGAGGAGTGTGAAGGGTAACCTTCATTATAAGTATTCCATGTCAATGACCTTGAGATACGATCCTTATCTGTGACAGATACAGCACTGATAACTTGCTGACAAATGTCAAATTCAGAACCTTCTATAATGAGTTGTCGGCAAAAGATAGGTCTCTGGATTCGAATCCCGACAATTACAATGTTTTTTTCAGAACTAATTGATGCATACATTAATAATAGCAGCTATTAACGGTGCGTCTCTCTCTCTCCATTTTATGCACAGTATTTCGACGACTGACCTAGTCCTCTTCCTCAAGTGCTGAGAGTTTTGCTGTAGTGTGCAACTGTTGGCTGAATTTCAGTCATGCAAGGAGTTCACACAATAGGAAAATTCGCAGCACCGAAGTGGTCGTCGAAGCTTTGCGCACAAAATGGAAGCAAAAACTCAACTGAGTACTCGGATGCTCACCATTCATCAGTCATACTGATAAAATCTGAGAGATGAGAATCGTAAGTTCACTTACAACCAATTCAGTGTAATATTCCACATCCACACATGTGAAGTCCACGATATGCGCATTTCATTTCTTTCGTTTTTCCACCTTTGTTTGTAAGTGATTACACGCTTTTTTATAAGATTATTACATTATCATCTAAATGAAATTAATATTTTATCGGTTTCTCATATTAAATGGCCTCTGCACTAAATATACGATGAACTGAACACTAAATCTAGACGTTCCAATTCTTTCATCATTCATGTAGTCTTATATTCTAACATCGACAAGGATTTATTCTATAGGACGAACTATCTATTTAGCGCAGTTGTAAAATAAAACTTCAATCTCAGTACCTAGGTGAAGCTTGGTAAGGAGGGCCGATACCAACCAAATTGGTTTGGTTCAAATGGCTCTGAGCACTATGGGACTTAACATCTGAGGTCATCAGTCCCCTAGAACTTAGAACTACTTAAACCTAAGGACATCACACACATCCATGTCCCAGGCAGGATTCGAACCTGCGACCGCAGCGGTCGCGCGGTTCCAAACTGAGGCACCCAGAACCACTCGGCCACAACGGCCGGCTACCAAATTGGTATCTCTGTCGATCCCTACTTGACAGAAGGAGCGTGGAATGTAATCTTGCACGAAAAGTCATCCGCAGACACTGCAGAAATTACGTGTAGGGCTTACAGATGCATGCACTGGTAAACATCATCTAGAAGGTGCAAGAAAGATGAGAATCGTGAATGAATAATAGGCAAAGTACTGCGTTCATGTCACTGTTCATTGAAGCGTCTAATGTGATTGACAAAGCTGGTAGTAGTGACTCTGCACATCAACAGTTAATAATAATTTTCAATTCAAATACAAGTACAGCTATGGGGTTTTTATTTAAGACGATCATCTTCCCACGAATATCACTTCAAAATGCACAGCGTCGTGCGATGCTGTAACTGTTGTTCTCAGCCAGGGCTTGCCACCATGGCTCATGTAAAACTGAGCACATAGTTAGCACTTTCTGGAAACCATCACTTCAGATGCAGATAACAGATCAAGATATACCTTCAACATGAGAACAATGGTATTCAGTATTCAAGGACAGACCTGCATGTTCCATATTCTTTTACTCATGTTAAACAGATTGTTGCAAAAATGTAACAGTTACGCAACAAACAATTAAATCTCAGCTACATGGTTATCAACAGTAAAAAAGAGATTACTTGTATACTGCAGACTTAAGATTCAATAGAAGTGTAGTTAATTTCTGGCTGGTCTTCGGGGCCTTCTGCACCAACATAGACACAACATTATCATACGTGGGTTGTCATGTTTTCGTACCTAGTAACTCAGCCAAACTGTTTGACGTTACGCATGGCTGATTTATTGCAGGTTACACAAGACAGTCATAACGATGCGAGGCAAAAGTTCACTGTTACCTATTACGCTGTTTCAATTATGTGAAGTTCTAGGAAGAAGAAATCATTACACGTCAGCACAGGCAAGAATCATCTGTTGGCGTATAGCCAGAAAAGCAAGCGCCATGAACAATGCGGCAAATGGCACCTGTCACATGTCACACATCTACCTTGGGTGTATATCTCGCCGGCTTCGAGAGCCTTCTCCGCGCGTTCGGCGATCTGCCAGACGGATTCTCCTCACGTAAAAGCAATACATGGCTCGACGGATATGTTGTGTTGCAACCTTGAGAGGGACTAGAGTCAGTGAGGTAATGTTCTGCACACGCTTATGTCGTCACTTTTTTCGGAAAGTGGTGGTGCCCATGTTCTTTTTATGGTCTCTCTGCGTGTTTTAATTACTTATTTCGTGACACCTGGGATTTACAGAGCTAACATCCTGCAACGATGTGTGTGACAATTTCCATGGTGTACATGGACGCAAGTTCTACAATTCTCGACCACACTGGGTTTTGTGGACGATTACTAGCAACATGAGTACGCCACACATCTAGGGTGAACACCTCGCTTCCATTACTTACACCTGACTGATTGTGAGTGTGACGTCCTAGTGTGAAGGAGTGCAGCTATGAAATTGCTGACTCCCAGAGTGTTCATGGCGCAGTGAGAGAAACATCTTTTTGTTATCCATTGACCATCTTCTACTGCCATTCAAGTGCATAACACTAAATACTGAAGTCGAATAGAAAGATAATAAAGGTTTCCGGTCACAAAATTGCAGGGCGCTAATGAAGACATTAGAGATGTCTAACACGATATGATATTATGAGCAACCCGAATTGGTCTTCCGAGGATTTGAACTAAGCTACCATCAAGCACCAGAGTACAGATTCAGTGACAATATCACAAGCTAATGATGAAGAAATAGAGATAATATTTATTGCATAATAGTGATAGTGAGAAACTGAAAAAATATGTGAAAGGGTGATGAAACTTTGATTGTCACAGTAGACTGGTACAGTATTAAAAGAGAGGGAAAGAGGATTTAGGTTACTGGACGACGTTGGCCGTGAGAAAGGAGTGAGAGGAGTTTGTAGCGCTCTGTTGCAGTTTCCAACTCGTTGTACCGAACATCTCCCACAAAAATGAGTAGTGTCTTAAGTATCCTTTCGAAAGACCAGGTCACAGGGAGATATCTCTATATTATATCATGGCTACACAAAAAAAAAAAAAAAAAAAAAAAATTGGAAATCAGATTATGGAATGCAAACTGCACCCAGATGCGAATACAGACTCTGACCATAAGCTTATAGCGGGCTGAAATTCAGAATGACAAGAGAAAAGAACAAAGATGAAATGGAACGCTTAAATTTTAAGACAGAATAAAATTTTTGTATGCAGCTGTGAATCGTCTAACTATAAACGTCAAGAACAGTTCAGTAGAAGCAGAGTGTAATAATATCGAAAGAGGTAAGGAAGGAAAGGACGTTAAAGGTTTTAAAAAATAAAAAAGGAAAAAACCCTGCGTGAATCAAAAACTACTCGAGCTCAGGGGCAGAAGAGGAAAATGTAATAATCTTAAGTTTGAGGTAATAAGTGGCCTCTTTGGAATGAGTGTAACAGAAAATAGAAAGTGGTAAAATCAGAAGGAATGAGAAAAACATGTAAGGGCATTGAAAAATCGATATAGCAAATAGAGAGATTAAACATAACTTTTGAAATGCCAAATGTAAATTAGTACGAGGTACCGATGGAAAGCGTCTATCACATGCAGAAGAAAGTGTAAACACATTGCAGAATTTTACGATGGTGAGAAACTATACCAAAGTGGGATAAAAGAGAGGGTGTAAGTTGACAGACGAGAAATAGGTAATCGAATAATGATATCCGAGTCTGATGGAGCGTTCAGTGTTCTGCACTCGATTAATTTTGCAGATACTAATGGCATGTCTATAATGTTGCAGAAATCCATTGTAGATGCAAAAGTAGAGGGTTGTTTGATGTTAAAAACCGGTTAAACAGGTCACTTAACATCAGGTTTTGAGGAACGTCCAAAAAATACAAGTGTGTATCAATGTGAAAATTATCAGATTATTAGTCTGACAAATAAGGCTTCCAAATTTCCAACTAAAATAACAAAGTCGAATAGAAATAAAAAATAGAAACAAGAATCAAAGACTTTCTGTAGAATGATCAATTTACTTTCAGTAAGGGAGAGGAATCGAAGAGGTGATTCTGAAACCTACCCCAGTTTATCTACCATCAGCTTCAGGATTCTTTGTATCTTGCCAACCAACTTGATTCTTTCCTCTCAAAGATGGGCAGTTGCCTAAAAACCAAGAAGATAAGGATATCATCCAAACATCTGTAGAACTTGAGAAATATTTTGAAGGTGTAAGATGAAATAAGATATTCATAATTATCAGAAGACTAGACGTAAAATACAGAGCCTGACGAATAACCTACATTACCTACAGAAACCAAGAGGGTGTAAAGAAATTGGAGGTTGATGAAGGACATTTTCTTATTAAAAACGTTTGTTTAAGTAAGGAGCACAGCTTGCCTTCGTTGTTGTTCAACATTTAAGTCGAATAACCAACCAAAGAAGTTAAAGAAAATTTCAGAAGTGTAATACAAGCGTAAGGGGAGCAAAAACTAATCTCAACATTCCCTTGATGTAGACTTTCTGGTCAGATGTAAGGAAGACAGAGAAACAGTTCAAAAGATTGGCGTTAATACATATCTTAGAATATGCCATAACGTTAAACAAAGTAAAGACAAAACTAAAGAGTTGAAGAAAGTGGACGACTTGATTACCATCAGTAATGGGAAACACGGGTTGTAGAAGGAAGCAATACTAGTAGTAGGTCCTAAGGAAGCTGTCGAAATAGAATGACACAGATAAGTAAAGATTCCTTCTGTAAATTTGTTTTGCTGCTATTAAATACTTTTATTTAAATTAGGATGTAGATACTGAAAATGAACATGTGAAGCACAGCATTGCGAAATTGATATTTCAATGAAACCATCTGGGTACGTAATGGTTTTCAGCATTATTTTGTCAATATCACAAACTCCACCTAACAGTATAGGAGGCCGGCTCCGACCAGCCAAGATAAAGGGGGACTGATGGCAGAACAATACTTTCTTAAGCAAACCTTGGTACAAATGGCCCAGCTGCGACTGCCTCATAAGGGTCTCCTGCTGAAGCTATCCATACAGTGAAGACTGGAACAGTCATCGAGGCAACGTGGGACATAGTAGTCAACTGTGCGGGTCAGAGAGATTGTAGTAGGTGGTACAAAGGTAGGGTTCAACTCAGTAGTAGAAATTTATCCTCATTCTCTTTCTCACCAACTTATATCTATGACCCAGACTAATTTTAAATTTAGCGATAAACCGTGGCTCAAGTGTTTACTTCTTCTGCTTTTTTATAGGGTCATCACTCTTATGAGTGGTTTCACGTGGTCTGCCGCGGCTTTTTCACTCATTGTCCTGCTGCTGAATATATTCCAATTTCTGTCGTCCCTTATAGTTTTTATCCCCTACAGCTCCCCCCAGTACCATGAAAGCTATTCCTTGATGTCTTATACGTGTCCTGTTGTTCTCTCCCTTCTTCTGTCAGTATTTTCTATAAGTTCCGATTCTGCAGAGAACCTCGTCATTTATTACTTCATCAGTCCCTTTAAACTTTCTACAGCTTTCTATTGCACCACCTCTCAAACTCTTCCCTTTCGCTTCGATTTTCTCACCACTCATAAATTACTACCATACAATGCTTGTTCTCAAAAATCCATTCCACAGATTAAGACCGACGTTTGATACCACTATATTTATTTTGAACAGGAATGGGCTCCTCGCCTTTATTAGTCTGGTTTTTATGTCCTCCTTGCTTTGTCGCAATTGTGTTATTTTTCTTCCTAGGTAGAAAATTCCTTCAATTTGTCTACCTCGTGCTCATCAACTTCCATGCCTCGTTTGTCGGTATTCTCCTCTCTATTACTTCTCATAATCTTCGTCGTTATTTATTTTAACCCTAACCTGTGTCCTCTTGTCATTAGACCGTTCTTCCGTTCAACAGGTCTTGTAATTCTTCATTGAGGATAGCAGTGCCATCAGCGAATTTCATGATTGTGTAACGTATATGCAACAGACATGTAGCGTAGATACAGCAAATATTGCCTATATTCGTCTGTGAAAATGGACTCGAAAAGTAACCTGAGATATCAGTGAACGGGATCTAAACTGCATAACACTGTGTGCGTGTTGTATGAGCGTCAGATTCACTGTCACTTAAGCCCTCTACAGATCTTTACACGAAAAACTTAAAACTAACATTTGGGTAAGCTATCTGACTGCGTTTTTGAACAAGAATTTACAAGTGATACAGAATCTAACTTGTGCAACGAAATTTACTGGACTAGAGTACATGACTTGTTGTGGTATGTCAGTATCTCTGTTTTGGCCCTAAGGTTTACACTCATCTCTTTAGGTAATTGTCTTTTTCCATGTGGTTTACAGCAATGTGCAGCAGCATGCAGCAGCAGCGCCTAAAGCTTATTGTTGCTAAGAATGAATTTAATAAAAAGGAATTCGCTTGGGTCCTGTTAACTGCAAAATAACCTTTGAGAAAGGATTTGATTAATTAAGTCTACTTAAAACTTTAGAATCATCATGAACAAGTTTTAATAATGACAATGACAAATGACGTATGTGTCAATAATGGCTGAGTGCCAGATTAACAAATTATTTCAGGTTCAAGTTACATTAACATTTAGTAACGACAGCATATTATTTAGATGTGGAGAATAACTATTATTATTTGGATGATAAGGAGGATTCTTCAACTGACAAGTAAAACATGGGATTATTGCAAACTCAGACTAACAATCACGAGCCTAACACTGCAATTGATTTTGCGCTAAGCCTGCGAATTTTACATTGAATTCCATCTTCAAGCGTAATTAAGCCATCTAAATCAGTCCTTGCTATATAAATGAAATCAGGCCTTGAGTGTGGTAAGATCTGCCATCACCGACGTGAGGGCAGCGTGACACGTCTCCTGTCCCCGAGCCTTCGACTGATACTAGTTTTCCACTCTCACAGACAAACCTCGTCTCACAACAATGCTTTGAATCGCACTCCCATGTTTCGCTCTCACATTGTTACTATCGGTAACCGAGTTCTTGCACAATGCAAAGATAGCATTAAGTAGGATATATTGTTTTATGTAAGGAAGTGTTCTGACACACTCCTTACAAATGATATCCTTTCATCTTGAATTTTACCCCTCTCTGACCTTTTGTTTTATATTAATTGTGGTTCATTCTTCGATGTAGAGTCTTGGCAGTTGGGGAGAGAGCCTTTTCAGTCGGAGCATTTCGTCTTTAGTCTACTATTTACAAAGTACCTTTTTGGTTGTTTCACGTATTATGTATTACCCACCTCTCGCTATAGCTTACACCTCTTTTTTCAGAAGATTTCAAATATCTTTCATCATTTTACATTTTCATACTTTTTTTTGTCAACAAGCGCTATGACCTATATGAAATGTATTCACAGTTGCGAATATGGACAAAATCAGATGCGTAATGGAATGACGACGGTGGAAAATTTTTGCCGGATCGGCACTTGAACCCGGATGTCCCGGTTATCGCGAGCGGTTGCCTTACCATTAGGCTACCTGATCATGACTCATGGCCAGACGCAAACTTTCTTATGTTGCCAACCATGTGTCTACAACTTGTACTCATACATCCGTTATGCACTTTCCCGTACAGGCGAGACATTTTATTTGAAAGTTTCTTGTCCTGTGCTGGCTAGTAAATACGATATTGTAGTGTCTGTGTTATTTCGAATTACGATTCAGTGACATGCATCCATGTCCGAAGGAACATTGTGTCGTAATTCTGAATAACAAAGCCATTGTAATATCGTAATAATCCTATGAAAGTCTTTATTTCTTAAGACTTGTTGCCACTATCAAGCACAACGTCTGAATAGCTTGTCTGGTGCCTTTCCCTTTCGTAAAACCAAACAAATTGTTCTCTGACCTCAATTTCCTTTTCCATTGTACTGTATATTAATCTCATTAGCATTTTAAGTTAATTAACTATTACGTTGATTGTACGATAGTTTTCGCACATATCCCCCACCGCTATCTTGGGGACTGTGTGTGTGATATTATTCCGTAAGACTGACGGTACGTTTCCAGTCTCGCAAATTTCACACTCCAAACTGCATAGTCGTTTTGTTTCCACCTCCCCCAAAGATTTTCCAAAAAACTCAAGATCCTTTATCTCTGCCTTTCACCTTACTTGATTGCAAGTCTTCCAAAGCTCTGTAAACCTTCAACTCTGGCTCACTTATATCATCTATATCAACTCCCTTTCCTACTTCTATCACAGTATAGAAGCAGATGTATACAGGCAGATCCACCGCCTCGTAGAGGCCATCAGTGTCTTCTTTACTTCTAACAAGCTCTTCCCTCTGCCAATAACAGTGTAATTTGTTTACCAGTTTTAATGTTAACGTCTTCGCTCTTGATTTCACAGCAAGCTGTTTTCACTTTTCTGTAAGTTCAGTCAGTCGATCCAACCAAGATCTCTTTCTCGACTTATTTGCACTTTTTCAGCGGCCATTTCACTTTAGATTCCATGAATTTCCTTTTATTTCGTTGCTAAGTGAGTTATACTACTGTATTCTTACCTCTGTCTGGAAAGTTTGTATTTCTACCATTCGTCGATCAGTTGAAGCATTTCTTCGTTTACCCATACATTCTTCGCAGTTACTTTTCTGGTATCTGTATTTCTGTTGTTGCTCTTCTTATAAATATTTATTTCTCCTCAACTGACTTATTTACTGTGGCAGATCAGTATTCCACTTCTTTCCACACTGATTATTCTTGATGATTCTCTAAAACTCCATTCTTATCTTCATCGTTACTAAATTGCGTTTTGAATCTATATCTGTTCCTGGTTACGCCTAACAAACCTCTGTCTGATTTAAGACTGCCTGTCTTGCAGTGATGTAATCCAGCTTGAATCTTCCCGTGTCTCCTGGTCTTTTCTAAGTATACTTCTAGTGTGTATTACCTACTAACTGCGGCCGTAATATAATACCCTGTCACTAATCTCTTGATACAATACTGAATTAGATCCAGTCTTTCCTTTCTCGGAGATATTCAAGGCAGTACCATGCACCGAAAGTAAAGTCCATGAGACTTGGTAGGTCACGGAGATGGTTATCGGAACGTGGGCGTTTTGTGTTGCTAAGGAGTGACACAGCAGTCGTTATCGTATTACGTGGATCGCGCGTGGCAGTGACTCTTGAGTAAAGAGAAGAGACTTGTGAGTGAACCTCCGCGAAGGAAAGATGATACGCCGTGACAGGCAAGGACGAACGAGATACCGAGTCATTTTTCTCAGTGCTACTCAATGTAGAAGAGCGATGGGGAATTCTTAACTCGTTTCTTAGTAGCACCTGACACTGAAACTTATATTTACCTCTAGACTCTAATATGGTTTCGACGAAAATGTGTTCTCAGCTCTGTCGGACACTTACGTCACAGAAAGCTCGTTGGTTAACTCAAATAAGCGTCTGTATTACATCGGGAGCAATTTGGTTTTTCCTAAGACTGAAACAGAAAACCGCTGACGTAATTATTCTACGTCCAGTTCTTTTAAAATTAAGATAGACTTGTTCATTTCTCCCCTCTCACATTAATATTAAGTTCTCGGCTGACTGCTATACTGAAAATGCCTTCTCTTTCTTCGAAAGTCAGAATTATTTCATTACGTCGGTAGTAAGTCGTATAATAGCTGATGTTGGACCTACTGTAACAGATATAACAAGTAAATGTCAAATATTTTGTATAGTCTGCTTTGTATGCTATTAATATAAAAATGAATGAGCTTCGTGCTTGAAGCAATTTTGGCCTATAATCATTTATAGAATCGATAAGCCATACCAAAGTATTTTGATGCCTTTGATGAAATAGTGAAGTGTCGTAAAACATAAGATTTTGATGGGATACTGTGTCTGACAATGCGAACAGATTCTAAGGGGGAAAGTGGATTGCGATAAATTTTTAGAAAAATACATAACTATTAATTAGTTTGTGTTGAATACAATGTGGGAATGACCAGAGTTATACCGTGAGCAATTTCCCACGTATTTGACATTTGCAGTTTACGAAATTAGTCTACGTAGTTTGTCAATACCGCCCTACATTGGCTTACAGCAAAAATCATTTGTGAAACACACTGGCTTAGCAAATGTCATGAGATAGTGGGGCACAGATGGCGCAAGTGTGTTGCATGCACACCCTGTGCCAAGTGCAGTTCTATAGGAGACCATCTGAGAAGTGGTTCTGCAAGTGATTTGTGTAACATGCAACGTCTTCGTAAGATGACGCGGTTCGAACGGGGGATGTTGGTCGATGCACGAGGGATCGGAATTTCGGTTTCGGTAGTGATGCAGGAATTCGGCTTCACACGTTCGAAGGTGTCAAGGGTGTATCGTGAATGGTTGAATGTGGTATCACAGTCCACAACAGAAGAACTATTGCCCGTCCGCCACCCTCGATGACCAAGACGGGCGACATCTGACACGGATCGTCAATAGTGACAGAAGGGCAACAGTGCAACAAAGCACGGCTCAATTCAACGCACGACGTGCTAGACAGTGGACAAACCGTTGGGACATGATTCCACAGTGCATGGGAGCCGGCGTCGCGCAAAGGTGCCACTGTTAAACCAACATCATAGGGCACAACGGCTTGCATTTGTCGCCAGTCACCAAGGATGGACACTTGAACAGTAACATTACATGGTATAGTCGGACGAATCACGATTTCAACTGCACCATTCCGATGCGATGCACGGTGTGTGTCGCAGACTACACGGATCGATGGATCCCGCCTGTCAAGGTGTGCCCCAAGGCGGTGGTGTCTCTGTTACGATCTGGGGCATGTTTTCTTGATATGGAATGGGCCGCCCCGTTGTTCTGGAAGTGACTTTGAGTGGTCCGCGAATTGTTGAGCTACTCGGGGACGATCTTCACCCTTTATGGCCTTCCAACATCCTGACGATTCTGAGGTGTTTCAAGATGAAAACACGCCATGACATTGCCCCCAAGTTGCTCAGGAATTGTTCCAGGAATATGCAGTGGAGGTCCAAAGAATTAGGTGGCCACCTCGGAGCCCAGATTTGAACCTCATCCGTACAAACGACTTTCTTCCAAAACTTATGCACCCAATGTGTCATAGGAAGAAAATGGTTTCGCATGGGATGGCTACTCGAAGATTGCTGTTTCACAATGAACTGGAAAGTGGTTGGCTGCACAACGGCACGTCTCTTTTCCGTTAAAATTCACGATTGTCTCTGTCGTTCTCTCTGACACGTTGTTGCTGGTACCATTTAACTCTGACTGCGACAGTTTTCCCCGGATGGAGATTTTCGGAGGACGCTGGAGCACGAGAAAAGACCAGTGCCTACAGGATACCGGGTATGGTGTGCGCCATGCTTTCAGTATCCTCTGTCCAGCTGTGATGAAATGTGTTACCATGGAGCATCTCGCCCACTCTGTTCTCCCCAGTCGCAACGACGACGGTGTTTAAAATTTCTCACTGTACTCTTGTCTCATGATACGCCGGACTATTCCATCACAGCGCCATCATGATCACACCTTCTGGTTAGTACTTCCTATGACTTATAGCGGTGCTGTGAACTGTCTGCTCGACATTCACGGCGGGAAGTACCACTTGTTAAAAACTCTTACTTTTATCGGTAAACGTCAGTTACCCCTTCCGAAGGGACCCATGCTCTCGTGAAGCTCACGTTAATGTTCCCTGGTGCAGATAATTTGTCATAAGAAACTTGTAAGTTGGTGTGACTACCTATGTTGCTTATGCCTTCATTACTGCAAAAATACTCGGCATCAACAATCTTCAAACTGGCGTGAATTGTATTTGCTTATGTGAACAAAAACTAATTCATCGGAACATCATACAAAGTAGGAAGGAGTTACACCATCGACATTCTGTATATAAGGGAAAGTTGCGCAACGGCTTTCAGGTTTAGAAAAGGCAGTTGACTGTTGTATGAGTGTCAGGAGGTCGTTACGTGACGTGTGTAAGGAGGACCGTGTAGCTGCACTTGACGGAATATGACAGTGGCAGGAACGACGCCTATCAAGATCGTGGTTCATCGTTCCGCAATCTTGCTGCTTGAGTTGTTCCAGATTCCACAACCGTCATGTGAACATAGAATTTATATGTTCGGGAGTGTCGTACTCATCACCATGCTGTGTCTCAAAGGCCCCACTCAGCTAGCGCCTGAGGGGAAAGACATTTTTGTTCGATCGACCATGGAGGATCGTGCCACAAAGTCATGAATCTTGAGTCAAGAAATCGGATGGCTTTCAGCAAGGTAATTATATGCAAGAACAATGCGACGACCCATATTAATCATCCACACTTAGGCCAACTCGATGCCCTTTTGGGTTAAATCCATTGTTGGTGCTAGAAGTGGCAGCTCTGTACACTAAATTTTGTATCACATATACTCCTAACTCATCTACATCTATATTTATATTTACATGATCACTCACCAATTCACAATTAAGTGCCTGGCAGAGCGTCCATCGAACTACCGGTCCACTCTCGAACAGCGTGCAAGAAATACAAATACTCCAATCTACCTGTGCAAGCTCTCGTTTCTCTTATTTTATTGTGGTGATCATTCCTTCCTATGTAGGTGGGTGCCAACAAAATATTTTCACACTTTTAGGAGAAGATGGTGATTGAAATTTCATTAGAGGATCGTGCACTAGGAGAAACGACTTTGTTTTAACGATTGCCACCCAAATTCAGGTATCATATCATTATCTCCCCTACTTTGCGGTAGTACACAATGAGCTGCCCTTCTTTGAACTTCCTCGTTGGCTTCCGTGGATCCTATCTGATGCGGATCCCACACCACACGGCAACACTTCAGAAGAAGACGTACAAGCGTACTATAGGCAGTCTCTTTAGTAGATTGCATTAGTCTTTGGTTTGCTTTACTCACAATGTTATCTATGCGGTCGTTCCAACTTAAGTTATTCGTAATTTCAATCCCTCAGATTTGTGTGATGTGTAACAGAAATTTAGCGGATTCCTTAGGTACTCATGTGGATGTCTCATTGCTTAGACTCAATTGCCATTTTTTGCACTATACAGATTTTACGTCTAAATCGTTTTGCAATTTTGTTTGACCATCTGATGACTTTATAAGACGGTAGGAGTACCTACAAATATCGTCATATGATTTCATTCCCACAATATCTCAGAATGACTGATGTTTCCTTTCTTTTCTTTCTTTTTTTATTTTCCCAAATGTTGCAATTTCAATAAATAATAGTGCAAAATTCTTCACCTCCGTTGACCCAACAAGTGGTTATTCTCGCTCTTTTTTCCCTCGTTGTATCCCGAAACTGATTATGGGGAAAGCTTGAATGTCTCCTTTGTAAATGTCACGGCTGATTTTCCTCTACATTCTTGTTCTATACTGTCCTGTCACATTGATGTGAGTACCTCCCATTAGCCCGAACCTCTTGCAGTGCCGACCTCTGGGAGACGTACAGGGGGAGAGTAACTGAGGTTCTGGAAGGTACCGACAGGGATGTGGAGCCAAGTGGACTCCAGAGCTGCGACCAGCTGCGCTACGTTTCTCGGTTGAGGATCCATGGCGCGAGCAGCCCGATCGATGTGTTCCCACCGATTCTCGATTAGGTTTGAATATGGAGATTTTACTGTTCAGGGGAGTACGGTAAACTCATCCTGGTGCTCTTAGAACCACGCACGTACATTGCGAGCTTTGTGACAGGTTGTATTCTTCTATTGGTAGATGCTATGGTGCCGAGGAAAACACACTGCGTGTAGTTAATTAGCTACGCATTCCACAGATCATTTCAACGATTCTTTTATCGAAACGATGTGGAAGGTGTCACTTACACAGGATTAGTGTAAACTTTAGTGAACACATGATTATTTTAGTCGTATTTATGCTATTGCGCTTTTTTTTACTGGATACCACTGTTTAAATACAAATTCAAGAGTGTGATAGAAGGAGTTGTCAGAATAAAACATTTAAAATTCGACTAAAACTCATTCCGCTACTTGTCAGACATATATGGTATTGGGCAAATGATCAAAATTATTTGTTGCTGCATACTGAACTCCATTCTGAGCCAATGACAGCTTTAACATTTAGTAATAAAAGTCATTTTTCCCTCTAGTGCTGCGGGTATGCAACTGTTCTTGTCAGTTGCAATGGACTATTAATGACAAATTTTAGCAGCGAATATATGAATTGTGACACGGCGCAGTTAAAATGCCTAGGTTTTTGAAGAGGTATGTATCTGACTTCCGTCGGTAAACACCACGTGTTATTCTTACTGCTCACTTTTCTGCAATCAATGCTTTCTTTCTAAGCGATGAGTTACCCCAGAAAATTATTCCGTACAATATTATTGAGTAAAAATATGGCTAATATGTCAGGAGGCTATTTATTTATTTATTTATTTTTATCTGTGCGAAGAGGAAAAGTAGTTGAACCTGTTTGAGAGGCTCAGTGATACGCTTATCCCAGGTCAAGTTTACATTCATATGTACACCCTAAAATTTGGAGCATTCCACCCTGTGTATGGACACGGTGCCCCAAGGATAGATGCGTACTCGTGTTGATCCACTGGGTATTCGAGAATGGCGAGATGATCTAGTGAATGCCAAGAAAATATTCCCAGGACCACAACGCAGCCTTCTCGGCCCCCTGAATCCTTCCGACGATTGTTACAGGGTGGTTGCCATCTGTCCGAAGAAACGTAAAACGTGATTCATCTGAAAAGGCCACCTGTCCCCATTCAGTTGCTACAGGGGGCAGATGAACAGGGCTACTGCCTTAGAGGCAATGTAGCCGATATGTGGAGCATAGCTCCATGCCTCATCTACAAGGACGCCCAAGTATCTTGCTGATCTAGATCGTTCAACTACTCGGTTTTCCAATCTTATCACCGGATCTCGGGCTAATTTTCCTTGAAGCAGTATGTAGTTAGATTTGTGCGGTGCTATCTCAAGTTTCGATTCGCGACACCACTGCACCAAGATTTCTGAAACTCGAACTGGTTTTGCCTCTATCTCGGCTCGACTGTCACCATCCACAAGGACGAAGAGATCGTCAGCATAAGCCACGACTCCAGTACCATATTGTTACCGTTAAAGGTTTCCAGTAACGGATCCATATTTACGTCCCAGAACAAAGGGCCGCATACAGATCCCTGCGGACAGCCCTTTGTTATGTTTTTAAACACCATGGCACCCGGGGCCGATATTTTAGCGACCCTATTCCGGCAATAGTCCTTCAGACAACCATACTGCATCACCGGACACTCCCTCTCTCGCAAGCGGGAGAAGAGGGCCGGCCACCACAGGTTGTCGAAGGCGCCGGAAACATCGACCATTACTCATAGAACGCATTTCCTCATGGATGAGTGGACAATACTGCAACTTTGTTTATTGCGTCTGAGGTGGATTTTCCCTTTCTAAAACCGTACCGCAATTAACTCATGCCATGTGAGATTCTATGACTCGACAGTCTGGAGACTAGCAATTTTTCGAAGGTCTTTCCCAAGACGTCAAGCAGACATATAGGCCTGTATGACTTAGGCACCGTTGGGTCTTTGTCTGGATCTTTTTTAATAATAATCACGTCTGCAATCTTCCAGCAAGTGGGGTAGGATTGTGTTTCAAGGCACCTGTTGAAAATTTGTGCTAGCCCCGGAGCCAGTTTACATGCAATACACTGCAGAACTTCCGCAGGGATCGCATCTGGTTCCGGCGCCTTTCGTTTACCGAATGAACGGATGGCATGCACCACCTCCTCAGAAGAAATAGGGTATACTTGTCTGTCGTTATGATAGTTTCTTGTTGCATCTCGTTGACAAAGTCTGGTCTGTCGTCAGGGAGGAGCACGCGTAGCAACTCCTCCGCTGTCTGCTTCCAGTCTTTCGTCATCTGGTCAGTGTCTCCAATTTTAACTGTCGAGAGATGCATGGGAGAATGAATCTTCTCCCTAACAATTTTGTATGGTATACCTCATGGGTCCAACTTCAGATGTGATTTCACAAAATCCTCCCAGCTTTGCTGCCTATGTTGTATTAATGTCTCTTTAAAGACCCTCTTGTGCCTGCGGTAACTGGCAAGATGGAACTGCCTTTCGTCCCGAGTAAAGGAGCTTTGATAATTGCGCACGTCTCATGGACTGCCGGAGCCGCGACAGCTCTGGAGTCCATGGTGAGTATGAGACGTCTACGCGTCGGCATGGCTGCGCCCACAGCCGCGTTGATAGAAGCAGTAAGAGCCTCCACGGCCTCTTGTACGTCAAAAGGTCCGTCTCCCAACTCTGGATGGTTAAACTCCGTCTCTAGGAGGTCCCAATTGGCTCTCCCGTAATCATACTGCATTGCCCACTCCTCTGGCACATGATCATCTCGTTGCCCTACAGTAAATTTAATTAGATTGTGATCACTTGTCGTAACGCTATCCAAGACTTTCCAGTTCCGAATTTGATCTGCAACGTTTATTGTGCTAAGCGTCACGTTTATATAAGAATCTGCCCCGGCACGACTCCTGTACGTAGGAGGGTTGCCAGGGAGATTTACGACATTTAAGTGATGTTCCATTATTACGTCTTCCAACGCAGATCCTATATTGTCCTGCACTGGACTATGCCAAATGGGTGACTTTGCATTACTATCCATTGAGATGATTATCGACTTTCCTTGTAAGCCCTAGGTATATATCAATGTGGTCTCTATACTGACAGCAGATGCTAATTAAATACCAGAATGAATTACAATAGTTAATTTCCACTACAATTGTATGCGCAGTACAAAACTGCGTGAGCATTGTGGTTTTAATTAATTTCTTCAAAATTAGAATTGCCGACATTGGATTTAATCCAAACGATATCACCTGGGCTGTAACGGGAAAGCCAGAGACCTTCCCTGAGACAGAGTTCGGCTCCTGTATGAGTATTACATCTGTCTCATCTTCCTCTGCTAATTTCCGCAATTCCTGTGTTACCAAAAAACTCCGCATTGCGTTTATCTGATAAACGTTAATCAGGATATCGAGTATAAATTTGGCTGTTGGGGCAGGTCTGTGCAGGGTCAAAAGTAATCCTGCCATACATTTTGACCATCTCTTTCTAAATTTTATCCAGCTTGAACTCACTTCCCCGTCGGTTGTAGCCTTTCAACACTAATTCTTTTAGCTGATCATGTTCAAAATGTATGTTCGCAGCTGCTAGCTGAATGCAATCTACATCCTCCAGAGTTGTAAAAGTAATCTTATCCCCTCTGGGATGGCCGGCCGAAGTGGCCGTGCGGTTAAAGGTGCTGCAGTCTGGAACCGCAAGACCGTTACGGTCGCAGGTTCGAATCCTGCCTCGGGCTTGGATGTTTGTGATGTCCTTAGGTTAGTTACGTTTAACTAGTTCTAAGTTCTAGGGGACTAATGACCTCAGAAGTTGAGTCCCATAGTGCTCAGAGCCATTTGAACCATTTGAACCCTCTGGGATGCCCAGCCCGAACCAATTGCCTCAGAGCGACCATCAATAATGATGGGTCCTCTAATCTGCAGAGTTGTATGGTCTCATTTGATATGTTGTATATGTCCCCAGGTGGACAGCTGTTGTACGATTTACTAACTTCAGGAGATACATTTAACTGTTGAATTGAACCATCACCAGTTGTTAGTCCATCTACATCTGCATCTCCAGTTATTTCTACATCGTCCATAGTTTTCTCCACCGTAGGAGCTGCGCCCGGCGACGACGAGGCCTCCACCGAGGCCCGGGAACCCCCAGCTGCATCCGGACTTCCCCTGGTGGCCAGGAACGACCCGACCTGACAGGAAAAGTCCGCCGTCTCCGGCTGCTCCATGGGAACTGCAACAGTATAAGAAGCTCCTTCTTCCTCGTCCTCGTCTTCCAAAGAGGACTGGGACGATCTGTTTTCTCCATCTTTCAGCGTCCCTTAATAACTTACTTGGCGACTTGTGTCTGGAAACCCTACGAGGAGTCGCCATAGTCAGTCCTTTGTATCATTCGCTGTATTAGTAACTTGTACGTCAAACACTCCTTACCAGGAGTGGGGCAGATTCTCTTCCGATATTTATAGGGAATGCACGTTGCTGTTTGCTTTTCACAGCACTTTGTATCGTGACTGTCGTCCCCACACTTGCCACACACGAGTTTTTGGAACGAACAGTACTTGGCCACATGGCTGTAATCTTGACACTTAGAGCATTTTGCAAGTGCGGTGTAGTCCTTAAGTGATATCGCGTTATATCCTACATATAGCTTGTTTGTCTGTATTATTTGCCTTCTTAATTCTAGTGAGACTTCCACTGCATGATGAACAGCCTCCGTTTACAATTAAATGCAGTCACCATGGGTGCATGAACCAGATACCTGCTGCAGAGGCCCATGCGCAGCAACATTAGGGGCACTGTTGGTAACCCCTGGACTCACCTGGGTGGTCAGTTGGTCAACATGCGTGCCGCTTTCAGTTAGTCCCATTTTGCCATGCATGGTATACTTTAACCAAGGCGGGACGCGAACAGTTTACAAACTAAGCCGTTTTGGAAATCCTTCCATCGTTGGCCCAAAAGGCAACGACATACCCTTTCGCACGCCAGATAAATCGCTCCGTTTTGCCATTACGACAGAGACTGGACCGTTTTTCCTCGTCCCTCCCCCCCCCTCCCCCCAAACACGCTTTATATACACTACAGTGCTAGCTCTGCCACCTGCCTTCTGTGAGTGGTTATTCGACGTTGTCGTCGAACGTAGGCGGTGGTCACATTAATGTGACTGGAATGTGACACCGTCTCTGATGACGTCGTTGTCAAATTAATATTAAACCGTTATCACTCTTCCTTCTAAAATTCGCTGACGGAAAACTAGACATCAACTTACCGGGAGAGCAAGCTAAGCTAGTGCATGACCGTATCAATTGACTCGCAGGAGACGTAGGCACAGTACGAGAGAAGGTTGCACGCTCTTGCTCCTGACGTTTCAAACAAGCCGCGAGATGGTGCGCGACGCTGAAAGGCCGCGGCGGCGAGATGAGACGGTCCTGGCCGCACGCGCCACATTGTGGGCGGACGGGCCGGCCGTGGCGGGCCGAATTCAATCCGCGCCAGGCCAGATATCTGGGCCGATAGCTCGCCGGTGTGGCACAATAGGCGGACGCAGCGGCGCTGTATGGCGTTGGCGGCGCGCGTGCAAGGTGGTCGCTCCAGGAAGCGGCGGGGCGTGGCTCGTGGCGGCAGAGCCATAAGTCTCGAGTGTTACGCCAGTTTTACAGGAGTGACTTTCTGGTCAAAATCGACAATACGAAGTGCGTGCGCCTTTCGTGCCCATGTGTAAATCGGCAGCCAACCACGACGCGAGTGTGTCCGTGACATCGGTGATCTATAAATTGTGCCGAGTGTGGAATTATAAATTTCCGAGTATGCTTGAACTGGTCATGCGCGGAGAGGAGGGACTATGGCGGCGTCTGCTAACATCGGAATTCATAACCTATTCTGTTCGAGCTTACTAGTATTAAGCAAGGGATTCTGTGCCTTCATGTCTTTTTAATCTTCATTACGTTGTTTGCTTTGTTTTCGTGGTTTATTGCGAAGTTACACAACGTGTGGTATTTTTTCTACTAGTGTTCCTCAGTAGGAGGGACGAAAAATCTGAAAAAGCAAAACCTCTTTATGTTTTACAGAGTAGAAACCTACACCATGGATAAATAAGAACGTAAATGACAAACGTGTTTCATTGAATATTATTTCAACAGTGACACAGCCAAAATTACTGAACGAGAAAAATAATTTTCATTGTTATTTCGCACTTAGCAAGGAAACCAGAATACGAGAGATAAATCAAATAGGCGCTATTTACTTCATTGCTCATATTGTTAGACGTGTTTGCAAGTATATATTTTCTCGAGCAAATACATGGATACGTCCTGAAATGTTCGGCTGGAACTTTTCCAGAATTGTGAACAATTTACCACACTACCCTTGACAAGAACTTCCACTATGAATTCTGCTTTGGTTATTAAATCACTCTATTTTATATGTAAATTTAGGATGGAGGGAGGAGAAAGGAAAGGGATTACTGATATCAGCTGTGTCGGGATGTTACGCGGAATCAGCGGCGACGCGTGAAAATGTGTACCGGACCGAGACTCGAACCCGGGATCTCCTACTATCTAAGGAGGTGCGGTAACCACTGTGCCATCCGGGACTCAGAGTAGTCGTCATTGCGCGGACTATCTCGGCACCCCTCACGGCCGATCCTTGACTTCATCACGATACATTTCCTGGACTCTGGCCAAAGATGAATCTTCAAAAAATTTGGAAATTTCTACTAAGGTCTTATGGGACCAAATTGCCGAAGTGATCGGTCCCTAAGCTTACACATTTCTTAATCTAACTAAAACTAACTTACGCTAAGGACGACACACACGCCCATGCCCGAGGGAGGACTCGAACCTCCGACTGGAGAGCCGCGCGGCGATGCATCTTCAGCTTTTCGCTTTTAGATCTGGATGTCAGCTTAAGAACAGTTGTAACAAATCGTAATCTACTTCTCCGTATTCGTTATTAAATTTATGTTTTAGGCCAAAATGCACAGCAAAATCAAAACCTAGACTTTGTCCCCAGTTCCTCGTTAAGGGAAAAATATGGGCTTGCATTTTTTTTTTTTTTTGACAGTTAGTAACTTATCAGCTGAACCCAAACAAGAACTATGACCTGTAGGAATTTTGGAATCACAGCCGAACCTTTAATCTTCTCTCAAGAGTTTTCCTGGGAGTATTGAACTCCATCGACGCTTTTCTCACAGAATAACCTTCGTTGAAGACTTTTTTCAGTGATCCCCTAGAGAGCAGGCCTTTCGAATGTACTTATTTGGCACCTGTAAAAAAAAACAGCGATGCCATCAAAATTTATTATATAGCTTATTTATGCGACGGCCCTCTATCCCTATGATGGTATGACCGTCTGTCCCGATCAGCCGGAAGAGAAGGCCATAGTGCGTCATCAAACATGGTGGCCTCAAACTCAAACAAAACCTACGTACCGGTATGCAGTTAGACCTAAACAACACTAAAACTAAGATTTCCGTCGCTACGTTTAAATCGAAAGGTTTCGACGTATTACATAATTTCAGGATATACTGAAAATTAAAAACACACAAATTACTTTGCTTCAGTTGAAATAGAGAGTCATGAGGCGCAGCAACAATCACTCACGTTACTAACTACCAATCGACCGGAGGCAGCCATGCAGTCTGAGGCACATTGTCACGGTCCGTGCGGCTCCCCCCTTCGGAGGTTCGAGACCTCCCTCGGGCATTGGTGTGTGTGTTGTCCATAGTGTAAGTTAGTTTAAGTTAGATTAAGCAGTGTGTAAGCTTATGGACCGATGACCTCTGTAGTTTGGTCCAATAAGACATTACCACACAATTGACCGGCAGTGCAGTACAACGTTTTGTGGAAGAACCACAGGCGTTGGTCATCTCTTCCGTATGGACGTTTTCGCGACTCTATCCTATATATTGCTGAATAAAATGTTCTTGTTGAAGAAGGAACAAAGTAAATGCAAAGCAAAGAATAGTATGTTATCACGTTAAATAGGACCTGAGGTCCACATATGTGGACTTCCGTTATGCCCTAGATAATCATCAAAAAATATTTCACTAGCATATGAGTCATGCTTGTTTATTAGTCTGCTAGAAAACATGAAAAGAAATATTTTTTGCGAATTTTTTTTATCTCAGGGTGAGGATGTTAAGGAGCGTTTACAGCTGTGCGACTTTCCGTACGCACTAGGCGCACGGGGGCGTTGCACTTAGAGGCAAGGGAGAGTATGCATTAGTGCCAATTTACGCATGCATCTGACGTGAGCACGGGCCAACGTGTGCAGGCGCTGGAGTCTTCACGTTTGTCTAGGAGAGATGTGTAATTTCCATTCGCACGTCCGCGGCGCTCTCCGTTTATAGGTTTGTTTGACTGTCTCTGACAGTTGGAAGATTCATTTTGCACGTGTTTGCATTAGCACCACGAGTGATTGGGGTAATGAGAAAGAAATAGAAATTGTGGAGGATTATCGTCCCTTTCACTGTTTGTGCTTCAAAATTTCTGCTGATGATAAAGACAGAATTAACAGGAATGATTGTCTTTAGTTCCTGACAAATAAGTAAAACATGCGAACAACAGCATGGTTGACTCGGTAGTGTTGGAGAATGTAAATAGGTAATCAGTTAATCGCTGGTTCGAGCTTTGCAAAGACAAGTTCTTAATTATTATCGATACTTTGTAATAGCTTGTTAAAAACCTACAATATTTTTCAATTTACTCTTCATTAGCAATGTTTTATATAATATCGATAACTACAAAATTTATATTTGTAATCAGAACTGAAATTTTTTGTGTGATATTCAATTGGAACCAAGAAGATGTGCATTTTTCGTAAAAGAAAAGAAGCTTATATTTCTGTTAATTAGCATATACTTGATGTACTTTGTACAAAATGATGTTGGTATTCGAACTGAACGAAGAAAGCAATCCACTGAAAAAATTTGCAGTTACTTCTGATGCGATATATATGTATGGAAGTTTCACCTTTCTTTGTGTGCTACTATTTACAAAAACAAGATTCGAGACACCGAACCGTTTCTGAAAGATAAGGAATGTTATGAATAACCCACTATTAATAATGAACTATTCAAATTTCGTGTGGTCAGGTACGTGATCCCTAATTATCACTTGAACTATGAGCACTAACGAGAAGATAAACATTTCATCTTGGAGCTGATATACAAAGCTATAAGAAACAGAAATATAAAAAATTTTCATTCAATAGTTTCCGTACTTTCGTTTGAGAAATACTGTAGAGTAGCCTATGTTCTGCCAGAGTAGTGCGCCGAGGCGCGCGAAGAATCCAGGTGCTCACAAGCTGAGAAAGAGGCGTGCACTTATTTGCGACACCCCACTTTCGTGTGAGAAAAGCCAGCAGCACGGCAACTATCCCCAGTGTAAGCGCGCCTTTACGAGAAGGATGCACAGCGGTTCTTGAAACTTGCTACATACTCGGCACCGATTTTCAGGCAATAGGCTATCAAGGTTTCTCAGCATCGTCATGAGGCTCACTTATGAGTCAAACATGTGACCGTACGTCCTGTTCTTGTTTGCATTCCTACAATATCTCTTGATAGTGATTATTATCTGAAAGTGTGACTCAGAAAGATCTGCAAAATACTTATCCACAACTTCCATGAACCCCGCAACGGACTCATAACATTTTCTAGCAACAAATTCATTTAGATGCGTTAATAAGTGTTACAGTGTTCTAAAACTGGTGAGTAATGTAAATGTGCCAGTTATTCTTATTTCGATTTCTTTGTTTCCAACAAAGGAGGTGGCTTACAAAACACTCGTTCGACCTATACTTTAGTATTGCTCATCAGTGTGGGAACCGTACCAGATCGGGTTGACAGAGGAGATAGAGAAGATCCAAAGAAGAGCGGCGCATTTCGTCACAGGGTTATTTGGTATGCGTGATAGCGTTACGGGGATGTTTAGCAAACTCAATTGGCAGACTCTGCAAGAGAGGCGCTCTGCTTCGCGGTGTAGCTTGCTGTCCAGGTTTCGAGAGGGTGCGTTTCTGGATGAGGTATCGAATATATTGCTTCCCCCTACTTATACCTCCCGAGGAGATCACGAATGTAAAATTAGAGAGATTCGAGCGCGCACGGAGGCATTCCGGCAGTCGTTCTTCCCGCGAACCATACGCGACTGGAACAGGAAAGGGAGGTAATGACAGTGGCACGTAAAGTGCCCTCCGCCACACACCGTTGGGTGGTTTACGAAGTATATATGCAGATGTAGATGTAGATTTGCGAGTCAGGTTTCTTGTTGTGATTATCAATGGTGGCAGCTTTTTACACACATGAAATCGATTAGCTTCAAATAAAAATTTCTTCTTCTTTATACGTGTAAGTGTAAAGAATGTTCCGATACAACCATCACTAAAAAAATTAGACATCCGATACTACCCGAACGCCCCCTAACACTTACCAAGGAACCACCCTAATCTTCTTTTAAAGTGAGTTCGAGTGACGTGGAACAACTGAATTCAAAATATCTGTTAGGAATTTGATACTAGTTCCTCGCGAAATCGAAGTTAGTGGTTTAAGCACTGTGCCACCTCCGTCTGTCGTTCAGTCGCAACTACAACAGATGATGGATGCAAGTCCGAAAATCGTAGTTCGTAAAAAACTGACAGAACTCTCAAGACTCAGATACAGTGCACACCTCACACCGGCAGCAGATCTTCGGAAGCCGGTCCGTAGGTGCGAACCGCACTGTTCTGCGAACCATGACGCAGTCGTCACAGTATATCACGGTGGGAGGTCTCAGCCGCAGAACAGTCTCCGTGTTGGATCCGGGAGTGAGGCAGTTACGCACAGCAGGCAGGCAAAAAAACACGGTGAAGCGACTGTGAAACCTCTCTACTTTGCACCCCCACTTCCTGGAACCCTCTAAAGGTGGAAATAAAGAAAAAATACAGCATTACCTGTATAATACTGGATGACCGTTAGTTACACAATCTCAAGATGGCTTAGCTTAACACTATAAATGCGTCAAACGTCGTGCCACAACATGTTACTTTGAAACAGGGAAATTTCCAGACCTTTTCATTGCAAGCAGTTTCGCTGACATGCAGCCTCTTAAAAGCAGGTTCTGAAGTTTCGTACATCACATGATACTCCGTTTTGGATTTCTCTTGAAGATTATATGCTTTCTTTTTATATTCACACATATAGAGGCCATTTCGGTTTTGAAAATGTTGATTTTTCCCAAGTCCTAATATAAATTTAGTGTGAATGGAGCTACTTAAAATATTATTCGAAGGAATGTCACTACTGTAAAAGTCTAGTTGAGGATTCTGGCGCAGGCCGGGGTGGCCGAGCGGTTCTAGGCGCTACAGTCTGGAACCGCGCGACCGCTACGATCGCAGGTTCGAATCCTGCCTAGGGCATGGATGTGTGTGATGTCCTTAGGCTAGTTAGGTTTAAGTAGTTCTAAGTCTAGGGGACTGATGACCTCAGATGTTAAGTCCCATAGTGCTCAGAGCCATCTGAACCATTTGATTCTGGCAAATAATACATGTCACTATGAATTTGCATAAGAAAACTGTTAAAAATGTGTTACCACAGCTTTTCCGTTGTTTTCTTCAAAATTTTGAGTTTTTAAATCATTCTGCACATGTATGTGCAATTCAACGCACGCGCTGCAAAGTGCAGAGCAACACTTGTTCCTCAGTACAATCTGACGCACAGGAAATACTAATTATTATTCGTTGTGACTTACGCCATCATACACAATAGGATACAAGTACATGATAATGCTTGTTCCTTTCTATTGCTTGTTTCTGCTTCCTGGTACTGACTTCGACTGTGACTGCACCTGCGGCTGCAACTTTCAGGCTATTTGGTATTATTGTTTTTTGACAGTTGTTTCACCAGTCAACAAACGTTTGAACACTTCGGTTGACGACAGCATTTCATTCAACAAAACAGATTCGTCGGCTACCTTGAAATATGGAAGTACGATATTCTTATTAACCAAATTTAACTGTTCATTCTTGAGACAAAATTTTTCTGTTATTTTTAAGTCATCAGGATATAAATTAATAAACTTTTTTTTTCTAGAGAACGCGCCAGAACGTTGAAGGAAGGTGTAACTCAAATATTTTGTGTCGCAGTGATGTTCATCTGCGATGATCTCCATGTTTGTAGCAATCTCAGAAGGTTGGCTCGGATTTATTTTCACCATTGTACTATCCTGAGTTTGAAACTTCCTGGCAGATTAAAACTGTGTGCCCGACGGAGACTCGAGCTCGGGACCTTTGCCTTTCGCGGGCAAGTGCTCTACCATCTGAGCTACCGAAGCACGTGCTTCGGTAGCTCAGATGGTAGAGCACTTGCCCGCGAAAGGCAAAGGTCCCGAGTTCGAGTCTCGGTCGGGCACACAGTTTTAATCTGCCAGGAAGTTTCATATCAGCGCACACTCCGCTGCAGAGTGAAAATCTGATTCTGGAAATATCCTGAGTTTGTTCCACTTGTTCGCGCAAGTTCACATTTACAGGGGTTGGACGAAAACATGGAAACACTTCGTGAAATATATGCTTGAACAAAAATGAAGATGACAGTGAAGCCTGCAGATAGTGCTGTTGTAGATCACCAAAAACGGCACTCACGCAGTGTGATCAGTACGTTGCAAGTGGCAGTCACGCACGGAACAGCGTTCCGTGTAGTTCTGAGTGCATTATGTCAGGTCTAAGGGAGAGAAGGAAACATAGTAGGTGAATATGGATTGGGGGGGAAGGAATGAAAGAGGAAGCCGCCTTGTAGAATTTTGCACAGAGCATAACTTAATCATAGCTAACACTTGGTTCAAGAATCATGAAAGGAGGCTGTATACATGGAAGAAGCCAGGAGATACTGACAGGTTTCAGATAGATTATATAATGGTAAGACAGAGATTTAGGAACCAGGTTTTAAATTGTAAGACATTTCCTGGGGCAGATGTGGATTCTGACCACAATCTATTGGTTATGAACTGCAGATTGAAACTGAAGAAACTGCAAAAAGGTGGGAATTTAAGGAGATGGGACCTGGATAAACTGAAAGAACCAGAGGTTGTAGAGAGTTTCAGGGAGAGCATAAGGGAACAATTGACAGGAATGGGGGAAAGAAATACAGTAGAAGAAGAATGGGTAGCTCTGAGGGATGAAGTGGTGAAGGCAGCAGACGATCAAGTAGGTAAAAAGACGAAGGCTAATAGAAATCCTTGGGTAACAGAAGAAATATTGAATTTAATTGATGAAAGGAGAAAATATAAAAATGCAGTAAATGAAGCAGGCAAAAAGGAATACAAACGTCTCAAAAATGAGATCGACAGGAAGTGCAAAATGGCTAAGCAGGGATGGCTAGAGGACAAATGTAAGGATGTAGAGGCTTGTCTCACTAGGGGTAAGATAGATACTGCCTACAGGAAAATTAAAGAGACCTTTGGAGGGAAGAGAACCACTTGTATGAATATCAAGAGCTCAGATGGAAACCCAGTTCTAAGCAAAGAAGGGAAGGTAGAAAGGTGGAAGGAGTATATAGAGGGTTTATACAAGGGAGATGTTCTTGAGGACAATATTATGGAAATGGAAGAGGATGTAGATGAAGACGAAATGGGAGATATGATACTGCGTGAAGAGTTTGACAGAGCACTGAAAGACCTGAGTCGAAACAAGGCCCCGGGAGTAGACAACATTCCACTAGAACTACTGATGGCCTCAGGAGAGCCAGTCATGACAAAACTCTACCATCTGGTGAGCACGATGTATGAGACAGGCGAAATACCCTCAGACTTCAAGAAGAATATAATAATTCCAATCCCAAAGAAAGCAGGTGTTGACAGATGTGAAAATTACCGAACTATCAGTTTAATAAGTCACAGCTGCAAAATACTAACGCGAATTCTTTACAGACGAATGGAAAAACTGGTAGAAGCTGACCTCGGGGAAGATCAGTTTGGATTCCGTAGGAATGTTGGAACACGTGAGGCAATACTGACCTTACGACTTATCTTGGAAGAAAGATTAAGAAAAGGCAAACCTACGTTTCTAGCATTTGTAGACTTAGAGAAAGCTTTTGACAATGTTGACTGGAATACTCTCTTTCAAATTCTGAAGGTGGCAGGGGTAAAATACAGGGAGCGAAAGGCTATTTACAATTTGTACAGAAACCAGATGGCAGTTATAAGAGTCGAGGGGCATGAAAGGGAAGCAGTGGTTGGGAAAGGAGTGAGACAGGGTTGTAGCCTCTCCCAGATGTTATTCAATCTGTATATTGAGCAAGCAGTAAAGGAAACAAAAGAAAAATTCGGAGTAGGTATTAAAATTCATGGAGAAGAAGTAAAAACTTTGAGGTTCGCCGATGACATTGTAATTCTGTCAGAGACAGCAAAGGACTTGGAAGAGCAGTTGAACGGAATGGACAGTGTCTTGAAAGGAGGATATAAGATGAACATCAACAAAAGCAAAACGAGGATAATGGAATGTAGTCAAATTAAGTCGGGTGATGCTGAGGGAATTAGATTAGGAAATGAGACACTTAAAGTAGTAAAGGAGTTTTGCTATTTAGGGAGTAAAATAACCGATGATGGTCGAAGTAGAGAGGATATAAAATGTAGACTGGCAATGGCAAGGAAAGCGTTTCTCAAGAAGAGAAATTTGTTAACATCGAGTATAGATTTAGGTGTCAGGAAGTCGTTTCTGAAAGTATTTGTATGGAGTGTAGCCATGTATGGAAGTGAGACATGGACGATAACTAGTTTGGACAAGAAGAGAATAGAAGCTTTCGAAATGTGGTGCTACAGAAGAATGCTGAAGATAAGGTGGGTAGATCACGTAACTAATGAGGAGGTATTGAATAGGATTGGAGAGAAGAGAAGTTTGTGGCACAACTTGACTAGAAGAAGGGATCGGTTGGTAGGACATGTTTTGAGGCATCAAGGGATCACAAATTTAGCATTGGAGGGCAGCGTGGAGGGTAAAAATCGTAGAGGGAGACCAAGAGATCAATACACTAAGCAGATTCAGAAGGATGTAGGTTGCAGTAGGTACTGGGAGATGAAGAAGCTTGCACAGGATAGAGTAGCATGGAGAGCTGCATCAAACCAGTCTCAGGACTGAAGACCACAACAACAACAACATGGTGGGTGGTTCGGGAACCAAGAGAACCGAAGTGTTCGGTGTTTCAAGAGGCACCGTATCCAGGACCTGCACTGCATACAGTGAAAGCGGCGCTTCAGTCCGGAACCACGCGGCTGCTACGGTCGCAGGTTCGAATCCTGCCTCGGGCATGGATGTGTGTGACGTCCTTAGGTTAGTCAGGTTTAAGTAGTTCTAAGTCTAGGGAACTGATGACCTCAGATGTTAAGTCCCATAGTGCTTAGAGGCATTTGAACCAAAGAAAGCGGAAAATTACTATCCGATAAGTCACAAAGCAAATGAGTGTGTGTTGAGTGATACTAACAAATGTACACAGTTGGCTGCTGTACCATTGCAGACATTCAGCACCTCAGTATACCTGAAGCTCTGAACATTCCTCACTCTAAGTGCATGCAGGAAGCAAACAAAAATGGTAAACTCTATCAATCAAAGACAAGCTGAATAACTGCTTGCACTAGAGCCAGAGGTGGATCACCATGTTGTTGATTTGTTATATTTGTGAAGCTGTTTCTCTTAAAAAAGTCATACTATTTTTCGGAAATCGTGATGATTTGTTTGTCTGTACAAGAATATTGAAACGTCCCCTTAGAAAAACTTATGAATGACTGTGCTGATAAACCGGTTACATTATTTGCTTTTCAAACAGCTGAGCAAAACTGAACGTACTCAGACATTACTCTCTTTACTTATTCTGATCAACACTAAACTGATACACAATATTTTTAGCGCAACGCAATCTCACTTTCAATAATCTCTACAAAAGAATGGCCCTGACTAAAAATAACCTACACCTTTCATGAATCACTTACCTCACAAAAATTTTCATTACTCGAACTACTGAAATACAGCGAGCGCCAATACTGCCAGCTAAATAAGAAATTCTAACTACTGAAGGCACTAACTACTGATAGGCATAGTTAGCAAATTAAAGATTTTGATAGAGAACAAACAATGTATTTGCCTTAATGGTGTTCAAAAGTCATAATATATATATTAGTTCCTGACATCCAGTCTTACAAATTTACTCTCTCTGATGGACACGCGTCCAGATCATCCGCTCTCAAAACTCCGCCATCTCACTCCCCACATCCACCACTGCTGGCGGCTCACCTCCAACTGCGCAATGCTACGCGCTGTTAACAGCCAACTGCCCAACACTACAGTAGCGGATTCCAACTATGCAAACCAGCCACAGACTGCACACAGCACAGCCAGTGATTTTCATACAGAGCGCTACGTGGCGTTACCAACATAAATACCTAAACAGCCTACTTACAATATCACATCCAACAATTTCCGTCCCATACGGATAATTCCTTCGGGGCGCATCGTTTCTGTTGTCGTAGAGTGAACGTACTGAGTTTGCCAGCCCACATTTTAAGGAACGACGCAGGTTGTGTGAAAATGAAAAAACGCTCGCGCCGTCTGATCCAGTTCGCGGGCGCAGAGCTGCCGCGAGTCGGAGGCCACTGGGCTGACGTCACAGGCGTCCTTGGCGCGGTAATGGGCGGCCCGCGGTGATGGATGGCGCGGTGTGGATGTGGTGCACGTCGTGTTTTGCTACCTGTCGCCGTCGCCTGCCCCTCCATCATGGCGCGTCAGCTCTATTTCCTGTCGGCTGCCCGCAGGAGTCACGGCTGCGGCCCCTGCAGTCTCATCCCATCTGCCTCGCCTCCCTCTTACGGCCGCTAATCTTTCATTAATCTGTCTCCCGGCCTTGTAAGAGCCAAGAACCGTTAACGCAATACGTCTTTGTTCGCCTCCGTCCGAGTCCGGACGTGTGTAACAACCAGGGGCGAAGACGCGAAGCCCGACGCAATCTTTTCAGTGCGCAGTATATCGAAATCATCTTCTCAAAGGAGACTGACGTCCACTTAATGAGGTACTGAAATACCGTGCTTCTGATTCGCTAGTGAAGCTAGTTTTTGCTACGGGGCTCGAAATCTAATAATATCTCCTGTCCGACTGATTAATTGTGTGCGTGCAGTGCGTACGAAATAGGCTAGAGAGTAATGTGAGTCGGAGCTAAGTGTTATAGATGTATTCTGAATGTGCAGTGTAGTGAACTCAGTAATTCGCAAGCCCTCTGTTACATCACTAAAGAAACGCATGTAAGACGATTCATCTCGGCAAAAGGTTCTGATGAAGAAAAGCTCCCACTTTAAGGAAAAGCAGTTACAAGATTAGTGTTATACGTTTATTAACAATGTACTATAAAGCAGACCTGTAATAGAATATATTATAATATATATAATATACAGGGTGCCCCATTTATCTTGACCACCCTAAATAACTGTTTGTCCAGATGCAAATTACAGCCGGCCGCGCTGGCCGAGCGGTTATAGGCGCTTCAGTCCGGAATCGCGCTGCTGCTACGGTCGCAGGTTCGAATCCTGCCTCGGGCATGGTTGTGTGTAATCTCCTTAGGTTAGTTAGGCTTAATGAGCTCTGTCTAGGGGACTGATGACCTCAGATGTGAAGTACCATTGCGCTCAGAGCCATTTGACATTTTTTTTTTTTTTTTTTTTTTTTGCGAATTACAAAGTGTTCCAAGCAAATGTTCTTCAGCCGTCAGGGGGACATCGATCAGCAGGATTGCCTTCTTTGTAGCTTTTTTTTTACAAAGATATGAACAGCAGTGTAACTTTTTTAAATGGCACCCTGTATTTTTTATTCTGTAATTCATTTCCTCACCTAAAGACATATTAAAAAAATGCATCACAGTGTACCATTCACTGAAATAGAACGTTATTAATTGCATAACACAACATTGACGCTGACGCCTCCAGCGCTAAGTGCAGGTAGTCGGGATAATGGAACGCATCTATGTGCTGACGTTGACAGATGACAAATGTAAACATAAAGAGAATTCACACCCGTCGTTCCGTCAACTACCGTCAGTTGAAGAGTTGCATGAGTAGAATGTACACCAACGAAGAGAAGGTAGAAATGCTACTCATCTATGTAAGTTATCAGAACAGTAATTGCAATACTGTTTCATATGTACGGGTACATTCACTACAGTAGTTTAGTCCTTTTAAGTACTGTTGTGTAGAGTAGGCATGCAGTAAAGGCTGTCCTTCCGACATAACGTTTCTTTTATTATTGTTGTTGAAGGTAGACGAAACGCTACGCAGGTAGCGGAACTGTAATTCCTTGTCACCTCGTAATGTCGGTAATCCACGTCCTCCCACCACTATATTTCGACGTCGTAACTCGGTTTCCCCATAATGTGTTTCCTGAGACATATTATCAGAATGGAACGGAAATCGTATGTGTACTGTACATGTACAGACAAACAAATGATCACGATTTGAGAAAATTTGGATTATTTATTCAAGAGACAGAGCTCCAAAAATTGAGCAAGTCTCTGGCCCATATCCAAGTAGTTATTCGATTTGGCATTGATTGACAGAGTTGTTGGATGTCCTCTTGAAGGAAGTCGTGTCAAATTCAGTCCAACTGGCGCAATAGATCGTCAAAATCGCGAGATGGTTGGACATTCTTGCGCATGATGCTCTAAACGTTCTTAATTTGGTAGACTGGGTCTCAGGAAACACCTGATGAAGACGCCGAGTTATGACGCCGAAATATTATGTTACGAAAACGCTGACTTCCGGCAGCACGGTCGATTCTACGAGGTGACATGTAAGCTTTAATTCCAGAGACTCTATATCGTATTACAGTGGATACGATATGAGCGACAATCAGACAGATCAAGGATTAAAGAAATGATGAATATTTTTCAATAGCAATTTTCCTCACTTTCTTTCGAAATAAACCATTAGCTAATGCACATTTGGGCTGATGTCCTTTTGGCTTCATCAAGTTACATAATAATAAAAAGAAATGATGCGGCTTTGGGTACATGCATAAGAAAGACGCTTGACGTAGTTCACTGCGAAATATTGGATCAAGTGCCCAGGTACCAAAGCATGGAATTAAAGATTACGCATTTGAAGTATAACAGTTTTTTGTGTATTTTGATAATGCTCAAGGGGGACAAAATTTTCCAGTTGCTAAATAATATGATAAACGTTTATGTCAAAATAAAATGTTAGCCTACGCAAGAAAACGACTTCATTTAAGTAATTTCCACTGGATGATTAGAACTGAGTCTGTAACAGTTTACTGAAAACAGTGTCTAAGATAGCTAACAGATCACCATGCAACGAACGGCCTGGTGTTAATTTATAAACACCTACCTCTCGCCTATTTAGTAGCGGAGTAGGCTAGACTAGAATTCATAATCGCGAAAGTTATCCTCTTCATAGTTTCCTCTGAATAAAATTAAATAAAAAATTGCACCCTACATCCGCATTTTTTGTATTCGACTTGAAGAGGGTCACATTAGAGGGACGTTGTCCCACATTGTGCCGGCCGACAGCGTGACAGTCGAAAGCCGTTCTGTGAAGAGTCGCGATATCAGCACATCTTTTTCTAGGCCACATTATGAGTTCAAATGTGTGTGAAATCTTATGGGACTTAACTGCTAAGGTCATCAGTCCCTAAGCTTACACACTACTTGACCTAAATTATCCTAAGGAGAAACACACACACCCATGCCCAAGGGAGGACTCGAGCCTCCGCCGGGGCCTGTCGCACAGTCCATGGCTGCAGCGCCTTAGACCGCTCAGCTCACATTATGAGTCCATTATTACCACATACGACATTGCATTCGAGAGGCCCTGCAGACTGTGGAATTTCAGCGTGGTACTATGTATTAGTATGTCTTTATTCAAGAAAAACCACCGCCGACCCAATCAAAAGACAAATGTCAGTTTGTTCGGAGAATTATGGAAAATGTAGGATGACAATTATTGAACTATATGAAAAAAAACGTACATTAGATACAAGCTACGGCGTACAAACACTTCATTCAACATGTAAACTTCACTACAGGTATTCGGATTTAGTTTATGACATGTTCGATCCTGCATCATTGGTGATGGTGTGGCGCAGACGGATGGCAAAATTCTGTACGACCTGCTGAAGTGTCGGACATCGATGCTGTTGATGACCTTCTGAATGGCTGTTCTCAGCTCGGCAATGGTTTTGGTGTTATTTCTGTACACCATGTCATTAATACAGCCCGACAAAAAGTAGTCGCATGTGTTCAGATACGGAGAATATGGCGGCGAAACGACGCCCATGCCAGTGGCCTCTCGGTACCCCAGAGCCAGAATGCGGTCTCCAAAGTGCTCCTCCAGGACATCAAACATTCTCCTGCTTCTTTGGGATCGAGATCCAATTTGCATATACCACATCTTGGTGAAGTCAGGATCACTTTGGGTAATGAGGATAAAATCATCTTCCAAAACCTTCATGTACCATTTGGTAGTCACCGTGCTATGAAGGAATTTCGGACTGATTATTCCGTGACTGCACATTGCGTACCACACAGTCACCCGTTGAGGGGGAAGAGACTTCTCGATCGCGAAATGCGGTTTCTCAGTCCCCCAGATGCGCCAATTGTGCTTACTGACGAACCCATCCAAATGAAAGTGGGCTTAGTCGCTAAACCAAACCATACAGCGCATACTAATTCCCATCATGCGCTGCCGCCAACCATGCAGTTTGAACTTCCTAACGTAAATCGTTCAAAAGTTACGACAATTTTATTTCATATAGTTCAATAATTGTCACCCTGTGTAGCGTATTTACCAAAAGCACGTGATACAGAACGATTGTGCCAAAAATGTTGGAATATTGCTCTAATGTTTGGTATCCGCAACAGAAAAGATCAACGGAAGACTGAAACAAATCGGAGGCTTCACGCTGGCTTTTTTTATTAGTCGCTTCAATCAATGCGCGTATTGAGGAAATGCTCCGTGAACTGAAATGGGAGACCTTGGAGGGAAGAGAAATTCTTTTCGCTATTAACGAAGTTTAGAGCACCTTTGTTTGTGGCTGACTCCAGCACTATTCCACTCCTTCCAGGCTGTACGTCTTATGGAAGGATCGTAAAGACACAATTACAGATACAAGGGCATTTACCGACGGAATCGTTCTTGCTTGCTGCATTGCCTAACGGAATAAGTAAGAGAACAACCAATGGAACAACAAAGGGTTGCGGAGAATGTACACTATGTGATCAAAAGTATCCGGAGACCCCCAGAAACATAAGCTTTTCATATTAGGTGCATTGTGCTGCCACCTACTGCCAGATACTCCATATCAGTGACCTCAGTAGTCATTAGACTGCTCGTGAGAGAGCAGAATGCTTCTGTCATACGTCGGTACGCGAGATTTCCACACTCCTAAACATCCCTAGGTCCATTTTTTCCGATGTGGTAGTGAATTGGAAACGTGAAGGGACACGCACAGCACAAAAGCGTGCAGGCCGACCTCGTCTGTTAACTGACAGAGACCGCCGACAGTTGAAGAGGGTCGTAATGTATAATAGGAAAACATCTATCCATACCATCACACAGGCATTCCGTACTGCTTCAGGATCCACTGCAAGTAGTATGACAGTTGGGCGGGAGGTGAGAAAATTTGGATTTCATGGTCGAGCGGCTGCTCGTAACCCACACATCACGCTATTAAATGTGTGTGGAGTGACAATTCACAATACACAAAGTGGCGATCGCATGGCAGGTTGTGGGTATGAAGAATGCCCGCTTGCACCATCTTGCTTCCCACTGTTGAAGAACAATTCAGGGATAGCGATTGCATCTTTCAACACGATCGAGCACCTGTTCATAATGCACAGCCTGTGGCGGCGTGCTCACACGACAATAACATCCCTGCACAGAGTCCTGACCTGAATCTCATAGAACACCTTTGGGATGTTTTGGAACGCCGACTTAGTGCCAGGACTCACCAACCGACATCGATACCTCTCCTCAGTGCAGCACTCCGTGAATAATTGGCTGCCATTCCCCAAGAAACTTTCCAGCATCTTCTTGAACGTATGCCTGCGTGAGTGGAAGCAGTCATCAAGGCTAGGGGTGGACCAACACCATATTGAATTACAGCATTGCCGATGGAGAACGTCACGAACTTGTACGTCGTTTTCATCCATGTGGCCGAATACTTTTGATCACATAGTGTACTTGCCATGTTGTGGTCGAGCATTGCTCTGTTGGAAACTGGCACCTGTGAGAGGCAACACATGAGGGCGCAGGATGTCGGTGACGCAGCGTTGTACTGTCAAATTAGTTCAGTAGTCGCACCGCTACGACTGAATGAAATTTTCACTGTACAGCGGAGTGTGCGATGATTTGAAACTTCCTGGAAGATTACAACTGTGTGCCGGACCGAGACTCGAACTCGCGCCTTTGGCTTTCGCGGGCAAGTGCTCTGCCATCTGAGCTACCCAAGCACGACTAAAGTTTGGAAGGTAGTAGACGAGGTACTGGCGGAACTGAATCTGTGAGGAAGGGGCCTTTGGTCGTGCTTGGGTAGCTCTGATGGTAGAGTACTTGCGAGCAAAAGGCAAAGTTCCCGAGTTCGAGTCTCGGTCCGGCACATAGTTTTAATGTGCGAGGAAGTTTCACAGCTATGCCTCTTGAAAACACTCGAGGAATTGCACCTCTTCCCAAGTCGCTGCCGTACTCGCCGACGACGATCATCCGTAGTAACGTGGAACCGCAGTCCATTTCTGAATACATTGGGACGCCTCTGATCAGCACTTCATGCTTCCCGGTCACGGCATCACTCCAAACGCAGCCGTTTGTGTGGTGGTGTTATGGACAGCCTAGGCATGGGACGATAATTTCTTAAGCCGGCTGTTGTTAGTCCCCGACCAATGGTCCAGTATCACACAGAATGTTGCATGGGATCCGTTACTTGCTCTCGGATGGCAAGCGCATATGTGAAGGCGTTGACGTACTAGGTGCGCAGAACGGCGATCCTCCCCTGTGGTCTGACGCGGTGGCCCGGAGCCTTGACTGCGAGTATTTTTGCTCTCACTTTCCCAAGGACACCATATCGGGCATTTATTACATCAGAAGACTCAACAGTCTGGAACCAGCTAAATGCGGACCCATAAAAAGGCATCTTTCAAACCCAGCAGCTGCACGGTATCTCCGTGTCCTTGACAGGGGCCGGCCGCAGTGGTCTAGCGGTTCTAGGCACGCAGTCCGGAACCGCGCGACTGCTACGGTCGCAGGTTCGAATCCTGCTTCGGGCATGGATGTGTGTGATGTCCTTAGGTTGGTTAGGTTTAAGTAGTTCTAAGTTCTAGGGGACTGATGACCACAGATGTTAAGTCCCATAGTGCTCAGAACCATTTGAACCATTTTTTCCTTGACAGTGATCATTCAACATGTCACTGTGTTCACGGCTCTTATACATACCACCAGGCCCGGTAACAACAGTAAATATCAGCAACACTAATGCAGCTTCTTGGAAACTAAGATGTATCCCGACCAAGCACACAGTTTCAGTCTCCTAGGAAGTTTCATAACAGTGTTACGGAGTAAAAAATGTCCTTCTGTAAAAAATCCCACAGCCTGTGGCTAAGTCATGTCTTCTTCCAGGAGTGCTAGTCCAGCATATTTTGCAGGAGAATTTCTCTACATTTGGGTGGTACGAGATGAGGTACTGACGGAAATGAAGTTGGAAGAAGCAATCGTGAGTCGTGGTCGGCTGGCTCAGTTGGTAAAGCAATGGCCGGGAAAGGCTAATGTCTCGGGTTCGTGTCTCCCGGTTCGGCACATTGTTTTGATCTGCCACGAAGTTTCACACCAGCGCACAGTCCTCTGCAGAGTGAAAATTTCATTCTGGAAACACTAATACCATCTGGCGGCCTTTGTATCTGTCACAGAGAATTGCAGCTCTAATTATTTATTCGGCCGCCGCTGGTGTGAACGTGTACGAAATTACATTGTCATTCCATCATGTGTTGTGGGTTCTTCACTTTTTTGTCAGTCACTGACAATCTGGATAATATGTACGAAATGAGGGGACGGCATTATTGGCCGAGACACCCCGTTTGACGTTGTTTATAGTTATCGATTAATGTGAGGTCATAATTTCAGAGTGCTCAGTTTTCATTTTGAAATATTCTGTTACATTTACCTTTGCTACAAATCCAATAAGCGGCTACATTTTTAAAGTAGACTGTAAATACACGCCAATATATAATTTAGTCAAATCCTAGAAACATTAGTAATCGGACATTTAGTTCATTGCCATTACAGACTGGCTGTTGTTCGGTGCTTGAAGTAAGTTTGACGCTGCGCCACAACTGGTGATAAGTTTCCACCAGTCCTGTCCCGAGAGAGAGACGTCGCCACTATACAGCGACTCTCCATTTCTTTGTGGTCGTAATTTACTTCACTAGAGACTGTCAACATCTATCCAACCGGTCTACGTGTGTAAAGCAATTGCTGCCTCCCGCGTGATGGACAGCCGTAATGCGACTTCTTCTGGAAATAGGCTCCTGGCAGGAAGAGGAGGTGTGAAACCTGCGTATATCGTCCTTTTCGCGGAACTGGTGCCGCGTTTGGTTGGCAGACGTTGTAGCCTTTTGAGGAAAGTAGCGTTTGACTGAGTCTCAATTTATTGCACTTCGTCTTGTAAGCCGTGTCTTCAGCCAGTCGTCTTTTCAGGTACAAATCGCATTTAATGTTTACAGGAATTACTGTGGGAGAAAAAGAAAGAAATGTTACGGTTAAACGTCTCGTCGACGAAGAAATCATTGTTGATGGTCCACAGGCTGAAACGGAGGGAGCATGGGGATTGAAAACGGTGGTGTTATTTTCAAATGTGCTACTCGTATTTCTGCTTTTACATTCAGCGATTTAGAAAACCAGTGAATATCTCACTTTAGGTTATCGGTTTAGAATATTAACCGTTGTCCTCACAAAGCCACTCACTGGACTACTAGTGCGCCAACCCGCTTGGTCGGAAGGAGGAGAACCATGTTTACTTCTGTCTGCAAGTTCTCTTTCTGACTATGTTACACTCATGGGGTGCTTATTGCTAGTTGTTCATCTTCGTTTAATTTATGAAGTTGATTATTATTATTACTAATATTTTATCTGTGCACGTTCTGTCAGTATATCCCAAGTCTGCGGGTTGCTAAAGTCTATACGCACGCTTGTAGATCTTTTTAACAGTTTGCTCCGGCAGGAACAACACGTTAAAAGGGAACAGTGTCGAAACTTCTTAGTAGATTAAAACTGTGTGCCGGATTTGGACCCTCGTGGAAGTGAAATGTTAAGGCCGAGTCATGAGTTGTGCCTCGATAGCTCGCCTGCTAGAATTCTTGCTGTGAAAAACAAAGATTCCGGATTCGAGGCCCGACTCGACACATCTTTAATAGTCCAGGAAATTTGAAATCAGCATACACTCTGGTGCAGAGTGGAAATTCGTTGTGGAACAGTGTTTTGCCTTGTTGATGAAGCCACTTCTTACGTGTATCTCAAGGACTCTAACTTGGGTTTTGCCTTGCTCTGCCGTTAGCACTTGTTACCATTCGTGGGAGTCGCGTTTACTTTACATTATAATTAACTTGTACTGCAGCTTTATGGTGGATGAAGTTGCAATCAAATATTTTGCTGACTCTGAAACAGAATTACGTTCTGTGAATATTTTTGTGATACAAAATTGACATGCGGAAGTAAGTTCCTGAAAGTGTATCTCTCGAATATAACATTATACCGGGTGGTTATTATTAAACTTTCCTTATTCAACACGTTTTAACAAGGAAACTAATTACCGTACGAGTACTAGAGTTGCTAGCATTAATTTCCCGAGTATAGGAAGCATGACTTCCACGCGTCACAGCTCCACCGTCCAGTTCCACTATGGCCACCAGGTGCCGTGATCAGTCATCGTGATTCATAGTCTCACACATCAGATCAGTCGCAGTGCATGTGTTGAATTGTCAACATGAGCTTGGACAAAAGGAGCAGGGCATTATTGGTGAAGTTCTATTATCAAAACAACAGTAATGCTGCAGTTGCACTTCGATAATATCACCGGCTGAAAGTATTACACAAGGATCCTCTTTCTCCACTTGCTGTGCGGAGCATGATGAAGAAGTTCGATTCAGCTAGAGAACTGGGCGTCGCTCCGGGAAGAGGCCGACGACCGGTTGCACCACAAGTGGTTGATGAAATCGCTGTTACTATGGCAGACAACACCGGGTGCAGTTCCCGATCGTCAGGCAGTGTGCGTGCTATGCCACGACAGTTGAACATCCTGTGCGCCACTACATGGAAGGTGCTTCGAACCAGTCTCGTATGGTATCCGTACAAGATCCAGCTTGCACCACAGGACGCACAACGACGTGTTGACTTCGCTCTCCACTTTCTCGCAAGGACTGAAGTTGAAGAGGGCTGGCTCTAGACCATCTATAGACAGATGAAGCTCATTTTCCTCTGACCGGTAAGATGAAGACACAGAATTGCCGAGTGTGGGGATATTCACCTCCAGTCACTGTGCATGAAGTTCCTCTGTACCGTGAACGTGTCACGGTATGGTGTTCCTTCACGTCTATGTCCACCATTGACCCATTCTCTTCTTGAACTGATTGGCGCTTAAGGACCAAAGACGTGCCATGTGACTAGCTAGCGTTACTGCGATATGCTTCGCCAGCATGTCATACCCGCCCTACAGGAGAGAGACGCATTGAACTCAACAGTATGTATGCAAGATGGGGTCCCACTGCACAATGGTCGTGAATTCCACCTGCTTCTCCGAAGCACATTTGGAAACGATCGAACTATCAGCCTATCGTTTCCAAATGCTTGTCCGGCACGACCACCTGACCGCACTCCCTGTGATTTCTGGTTGTAGGGCTACCTGGAGGACAGGGTTTACAGGGGAACATTCAAGCATGTGCTGATCCGAAGTGCAGTATATTAAGAGAGGTATCCAGCATAGCTACGGACATGCTTCGTTCTGCTGTGCAGAATGCAATCCTGCTCTTGCAGACTCTTCTGGGCGCCATATTGAGCCCCTTTTGTAGCAGTAATGGTACTGGTAATGTAACTGTATGATGTACCGCAGCAGCACATCAGAAGTGTTTCAATTGAATTGATGTCCTTGACATTAATTCTGTCAAGTTTGGTCCTCCTACGGTAATTAGTTTCCGTGATATAACGTGTTCATTTTTAATTATAACGACCGAGTATATAAGTGAAACGAGGAGCTTCGGAAAACTATAGCAGCTACTGGAAGCATTTAAAATGTGGGATGCTGAAGAATATTAAAAATAAAGTGAATAATTAACATAGGAAATGACGATGTAATAACATGAATAGGTGAGAAAAGAAGTACATGCAAAATCTTTGCCGGCCGGTGTGGCAGTGCGGTTCTAGGGGCTTCAGTCTGGAACCGCGCTGCTGCGACGATCGCAGGTTCAAATCCTGCCTGGGGCATGGATGTGTGTGTTGTCCTTAGGTTAGTTAGGTTTAAGTAGTTCTAAGTCTAGGGGACTGATGACCTAAGATGTTAAGTCCCATAGTGCTCAGAGCCATTTGAACCATTTTGCAAAATCTTTGACAAATAAACGGACATGTCATTGAGAGAAACATGATTAGGTGAGAAAAGAAGTACATGCAAAATCTTTGACATATAAACGGATGTGTTAGTGAGGCATCTTTAACAGCATCCTGGGATAGTTAAATTGTCGCTAGAAGAAGCACCGAGACACAGACGTGGGAGACACTGACAATAATAGTGGATGTTAAGTATAGCACTTAAGTAACGATGAAATGATTAGAACGTGGTACGTTAGTATTCCTCTATTCTTTCGCTCAGGACCTTACTGGCACCGAAATGGAAGGTAACAGAGAGAAGGCCGAAATACTGAATTCCGTCTTCCGAAATTGTTTCACCGCGGAAGATATTAACACAGTAGATCTATGGAGCAATGAAGGATACTTAGTGAGTGAAAAAAATCGCAAATCATTCCCGCTTTCAAGAAGTGTCGTAGGACAGATGCATATAGTTAAAGGCCTACATCGTTTTTATTCTGCTGAAGAGTTATGGAACAGGTTTTATGGTCAAGAATCATGACTTTTCATCAAAAAGAAAATCTCCTACACAAAAATCAACATGAATTTCCAAAGAGCGATCTTGCGAAACTTAGCTAGCTCCGTTCCTCCGTGAGACCCATAGCGCCGCAGACAACGGGTCTCAGGTAGATGCAGTGTTACTTGAGTTCAGGAAGGCATTAGACACCATCCCGTTGTATTGTTTAGTGAAAAAAATGCGAGCTTCCCAAGCACCGATCCAGATTAGCGATTGGATTCAAGACTTCCTTGCAGATATAGCTCAACACGTCGCTCGTAACTGGTCAAAATCTACAGACGTAAAGATAATTTACAGAGTCCCCCAAGGAAGTGCGATAGGACCTTTACTGTTTACGATGTATAAAAATGATCTATTACTAGCGTCAGAGGCTCTTTAAAACAGTTCAAATATTATGCGGTTGTCTACAAGAGAGCAGCAACGCTAGACGACAGTATAGATTTGCAGAATTACCTGCAGAGGACTGATGAATGGCGCGGGCTCTGTCAGGTGACACTGAATGTAAATAAATGTAACTTATTGTGCGTACGTAGGAAAAGAAATTCACTACTGTACCACTACCCCATTGACGACAAATTGCAGGAAACAGTGTCCATCGCACAATAACTGGGAGTCACAACGAAGAGACTCAAGTGGAAAGACTACATAAAACAAATACCTGGAAAAGCAGATGCTAGACTGTGATTTGCAGGAAGAATCTTAAGGAAGTGAAACTCATCGAGGAAAGAAATGGCTTACAAGGCGCTTGTTCGAGCGATTATCTGGGACACTTACCGGGTAAAACTGATAGAAGAAGTATAGAAGATCCAACGAAGAGCGGCGCGTTTTGTCACGGGAAAATTTAGTCGAGAGGGTTACGGAGGTTCTCAAGGAACTCCAGTGCAGGGCTGTTGTGCATCTCGGAGAAGTTTAGTATCGAAATTCTAAGAGAGAATGTCTCAAGAAGAGTCGAACGACATATTACTTCCTCTCACGGACGTATCTTGAAGTAACCACAACTAGAAAATTCGAGCTATTAGAGCTGTTACTGAGATTTACCGACACTCATTTTTCCTACGCACTACTCGCAAGTGGAACTGGGAAAGGGTGGGGGGGGGGGGGGGGGCGGGATCAGATAATGGTATCAGAAACACTAACTGCCACACGTTATCAGGTGGCGTGAGCAGTATAAATGCAGATGTAGGTGTAGATGCAGATTGTCCTATAGCTCTTCAGACGATTCCCCGACATTCTCATTGCCACAGAATTCCACTGTACCTTATCTCTTAAGTTTCTCACTGTCTCTATATTCATAAAATTTGAAAATTTGTGGTAAGGACTACGGGACCAAACTGCTGAGGTCATCGGTCCCTAGGCTTAGACACAAATTAAACTAACTTACGTTAAGGACAATACGCACACCCATGCCCGAGGGAGGACTCGAACCTCCGACGGAGCGAGCCGCGTGAACCGTGACAAGCCGCCTAAGACCGCATGGCTAGCCCGCGCGGCTTATTCATAAAGTTCTTCAACCTTGAGGCTTAGAGAATGCCATATTACTCACTATGTCTTACGAGCACAGATCCTAAGAGGTTTTGGTTTTCCGTAAAACAGGGATTTGTTGGATCGAAATTCTCATTTTCATCGCTCAGTGACCATACCGACATCGAAACCGAAGACTGAAGAGAAATCGTCGGAAACAGAATTCAGCATTTCGGAAGCGTTTCTGTGGGGTACATCGTGATACAATGCCTCCTTCTTCTGAACCAAATGATATATCACTTATATTCTACATTGATTATCTAAAAGAACTTATTGTTCGTCTATCAGTACAGTACGGAAAGTCGCTAGGGTAACGTAGACAATCAAGCGACTGCAAAAATTTCGCCGACATCTTGAGAACTCAGCACCTTGTGTTCGCTCACGTGTTCTAGAGAGAACTAGACAACGGCTGATGAAGTATTCCTTCATGTTCACAAGGCATTTTATAAAGTTCAGCTCTGTCGTATGGCGAGCAAAATGAGAGCTTACTGAGTATTCGAAGACGTTGTGGTTCGATACAGGTGCGTTGCAGCGGACAAATGATAACTTCGGAAGTTCCGTGAGACTGTTCGCCAACGATGCTCTTATCTGTAAGCAGGCAGCAATGCCGAAAGACTCTGATGACATGAAGGAAGGCTAAAGCGTTGAATTTATGGGGATTGGGATCCAGACTGGGGGTTGAGGAGATGCGGGTCTCAGCTTAACAGTTATTCCATTTGGCATCAAAAATTCAAATTCCAATTGACGGAACAATAACCACTTACAACAAAATAAATATTTTTTTCGGTACCCTGAAAAAACTTAAGCAGGGCTAAAGTAACCAAACACCAGTTCTTATGTCAACAACAGAACTAGGTTAAATATAGAAGAAATTCGATCTGGCCAACAACGCACACCGGGTAACCACATACATTTTGAAATTTTTTATATGTATGTACTTGTCATTGGATATTTGAGGGACTTCGACCGTTCACTTATGTAATAAAATGGAACACCTATAGCCGTCCTTATGATGTTAGTTGTTACATGGCTGCCATTTTCTATGTTTCAGTGCACCACCTTCAGGTCTTAACTGACGCTGAGCGGGTTAACTCCATCCGTGTACACGAATTGTCAGTGGTCATCATCTATGAACTGGTTTTCGCAGACTACCTTCAGAACGATATAAAAACAATGAATACCAGAAGGTGCAACTCAATTAACCACCATTAAATGAATGTCACAAGTACCTGTTCGTTGCTACAAGTAGTTACGGCTTTAACTTAATGGTGGTTACACGAGTTGCACCTTCTGGTATTCACTGTTTTTATCTCTTTCTGAAGGTAGTCCGTGTAAACCACTTCACGGTTGCTGGACACTGATGGATCATGTATACGGATGAAGTTAACCCCCTCAGCGTCAATTAAGGCCTGAAGATGGTGCACTGAAGCACAGAAACTGCCATATAACAATAACTTCGTAAGGACGGCTGTAGGTGTTCCATTTTATTATATACACTTTGAAATGTCTGGCATTCTGCCATAATCAGAAATGACAATAAAAAACTAACAGTGCCCAAGAATACTTAACTAACTACACCATGCTCTCCTATTAATATTGACGCCCGACAATTAAGACACCAGCTACCAACAACACTTCGAAGCTACCCACATTTATGTCTGAATAACTTCCTATACAACACATACACTGTCTAGTCCGTTATGGGGCATCTGTCAAACGTTTGAATAACCACTTATTGCAGAATGGACTGCTGCGAGACACGGAGGAAGGGACTCAGTGGGGTTGTGGTTGGCACTGAGAGAAACGTAGAGCTATGCCAACCCCAGTGCTGTTGCCAGCTGCGCTACGTTTCTCGTTTGAAGATCCTTGGCACGAACAGCCCGATCGAGATGATCCCATACATTCTCGGTTGGTTTTAAATCCAGTGGTCTATTGGCCAGCAGAGTACGGTAAACTCGTCCTGGCGTTCTTCCAACCACGCACGTACTTGCGAGCTATGTGACAGGTTGCGTTGTCCTGCTGGTAGATGCAATCGTCCAGAGGGAAAGCAAATTACATTTAGTGTTGAACACGGTCTCCAAGGACTGATGCATATTTGCTTTGATCCGATGCGCTCCCAGAACGACGGGATCGCCCAGGGAACAGCCTCCAGCCTGGACCCTTCCGACGATTGCCTTCAGACATTTAACACCATAGACGCCAATGGCCATTTGTACGACGGAGCATAGAACGTGGCTCATCTGAAAAGGCCACCTATCGCCACTCTGTGGATATCCTGTTGCGGTAGTGTTGTGGAAATTCCAGCGTTGTCACCGATGAACAGAAGTCATCTTAGGTGCGTGAACCACGTGCCTGCTGCGTAGGAGTATACGCAGCAAAACTGGCTGAACGGTGGTCGAACAGAGACTGTTGGTAACCGTTATGGTCGTCTGGGCTGTGAGTTGCTCAACAGTAGCGCTTCTATTCGCCGTACACATCGCAGCTCTCGTTCACCACTGCCATCTATGGCCCCTGATGTACCACAGGTGCCTCGGTACCAGCAGCGGATAATGACATTTTGCCATGCATAGCATACTTTAACCACGGCTGCAGGCGAACAATTACTAATTTACCCCTTTCGGATGTACTTCCACCATTGGCCCGAAAGCCAATGATCATGCAGTTTTGGACATCCGAGAAATCCTCTTGTTTCAGCGACTGCACTATTTTCCGTTTCCCCCTAACACACTTTATGTACCCTCCACTGCTGGTGGGCATCTGCCGTCTGAGAGCGGTTATTGCACGTTGACATCGATCACAGGTGGTGGTCACTTGAATGTGACGAGGTTGTATACGTGACAGTGTATGACAATTCACTCACATATGGCAATCACAAAAGAAAATACTAATCTATGGGAGTGAAGCAGAGGTTGAGTCACAAGAATTCAATAAAGAAGCGTCTCTTAAAAGTACTGAATAAAAAACTGATTCACAGTTGTAGCAAAAAGCAATCACGTTATGTTTCATTTGCGTTTTGACGCCCATAGTGGATACTGACACAACTATGCCTGGTCTGTCTCACTGTCCGCCACCATAGCAGTGTGATCAGAGTGCCTGACATCTATGCAGCAGACCTGGGCTCAATTCCCGGCCGGGTCGGAGATTTTCTCCGCTCGGGGACTGAGTGTTGTATCGTCCTCATCATCATTTCATCATCATTGACGAGCAAGTCGACTAATGTGGAGTCAAATAAAAAAAGACTCGCAACTAGGCAGCCAGACTTCCTCTGGTGGCGAGCCGTAGCTATCAATGCCATTACCTAGCACTCACAAACCCCCGTTCAGGAATCTGCTTTACAAGTGACTACACACAAAGCACTTTTGCACATAACATTGTGTAAATCGTTAATCTCACACATTCTGGACTACCACCAGCAGTTTCTATGGCTCCCAAGTGGTCCACTTTATGACCAGCAGTAGCCATTACTTCGTCTCCTCTGCAACAACTGTTTGTCTGGTCACATAAAGACAGCAGACGCTCCACCAAGCTGACCATCATCTCGTCCGGAACCTCCCTCCTGATTCTGCCCATACTCACTGATACGTGACGTTCCATCAGCTGGCTACGATACCGTCTTTTCTGGCTCACATGCTGTGCAGCCCTAACTTCGCTGCACTCACCCAAGCACAGTCTAAGCAGCCAACCTCGGCCACCACCACAGCCCTTCAAGGCGCCCAGTGTCTGCCGCCGACGCCCACAGGCACTGACCTGGCAAAAATTTTCACTGCCAGTATTTCGCCAGAAAGAGCTGGAGAGGTGGTGGCGTAACGTTCCTGATCAGCAGACTCTGCGCCAGTGTACTGGTTTAAATACCAAACCTCTCCACAGCAGAAATGAGGGCATGGGACACTGTTGATGGTGAACCGTGCATCTGATGGGGACGTTAAGCTTGGCTGGCACTTGGTGTTATTTGTGATAAGCAGGCTATCTGCTGGCTCTCAGTTTCACGTTCTCCTTTGTCTCATCATCATCCAACACACACATTATACTGCACTCCACACACACACACACACACACACACACACACACACACACACACACACCACAGATATGCACACACAATTATTGTAATAGAGCATGATGCAAATAAATGAACAGAAAGAGCAGGCACCGATCAGGGAGACGATGCTGGATTCCGGGAGAGCTTGCTAGTTCGATCGCTGACTTCCGCCTTTCCACGCCTGAGCACAGCTCGGCCGCGCGACGCTCCGTCCGCCCTATCGCGGCGTTTGGCGCAAGAAAGGAATTTCTTGAGGCGGAAAAATTGGTGCATAAACTGGAAATTAACCATGGCTGCAAATAAATGTAACGTACTGCGGATAAACGTGTAAGATGATGATTACTGTTTGATTCTGCTATTGGAAATAAACCACTGGAAACAGTGACAACTGTGATATACCTGCCGGCATGTGTGGCCGAGCGGTTCTAGACGCTACAGTCTGGAACCGTACGACGGCTACGGTCGCAGGTTCAAATCCTGCCTCGGGCATGGATGTGTGTGATGTCCTTATGTTAGTTTGGTTTAATTAGTTCTAAGTCCTAGGGGACTGATGAACTCAGAAGTTAAGTCCCATAGTGCTCAAAGCCATTTTTTTTTTTGTGATATACCTAGGAGTAAATCTCCAGAACGAAATAAAGTGGAATATCTCGTAAAGCTTGTTGTCAGGAAAGAAAATGACAAGTCTTTCTGCTTCCCTTATCAGGTTGATGTAATAGACGAGATAAAGAAGACCAGAAGCAGAGCGGCGTGTTTCGTCATTGAATCGATAAGTAAACGTGAGAGCATTACAGAGATGCTCAGTAATCTCCATTTTCACACGCTAGCTAAAAGAGAGCCGTTTTGAGTCATGGAGAGGTTAACTGCTGCAATACCGGGAGGCTACATTTCAAAATGAGCTGCGCGATATACAGATGCAATGGATACAAATGCAGATATTTCTGTATGTTGTAGCTCAATATGTACACACATCAGTGTGTTGCTTGCTTTTTCCCTGTGTCAAATCTTTTCCTATAAACGTGTCACAAAGCTTACAACTGATGTTTTCTGCGTGGTTGTAACTGCTCCACAAAGTTGACTACAACTATCAGTATACACTAACGGTTCTGAGTCCACGCATCTACAATTCAGCACCTGGCCTACTCCCCAGGCGAAGATGAGCGTTAATGGCTTGCTCTTGTCACATGTACTTGGAGAAACTACCCGACATAAAAACATATGACTTAATAATTATAATTATTAATCTGCAAATGTCATAAATGCTGATGTAGTATAGTTCAGTACACCGATGTCAGTGGACAATAGAAATACCTGCACTTATACCAATTACACCCGATATTACTTTCTCGAACATAAACTCGTGTAATGTCTAGGACGAGAGAATCGGAATAAATGGAGAACATGCAGAGACATACAGACAGTCGTTACCCCCAAGCACCATTCGTAAATCGAACAAGAACGGATACAACCATTGTGGTTCCACCTCACATCAGTAGTTAGTTAGTGGAGTATGTATATGTACATGGTCTGTAGATTAAAACGTCATTGTGGGTACATTATTCCAAATTTAAAATAATCATTAATAAAATCAGTATCTTTTATTTACGTTTTTGACATTATTCTCTTTTTCTGTAGACAGCGGAAAATAAAAAGCATTGAGACTTTGAGTCTGGCATAAATTTGCAGTTGTCATGTCATGTGCATTACAGTAACCCTTTTAAAAGCTCAGACATGCATTACAGTAACCCCTTTGAAAGCTCAAACTGACAGGAAGCGCCAAATGGCTAAACAGCAATGGATAGATGACAAATACAAAGATTTAGAAGCTTATTTCACTAGGGGAAAGATACATACTGCCTACAGGAAAATTAAAGAAGCATTTGGGGGAAAAAGAAGCAGCAATATCAATATTGAGAGTTCAGATGGAAAAACTGTTCTAAGCAAAGAGAGAAAAGCTGGAAAGCGGAAGGAGTATATAGAAGATCTATGCAACGCAATATTGTAGAAAGGGAAGTGGACGTACATCAAGATGAGATGGGACATATCATGCTGCGAGAAGAATTTGACAGAGCTCTGGAAGTCGAAACAAGACCCTAGGGGTACATGATATTCCGTCAGAACTACTGATAGCCTTAGATGGAAAAGCAGTTCTAAGCAAAGAGGGAAAAGCTGGAAAGTGGAAGGAGTATATAGAGGATCTGTTGTTGTTGTGGTCTTCAGTCCACAGATTGGTTTGATGCAGCTCTCCATGCTCTCGTTTTGCTTTTGTTGATGTTCATCTTATATCCTCCTTTCAAGACACTGTCCATTCCGTTCAACTGCTCTTCCAGATCCTTTGTTGTCTCTGACAGAATGACAATGTCATCGGAAAACCTCAAAGTTTTTATTTCTTCTCCATGGACTTAAATTCCTATTCCAATTTTTTTTGTTTCCTTTATTGCTTGCTCAATATACAGATTGCATAACATCGGGGATAGGCTACAACCGTGTCTGTCTCCCTTCCCAACCACCGCTTCCCATTCATGCCCCTCGACTCTTATAACTGCCATCTGATTTCTGTAAAAATTGTAAATAGGCTTTCACTCCCTGTATTTGACCCCTGCCACCTTCAGAATTTGACAAAAACTTTCTATAAGTCTACAAATGCTAGAAACGTAGGTTTACCTTTCCTTTACCTAATTCTTAAAATAATTCGCACGGTCAGTACTGCCTCACGTGTTCCAACATTTCTACGGAATCCGAACTGATCTTCCCCGATGTCGGCATCTACCAGTTTTTCCATTCGTCTGCAAAGAATTCATGTTAGTATTTTTCAGCCGTGACTTATTAAACTGATAGTTCGGTAATTTTCACACCTGTGAACGCCTGCTTTCTTTGGGATTGGAATTATTATATTCTTCTTGAAGTCTGAGGGTATTTCGCCTGTCTCATATATCTTTCTATCGGTAGTTCTAATGGAATGATGTCTACTCCTGGGATCTAGTTTCGACTTAGGTCTTCCAGTGCCCTGTCAAATTCTTCACGCAGTATCGTATCTCCCATTTCATGTTCATCTACTTCCTCTTTCATTTCTGCCCTCAAGTTCATCACCCTTTTATAGACCCTCTATACATTCCTTTCACCCTTCTGCTTTCCCTTCTTTGTGTAGAACTGGTTTTCCTTCTGAGCTCTTGATATTCGTACAAGTAGTTCTCTTTTCTCAAAGGTCTCTTTAATTTTCCTGTAGGCAGTATCTATCTATCTTACCCCTAGTGATAAATGCCTCTACATTCTTACATTTTTCCTCTAGCCATCCCTGCTTAGCCATTAGCACTTGCTATATATCTCTTTTTTGAGACGTTTGTATTCATTTTTGCCTGCTTCAGTTACTGCATTTTTATATTTTCTCCTTTCGTCGTTTAAACTCAATATATTTTCTGTTACCCAAGGATTTATACGAGCCCTCGTCTTTTTATCTACTTGATTCTCTGGCCATCGATATTCCATCTCTCAAAGCTGTCCATTCTTCTTCTACTGTATTTCTTTCCCTCGTTCTTGTCAATCGTTCCCTAATGCTCTCTCTGAAACTCTCTACAACCTCTGGTTCTTTCAGTTTATCCAGGTCCCATCTCCTTAAATTCCCACCGTTTTGCAGTTTCTTCAGTTTTAACCTACAGTTCGTAACCAATAGATTATGGACAGAGTCCACGTCTGCCCCTGGAAATGTCTTACAATTTAAAACCTGGTTCCTTAATCTCTGTCTAACCATTATATAATTCATCTGAAACCTCCCACGTATACAGCCTTCTTTCATGATTACTAAACCAAGTGTTAACTATGCGGCTTCCTCTTTCATTCCTTACTCCCATTCCATATTCACCTACTTCTTTTCCTTCTCTTCCTTTTCCTACTACCGAATTCCAGTCCCCCTTGACTATTAAATTTTCGTCTCCCTTCACTAACTAAATAATTTCTTTTATCTCATCGGACATTTCTTCAATCTCTTCGTCATCTGCGGAGCTAGTTGGCGTGTAAGCTTGTACTACTGTGGTAGGCGTGGGCTTCGTGTTTATCTTGGCTACAATAATGCGTTCACTATGCTGTTCGTATTAGCTTACCCGCTCTCCTACTTTTTTGTTCAGTATTAAAGCTACTCCTGCATTACCCCTATTTTATTTTGTATTTATAACCCTGTATTGACCTGACCAGAAGTCATGTTCCTATTGCCACCTTACTTCGCTAATTCCCGATGTATCTAATTTTAATCTATCTAGTTCCCTTTTTAAATTTTTTAGTCTACCTGCCCGATTAAGGGATCTGACATTCCACGCTCCGATCTGTAGAACGTCAGTTTTGTTTCTCCTGATAATGACGTCCTCCTGAGTAGTCCCCGCCCGGAGAACCGAATGGGGAACTATTTTACCTCCGGAATATTTTACCCAAGAGGACACCATCATCATTTGACCATACAGTAGAGCTGCATGCCCTCGGTAAAAATTACGGCTGTAGTTTCCCCTTTCTTTCAGCCGTTCGCAATACCAGCACAGCAAGGCCGTTTTGGTTAATGTTACAAGTCCCGATCAATCAGTCATCCAAACTGTTTGCCCTGCACCTACTGAAAAGGCTGCTGCCTCTCTTCAGAAACCACACATTTTTCTGGCCTCTCAACTTCTAGGCGCTTCAGCCTGGAGCCTCGCTGCTGCCACGGTCGCAGATTCGAATCCTGCTTCGAGCATGGATGTGTTTGATGCAATTAGGTTAGTTCGGTTTAAGTAGTTCTAAGTCTAGAAGACTAATGACCTCAGATGTTAAGCCCCGTAGTGCTTAAAACCATTATAACCCAGTTGAATTTCACTGAGTAAATATTTTACCCAAGCCAACACAAGCAATACTCTAAATTACAAATAAGGCTCGAACCCCAATGATGAGAAATATTTAATACCCAACCAAGTAAGACTCTCAGCAAAATACAACTTGAATCCAAGACAATTTGATTAAAGGGTGTATAATTACACTGAAGCACCAAAGAAACTGGTATAGGCACGCATATTGAAATGCAGAGATTTATATAAACAGGTAGAATATCACACTGCCGTCGACAACACCTGTATAAGACAACAAGCGTCTCGTGCAGTTGTTAGATTCATTACTGCTGCTACAATGGCAAGTTAACAATATTCAAATGAGTTTGAACTTGGTGTTATTGTCGACTCACGAGCGATGGGACACAACATCTCCAAGATAGCGATGAAGTAGGGATTTTCCCGTACGACTACTTCACTAACATACCGTGACTATCAGGACTCCAGTAACATCAAATCTCCGACATCTCTGCGGCCGGGAAAGAGAGGTGGCATGAGCCCCCTCTCATATTTCTATCTTACGATTCTCCTCTCTAATTGCATGCGGTGGAAAGTTGCTATTCCTTCACACGCGGACTTCCCACACAGCGTCTCTCGTCACCCGGGTGGTCCGGTGACAGGCGGGCTCTGTTGAACTGGAGAGGGTTAAGCCGACGGGTGCGAGGAAGTCGAGTGAATGCTTTGCAGACGCCGACATTGTCAAAAGACACGCCCAGGTGGGTTTGAAGTAGCGGCTGGGCTAGAGGTTCCGTTACTTCGCAGAATCTTAGCGAAAACGCTTTCTGGCGGGTTACCAGCGAGGCGTGGGAATGACTTGTGTACCCAGGCAGTTGTGGCGGGAAAATTCCCGCGCTTTCTGCAAAATAGTAACTGTGATTGGCTTGCTCAGGGCATAGCTCCGTGACGTAGCAAAATCAGCGCAGAAATTGGCGCCAAGAATCTCCATTGGTGGAATGGTAGTGCTCCGGCAATGGAGTGGAATTTTCCGTCGGTTTTCGAATTGCTGATTGGAACGTTTAACCACGGCCACTGTCGTGGGGGCGGGAATGTTCTGTGTTCGGCCTGTACGGGTGCTCAGGGGTAGTCGGCGGTCGCCTTACGGTCGAGGACGTCGAAGCAACCAGCCCTCGCCTCCGGTACGCCAGATCGTGTTCTGGCAGTTAAGAAGACAGTTTTGTAATGTACGTCCGCAGCACCGGCAGATAGGGATTTTCCTAGGTGATAATCAGAGCTCAGCAGAGCGCGCCTGTTCGTCTTTTTCTAGCTTTGTTCTGTCTTGAGTACCAGCAATTAATGTTGGGTTAGTTGTGTGTCTCTCTTATGATTTGAGTAGCAAGGAATTGGCTCCACATACCACTTCGTCGTAAACCTCACAATCTAGTTTAGGGACAACTTCACCTTTACAGTGTTTGTATGAGTATCCAATTTGAGCCAATTTGATGTATTGGAAATGTTTCATGTGTTTTGGTTTAGTATTGTGTGTTTAGTCTTAATAAATCATATTGTTATTTTGGACAGAACTTTCATTCTGTTAATCCGTAGAGCAACCCATCATTTCTCACTACGTTAATGAAACCTTCCATTATTTAACTTATTCATCAAATTAAATTATTGCAGGTGCCAAACTCTTTTCTACTCCACTAGCAGGGTTGAGTACAGTCAGTTCGCGTATATTTTTTAATCCATGTGCAACAGCAAAAGTCGGAGTTAGAATAGGGGGGGGGGGGGGGGCTTAGAGCATCATTTACATATGTAGATTCTAGAATTTAGTGTTAAAATACACTGCTAGCCCCGGCACCTCGCAATCAAATCTCCGACATCTCTGCGGCCGGGAAAAATCCTGCAAGAAAGGAACCAATGACGACTGAAGAGAATCGTTTGTTGTGACAGAAGTGCAACTCCTCCGCAAATTGCTACCGATTTCAATGCTGGGTCATCAACAAGAGTCAGCGTGCAAAACATTGAATGAAACATCATCGATATTGGCTTTCGGAACTGAAGGCCCACTCGTGTAACCTTGATGACTGCACAACACATAGCTTTACGCCTCGCCTGGGCCCGTCAACACCGACACTGGACTGTTGATGACTGGAAACGTGTTGCCTGGTCGGACGAGCCTCACTTCAAATTGTATCGAGCGGATTGATGTGTACGGGTACTGAGACAACCTCATGAATCAACGGACCCTGTATATCAGCAATGGAATGTCCAAATAGCTGGAGGCTCTGTAATGGTGTGGGGCGTGTGCAGTTGTAATGATATGGGAACCCTGATATGTCTAGATACGACTCTGACAGGTGACACGTACGAAAGCATCCTGTCTGATCGCCTGAAACCATTCATGTCTACTGTGCATTCGACGGACCTGGGCAATTCCAACAGGACAATGCGGCACCCCACACGTCCAGAATTTTTACAGAGTGGCTCCAGGAACTCTCTTCTGAGTTTAAACACTTCCGATGGCCACTAAACTCCCCAGACATGAACATTATTGAGCGTACTTGGATGCCTTGCATCGTACTGTTCTGAAGAGATCTCCACCCCGCGAGCGTAGAAGCTGTGGCAGGAGATCAGAGCGGCGGATTCCCGCTGCAGAGCACGCGGCTGGCGGTTGCTACGGGGGCGTGACAAATGGCTAGCGTGTACGCGGCGTTGGAAAAACCGGAGTGGACGCTTTGCAGGGGCACATATAGCCGTGTTGGCGCGCTTGGAGAAATTTATGTACCAGAGAAAAACTGATAAAAACAGAACTACAAGTGACACGGAGGTGTGAGTTGGTACTCATGGACAGAAAAATATGTCGAGCTAAATTAACTAGACGTGGCACAAAAAACATGTTATAGTTTAAAAGTTATTGTTGTCTTAGAAATCGTAAATTTATGAAAGTTCAAAAGCTAATATTTCGGCAATGCTTTGACCAATTAATATAAACCAAGTGTTTAAGGATGCGCCTAGTAAAGCTGCATCGAGAAACCATAGCCGATTTAGCATAGTGTGTACCATTTTTGAATGAGAGGTCGGAATATGGGATTCGACAGACGGAAAGTGTGTTTTTGGTAATAAATAAACTTAAAGAGACGAAACTAGCTGCAGCATTCTAAATTTTAAAGAGGTAGATGAGTAGTTAAGTATGTATATTTATTTGTTTAGTTATGTTAAGTATCAAAAATCTGGGGAAAGCAATATCACTCCACAGGAACATTATTTGTGAAAAACGGTGCCAGATACAGAATATTGAACCTTAAATAGTTATTGCCTGGAAATTTTCCATATTTTTTCAATTTTGTTATATGTTTTTCTGAGTTTAGTTTTAGAATATTCGTAATTATTTTTGTCAGACATTGTTTTGAGTTAGGCAATCATTTCGAGAGAGCATAGGGTGGTCATCTTTGATGACGAGGAATTGAGTCTGAGCAACGCTAAGAGCCGGACGTGCAGCGCTTGGAGCTAGTAATGGGTTGGTAACCACGTTTGGAGACAAGTATGTATGTAGCCACGTTCGAAAGCGGTCAAGTGAAGTTCAATATAGTGGTTTAGGACAGAAGAAAAGAGTGTATTTCGTGAATTGTGAACAAACTGTCGAGTGCCGTGATCGCGACATATGAATTTCCTTGTGAAGTGTTGCAGCATCAGTTGTTAAAGGCCGCCCTTACGTAAAAACCCCTTCCGACTGCATTTTGAGTGTTTTGTGAATATATTGAAGAAAAATAAACTACTTGTTCAAATTGTAAATCAACGTGAGTGACTGAATATTTCAAATTTCACCGCAGTACCTGCCTGCATTGTTTTCTTATATTTTAATTCAGCCTAAAAACTGAGTTTACGACAGGTGTGAGCAGGCACCCTATGACGAAAAACGTAGCTAAACACTGAGACCAGGCACATCTCTGGGCCACCCAATTAAGCTGAGTGTAAGAAATATATATATATATATATATATATATCTTCGTGCCATAGCACGTGGGGGCTCGAGCCAAAATATTCAAACTTCAATGTGTAGTGCCCAGTACCTCGTACTCTTATGGATTTATGGACAGCCCTTCAGGATTAATGACGTCAGTTCATCAAACATTATTCGGGTCCATGTCGCGTCGTGTTGCGGTACTTCTGCGTGCTCGCAGGGACCCTACATGATATTAGGCAGGTGTACCAGTTTCTTTGGCTCTTCAGTGTACAATCAAAAGCAGGAAATCCCAGTGGGCTCAGTTGAGATTTGAAAACTGAGCTTGTTTGCAAGCTAAATACTTGCTATGAACAACTCACAATTTTGTAAATTATCCATAAAAATGCCAAAAACTCATAGAAGCGTAAGACAAAGTCAAATTCATGAACACTCCTTTGCAGTTGAGTCAGCTGACGACAAAATACAAGCACACCACAGCGGAGAATAAGATGTACACCAAACAAGTCCATTAGCTTCCTCTGCTCCACTTGGCCTGTGTATCCACATGAAACGAACAGCAGGCGCGAACCAAGGAAGTCTTGGAATTCGAGAGCCACGTTTGTCATCAAAGAAAGTTTGGCAATGCAGACACCCGTCCAAAATACGGCCACCCTTTGGCAGGTGTTTGTATCCATCAAGACCAACATAACCGCCAATCGCGGCTGGTCGACGGCCTTCCTCCGATTAGCGGTGAGCAATGACTGAGCCAGAGCCGATTCAGAAAGACGCCAAGTCAACGTGTCAGGCAGCGACTGCCCTCTCGCAGGGGCCGAGCGGAAGGTTGCTTGGCGACTGGCACAAAGCTTACATTGGGGTTTCGATTACGTATCGACAGTGTACACAGTTCATGATAAGAGATGCAGTTCACTGTGACAGATAAAGTGCCCATCAGGGTGCATTAGTGTTTCTGGTTTCAGTGTAATTACCTGGTCTGGCTGGGTAAAGTAGGGGCGTCATCACAGTTGGATGTTGAGTAATCACTGTGATGAACACGAAGAAGCCGAATACTCGTGTGGGACAGTGTTACCAGCGCCAGGCTGATGTTGAAAGGTTTCACTATATATCTCAATGGTATCCGGACTTTTGAGGCATTGGCCATGTTCAGTGACCTGACGACCTGACGCCAGACTGGCTGGAAACGTGAGAGCAGGCACTCATCGTCAGGGCGCCAGCCGACCATGTCTGACAAAGACATCGCCGTACTGAGCAGCAGGCACAACATAACACCCTCTTTACCATCCAAGAACATTATTGGTCGGAGATAAAATTTGTGGTTGGTATGATGAACGGCAGCTTGCTCTAAATGTAGGAAAATATAAGATAATGAAGAGGTGTAGGAAAAACAATCCTATAATGCTCGGATGCAGCATTGCTAAAGTGTTGCTTGATGCAGATATTTCGTTTAAACACCTTTATGTGGCCAACTTGTGGTGCACGTGACGACGGATTTTGTATTACCATGTGTAATCCACACCTACGTACATCCTGCTTAGTCACTGTACAATGCTGGGTGGTATACCACTGCCAGTCACGCTGCATTTAGACCCGTAAGTGGGGCGACGTCATATGCGTCTGTACGAGCCCTGATTTCTCATATCTTGTCCTCGAGGTCGTTACGAGAGACGTATGTTGGTGGTAGTAGGATCGTCCCGCAGGGTGTCTCAAATGCCGGTTCTCTGACCTTTTTTAATAATGTTTTACTTAAGGAAAGTGTTCTACCATCCAGGAATCTTATTTTTGTCAGGGAGAATCTTTGCAGCACTCACATGCTGATCGAATCCGCATATGAAAAACCTAGCATCAATGCTGAAATGCTTAATGTCTTCCTTTAATTCGACCTGTTTGGGAGTCCAAACATTCGATCAGTATTCAAGAGTCAGTTACGTAAGTATTCAGTAAGAAGTCACTTTTACACATTAGCCACATTTCCCTAGAATTCTCCCAATAAACAGAAGTTGACCATTCGCTTTTGTGCAAGCAGCCTAACGTGATCGTTGAATTCCATGATGCTCTGCAACCTTACGACTTGGTATTTAAGTGACGTAACTTGGTCAAGGAGCACGGTACCAGTACTACATTCGAACATAAAGGACTGTCTTTCCTACTCACCAGCATAATATTCATTTTTCCACTTTTAGAGCTAGTTGACATTCATCTCACCATTCAGAAGTTCTATCCTAGGTGTCCCGTATCCTCCTACAGTCATCCGACGACGACATCTTGCTGTACACTACCAAACAGATACAGATAGTTGCCCATTCAGCTCGCCAGACCATTTGGTTATATAGAGACACATTGTTGGGGAACCATATTTTTGTCGCTGACAAACATTAGCTATCCAGGATAACATTCTGAGTCGTATTATCTAAAAATTCTGTGAGCCACTCACACATCTGACCTATTTCATAAGCTCGGATCTTCGTTAACTACCTGCAGCGTAGCAATATGTCAAGATATGTGAGATATCTTTGAAATCAAGGAGCTTGGTCTGCCTGTTGCCCTCATCAATGTTTCAAATGGTTCAAATGACTCTAAGCACTATGAGACTTAACATCTGAGGTCATCAGTCCCCTAGACTTAGAACTACGTAAACCTAACTAACCTAAGGACATCACACACATCCAAGCCCGAGGCAGGATTCGAACCTTGAACCGTAGCAGCAGTGCGGTTCTGGACTGAAGCGCCTAAAACTCCTTGGCCACAGCGGCCGGCCTCATCCATGGATCGCAGGAAAATTTATATTAGAACTTAGAATATGCTCCAGCATTCTGTAGGAAAGGACATTCAGGATATTGATCTATAATTTTGTGCGTCTGGCCTATACCCTTCTTATGTTCGAGGTTAAGTTGCAGTGTTTTTCCATTCTCTTGAGATTTTCTGCTGGGCTAGAGGTTCACGGTAAATGCAAACAAAGTAAGGGTTCAAAACCGAATTGGGATTTCATCTGGAACTGGTGACTTAAAAGTTTTCGTTTACTTGAGTTGCCTCTCAATGCCTGAAATACTTGTTTCTAAGTCCTCCATATTGGTATTTGTGTAGCAGTCTAACGATAGTATGTCTGTATGATCCTCCTGATGTTGCATGTATTAAAAGACTGTATGCCTCAAGATGAACCCTTTATGCTACTAAATATTTCATAATCAGTGAAAAACCAAAAATATCGTTTCTGGAACATAATAATATAAAGGGGAACGAATAATTTCTTTCGCTCTTGTAAGATACCAGCCTTTTCCCAGCAGTTTCAACTGTATGTGCGATTGACATACGTATTGAACATACCTCCTCTTCCACCTTGTGCCCACCTCTTCTTTCCTGTATCTGCCCACCGCATCCTCCCAGCTCTGCCTATCTATCTCCTCCTCCCCTTTCTCACTGTCTTCACCTCCTCCTTCACTTCTCTTGGTCCACTTCCTCTCCTCTCTCTTTCTTACAATGTCTTCCTCCCACTCACTCTGACCATATTCTCCTCAAGCTCTTTTTCCATATTCACCTCCCCCTTTTCCTTTCGCACCTACCCTACAGCCCTGTACACCTTCCACCTGCCTCATGCATCTTTTTCCCCCTCCTCCCTCTGTCCATTCGTCCTTCCCCACACTTTCTCCATTCCTCTACTCTATCCATCTCAACCTGTTCTCAACCTTGCTCTTCGGCACTTGGAGTCCTTGCAATATATCTCAATGAAGCAGAGCAATACTCCTTCCACAAGACATCTCTCATACAAATTGGGGCCAAGAATACAGTTTACAGTTTTTTGCCCCTGACATTAGGTTGCTCCGCAAAGCAGTTTCATTTGGCAGGCCGATACTGTTACCACACAACATGCCTGCTGTGTAGGGCAGCCTATATGCCACGGGATGGAAAAAACACCTTTCGCTGGTATCATCGTTCGACTGCTACACAAATTCCTATATAGAGGACACAGAAGCAAGCATCCCTGTCATTGGAAGGCAACTTAAGTAAATGAGTTTATAAACCCCACAGTGCTGATACTCATGAGGCCTGCTACCAAATTGTGTTGAACTTGATCCATGGTTTTGGCAGGAGATCCCACATTTTCACAACTACACCTCACTGCCTGACTTAAAGACATGATAGTCTAATTTACTGCTTTGAGATCCCAAGCTAGAAAACCCTGTACTCTAGTGTGATATACAATATAACAAACCTCTGTTTGTTCTACTGTACTAATATCAGCACAATTCTGTGTGTGATCATTCTGATGACTGGATTGATGGTTCAAATGTCTCTGAGGACTATGGGACTTAACATCTGTGGTCATCAGTCACCTAGACTTAGAACTACTTAAACCTAACTAACCTAAGGACATCACACACACCAATGCCTGATGCAGGATTCGAACCTGCGACCGTAGCAGCAGTGCTGTTCCGGACTGATGCGCCTAGAACCGCTCGGCCACAGCGGCCGGCGACTGGATTGATGTAACTCTCCAGGATACTCTATTCTACGCTAGTTTCTTAATCTCTGTGTAATTATTCTACCCTAGACGCATTTGACTCTGCTTATTGTAAGCAAGACTTCGTCTCTTTCGGCAGTTTCTACCCACAAATTTACCTCCAACTGACGTTTCCTTGCTGTCTCTGGATGTGCGATTCATTCTTTTAGTCAAATTGTGTCGCAAATATCTTTTGTTCCCAGTTAGACTCATATATAGATTACCTATCCAGTATATCATTCTGGTCATCAGTATTCTTCTGTACAATCACGGTTAGAAAACTCCTCTTGTGAGGGGAATGGGGAGTCACTGGCCAGAAGAGGCGGCATTGGGCTGTAAGATGTGTCAGAGCGCCGATCGGCGCACCTCGTTAGCGGCATGAGTCGCAGATGAGTGGCATCAGGAAGCGCTGCCAGCCGCCTGTTAGTTTAGTGCGTCAGCCGCTGAGACAATGGCGTAATTAACATGGCGCGAGTGACAGGCCGCGGCGGTTGCGGCTGCGGCAGAGGCGCTGGCATGCCTGCGTGAGCCGAGGGTGCAGCTGCGCCGGCGCTCACGGCCCAGCGCCTGACAGTCCGCCAGGGCGCATGCTCTTCACACTGGCAATGAGAGTCATGCGACTGCGGGAGCACTGCTAGTAACCAAATGATGACTCTCCAGTGACTTAACCGAAGAAACTTGTTGAATCCGTTATTCTTCTACACTTTCCAGTCACATTAACCCTTTCGTGGCAAAATTATTGAGCAGTTTTTTTTTTTTTTTTAATGAATGGAGAGCAGATAGTAGTTAACAGATAGGTATATTTATCATACAGAATATCAAATTTGCTCCACCTCTGAAAGTGAGGTCACACAACAAGGTGGGAAGAATTCTTCCCACTGCCCTTCGTTGGAGTTAAATGACAAAAACAACTTTTTCAATATATGTCATATTTATTTGATAAATTTACTTCTCTTGTTACAATGATTGTTCACAATTACTTGCCATTAAATTTTCTGAAACATGGGTTTATGGGAAGTGGTATTTGACAATATGCACAAACACAGAGAGTGCTCTTTTCCGCAGCATTGGTACTACAATGAGGGCACGTCTAGTAGGTTTCTCCTAAAATGGGTTGATGCTCCCCTACAGCCACATGACGAAAGTCTTCAGGTACTTTACCCCTTTTTGCCAGAAAGAAAGGTTTTTGTCCACGACTTTTTTGGGATGAGAAGCCAGCGATCAATTGTCTGGCTAGATGTATCCTGTTTGTGAGCTGATCATGCTGTCCACTTTCTCTCTTACTTATTTTCCACAGAATAAAACTGTTCACTGCAGCAACGTCCACCAGGAAATAAAATATTCTGTGCCAGAATTTTACAGAACGTATGCCAATAGCAAACCTCTCTCGTAATTCATCAAACTTATCGACATCACCCATTATTTTGTTGTATTCTGCCACAACATCAGGACAAGAAATCTCTCTACTAGTACCATCCTTGTTTTTCCTTTTCACTGTTGCTGTTTCTCATGGGTCATGAACTGAGGACAGGAAAGTCACTGGACGGTTATCCATCCATTTTACTGCAGAAATGGCTGCTTTTGTTTCAAACTGGAACTCTCCTCGTTTCAATTTTACGTTATCCTTCATAAATTGGGGTAAATCAAAAGTATTTACCTTATGCTATAGCTTTGAGGGGAAAAAAAAATCATGGCCGTGCGGTTAAAGGCGCTGCAGTCTGGAACCGCAAGACCGCTCCGGTCGCAGGTTCGAATCCTGCCTCGGGCATGGATGTTTGTGATGTCCTTAGGTTAGTTAGGTTTAACTAGTTCTAAGTTCTAGGGGACTAATGACCTCAGCAGTTGAGTCCCATAGTGCTCAGAGCCATTTGAACCATTTGAAAAAAATCACAAAAGTCACGCAAACAGCACTGAAAGGCTCCTCTGCAGAGCAACGCTCAGCTATACAATACCTCTGCGCGAAGGTACAGCAAAAACGGCGGGAACTTCCGATTGGAAGCAGTACCCTACACTATTGACTAGGTGGTAGCATCGTACAGAGGTGGGAACTGTGAATCCCACAGGACTAGGGGCAAGTTTATTGTATGGGAAGCATGCTTCCCACGGCTCACGAAAGGGTTAACGTGACTATCTGTCAAAAGTTTAAACAACCATCGTTCCCGGAGCGGACCACCGCGAGACGTGCCGGAAGAGAGTTTCTGGAAAGCACCTAAAGGGATGAGCCATGCGAACTCCAGTATAGTTGCCAGCTACGCTAGGTATCCCAGTTGAGGATCCATGGCGCAAACAGCACGATCGAGGTGGGCGCACATATTCTCTATTTCAGGGGAGTACGGTAAACTCTTCCTGGTGTTCTTCGAACGACGCACGTACACTGCGAGCCGTGTGACACTTTGCATTGTCCTACTGGCACATGCCAACATGCTAAGGAAAAACAAACAGCATGTAGAGGTGGTCATGGCTACCAAGGATAGATGAATATTTGTGTTGATATATTGCACCCTCCAGAAGGATGAGATCACCCAAGGTGTGCCTCGAAACATTCCACAGATCATAACGCTAGCTCCTTGTTCGCTTTCAGACATTTCACCCTGTACATGCCTGCGGCCATTTGCTCTGTGGAGCACAAAACGTGATTCGTCTGAAAACGCCACCTGGCGCCACTGAGCTGACGTCCACTTGCAGTATCAACGTGCAAATCCCAGCCTCCGTCACCGATGAACATCAGTCGCACGCCTGCATGCCCCAGGAGCATACTGCAGAGGACCATACGCAGCAACGTTCGCTGAACGGTCTTTGAGGAAACACTGTGTAAGTAGGCTGCTTGGCTTTTTATGTTGGCAACGCCAAGTAGCGCTCTGTATGAAAATCACTGGCTGTGCTGAGTGCAGTCTGTGGCTGGTTGGCATTGTTGGAATATTCGCTATTGTAGTGTTGGGCAGTTGGATGTGAACAGCGCGTAGCGTTGCGCAGTTGAAGGTGAGCCGCCAGCAGTGGCGGATGTGGGGCAGAGATGTCAGAATTTTGAGAGCGGACGATCCGGACGTGTGTCCATCAGAAAGAGTAAATTTGTAATACTGCATATCATGAACTAATATATATTGTTTGTTCTCTATCAAAATCTTTCATTTGCTAATTATGCCTATCAGTAGTTAGTGCTTTCAGTAGTTAGAATCTTTTATTTAGTTGGCAGTATTGGCGCTCGCTGTATTGCAGTACTTCGAGTTACGAAGATTTTTGTGAGGTAAGTGATTCATGAAAGGTATAGGTTATTGTTAGTCAGGGCCATTCTCTTGTAGGAATTATTGAAAGTCAGATTGCGTTGCGCTAAAAATATTGTGTGTGAGTTTAGTGATGATCAGAATAAGTAAAGAGAGAAATGTCTGAGTACGTTCAGTTTTGCTGAGCTGTTTGAAAATCAAATAACGTAAGGGGTTTATCAGCACAGCAGTTCATTAATTTTTCCAAGGGGATGTTTCAACTGTTAGTAGCCACTTGGTTCATCTGGACGATCAATTGCTCAACAGTTGCACCTCTATTCTCCCGTACACGTCCCTGCAGCCGTCGATCACCCCTGTCATCTGTGGTCGTTGGTAAACCATAGTTGCCTCGGCGCCGTATTTAGATAGCGCCATTTTGCCATGCTCGGTATGCTTTAACCATGGCGGCACACGAAGTATTTACAGATTTTTCTGTTTCGGAAATTCTTACAACTTTGACCCCAAAGCCAATGGTCATGCGCATTTGGACGTCAGATAAGTGGCTCCGTTTCAGCCTTAACAACGACTGCACTGTTATCCGCGTTTCCCCGACGCGCTTTATATTCCCTCCACTGCTAGTGCTGCCAGTTGCCACCTGTGAGCGGTTCTTGCTCGTTGACGTCGATCATACGCAGTGGTCACGTTAACGCCACTGGATCGTATGTTACGAATGCACACGTCTGTGGAATGTTACTTCCACAGAGTGTCACTGGTATAACATGTCGCTGGCTGACGATTCAGACATATTCGATGTCATTGGCTACACCGAGAAAGCTCTGGCGACAAAGCCTGTTTGCTACCCTGCTAAACAACTTTTAGGGACCAAACCAGAGTCAATGAGAGGAAGGCCTACAGGATAATGAAGATTACTGCAGGGACTGAGAGTTCATCCTAACTACTAAACTCCACCAGAACAGACCGTGGAGGCCCAACGGCACCGACAGGGTGCCGTGTCATCCTCAGCCCACAGGTGTCACTGATTTCGGATATGGAGGGGCACGTGGTCTGCAAACCGCTCTCGCGGCCGTATGTCAGTTTGCAACTTCTCAATCAAGTAGCTCCTCAGTTTGCCTCACAAGGGATGAGTGCACCCCGCTTGCGAAACCGCGCTCGGCACACCGGATGGTCAGCAATACAAGTGCTAGTCCATCCCAATAGCGCTTAACTTTGGTGATCTGACGGGAGCCGGTGGTACCACTGCAGCAAGGCGGTTTGCTATATAAATAAAGGCTGTTACCACTGCGGAAGGCCGTTGGCGAGAGTTCGTCCTGAACATAAATAAACGTAACGAACTGCACATAAATGTTCGAAGAGATTCATGTATTACACTGTAGCTGACATATTCGCCGAAGAAGAATCCCGCAACTGTGCTGCTATTTATTTCAATTGTATGTCTCCGTCTCAGTTGCACACATTTTACCTTTTAGTTTCGACCACATGCGTTCATCCTCAGAACTAGAACCAAAGCAAAAGTAAATACACTCCTGGAAATTGAAATAAGAACACCGTGCATTCATTGTCCCAGGAAGGGGAAACTTTATTCACACATTCCTGGGGTCAGATACATCACATGATCACACTGACAGAACCACAGGCACATAGACACAGGCAACAGAGCATGCACAATGTCGGCACTAGTGCAGTGTATATCCACCTTTCGCAGCAATGCAGGCTGCTATTCTCCCATGGAGACGATCGTAGAGATGCTGGATGTAGTCCTGTGGAACGGCTTGCCATGCCATTTCCACCTGGCACCTCAGTTGGACCAGCGTTCGTGCTGGACGTGCAGACCGCGTGAGACGACGCTTCATCCAGTCCCAAACATGCTCAATGGGGGACAGATCCGGAGATCTTGCTGGCCAGGGTAGTTGACTTACACCTTCTAGAGCACGTTGGGTGGCACGGGATACATGCGGACGTGCATTGTCCTGTTGGAACAGCAAGTTCCCTTGCCGGTCTAGGAATGGTAGAACGATGGGTTCGATGACGGTTTGGATGTACCGTGCACTATTCAGTGTCCCCTCGACGATCACCAGTGGTGTACGGCCAGTGTAGGAGATCGCTCCCCACACCATGATGCCGGGTGTTGGCCCTGTGTGCCTCGGTCGTATGCAGTCCTGATTGTGGCGCTCACCTGCACGGCGCCAAACACGCATACGACCATCATTGGCACCAAGGCAGAAGCGACTCTCATCGCTGAAGACGACACGTCTCCATTCGTCCCTCCATTCACGCCTGTCGCGACACCACTGGAGGCGGGCTGCACGATGTTGGGGCGTGAGCGGAAGACGGCCTAACGGTGTGGGGGACCGTAGCCCAGCTTCATGGAGACGGTTGCGAATGGTCCTCGCCGATACCCCAGGAGCAACAGTGTCCCTAATTTGCTGGGAAGTGGCGGTGCGGTCCCCTACGGCACTGCGTAGGATCCTACGGTCTTGGCGTGCATCCGTGCGTCGCTGCGGTCCGGTCCCAGGTCGACGGGCACGTGCACCTTCCGCCGACCACTGGCGACAACATCGATGTACTGTGGAGACCTCACACCCCACGTGTTGAGCAATTCGGCGGTACGTCCACCCGGCCTCCCGCATGCCCACTATACGCCCTCGCTCAAAGTCCGTCAACTGCACATGCGGTTCACGTCCACGCTGTCGCGGCATGCTACCAGTGTGAAAGACTGCGATGGAGCTCCGTATGCCACGGCAAACTGGCTGACACTGACGGCGGCGGTGCACAAATGCTGCGCAGCTAGCGCCATTCGACGGCCAACACCGCGGTTCCTGGTGTGTCCGCTGTGCCGTGCGTGTGATCATTGCTTGTACAGCCCTCTCGCAGTGTCCGGAGCAAGTATGGTGGGTCTGACACACCGGTGTCAATGTGTTCTTTTTTCCATTTCCAGGAGTGTATGTACGTGCAACTATAAAGCGCAATCAAAAAATTGCCATTCAAATGCCGTGCGTTCTACAATCGGTACGCCAATCAGGCAAAATCACCTTGTGCACTGAGTTCATCATCCCATCGACGCCTGAGGCCGAAGATACCCGATTGGTATAATATCGTGTCCTATTACATGATGATGTCCGTAACTACCTGTTGCACGTCATCGTCTGAAAGGAAGCCATCAAAGACTTCTTTAAGGGACCAAAGACGTGAAAATCGCATGGAGAGTGTAGTACAACTGGCAGCATATTACCATTGTACACTGGCTGCGTACCAACTACTAATGTTAACGAACAAGACTACTAATTAATTATTTATACTATTAACAAACCAGATAATCTATCCTAAGCTTTTATCATTCTTAAGAAGCAATACGAATCAACTAGCTCGAAGAACTTTTCTAGATTTTTCTTTTATAAGAAATGTCTTGGCACCATCAGAGAGTTAAGCCCGTCCGAATATATCCTCTTGCGGAGTACTCTTCATCAACGACACCAGAGCAAAATCTTTCATTAATCCCCAAAGAAATCTGATATCATCAAGAAGAATCAGCATTTAGCGATTATACCTGGTTGTGAAAATAATCACTGTGGGCAGGAGTCGCAACTGGATGGCGTTTTCGTGGAGGGATTTGCATTTCAGATACTTTTGTGCCGTGTGGAACTGTATTTCACACTCATCTCACTAGCGGCTTCTTTGTGGACCCAAGTTTCCTGGTACGTTATTGCTTGTCTTACCGTATACTTTCAGCATTATCAGTTTGTGCTATTAATTATTACATACTTTGTAGATTTATTTTGTGAAGCCGAGTACGTTTTCTTCTTTTTCCACTCTCATCGAGCTTAATATATAAACTGAAGTTCCAGTTTGCTGATTAAATCAGTTCTTGTTGACGATTACGGAAAAGTGTGTTCCATGGCAGACAATCGCCCGAAGCATTCACTATTGCACGAATTTTATGAAGTCAGAACTGCCGTCAATCAGCTCATTAAAAGACTGAGTGCAACATTTTGTAGGGAATTATCAGATACGCTAAGTCATAGGTAAAGCAGTTGGTTTACTCTGTTTTGATTAACTGACATTATACTGAAAGAATGTAGTTTCCAAAGGAGGATGCGTAAAGAACACTAAAATCCATTCTAGAACACTGTTTTGGTGTGTAGGACTAACACTATTATGGGATATTGAACTTATATAAAAGGGGCGGTGAGAAATTTTCCGTGTGAAGGCCGTGCAGTCCAGAATCGTTATGCCAGTCAGACAAAATCGCCGTGAGCATTGAGGTCGTCATCCCACCGACGCACAAGGTTGAAGGTACCCATTTTGTAGAACACTGCCTCTTGGTTCAAATGGTTCAAATGGCTCTGAGCACTATGGGACTAAACAGCTATGGTCATCAGTCCCCTAGAACTTAGAACTACTTAAACCTAACTAACCTAAGGACATCACACAACACCCAGCCATCACGAGGCAGAGAAAATCCCTGACCCCGCCGGGAATCGAACCCGGGAACCCTGGCGTGGGAAGCGAGAACGCTACCGCACGACCACGAGATGCGGTCTGCGTCTTGCCGCGTGAAGAAGTCCTTAACTGTCTGCTGCAAACTTCGACCTATCAAGGCCTATTTTGAGGGACTGGGGCGTGATAATAGCATGGAGAGAGATCAGAAATAAGAGCAGGTTTATCATGAAGCTCGGCGCACCATTGCACAACGGTCGTTTTAAACAGACGTGGTTCCCCCATACACGTTATTCATTCTGCAGTGGGTTTCTATCTGTGTTGGTCCTTCGGCAGCCAAGAACAGAATAAAACCAAGATGTTCCTGTTTGGAAGTACCTGGTAATAAAGCGCCACAGTTCACTTTTCCGCATTACCGCTTGAAAGTTGAAAGATACGAATGTTACACTAATTCCTTGCCTACATATCGGGGCTTATATACCCAAATCGGATTCATGCTACTTCGCAAGTACGTTGCAGCAATGCCCTCAAACGAAGACATTTTGTTTGGCTTGTATAAAAAAATGGCTCTGAGCACTATGGGACTTAACTGCTGAGGTCATTAGTCCCTAGAACTTAGAACTAGTTAAACCTAACTAACCGAAGGACATCACACACATCCATGCCCGAGGCAGGATTCGAACCTGCGACCGTAGCCGTCTCGCGGTTCCACACTGCAGCGCCTAGAACCGCACGGCCACTTACGCCGGCGCTTGTATAAAAGGACAGTACATTAATGACTACTGTGCAAGGCAGAGCGTATGTTTGTTATACCTCCTGTCATGCTACACCAGAACATCCCAGACTGAATAATTATTGCAATTTTCGAATGCACGGTTTAATATAGTTTGTGACCAGAGGACGGTATGAAACTAACTGAAAGCCATACTCACAAACAGAATAGTAAGTACAGCTGTATATAATACACAGTCCAGTCACATCAATGAGCACGTGTCAAACGCCATAGTAACCACCTTATCCAGAACGGACTGCTGCCAGACGTGTAGGTAGAGGGTCAGTGAGGTTTTGGAAGGTACCGCCTCCAGTGACGTGGCCAGCTCCACCAGGTTTCTCGGTTCGGGATCCAAGACGCGAATATTCCGATCGAGGTGGTCCCAAAGATTCTCGATTGGATATAAGTTCTGAGACTTTGGTGGCCAGGGGGATGGGGTAAATTCATTCTGGTGCTCACGTAGACAGTGAGCTGTCCTGTAGACAGATAACACTATGATGAAGAAAAACAAAGTGTATGTAGTGTCAGAGGTGGTCCCCAAGGATAGGCGCTTACTTTTGTTGACCCACTGTGGCTTTAAGACTGTAAAGCTCCAGCCGGGAGCCGTCCGACGATTGTTGCAAGGTGTTTCTCACCGAACACGGTCAACGGCCACCTGTCCGTTGGAGCATAAAACCTGATTCATCTAAAAAGGCCACCTGTCACAATTAAGTGGACGTTCAGCTGCGGTATTCGTGTCCAGATTCCATCCTTCACCGTCGCTGAACAGCTGTCAGTATGCGTACAGAAACCAGGCCCGTTCACTGAACGGCCGGTGACGAGAAACTGTAGATAGCCTCGTCTTTCATGTGGGCAGCCAGCTGTCCAACACTTGCACGGTAGTTCGCCCTGCACACATCTCCTTAGCCGTCGTTCACACTGTCATCTGTGCCTGTGGTGCGGGTGCCTCGGCGCCGGTTTTTGATAGCTTTTTTTTTTTTTTTTTTTTTTTTGCCATCCACGGTTTACTTTAACCAAGGTGGCACGCGAACAGTTTACAAATTTAGTCATTTCGGAAATACCTTCACACTTGGCCCGAAAGCCAATGATCATGCTGCTTTGAACATTAGATAAATTGCCCAGTTTCGGCATTACGACGCCGACTGCAGTGTTTTACCGCATCCGTCCCTCTCCCACCTCCCCCCCCCCCCCCCCGCCAACACACCCCTGGACACGCCTTATATTCCATCCACTGCTAGTGCTGCTACCCGTCGTCTGTGAGTGTTGACGTCGATCATAGACGGTGGTCAAGTTAATGTGGCTTCACCGTGTATGTTGCAAGTCCTAACGTTTACGGATGATGTGTAACAGTGCCTATGTAACGTATTTATGACGAGTCACAGGTGTGTTTCCCCTTACGAGAGCGTTACGAATATACTGAAACAGCTGAAAAGGTAAACGTTCGAAGATAAACGCTAAGGGTCCAATGAAAGCTTACGTTCAAAGTTCCAAGAACCAGCCTTATGCGAGGAATTAAAAAAAATGCAGTCAATCTACGTACCACTTCCGTAGCGACCTTGAAGGAAAGATAAGAAAAGATTGAACTAATCTCCAAGAGAGGTGGTGAATCAATGATCGTTCCCACGTTGCACATGCAAATGGGACAGGAAGAAGCCATCATGCATGCTACAGTAGTATCGTCTACCATGCACTACACAGTATTTTGCAGAATATGGCTGTAGACTTAGATGTAGTTAACAAAGTAGGTACTATGCGACAAATGCCGTCTCCACAGGTCAAAACATATTAAGTTAAATGGAATTCAGCTGAGAGACTCATTTAGAGAAATGTCACTAATGCAGTTTTGTAATTGAGGATGGAGTTTACCTGACACTAAAGTAATTTGTAAAACAAATGGATTAACAAAATTATACGAACAAGCTGTTGAAGCAAATTAGAGAGACGTCTGGGAGACACTGGTGGAAACGATGCAGAAAGAGCTCTGTTATATAATGTTTTGTTAGCTGACAACCTGCAAGCATTAAGTACTTGAAAAATGCAGATCTGATCATTAGCTGTTTATTAAAAAACTAAATGTATGAACTCTTTTATTGGCTAGACCGCTTGTATGTAAACTGGATTACTAGTTTCGACAGGACTAAGCTGCGAACTTCAACAGAGTACAGTTCATGAAATAACGCTGCGTGATAAACCGCACATTTGTGTTCGTGTCGTCGTCGTAACGGACTCACAACAAAAAGAGAGTTCTATTACTTTCTTTTTATTATGAGTCCTTCACGATTCTACGAAAATAAAAGTGTGGTTTATCACACTGTATGATTTCATAACCTGTACTCTTTGGATTTCAAGTTGGCAGCTAAGTCCTACCGAAACTAGTAATCCAGTGTACATATATGCGATCAAGGCTATAAATACTCCATATCGGAAGCTTTCTTTACGTTGAATTAAGTGATCGCTCTCTAGCCGACAGTATCAGGTATTTATATCAGAATTAAATGTCTACCGATTTAGTTCATAGATCGTCATCACGGGACGTTTCTCAACATCAACACTGAATACACGTAACATACACGAAAATAATATAACATGAAAAAAAGTGTGGCTATGCTACACGTACGTGTACTTTGAGGATATCTACTATCAGTACCCACATACAGCACTTACAGCAGTAATACAGCACCACACTGATCAGTACCAAAGGTCGAGGAACGTACATACATGCAACAAGCAGAGGCAATCGTTATAAGGTACCGTCACAGACGGTAATGTCTGTGATACATCCACCGGCGATAATAACGTGACTTTATGAGGGAGAAACATTGTATCAACTGCAGAGAGCTAAATGGAATATCTCTATTGATCATCTTTACTAAAAGAATTAGACAACTAGAGACAATGAAAGATATCAGTGTTATAACATACGAAAGAAATGAAACACCGAAAAAATAATGAACCCTCATAATTATTGAAAAAAATATGACTGTACTTACATCGCGCACAGCGTGCCAATTAAAGCACGAGATTCATAATAGAAATACATAGTATTAGGCTGAGCCTTGAAAAGCCTTACTTAACACAATAAATAGCAACAAGTTCTACAGAGATTAATTAAAGAACCATATAGTTATTTAAATGCCAGTAAGTCATTGCAAAATAACTAAAACTTTTGCAGCTACTTTTATCTTTTATTTTGTAGGTATATGTAGCTTGACTGGTCTAGTCTGAATACCTTCATATGACGATCACATGTCACATAGAAGCTTGGGCTAAATCGTCTGGCCGGCCGGGGTGGCCGAGCGGTTCTAGGAGCTACAGTCTGGAACCGCGCGACCGCTACGGTCGCAGGTTGGAATCCTGCCTCGGGCATGGATGTGTGTGATGTCCTTAGGTCAGTTAGGTTTAAGTAGTTATAAGTTCTAGGGACTGCTGACCTCAGACGTTAAGTCCCATAGTGCTCAGAGTCATTTGAACCATAAATCGTCTGTATTCGACTATTGATTGTGGATTTCCACTGTGTCAACTTTGATAGTGTATGAACCTAAAACGGACACGAAATATGCTTTCACTTGGTCTGTTTTCACCTGGTAAGTACATGCACGTACGGTATACCCACACTTTTGTCGTGTTATATTGTTTTCTTGTAGGTACATTACATGCATCCAGTTTTGATGTTGACAGACGTATCTTGTGATGATGGTCCATGACTGAAACTGGTAGACATTCTAGAATGGTAGAGCATATAGGTTTATTAAGCTTATGAATTACGGAACACTTGACTGTTTATTCGATGTAAATGAATAAAACTGCAACGAGTCACTTTTTTGAAATACTTATTTACTTCATGAATCGGTATTCGAACCTTTTCAGCCTCATCTTCAGATTGTGTACAGGAAGCTACATAGCTATTTCAAAGTTCAAGGCTGCGTGCTGGCTCTGTGACAACAAGAAGGAGCATGCTTTATTGCATCACCATGAGTACTGTTTAGATTCAATAGGTCATCTGAGGATGAGCCTGGAAAGGTTCGAAAACCATTTCATGGAATAAATAACTCTTTCAAAAAATTTACTTGTCCTGTCATGTACAGTGGCTACATTCCTGCCAAGTCTTTCTGTAGTACCACAGATGGAACATACCGCTTGTCGTTGCCCTGTTGCACGACATCTTCAAACTCAGTGAGGTGTTGACAACGGCGTTTTCGTCGTCTTAAAGGCATTCTTGACTAACGTCAACTCACGCGTCCAGCCTCAAAGGTTTATAACGCTCACAGCGGTTGCAGCGTGTATTTAAATCAAACCTAATTTGCATTCCCTTAGTGGCTCTACTAGTGCCACTCTTAATCGACTGGCGCAAAATTAGGATAAACGTCATCTTTCATATGTGGAAACACCCCTATCAACTTTCGTTTAAGTCGCACAATTCCTTCCTGGTGTTGTGATTTTTTTCCGTTATTGTACTAGTGCATTGATATCTACTTGCGATATGTTACAGCTAACACGAATATGATATTTCACTCGCTTACCACAGCGTACTGTGTCTTTTTCACATTTTATCACTCTATAATTCCTTCAGTACCCTGTCCTGCATTCCAAACACCTATCATCGCAATACAACATAAGACCCGATGCTCATTATGCCTGCCAATAAACCAAAACAGGTGCAGAACCCATTTTACTATACTGCTGACCCCCTCTGGACCTGGATTTCCGGCTATTTATCTACCGTCCGTTTAATAGGTTGGAGACATTTCGCCACTTACTTTGGTACATTACTGGAAAACATTATTTGTTTAAAGAGTGGAGCAAATCGTCATATATTTTTCAATATTTCCTGCGTGTCATACCGGCAGTAGAAGTCGCTGTATCATGATCTTATTTGCAACCAGATAAGATCGTTATTAGGTTCCAGTAATTTCAACATTTCAGAATTAGAGCTGCAAAAAATTGTTGTTTGCTGGTATTGCTTTAGCCTATTGATTTTAAGTGAACGAAATTGTTTGCGCATGAAATATTTGGAAGTGACTCATCACCGCCAAGCCCAAGCCGTTAACAATGGAAAATTGATATTTGGAGAGGTTGTTGATCATATATTGTAGGCTTGGCTTAGGAGGGGATTCTTCGAATTTCCACCCCTAAATGGGTGAAATAGGCGATGAAAGGTTTTTTTGAAAATATGCCGTTATTAGGGCAATTTTGAAGTTAGAACTACAAAATTCGGTATTTGACTTGTCGGTTAGAAATTTAAAAAGTGTGTATCACTGTTATTGGAAATTTAGCCCCTAACGACGTCGAACAGGTGATAAAAATTGCTACGAAAATATTTTATCAGGAACACATTTTTGAAAGTAAATGTCTGAAGAGGTGTACTTGGCTTCTTGGTTGGAAAGAAAGAAAATACGTGATTTAGTGTTTTAAGGAAATAAAACACCTAAGAGTGTCAATTAGAGATAAAAAATTTTATGAAAATATTTCGTTTCTTTAAAATACTCTAAAGCTAAAGCTGCGAATAATGTTATCTGGCTTCTTGCTTAGTAATAGAGAAATATGTGTTAGGAGATGAAACTTCGTATGGAAGTATCACCATAACATCTCAAAAAGGCTGGGTTAACGAACACCTCCGACTCCAGATATAAGAATCGCTTTTTGGTCAGAAGAAAATACGAAAAACACCGTTCTCCTGTAGCCTTAATTAGCGCGAAGGTTCAGGAGATGTTACAGTTTATAAACAGCATAAAAATTCGATTAAAGGAAAACAAAAAGCTGTGCAGATCATACAGTCTAAACAAGCCAAGCAGCGGTTGGTAAGTTAGTAAATATCTAAATGTACAACTTGTGAGAAAATAATACTTCTCTCAGTGCATTATCTCCTACACGTCCTCTATTTTCCTTAATCCTTCAAAGGTAATTCATCAAGTTTTATGTTTCTTAACTCGTTAGTTGCATTCATGTATCCCATTTAGTATTTCTTGTGTTAGATCAAGCCTAGTATTATGTTATATTATTCTTATTAATATTCGTGGTAGTAGCAGTAATATCGACAAAGCAAGTTTCAATTGCAATTGCTGCTTCAGCTATGTTGCAGTCTTCATGATGCGCACATGCGATTTCTAGCCGCACCCACAGAAGAACGGAGACATCGCTATTAGAGATGACAGAAGTGCTGGGTCTTCCTGGTGAGTTGTCATAATGCTGCAGCAAGTAGATATAAATCACGTGAAGCAGTCAGCAGTCATACGGCTTCTGAACGCGCGTAACCTAGTACATCCATACAGTCACCTTCAAAATTGCGAGGTCCTGAGCGAACGTATTACATGTTGGTGAACACTACGGAGTTGGGTATGAAAATTAGATGTAAGAGCGAGGCGTATGATGAGCAACGCATTGGGTGGCGTCTCCGTTTATAAACGATGTGAACCATGCTGTGGAATGAAAAACTAATAAAGTGCGACAATTAACTCAGTGCTGCACGTAACATCTGCAGACTAAATAAATGTAGCCGAACTGCGCACCTATTGTATCTCAGATTTTTTTAACAAAAACAAAGTGGAGGGTATTTTAATCCATTCTGCGAACGGTCTTGTCAGAGTAGGCAGAGGAGCGAAAAAAGTGGTCCAACTAAAACATTCATATTTCTTTACGTACTACACGAATATGTAATAAAAAATGGGGGTTCCTATTTTGAAAAACGGAGTTGATATCCGTTTGACCTATGGCAGCGCCATCTAGCGGGCCAACCATAGCGCCATCTGGTTTCCCCCTTGCAGCTAGATAAGTTTCGTTCTTTGTAGTTTTTTCGTTTGATGCTAATTTCGTGAGATTTCGTGAGATATTTGGCCCGGTCACTTTTAATGGACAACCCTGTATATATATATATATATATATATATATATATATATATATCAAATGGTGTGTGTTATTTCTTAATTCAAACCTCTTTACAACTTAGCTGCAGTAGCTCAGTCGGTAAGATGATTGTCTATAATGGCTACACATATTATTCCAAGTGTTCATTTTTCTACAGAACCCCATTGCACACAAAAATATTTTGTAGTCGGCGTCATGGCAGGGTGGGTGAAGCATGATTACTTTTTTGTAAGTGACTGGTCCTGTGATGGTGCGGAATAAGGCCAAAAGAAGAAGAATGGCATATCTTTGCCCGATAATACATCATCATCTTGGACAGTTTCCAGCCACTGGCTGGGTCTGTCGGGAACACAAGCCTCTCCATCGTGTTCTGTCTTTCCACCATTCCCCCTCTTCCACCTTCGTCCAGTTCTCTCCTCTTCTCGTCACACATTCCTTCACTCCCTTCACCCATCTATCTCTTGGTCTTCCTCTGGGCCTCTTCCCCTCCAGTTGCAGATCAAACATACACGGGAGATAATATTAGGTCCAGTCAACTGCGGCAAGACAAATGTTCTCACGTCACTTCTAAAACACACCCAGATGGAGTCCACTTTGAGCATGGATGTGCACTTTCATAAACGCTGAGAGTTGGAAATACTCTCTTAGGATTTAAAGGTTGGCTACAGCGCGCATACACAAGCTCTGGAATCTAAGATATTGTTGTCGCGCCTCGCAGCGCACGGATTAACTAGTGGCAGTTTTGAAGTCAGGGTAGGAGCCCGCCTGCTGTGGTGCGCAGGTGTGTTTGGCCGAGGGGGCGTCGCCGAGCTGCCGTACTGCCGTGTCCGCCAGCAGCGACACAGGATTTGGTATTCAGTTGATATTTTTTATAATTTGCAGAGCGCTTATTAATTTAAAGAAAAGGGTTTGTGTATGTCCGTAGCAGCAGACGGTAATTTTGATAATGATAGCAGTTGAATTCTTAAGGGGAAACCATTGTTAGATTAAGTATTGATATTTGTCATTGATATCTTTTGTAATTGTCAGGGAATTGCTTCACTATGTATTCAATTGAGAAGTATTTCAGTCTGTCTCAAGAGTTTGATTAGTTTGTAATATTGCTTTAATGTCACTGGAGGCAGATTTACAAACGAAGCGATTGTTCAAAGAGCTTCTAGCGTTTTGTTAATTGAATGAGAAAGAATCGCTTTCAGAATATTGTTTTTTGTTTGGGTTATCATTTATCGAGTTTAGATTTGACCAAACCCTTTCTCTTGAATTATATGTAGTTGTAGTAAGCAGCAGCAGCCGCAGCAACAGTAGGAGCCGCCATACAGAACATGCATTGCACTCCGCATGAATAATTGGTTTTTTATGTTTTTGTTAAATAATGGAATGCAGCAGATCACGTAGTGGCAACAGAAAGACCAAGTAAGTTATTTGTTGCGTACAGGACCAATAAAAAAAAACAAAGTTTTGGCGATCTCTGTAATAGTAAAGTTAACAAGAGTACAAGCACGATATTTTCAGTAGAAAACACGAGATAAGACGAAGGAGCTAGCAACTTTCACCTGTCGACATGCCTGCCAGGATAGGTTTTTTTTGGATGAGTCGTAGCTAGATATGCTTCGTCTTTCTACTGCCAACTGCAAGCTTACGCAACAGTAATCATTAGTGGAGGCACAGCATTTTGATCGCTTGCGCACTGCTTTGTATTAACACAAAATTTTATTTCAGCAGTTTTGTCTTTGAATTTGTTGGTGCATTGTGTAATAGTTAATTGAACAGTGGAATTTTTATGATAGCGGTGTATTTTAGTGACATGTTTTCGTTCGTGTTGCGACAATGAGGACGCGAGCACAAAAGAAAATGGAAAATAATTCAGATGCTACTGCAAACGCGAACGTAGATACGGTTGCGAACATGAATGTAGGAGCGGTTTCAAACGCAGTTTCCGAAAATTCGGAACAGAGAGTAGAAAATTCTTTTGAGAATATGGAGATCCGGGAATTTTCGAAGAATACTGCGGAGAATAGGAATGTAGGCGATCATTTGCCAACAATGCGTGATGAACAACTGTGTGCTACACGTAACTTAGGACATGACAATACAGTGACGCAAACCGAACTCATTATGAGAAATTCCAGCGTTGCTTCCGCCCCAAAAGTGCAGAGTAATTTTGTTTTCCCCACTTTCAGTGGAAATTCAGGTCTGGTTGCCACTCCGATAGAGCGGAGTAATTTTGCCTTTCCCCCTGTTAGTGGAAATGCGGGTACTGCTTCTGCTTTAACAGAGAAGAGTAACGTTGTACTCCATGCCCCCAGTAATGATGTTTTACAATTATTACTGATAAACTCACTGAATTTAATGACAGACAGGAGAGTAAACTCACTGAATTTAAGAGTAAACTCACTGAATTTAATGACAGACAGGAGAGTAAACTCACTGAATTTAAGAGTAAACTCACTAAATTTAATGACAGACAGGAGAGTAAACTCACTGAAATTAACAACAATAATGCAAAGAATTTCAAATCACTTCAGAACGAAATTAACGAGAATCTCACATTGTTTCAGGGTGAGGTGAATGACAGTTTAAATAGTAAATTTGAAGAAATGACCAGTCAGTTGAAAAGTCAGCTACGTGAAGAATTCAAATGGTTCAAATGGCTCTGAGCACTATGGGACTTAAAATCTATGGTCATCAGTCCCCTAGAACTTAGAACTTCTTAAACCTAACTAACCTAAGGACATCACACAACACCCAGTCATCACGAGGCAGAGAAAATCCCTGACCCCGCCGGGAATCGAACCAGTGAAGAATTCAAATCAGATACTAACAATCTTGTATCCCGACTTGATCACGTACAAAATGCTGATATTGTTGAAGTGAAACGACAGACGTCACAACAAAACTGCAAGTAGAGGAATTAGCGAAAAATGGTGAGTCATTGCAATTACAGACCACCAATGAAGTTTCAAAGATAGAAACTCAATTAACGACAGTAGCTAAACAGTTAGATGAATTATCCATGAAAGTGACGGAACTGAGTAGCGGGTTAGATACGAGGTCAGATGACACTCAGCCGGTACCGATAGCGGATACCGAAGAATTTCAGTCTCTGCAACGTTTTAAACAAGGGCAGATGACAATTAATCAGCAAAACAAAGGTGACATAAAAAATATACAGGAACAGCTTGCCAGCATCGAAGAAAAGATCGATCGCAGCAATGACACGGGTAGATCCGATAATTACCAAATTGGTAACGACAATGAGGGCGTTAATTATGGAAATGCCGACCACTTTTCTCGTGGATATGACACGTTTGCGGGACCTAATGAAGGAAACGTGAGTCATGCTGTAAAAGAAAACTCATCCCCAAAGAAAAATGACGAGTTTGACTATAAGCATTTTCTCACAGTTAGGAAATTTAAAATTTTTCGGAATGCTAGTCACGAAATCCACCCTCGAGAGTGGTTACAACAATTTGACAATTCTTTACCACCAACATGGCCAATTGGCCACAAACTGGAATTCATTTCCAGTTATCTTGAAGGAGAGCCTGCAACAAGAATGCGCTCAATAGTACGTGAATGTCACACATATGGTGATTTTTATCACGCATTCTTATCTGCTTACTGGTCAGAGAGTACACAAGACCGTGTAAAACATTACATCATTATGATGCAAAGTTATGTGCAGTCGAAATTTTCAACTCCAGTGCAATATTTTGAAATCATGATGCGCATGAACATATATTTAACGAATCCGTACAGTCTGTCGGAATTAATTCGTATCTGTTTGACAAAACTGCTGATCAGATTACGCCACATAATTTTGGCAGGTAGATGCAAAGATGACTTGGAGGCATTCCAAGCTCTTTTGCAAGAATTAGAATTTGACAACTATGAAAACACACAAAGAGATAATAGTAATCAGTATTGGGAAAATAATAATCCGCGGCGTGACCGTAAACGCGTATAGAACTCGGACGAACCTCACGCGTACAGGGCGGAAGAAGATAGGCGCGATATGCGGCATCAACCGTATAACACAGATCATAGACGCCAGAGAACTGATTTTTATGATCATAGGAACTCTCAGTACAGTAATGGAGATCGCGGACCGCGAGAGCAAAGGTGTTATGGAAATGAAAATTATTTTAGAAGGAATGGTCGCGGTAGGGCCAACCGAAATTGGCGCGGACACGCAAATTACAATTCGGATCGCGGTGCTCATGCAGAATACAGAGCATCGAGCCCACGTGATAATTATGCTCATAACAATTATGAGAACCAAAACAGTTATGATGACACACAAATTACGCTAACTTTGTTGGACTGGATGACATTATAGACACATTATTACAAGAAAATGATAACAGCGAAATTATGTATGCTCATCCAGTTATAAAAATCTCGGTAGGAAATATTCTACTTTCAGCTGTACTTGATTCTGGCAGCCCTGTGAATGTAATTAGCGAGACAATGTTTAATAAGTGTGAACAGGCATCTGTTTGTCCAACCTTGCCATTATTAAAGACCAAATTAAAGGGAGTCGTTCAAGGAAAGAGTGTAGACGTATGCAATCAGACTTCTTTAGTTTTTAGGTGTCAAGGACACGAGTTTTCTGCAAATATCTTAGTAGTTCCTCTTTTATCAACAGAAATGATTTTGGGTGTGGAAATCCTACGTGAATATAAAGCAATGTTAAACTTTTGTAATGCTGAAGTCATGTTACGAGTAAATCAAATGCTAGTTAGGCTTAAATTTCAAGAATGGTTAACAAAGGAGGATGAGGAAGTGTCTTATCTGCATTTTCTCTTTCCGCTTGAGGCACAACAATCAATGAAAAAATGGTTCAAATGGCTCTGAGCACTATGGGACTCAACTGCTGAGGTCATTAGTCCCCTAGAACTTAGAACTAGTTAAACCTAACTAACCTAAGGACATCACAAACATCCATGCCCGAGGCAGGATTCGAACCTGCGACCGTAGCGGTCTTGCGGTTCCAGACTGCAGCGCCGTTAACCGCACGGCCACGTCGGCCGGCCAACAATCAATGAACTTGTCTAATAGTTGCACAGATAACATCACCACGTTTTACTGTGAAACAGAACAACCCATTAGTACAGAACAATTAATTAAAAGAAAAGTTTACCGAGACGAAGTAGATCCTAATGCAGGCACTGATGAGTAATTTGAAATATTACAAACAAATTGTGAAGTTTTTTCTCAAAAGACAGGAACAATACGTAGCTTTCTTTATGAATTCAAGGTCAAGGAACATAATACATTTTTTGTACCACCATACGTCATCCCATTGACATACAGAGACAAAGTCAAACAGGAAATACAATCCATGTTAGAGCAGGGAATCATCGAACCTGCTGTGAGTTCATATAACAGCCCATTACACATGGTTAAGAAAAGGGATAATTCCATTAGACTGGTTCTTGATTCCAGACAGATTAACACAGTAATCCAACCTGAAACCGATAGACCACAGACACTAGATGAACTATTGCAAAAATTCCATGGAGTGAAGGTGATGTCATCTTTGGATTTACGAAGTAGTTTTTGGCAAATAGAATTAAATCTGAGGTGTAGGAAATACACAGCTTTCCTCTGTTTTGGAAACTGTTACCAATTTCGAAAATTGCCATTTGGTCTCAACGTTTCGTCAGCTGCATTTATCCGTGGTTTGAATACAATATTACCGACACACTTAAAAGACAGGATCACCACTTACGTTGACGACATTTTGATCGCAGAAAATTCATGGACAAAACACAACCAAGTATTAAGTGAATTATTACAAACATTTCGGGAACATGGCATTACAGTCAATTTAGAGAAACCGGACTTCGGTACAACACAAATCAAATTTCTTGGCCACATTGTTACAACAAAAGGCATTCTACCTGATCCAGAAAAATTAAATGCAATCAAAGAAATGCCCCTAACAACAAACAAGCAACAATTGAGAGGATTTTTGGGACTAATAAATTTTTATCGTCGTTTTATTAGCCTACAGTGCTTGTCAACACCTAGATCATGTCAACTAACAGGTAAGAACACAGTTTGGGACTGGGATCATGATGCTCAAACAGAGTACCACGATTTGAAAACTGCACTACTGAATGCACCTATATTGTCACATCCTGATTTATCCCTTGATTTTTGCCTTTCGACAGATAGCTCAAGATCTGGGCTTGGTGTCCATTTGTTCCAAGAAGTTGTTGAAAATGGAATTCTTACTGAGAAAAGTATAGCTTTTTCCAGTCGAGTATTAACAAAATCAGAGCGCAACTATTCAGTCACGGACCTGGAAGCATTAGCCATAATATGGGCGTTTGATAAATTTCGTTACTATCTGCAAGGCAAGCACACAAAAGTATACACCGACCATCAGGCGTTACAATTTCTCATGTCAGCCAAATTACATCACGACCGTTTAAAACGCTGGGCTCTGTTTCTTCAGGAATTTAACTTCACTGTTATATATATTTCAGGTTCACAAAACATCATTGCTGATGCGCTTTCACAAGCAACTGTTGGTTTAGCTCAAAGTAACGAGGAAGATTGCCTAGAAAATAATTACAGCTTACTCTACATGCAGAAGGTTGCTTTTGAAAACTTCATTTCAGCCTCATTAAGTGACATTGCTCGTGAACAAGAAAAGGATTCGATTTGGAAGGATATAAAAAGGAAGTGGGAGAGTAAGTCACATCCTGTTATAAGACAGTTTTATATCATACGTGATAACATCTTGTTCAGGCGCAGACGTCCTGACAGTCCTTCTTGGGATTTGTGCATACCAGACGAACTTGTAAATAAACTCATTTGGTACACACATCTCAGTTATGCCCACTTTGGTGCGAAGAAATGTTTTCAAAAATTACGAAACACATGTTATTTTTACAATATGGAAAAGAGAATCCGTAAAGTCCTGGCAATATGCAAGTTATGTCAGAAAGCAAAACCACCAACAGTGACACACAGAACAACACTATTTCCAATCATCCCAGTCAAATTAAAAGAGATGGCTGCCGTGGATATCTTCGGACCAGTAATAAGATCTAGACAAGGCCATTCATATGTTTTCGTAGCTGTTGAGCTTACTTCGAAATTTGTCTCATTCACACCTTTACGAAAAGCTACAGCAAAAACACTTTCTACAGTATTCGTCAAGAATTTCTTGAAGGAAGTAGGACACGTTGACAAGGTGATTTCTGACAATGGCCCACAATTCCGTTCCAACAGTTGGCTGAAAACCTTGCGACGCAGGAAAATTAAACCAGTATTTATATCACGTTTTATGCCATCATGTAACCCATCAGAACGTATCATGAAGGAGTTAGGTAAACTTTGCAGATTGTACTGCCATCGCCAACATAGAAACTGGGACGTACATTTATCCGATTTCCAAAACATTATTAATGAACTACCTAATGATTCCACTACCCTGCCTCCACTGCTTGTGTTAAAAAATAAACAACCACCAGATAAGATAAAACAATTAGTAGCCTTCCCTGCACAGCGACGTTTAAGACACCATGAAGTGGTAAGTATAGCATTACAGAAGATGAAGAAAGCTGCAGACAGAAGAAAGAAGCTGCATAATCCACGCATCAACGTCAAGAATTTACAGGTAGGTCAAAAAATATTGCTTAGATCACATCAACTATCTCATAAGGGAAAATATTTGAGTAAGAAGCTTTTCTTGGTGTATGAAGGACCCTTCCGTATACGACGCATTGCACACACAAACACTGAGGAACTTGAGACAATACGAACACATAAATCACTTATCAGACATTAAAATTTTCAAGGAATAAAGCCCGAGGGGGTTTACTGATCTTTAGTAAATATATGTAAGGCAAGCATAGGTGCCCCAGCCGTTACAGTATATTCTTCCGATTTTAGTTTTCAGCACTGTTTCATAATCTTTGACTAACCTGTTTATCTATTAATCTATCAATCTATCCTGCGTGAAAGACCAAGAATGAATGATTATGAATGATTTGTATTGTTTGAGAGAATGAGAACTTTGCAAAGGACATTTCTGACGAGAGGATTATACCAGCTGTTGACACCTTGCGATTGTTCACTGAAAGAATGAAATTTTCGTGACTTATTTGAAGGAAAATGCAAGAAATAACTACGTACGTTTTTAGGGAGAAATAACATGAAATAACAGAAACTGTTGACATTATCTTCAGGTAAAATATAGTGTATAAGTGGCTCTGAATTGAGAAGGTATATTTGATGGGCAATAGTATAATTAGGAAAGATTCGAACTGACACTTGTTCTGATTTATGAGGCAGTTTGAAGGTTGATGATTTATGTGGATTTTTCGTGTTTATTAGTTTGCCAGGTAAGGCGCATTAGGATTTATGGACCACTCATGATTAGTGTGACACAATGAGGGAGCACTTTGCAGACATTTATAGAACAAGAGAAGGTAAGAAAGATACACTTCTAAACGAAGAAACCCACAACGGTATTCTGTGAAGGAAGATATAGCTTATACACATTTGCGTAAAATTTAAGTCACAGTACTGTTAAGGTAGAGTACACACTTACTTAAAATCTAAGTCACAGTAAAGTTAAGACATGGCTATGAGTCACGAAAGGGGTTCTGATACAAATACAGAGCAAAGTGTTGAATTATGAGATGAATGAGTGCCAAGAATATTTATTTTGCTCTGTGAAATTGTGGAATGGTAAGAATGATAGTGTTGTTTCTCTTCTTGTTGTTGTTAAGGTTGACTTAATTGCATTTCTTACGGGAAATATGATCGCAACGGAAGTTTTCTCCATTGCAGTAACGAAAGCACTTAACGTGACGTAATTTTGTGTAGTAGACGATATTTTCAGCTCGAAACGTAGCATGCTTACCGTTAAGGATCGCGAAAAGAAAGACGTTCCAGAAACAGTCGGCCGTGACAAAAACACCGAGCTATGACCTAGATAATTATGTCTTGTTGTTGTTAAAGTTGACTTTATTGCATTTCATACAGGAAACATGATCGCAACGGAAGTTTTCTCCATTGCAGTAACGAAAGCACTTAACGTGACGTAATTTTGTGTAGTAGACGATATTTTCAGATCGAAACGTAGCATGCTTACCGTTAAGGATCGCGAAAAGAAAGACGTTCCAGAAACAGTAGGCCGTGACAAAAACACCGAGCTATGACCTAGATAATTATGTCGTGCATTAAACGATTTCTTTTCTCTTTCCAGAGCGAAATGACTCTTACGCCAAGAGGCGAGAGTATCTTCCATATTTTATGAATGTGTAAATAGTAGTGTAACATAAGTCAATTTAATATTTATCTTGTGTTTTTCTATTTCATGATTGTAATTTAGTGATGCAGTGCCGATTCCAGCACGAGGTTAATTGGAAGGTCATGATTTTTCTCTTGTCATGTCATAAATTTATTTCTTGTCACCTTGATGAATAAACCATTTCTTTCAGTTTCTACTGGACAGATGGAGGGGTTTTGTGTGTTGTATTTTGTAAATAATTTTTTTTATTATGTACTTTGTAGGTTGTTTATTATTCTTGTTCTTTGTGACCGTCCAAGGTATGGCCACACAGATTCATACAGAGACTAGGGAGGCCTCCAAACAGAGACAATGAGGACTCCATATAAAAATGATTGAGACACTATACCACAGACACTGACGTTTGACATCAGAAACATTAATAGTCATTACAGACTAATAATTATAAATTTGGTATAACTTAGTAATTAGAGTGTAAAAATTCTGACGCAAAGTCACATAGTTATTCACTAAATTTTGTACATATCCGTGAACTGATTTGGCCAGTCGTTGGCTAGACTTTTTCTAAATGATTCTGTAACTTTTATTATACATAATAGCATCACTATGGAATTACTTTTCTATTTGTAGGATTATTTAAATATTTTATAACCAAAATGCACATAACAGTTATGGTAACAAATATTATAACATTTTTTCAACATCAGTAGTAATGTAAAAATAGTAGGTAATTAGGGTTCGGCAGCACAGGATTTATGCCTTGAAATTAAAATGATATATTTTTGTGTGGCGCCACATTTGTAATGATTCGTGGTCACAATCAAAACTTTGCCACTGTTATTGGCCAAACTAATAGTAAGAAAATTAACTTGCCACCGTGTGGTGAGCCTCATATTATGACTGAATTGAAAAATACATGCCACAAATCGGTGATTTCTGTGGCAAGAAATTTAAAGAAAATTGACTTTGCCACCGTGTGGTGAGCCTCATATTATTCATGACTTGAGATATATGCCACAAATCTATAATTGCTGCGGCAGTAAAGGAGACATTTAAATGAGCTCAGAGCTCACATGCTTGTTTATATGATATAGTATTATTCCTTGCTTAATTTCTATAATTATGTTAGAGATATCGTATTTTAAAGGGAGAATCTATTTTCTATAAAATATGACGTTTCCAGCATACGGAAATACTCGACCGAGACATGTACTACATAAGTTTGAGGAGGTACTTATGCAATAACGCAGTGACATGTGGTTGTCAGTGGACACGACGTCCCTGAGTCTGCCAACACTGTCAAACTGTGTCATCCTGGGAGAATGGACGTTACGTATGGTTGTCAGTTGATATGAAGTCCCTGAGTCTGCCTACACCGTAAATTAACTGATGTTGGTATATTAGTGTGCTTGTCAGTGGATATGAAGTCCCTGAGTCTGCCTACACTGTAAATTAACTGATGTTGGTATATTAGTGTGGTTGTCAGTGGATATGAAGTCCCTGAGTCTGCTGCAGAGTCATTCCATGTCATATCAACACACTTTAAATAAAAATTTTACCTCACCCTCTTAGATTTTGCTGAAAGTTGGTATACTTATAGTGGGTGCTGAAACTAAGAAAAATACTAATTCCAATTTTTTTAACTCAAACCATTCCTGAAATATGGTCATGTAAACTTTTAAAAAACTGGCCAAAAATGTGTGAACGGACTTTTTTCAAAATTGTGCTAGGAGCTGCCCTAATTGAGCTAGAGAACTGGGAAAGGTGTCAAAAATGGTTCAGATGGCTCTGAGCACTATGGGACTTAACTGCTGTGGTCATCAGTCCCCTAGAACTTAGAACTACTTAAACCTAACTAACCTAAGGACATCACACACATCCATGCCCGAGGCAGGATTCGAACCTGCGACCGTAGCGGTCGCGCGGTTCCTGACTGTAGCGCCTAGAACCACTCGGTCACTCTTGCCGGCGGAGAGGTGTCATGTTGCAGCATTTTTCATTCTCTTTCCAGTGATAGACAAAAAACGTAGCTTCCAATTAATAACCTTTTTCAAAATGGTAATTAATATTTTGATTTATTTTCAAAATATTTCCATAACTACTTCATACAGTTGTAAATCACATGGCAAAATATAAATGTGGGATGATGATGGGTTCATTGTTAAAAAGAATTATTCCAGACTTTTGTTTTTCACTAACGGCTCTAGTTTGACCAAACTGACCTTTAAGGTAGTACATCAGTAGAAGACCGTATACATAGGGCTTGGTGTCTGTACAATAATTCAGAGACTGGAGCCATTGTTGAGATGTAGTCTGCATTGTTACCTTCTCAGGCTTTGTGTGCCTACAGCATTATTGTGCACTGTGGTTTTAGTGCATATCAATTTTATCTCTGTGTTGACCAGTCTGTATCTATTATATTTAATAGTTCATTTTCTAGTAAATCTATACATTGAAGGACAGTTTATATGTGGTTTTTGTATAAATATGGAACCAAGTAAAAAGTGCAGTGCTGTAAGAGTGCAGTGTTGTAATCCATTGAAAAAGTCAAATCATTTTATTAGAGACAGAAAAAAACTGAGAAATGTCACAACATGGATGCCCAAATTATTTCCTCAAATACCAAGTGGTGCCAAGAATTGTGATAAATGTACGAAAGATGTAACCAAATTGAAAAATACACCAGAGCCCATCAGTGATGAAAGTGTTGAAGAAGAATCTTCTGGATCAGAGATAATCATTCGAGACAAAGACCCTGACTTCACCCCAACTTCAGTAGCTGTTCAAACATTTAACACAACACTTCAAGAACTAGGTGAGTCCCCAATTGACAAGAGGAAACTAACATCTAGGCATTACGCCAAATCAAAAGTGAAGAAAATCTCATCAATGACATGTAAACTTTTTGTTGCTCCTGGAACTACTTCGTTGGATACTGATACTGATGAATCCGCTCTTGAAAATCTTAAAAGAAACTTTAAAAATTCTATAAGTAGAGCAAAAAAACTAATGATTCTTACAAGTTTACCTGAAAAGTGGAGTGTCAGGAAAATAATGAGGGAATTTAATGCTCCTAATTACATTGTTTGGCAGTCCAAAAAATTTTGAAAGAAAAAGGAGTCATGGAAGATCCAAACCCAAAACCAGGGAAGTGTTTACCAACAGAAACTGTCAAAACTGTACATTCATTTTATGCAAATGTTGAAGTTAGCAGGGCAATGCCAGGTATTAAAGATTGTGTGACAGTTACAGAAACAAGTGGAAATAAAACTAAAATATCAGAAAGACTTATTTTATGTAACCTTAAAGAAGCTTACAAGCATTTTAAAGACAAGTTTCCTTACATCAAAATAAGTTTCTCTAAATTTGGTGAGTTGAGACCAAAACATTGTGTATTAGCTGGCCGGAGTGGCACACACACTGTCTGCATATGCGCAACTCACCAAAACATAAAATTAATGATAGAAAATGCCAAACTAAATACAGTAACAAACAGCACCTTAAACAATTATAAGCAATGCATTGCAAAAATAATTTGCAACCCATCATCAGTTGATTGCAACATGGGAAACTGTGAATACTGCACAGGAGAAACTGTCATACGTAAAATTTTGAAAGACTCTTTTCATGAAAACTTAATTGAACAAGTTCAGTTTCGACAGTGGATGTCAGTTGACCAATGTAATCTGGACATCGTTCAGAAAACTTCTGAAGAATTCATAGATTTATTTTGTAGTAAGATGTCGACTTTGATTCGGCATGACTTCATTGCCAAGCAACAACGAACATGCCTTAACTCCACAAGAGAAAACCTTATGGATTCTGAATTTGTTGTCATATGTGAGTTTTCAGAAAATTATAGTATAGTTCTACAGGATGAACCTCAGAGTTTCCACTGGACAAGGCAACAGATTACCATTCATCCTTTTGTTATATATTACAAACAGGGAGACAAAATAGAGCATATGAGCTTTGTCATTGTTTCTGATTGCCTGGAGCACAATACAACTGCGATTTACACCTTTCAAAAGAAACTAATTTCCTATATAACAAATAAATTTCAAAAGATTCCAAAAAAGAAATACTATTATTCTGACGGTTCTGCTGCTCAGTATAAAAATAAGAAAAACTTCCTGAACCTTTGCCTTCATGAGGAAGACTTCAACATAAAAGCTGAGTGGCACTTTTCAGCCACAGCACATGGGAAAGGGCCTTGTGATGGAGTAGGGGATTCAGTAAAGAGACTGGCAGCACGTGCAAGTTTGCAAAGGTCATACCAAAATCAGATCCAAACCACACGAGATCTATTTGAGTGGGCAGTAGATAATATCACAAATGTTGATTTTGCATATTCCACTCAAGAAGACTACACTGCTACAGAAATATTCTCAAAAAGCCAACTTGAAGAGGCATTGACAATCAAAGGAATACAGCAATTTCACACTTTCATTCCCAACACTACATCAAAATTAATAGTCAAATATTTCTCAGGTGATATGCAGAGTTGGGAGAGGGAAGTAACTATATCACCAGTCAAACTGAAGTTACAAGAGGTATGAGGCTATGTCACCACTGTGTATGGCAGAAACTGGTGGCTTGGGTACATTTTAGAAAAAAACGAAGAACTTGATGAAGTGAAAATACCTTTTCTTCATCGATGTGGACCAGCTAAGTCATTCTCTTATCCTGCACATGCAGATGTCCTGAGGGTGTCAGTTGTGGATGTTCTCACAAAAGTGAATCCATTTACTCCGACAAGGAGAACATACATTCTTAATGAAAGTGATGTAAACCAAACCCAGTCAGCTTTATTAAAATGTAATATGTGAAGTTCCAAGACAATTTATTGGGAAACTGCTTTCAACTCAGAACTTAATTTTTGTCTCAGGTTAGTGTTAATGTATATTTTATAGAAAGTTGTTTCAAAATTATTGTTAGTACCTATTGTGTTAAATTTAGCTATGTAAAGATACATGTTACAAGCATTACCTATTTAATTTGTTTAATAGTTCCATTTCAAACATCATAGACCAGAACTATTGGGTAAATACTTGTACTTATTCATACTTTATTTCAGTTTGTAGTTAAATGCTCAACTTCTTGTTTTTGTTATATCGGTTAATATACTGTTAGTGAAGTTGTATGAAATTAAAATAAGCAATCATCTTAATTATAAAATATGCTGATTAGTTTTGCTTCAATAAGGTGATGTTTTGATATTTCTAATACTCTTTTTCCTTACCTTGCAGTATATTTTAAAGAAATTCCTGTTTGTTAAAGGTCAATTTGGTCTAACTAGTGCCGTTAGTGCAAAACAAGAGTCCGGAATAATTTTTTTTAACAATTAACCCATCATCATCCCAGATTTATATTTTCCATGTGATTTACAATAGTATGAAGTAGTTATGGAAATATTTTGAAAATTTTCAATTATGTGCTTTTTGTAAAAAAATTAAAATTAAATCAAAATATTAATTAGTATTTTGAAAAATGTTATTAATTAGAAGCTATGTTTTGTTGTACATCCCTGGAAATAGCATGCAAAATGCTGAAAAATGACACCCGTCCCAGTTCTCTAGCTCAATTAGGGCAGCTCCTAGGACAATTTAAAAAAAGTCCGTTCAAACATTTTTGGCTGGTTTTTGAAAAGTTTACATAGCCATATTTCAGGAATGGTTTGAGATAAAAAAATTGAAATTTGGTATTTTTCTTAGGTTCAGTGCCCACTGTGATTATACCAACTTTAAGCAAAATCTAAGAGAGTGAGGTAAAATAGGTGTGTTGATTTGACATGGAATGACTCTGCACTTAAAACATGTAGACTTGGTTTCTTTTGACCAGAGGGAACTGCGAGCATAGAAAAATAAAATATCATGTAGTCAGACCACTATTGATAAATGTCATGGAAAAGTAAGTGCCGAAATGCAGAAAATAAAATATTATTTTTTTACTAGTTATTAGGTTATGTTAGCTTATTGAAGACTATTCAATGCTTAAGTTCTCCTTTCCAATCAATTAGGCAAGCAACATTTCTGCCATTTTGTATAAAATTTTTAACATTTTTCTCTTGCCTATATGCCATGCAAGAAAATTATTTGTCGTTTTAAAAAAAAGTTACTTAGATGCTAAGAAAACTTTGTTATTGGATATAAATTGTAACATTTTTTTCTCTTTGCCTAATTTTTTCGTCGTTTTGTAAAAACTTTTACTGTTTGTTCCTTGCCAATATGTTAGGCAAGAATCACCCCGCAAAATTTTCAAAAATGAAGTTGGGGGTTATGAGAGTTGGCAATACTCTCTTAGGATTTAAAGGTTGGCTACAGCGCGCATACACAAGCTCTGGAATCTAAGATATTGTTTTCGCGCCTCGCAGTGCACGGATTAACTAGTGGCAGTTTTGAAGCCAGGGTAGGAGCCCGCCTGCTGTGGTGCGCATGTGTGTTGGGCGAGGGGTCGTCGCCGAGCTGCTGTACTGCCGTGTCCGCCAGCAGCGACACAGGATTTGGTATTCAGTTGATATTTTTTATAATTTGCAGAGCGCTTATTGATTTAAAGAAAAGGGTTTGTGTATGTCCGTAGCAGCAGACGGTAATTTTGATAATGATAGCAGTTGAATTCTTAAGGGAAAACCATTGTTAGATTAAGTATTGATATTTGTCATTGATTTCTTTTGTAATTGTCAGGGAATTGCTTCACTATGTATTCAATTGAGAAGTATTTCAGTCTGTCTCAAGAGTTTGATTAGTTTGTAATATTGCTTTAATGTCACTGGAGGCAGATTTACAAACGAAGCGATTGTTCAAAGAGCTTCTAGCGTTTTGTTAATTGAATGAGAAAGAATCGCTTTCAGAATATTGTTTTTTGTTTGGGTTATCATTTATCGAGTTTAGATTTGACCAAACCCTTTCTCTTGAATTATATGTAGTTGTAGTAAGCAGCAGCAGCCGCAGCAACAGTAGGAGCCGCCATACAGAACATGCATTGCACTCAGCATGAATAATTGGTTTTTTATGTTTTTGTTAAATAATGGAATACAGCAGATCAAGCAGTGGTAGCAGAAAGACCAAGTAAGTTATTTGTTGCGTACAGGACCAATAAAAGAAACAAAGTTTTGGCGATCTCTGTAATAGTAAAGTTAACAAGAGTACAAGCACGATATTTTCAGTAGAAAACACGAGATAAGAAGAAAGAGCTCGCAACTTTCAACGCCATTTCAACCCAAGCACCAGTTACTGCAATATATACTCCAGGTTGTAGATAGTGTAACGTACACAACATTCAGTGAAAAATGGTTCAAATGGCTCTGAGCGCTCTGGGACTTAACATCTGAGGTTATCAGTCCCCTAGAACTTAGAACTATTTAAACCTAACTAACCTAAGGACATCACAGACATCCATGACGGAGGCAGGATTCGAACCTGCGACCGTAGCGGTCGCGCGGGTCCAGACTGACGCTCCTACAACCGCTCGGCCACACCGGCCAGTGACATTCAGTCAACGCTGTCAGAAAACGTAAAGCTAAGCACAGTATTTGTATTTGATGATGTTGCTGTGGAAAGCCAACATCAACTTCTACGATGTTTCAGTTATGGTCATCATATGGGTACTGAAGTACTTTATTTGAGGCAGACTTACTCCAGAATCCCGAAAAGTTCGTGAGGGATAATGCGAATCTCATCATAGTGTTCAGATAAGATAATTTTAATTTAAAACACATTTACCAGGCACATGTAAGCACCGATACTGCGGTTCCTTTCGTCCTTTAACCTGCACCTACCTGTGAACTCGTCGCAGCAGATCGCCGGCAGGAAAGCCGAGCAGAAACCTACCGTACTGCAACTCGCACCAGGCTGCATACAACTTAACTATTCTAAGAAACGGGAAAAGATCTTGATTTTAAATGAAAGGTGGAAAGATTGGCAAAATTTCGGTATATTCTGAACCTTGAGATGCACACGTTCACTGCCAAGCCCGTGTTAGTATTAACATAGTCATGCACTAACCCTTTCGTTCACGTTAGTAAGTTCATGGTATCGTATTTCCCGAAATCTGAGTACCTACTAAGCACAGATTGTTCTTGAATGAAAATGCTCGACATACTATTAAGTTTATGCACTCACGTTTTTAGTCACCGATCTGCTCAACATGCCGCGCGGAATTACTGGCTTTTCTCATGCACAAAATTACTATAAAATCGGTACTTTCTAAAACACACCGGAATAAATATGCCTTCACTTTAAAATACTTTTGAAACATGTAGTACAACTAAAACCGACAAATTATAACTTCCTTCGGAGCAAATACCACACACGACCCTACCATAGAAAAGCGTGATGGGAGACACTTTATAGACTGCGGTGCTATTCTCGACAAACTTCCCGTCGAATTCCGGGGTATAGTTACTGCTTACCTGGTACAAATCTTCAAAAAAGGTTGGATCTTGGTAATAAGGGGATTAACCTGAGGAAGAGGCGTGAAAGGGAACACGACGGCGCAGGAGCAAAACGAAGATCTTCCAGGACGTCGCGCTGCAGATCGAATTTTAGCTATTTAAGCCAAGGCAGTACATGCGAAATGGGTGCTGGTATAAGACATCGCATTGCAGCATTTGTAGTTGGTAAAACCATGTGAGGTAAAATTAAATTGGGCTTGCGCGGCTATTTCAAGTAAGTTATGGACGCTGCACGTCGTGCACTGAAGGAGAACAAGACAACGATGAAGCAGCAGATGGGGTGTGGGAAAACCTGTCAAGAACGCCCAAAACTCTCAGGAGCAGCTGGAGGAAGCAAAAAGACGTAACCGCATGATGTAAGCAGCAGCCATCAGAAAAGGACTATACCTGAAACCATAAAAGGAAGGACTAGGTCTCTTCATAAGTAGCAAAAGGCCGTTAGCTATTCTACCGGATAGACCTATCACAGATACAGATCTGATAAAGTTTGTTACGAAAAAATTCAGCGTTCCAAGATTCCATGTTCTTTTTTTTATTTTTAGGATCATTACCGAAGGCTATGTGGAAATCAGGAGAATGTGGAATTGTGAATTTACATGTTGATGGGGGACCAGGAACCCGCTGGGTGGCGTATGTTAAAAAAAATACAAATAACATCAACGTCTATTATTTCTACACATGTGAAGACTTGCATCCGCCAGAAGAGCTACAGCGATACTTTACCGACAGAAGACGTGTGTGCTACAATTTTTATCGCTACCAAGACTTTAATACCTATTTATTCGGACACTTGTGTATGATGTTCCTCCTGACGTTTACAAAGAAACATATATGTAATGAGGTGCATTAAGCATCCATCCATCAGTTGAGGTCCCGATGCAATGTCGTACGCTCATCGACCGTTAGTATTACGCGCAAATTATTTCCCACCTATTCATTTAAGCAAAGCGGAGTGGAATTGTGCTGAATGGATTGGATACTTACAATAGCATTTCGAGTATCACAGAGGCTAACAGTGAACTTTATCTGTAAATTAATGGTCGAAAAGAGATCGTGGAAGTAGAATCTGGTGCATACGATATTCACGATTTGAACGAAGTTTTAAAACTGTCTGGAAAAGAGATTGTGCTACGTGCAAGCATCAATACACCTTAATCTGGAACAAAGACAACGAGTGCCAAGATTGACTTTAACCAGAAAAGTTCAATAGGACGGCTATTGGGTTTCACAAAAGGAGAGGCTCTGAAAAAGGGTCCTAATAAATACTACAGATCCGACGACTCAGTGGACAAACTTCCCGTCAGTATAATCAGTGTCGAGTATACTATTTCAACAAACTCTTGTCTCGACAATAGATTCATTCATACAGTTTACAGATTCTTCCCGCTAGTGGGAACAGGGTATACGACGCCTATCCCTAATGTCGCTATTTACCTCCTAGTAACAGTTCAGGCATGGGACTATCTAGAGCTGCTTATCGTGGACCATGAAAATCAACCTCATGATTTCTGCGGCGAGGAAATCATTCTACGGCTACATCTAAAGAGCAGTGATCTTGAACATGTAAGACCCAAAAGGGGCGGCGGTCTCTACCCAGCCGGGTCCTGTAGGGGGTGGAAGCTACGACCTTTAACTTCCCTGACCGGAATCGTCGGCAGCGAGCTTTAGCCAAGGATCACAGCGTCCCCGAATTGTCAACGAAGACAGGCTGGGCGTAAGGTATAAAACCATAGTGCACAACGCACAGCGTATCACTTCGCAACAGAACAGCAAGATGGTAACACGTCCAGACTACAAGTTTCTTAAATCAATAGGTCTGAAGACACGCAATGACGTCTTTCGATGTAACTAGCCCGGTGGAATATGAGTGTATTATACTTCATGAATGTTTCTCGTACATTTACAAGAACGATGAAATCAGGATTGTCATCCAACATCAAGATACTTAACCCTGCCATGCAAGAGTTTCATGTATCTTGATGGATCATGTACGAATAGGGATGGTACCTGACACATAATTATTTAGCGTTCCTGTTTCGTGAGATACGGTATGAACGTATCAGGGTTTAGACTGATCATAAACGCAATATAGGCGTAAAATCAACTCTTAAAACATATGTCTCTCTTTTTTCCTGGGATATGAAAGATTTAGAAAATGCTAGATGGGTCATAGACGAGCCAGTGAACAGAACAGTGGAAGAGTACAACAAATGTACTGCATGCATAACTTTAAAACTGCTTATGGGATACTTTTAGAACATGCGGCGAACTGATCTGAATGCTAAACAGGAATTTATTCTGGTACGGATTGCAACGAATAACAACTCATACAATCAAGGAGCTCTAGAGGAGAACAAGGTAACCACCAATAAAATAATATGGAAAATGCCATACACCACAGCATCGGATCATCAGATTTGAAGCTCTTAAAAGTTCTGAATGCCGGTGTATATCTACTGTGATCTTTCCGTTCATGGGAGGTTTCGAGAACCCAGTGCTACCGACTACAAGCAGACAAATGTAGTCAGTTAAAACCTTAGCTCAACTGGAGACGCTCAGGTTAATCATACCAACGTTTCAGACCTATAAAAGAGGAAATACAGCAAATGACTCCACAAAATTTGATAATTGCAGATTAACTAATTTCAGAGTCTACATGACCTCCAAAGTCTTGTCCTACAAGAGCCTGTTGTAAACTATTGGCTTCTCACTCGCGTTGTGCAACGAGCTGTATAAATGAACAGGTACTGTGGCATCCCCAGAGCATTATACAGTGGCATCTCAAAGTGTGAACATCCTAGAAGATGCTCAAGTTTTCTATGATGATGAGCGTAGACATTTTATACACTGAAGAGCCATAGAAACTGATACATCTGCCTAACATCATGTAGGGACTCCACGAGCACACAGAAGTGGCGGAATACTACGTGACATGGATGTTGATGACGATGATGATGATGATAATGATAATGATGTTTGGTTTGTGAGCACTGAACTGCGCGGTTATCAGTGCCCGTTCAATTTCCCAACCTTTACTCACAAAGGGAGGCCACCAATTGTGAAATTCAGATTCGATTCATATTGCGCATAATAAAAGCTCATAGCCAGAGGTGTAATGTGGCAAAGCACCAAGATGCACTTCTCAGCCGTTGTCGAGAAAATCGACAGTTAAAAGAAACCGTTGAGGTGAAATACTCTCTACGATTCGTAACTTCCTACAGCGTCGTGGCGCAGCGGTAAGCGCTCGAGTTCTTAATCCGAAGGTTGCAGGATCGAATCTCGCGCCATACAACTTTTTTTTTTAGTATTTGTTATATATATATATATATATATATATATATATATATATATATATATATATATATCCCGGCAATCAGTTGCAACAATTATGCATATAATAAGTTGTTTAAAGTCGTTTGTCGTGGAAAAACTGGCGACTTCGAACATGATTATGTTTTCTGCAAACAAAGTTGTATTTCACAAATGTTATTGTCTTCATAATGTTTGCACGTGTAGTTAACGGAAGACGTAGAAACGATATTCCGAAACGAATACGTATAGTATAAGTCAAACGTTCGAATTAGAGACCCCTATATATATATATATATATATATATATATATATATATATATATATATATATATGAATTACAAAAAACAAATACTAAAAAAAATCGCATGGTGCGAGATTCGATCCGGCGACCTTTGACTTACGAACCCAAGCACTTACCGCTGCGCCACGACGCTGTAGGAATTTATACATCGTAGAGAGTATTTCACCGCAACGGTTTCTATTAACTGTCGATTTTCTCGACAACGGCTGAGAAGTGCATCTTGGTGCTTTGCCACATTACACCTCTGGCCATGAGCTTTTATTATGCGCAGTATGAATCGAATCTGAATTTCACAACTGGCGGCCTCCCCTTGTCAGTCCAATGTCGCCACTTTAATGGATGATGATGAAATGACGAGGACAACGCAAAAACCTAGTCACCTTGAAGCAGGTGAAAATACCTGACACCGTTGGGAATCGAACCCTGGACACTGTGCTGGGAAAGCGAAAACGCAACCGCGAGACCACGAGCTGCGGACTTATACGGCACAGCCTCGACTAATATCTGACGTAGTGTTGAAGGGAACTGACACCATAAATCATGCAAGGCTGTCCATCACTCCGTAAAAGTACGAGGGGGTGGAGATCTCTTCTGAACAGCACATTGTTGGAAGGCATCCCAGATATGCCCAGACGGAAATGGTTAAACTCAGAAGAATGTTCCTGGAGCCAGTTTGTAGCAATTATGGACATATGGCGTGTCGCATTGACCTACTGGAATTGCCCAAGTATATCGGAATACACGATGGACATGAATGGATGCATGAAATAATAATGAAATCCAGACCTTTAGCTGCTTACAGGCGTTGATGAGTATCAACGGGGACATGCCCGAAAGAACAGATACCAGCCAATGATCTTCTTCACTGCGGATGCACTCACATTGCCCAAACTCTTACAGGAATCGGTAGATTGACTGCCGTGAGTAATGGGTATAGTGGGCAGGGGCATTACAAATGTATTGTGTGGACAGTAGTGCGCAGCTCGTGGTCGTGCGGTAGCGCTCTCGCTTCCCGCGCCCGGGTTCGATTCCCGGCGGGGTCAGGGATTTTCTCTGCCTCGTGATGACTGGGTGTTGTGTGATGTCTTTAGGTTAGTTAGATTTAAGTAGTTCTAAGTTCTAGGGGACTGATGACCATAGATGTTAAGTCCCATAGAGCTCAGAGCCATTTGAACTATTTGTGGACAGTAAGTTGGAAGTGTGGGTCTCACGGAGAGCGTGCCAGAGATAAATCCCTGCAGTCGCCCTATCCTCTGTGTCCTCAGTGGCTCAGTAGGATAGAGCGTCTGTCATGTAAGCAGGAGATCCCGAGTTCGAATCACGGTTGGGGCACACATTTTCCAATGTCTTCGTTCATACTTATCAAGGCCTGTAAGCAGCTAAAGGTCATCTTCATATATGAATGGATGCATGTGATAAGACGTGTGTGTCACCTGTTAGAGTTATCACTCCAACTGCACACGCCCCACACCATTACAGAGCCACCACCAGCTTGAACAGTCCCCTGCTGCCATGTAGGGTCCGGGGATACATGAGTTTGTCTTTGTACCTGTGAACGTCCGTCCGCTCGATACAATTTGACACGAGACTCTACCGACCAGATTTCCAGTCATCAACAGTCAAATGTCGGTGTTGACAGGCCCAGGCGAGGCTAAAGCTATGTATCCTGCAGTCGTCAAGAGTACACGAGTGCGCCTTCGGCTCCGAAAGCGCATATCAATGATGTTTTGTTGAATGGTTCGCACCACCATTGAAATCTACAACAATATGAGGAAAAGTTGCACTTCTGTCATGTTCTCTTCAGTCGTCGTTGGTCCCGTTTTAGTAGGATCTTTTCCTGGCCGCAACAGTGTCAGAGATTTGACATTTTACCGGATTTCTGATATTCACGGTACACTCGTGAAATGGTCCCACTTCATCGCTACCTCGGAAATGCTGTCTCCCATCGCTCGAGCGCCCCCCCCCCCCCCACGCCCCCCCCCCGCCCCCCTCCCCCCCCCCAAAAAAAAACTATAACACCACGTTCAAACTCGCTCTCGCTTAAATCTTGGCAACCTGCCATTGTAGCAACTGTAACCGATCTAACAACTGTGCCAGACACATGTTGTCTTATATAGGTGTTGCTGTCCGCAGCGCCGTATTCTGTCTGTTTACATATCTGTATTTGAAATGCATGCCTATACCAGTTTCTTTAGCTCTCCAGGTAGGACACTGACCTGATTTTTCTCTCAAGCGAAATTAGCCAATTGCTCAGCAAGAAAGTGAGCGTCACACCCACTTAAATTATGAAAGAAAATGGATATTTTTCGGGGTAATTTATACTTCAAGTTGCATGTGTTATGGTTGGCACCAAGGAACGTCCCGTACGCTGATAGTGCTCCCTACGCAGAATTTCCGCTTTTCTGTGTAACATCATCCCACAAACAAGGCAGTCAACCGTGTTATTGTACAAACCATCACTCTCCTTTGATCTCGTCACGGGAACGTTGTCGCTGTAAGGCCTATCAACCTCACATGAAAGTTTTTCGAGCTCAGTGAAAAGTTAAACCGCAGGATTCTACCCGACGTAAGGTACGTAGCGGTGAAGACTCGAATCAAAGGACGATACAACTTGAAACGGAGAAACATATGATACGTCTTTTCTGTAAAGGTATCGATGAGACTGTGGGGTCACGTTCACAGCGGGTCACACGAGCAAGGGGGCATTCAAAGTCGGTGTGCACCACAAACGGGCTTCGCTCCTGATGGTGAACATGCTTAAACTTCATGAATTTGTTTTCCTCAGGAGGAATAGCACCCACTGCGTCCACGTAAACGCAGTCAAATTGATGTTCTGCTAAAAAATCGCTTGTCGAAAAGGCTTCCAGGCAACTTGGACAAATATGCTTCTTTATGTTCATGTTTACTCAATTGAGAGAACTGAAGTTGTTACATCTCTTAGATCCGAACATAATGATAGTTGCCCTCGTCTTTATTTTTCTCATCGGAGAACAGCTGAATGTATACATGCATCTTCCGTTCACCGGTAAATTGAGAGAAATGGAGTTGCCGACGACTATATGGTCGTGCTGCTTATCTGACTTGCGTTTCTCCAACCCGTAAACATGAAACGATATTTCAGTATTCTGTGCTTCATATTTAGGTATACCCTGGAATTTAAAGGGGAACTCGATACCATCATAGTTATAACATCCACGAATGTGTAGATATCTACCATGCCGAGATGTGTGCTCGAGAGGTACATTGTAATTTTTCTCGCAAGCTAGGACTGTTCATGCAAAACAATAACTCTCTTTTTTTATTTTGGAACCACGCGGGGTAGCCCTGCAGTCTAGGGCGCTTCGTCTGGTCATTGATGTGCTCCTCATTATCACACCATTATCCCCCAAAAGGTAGTGAAGGCACTTCAGTACTAGAAACAAGTTTGAGGGTTGTGTGTAGGTACGGGGGGGGGGGGGGGGTGCGACAGCTCGATACACAGCACAGAGCGCATGTAATAGCGGGATAACGCCAATCATTAACAGCCTTGAGGAGCTCCGAGCTCCGCTTTAAGAAACCCTACACGGTCATGGTACACTCTTGCCGGATTCTCGATCCTAGTCAAAGATACTCGCTCCTCAAAGGCATCCGACGTCACCGAGTATTCTACACCGAAGCGCCAAAGAGACAGGCGTAGGCATGCGTATTCAAATACAGAGATACGTAAACAGACAGAATACGGCCCTACGGACGGCAACCCCTGTATAAGACGACAAGTGTCTGGTGCAGTTGTTAGATCGGTTACTGCTGCTACAATGATAGGTTATCAAGATTTAAGTGAATTTGAACGTGGCTGGTGCATGAGCGATGGGATACAGTATGACAGTACAAATGGCTCTGAGCACTATGGGACCTAACTAACCTAAGGACATCACACACATCCATGCCCGAGGCAGGATTCGAACCTGCGACTGTAGCGGTCGCTCGGTTCCAGACTGAAGCGCCTAGAACCGCTCGGCCACACCGGCCGGCACAGTATGACAGTACACAGGTAGAAGTGGGGATTTTCCCGTACAACCATTTCACGAGTGTACAGAGAATATCAGGAAACCAGTAACACTTCAAATTTCTAACATCGTTGCGTCCGGAAAAGATCCTACAAGAACAGGACCAACGAAGACTGAAGATAATCGTTCAACGTGACAGAAGGGGAACCCTTTCGCAAACTGTTGCAGATTTTAATGCTGGGCCATCAACAAGTGTCAGCGCGAGAACCATTCAACAAAACATCATCGATATTGACTTTCGGAGCCGAAGGACCACTCGTGTACCCTTGATGACTGCACGTCACAAAGCTTTAGCCTCGCCTGGGCCCATCAACACCGACATTGGGCTGTTAATGACTGGAAACATGTTGCCTGGTAGGATGAGTCTCATTTCATATTGTGTTGAGCGGATGGAGGTGTGGGTACGGAGACAGCCTCATGAAGCCATGGACCCGCATGTCAGCAGGGGACTGTTCAAGCTGGTGGAGGCTCTATAATGGTGTGAGGTATGTGCAGTTGGTGTGATATGACACCACTGTTACGTCTAGATATGTCTCTAACAGGTGACACGTACGTAAGCGTCCTGTCTGATCACCTGCATCCATTTATGTAAACTGTGCATTCCGACGGACTTGGGCAATTCCAGCTGGACAATGCGACACCTCACACGTCCAGAATTGCTACAGAGTGACTCTAGGAACACTGTTCTGAGTTTGAACATTATTGAGCATATCTGTGATGCCTTGGAACGTGCTGTTCAGAAGAGATCTCCATGCCCTCGTCCTTTTACGGATTTATGGACAGCCCTGCATGATTCATTGCGTCAATTGCCTCCAGCACTACTTCAGACATTAGTCGAGTCCATGCCACGTCGTGTTGCGGCACTTTCGCGTGTTCGCGTAAGCCCTACACGATATTAAGCAAGTGTATAAGTTTCTTCAGTGTACTTTCTTCGTCACAGTACTGTGCGTATGCGTAATATGCTGATGTTAGACAAAAATTTCATAATTTACGTAAAATATGTGGCATATTCTATATTGTTGTTGTAGGTGATTTCGAAGAGCCGGAGCGGGGACGGACAGAGGTTGTGATGCCATCCGCATCACAGTTATCATGTAAGTACATATTCGTTCGTCAAATTTTGTTCTTAGTTTTGTGCGTGTTCGTTTTTTATATTAAATCAATATATTGCTGTTGTCTGTGATTTCGGAGATCTCGATCTATCGATCCACGGTGGCTGAGGTGGGGAGATGCGTGAGTGGGTGGAGGAGATGGAGAGGGAGCTGTCTTCATAACGCGATGCCGGATGACCTGAGGGATATGTCACAGGACCAGAGCTATATAGGTAATTTATACATGTCTCATTCTGCTTACAGATAACAAGCTTCTTTCTTTCCTCGTAGCAGCAGACGATGTCTAGAACAATGTACCTCTTTCTCATTATTCTCTCTCTACAGCACCACCCTCTATGCAGTATGCATTGGCGCCAGTACTGGAGGCAGTGAAGAAACAACCGGCTAGAGGAGTTCCGGTGCTGCACGCTCCGCCGTGTAAGACGGACCTCTCGCTGTGCGGGAAGCCTCTGCCATGCAAGCAGCCTCAGACGTAGCTGCCCTGCCGCCGCCGTCCCCAGCGACGCTCCAATACCGCTCTGGCGTCCATGATCAACTCTTCCTCCAGCAGTTAGCTCAGAACTGTGGGAACAGCAATCAGCTCTCCAGCCGCAAGCTCAGCCAAGTTGCTCACAGTGGGGCAACGCACGATCTCCTCCTGTCCCACTTTCTTGCTCGGACTGAAAGGTACGTGCACCTCCCTGCTTCTCTACCAGTTTTCACCAGCAGCAGCATCGCTGTCAAGCAGTTGTAGTTATAATAATAGTAGTAGTAGTAGTCCCGTGGCTAGCGGCAGTTCCCTCTCCCGTCTTTTTAGTGAAGGACATCGGAATAGTAACACCACACAATTGCACTGAAGTGCCAAAGAAACTGGCGCACCTGCCTAATGTAGTGTAGGGCCTCCGCGAGCACGCAAGAGTGATGTAACATGAAGTGGCATGGACTCGACTAATGTAGTGCTAGGGGGAATTTACACCATGAATCCGGCAGGGCTGTCCATTAATCCGTAAGAGTATGGGGGGAGGGGTGGGATGGGATGGAGATCTCTTATAAACAGCACGTTGCAACGCATCTCAGATATGCTCAATCGTGGAAAACGTCAGTAACCTACTTTTCCTTCAACTCACCAAACCTATTGATCCACTAGCCTCATTTCAGTGTCAGCAAAATCTCAGAATCCAACCACTCCCTACGCAGCCACCTAACCCATCACCTACCACTTCTAATCAACCACTGTGGATTCCATCCTAAGCTCTACTTTGACAGACATCTTACACCACTTACTCGACAACTATAATCTGCTACCTTTGTGTTTCTTGATCTATATTTGAAACTACAAACCAGCAATAGCAGTTATCACTGAAGCAACTGGTGTTTGGTAACTCTGGTTCTTTTCGTCTCCACTATCACCTGACACTTAGTACCACTCAAAATAACCGGTTTATGAAACAACCGATTTTCGGATTTTTATTGCTATTAAAAAGTATACTCCGTCCGAACAGGCCTTGGAAGGCCCAACGGCACTGACTGGCCGCCGTGTCATCCTCAGCCCACAGGCGTCGCTGAAACGGATGTGGAGGGGCATGTGGTCAGCACACCGCTCTCTCGGCCGTATGTCAGTTTACGAGACCGGAGCCGCTTCTTCTCAATTAAGTAGCTCCTCAGTTTACCCCACAAGGACTGAGCGCACCCAGCTTGCCCACAGCTCTTGGCAGACCGGATGGTCACCCATCCAAGTGCTAGCCGAGCCCGACAGCGATTAACTTCAGTGATCTGACAGGAACCGGTGTTACCATTGCGGCAAGGCCATATCCTTTATTGCTATTACATCCAGTAATAAACGTAGACTTTGAAGGAAGATCGAAAAATCTTGCGTACTCCACGTACACGCCTGATAGTCCAAGCCGCACAGCAACAGATACATTATTGTGTCTGCCATGCTGTATCGATTCTTACGTCATGTATTTGTTGCTACTTCAGAAATATTGGAGTTATGTGATGATCACTTTTTCCTACGGTTCTAGGCGCTTCAGTCCGGAACAGCGCAACTGCTACGGTCGCAGGTTCGAATCCTGCCTCGGGCATGGATGTGTGTGATGTCCTTAGGTTAGTTAGGTTTAAGTAGTTCTAAGTTCTAGGGGACTGATGACCACAGATGTTAAGTCCCATAGTGCTCAGAGCCATGTTTGAACTTTTCCCAATTTCTATAATAATCCAATGTTTTAGCACTGCTGCTATAGTAAATTGAGATGCCGGTATTTTTTACCCGGTTATCAGTAAAAATGAAAAAAAAACCTGTTATAACCGAGACCAAACAAACACCGAGAAGTACCGGTTGTTCAGAAGAAAAGCACCGATGTCGGTTCCAACCGGTCGGTTTTTTCCCCATCGCTACTTAAAACTTGCACATATCCAATAAACTATGTTCTCGTTATTGCATCATTTCTATCCCACCATCAATCCTACGTAATCATAAATTCCAGCATCTTCCATCCCACCATAGATTTGCCGGAAGACATTTTCCTTTCTCCACTATTATATACTGGTTACACTGCCGATACGCCTAAATCCCTTCTTCCTGTCATCCTTCTCTAGCACACCATCTTCTTGGCACCTTCGCCATACCGAATTCCAACTATCATCACAACTAGTTTACCTTCTGCACTACCAGTGGCAACTCACAATCAACCTTTCCAATACCCAGGTAATAATTAGAGGACGTGCCACTCCCTGAATACACTCCCATGACTTCTGCTTCTATGTTTACAACTGTCCCATCTGATTAACTAATACAGTGAAATATCGGACATACCTGCAACTGTAAACTAATGTTATAACCGCACTTATTAAACATCCAACCAAAATCCCACAACAGATTAAAACAAAGAAAACTACTAACTGGTCAAACGTGGGGATTGCTTCTATCCAGCATTCCTTACATCTAAAAAAATTTAAACGTGCGATTCCTCTTTAAACTGTTGTCGCCTGGATTTACATTCCATCAAAATTTTGCCACTCCCTCCAAATTCTCGATTGTCATGTACTCTGGCTCGTCTTTCGTATCCGTCTACCACTTTCCATCAGCATCCTCTATGAACATTCACTCTCATTCCCACGTTGGACACCTTCAGGGTTCCTACGCTTCCCGACTCATTAAGCCTAATACTCTGCAGCACCTGCAACAACAGGGTACTTTCCACATCCATTTCCAGGACCATAATACTTTTCCCCCACATGACATGAAATCCACCCATGGATCTATACAGCATTCCTTTTTTAACAGCTTGCCAGCTCTGCATCTTTCCACCCACTTGCCTCCCGCCCCTCGTTAACTATTGGTTCTGGGCTCTCCTTCATAATTCCTCACACTTTCCACAACATTCCTCCAACAGCACATTCCTGTACCTCAACTAAAGCGAATGTTCCTTTTCAAGTGGCTCTTAGCACTATGGGACTTAACATCTGAGGTCATCAGTCCCCTAGAACTTAGAACTACTTATACCTAACTAACCTAAGGACTTCACACACATCCATGCGTGAGGCAGGATTCGAACCTGCGACCGTAGCGGTCGCGCGGTTCTAGACTGAAGTGCCAAGAACCGCTCGGCCACAACGGCCGGTTGCTTTTTGTAAAAGCTATGCTTAAGTTACTCTGTTCGAAGCATAGCCACATGTTTGAGTACTTTTAATAAAGATGAACTTTTTATATTTTTTAAAATTACACTTCTGTGCTTTATTAACACTGAAGAGCACCATTGTACAGCTGCCAGCTGAAACGAAACCCTTCACTAACTGCTTTATTGAAAATAGTTACTGGTTAGTGCATTTCTAGAGGAGTTCCTGCTAGTGTTGCACTATGAATGACCACTGACAAGGAATATTTCCAAAAAAATATTTAAAAACCCTTATCTTCCACTTCACTGTCTAGGGGACGACCAGCTGTCATATCCATCTTATTAACAGTCAAAGGTTTTCATTGTTTACGTTGATTAAAAGCTATATATTACAGTTTGCTTTCTATTTCCTTTAAAAATATCGCTTAAACGAATAAAACAAAGAAGACAGGTGCTACAACTCTCAGAATAAAGGTAATTAAAACCAACTAATGAACACATCGCGCTAAAGAACAGGAACGGCCGGCCGGTGTGGCCGAGCGGTTCTAGGCGCATCAGTTTGGAACCGCGCGACCGCCACGGTCGCAGGTTCGAATCCTGCCTCGGGCATGGATGTGTGTGATGTCCTTAGGTTAGTTAGGTTTAAGTAGTTCTAAGTCCTAGGGGACTGATGACCTCAGATGTTAAGTCCCATAGTGCTCAGAGCCATTGGAACCATTTCAACAGGAACGAGAAATGCACTGTCTTGCATTGACTAAAAAGAATGCATTTGCGCGACATTATAAAGGCCGCTATTTGCTTGAGAACATTTAAGAAAATTACGAAGTTTTAATTGCGTCATATATTTATTAAAACGTAACTTACAGTGAAATTACATATTTCGTAGAACAGGAAATTAAAATCTTTCCAATATGCATTGTTTTTACTTTGTACGTTCTCGAAATTTTTTGTTCTTTTACATAGCGATTTTTCGATTTTTTTCAGTCAACGAAAAAAGAACTGCTTAGTGTCAACATGGAAACCTAAATCTTCAGTGTGTGGTACAAATTTTCGAAGGGCTGATTTTCAGTAACGTATCTGAAATGTCGTGTATGTGTAGGTGACTTGCTGCAAATAATAGATGGTACTTAACGGAAATTTTCAGACTGAGCACTAACTAATCTCTCGAAAAATATCTCAGTTCATCTACTATTGCTTTTGATTAAGTAATTAATGAAATGACAAAATTCAAATAACACAGGCTTCATCGACGTGCTGTGTATTTTAATAACATAAAAGAACTGGTTCTGTTGCATCCGATACAGTTTAGATAAACGAATTTGGCCGAAAGTGTCGTGAAATACGTAACAAAGTGTATTGAAAAGCAGATTTGAAATAGAAATTCTTCCAATCCATATGTGGCATACAGCAAACCAGTGCTTAACAGTACTGGTTAGAAACACTCTTGGTTGCAATTTTAGTTTTTTATTTTTCAACTACGCGTTTCGCCTTATTTGGGCATCTTCAGGTTATCTTAATTTGGTATTTCTTAGAAGGATCCTCTAGTCAGTGTAGCCCTTTGGCTATAATTATAGTACAAAGTAATATCTCCAGTTACAGTTAGATTTTCTGCAAGTACACCAAATGCTTTCATCCATACATGAATTTTTTCATCATTATTATCTTTTCTACAGGATCGTGTATACAATGTAAATGGCGTGTTACCATAAACATAGCTAGGTCTATTTTGCGTCTTCGGATCAATACCACAATGCCACGTCTTGTAGGCGATGACATCTCGACCGGCGAAGGATTCAAGTCCAGGAAGAGAGGCGTTCTCACAACGAACAATGGCTAAAGTAAACCAACCACTACCAGAATTTACAGTAGCGACGTCGATAGTAAAATTAACCCTGTAGCCACGGAAGAATATAGGTCCATTTAATATAACAGCTTGAGCTGTTCCATTTCCTCCAAGTTTATTTTAGAGGCTAATAATATGTTTGTAGATAGGCATGCGATGGCGGCGTTGACGATACACACGTCGACGAGGCATAGTGCTTCAGTGCTGTTGCAGATAGAGCTCATAGTGGAATGGTTCCGCTGGCGTGCACTGCCCGCTTATATAGAAGACCAGTTTGAAAAAATTCGAAAATATAGTGCCGCACTGCCCACTGAGCGCCTAGCGAGTCGGTGTCGCAATCGGCCCTTTGGCTTCACTGACTAAAGGATCCTTCTAAGAAATACCAAGTTAAGATAACCTGAGGATACCTAAATAAGGCGAAACGCGTAGTTGAAAAATAACAAACTAAAATTGCAAATTTGAAATGTGGTATCGCACGCTTCATCTGTGACAATTAATGTCTTTCAGGCGAGGGAATGAAATGCCAATAAATGAAGAAGAAAGGTCTGCGTAAGATTTCCTCAGTAATACCGTGTGTTACACTGAGAACTTTTCAAAAAGTCAGCTTCCACGGGTCAGTAGAGAAAATCTTACATATTAGCCAACGAGGCTACTTGCGTAGATTAACGGGAATTTACGTGGAAAAGAATGAGTAATTGTGCTTGTGAAAATCGTCGAAGCCTAATATAGGTAGATTGTGAACGGTGATCGCAGTTGCGATTGCGAATAAAGCAGACTGCGTATTGGAAAAGCACTTAATGAGCACATTGGACGGTTTAGACGTCGATAACGCGGCGGCGCGTCTTGTCGCCGGGTCTGAGGCTCCGGAACGCCGTCCGCCGACAAGGAGGCGTCGCCGATGGCGGAGAGATGAGGCCCAGCAGCCGGCGCGGAAAGGCGGGTCCGCGGGCTGTTTCCGCGTCTCCGGTCAGGCGTCGATAGCCATCTGAGGTGGCAGGTAGGCAGGCAGGCAGGCCGCAGTGCGCCTGCGCGCAACGCCCACCGCTGCCGGCGAGTTCCCATCACGCGACGTCGGCCGCCGCCGCCAACAACAAGAGGTGAACTCGTGTCGCCGCCGCTAAATACCTCGCTAATGAACACGGGCCACCGTGCGATACCTCTCCGCGCTGCTAGCGGTGCTAACAAGACAACTGCGCGGCTAATTAAAAAAGGAACGAGACGAAGGAGGTGAATTCCTCACTCCCTCTCTCTCTCTCTCTCTCTCTCTCTCTCTCTCTCTCTCTCTCTTTCTCCCCTCTCTTCCGAGGAGAGAGAAAAAAATATTTGTACGGCGACAAGTGGCTGGCGCAACGCCATTTATCAGCGTTGATGAGCGCTCCCCGGAGAGAGAGCGGTGACTGCACGCGGGCGGAGCGCCGTACAATACTCGGCGCCGGCTGCCGCTTCTGGCTGCTGCCTCTCCTCTTCCTCCGCCTCCTCCGTCCTCCGTCCCGCGGCGGACGGTATTCGCAAATGAGAAACAAGAGTCGGTCTGCGCGGTGATGGACGCGCCGCCATCCATCTGGAGTCGTCTAAAGCGGCGCAGTGGGCGGCTGTAGTATCTTAATTGATCGGCATCTGCGTCGCCGCTCGTTGGCCGCCCCTTGTCTGCCGCCTTCGCTTCTCCGGGAGCGCCGCTGATGGATGCCGAGGCAGAACGGGTGCAGGCGCGGCCCCTGGCCGCGCGACGGACGGCGACCAATTTGTAAATGCGCCCCCTTCCCCTCCCCCCCTTCCCCCTGACCGACCGCCGGCGCGCCGTTTCATTCCTGCGGGCGGATTAGTAATTACGGGCCACGCAGCGGGCTTTATCCAGCGCGAGGTGTACCTGCCGCGTCGGCCACTTCGTCATCTGGTCTCACACCGAGGTGCCATCCGGACTGATGAGCTGCCGCGGCCGTTTCTTGGCCGTGGGAATGTCAGGTGGGCCGCCTTCGCTGCAAAAGGCGCGCTAAAAGTGAGCAGTCAACCAGACGACTACTAATTAGGCTTCAGAAACGCAAAGCAGTAGGAATAACTACTTCCTAAAGCCAACCACGCATAAATATTTCTTTATTTACAACAGCCGACTTCGACAGGCTCTGCTCTGATCTTCACGTCTTCAAAAATTTGTTAAAATCCCGTTCATTTCGAGTTTATAACAAAACTTTTTGGAGATCTGAAGGTATCAGGAAGTCTGTTTAAACCGGTTGTTGTAAATAAAGAAGTATTTATGCGATCTTGGCTGTAGAAAGTTTCTGCCACGTAAAACAGATGGCTGCTTCTGACTTTTCAGCATGAGAGAGTTCAAGCATTAGGAATAGTCAGAAGTTAAGGCTGAGTTAAGGACTGAGCCATGGCGCCCGATTTATCGCCGACGCTTGTGGCGAGTGAGATACCACAAGGTGGCATCGTCTATGGCTATCATAAGGAGAAGACGGCAGATGGAGCTGCGTGGGTATAGAGATGCGCATTAGCAGATGGGGCTCTCCGGCGTCGGAGCTATTAGACAGTTAACAAAAAATGGTTCAAATGGCTCTGCGCACTATGGGACAACTTCTGAGGTCATCAGTCTCCTAGAACTAAGAACTATTAAACCTAATTAACCTAAGGACATCACACACGTCCATGCCCGAGGCAGAATTCGAACCTGCAACCGTAGCGGTCGCGCGGTTCCAGACTCTAGCGCCTAGAACCGCTCGGCCACCCCGGCGGGGTGAGTTAACAAGTGGTAGTGCTTTGCTCTGCTGGCATTATGAGAACGGTGTTCTCGACAAGAATGCTCATCTTGCGAAATCCCCTTGTGGTTAAATCCCCTTTCCCTCAAAACTTATTGTGACGGGTCACATCTTTAAGAGCTACTATTTTAAATTTAACTAAGTGGAAAATAATGTTGATAATGCGAAATCCCGACAATATGTATAGTTCTCAAAGTAGAGAGTTTGCATAAAAACTTAATCTGATTGACGCTATCTGAATGGAACAATAATTTTTGGACTGATTCAATGTAATTGAAAGTATATACCTGAACTCTGTTTGATTCCTTATAACTTAATGTAAGTGAAGGTACCAAATACAAACACTGATCAGTTAAATACTTAAATTTATTCGTGAACACATCTACTACACTGAAGAGACAATGAAACTGGTACACATCCTTAATATCGTGTAGGGCCGCCGCGAGTACCCAGAACTGCCGCAACACGACGTGCCATGGACTCGACTAATGTCTGATGTAGTGCTGGAGTGAACTGTTACCATGAATCCTGCAAAGCTATCCATAAATCCGTAAGAGTGCAAGGCAATGGAGATCTCATCTGAACAACACATTGCAAGGCATCCCAGATATGCTCCATAATGTATTTGTCTGAGAAGTCTAGGAGACAGTGGTGATGTTCAAACTCAGAAGAGTTTTCCTGGAGACACTCTGTAGCATGTAGCATGTAGGGTGTCGCACTGTCCTGATGGAATCGCCCAAGTCCGTGGGAATGCACAATGGACATGAATGGATGCAGGTGATCAAACAGGATGTTTAAGAACGTGCCACTGGTCAGAGTCGTATCTAGACGTATCAGAGGTTCCCTGTCACTCCAACTGAACACGCCCCTCACCATTGCAGAGCCTCCACGATCTTGAAAAGTCCCCTGCTGACATGTAGGGTCCATGGATTCATGAGGTTGCCTCCAAACCCGTACACATCCAACCGCTCGATACAATTTAAAACGAGACTAATCCGACTGGGCAAAACGTTTCTAGTCATCAACAGTCCAATGTCGTTGTTGAAGGACCCAGGAGAGCCGTAAAGCTTTGTGTCATGCAGTCATCGAGGGTACACGAGCGGGCCTTCGCCTTCGAAAGCCCATACCGATGACGTTTCGCCGAATGGTTCGCACGCTGACACTTGTTGAGGACCCAGCACTGAAATCTGCAGGAATTTGCGAAAGGGTTGCACTTCTGTCACGCTGAACGATTCTCTTCAGTCGTCGTTGGTCCCATTCTTGGAGGATTTTTTTCCTTCCGCAGCGACGTCGGAGATTTGAAGCTTTGTCAAATGGTCGTATGGGAAAATTACCACTTCATCGCTACCTCAGAGATGCTGTGTCCCATCGCTCGTGCGCCGACTATAGCTCCTCGTTCAAACTAACTTATATCTTGATAATCTGCCATTGTAGCAGCAGCAACCGATGTTACAACGACACAAGACGCTTGTTGTCTTATATAGGGTGGTCCATTGATAGTGACCGGGCCAAATATCTCGCGAAATATGAATCAAACGAAAAAACTACAAAGAACGAAACTCGTTCAGCTTGAAGGGGGAAACCAGATGGCGCTATGGTTGGCCCACTAGATGGCGCTGTCATAGCTCAGACGGATATCAACTGCGTTTTTTTTTAAAACAGGAAGCCCCACTTTTTATTACATATTCGTGTAGTATGTAAAGAAATATGAATGTTGGACCACTTTTTTCGCTTTCAGATACATGGCGCTGTAATAGTCACAAACGTATAAGTACGTAGCATCACGTAACATTTCGCCAGTGCGGACGGTGTTTGTTTCGTGATACATTACCCGTGTTAAAATGGACCGTTTACCAGTTGCGGAAAAGGTCGATATTGTCTTGATGTATGGCTATTGTGATCAAAATACCCAACGGGCGTGTGATATGTATGCTGCTCGGTATCCTGGACGACATCATCCAAGTGTCCGGACCGTTCGTCGGATAGTTACGTTATTTAAGGAAACAGGAAGTGTTCAGCCACATGTGAAACGTCAACCACGACTTGCAACAAATGACGATGCCCAAGTACGTGTTTTAGCTGCTGTCGCAGCTAATCCGCGCATCAGTAGCAGACAAACTGCGCGAGAATCAGGAATCTCAAAAAGTCGATGTTGAGAATGCTACAACAACATCGATTGCACCCGTGCGATATTTCTATGCACCAGGAATTGCATGGCGACGACTTTGAACGTCGTGTACAGTTCTGCCACTGGGCACAATAGAAATTACGGGACGATGATAGATTTTTTGCACGCGTTCTATTTAGCGAAGAAGCGTCATTCACCAACAGCAGTAACATAAACAGGCATAATATGCACTATTGGGCAACGGAAAAACCACGATGGCAGCGAGAAGTGGAACATGAGCGACCTTGACGGGGTAATGTATGGTGCGGCATTATGGGAGGAAGGATAATTGCCCCCAATTTTATCGATGGTAATCTAAATTGGGCAATGTATGCTGATTTCCTACGTAATGTTCTACGGATGTTACTACAAGATGTTTCACTGCATGACAGAATGGCGATGTACTTCCAATATGATTGATGTCCGCCACATAGCTCGCGTGTGGTTGAAGCGGTATTGAATAGCATATTTCATGACAGGTGGATTGGTCGTCGAAGTACCATACCATGGCCTGCACGTTCACCGGATCTGACGTCCCCGGATTTCTTTCTGTGGGGAAAGTTGAAGGATATTTGCTATCGTGGTCCACCGACAACGCCTGACAACATGCGTCAGCGCACTGTCAATGCATGTGCGAACATTACGGAAGGCGAACTACTCGCTGTTGAGAGGAATATCGTTACACGTATTGCCAAATGCATTGAGGTTGATGGACATCATTTTGAGCATTTATTGCATTAATGTGGTATTTACAGATAATCACGCTATAACGGGGTGCGTTCTCAGAAATGATAAGTTCACAAAGGTACATGTGTCACATTGGAACAACCGAAATAAAATGTTCAAACGTACCTACGTTCTGTATTTTAATTTCAAAAACATACCTGTTAGCAACTGTTCGTCTAAAATTGTGAGCCATATGATAGTGGCTATTACAGCGAAATATGGGAGAGAGTGTCACAGAAGTGATACAGGATATGGGCTGGAAATCATTAAAAGAAAGGTGTTTTTCGTTGCGACGGAATCTTCTCACGAAATTCCAATCACCAACTTCCTCCTCCAAATGCGAAAATATTTTGTCGACACCGACCTACATAGGGAGGAGCGATCACCACGATAAAATAAGGGAAATCAGAGCTCGTACGGAAAGATATAGGTGTTCGTTGTTGCCGCGTGCTATACGAGATTGGAATAATAGAAAATTGTGAAGGTGGTTGGATGAACCCTCTGCCAGGCACTTGAATGTGATTTGCAGCGTATCCATGTGAATGTAGATGTCTTAGCGGTGTACTGCTCCAGAAGCCGTTTCACTAACCCACAAACTCGGGCTACCGTAATAAGAGAGGCATCTCGGCCTCCACAGCAGTAGCGACGAGGCCTGCACAAAACTGGCGACGAGGGTTTACAAAAAGGAGACAATTATGAAGGCAAAGCGAAGAGTAACCAGCTTGCCGCTACTGCATCGACGTTCTTTACTTCAAATATTGTAATGACAAGCTGGTTACGCATTGCTGCGACTTCATAATGGTATACTGATCGGAACCGGTGGCACTGAGCATAAAAATAAACGGCTGATGGTCATCTACAATGGAGTTTCACAGGGTGTTTTATCAAAAGAGTATCTTCAACCTCGTACGTCGGTCGTGACCGCGGCAGTTTTACCAGATAGGTATACAGGTGCTGGACTGTATGGCCTTCGAACGGAAACAATAATTTATAACAGAAGAAACGTTGAACAAGGACTGGTGACCATATACTGAAATTATTGGGAAATCAGTTGACTCGAACACAAAGCTTATGGGTCAATGAACTAATCTTGTATACACTAAACCATTTTAATTCTGCTTACTAAATGATGTTATGCTCCTGCCATTCTGATAGATTGTCAGATCGATGTCGTTAGTAGCCCAGACATTAATCTCTGTTGGAGTATTCACCAGTGAGGTGAACAGTAATTGTTACGGCCGCAGTAGGCTATTCCCTGAAGGCGATCTTCATGCTATTATTCTCACATCAGCCGACGCTAATAAGGAGGCGTCCTGTTCCTTGAGTGGTTCTTTATAAAGGTGAAAGCACCTCGGAGCGGCCACAGCAGACGGCTATAGAGCCAAGAGCGCCCCCAACACCTCCACCTAATTTTTTTAAATCGGGAACGGGGATGGCTAAGGGAGCAGTTACCCTTCTGTTTACAATCATCACCGAACTGTTCCGAAGTTATTTAATTTTTTTTCCCGCTTCGTTGCAACCCCTTCCCACCGTTCCCCCGCTGCAAATGAAAAATGATCCAATCTACTTGTAATGTCTCTTTCTCGACGCTTTGCCGCCTCCCGTGTCTCGGAAAACGACTCGACAAATGAGGCGAATGCAGGTGGTGGGAGTGCGGAAAATTACGGGCGACCGAACAGGTCGTCGGTGTTGCCGCCGCAGTCGCAGTCGGCGCGGTAATTGGGATCCCTGACGGATGCCAGGGCAATCTGTCATGGCGGCGGGGACGGCGGCGACGCCAGCGCTGAGTCATGACCAGTGCGGGAATCCGGGCCCCTTCCGGTCCGCGGCGGCTCCGCGCGCGGTCAACAGAAACTGGTCCAGACTTCGCTTGTACAAGATGAGTATAAAAATGAATATAAAACAGTCTTGACCGGTATCGAATATTTATTTACAATGGATACCGGTCTCGATGATAATGTGACCATTTTCAGAACATTTATACCATGACGGTAACGCGATGGCGGTGAACAGAGCACGTGTTTTCTCTCCAAGGATGTCAACTGCTCAACAGTATAACATTAATCTGATTGTAGTCCAGCCAACATAGGAAAACCTAGGGCAATAACCGTGTATTCGTAAAATTTTTGTGTTAGGAGCAGGGAATATAATGATTCTTTTTTTCTTTTTTGAGTCATCAGTCTTCTGACTGGTTTGATACGGTCCGCCACGAATTTCTCTTCTGTACCAGCCTCGTCATCTCAGAGTAGCACTTGCAACATTGTAACCTCCCAACAGAAAAATTCCCTAACCTCCCAACAGTAAAAATAATATATCATTCACATTTAGTATAACCTACAAATAATATATCCCGTAACCTACCAATAATACAATGTGACTGACCTCTCAATAAAACTGCAGCTTACTTATAACCCTTCAATAATTAACTGACTGTGAATCTAAACTGGCAAATTTGGACGTCAGCAGTGATGCGTCATGGCCCTGAAAGATCATACTAACTAAACTGAAAAATCTTACCTCAATAAAGTCGCTGGATAACGCGTATATATCTGCTCCTATAAGAAATTTTTCTGACACAGCCCAGTGCAATGCTGGCCGATAGACTTTCCATGTATAAAAAGAAACAACCGATTTTTCTTTAAAATAATTGGGATGAACATGGATTGGAGAAATTAGTAAATTCTTTAAATTGAGATGAATGATTGTCAAAAGTTAATTTTTATAAGAAATATTATTATTAAGAGATTTTTTTAAAAACATTCACGTGGGACTTGATATAACAATAGTACACATGCGCGAGGCTGCTTTTACCTTATACTACAATGCTCAGGCACCGCCATCGCTCCCCACGACCGGCCCAGCCAACTCCATACACCAGACTGCTAGCTACTACTTACTCCTACTACTACACAGTTCGTACTGCAGCCAACACTGCTCTTTGGTCTGAGATTCTGTTATAGCTTACATATCGCAGGCAGCGCGTGAGCAATCCATCGAAAATACATCTGCTCGAGTGCGCTAGCAGCAAATTCCTTAGCCATGGACCTCTTACAACATACATCGCCAATTATTTGCTGAATGTATTCCAGTCCGTGTCTTCCTCTACAGTTTTTACCCTCTACAGCTCCCTGCTCCACCAGGGAAGTTATTCTCTGATGTCTTAAGAGATGTCCTATCATCCTGTCCTTCCTTCTTGTCAGTATTTTCCACATATTCCTTTACTCTTCGGTTCTGTGCAGAACCATCTCATTCCTTACCTTAGCGGTCCACCTAATTTTGAACATTCGTCTGTAACTCCAGATCTCAAACTCCTCTATTTTCTTTTTCTCCGGTTTCTTCATAATCCCTCCTTCACTAACATGTAATTCTGTGCTCCAAACTTGCAGTCTCAGAAATTTCTTGCTCAAATTAAGACCTATGTTTGATACTAGTAGATTTCTCTTGGCCAGGGATCCCCTTTTTGTAGTGCTAGTCTCCCTTTGATGACCTCCCTGCTCCGTCCATCTTGGTTATTTTGCTACCTAGGTAGCTGTTATCCTTAACTTCATCTACTTCGTGACAGTCAGTTCTGATGTAAAGTTTCCCGCTGACTTCATTTGGGCTACTTCTCATTACTTTCGTCTCTCTTCGATTTACTCTCAATCCATATTCTATACTGATTACATTCTTCATTCAGCAGGTCACGTAATTCAAGAAATACTGAGGGGTACAGCCTATCAGCAAAACGAACATCGAGCAGCAATCGTGTTGAGGGAAGTTACCTTTCCTGGAAGAACACTACGACAGCAGTACAGGGTGAGTCAATCTCCTCTTTAGCAGTGAATAACGGCGGTCAGGCATTTACGTGTATTCTTTTCATGTACCTTTCTTGCGTTAGTATCATTAGCAACTCATATCTGTGTTCCATGTACCAAAGCAGTTAGTGGGAACCCCATCTCCACCGGGCGCGTCTGAGCACTGCGTCGCCAGTGCGGAGGTTAGGCATAATTTTGTGAAAAATCTCGTAGTCGCTTCCTGTAACGTAGTGCGGGTAGACAGTGTGGGGACTGACCTGCTTTCTTTTTACCTTGCAAATCCATGAAGCTGAGAAGTGCATGACCACAGTATTGCGACTCAGGTACCTCACGCACCTACCCTGCATACCCCCTCCATCCACTCGGTTACACCCTCAGAATACACTTTATCACTTAATACGTCTCTACCGCAATGAAATGTGGTACGCACGTTTCATATTTGTTGTAATCCACCTGATTTAAAACTAAACGGTAGTTTTATACCATTACACCACTTTAGTAATCTACGATTTGTAAGTAGGCTGCTTAGGTTCTTATGTTGGTGACGCCATGTAGCGCTCTGTATCAAAATCGCTGCTTGCGCTGTGTGCAGTCTGTGGCTAGTTGCACCCATTGTTGAATTATTCACTAGTGTAGCGTTGGGCGTTGGACGTGAATAGCCCGTAGTGTTGGGCAGTTGGAGGTGAGGCGCCAGAAATGGTGGATGTGGGGAGAGAGACGCCAGAGTTTCGAGACGGTAATATGAGCGGACAATCTGAACGTGTGTCCGTCAAGAAAAGGAAATTTGTCAGAACAGATATATATATATATATATATATATATATATATATATATATATATATATATATATAATTTGCTAACTACATGCCTATCAGTAGTTAGTGGCTTCAGTAGTTAGAATCTTCTATTTAGCTGGCAGTATTGGCACTCGCGGTATTCCAGTAGTTCCAGTAACGAAGATTTTGGTGCGGTAAGTGATCCATGAAGGATAGGTTATTGTTAGTCAGGCCTATCCTTTTGTAGGGATTATTAAAAGTCAGATTGCGTTGCGCTAAAATATTGTGTGTCACTTTAGAAAAGATTAGAAAAAGTAAAGAGAAAACAGTCTGAGTGCGTTCAGTTTTACTCAGCTGTTTCTGCATCAAATAACGTAGAATTTTACCAGCAGAGTCATTCTTTACATTCAAATGGGAAGTTTCAGATTTTTCCATCTCCTGCAACGCCAAACTATTAATCCTAGAGAAAAAGTTAATTGAACCATTTTGTAGGAAAACTAGTGTGAATTAATTGTGTCTGAGAAGTATTTTCACCAGAAGCTGCAGTTTTTAAATTATATATTTGTTTGTACTTTTCGCGATCAAATAATAACCATAAGAATATTTCATGTCTCTATTGTTATTTCATTCCTTACCTCACTCTGATTAAATTATTTAATTCCTTTTGCAAGGCAGTAGCACTTGGTACTCATAAGACTTGTATTGCTAATTACAGAAATATCTTGGTACTTTAAATCGATCGATAGCTCAGATGTAACTACTTCTGTTCCGATGAATTAATTCAAATATCGCGCATTTCTTAGCATAGTGATTTTTCAGATTACGGAAAGTAAGTTTGCCTCGAGGTTCCCAGGCCAACAGCTATTACCACCTCTTGCTATTAAGCTCCGTGACAACGTTACATTACTAGGTCACAATCAATATACCATTTCAGATGGCAAAAGAACCTCCGTTCAGTTATGTATGCGTGTCTGTAACGAATCATTCCTGTGGACAGTCAGAACGCGTAATAGTATTAATTCCCTTGTATTTTAATCACACTGCATAGAATGCCACTTTAATTAGGACAATTTCAAGCGGAATTTTAATGTCCATTTTTCTCTATTGAGGAATCCAGTATATGACAGCATACATGGTAATAGATTAATGGTCTCGTTCCCAACTATGCAAATGGAAGGTCGAGACATGTTATTGTTGCTCTCTTGACGATTGCGCTTTCCTCACATGTGACATGCAAATTGGCAGTATCGAAAAAAAAAAAAAAGAACGCTCGAGCCTCAGTTTTCGGGAGTTAGGGTGCACCTAGATATACGTGGGGGTTTGAAAAGTCTGGTAAAAAAAGCAAGAAAAAATTTTTATTCGCAAATAACTCAACTTATTTCTCGACATAGTCTCGTTTGAGGGATATACGAGTAAACATGGTCCCGCGATCCTCCAGCTATTTCGTCCATCGGAAAAATAGTTCTGTCAAACTCTGCAATATACTCGTTGATTGCAAATATCCTTGTTTCATGAAAATTTCGTCCCAGCAAGCCAAAGTTTCAACTTAGGGAATAGGAATAAGTATTTCGACGCTAAATTTGGCGAATAGGATGGATGAAGAGCCAATTGAAAGCCCAATTCATGCACTTGCTCTGAGCACCATGGGACTTAATATCTGAGGTCATCAGTCCCCTAGAACTTAGAACTACTTAAACCTAACTAACCTAAGGACATCACACACATCCATGACCGAGGCAGGATTCTAACCTGCGACCGTAGCGGTCGCGCGGTCTATTGCCGATGAATGGGATGCTGCATTATCTTCTTGAAACTTCACTTTCTTGTGTGCCAGCTTTGGTCCTTTTTCAGCCAACGCAAGTTCCGAACGATCCAACAATGATGCATAACAGATTTCAGTTGCGGTTCAGCCTTTTTCCAAGTAATCTATGAGGTTTATTTCTTGGGAATCCCCCCCAAAAAAAGCAGTGGCCCTCACATCACCAAATGACAAAATAGCTGTTATCTTCTCCGGTGCACTCTCACCAGCCTTTGTTAATTGTTGTAACTGTCGTTTTCACCCTGATTGGTACTGACGGATCCAGGTCCCATTAACAACTCACAACCGGCGCACCAAGTCTTGCAGATTTGCGATTAAATATCACCAGACATTGTAATGAAATGTTGTACCGAATGCGATTTTGATCAACTGTGAGCAATCGTGTCGCCCACCTCGTCCACAGATTCTTCATATCCCATTCTCTGCGTAGAATATTATGCACTCGCTCACTTGAGATGCTTACAGTCTCTGGAGTCTCACGAATTTTTATTCGGCGGTCTTACGTTGCCGTGTCATTGTTTTAATCAATGGCTTCAAATGCGGTAACCTCACTTACAAAGTCAGTGCTTTGTCCGTCTTCGTTGGTTGTCCGACCACGTTCAGATTTATTAATCTACGAAGTAAAGGACCTTCAATGGTGGTGTAGAGTCCGCGCTAACTTCATCCATTTCTGTTTTTATTCGTGCGGCAGTCCAACCCTTCAAATGAAAATGTTTAATAGCAGCACGAAACTTCGTTTTCATGAATTTCAATCGCAGTCAAGACACTGACCAATTCGGACGGCTATCAGCTGTAGATTGTACACTGTAGATTGTTGAAACTCTTTATATGCTCGTTGGAATAACCAAGCTTACCAACCAACAAAAATGTTTCATTCTTTCAAAGAAATTTACCAGACTTTTGAAACCAATGTATGTTAGGTGCACTGATTACCACATACGTCATTTCAAGGGAAGCTGATGAGCCACGATTACGTCCCAACACAAACCTAGTAGCCAAGCGTCATCTAATAAAAAATTAAGGTGACACATAATGGCGACACTAAACCCAAAATGTCTCAGAAGGTTGTAATAACTCGCAACTAGTTTGATTGCTATCATGTTTAATATTTATGACTGACGTTTGAGGCAAGGAAAGCACATCATTTGTTGTGTGCACAACAGCGTTTTTCGATTCCAACCGCGACGTCTTCATGTAAATATCCTTATGTATTAAGGCTGCAGCTTTGGGGAACTGCTACTTGTGAGTGGTATCCAGTTTCCTGAAACTGGCCAATAACAGAAAGGAGTTGCAAGCAAGACCGAAAGGAAGGCGTTTGAGAAGATACGAGGTCGTCTTATTGTTCTAAAATAATTGCGAAGTTCCATTTACGAGAACGTATTCCATAGGAATCTGGTAAATCTCGTCCGTCATTCAAGTAAAGAGCGAGGTGAATAAAGCCTTGAGTGATATAGGCTATAACGGTGGAACGTCACAGGCGAAGTAGTAACGCCATTAATTGATAGGTTAGGGCCGATTACTAAAATGTCATTAAGCGATGGTGCGACTTCTTCAAGAGTGAATCATCAATAACAACTATCCATTTTGTGGTTTTCTTTCTTTATTGACTAAGTGATGTGGCAGATAAAAGGTATCAGAATATGCATAAGAAGGAACTAACTCAACGTGGTCTAGTCAGATTATTGTCACTTCTGAGTGCCGTAACTGTGTCTTAGCTAGAAGTTCTTAGGTGATGGCCTCGAATAGCACAAAACGTCTTTCTGCATTTCGAAAGTTATTAGAAAGAACTAAAGTCGACTTACGTAGGAGAGACACTCCCCATTGCACATCTTGCATTGGACTTTCTCGTGTTCATTGAAGATTTCTGTTCAGAAATAATACCTATTGATTCCAGATCCCAGAAACCGATATCATCAGTTGGCTCTTATGATACGCGTTTAATAAGGTTAACAGCACAGTAGTTGCTGAAATTTTTGGTCATCTCTGGTACGTACCCAGACTAACGTCGAGGAAAATAAGACTACAGACGGAAATACTGGAATGGACGATGCGTAGTGAACAATTCGCCAGTATTGTCGACTTCTGTACGTATTTGAAAGGGAAGGTCTGCAGTTTTGTGAACAAGGGTGGCTGGTGAGAAATGTGAACGTCAAATACGTTAACTCTAGTATGCTCGCAATTGCATATACTTCTTAAGTTCAGGCGAACAAGTCTGGGTAATTCGGCTGTGGGTACTGTAGGCTCAAATTCGTCTATTGTCAGGGCAACGACTGTCAGTCACTTGTATACAGAGACTAGTATTCAAATTTGGACTGGCTGCCAGCGTCCAGAATGCAGTATGTAAGTTTCCTATCGCCAATGGGTCGTGTAACATAAATGCGTCCTGTCTGCAGGTGCATGCGGGTGGGGTATTTACAGTGTCCGCTGAGCTAAACCCGAATGCGCGTTCTACAACACCTACATGTCTTGCAGTCACACATAGATTAGTAATGGCCGCCTTTACAGAACGAGCAGAAAACTCAGCCTCTGCTCATGCAATTTTTAAAACTATAGACATTATTCAGGCATTGGAAATAAAGGGTGAGACACTCCTGCACCCCTTACACGGTTTGATATGCCGGAGCTCAATGATTACATTGTGCGCAGAACACGCAATATTGTTCTCACATCCGTTTGCCACTTGGTTTATTACAATTCTGATTAGACTGCTTATGATGAGCTGTAACGGAAGGTAGCGCGTTTGAGTATGTATTTAGTTCTTCGCAGACCTTCTGATCGATGGACATTCTGTCCGCGTTTTCCACTAGACACACAATTAATTTTAAAACACCTGCTCTAGAAATTTAAGCCTTTTTAATTGAATTACATCCAGCGGCGACAGATTCCCTCTGGGAATGCGTACAATATCTCCAGAGCTAAGATTCTGCCAGGGGCATTAAGGTCCCTCTCCCCCCCCCCCCCCCCTAATGATTTAGTGCCTGTATTCTTTGGTTACGTTCTAAGAATGTTACATTATGATTTTGCAGAGATACGAATTGAATAGATATAGTTGCTTGAAAATAATTTACGTGCGCCTTAATGATTCTCTTACTGTCTCTGTATTGTTACCGCAGTCGAGATGACAGGCATCTTATCCGCATGGCTGTAACGGATCGTGCAGCCACGTCTCGATCCCTGAGTCAACAGATGGGGACGTTTGCAAGACAACAACCATCTGCAGGAACTGTTCGACGACGTTTGCAGGAGCATGGACTATCAGCTCGGAGACCATGGCTGCGGTTACCCTTGACGCTGCATCACAGATAGGAGCGCCTGCGATGGTGTACTCATCGACGAACCTGGGTGCACGAATGACAAAACGTCATTTTTTCGGATGAATCCAGGTTCTGTTTACAGCATCATGATGGTCGCATCCGCGTTTGGCGACATCGCGATGAACGCACATTGGAACCGTGTATTCGTCATCGTCATACTGGCGTATCACCCAGCGTGGTGGTATGGGGTGCCATTGGTTACACGTCTCGGTCACCTCTTGTTCGCATTGACGGCACTTTGAACAGTGGACGTTACATTTCAGATGTGTTACAACCCGTGGCTCTACCCTTCATTCGATCCCTGCGAAACCCTAACCGCATATTGCAGGTCCTGTACGGGCCCTTCAGGATACAGAAAATATTCGACTGCTGGCCTGGCCACCACATTCTCCAGATCTCTCACAATTGAAAACGTCTGGTCAATGGTGACCCAGCAACTTGCTCGTCACAATACGCCAGTCACTACTCTTGATGAACTGCGGTATCGTGTTGAAGCTGCATGGGCAGCTGTACCTGTACACGCTATCCAAGCTCTGTTTGACTCAATGCCCAGGCGTATCAAGGCCGTTATACGGCCAGAGGTGGTTGTGCTGAGTACTGATTTCTCAGGATCTAAGCACCCAAATTGTGTGAAAATGTAATCACATGTCAGTTCTAGTATAAGTTTGTCCAATGAATACCCGTTTATCATCTGCATTTCTTCTTGGTGTAGCAATTTCAATGGCCAGTAGTGTATAACCGCTTCGTACTCTTCGTTCAGTTTCGTCGAAAACTCTTACAATTGAAAGTGGAATAATGCTTGCGTCCTCAGAAATTTTTCTGTTCGTACCGCCATCTTCCTCAAGTGCTACATTCATGCAAATTTCACACGAAAGTGCTTCTTGATGCACAGAACAATGAATCCCGTCTGTCTATCGCTGTAATTTTTAACTCTAGTATCGTGTCATAGCAAATCTGCAGTACACATCGCTCACGCCAAATTCTAATCCCTCTGCTTTATCATTCCCATTCAGTTTTAAACACTTGTGTCGGCAGCTCGTTACATTGCCTCTTTTTGTGCAAACAGTCGCTGCATCTGTCAACACCCTCCGTACCATTAACAAAAAGCGAAAGGTATATAACGCAGGAACTCGATTCTGCCGAACTGTAGAAAATTGTGCAGACCGGAAAAAGTCACGCCGCCGTACTAAATGGAATGTCGGACTATACCGAGTACTTCCGGGAAGGAACCAGAGAAACCAATAAAAGGCCTTGGCCCGCATGAGACCCACGCGAAGTTTCGCAGGCCGTCGTCGGCCCTGGACGACATCATTCATACCTGAAGTTAAGTTGGGTTCAGAGAGTTTTCCTTTCGATACCGTACGACACGATGAAAACGGCACACTTTGCATCAATATAATCCTCACGTACAAGAATACCAGAACTGTAATCCTCCTCCGACAAAAGATCATGCATTTCATCGTTCAGTAGTAAAAGGTCATTTGTAAGAAGATTGTATAAGAATTACGATACATACAGAAGATACATTTATAGCTTGATGGAACATCTCTCAAAGTTTATAACTTACACTAAAAGTGCTCAAAATGGTCAACGTTTGTGACGCAGCAAATCTCCATACGGGAAGAAAAGCACTTGTGTGCCATTCAGTGACGTCTCTGCTGCTGATACGACAAACAGTACACTTTGAATATATTTTCATTAGGATGCCTATCTGCAAGGGCAAACACATTTTATGGGTCAGTACAACGAGTATGATATGTTTACATATTGCTACATGCCTGGGTCCTAATGGTGTGCTCTGCAGCAACGCCACAGCATGTACTTCGAATCGAAATTTGGAGAGACGCTCTACCCTGTGAGTTTTCTGCACAGTCTTCCTCTGAGACACTGGAGGCACTTACGAATAACCCTGTATAACAACTGACTGTGCGTCCTCCAAACGAGCCTTGTAGTATCTGTATTCAGAGAGTGGTGTCTTGGCTGTTCCTCGGACTATCAGGCGGTCTGTGGTGCGTGGAGACCACGTTCCTCTGACGTCCCAATCCACGATGGCAGCAAACCCCGTAGCTCCCTCTAAATGACGCCCTCAAGCTGTACAGTCCTCCCCTCAACCTCTCAACATATCAAAATCCTAGGTGGACGTACTAACTTGATAGTTCTAGTGCGAAATTAAAATTAAAATACAAGATGACGGAAGTAGCCCATTTGCGCCTTGCACCCATTCCCCCTCTCCAGCCTCTCACGGTAAACTATTAAAATGAGGCAATCAATCAGAATTTAGCTGCCAGTTTTTGGTACGAAGTTCAAACATATGCGTTATTTCCGAAACCTTTACTTGAAAGTGAAAGATACTTGTGTTAAACTGCACATAATTCAGTTACTTGAACAGCATATAAATGACGTCAAGTCGAAAGAGATGCATCATTAACGACAAAAATACGTAAATTTCACTTGAACGGCGCCAAAGAGAAAGGAATTTATATAAAACAGCGTAAGATATTTCCCTTTGATTTGCACCCATGTCCACGAACCCGCGCGCAGTCGCACACGCACACGCACACACACACACACACACACACACACACACACACACACACACACACATACAGAGACGTGAATTTGACGCTTTTATTAGAACTATTCTCTCTAACATTTTTTTCAGTGTGAAAAGATGTATACAAGTTAAAAATTTTGATAAACATTTTTGGAACAGTCATAAAAAATTTTAAAGTTTTTCTTTTTAAAATTCAGTCTTGATCACCCCACGTATGTTACAAGAACATAGGTGACCGGTTTCAGTCATATCACCAGTTGACTTCACAGCAGCTGAGAAGAGTGCTACACCTACCATCTTCGAAGGATGCCATAGGTCTTATGATGGTCATGTGATATGACCGAATCCGGTCACCTATTTTCTTGTAACATACGTGGTGTGATCAAGACTGAATTTTAAAAAGAAAAAGTATAAATAAGTAACTAAAATACTGTTTCAGCACAAAATTTTCTCTCTCTCTTTGCAGTATGTTACAGGAGGGAGAACTGGGGGATGGGTGAATCAAAACAAAACACACTCTAACTATGAACAGATATGTTCAGAGTTTCAGTTGTGCAATGTTCTGACTTTCAGTGTTTTACATTTTTCACACATTTATGATGATGATGCTACACATTATTGAACAGCAGTAATACACATTCGTATGGGTGTGATAAGTATACTTTCAACTACCCACTTTCAAAGCCAGTCCAATATTATAGTGACTGCAAGCTAGAACATTAACTTTGTGTAGCAGTACGAAACGCTTATCTTCTGCTGATAACGGCAAATCGCAACACAGTGAAAACTACATGACACCTGATTAAATAGCATACTGAACATAAGATGTCTGCCATTATCCCAATCACGGACGACTGTCATTACCCCAAATGCATGGTGGACACTATTTGGGCCGGTCTTTGTGGTCGAGCGGTTCTAGGCGCTTCAGTGTGGAACCGGGCTGCCGCTACTGTCGCAGGTTCGAATCCTGCCTCGGGCGTGGATGTGTGTGATGTCCTTAGGTTAGTTAGGTCTTAGCAGTTCTAAGTTCTAGGGGACTGATGACCTCAGATGTTGAGTCCCATAGTGCTTAGAGCCATTTAAACTAATTGATACTATTTGGGTAATGAGGATTAGTTGAGACAAAGACGATATTCCTCTCAGAATGAAAGTATGCTCATGACGACTGGGTGAATTATGACAGCTGGCCGAAGTGGCCGTGCGGTTAAAGGCGCTGCAGTCTGGAACCGCAAGACCGCTACGGTCGCAGGTTCGAATCCTGCCTCGGGCATGGATGTTTGTGATGTCCTTAGGTTAGTTAGGTTTAACTAGTTCTAAGTTCTAGGGGACTAATGACCTCAGCAGTTGAGTCCCATAGTGCTCAGAGCCATTTGAACCATTTGAATTATGACAAATAGATGGTACACTACCTGATCAAAAGTATACGGCCTCCTGTTAGTGGACATTAACATTGTGTATGTCCACATTTCGCCTTCATGGCTGCGTGAATTCTACTGGAGACATTTTCAATGAGGTGTATGAATATCTCTGGAGGATTGGAAATCCGCTCTTTCTCAAAAGCAGAAATCTAAGAAGGCAGAGATGGTGGATATTGGGTTCTGAAGCAAAGTCGATATTATAATTCATTCCAAAGGTGTTCCATTGGTTTCAGGTCTGGATCCTAGGCACGCCGATCCATTTAAGCAATGCTGCTTTCCAGAAACCATAGCCTCCAAATGCTCTTTTATTAGTGGGTTTACCTTTATAAAGACACAAACAATCATTGTCTCCGGATTGTTCCTCTACTACTGTGTGCAGCAAACAAAGCTGTAAAGTGAGTTCATATTGTTACGTATTTAGCGTTTCTTAAGCGACAAGGACTGACTCATCACATAGAAAAGCCAAAACAACCTTCGGTGAAATTAAAGGAACGGTAGTAACATTAGGAGTGCAATGGGAATTCTGTTGTTAAATGAAGATGACAGAGAGAGAGAGAGAGAGAGAGCAGATACGAGGAATGAATACACTCATCAAAAAAAGTTAGGCATCACCCCTGTTCCCAGAACTCTCGAAGACAGACGTTGATTGAGGATACTGTATCACAGACACAGTGCCTTTAACTGTTTTGAGATGTCGCTAAACCCGCCCAAAGACGTAAACAACCATGCATGAACAGTGCCTATTAGACATAGGGGGACCGACAGGTGATCGCTTCCAGTCACTCCACCAGGATGGACGTACAGGGTTCGTGTTGTCTGTAGTTTAACCATGCCTACAAGGTCAATACCGCAGTTGGATCGCGTCCGCATTGTTATTTTGTGCCAGGAAAAGCTCTCAGCACAGGAAGTGTCCAGGCGTCTCGGAGTGAACCGAAGCGATGCAGTTAGGACATGGAGGAGATACAGAGAGACAGCAACTGTCGATGACTTGTCTCGCTCAGATCGCCCAAGGGCTACTACTGCAGTGGATGATCGCTACATACGGACTATGGCTCGGAGGAATCCTCACAACAACGCCACCATGTTGAATAACGCTTTTCGTGCAGCCACAACGATTCAAACTGTGCGCAATAGACTGCATGATGCGCAACTTCACTCCCGACGTCCGTGGCGACGTCCATCTCTACAACCACGACACCATGCAGCGCGGTACAGATGGGCCCAACAACATACCGAATGGACCACTCAGGATTGGTATCATCTCTTCACCGATGTGTGTCCCATATGCCTTCAACCAGACAATCGTCGGGGCCGTGTTCCGAGGCCACGCCTTAGACACACTGTCCAGTGAGTGCAGCAAGGTGGAGGTTCCCTGCTGTTTTGGGGTGGCATTATGTGTGGGCCAACGCATGCAGCTGGTGGTCATGGAAGGCGCCATAACGGCTGTACGATACGTGAAAGCCATCTTCCGACCGATAGTGCAACCATACCGACAACATACTGGGTAGGCATTCGTCTTCGTGGACGACAATTCGCAACCGCATCGTGCACATCTTGTAAATGACTTCCTTCAGGCTAACGACATCGCTCGACTAGAGTGGCCAGCATGTTCTCCAGACATGAACCCTATCGAACATTCCTGGGATGGATTGAAAAGGACTATTTATGGACGACGTGACCCTCCAACCACTCTGAGGGATCTACACCGAATCGCCGTTTACGAGTGCGACAATCTGAACCAACAATTGAAAGGTCTCTGTTGGATTCCTTTCATGTTAATTTCTAAAATCTGTTGTCATTTACGGCATAAATTCCTCTTCTAAATTTACTGTGGTATTTCTGTCTATCTGGGAGGAGACTGAGCAGTGAAACGTGTTACTTTTGCACATAAACAAGAACGATCTGTCACACTACTACACTTTAAAACACAGTTTATATGTGATTCATGTCACACAGTCTCATACGGAACTTACATCCGCTTTCTTTTATATACTGTATATGATAAGATACTGTCATCCACCTTCCCTTCTGTGTGAAAGAATGAATGAGCAAATGTATTTCTAGTTGCATGCTGGATGGTAGTAGACAAGCCTGTCTGCTAGAGAACAGTAGAACCAACGTCGGAACAAATAGCTACGCTTTCTAAAAGCAGAGAGGTTTCTATGCTTAGTATGGTTCTGTCCGTCCGTTGTCATGTTGGTATAGGAAGCTGCCCCTCTGGCCACTTCCGTTTGTATTTGTGAGCCACCCTCAGGATGCACGCTCAGTAGGAGCGCAGGTCAGTGTCCCTGGCGAGCGTCTGAAGTGGTAAGATCTCCGGCTAAGCGCGTGTCTGCTAAGTCCGTAGGACGATGGATTTCTTAAGTTCAGCCTAACTGAAAATTTAATCACCTTTATTTAAGGTTTAGCTCTAAAATATCTAATGTTATCTTAAATTGCAAAAAATGGTTCAAATGGCTCTGAGCACTATGGGACTTAACATCTATGGTCATCAGTCCCCTAGAACTTAGAACTACTTAAACCTAACTAACCTAAGGACATCACACAACACCCAGCCATCACGAGGCAGAGAAAATCCCTGACCCCGCCGGGAATCGAACCCGGGAACCCGGGCGTGGGAAGCGAGAACGCTACCGCACGACCACGAGATGCGGGCTCTTAAATTGCAACGCAGTGTAATTCGCGTGTGAAGTTCAGAATATCTTCCGGTAGTTGCTTTGTCACTACTTTGTGAGTAAAGTGGAACCACGTGTTGATCAGTAACTCTAACTAAGATCATCAATCTTAAATGCGAATGTGCGTGAGATTATAACGTCTCGTCGTGACAATATTTTCCAATGTAGCAACTTTTCTTTATGTTCAACCCACGTGGGGTGTACTTTGCGAGACCAGTACCACGTGCTTATACAATTGTTTGACCCATCAGGTTAACAGTAAGACGTTAGTAACCAGTTCGAGGTTTTTCTTTTGTAAATTGCTTTTCGACCTAATTTATTTTAATTATCAAAATTATTGTGGAGTTACACTGTTTGTGTAAACCAAGTTGACCACGTGAAGCATGTGGTATAATCATCAAAGTAGCCCTCAGCTATTCTTTTCGGGAAGATTTCACAGAGAGTTAGTATGAATTTAGTATATAACAGTGTGTGGTAATTACATGATGGACAGGATTGTGCTACTAACGTAACTTCTTTGGGTGAAAATTGAATCGGTTGGTTGTGGTTAATTTCCTCTTGCATATGTTTCAACGTTCTTCGTGTGTTATTTTATGAATGCAGTGTTGTATGCAGTCTCCCAATCTTGGCTCCATATTTGATGTGTTCCGTAAGATTACAAACTCACATTTTCACAGTCCTAAATAAGGCACCAGCTTAGTTATGACTCACGTTTAATATGCTGAAATTTCAATGATCAATGTTAATAAATTTCGAAATATAAACTGATTTATTTCTTGTTATTATATATATATATATATATATATATATATATATATATATATATATATATATATATATATATATATATCACCGGTTGTAGTATGAGTATTAAAAGATTATAATTAATGTTAGTCTGGTTGGGAATTTGGTAAGCTAGACTGGATACCTGGTGAAACAGTTGCTCAGTAATGCAAGGTTAACTTCCCCAGACAGCTCACAGCTTTAACCTGCTTTTATTGTCTATCAGCACCGCTTTCATAGCAAATTAAAGTAACAACTTTACACAATGCCGTGATGAAATTGTGGATCGTATGCCACGACGAATAAACGCATGCATCAGTGCAAGAGGACGGGCTACTGGGCGTTAGAGGTATTGGTGCGTACAGCAGTCTGGACCACCACCTCTGAAGGTCTCACTGTATGCTGGCACAACATGCAATATGTGGTTTTCATGAGCAATAAAAATGGGGGAAATGATGTTTATGTTGAACTCTATTCTAATTATCTGTACAGGTTCCGGAACTCTCGGAACCGAGGTGGTGCCAAACTTTTTTTTGATATGTGTACATTGAAGGCCTCTATGAGGTGAAACATTTATCTGGTGTGATAGAAGTAGGAGCAGTGATCGATATAGAAGAAATAGAGCGTGCAGCATTAGAATCAGAATTTAGCTTTGGAAGACTTAAAATGAAGTAAGGCAGAAGTGATAAGTAACATTCCATCATAATTCCTAGAGGAATTTGGAGAAGTGGAAGCAAATCGATTATTCACGTTGGTGTATACAATATATTTGTCCAGTGAATACCCGTTAATCATCTGCATTTCTTCTTGGTGTAGCAATTGTAATGGCCAGTAGTGTACTTTCTACCAACAGTGCTAGTTTAGTAAGTTTCGCATGAGAAATTCTGTGAAGTATGGAAGATAGGAAACGAGATAATGGCAGAAGTATAGCTGTGAGGACGGACCGTGAGTCGTACTTGGGTAGCTCACTCCGGCGTCACGAGTTCGTGTCTCGGTCCGGCACAGATTTTCGATTTGCCAGGAAGTTTACTTAGATTTTAATTATCTATGTTAAACTGCATGTGTTGCTATATGAGAGGCCACTGTCGAATCCGGTTGAACGCGGCTGGCCATAAAATAGCAGGGAGTCCGCCCACAGTGCTATTTGAAGAATCGTTATTCACGTCCCTGTGTGGCGAGAAAAGTGAGGCAGGTAAAATCGACCAGAGCTTTGGTTTTTGAGCGGTTGTGAGAAAAGTAAGCAACATGGGCCCCAAGTTTCTGACATGTGCAGGACAACAGAATTTATTTTTAACAAGCCGTGTCCATGGGTTGTGTGCCGTGTAACAATCAGTTCCGTAAGGAGTGTTGTTATGGAGGGAAAGAGCATGAAGTCGAGCTTCACCAGAAAAATTGCGATATTAACGTCTTAAAAAGCGGAATGAGAAGAGAAAGTAGGAACTGCTTTGTCGTGCATGAGACGCTGACACTCGACAGTGATGCCAAATTCAACGTTTAATGAAACGTTAAGGCCGCTGCTATTGGTTCGTACAAACAGTCTCTAAGTGGGAATAATAGGTGCGACTGTGCTTACATACATCCAACCATATTTGCCATAGCACGAAGGTAGGCAAAGAGAGGGAGTAAAGCATAGACATATTGGAGTTCCTAGACCAACAGGGTTTTATCTGGTTCACTACATAAAATTCGAGAAGTTGAAGGAGGCCAGTGTCTTGTAAAACAACATGTTACTGGTCGGCACTAACGAGAATTAGTATTCTGTCAATCAAAATTACGCAATGCCTAAAATCTCAGAGCTCAAGGTTTTCCACGACAGAGGCACTTTGCAGATAGTTACTTCACTTTCACATTTCATCTTCTTCACAGCCAGGCTTCTTAGAAAATTCTTACTATCCAGGATGAAAGTCTCACAGAGCAAGCCTAAGTTTTAGTAAGTACTTTCAGTAATTCAACTCCTCATTTCGCAGACTTTTTTGTAGGTAGAATTTCAACATGCATTCAAATCTGGCAACAGATGCACATGCACATCTTTCTGAAATACTAACCCATGGGAGTCACGGTACATGATGCGAAAATGTAAATGTTTTATTCGCATACACATTAACTTTGAATAACCACTGCAGATACTTTATCTGAGTTCGTGAGGACAATACTTCATTGATTTAAGTTACTGTTTAAATTAATTTCTTGTGAAATCTGATTGCTTATGAGTAGTAAATTGAGTTCATTGAGATCATTGTTTGATTTAGAAGTGAGATGGATTCCTTAATGATTGATCTGATGAGTGATAATTTACTTAAATCGGATATTACAGGACTAAATTAGGTTTAAGCTTGTATCAACAACATTCGACTTAGGCAGCTTGAGGAGGGTTTAAATGTCTGATGATTTGTTTCTCAATTGACATCTAGTGACTAGACCACGTCCTAAGCTTCCAGACCAGCTCGTTCTGTTGTTACTTCTTCACAGGAAACAAATAAAATGGCTCTGAGCACTACGGGACTTAACTTCTGAGGTCATCAGTCCCCTAGAACTTAGAACTACTTAAACCTAACTAACCTAAGGACATCACACACATCCATGCCCGAGGCAGCATTCGAACCTGCAACCGTAGCGAACGCGAGGTTCCAGACTGTAGCGCCTAGAACCGCTCGGCCACTTTGGCCGGCGGAAACATAATATTCTCCGCCTTCTCTTACAATGGCGGATTGGCCTCTCATAACATAAGTTTTGCATTACTTACGGGCTCGGGTAATTTTGATCACATAGTGTACATACTTTACTGAAATTACAAAACCTACACCTTGGTGTATTACCTACCCAACTTTGTTTGCAGAACATAATGCAGTAAATCATTATAATTTTATATGTATGCTTTGTCTATTCCTTTTGACATGTCTGAAAGAAAAGGCATCACATACATATACAATGACGAGCCAAAGAAACTGTTACACCTGACTAATATCGTGTAGGGCCCACGCAAGCAAGCAGAAGTATCGCAGAACGACGTGGAATGGACTTGCCTAATATCTGAAGAAGTGCTGGAGGGTATTGACACCATGAATTTGGCATGGTTGCCCATCAATTCGTAAGAATACGAGGGGAGGTCGAGGGGAGGGAGATCTCTTCTGAACAGCACGTTGCAAGGCATCACAGATATGCTCAATAATGTTCACGTCTGGGGTGATTGGTGGGCACCGGAAAAGTTTTAACTCAGAAGAGTATTCCTGGAACCAGTATGTCTCAATTCTGGAGGTGTGAGTGTCGCATTGTCCTGCTAGAATTGCCCAAGACCGTCGGAATGAACACTGGACATGAATGGATGCTGGTGATCAGACAGAATGCTAACGTACGTGTCACCTGTCAGAGTCGTATCTAGACGTATCAGGGGTCTCATAGCACTCCAACGGCAGACGTCCCACACCGTTACAGAGTCTCACCAGCTCGGACAGTCTTCTACTTACATCCAGGGTCCATGGATTCATATCCTCAGACGTATATCCACTCGATAAAACTTGAAACGAGATTCGTCCGACCAGGCATCATGTTTCTAGTCACCAACAGTCCAATGTCGATGTTGACGGGCCAGGCGACGCGTAAAGCTTCGTGTCGTGCAGTCATCGAAGGTACGCGAGTGAGCCGTGGGCTCCGAAAGCCCATATCAATTATGTTTCGTTGACTGGTTGAAAGGTGGCTACACTGAGCCACAGCGACAGAGATCGCTAGAGAGCATTGTTCCGCCGCCTCCACGGGAGTGATTATTGAGATGTCGTGGTAGTCAGTGCTTGTCCAGGACTGGTAGTAGTCAGTTGGTGTTCAGATGTGCTAGTAGGGAGTGCTTGCTGAGATGTGATACTGAAAGGTTCTTGTTCAGATGTGGTAATAGCGAGGCGGTGTGGAGATATATTGTAATTATGAGAGTGATTTTGGTCAATATATGAAGGTAACGAAACTTGATTTATTTTTCATTATTTCCATGTTTTAAATAATGTGTCATTACAGGTTCAGTCAACAAAGCATCTGGCTTGTGTTCTTGGATTAGAGTGTAATTGTGGTTCTCTTGAGTAATTATGGTATTTGTATTTTCTTTAATTAATTCAGTATAATGTTATTTAAAAATTGTTGTGTTGTTGAAGAAGAACCGTGCCAGATGCGTACGTTGAGTCACACTCCCACACACAGAACAGTTACTCTTGTGCTTGTTGTTGCGTTGGTTTTATAGTTGCTGGGGGCTTAATTAATTAACTGTGTTAATGAAAATTTCCATTTCATTCTTTGTTATTGTTCTAAGCAGTCAGATTGCGTAATAATAATAGTCAGGGCCAACCGTTACGAGACTTCGTAATCGGACAGACAGCTACTAAAGCAAAAAAAAAAAAAAATTAAAATTATTTGCATTAATATTTTTATTAAGCCCCCATGCACGTGGCGACCACTGCTTCGGATCGTCCCTTGGAATTCTTCTGATTGTAAAAATAGTGGACAGTAGCATTGTTGTTGTAATTTGCAGTTTAGTAATTATAGTCTATTTTGCATGTGTAGATTTGGTAATTGTCATTCTTATAATGGTATTTTTTTCTCTGAATTTGATTGTTGTCTTGTATACGCGTTGACGATTTAGCGCAATTATTTCAATTGTTCGTTAATCGTGTTTTTTGGGAAACATTTCAAGTGAATGGTATTGTTGATTATAAAGAGTCATTGTGTGTAATTTTCGTACTGTGACGAGTTTTGTATGTTTTGTAAATGATTAAGCGATCGATGAAAAAGGCAAAAGCCCGCATCTCGTGGTCGTGCGGTAGCGTTCTCGCTTCCCACGCCCGGGTTCCCGGGTTCGATTCCCGGCGGGGTCAGGGATTTTCTCTGCCTCGTGATGGCTGGTTGTTGTGTGCTGTCCTTAGGTTAGTTAGGTTTAAGTAGTTCTAAGTTCTAGGGGACTTATGACCACAGCAGTTGAGTCCCATAGTGCTCAGAGCCATTTGAACCAAAAAGGCAAAAATGATGGATAGTCAGAATGACGAAATTGTTGACATGGCGAACTCGCCAACACAGGACAACAGTACGATAAATAATGAAGTTGAAAACAATTTAATAAGCAGGGAAAATAGTCCAGAACCCTTTCAAAATTTTTCTCAATCAGAAAATTTTGAGAATACGAGATTAACGATAGAAGATTCTGGAATAGTATCGAACACAGATAGCTTTACAGCTATGACGAAGGAAACTGGTTTTGCGGGAAATGTTAGGGGCGAAAAGAATTTCGAACCGGCTATTATGGAGCAGTTGTTGGGTGCAATATTAAATTTGGGATCACAGTTACGATCTGAATTGAAAACAGATAGGGAAACAATGGGATCACAGTTACGATCTGAATTAAAAACAGAGATTGGAACTTTGGCAACACGGTTAGACTCACAAATAGGAACAATTAAAACTGAGCTAGGAACAATGGAAACACGATTAGATTCACGAATAGGGACATGTTTCAGAAACATGAAAGATGAATTAAAGAAAGAAATTAGAGAGGAAGTACAACCGATTTTGAATTCTCACAATAATAGATTAATTGCAGTAGAGATTAGACAAAGGGAACAGGATAGAGAACAGGAAGAAAGAGATCGCGTGATAGTACAAAAATTTTCAGAGTTAAATTTACAACGTGCACACGATAAGGAAGAAATATTTGAGAGAATCGAGGAATCCGTACCAAATGACAGAATAAATAACTTAACGCAACAGTGTGAACAGTTAACTACTAAATGTGACAATACTGAAACCCGAGTCGCGACACTTACGGAAGACGTAAATAAACAGAAAGAGCAATTAGGTGACTTATCGGAGAGAGTTGAGGAGATTTCAGATAAATTGACAAGTCTTAGTTTAAATGGGGACAGAGACTCAGATGATACAGCACCATTGTCATTTGCAGAAACCGAAGAGTACCAGAACATAAATAAGCATGTTGAAAATCAGGGAAAAGTTAATGAACGCGTCAAAAGGGAATCTGAGGCATTACAAAAGCAAGACAAATATATTGAAAGCGAAATCGCAGGAAAAGACAACAGACGAAATTTAGTATCACAGATAGCAGAGGGCTTTGAAGAAAGTAATTTGTTTCATTTACGGGATGTAACAAGAGAGCGCCAGGCGCGGGAACTTGACAATAATCGACATTGGGACTGGGACAGACGCGGTAGGTCTTTGTCGCCGCGAGGCGGAAGCTTTGACTGTGAACACTTCTTGACTGTTCGGAAATTTAAGATCTTTTGCAATTCTAGGAATGACATACGTCCATGTTCATGGTTGGATCGATTTACGTGCGCACTTCCGCCAGATTTGCCACAGTGTCACAAACTGGAAATTATGTGCAGCTATTAAGGTCCTCAGGGGATTCACTACACTAAGTGAATATGTGCCGTAGCGATCACAGGACCCCGAGCTGTAGTGGTGCTATTTCTCTTTTAGTTTTCTGCGCCGCTGCCTACTCTTTCACTATTCTTTGCATCTATAAAAAAACAATTCTTCTACTATCCATCTACCTAGACAATAGGTAAACAACAACCGGATTTGACTGTTTTACCCGAAAGTGACTTTGGAAATTACCGTTTGGACTTACTATATTTTTTTGCAGCATTCATTCGTAGCTTAAATGAAATTTTACCTGTTTATCTTCGTGACAATATTACTTCTTATGTTGACGACATTCTTATTGCTAAACGTTCTTGGAGTGAGCATAACAAAATTTTGGATTCATTATTAAGTATTTTTGCAAGACTTGGCATTACAGAAAACTTGGAAAAATCTGAATTTGGTCGTTCTAAGGTGAAATTTCTCGGCCACATTATTTCTACAGAAGGTATTCTTCCCGATCCAGAAAAACTAGACGCTATTCGTAATTATGCTGTTCCTTCCACAAAACGTGATGTTCGTAGTTTCCTTGGTGTTTGTAATTTTCTTAGACGTTTTGTTAGATTGGACAATTTGGCCACACCTCGTTTATGTGAATTATCTGGAAAAAATTCTAATTGGTGTTGGGATGAGGAAGCTCAGTCAGAATTTGAACAACTTCGTGATGCTTTAGTTGCTGCCCCACTTCTTTCACATCCGGATTTATCTAAAGATTTTTGTTTGGCGACGGACTCATCATACAAAGGCCTAGGTGTACATTTATTTCAAGAGATAGAAGAAAACGGCGTTGTAGTACAGAAGACTATTGCATTTGGAAGTCGTGTTCTCTCTAAATCCGAAAAGAATTATTCGATTACGGAACTTGAAGCTTTGGCTGTTGTTTGGGCTTTCACAAAATTTCGCACATTTTTGTTTGGCAGACATACTAAGGTTTACACCGATCATCGAGCTCTGGAATTTCTTATGTCGACAAAATTAACTCATGGCAGATTGTCACGATGGGCGTTGTATCTACAGGAATTTGATTTTAGTATTGTTTACATACAGGGATCTTCAAATATTGTTGCTGATGCTTTATCACGTGCACCTATGGGTTTGAAACAAAGTGCTGAAGAGGACTGCAAAGAAAACCATTATTGTTTGATGTACATTCAAGGTGTTGCGTTTGAGAACTTTATTTCGTCTTCGCTCCAGGACATCGCTATGGAGCAAAATAAGGATCCAATCTGGAAGGACATTAAGGAGAAGTGGAGGAGAAAGGAAAGCGTAGCGATTAGACAGCATTATTTAGTTCGCAATGATATTCTTTTTAAACGAAAATCGGTCGAAAACTCTGTTTGGTTAGTTTCTATTCCTGATGAGTGGGTCAATAAATTGATTTGGTACACACATTTCAGTTACGCGCATTTTGGTCCCAGAAAATGCTTTCATAAATTACGAGAAAATTGTTACTTCAGTAATATGGAAAAACGTATTCGATCTGTTCTTGCCAAATGCAAATTATGTCAAAAGGCGAAGCCGCCAACTGTTTCTCACAGAGCACCGTTGTTTCCCATCATTCCAGCGAAATTAAAGGACATGGCTGCAGTCGATTTGTTCGATCCAGTGGTTCGTTCTACTAATGGTTTTGCGTACATTTTCGTAGCAGTGGAAATTACATCAAAATATGTGTGTTTTACACCTTTACGCAAGGCAACAGCTCGTTCAGTATCTAATGCTTTCATCAAACTTTTTCTTAGAGAAGTGGGTCATGTTGATAAGGTTATATCAGATAATGGATCACAGTTTCGCTCTAAAATTTGGCTTCGTACTCTACGGCGTCGTAAAATTAAACCAATTTTCATTTCACTTTTTCACCCTCAATCTAACGCTTCACAGAGATGGATGAAGGAAATCAATAAATTGTGTCGTCTTTATTGTCATCAGAATCACAGAACGTGGGATCAGTATCTTCATCTTTTTCAAAACATTCTGAATGAACTTCCTAATGATTCAACTTCTTTACCGCCTATACTGATATTAAAAAATAAAGCACCGATAAATCGCATTTCTGAAATCGTTTCTTTTCCGCCTTCACGGAAACTGCGGCATTCTGAAGTTGTCAACCTGGCTCTACAAAATATTGCATCTGCGGCTGCTAGAAGAGAGAAATCAGCTAAACGTCCTGGTCGTTTAAAAATCTTGTCAGTTGGTCAGAAGGTGTTAATCAAATCTCATCGTTTGTCTCATAAAGGAAAAGGCTTATGTCGCAAATTTTTTCTGCTTTATAACGGTCCATATAGAGTTCGCAAAATTATTCATGATAACACTGTTGAAGTAGAAACTCTTAAAACTCGGCGCTCTAAGGGAATACATCACATATCTAACGTAAAAATTTTTGTGGAATGACATACTTGTGAGAAACCAACAGTTTACGTAAACACGAAGAGAGTACAAGGATACCGCGCTGTGTTTTGGCGGCGGCACATACTCAAAGCAACAGTCAAGTCGGCGCGCCGCACAAGGCAGTCGTTGACCGCAAACAATCGCTTCCTACGTCACGCGCCTACAGCTGATCGAGCGCTCAGTGCGAATGCACTGACAGACGAAAACAAATACACAGTCTAATTTCTCCGACTAAATTCTGTATAAAGCTATGGTGACTTTATAAATTATGTTATTAACGTTCAGTATTTTTCAGGATACGGTTGTATAAAATATTTAAGACCTTCAGGTAAATTCTATGTGTGTCCGATGTTAAGAGGACTTGCTATGGAGAAAATTTTCAGGAAAAAGGTCATTTCGAAGAAGAAAGTAATAAACAAAAAAAGGTAACTGTTAATTGAGTTTATTTTTCAGGTAACATAATTCCACTTAGGTACGTACTTCAGACGTAATTTGCTGCTTGCGATTACGTGATTCATACTTTGTGCTAATTTCATGTTCTATGAATTTACTTGTGAAGCGACGTGCTTGCGCACATTAACTGATTTTGACAATGATTGACTAATGAACAGGGTTGTTATTTGTATATATTATGCATCGCTTGGCTGCTATGCTTTTTCACTGATGTCATATTTTTTTTATTATGTGCCTGCTGTGCTTATTTATTTAAATTATAATTGTCACCCTATTAGTTGTGCTGTTATGTATGCAGGTTACACTTTGTGATTTATCTGCTTGCGCCTTCATGTTTACTTATTAAGATTACATACGAACATTTATTTGCTTATGCTGATATGATGCTAATGACTTGTTTATTATGATAGATAACATATTTGCTGCCTTGCTTATGGATTGCATATTTACACATTTCTGTTTTGTTGTCATAACTACTCTTCAATTTAGTATATAGAAATGCTGATATACTGTGTACGAACATAGAGTTTAGGTTACACTGTGGTATTAATTATAGATTGTTCGCTTGGCAGAGCCTCGTTGTAGGAATTGTGCTGCATCCACTTGTTGACATTCTGTTGTCTACTGGTATATTTACTCGCTATTGCATGTTTTGCTTACGCTCAGTGCCTTATATTTTTAAGATAAGAAAATGAACTGCTATAATTCGACGAACGACATTAGTACAAGAAAGTCATAGAAGTCACATGAGCTGAGGTTTTATGGAAGCTGTATAAATTTATGCTAACAGGAAGGAAGCTAACGACATGACATACCAAAACTAGGTTTAGACCATTGACAGTATTACACTGCATTTTTCGTGAGCAATTGAAATAGGAAGTGACACTTGACACAAAAAATACTCCACATGTTTGCTTCTGCTATGATTCTTGAAGTGGTGTACACACTGTGAAATATTATGATCATTCACACTCCGTAATCGTACTTAATTACTGAGAGTTATTCGAACTAAAGTCTGTTAGAGGTCATGTATGCATTTCTTTTATTTAATGATGGACAAGGTAAACAAAATGTATCTTATAATTTATAATGAGTAGCAGATTTGGATCAGATGGATTACACGAGAGGTTGTGTGTTGACATTGTGTCTTCGGATTGTATGAGATGATGAATTGAGGTTTGCATTAGGATTTTGTCTGTACTTGTTCGAGGAGACTGACTAGAGGAAAGAGTTGTTTTGGAAGTGAAATGATATTGGTAATGAGGTTTATATGTAACGACGTAAGAGGTATTATTGAGGTATTGAGATTAGGTGAAGTTGATGATTATTGGAGTTTTGGTGGATAAGAGGTAAAGTAAATGAGGAGCATATTGTTTTTGTTGGTTTATATGGAACAAGGAGGATGAAGATGGCAGACTAGAACACTAAAGTGGAAGGAAGATTGTCTATACACACACTTGTTAAATCACTAAGCAGTATAAACGTTTTTTTGAGAGAGGAAGCATGGGCATATCTTGGCTCACTGACAGTTGTTCAGCAACCGTACATTTTGATCTGGCTTGGCAAACATTGGTCTTGACATGATGACTATGACGTTGACTTAACTGTTATTGACTGTTATACATTGCTGCCACTAGTACTTGGTACACATGATGAACATCAAATCTTGGACAGAGTTACATTTACACAGTTAACACTATTCAATTACACAGTAGTACTTAATGTGGATGAAAGATGAGTGGATGTGTTTTGTGTGTTTTCCTTTTCTAATCCTACCCACCTATCTCCTAAATATTATTTTATTTGTTGGTAGTGGCTTGCACTGACACCCATAAATGTTATAGGTTTACTGGTATTTGTGTATTGTAATAGTTAATAGGACAATTATCTGATATCATTTGTGTGTTTGTTATGATTTGTATGTTTAATGTAAAAGCATTGTATGTGTATTCAAACTATTGTTCATGCCTGAACTGTCTGGTTAGTGATGGTGCTGCACTTTTCAACATGATGTGTGACATTTAGGCATGTTTAATTTCTGCTGATGAACTGTGTGATCAGTGATTGTAAAAAAAAATTATGGACTGTTACTTGTACCTTCTCTACATGATTGGTGCCACTAGGACATGTTTAATTTCTGCTTATAAACTCTGATGAACAGTGTGATCAGTGATACTAGATTTTATGGAACTGCTTCTGCTGAGAAATGTGACTTGTTGCTGTGTGTACCTACTCAACATTGCTGGGTGCCACTGATGGATTGCTTCTACTGAAATGAAGTCACCTGTTGCTGTGTGCACCTGATCAACATTGCTGGTGCCACTAATGGACTGCTTCTACTGAAGTGGTGTTACTTGTTGGTGTCTGCACCTACTCAACATTGCTGGGTGCCACTGATGGATTGCTTCTACTGAAATGAAGTCACCTGTTGCTGTGTGCACCTGATCAACATTGCGGGTGCCACTGATGGACTGCTTCTATTGAAAAAATGTTACTTATTGGTATTTGCACCTGTTGACCATTGCTGGGTGCTACTGCTGGAACTGTCAACTGCTTATTCTTGGGCTATGGAAAGCGTTTATGTGAATATTTGTATAAACTGATTTTTTGTGTATTACTGTTTGTGAAAAGTTATGAGACTCTTACCTGCACATATTCGTCATTGCTGACGCTATTGATTGAACTGTTTAACCACATAATACTTGTGTAAACTTATGTAAAGTCACATGTATGAAAGAATTTGTATTGCTTACTGTATTTTATATATTAGGTTATTGAAAGGTCAGTGCAAAGCCAAAATTTTATCTAGTTATATGATATTTACGTATTAATATTATTTTTTATTTTTGTCTGTATTTTTTGACGAATTTGGTGGTATTTTCACCACCAATGCTGGCAAAAATACCATCAAATTCTAGCCGTGGAGGAAGGGCATATGAAAGGTGGCTACACTGAGCCACAGCGACAGAGATCGCTAGAGAGCATTGTTCCGCCGCCTCCACGGGAGTGATTATTGAGATGTCGTGGTAGTCAGTGCTTGTCCAGGACTGGTAGTAGTCAGTTGGTGTTCAGATGTGCTAGTAGGGAGTGCTTGCTGAGATGTGATACTGAAAGGTTCTTGTTCAGATGTGGTAATAGCGAGGCGGTGTGGAGATATATTGTAATTATGAGAGTGATTTTGGTCAATATATGAAGGTAACGAAACTTGATTTATTTTTCATTATTTCCATGTTTTAAATAATGTGTCATTACAGGTTCAGTCAACAAAGCATCTGGCTTGTGTTCTTGGATTAGAGTGTAATTGTGGTTCTCTTGAGTAATTATGGTATTTGTATTTTCTTTAATTAATTCAGTATAATGTTATTTAAAAATTGTTGTGTTGTTGAAGAAGAACCGTGCCAGATGCGTACGTTGAGTCACACTCCCACACACAGAACAGTTACTCTTGTGCTTGTTGTTGCGTTGGTTTTATAGTTGCTGGGGGCTTAATTAATTAACTGTGTTAATGAAAATTTCCATTTCATTCTTTGTTATTGTTCTAAGCAGTCAGATTGCGTAATAATAATAGTCAGGGCCAACCGGTACGAGACTTCGTAATCGGACAGACTAATACTAAAAAAAAATTAAAATTATTTGCATTAATATTTTTATTAAGCCCCCATGCATGGTGCGCAAGCTGACATTTGTTGATGGCTCAGCTTTGAAATCTGCAACAATTTGCGGAAGGGTTGCAGTTCTGTCACGTTGAACGATTGTCTTCAGTCGTCCATGGTCCCGTTCTAGCAGGATCTTTTCCCGGTCGCAGCGATGTCGGAGATTTGATGTTTTACCTGATTCCTGATATTGACGGTATGTTAGTGAAATGGACGTAGTAGAAAATCCCCACTTCATCGCTACCTCGGAGCTGTTGTAGCCCACCGCTCGTTCGCCGACTATAAAACCACGCACAAACTCACTTAAATCTTAGTAACGTGCCATTGTAGCAGCAGTCATCGATCCAATAACTACGCCAGTCACTTGTTGTCTTTTGTAGGCGTTCCCGACCGCAGCGCCGTATTTTGCCTGTTTACGTATCTCTGTATTTGAATACGCCTCCCTATACCAGTTTGTTTGGAGCTTCAGTGTAATTAAGGTGAGGATGATCAACTGGTCACCTCAATGGAGATGCATACCACATTCGAACTGTTTACGTGATTCGGTTGAAAGCCGCGAGTAATGAGGATGGTGGGACGGGACACTACATTAGTAGAGCGTCAATAAGTTGAGAATTTGGGTGTCACAAGACCCGTGCTATGGAAGTCTGTGCAGTTGCGATGGTCACTGTGTCCGGATGGCGCAGTGTTCAGTACATCTGCCTCTGAAGGAGGAGACCCGCAATCTAACCTGGTCTAGCACATACGAGGGCGGTTCAGAAAGTAACCTCCGATTGGTCACAGTGCGGGTTGTGGGGGGAGTAGCGACGCCATCTGTGCGTTCACGCACTCAACAGGTCAGTCGGCATCAAGCCGTGGTCGAGTGAACGTCGTACCTGCGCTAGTTTAGTTTTTGTGGCGGTTTGAAATGTGTGCTGCAATAGAAAACCCCGCCAAATGTGAAGTGCGTGCTGTCATAAGGTTTTTTACAGCCAAAGGATATTCTGCTGCAGCTATTCATCGTGAGCTTTGTGCCGTGTACGGACCAAGAGTTATGAGTGAAGGAGTTGTCCGTGAATGGGTACGTTTATTTAAATGTGGACGAGAAAACGTTCATGATGAAGAGAGGAGTGGTAGACCATCATTGGTGGCTGACGAACTCGTTCAGACAGTTGATGCAAAAGTTCGTGAAAATCGACGTTTCTCAATGTCGGAGTTGTCTACTGGTTTTCCACAGATTTCTAAGACTCTCTTGTACGAGATAGTGACAGCAAGATTGGGTTACCGTAAGTTCTGTGCACGATGGGTGCCCAAAATTCTTACCGACCGCCACAAAACTCAAAGAATGGCCTCTGCATTAGACTTTCTGTCACGTTATGAGGATGAAGGAGAACCATTGTTAAACAGAATCGTGACCGGTGACGAAACCTGGATTAAGTACGTGAACCCTGAGACAAAAGAACAATCAAAGATGTGGGCACATTCAAATTCGCCTACCAAACCAAGAAAAGCCTCGCAAGATTTTTCTGCCAGAAAACTGATGGCAACGGTGTTTTGGGATGCCAAAGGGGTGTTGTTGGTTGAATTCATGGAACGTGGTACGACCATTAATCAAGACGTGTACTGTGAAACAATAAAAAAGTTACGACGGGCTATACAGAACAAACGCCGTGGTATGCTGACTTCCGGTATCGTTTTTTTGCACGATAACGCCCGTCCTCACTCTGCTCGCAGAACAACGGCCCTTCTTGAGTCCTTCAAGTGGGACGTTATCAACCATCCACCTTACAGCCCAGACCTGGCGCCAAGTGATTATCACCTCTTCATGCATTTGAAGAAATGGCTCGGGTCACAGCGGTTTGATGACGACGAAGAGCTCAAAGATGCGGTCACAGGCTGGCTCCAGGCACAAGCGGGTGATTTTTATGCAGAAGGAATTTCAAAGCTTGTGAAGAGATACGATAAGTGCCTCAATCGCTATGGAGACTATGTAGAAAAATAGTGCAAAGATGTAGTTGTAAGATGTATATATTAAATTATTTTTATTTAACTTGGTGTATTTTTTTAAATCAACCGGAGGTTACTTTCTGAACGGCCCTCGTATTTTAAACTTCCACATTGACGTAGATCAATGCCCACTAGCATTAATGCCATTAATTCGTTTGTGTCGCCACATTCACATCAGGATTGATTCCATGGGATAGCAGATGCGCCGAGCGACTGTATTTATTTTAAGTAGTGAAGAGTACATCAACCAGTTTGCAAATAACGTTTATTGCACATCAAGATTTTGGTCACTATGTGGACATCTTCAGTGCAGCAAGTGTAAGTTACAATATTAAATCCATTTGTATAAGCATACTCAACCTTTGACATGAATACTCCAATAGGGCTGTGTGCATATATGAGCGCTTTTAATGTTTTAGCTTACATTTAGTGCACCGACTATATTCACACAGTGACCGAAATCTAGATAGGAAATAAACATTATTTACAACTGATTGCTGTACTCCTTTCTATCACCGAACGAAGTGGCGTAGTGGTTAGCACACTGGGCTCGCATTCGGGAGGACGACGGTTCAATCCCGCGTCCGGCCATCCTGATTTAGGGTTTCCGTGATTTCCCTAAATAGCTCCAGGGAAATGCCGGGATGGTTCCTTTCAAAGGGCACGGCCGACTTCCTTCCCCGTCCTTCCCTAATCCGATGAGACCGATGACCTCGCTGTCTGGTCTCTTCCCCCAAACCAGCCAGCCAGCCAGTCCATACTATCTGACACTCACACCAGTTTTTCAGGTACTCGGTCGCATAGTAGATGATACTGAGTGACGGCCCAGATGTTATAGGCCAGAGAGTAACATGAAATAAATTTTAACACACAGATTAATAAAATTAATTCCGACGCTTTTCCCCCTTTCTTTACGAATCAACAAAGGATCAATTTTTTCTATAAACTCGTTCGTTTTGAATTAATATTTTCCGGAGAATATAAGAATCGGATATAACTGGACTGTTACAGGCCTCTTTTAGATCTGCACCCTGTGTGTAATATGCAGCATGCGCAGCAGTCACGTACGGCTTGGGGGTTGAGAGGAAATTTGCGTGGGAGGAGGCGAGGTGGTCCGCCTGTCGCGGAGCAAAGGAGACGTTGGCCTAACGGTGGTGAGGGGGGCACCAAATTATAGATGCCAGCGCGTTATCTCGCGGGATGGCCGCTAAGCCGGCAGAACAATGCGCCATACAGAGATGCGCACATGCGGGGAGTTGCACGCACACGGCAATTACATGGCCCCGGTCCCGCTGATGAATATGCCCACAAAAAGTAAACAGGGATAGCGCTTCGGGCCGCGGCAGGTAGGGGCGTTAATGGCACAGGGGGCCCCGCTTTCTCGCGCTCGAAATGTCACGAGGAGGCCGCGGCCGTGTCGGGACATCTCACCTGCGGACGTTCACGCCCGGCCGTAAAACGGCGCAGGCGCAGTGAAGCCCCTGTCGCCTCGTCGCGACGCCTACTGGAGAAATCTCGCAGCGACGCCACGCTCGCGGCTCGACCTTTTTCTCTGCGCACTGACCTCTATCCATATGGAACTGAGTCAACACGCGCATTCTTCGCCTGTAGAAAGCGATACGGCTCTTTCCGCCATTCTCTGTAGGAAATACGATACGACTTGCAATTATTCACTCGCTACTCATCGAACAGAGAACTTGGTGTCCATACACGATCCACTCACCTTCATGTGACCACTGCCTATATTCGACGTCAATTTGAAACGTCCCGTTAGAAAAATTAATGAATTACTGTGCTGGTAAATCCCTTACGTTATACAATTTTCAAACAGCTGAGCAGAACTGAACGTACTCAGACATTTCTCACTTTACTTATTCTGATCATCACTAAATCGACAAACAATATTTTTAGCGCAACGCAATCTGACTTTCAATAATCCCTACAAAACAATGGCCCTGACTAACATTAACCTATACGTTTCACAAATCACTTACCTCACAAAAATCTTCGTTACTCGAACTACTGCAATACAACGAACACAACTACTGCCAGCTAAATAAAAGATTCAGACTACTGAAGGCACTAACTACTGATAGGCATAGTTAGCAAATGAAAGATTTTGATAGAGAACAAACAATGTATTTACCTTAATAGTGTTCAAAAGTCATAATTTATATAGCAGTTCATGACATCCATTCTTACAAATGTACTGTTTCTGATGGACACACGTCCAGATCATCCGCTCTCAAAAATCCGCCATCTCACTTCCCCACATCCACCACTGCTGGCGGCTCACCTCCAACTACACAATGCTATGCGCTGTTAACAGCCAACTGCCCACTACAATGGCGAATATCCCAACAACAATGCCAACCAGCCACAGACTGCACACAGCACAGCCAGTGATTTTCATACAGAGCGCTACGTGGCGTTACCAATATAAAAACCTAGACAGCCTACTTACAAATTTGAAATAACCACTTACAAACTGCAGGTGGCAGCACTAGCAGTGGAGGGTATATAAAGGTTGTGGAGGAAAGGGCAGGTGCGGAGGGGTGGGGGGTGGGGGGGGGGGAGGGGACGGAACGATTAATCAAACGCCCAAAAGGACACAATCATTGGCTTTCGGACTTCTGGTGGAAGCATTTTCGCAGTGGCTAAGTTTGTAAATTAGTCGTGGATCGTCGCGGTTAAAGTACACAGAGGTGACAAAAGCCATAGGTTGGCGTTATACACATTTATGGATGGCGGTACTATCACGTGCACAACTTTAAAAGTGTAATTCACTGGCGGAGCTGTGATTTTCACTCTGGTGATTCATCTGAGAACGTTTCCGATGGCCACACGATGGCAGTTAACAGACGTTGAACGCGGAAGGGTAGCTGGAGCTAGAAACATGAGAAAAACTGGTTCAAATGGCTCTGAGCACTATGGGACTTAACATCTGAGGTCATCAGTCCCCTAGAACTTAAAACTACTTAAACCTAACTAACCTAAGGACATCCCACACATCCATGCCCGAGGCAGGATTCGAACGTGCGACCGTACTGGTCACGCGACTCCAGACTGAAGCGCCTAGAACAGCTCGGCCGGCAAACATGAGAAATTCCATTTCGGAAATCGTTAGGGAATTCAATATTTCAAGACCCAAAGTGTCAACAGTTTCCCGAGAATACCAGATATCAGGCATTACCTCTCACCACGGACAATGCAGCTGCCGACGGCCTTCACTTAACGACTGGGAGCAGCGGCGTTTGCGCACAGTTGTCAGTGCTAACATACAAGCAACACTGAGTGAAATAACCACAGAACCCAATGTAGGACGTACGACAACGGACGCTGCCGCGAAAGTTGGCACCAGACAACCGACTCCAGTGCGTTTTCTAACAGCACGACATCATCTGCAGCTCCTGTACTGCTGACGTGAACATATCAGTTGGACCCGAATCGACTGGAAAACCGTGGACTGCTGAGTCCCGATTTCAGTTGGTAAGAATTAATGGTAGGGTTAGAGTGTGGCGCAGACCCCACGATGCCATGGACAGAAGTTGTCAATAATGCACTGTGCAAGAGTGTGGTGGCCCCATAACGTTGTGGACTGTGTTTACATGGAATGGACTGGAACCTCTGGTCCAACAGAACCGGTCATTGGCTGTAAATGTTTACATTCGGCTGCTTGGACACCATCTGCAACCTTTCATGGGCTTCATGTTCCCAAAGAGCGCCATGTCATCAGTCCACAATTGTTCACGATTGGTTTGAAGAACGTTCTGGACAATCTGAGAGAAAGATCGGGGCACCCAGATCGCTCGACGTGAATCCAGTCGAACATTTATGGGACGTAATCGAGAGGTCAGCTCATGCACAAAATCCTGCACCGGCAACACTTTCCCAGGTATGGACGGCTCAACAAGGTAACATGGTTGAATGTACAGGGGACGTCCAGCGAGGTTTTGAGTTCATGTCTCGTCGAGGTGCTGCACTACGCCGGGCAAAAAGACGTCCACTGAGTGGTGACAGATGCCCTTTTTAGACGATCACGTCCTATGCTCCGTCGGACAGATGGCAGTAGACGTGTATGGCGTGGAATGTCTGAAAGCAAATACCATGACACAATCGACACGATCTTAGGTGTCCCATGACTTCTGTTACCTCATTCTATACCGCGCACGCCAAAATAGCGCCATTCAAAACCGGCGCAGAGGCAAGTTGAAATGGCTCGAAGCACTATGGGACTTAAAATTTACAGTCATGGATTGTGCGGCTGGTCCCGACGGAGGTTCGAGTCCTCCCTCAGGCATGGATGTGTGTGTTTGTCCTTCGGATAATTTAGGTTCAATAGTGTGTAAGCTTGGGGACTGATGACCTTAGCAGTTAAGTCCCGTACGATTTCACACATATTTGAACATTTTTGAACTTAACATCTGAGGTCATCAGTCCCCTAGACTTAGAACTACTTAAACCTAACTAACCTAAGGACATCCCACACATCCATGCCCGAGGCAGGATTCTAACCTGCGACCGTAGCAGCAGCGCGGTTCCGGACTGAAGCGCCTAGAACCGCTCGGCCACACGGGCGGCTGCAATGGCAACTGTGGTGCACCATAGGCCGTAGATGACTGGGGTGAACGACGTCTACAGAAATGTGTACGATCAAATAGACAACCAGATGAACCACGAGCCTACCAACAGACAGCGTCTCCTCAACGACCATTCATTCAACGATGCTGGGTCTCAGCAACAGGTGCGTGGTTCATGCACCCACGCTGTCTGCTGTTCATAGGCGACGAAGGCTGGAACTTGCACCCCAGTACCACAACTGAACGTCCACTGAGTGGCGACAGATGCCCTTTTTAGACGATCACGTCCTATGCTCCGTCGGACAGATGGCAGTATACGTGTATGGCGTGGAATGTCTGAAAGCAAATGCCATGCGACAATCGTCGGAAGCGTCCAGGCCAGAGGGCATTGCCTGGGTGACCTCGTCATTCTGGATGGGACACTGGATCAACACATAAGCATGTCAACACCTGTATACAGTGTTTTTACTCGGGACAATGGCGTCTACCACCTTGACAATCGAGCGTGTCACACAGCTTACAGAATACTTGCCTACGTCGCAGAGAACCAGGACGAGTTATTTTACTCCCCTGCCCATGAAACTCCCTGGATTTAAAACCAATAGAGAATCTGTGGGACCACTTCGACAGGGCTGCTTGAACCGTGAATTCACAACCGAGAAACCCAGCACAGCGCGTCAAGGCGCTGGAGTCGGATGGTTCCACGCCCCTGTTAGTACTTTCCAGAACCTCATTGAGTCTCTTGCCGCAAGTCTCACGGCGGGCTGCGTTCCACAAGGTGGTTGTTCAGGCTTTTGACATGTGGTTACATTAATGTAGTTCACCATATCTTCACCCGTCAACGTAATACATTATTTCCAAGGATGAGCTAGGCTGTGCAAGTCTATACTTTGGCTGTACAGAAAAGGCGTCACATGGAAAAATTACGTTGTCGTCATTCTGTTAATTGTTACAGCGCAATGATTTCTTCAACCGGCGCAAGAGGAAGAAGTGACGTTGCCATGTTAGGGGAATCCAGGATGAAGCAAAATTTGGTAGGTTAAAGAAGTAGCATTTCTTACTGAGTCCTGTGCAGAGTGAGATGGGGGCTTCTCGTGAAACAAACCATCCACTCGGACGGCTTCCTGTGACACATCGTCTTGATAGCTGCCTTTAATGTAGACAGGAGATTTCAATAACAAGCTCCCGTTTCGGTTTGACCCATAAGAGTGCAATCTAATTGTGTGGTGATGAATTCACAGGTTTCCTCCTTTGTCTCGTGCTCATACTGAAACACTCAGCATCCGCTCATGGTGACTAAAAAACGGAAGCAGAAAGTAAGATTAAGGTAGAACACCCCACTAACAAAGGCGTCATTAGAGGCCAAGCCTAAGCTCGGTTTAGGGAAACATAGGGAAGGAAATTGGCTGGGCCCTTTCGAAGGAATCATTCTAGTATCTGTCTTAGGAAATTTAGGAAAATCTTCTAAAATGTAAATCTGGATGGTCTGACAGGGATTTCAGCGATCTTCCTGCCGAATGGTAGTCCAGCGTTGTAACCGGTCCGTCACCTGACTGTTCCACGGCTATTTGGTGGTGGGAGGTGTGGCGGGAGGGTGGGGGGGAGGGGGGGGGGGGAATTTGGTCATGCCCCTTTCTCAAAAAACAAACTGTTTAAGCTTTGAAAGACTTATGATGCAACTCCCCAACACTGGTCTGTCCTCCCAACAAACGTCGAATATTTGCCTTAGCGGTGAGCGCCCTGTTTATAGCCGCACCAGTGTATAAAGCGTGTGACAGCCGCTCTGCTCCTTATTACTCGTTCAACACCAGCCATTGTCTCCGCACTCGGTCAGCCTTCTGGCAGAACTGGCACATAACACTCTGTTGAGAAATCTCTGTAAGTCCATCTTTGTCCAAGATAGTCGGTGAGCTTCAGCTGTTTAATATATGATGTAAAATTAAAAACACTTTCTGCCGTCTATATTTTGAATGTAATTTGCTTATGCCATCTATTTCGACGTTTCGCTACGCCATCTTCACGCCCCCTGACCAACGTGTAGAAGGAATCCAGTCTCATGTCCAATCGAAATAGGGGCCAGCAGTAAGTAACTCGGATCCGTAGAATTATGGTTTCAACAGAACGATCCTTTCGTACATCAACTGAAGACATGCTGGGAACTGGCTCATTGTTTTCACCAAATAGCGTGCTATGTCTGCTCGCTTTCTCCCTGAATTCCCACATACCTGAGTACGAAACACAGTGGTACATAAGCGACCATCCAACCACTTGCGGTACTGGAAAAGGAAAGAGTCGTATATATTTTGGTTTATTTTCTCTCCGAGGTATATATGAACCATGTGCAGTGTGCTGCACTACAGTTCATCTGCAGTGAAATGTCTAAATGTGACCTATCGATTGTAAGTGACCTGTACCATGTGCATCTAGTACATACAGAACACCTCGGTACATCATAACGTCATAAACATTAATGTATGTATAAAGAATACATAAACATATATTTATAAATAATTATATAATCTAAATAGGTTCCCAATAATCCCTAGAGCACTCTTATCAGAATTTGTATACATATGTTTTTCTATATATTACAGATCACTGAAGCTGCTTACACTACTTGGTGAAACATGTTTGGTACACACACGAAAACATTTCGTTATGAAAGGCTGATTTGTTCTTACCATCTGACAAAGCATAATAGACGTACCAACTGAGCAAAATGGCTGGAAATATTTTTAAAAAATGTTTCATTCGTGTCGGTCAACAGAGGTGCGTACCAACGGCAGCAATTAATTCATTTTAACGCCTGTATCTTACTTGGATTCGATTCTGATTCTTGTGTAGCATTATGTAATACGACTGTGTGTGCCTCTGAGATACTATGCGAGCAAGACCACGTCACTCATGTGCTTTTACACACAAGGACGGGCTCCTACTGTCACATAATACGTTTACTGACTGAAAGCAACATACATTCCTGGAAATGGAAAAAAGAACACATTGACACCGGTGTGTCAGACCCACCATACTTGCTCCGGACACTGCGAGAGGGCTGTACAAGCAATGATCACACGCACGGCACAGCGGACACACCAGGAACCGCGGTGTTGGCCGTCGAATGGCGGTAGCTGCGCAGCATTTGTACACCGCCGCCGTCAGTGTCAGCCAGTTTGCCGTGGCATACGGAGCTCCATCGCAGTCTTTAACACTGGTAGCATGCCGCGACAGCGTCGACGTGAACCGTATGTGCAGTTGACGGACTTTGAGCGAGGGCGTATAGTGGGCATGCGGGAGGCCGGGTGGACGTACCGCCGAATTGCTCAACACGTGGGGCGTGAGGTCTCCACAGTACATCGATGTTGTCGCCAGTGGTCGGCGGAAGGTGCACGTGCCCGTCGACCTGGAACCGGACCGCAGCGACACACGGATGCACGCCAAGACCGTAGGATCCTACGCAGTGCCGTAGGGGACCGCACCGCCACTTCCCAGCAAATTAGGGACACTGTTGCTCCTGGGGTATCGGCGAGGACCATTCGCAACCGTCTCCATGAAGCTGGGCTACGGTCCCTCACATCGTTAGGCCGTCTTCCGCTCACGCCCCAACATCGTGCAGCCCGCCTCCAGTGGTGTCGCGACAGGCGTGAATGGAGGGACGAATGGAGACGTGTCGTCTTCAGTGATGAGAGTCGCTTCTGCCTTGGTGCCAATGATGGTCGTATGCGTGTTTGGCGCCGTGCAGGTGAGCGCCACAGTCAGGACTGCATACGACCGAGGCACACAGGGCCAACACCCGGCATCATGGTGTGGGGAGCGATCTCCTACACTGGCCGTACACCACTGGTGATCGTCGAGGGGACACTGAATAGTGCACGGTACATCCAAACCGTCATCGAACCCATCGTTCTACCATTCCTAGACCGGCAAGGGAACTTGCTGTTCCAACAGGACAATGCACGTCCGCATGTATCCCGTGCCACCCAACGTGCTCTAGAAGGTGTAAGTCAACTACCCTGACCAGCAAGATCTCCGGATCTGTCCCCCATTGAGCATGTTTGGGACTGGATGAAGCGTCGTCTCACGCGGTCTGCACGTCCAGCACGAACGCTGGTCCAACTGAGGCGCCAGGTGGAAATGGCATGGCAAGCCGTTCCACAGGACTACATCCAGCATCTCTACGATCGTCTCCATGGGAGAATAGCAGCCTGCATTGCTGCGAAAGGTGGATATACACTGTACTAGTGCCGACATTGAGCATGTTCTGTTGCCTGTGTCTATGTGCCTGTGGTTCTGTCAGTGTGATCATGTGATGTATCTGACCCCAGGAATGTGTCAATAAAGTTTCCCCTTCCTGGGACAATGAATTCACGGTGTTCTTATTTCAATTTCCAGGAGTGTAGATAACTCATATTCCTAAATATTTAATTTAAAAATATATAGTTTAAAATACGTTTTGCGTATTACAGCTATCCAGTGAGTTTTTTTTAGTGGGGTAATATCAAGAACAGCTCCCCCCACCCACCCTGAACCATGGACCCTGCCGTTGGTGGGGAGGCTTGCGTGACTCAACGATACAGATAGCCGTACCGTAGGTGCAACCACAACGGAGGGGTATCTGTTGAGAGGTCAGACAAGCGTGTGGTTCCTGAAGAGGGGCAGCAGCCTTTTCAGTAGTTGCAGGGGCAAGAGTCTGGATGATTGACTGATCTGGCACTGTAACACTAACCAAAACGGCCTTGCTGTTGTGGTACTGCGAACTGCTGAAAGCAAGGGGAAACTACAGCCGTAATTTTTCCCGAGGGCATGCAGCTTTACAGTATGATTAAATGATAATGGCGTCCTCTTGGGTAAAATATTCCAGAAGTAAAATAGTCCCCCATTCGGATCTCCGGGCAGGGACTACTCAAGAGGACGTCGTTATCAGGAGAAAGGAAACTGGCGTTCTACGGATCGGAGAGTGGAATGTCAGATCCCTTAATCGGGCAGGTAGGTTAGAAAATTTTTAAGGGAAATGGATAGGTTAAAGTTAGATATAGTGGGAATTAATGAAGTTCGGTGGCAGGAGGAACAAGACTTTTGGTCAGGTGCATACAGGCTTATAAATACAAAAGCAAAGTGGCTCTGAGCACTATGGGACTTAACTGCTGTGGTCATCAGTCCCCTAGAACTTAGAACTACTTAAATCTTACTAACCTAAGGACATCACACATAGCCATGCCCGAGGCAGGATTCGAACCTGCGACCGTAGCGGTCACGCGGTTCCAGACTGTAGCGCCTAGTACCGCATGTATATCCTGCGGCTATACAAAAGCAAATAGGGGTAATGCAGGAGTGCGGGTAAGCTACTACAAACAGCATAGTGAACGCATTATTGTGGCTAAGATAGACACGAAGCCCACGCCTACTACAGTAGTACAAGTTTATATGCCAACCAGCCACTATTAGCAACTCATGCTGAAGATACAGCAGCTAAGTTATGTACTATTTTTACTGTTTTATATTAGATGTAGAATAAATTAATATCTGAATTCTGTGTTCACGGACAGCATCTGTACCTCGCCCCTGTATCCACTGAAGAACCAGACAGCTTGCAATGAAGTTTTAACAGGGTGAAAGCAATTATTTGTTACAGTCTTATTATGTGCCAGTTCCCACGCTTTTTACACACACAAAAAAAACAATAGCTTCGTTTCTTTCTCTGAGACCTGTAAACAAGCACCTGGATGATTGTCAGCTGCTCTCTCCAAGGATATTTGCGATCCGCGGTGACCAGCGAATGTTGTGCCACTGCGATGTGCGGGAGTTTCGAAACACCTTTTCCTCTCTCTCACATCACGGTCTTTTGCTGTAACGGTGGCGCAACAGAACACACTATCCAACACAACTTCAGGGAGAGTAAACTCTATTTCTCTTTTCACATTCTACACTCCTGGAAATTGAAATAAGAACACCGTGAATTCATTGTCCCAGGAAGGGGAAACTTTATTGACACATTCCTGGGGTCAGATACATCACATGATCACACTGACAGAACCACAGGCACATAGACACAGGCATCAGAGCATGCACAATGTCGGCACTAGTACAGTGTATATCCACCTTTCGCAGCAATGCAGGCTGCTATTCTCCCATGGAGACGATCGTAGAGATGCTGGATGTAGTCCTGTGGAACGGCTTGCCATGCCATTTCCACCTGGCGCCTCAGTTGGACCAGCGTTCGTGCTGGACGTGCAGACCGCGTGAGACGACGCTTCATCCAGTCCCAAACATGCTCAATGGGGGACAGATCCGGAGATCTTGCTGGCCAGGGTAGTTGACTTACACCTTCTAGAGCACGTTGGGTGGCACGGGATACATGCGGACGTGCATTGTCCTGTTGGAACAGCAAGTTCCCTTGCCGGTCTAGGAATGGTAGAACGATGGGTTCGATGACGGTTTGGATGTACCGTGCACTATTCAGTGTCCCCTCGACGATCACCAGTGGTGTACGGCCAGTGTAGGAGATCGCTCCCCACACCATGATGCCGGGTGTTGGCCCTGTGTGCCTCGGTCGTATGCAGTCCTGATTGTGGCGCTCATCTGCACGGCGCCAAACACGCATACGACCATCATTGGCACCAAGGCAGAAGCGACTCTCATCGCTGAAGACGACACGTCTCCATTCGTCCCTCCATTCACGCCTGTCGCAACACCACTGGAGGCGGGCTGCACGATGTTGGGGCGTGAGCGGAAGAACAGTGTCCCTAATTTGCTGGGAAGTGGCGGTGCGGTCCCTACAGCACTGCGTAGGATCCTACGGTCTTGGCGTGCATCCGTGCGTCGCTGCGGTCCGGTCCCAGGTCGACGGGCACGTGCACCTTCCGCCGACCACTGGCGACAACATCGATGTACTGTGGAGACCTCACGCCCCACGTGTTGAGCAATTCGGCGGTACGTCCACCCGGCCTCCCGCATGCCCCCTAACGCCCTCGCTCAAAGTCCGTCAACTGCACATACGGTTCACGTCGACGCTGTCGCGGCATGCTACCAGTGTTAAAGACTGCGATGGAGCTCCGTATGCCACGGCAAACTGGCTGACACTGACGGCGGCGGTGCACAAATGCTGCGCAGCTAGCGCCATTCGACGGCCAACACCGCGGTTCCTGGTGTGTCCGCTGTGCCGTGCGTGTGATCATTGCTTGTACAGCCCTCTCGCAGTGTCCGGAGCAAGTATGGTGGGTCTGACACACCGGTGTCAATGTGTTCTTTTTTCCATTTCCAGGAGTGTATAAGGACTGACAATAAACATCATTCGTTATAAATTTTGCTTATTTACTCTCGCTATGTTATCAGCAAAGAGCGAAATTCGTAAGATCGAGCGAAATATAAACAGCAGAGACATTCATGCTTCAAGATCTATTGTGTTGGCCGCCGGCCGGTGTGGCCGAGCGATTCTAGGCGCAACAGTCTGGAACCGCGCGACCGCTGCGGTTGCAGGTTCAAATCCTGCCTCGGGCATGGATGTGTGTGATGTCCTTAGGTTAGTAAGATTTAAGTAGTTCTAAGTTCTAGGGGACTGATGACCTCAGCAGTTATGTCCCATGGTGCTCAGAGCCATTTGAACCATTTTTTATTGTGTTGGCAGTAGCCTCAGTACACGATCATTTAAGAAAATGTTGGCTAACTTAAGTACATGCATATATCTCTCTCTGTATGATTTCATTTATTGTTGCTGCAAGGTCTGAGGCGCCTTTCCACAGTTCGCGTGGCTCCCCCTGTCGAAGGTTCGAGTCCTCCCTCGGGCATGGGTGTGCGTGTTGCCCTTAGCGTAAGTTAGTTGTAAGTTAGATTAAGTAGTGTGTAAGCTTAGGGACCACCGACCTCAGCAGTTTCTAATTTCTAATTTATTGTTACGTTTTCGCTACTGATATATCAGGTATGAAACGTCTTTGTCTTGCACAACAACTTTCCTAATTCATACAAGCGTCGTTTCTGAAGATAGCATTTTAAGATGTAGCAATGGCTGAACGCTTTTTCTAACATCACATTCCCAACTTATATATACATTATCTTCTCTTGCATATTAGGGGCCTCAACTATTTGGTTATTTTTGTGAAGCAAGGGTATACTTGTTTTCCAAACACGTTTGTAGGTATCTCCTAGATGTCGAATACTCCCGGTTATTTGTTTTTCATCTGCTGTACGGATTAATCTGCAGGAAATATATAGTGTATCGGAAAAGAAGATAGAGAGCTCTGAACAAGACAGAGGTCATTTAGAACAAAGTACAAGATAAGGTGGTAAAAGTATTGCGAAGAAGTAATTTCGGTTTGTTTAAATAATACGCCTCAAAAACAGAATAGGAGATAGAGAAGCGCTAGAATTAAGAAAAACATATTGCACGCTGCGGTCTTTCTTCTATGCTGTTAAAAACCGAATCGAAGAAGAAATGGACGTTATCAAAGAGACGTTCAGAAGTGAAAAATCGGGATGAAAGCGTATAAGTGATGAGATTCGTGGGTGATATTGCTAGCATCAGTCACACTAACAAATCGGCAGACAAAAACAGATAGGCTCAAGAAATAATTTGAATATGAGTGTCAGAATAGTAAAGAATTAAGACACACTGCACAGGGAGGACTTTTATCAAACTTCGTGGAGATGTTCATCACATAAAGGATATTAAATGATTACACTTCCATTTCATTTGGAACTGATATCCAACATCAACATCAGCTGCAGTATCAACGCCATAGGAACAAATACATTCTTACATTCGTTATGGCATGACATCTTGAGAACATTTCTTGTAATACTTAAAATGCGTTTTGTGTCCCTTCATAAATGTTGGTGGCTTGGTGCTTGTATGAAACCAGGTCTCTTCCCATGGCATTTGACGCATGCTCTTTGAGCGACAACATAGGGGAGTGGGCATACCCGACCCGTACATTCCTTTAGATGTTTGTGATCGGAACTACAGTGCGACGTGCAGTTTGGTATCCTGCTCCCGAAGGCAACGACCAGACGGTTTATCTGTCTTGCAACATACAGGCGAGCAGTCATACCCTTTAGGCAACTATCACACCAGTCGCGGTGCCATATCCATCACCTCCCCCATTTCAGAAGTTAGAGAGGTATATGTGTCGAGAATCACTTGTATCACCACGTCGCCTACGGACACATTGGCATAGATCTGATCACCACAAACAGAAGATAATTAGCTACACAGATCATCTGAACGACATTCAGATAATGTGGAACGAGACAATTTACAGTATATGTATATAATTAATTTTAAAAGTAATGAACATATTCTTTTTCAATCCTATTCATGCCAGAAAACTAGATTCTTTTTTTCATTTTCTCTGGGCATCGCGGTGGCCGAGCGGTTCTAGGCGTGGAGTCCGGAACCGCGTGACTGCTACGGTCGCAGGTTCGAATCCTGCCTCGGGCATGGATGTGTGTGCTGTCCTTAGGTTAGTTAGGTTTAAGTTGTTCTAAGTTCAAGGACACTGATGACCTCAGCTGTTAAGTCCCATAGTGCCCAGAGCCATTTGAACCTCTGGGTATGATTCATACCTTGTAAGTAGGCTGTTTAGGTTTTTTTAATGGTAACGCCACGTAGCGCTCTGTATGAAAATCACTGGCTGTGCTGTGTGCAGTCTGTGGCTGGGTGGCATTGTTGGAATTTGCCATTGTAGTGTTGGGCAGTTGGCTGTTAACAGCGCGTAGCATTGCGCAGTTGGAGGCGAGCCGCCAGCAGTGGTGGATGTGGGGAAGTGAGACGGCGGATTTTTGAGAATGGATAATCTGGAGGTGTGTCCATCAGAAACAGTACATTTGTACGAATGGATGTCATGAACTGCTATATATATTATGACTATTAAGGTAAATACATTGTTTGTTCTCTATTAAAATCTTTCATTTGCTAACTATGCCTATCAGTAGTTAGTGCCTTCCGTAGTTTGAAACTTTTATTTAGCTGGCAGTAGTGGCGCTCGCTGTATTGCAGTAGTTCGAGTAACGAAGATTTTTGTGACGTAAGTGATTTGTGAAACGTATAGGTTAATGTTAGTCAGAGCCATTCTTTTGTAGGGATTTTTGAAAGTCAGACTGCGTTGCGCCAAAAAATATTGTGTGTCAGTTTAAGCACAGTATTGTATAATTTTTCTAAGGGGACGTTTCATATGTCGACCGGAATCTTCTGATTGTGTAATTAGTGTAGCTATTGTTTATTGCTAGCGCGTAATTGTAGAGAGAATCTCCTTTGTAGTTGCAGTCTTTCATTGTTGTACAGTAAAACAGTTGTGGCATGCATGTAGATTTGCACCAAGTATTTCGCAGCTGCGCTTGCAATTAAGTAGATATTATTTTCAGTTCTATGTTAATGTGTTTTCTTATTTTGCTCTTCAAATGTGCTTTTCTGTGTTATCGTGTGAAATACGTGATAATTATGGCTTGTGAAAAACGTAACATAAGGCTCCAAAGTAAACTGAGAAATAATAGTGACGACGAGTGTAGCTTATCAGCACCACTGTGTAATGAATTAACAGACATTCAAAGTAGTAATTTGGTAACTGTACGTAGGGAAATGGAGTGGGCGGCAAATAATGGTGTAGACAGTGAAACAGGTAGTGAACAGGGAAGCATTATCGATCGATCGGTCGGCAACAGCTTGCCTCAGGAATCAGGAATGACAGAACACAATATTGCAGATACTGTAGACTCAGGTTTTGGGTTCTTACCGTTTTCTCAAATGAGTCAAGACACATTTTCCGCTTGTCAAAATGTGAATGTTACCAGTGCAAATTCACTGCTGAAAAGCACTGAGGAACATGTTTCAGACACCAGTGCATTGTTATTACAGTTAATGCAACAAATGGGACAAAGGCTACAAAAGTTATACACAATGGAACAAAATCTTCAAAAGTTAGACAAGATGGAACAAAATCAGACAAACACAGCAAAAGCTTCAAAAGTTAGACACAATGGAACAAAATCTTCGGAAGTTAGTCACCACGCTTGAACAAACACGTGAAGATTTAACTACTGAGTTACATAACATTGAATCGAAATGTCAAAAAGTCTGTAATGACGTAAAAACACAATTTTGTGAGCATTTTCAACCTATTTTTTCGCGGCATGAAAATGCATTACAGAATCACGAAGCAGCCATAAAAGAAATGCAAACTGTTGTTCATGAAAATCATGAGACCTTGCAAGCTAAAATTGACTCAGTCAACCTGTGAAATTTTTATTTGAGACTGTCACTGTAGTGCAAACTGGTGTCGTAAATATTTCAATAAGAAAGGTAAGTGACCGCCTTCACGTAATGTGTCGTGGGCACCCAGCTGCGTGACAGTCGCCTGGAAAAAAGCCATTAGTGCGTGCCTTTCAGAGGCACAGGTGAAAAAAAAGAGGCCATTATCCTCCCTATTGCCATTCCTTTGTAGAAAGAATCGCAAATACGACATGCTCAAACTTGAAAACATATTATTACACTGTGGCGCTCTTAATTTATGATATTTACTAAAACGCCTAATGAAATGATGAGAAACATTTTACATCTATTGTCTTTCTAGTTGAGAGATTGCTCATTTTGTTTAATATCTGGTTTCCAGCTGTGTTGCAGCATTGGCTTTATAAAATAAAATTAAGTGCATTTGCTAATGTGAACACTTTCTGCCAACAGATCTATTAAATAATAATTTTATGATCCATATTCTTCGAAAAAGGAGCACTTGGAATGGAAAGAACAATAATAAGTGATTAATAACAGTAACTGCATACATAATTTTCTTTTCAACTACTTGGTAATTTTTTTGGTAGAGTAAGTTATCGTGATGCATCACTCTAGTGTTAAGATGTGACATAGGTATTAAACATGGCCATTTTTACTGTAATATTTTTTCTGCTTGAGCTTTGTCATGTTTAGATATAAGTAATTGCATTTGCTGCTGCTGTTTGCCAGGCATAGTGCTACTAAATTTCACTTTGTATTACTCTGTTAAGCCAGTTTTACTACTGATTTATTTTTCTTGTTGCTGCACATTGGCTCATATTAGTTGTAATGTTGCATTTGCTTGGTAATTTAGATTTACTGTAGCTTGCTTTGCCAATTTCCATTTTTTTGTCATTTCTGTTTGTGTTAATTGTTTTGTGCTGCTGCATTGCCTCATCCCTTAGTTTAGCATCTGAGCTCAGTAGATTTAAGTTAGTTTAAGATGGGGTAGGCTATAATTGAGAACGAGTTGTGATGAATTGGAAGAAATGCATTGAGAAGCTATAAGAAAATGGTTTGCCCATAAAAGAATTTTGAAAGAGGATGTGAACAGAATATAGAAAGCATGCTTGGATATGATTTTTTTTCGTGGAAACAAGTGTTGAAATAAGACGAAAGATCTATGGAATGAAGTTTTGGGTTGGACTGCAGTACCAAATGTTAAACTGAAAACAAACCCTGTCCTGTATTTTTGTGTTATTACACTATGTGAATTTGTGTTTTTCCTGTCTGTATGTGTTTAGCTAATAAGATTTATGTCGTAGAATTTTCTGATAATATGTTATTTACCTTGTAAATATGCTTAGACATTATTTATTCTGTTTTGTTTTAATGCTCATGTGTGAAGTTGATGTTTCAAAAGTTATTCTGATCTTTTATGTATGTACTTATGTCATAATTCCTGTAACATTGATGTATATGTATATTTCTATTCTTTTATAAAGCCTGTATTACTACAAATGTTATCTGTATTGTTATGTTCTTTAATGCTGTATTTTGTACCTTTGTTATTGTATTCTCATGTTATAATATTGTAATTGACATCAGTTCATCAAATTAAGTAACTTGTAAGCATTCATTTCACTGCACACATTTCTGTTGGTCATAGTATATGCACAATATGTGAAATAAAAGAGGACTGTTAGTGTTTGGACGTGTGTTGATAATTCAGCAAGGGACTGGTTAACAACATTGCTGGTTCTAAGGACAATTCAAAAACTTTGTGAGTGCACAAGTGGTGGTTTATGGACTTGCTATATTCTCCGCAAGACTCTTCAACGGTGATTGTGCACCTGCATAGTCGCAACAGATGGCTGTTGGCTGTCTCTACAAGGTCTACAGTGGGTCTGCACCTTTGATGACCCACCATACCATTATTTCTATAAGAACTGCAGTGGGTCTGCACCTCTGGTGGCCCACCAATACCATACTCTCTACCAGGACTACAGTGGGTCTGCTCTGTGATGACCTACCTACCAATATTCTTCAAAACTTCGACTGACTCTGCTGTGGGTTTGCTCTGTTGTGGCCCATTACCTGTCTGCATGTCAAGAGTCAGCGCTGTCTTTCCGTTGGAAGGACAACACTACTTCTTCAAGACTGCATGGAAATCCACTACCTCCGTGTGCATTCTCTTTTGCTGCTCAGACTTTGAGAAAACACTGCAATTTCACTGTGATGAACGATCAGGACTGTCTTTATGGACTGTGAGAAAATTTTAGCTTTTGACCAACATTGTATCGATAAGTGTGTGCATTTGATTTCATTGTTCTTGCCGAAAACAATTTGTAAAATTTTTTTGGGGAGCATGAGGGCTATGAAAGTAGGCTGTTTAGGTATTTATATTGGTAACGCCACGTAGCGCTCTGTATGAAATCCACTGGCTATGCTGTGTGCAGTCTGTGGCTGGGTGGCATTGTTGTAATTTGCTATTGTAGTGTTCGGCAGTTGACTGTTAACAGCGCGTGGCGTTGCGCAGTTGGAGGTGGGCCGCCAGCAGTGGTGGATGTGGGGAGAGAGATGGCGGAATTTTGAGAGCGGACGATCTGGACGTGTGTCCATCAGAAGGAGTAAATTTGTAATATTGGATATCATGGACGGACACATATATTATCACTTATGAACATTATTAAGATAAATACATTGTTTGTTCTCTATTAAAATCTTTCATTTGCTGACTATGCCTATCAGTAGTTAGTGCCTTTCGTAGTTTGAATCTTTTATTTAGCTGGCAGTAGTGGGGCTCGCTGTATTGCAGTACTTCGAGTAACGAAGATTTTTGTGAGGTAATTGATTTGTGAAACGTATAGTTTAATGTTAGTCAGAGGCATTCTTTTGTAGGGACTTTTGAAAGTCAGATTGCGTTGCGCCAAAAAATATTGTGTGTCAGGTTAAGCACAGTCTTGTATAATTTTTCTATGGGAACGTTTCAACCTGAAATATTCCACTAGCGACAGACGCGTATAACGGCTACCATATAGTGTTGCAACGGCTTTTTCTGTATTGACAATAATGTTACACAAAGATGAAAGTTAAATCAACAAATGGAGCAGGTACGGAAGTACTGGAGTATCTGTTTCGTAGCGTTCTGTCAGTTTCCATTTTCGTCAATGAATTCTGACAATTACTGTTCTAACGTTGCTGAAAATTTAGTTTCTACATTTGTTTGTGGTCAACGTTCTACAAACACCGCTAACATTTTGCGATAATTTTTTTCATAACTAATTCTTAATGTGAAATGTACTCTCTTCTACCTTCTCATGTGTCTGTGGTGTCATCTTCGATATAGACTTCTCTTTTTCTTGAAGTACAGACATAGAGTTTGAATTTACTGATTTCTCGAAATGACTGTCTATTCATTTAAAAATTCGTTACAAGTCAATTTCGATGGTTATATCCCTGCCGTAGCAATCAATCATCTGGTGTTAGAGCACAGTATATGTTCATAGAGTCGATAATGGGATCGAGAATTGTGCCCTACCACGCGGCGATTGTCTGCCTGAGAAATGACGTAACCATCGAAACTGACCATTCTAGCACATTTCTCAGTAACGGCGCAAAAATTTCACTACGTTGAAGCATAATTTGAGTGACAAACAGGAGCACCACATCAGGCAAATTAGGCGGTTATATTAATCTGGTTCAACATGTTTGTTTGTGGAGCCAAGTTCTATGTTGATACCTTTTCTTCAATTCTGCCAGAGGAGAGGAAGATCTGCACTTCCCAAGGTGCACAAAAGAAGTGAGTGCTGAACAAGCATTTTCATTTACATACCGTCTCTTCCAAAATATATGTATTATATGCCAAAGCAGAGGAAGTTGTTATGATTTATGTGATAAGGTTCTACATGCTTTCAATTTATCTTAAATGATGTGTTATTAGTTGCGTCCTGCTGCAAATACCACAACCCGTTGACGACCTCCAGTTGTATCTAAGTGAAAAACCTATAAACCTGAAGACAGCAATCGAGAATCTCAATACCGACCTGTCGGCACTATCAAAATGAGCTCAGGATGTAGGGATGAAGCTCAACTCATCCAAAATCCCCGCTAATGGTTGGTCGTTCTAGGTTCATTAGCCCGAAATATCGTGAATCACTACTACCGTTAAAGCTAAATGGCACAAATACTAACTTCTCTAGTTCAGAAAGAAGGTCAAGGAATAATAATAATAGACGAAAATCTGAACTGGACTGAACACGAAACTGTAATGTACAGAAAATATGGGGTGAATGGAACTGGAGGAAGGAACATTTCAGGCCGTCTCCCTGCGCATTCGTTGGTCTGAGAGGGCCCATGTTCACACAAACGCCCATAAAAGGTTTGACATATTGTGTGTGTCGTTGGTGTCTGAGACGGTACTTGTTTTGGTAGAGCCGAGCTGCCTCTCGACCGTTTCCATCTGCTTGGCCGTACACAAACACCATTTCGGCTTGTTCTCGACATGAATACCGGATCATCCAGCTGCTTACAGTACGCTGCGCGAAAGACACAGCCTACAACACACAAGGAACACACTGCGCCTGGTCAGCGCCGTCTACGTGGCAATGATGCATCTCCGGACACGTGTTCATAGGACCTTTATCCTCCATTTCCAGTCAGGAGTCCGTCCCTGCAGTTTGACGGTTTTATTAATGTTCACATTGTATAAAACGTTCTTCCCGCTTGAGTTGAAAGTGGAACTTGTGCAAACACTTATACGTCCAGTTACTGTTAACAGCGATATTTGCGTGCAAGGCCTTTTTCAGGAAAGCTCACGCAGCCTGGAACTGGTTATGGAAGATTGTGTTCGTTATAGTTAGTTAGTTAATTAGGTTCGACTCTTTGATCACATTTCACTATCACGTGTATAGCTATCCTGGCTGCGTCCAAACAAGGGCACAGGTTTCCATACACTCTGTCTTCTCTACTGTCTTATCAACGAATACAGTCCCTCATATATCTGCTCGAACTTAACGCCATTGTTCGAACAACACTGCAGGAACTCCCGTCCCAGTTAGAGCAAAATCATTTCTGTCCCGCTCTATCGTTCAGCCACTTTCTCGAAGTCCTTCTCAGTAGCAGCAATCCCACCCTGGAACGTCCTCCCACAGCAAATTAGAGAACTTAATGGCATCTTCTGTCTCAGAAGGCAAGTAATGACGTGTCTACTAAAGAAACAACAAAGGTTGCCATTGCCCCTGAACACACTCGTCGCCCTCATATACGCCTCTTTCCTACCCGAGCCATGTCGCTTCCCAAAATTCTTAGCCGATACAATCTCCTGAAATCTTCTTTTCCAAGAACTTGCTATATTAGATAACATCTGTTTCGTACCACTATAGATTCTTTTTATCTGCCACTATCATTATTGTTACTAATGTCAAAATTGTTGTCATTATTATTATTATTATTATTATCGCTATCAGAGGCGCCAGCTGCAGCCGTATAAGTAATGCCAGCTATAACTTTGTTAGTTCATTGTCAGTATAATTTAATCCCACTGCCACTTCAGAAACTCAAACCATATTGATACTAGTTATCATATTAAAACTGGTATCTCTTATGTAACTATATGGCAATATATAACGCATTTGTGAAATCCTGGTCTTAGGTAAGGGAGGGCCAGATGACGCTTATCGGATCAGGTTAAACAAATAAATAAATAAATAAATGAGTCTGTTGGTGAGACCATTCTCCGAATAAGTTTATAAATATTTGTTTAACATCATTAAACATCTTATCTTGGTGCCATTTATTCGTTTATGTTCAAGACGCGTGTCCCACCAGAACCTACGTTTCCTCACGCGTCGTCATAGAGCGCGCACTTCCAGTTAGACGTCATCTCATTTTTGCTTAGATAAATAACGTGTTAAGTTTATTTGTGTCGAGAGACACCAAGTGAACAAACAGTACAGCGACAAATATGGTTCAGTTCTCGTAAGATTAATCTGAAATTTTTAACAGATCAGTGCAACGACAAACATTATTCAATTCTCGTAAGACAAATCTGAAATTTTCAACAAATCACCAGTGAAGTGGTTCACATCAATTGGTTAACGAAAAACTAAGTGTGAAAACTACAGAACAAAAAGATACAGTGGTGAATACGCTATGATTTTGCATAAGTGAATCGGTCCGTTGTGAAAAGGTCTCAGTCAGAATTTAGGATTACTTAAGTCCATCGTCTCTGTTTCGTCACCTGCACTAGTTTAACGTCTGAATATCAACTAATAGTACAAAATAACATTAAGCATACATTGGCTGTAATATTGGATTCTTTTTAAAATCGAAGACAATTCGTGTGAGAATTACACCTTTTCCTATTTTACCCGGAAGTCTCTCAACTGGAGCAAGGGCGTCCACGCAATGGTTTGCAGGGGCAGACCCAGAGGTATCGAATATTTTTAATATTTTGGAAGACGAACAGCGAATTGTAAGTAGCCGTAAAAATGCTTCCAGCTGCGACCCATTTAAAAACCTAATTCGAATTTTAAACCATTGTCTTCAAAGAAAAACACCTTAGTGTGCTATGCGTTTTCCGATGCCTGACTCAGAGGGGGAGGGGTTCTGCGGGTCCCCTGGCTCCAAGCATGGGCGTCCTTGAGTTGGTTTGAGGCCCTTTTAGCGTAGACCGACTGTGTAGTTGAAGTTCACCTGTAACCCACGAGCAGATAAGAGGAAACGTGTATTTTGGCGAAGCAGACAACTCAGTAACCCACGGAGTACGCCTTTAATACGCACCTAGAACACACAGGACATGGGATACAAGGAATACGTCCTAATATCTCGTCGGATCTCCTTTTGCCAGGTGTAGTGCAGCAACTTGACGTGGCACCGACTCCACAAGTTGTCAGAAGTCCTCTGCAGAAATATTGAGACGTGCTGCCTCTACAGCAGTTCATAATTGCGAAAGTGTGGCCTGTTCAGGATTTTGCGCACGAACTGGCCTCTCGATTATGTCCCATAAATTTTAGATGGGAATCATGTTGGGCGAGGTAGATAGCTAAATCAAAAATCAAATGGCTCTGAGCACTATGGGACTCAACCGCTGTGGTCATAAGTCCCCTAGAACTTAGAACTACTTAAACCTAACTAACCTAAGGACAGCACACAACACCCAGCCATCACGAGGCAGAGAAAATCCCTGACCCCGCCGGGAATCGAACCCGGGAACCCGGGCGTGGGAAGCGAGAACGCTACCGCACGACCACGAGATGCGGGCGATAGCCAAATCATTCAGTCGAACTGCCCAAAATGTTCTTCAAACCAATCACGAACAATTGTGGTCCGATGATATGGCACTCTGTCACCCACATAAATTCCATCGCTGTTTGGGAACATGGAGTCCACGAATGGCAGCAAATCGTCTCCAAGTAGCCGAACATACCATTTCCAGTAAATGATTGGTTCAGTTGAACCAAAGCTCCTAGTCAATCCGGTGTGAACACAAACCCTGCACCATTATGGAGCCGCCACCGGTTTGATAACTTGGGTCCATGGCTTCGGTGGGATCTGCGCTTCACTCGATCCGTACCACGAGCTCTAACCAACTCAAATGCTTCAAATGGCTCTGAGCACTATGGGACTCAACTGCTGTGGTCATAAGTCCCCTAGAACTTAGAACTACTGAAACCTAACTAACCTAAGGACAGCACACAACACCCAGCCATCACGAGGCAGAGAAAATCCCTGACCCCGCCGGGAATCGAACCCGGGAACCCGGGCGTGGGAAGCGAGAACGCTACCGCACGACCACGAGATGCGGGCGATAGCCAAATCATTCAGTCGAACTGCCCAAAATGTTCTTCAAACCAATCACGAACAATTGCGGTCCGATGATATGGCACTCTGTCACCCACATAAATTCCATCGCTGTTTGGGAACATGGAGTCCACGAATGGCAGCAAATCGTCTCCAAGTAGCCGAACATACCATTTCCAGTAAATGATTGGTTCAGTTGAACCAAAGCTCCTAGTCAATCCGGTGTGAACACAAACCCTGCACCATTATGGAGCCGCCACCGGTTTGATAACTTGGGTCCATGGCTTCGGTGGGATCTGCGCTTCACTCGATCCGTACCACGAGCTCTAACCAACTCAAATGCTTCAAATGGCTCTGAGCACTATGGGACTCAACTGCTGTGGTCATAAGTCCCCTAGAACTTAGAACTACTGAAACCTAACTAACCTAAGGACAGCACACAACACCCAGCCATCACGAGGCAGAGAAAATCCCTGACCCCGCCGGGAATCGAACCCGGGAACCCGGGCGTGGGAAGCGAGAACGCTACCGCACGACCACGAGATGCGGGCTAACCAACTCAAATCGGGACTCATCTGACCAGGCCACAGGTTTCCGGTAGTCTAGGTTCCAAACAATACGATCACGAGCCTCGGAGAGGTGCTGTGGGCGATGTCGTGCCCTTAGCAAAGGTTCCCACATCGGTCGTCTGCTGCCGTAATCCACTAACGCCATATTTCGCCACACTGTGCTAAACGATACGTTCGACGTACGACCAACATTGATTTGTGGGGTTATTTCACACAGTGTCGCTTGTCGGTCAGCACTGACAACACTATGCAAATGCCGCTGTTGTCGGTCGTTAAGTGAAGGCCGTCGGCCACTGCGTTGCCCTTGGTGTGAGGTAATGCCTGAAATTTAGTGTTATCGGTACATTCTTGACACTGTAGATATCGGACTTTTGAATTCCCTAACGATTTCCAAAATGAAATGTCCCAGGCCTTTGGCTTCAGCTACCATTCCGCGTGCTGAAAGTCTGTTAATTGCCGTCGTGCGGCCAGAATCACGCCGGAAACCTTTTTACACGAATTACCTGAGTACATATGACAGCGCCGCCAATGCACTGCCCTTTTATACCTTGCACTCCGATACCGCCGCCATCTGTGTATGTGCATATCACTATTCCACGACTTTTGTCACCTCAGTCTATATAGCGGCGACAAAAAAGCATTTCAAGTTGTAGAGCGAACAGTTACGAATCAGTCTGCATATCATTGCTGTGACCAATACGTTGCCAAAACGATATAGCATTTAATGAAAGAAGGAAAGTAAACTTGTGTTTGCTCAGATGTGCAGCTGGCGAAAACGCAACGGGAGTGAATGCGCTCGTCGGAACATTCCAGAGAATGAATGGGAAGCGCGAACCCCGCCGCGTGCAGCGACCTCGTTCTGTGGCTCGGCGAGCCGCGGCAGCTCCCGGGCAGGCGACCGCTCGACGGATTACTGTCGCGGCCGGTCCGAGGCGCGCCGCCTGAATATTCATGCGGGCAAACAATGTGAGGTGGCAGGCGGCCACTTTCACGGGGACGGGACTGACAATGGCCACAGGCTGGCGCGAGGTAATGACGCCGCCATTGTGCAACCGACCGCTCGCGGCCCGCTCCTTACGTAAACAAGCAGGTGACGGGGATACGGGGGACTGCAAAGCGCCGCTGAGGGTGCACCCAACTTGGCGACGGGCTTGTGTCTGCACATAGCTGCGCGACACGGGTAGCAAAGCGATAACGGACATGGAAGCACCCACCCTGATCTATAGGGCCTATCGATGTAAATCAGATGAGTATGGTACTTCAAGGCAATGAGAAAATTTGAATGATCGCATGGAAAACTAGTTTTTCTCAAAGCTTTAGTAAGGAAAAACATCGTATGGGACACAGCTTGCTTCCTTGACGCATATCTTGCAAAAATAGATGCTACTCTACAGGTAGATTGTGTCTTCTGTCCCTTCCGAAACGCATTAGATTCTCTACCACTCTGTCGAGTGGTAAACAGAATACGATCATAAGGAGCGCCTTCGCAAATATTTGTTAAGTGTAAGGGTCTACGGGTTACACGCAGCCGTAGCTTACAGTACGTAACACGAGTTCGCCAGCCGACCTACCGGATTTTTTTTTTTTTTTTTTTTTTTTTTTTTTTTTTTTTTTTGGGCCTTTGAGTGTGTACTCAATTTAGCCATCGGCAAACCTATCTGGAATTCTGACAATTTGCTTGGTCAGTACACGGGCGTCCGACCGCAGTGCGATCCAGGGAGTAAGCAACTGGCGCCGTATTAACCAGCGTGGCGTCGGGCGCGACTACGGCTCTTTTCTTAGCTCACCATGGAGCCTTTCGATACGACCATAATTAGGATGTCACACACAGCGGTGATGGGTGCACGTAGTGTGTGTGTTTAATAATCAGCCTTTGTTGATAAAACTATTTAAACTTACTTCTAGGTGTTCGCCTATTGCTGTACCTCAAGGACCCACCGCTTACAAATCCTGACAAAATGCTTCATCTAATTATCATCTGGGGCAATAACAGAAACAACCCCCTTATGATAGCCCTGAGGAATTTTTGGGTAATAAAACGTAGTACGTTATACCGGACGTAAAATGTATCACTTACCGAAAAAATGGTTCAAATGGCTCTGAGCACTATGGGACTTAACATCTCAGATCATCAGTCCCCTAGAACTTAGAACTACTTAAACCTAACTAACCTAAGGACATCACACACATCCATGCAGGAGGCAGGATTCGAACCTGCGACCGTAGCAGTCTCGTGGTTCCGGACTGAAGCGCCTAGAACATCACGGCCACCGCGGCCGGCTCACTTACCGATAGTAACAAAAGCGTGCCGAAAGCAAGCATAATGGGACATCTAACACATTGTCCATGTAAATTTATGTGACCACCCATTAAACCAAATTTTCCAGCGCGAACATTCAGAAAAGGAGCCGACGAGGTTCTCGAAGGTGCGACAGGGATGTGGACCCATGCCGATTCCAGTGACGTGGTCAGCTGCGCAAGGTTTCTCGGTTCAGGTTCCATGGTGCGCCGGCCCGATCGATGTAGTTCCTCAGAGTCTCGACTGGTTTTAAATTCGGAGAGTTTGGTGACCCGGGGAGGACGGTTAACTCATCCTGGTACTGTCCGAAAGATACACATACATCTTGCATTGCCCTGCTGGTAGATACCACCGTGCCAAGGAGAAACAAACTGCATGTAGGGGTCGACAAGGTCCCTAAGGACAGATGCATGCTTGTGGGATCCTTTCCGCCTTCCAGAATGACAATATAACCCAGGCAGAGCGCTGTAACACACTGATTTCGCAACTGGTACATAGACGTTAAGGGTTCAGTGTTTGAAATAGTTACATCTTGGAGATTCATTCCAGATTCAGAACGAGACGCTGGAAGCTCTGTATTTGAAAATGGAAACTTAGTTCGATGAATAATTGTTCTACAACAAGTGTGGTAGCTCAAGAACGACGAACTACTTATCGATACTTAATAATTGTTTGTATTGTAATGAAAACAATGAATGCTGTCAATCGTGAACTACTCCCTATTCAAGTTTTCACAATATCTACACTGTCTGACAGTTGTAAGCGGACAGGCCTATGTAATACTTTTTTGCCCACTGGATGCCACCAGGGGTGGACCCGCTAGTATAAAAGATGGTGGGCAGTACTGTGGTAGCAGCAACAGTAGACTGGGTCGGTCGGGAGATGTCAGTGACTTCGAACGTGGTCTTGTTCTTGGATGTCACCTGAGTAACCAATCCACAGGGACATGTCAACCCTTCAAAAGCTGCCCAAGTTGACTATTCGTGATGTAAGTCTGAAAGGGAAATGCCAGGGAAGAATTGTAACTAATGGAACACCAGGCAGACCTTATATACTGACGGACAAGGACCGTCGATCATTGCCGAGGGTGGTTGTGAAATATCGCATGAAATCTGTGAAATGAATTACTCGTGTTTTTGAGTTCCAAATGGTTCACATGGCTCTAAGGACTATGGCACTTAATATCTGAGGTCATCAGTCCCCTAGGCTTAGTATTACGTAAACCTAACTAACCTAAGGACATCGCACACATCCATGCCCGAGGCAGGATTCGAACCTGCGACCGTAGCAGCTGCGCGGTTCCGGACTGAAGCACCTAGAACTGCTCGATCACAGCGGCCGCCTGAGTTCCAAAGTACTATCAGCAGTCCACTGAGCGTAGAGAGTTAAAAAGACTAGCGTACAATGGTCGAACAGTTCCTCACGAGCCAACATTTCTGTAGTCAATGTCCACAGACATCTGACGCGGTGTAAAGAGCGACGCTACTGGACAGTGGATGACTGGAAATGAGTGATTTGATGAATCACGAGAAACTCTACAGCAAATCGATGGGGTTGTTTGGATTTGGCAAGTCCCTGAAGAATGTCACCTGCAACTACGTGTAGTCAATTACGGAGGAAGGTGTGTTATGGTATGCGTGTGTTTTGCGTGATTAGGGTGTGTTCCCCTAATTGCGCTTAACGAAACACTAAATGAGGAAGGATATGAACCCGTACTGTGTACATTATAGGAACATTTCGAAGAGAGTGTTTGTAAGAGCATGACAGCGCACCCCGCATGAAGCAACATTTTTGTGGCATGGTTTGTAGACAACAGAACTCCTGAAATGAACTCGCATGTCCAGAGTTACAATCTGAGCATAATGGAACCTTTTTTTGGGATGGCTTAGAACTACGTTGAGTCGCTCCAGGACCCAATGTCCAACTTCACTACCTCCACTTGTTTGGGCTCTTGGGTACAATGGACTGGTATTCCTCCATTGAAATACAGATATCTCAGTGAAAGTGTCCCCAGCAGAGTTAAAGGCATCATAAAGGTGGAGAGTGGACTCACTGCATATTAATATCCACCAATAGATGTCAGTTAGGTTTAATCGGGTGGTGTATGTTGTAACCTCCCCGCAATAAATGTTAAAGAGATTTATTCTAATGTTAATGGACATAGAGCCAAATGTTACCTTGCGAGGTGCCGGGGCTAGTAGTGTATTTATCACTAAATTCTACTAGAATCCACATGTGTAAATCATGCTCTAAGCCCCCCCTATTCTAACTCCGACTTTTGCTGTTGCACAAGGATAAAACAAATACGCGAACTGACTCTAATCAACCCTGCTAGTGGAGTAGAAGAGAGTTTGGCACCTGCAATAATTTAATTTGATAAATAAGTTAAATAAACAAAGGTTTCATTAGCATAGTGAGGAATGATAGGGTTGCTCTATTGATTAACAGAAAGAAAGTTCTGTCCAAAATAACAATATGATTTATTAAGATTAAACGCAGAATAGTAAAAGAGACACAGGAAATATAAAACATCAAATTGGCTAAAATTGGAGATTCATACAAACACAGTAAAGGTGAAGTTGTCCCTAACTTAGATCGTGAGGTTTAAGACGAAGTGGTATGTGGAGCCAATTCCTTTCCACTCAAATCTCAAGAGAGACACACAGCTAACCCAATAGTAATTGCTGCTACTCGAAACTGAACAAAGTTAGAAAAGGATGAACAGGCGCGCTCTGCTGAGCTCTGATTATCACCTAGGAAAATCCCTATCTGCCGGTGCTGCGGACGTACATTACCAACAGTCTTCTTATCTCCCAGAACACGATCTGGCGTACCGCAGGCGAGGGCTGGTTGCTCCGACGTCCTCGACCGAAAGGCGACTGCCGACCACTCAGAGCACCCGTACAGGCCGAACACCGAACATTCCCGCCCCGACGACAGTGGCCGTGGTTACGTTCCAATCAGCAACTCGAAAACCGGCGGAAATTCCACTCCATTGCCGGAGCACTACCATTCCACCAATGGAGATTCTTGGCGCCAATTTCTGTGCTGATTTTGCAGAAAGTGCGGGAATTTTCCCGCCACAACTGCGTGGGTACACAAGTCATTCCCACGCCTCGCTGGTAGCCCGCCAGAAAGTGTTTTCGCAAAGTTTCTCTGAAGTAACGGAACCTCTAGCCCAGCCGCTACTTCACACCCCAGCGGGCGTGTCTCTTGACAATGTCGGCGTCTGAAAAGCATTCACTCGACTGCCTCACACACGTCGGCTTAACTCTCTCCAGTTCCACAGAGCCCGCCTGTCACCGGCCCACCCGGGTGACGAGAGACGCTGCGTGGGAAGTACGCGTGTTAAGGAAAAGCAACCCTCCACCGCATGCAACTAGAGAGGAGAATCGTAAGATAGAAATATGAGAGGGGGCTCATGCCACCTCTCATTGCCCCTACGCCATTTTAGATTGTAATTGGTGAGCGGTTGGCTCACTTAGGAGCAAGGTAGTGAGTCAATCGCCCAAGAACAATCTTACAAAGTGACTCCACATACCGCACTCTATAAAAAAGATCATTGCAACTGAAAAATGCAACTCATAGAGGGAGGATTATTTATGATGTAGCCAACTTCACCTTCTTAATATGGAACACTAACACTCACATCACACATCCATACCCAGGGAGCCCCTTCCAAACACCGATTCACGCAGACATTCACGCTCTAAACATGGCCCGGGCATCTGAGCCAAATATGGAGCAGTTTATTCTTTACAATCAGAGTTGGAGTGCTCCGCAATTAAATGCCCAAGATGTTACAACAATTTTAATCATTAAACTAACCTGACCTCACTCACACATGATAATATTTAAGTTAACAATCTCTTTGTGAGTTTTCAGAATCTAGTTACAACCTCCGATTCATTCTGTCTCCCTGCAGCAAGAATAACCTTTACAAAATGTTCCCTGAACTGATGGTCCATTCACAATGACAGTGGTGGTATCTGCTTCAGTTTATGGGGACTTCAGGCACACTGTTAGCATACACACAACAATAAACACAAAATACAAAAAAAACATGATGTGGAGAACAATACAGTAATCTGTAATAAGAATTACAGTGTAAAACACAAACGCATACAAGGTATAACATACATTACAGAAACAACATAAGAGAAAGAAATTTAAGAAAAACAAAAAAAAACAAGGTTCATGGGGCATCAAATTGTGCGTGCACATTGCACAAAGTTCACGACTGTGCTGAGAATGAGGCACTAAATCACATTGTTAGAAATATCCGTGGCACTTCACTGATTCCACTGTACTGACATCACATAAGGCTAAACGTCGGTTGTAGTTGCTACGTTGTGGCAACAGCAATAGGGAGTTCTGGAGTGTCTGCAGTACGCTGTTGAGATTGTAGTCAGACCCACGCATATGATCACGGCCGTATGGTAGGAAGACACAGTGATAGGCTCTCCTCACGTCGATTAAATTGTCTCTGAGGTCTACTCGTTGGGATACATCACTAGTCTAGGTCTCTTCTCTCGCTGGACAGAACTTTATGTTTCCCAATATTGCAGTTCGACGAGGGATGATGGCACGTGGAGTGACTCCACAAGTGTGTGAGGTCATCCATACAGGATCGAACTAGGAGCGACTATTGTTAAAAACTGCTCTCTAATAGAGAGGAGAAGTAAGACATGAGACCATACATTTGTTAGTGTGGCACGATACTGCTTTGTGTATGCAGATCGGCCAATGCTAGTGAGTTGTAAAAACCCAAACAGGTGAGTATAGAGCGTCCCTTTCTGTCCTGAGGCACATGAGGCGCAGGTTCTGACACGATATGTGATGTTCTTCGTGTACTCACGACAACGTGGTCTGCCGCAGGGAATCCCTCCAAGCGGCTGCCGCGTCCGGAGAGCTAGCAGGCTGTCGCGTGTCAGGGTCAACGGCCAGCCCCACTTTCGCTTGTGGCGGGGCGAGGGTCCCGTGTAATCCCTCAGGTAGGCAGCCGGGTGACTGTCAGCGTGTAGGACGGGACGCTCGCCCTCTAGCAGGTAGCCGAAGACCTCTTGTTTTTGCGCTGGCTGGCCTCTGCATTGCCACGTTCCTCGTCATCTGTACAATTCTTACAAAAGTCTTATGCCTAACTTTTTCCCATGACCTTCTATGTTATAATAAATTTACATAATGAAACATTGATGGTCTGTCATTTCAGACACTCTTATTTTACTTTTATAGTTATTAATCTATGGCAATCATTATAACATCTAATCTAGACATGGAAATAATTTATTTTGATATATGTGTAGAGGCCGATCTCAGTATGTACATGGTGTGTGATAACTGATGCTTTGTAATGGATGAACAACAAAATGTGCGGGCCCGCACTAATATTACTATTAATTATATAGATCGACAGTAGACATGCTTCAAGAATTAACTACCATATCCCAACGATCTACATTCTACGTCTTTTAATTAAATTATGTTGTTATGCAGGTCTAAGTTTTACTGTGCTATAAAGAACATGCAACTACGCTACTTTCGCTCGCCCGTCGTCCCTCCATCTCGGGTCTGTGGTTTGGTGACCTGAAAAATAGCAACTCAACAGGCGCGCGCCACACTTGTGGTAGAAAACCCCCACAATATTAATCTAGTTATTGTTAAATCCTACAGTTTAACTTATCCTAGTATCGTACTTTCCCTTTTATTTATTTATTTATTTATTTTATTTTATTTATTTATTTATTTATTTATTTATTTTTTTTTTTTTATTTACCTTATACAATACCCTTACATAGTTCCTGTTACGCTGAGGTGTCTTGCTGCTCGCCGCTATTGACGACAGTGATGTGCGCGCCGTACGACATGACCTCCGAGTTTTCATTACGCCTCACTGAAACTCCAGAGACTGGGTTAGCCATGGCTATACACGACAATAAATTTATAGTTGCAACTTCCTTCTCTATGTGATGCGGTTTTCGCGATCAAAGCACACCTTTCCAGAAGCAATGTAATATGACCAAGCCAGGACTGGTTCCTGTTGAGGATTCAGACACCCAACACACGCCAGCTACACAGTATGTCACGAATATCCAAGTACAATTCCTTGGTGATTCATCTGTGACAAAAACGAGCAGCACGCTAAATCCCCAACCAGCACATTAGCATGGTAGGCTTTTATGCCCTCATTTCTCTCGTCTAGGGCACCATTAGAGTCAAATGCTCACAGGTTCACCCCGACTTGCAAGACAACGATACCGGCGCAGCTCTGCAAAAACTATACTGCCCATATTCACCCTCGAAATCGCGCAATATACCACAATCGTGCAGTGCACTGACGCGTGCCTGCAAGCATTGGTATGAACGTCTCACGAACTGGTTGTGGCCGCTATGGAGCGTATCACGACCTCTCAGAACGCTTCTAAGAGCACGTTCTTGTATGCGCCCGTTTGTGCGACGTCTCATCACTCATCCTTATCCCTTAACATGGACACCAGATAGGAAAGGACAAAAACATTGCTCATGAAAAGGTAGTGTCTCCTACTCCATCGACATTGGAGATCGCAAACATAAACAAAAAGAGGATAGCAGCAGTAAATTCTTATGCAAGACAACGCAGCGTGTTAATACTTTAGCAATCTTAATCTATTAATGTAACGATTATTGTTCCCCGAACAAAGGTTCATATATTTGCCTATTCTACTATGTACATTTCTTACACTACTACTATTCTACGAACTCCTTTATGTGAGATATGTGGTGGAGTCCTATGGACTTCTTTCCTTTCAGCGTCTCCAATTCATAAGCATTGTGGTGAGCTGCTCTCCTTATACGGTACGGGCCGTTGTAAACAGAATAGAATTTTTGGCATTTCATTTTTTGTTTGTTCGAAAGTCGGAAAGACTTAACGAGCACCTTTTGTCCAACTTGGAAGTGTCGTAGACGAGCTCCCCTGTCGGCACGTCTCTTCCTGACCTCTGCTGCAGCCCGTATCCTCTTGAGAGCCAAATCCACTATGGCTTGGTGCTGCGTTCGCGCCCTTGGTGGGAAGTTTACGACCTTGGTTATCAAGTCCTTAGGAATCCAGTTTTTTAGTACTGTAATGGGTGCCAATTTTGTTATCCCATGGGGTGCCTCATTGATCACCTCCTGGAAGTCTTTAAGGAAAACGTCCCATGTCGTGTGCTGTTTGTTACAGTACAACCGGCACAAGTTTCCGAGTTCTTTAATAACCCGTTCTGCAGCATTCGAGCTCGGATGGTGTGAAGATATAAAAATGGGATCAATTTTACATCGACGCAACGTCTCCTTCCATGTTTTTGACTTAAACTGTGGCCCGTTATCAGAAATGATTCTACTCGCATGACCAACCTGTGGTAGGAAATCCCGGATGAGGGCTCGTGATACAGTTCGTCCTGTCGCCCTCTTCAGTGGCGTAAAGGTAACGTATTTGGACGTTAGTTCAACAAACACTAATACGTAAGTATATCCTCTTCTTGTTCTTGGCAAAGGTCCCATCAAATCTGTTGCTGCTAATTGTCTTAATTTGGTCGGTACGATTGGGTATAATGGTGCCTGCATGCTCACAGTGGTGTGCTTCGCCTTTTGGCAGTCTTTACACACCGACAGTACCCTCCGAATTCGACGCTCCATGTTTCGAAAGTAACACATGGTCCTTAGCTTGAGATTGCACTTGCGTGGTCCGAAGTGTCCATAGCTAAGGTGAGTATGCCATATAACCTTGTTTATTAGGTGTTCAGGGATGCATACCCCCCATTCAGTGTCATTGGTATAATTTCGGTGGAAAATTATGCCTTTACGCAAGAGGTAGAACTGCCTGATGGTGGCGTGTCTTCTGTCTATCCATTTCTGCTTCAATAACACTAGGGCAGGGTCCTTGTCTTGCTCCTTCTTGATGTCCTGCATACTACAGGTAATAAAATTCTCAAAGGCTACTTTCTGCATATAGTAAAGGCAGTAGTGATTTTCCTCTAGATCTTCTTCCATGTTGTGCTCAAATCCGATCGGTGACCGTGATAAGGCGTCTGCAATAATGTTCTGACTGCCGGGGATATATTCTATCGAAAAGTTGTACTGCTGTAGATATGATGCCCACCTAATGAGCCGCCTGTGATTAAGCTTTGCAGTCATCAAGAACTCGAGTGCCTTGTGGTCTGTGTAGACTTTCGTCTGGCGACCAAACAGAAGGTATCTGAATTTTTCAAACGCCCATACAATAGCCAGCGCCTCTAACACGGTTACTGAGTAATTCCTCTCGCTCTTGGCTAGTACTCTGCTAGCAAACGCAATTGTCTTCCACACCCTGTTTCCTTCATGTACATAGTCTTGGAACACCATGACACCCAGACCGGAGTATGAACTGTCCGTTACTATGCAAAGCTCTTCAGCTAAATTAGGGTGTGATAGGATGGGTGCTTGTAATAATGCGAATTTTAATGTTTTCCATTCGGATTCGGCCGCCTCATCCCATTCCCAAGGAATCTTCTTTCCTGTAAGTTGATGCAACCGAGGACTGCTCTGAGTTTTGACATGTATAAAGCGGTTGTAAAAATTTATGATCCCCAAGAACCCCCTTAACTGCTTCTTTGTCGTAGGAATGGGAAACTTTTCAATCGCTTCGATCTTTTCGGGATTTGGCGCAATGCCCTCACCCGTGATGATATGTCCTAGAAATTTCACAGAGGACGTCCCAAAATTCGATTTTTCGATATTGATAGTCACACCGTATTCCTTGAATGTCGCTAGGAGTTCACCGAGGACCGCATTGTGCTCTCCCCAAGATTTCTCCGCGATCAGCAAATCGTCCACATAGCTGGTGACATGACGTTTCAAATTATCGCTTAGTATGCCGTCCAGCCCCCGAATGAATGCGGCAGATGAAACGTTCAAACCAAATGGTAGACGACGAAACCGGTAACATCTTCCAAATGCTAAAAAGGCTGTGTACTGTCTGCAATTTGGATGGAGCTCGATCTGCCAGAAACTCGATTTTAGATCAACTGATGAGAAGATTGATATTCCATGGAAGTTTTGTAAGAGTTCCTCTAATCGTTCCGGTCTGTCTGTTTCGGGTTCTATTATGGTATTAATTTGTCGCGAGTCCAAGACTAAACGAATACTACCATCTGCCTTCTCGACTACTCTTAACGGGTTATTATAGGCTGAAGCCGTAGGTTCTATTATTCCTTCACTCAGCATTCGCGTAATTTCAGCTGCTACTTTCTGTCGATATGCCAAGGGGATTGGATAGGGTGGCACACGAAACTGGTTGTGCGGACGTACACGAAATTCATATTGGAAGTTCTTTATTGATCCTGTCTTGGGAAGGAAGACCTCCGCATGTTCTACTAGTAATTTATGAAGTTCTTTGCGGTGTTCGCCCCTTATATTCTTTATTGCTTCCACTTTTTCTCCTATTTTCTCCTTTATTTCTCCCATTATTCCGACTTCATTCTCATCCGTGTCCTCTCCCCTATCCGCAACGTCGTCCTGTTCTTCCTTTCTGTCTTTCAGACACGCATAGTTTATCCGAACACAGTTAGACGGTAGTTGAGCTGGGATCAGCTGATCGTCGAACTTAATGTGGACGGGATTCCCTTTCCTCAAAACCACTTCACCTCGTCCTAGATCAACTATCGCTTCATGTTCATTTAGGAAGTCCGTTCCTATTATCATGTCGATCGCCAGATTTGGCACGATCCAGAAGTTAGACTCTATTTTGTGTCCTTGGCAGGAGAATTCCAGTCTTGTTTGTTGGGTGACCTCCGTACATTTACCCGCTAATGCCCCTTTTATTTTGGTTTTCTTAACCGATAGGACAGGCCAGTCCATCTCCTGAGAGCACCTCTTGTATGCTGCCTCAGATATTGCTGTTATGTAGCTTCCACTATCTATTATCGCATTCAGACTCTTTTCAGCTATTGCTACTGTGATAAGAGGCTGCCGATCATGTCGAGGAGTTGCTTTATGTTCCTCGAGCAGGATTTCTGATAAATCTTCGTAATGTATCATCCGTAGTTGGCCAGGTCCGAGATTACGTGCGAAATTCCGGCGGCCTGTGTTCGCACTAGTCTGGCGTCAATCCCTAGTTAGGCTCCCCCTCCTCTGACGTGCATTAGGATTTGCGGGTCTGGTTTCAATCTCCTGGTTCCACCGTTGTCCTTGGTTTCGCTCTCTCCAATTACGGTCGCTTTGCCGTTCGTTATTCCTTCTATCCCAGATTCCTTGTCTAGATTGACCCTGCTCCCTGACGTTCTGGTTTCCGTGTCTTTGGTTTCCATAACCTTGAATAGCGTAACCTTGACTTCCGTAACCCTGGTTTCCTAACTGACCAGTGCGATTATGCAATCTGCTGTCGTCTTCTGTTCCTGGCCGGTGGTATTTGTTACTTTGCCCCTTCTTCCTGTCCTTTGCGTCTTGTTTATCAAAGACTACTTCGAGTTCGCGCAATAGAATCTTGAATGCTTCTATGTCAGCTCCACACTTGCCGACAAGTGTCTGTTGGTACCTAACTGGCAATTTGGAAAAGCAAAATTTAATGATTTCTCCGTTACTATATGGACTATCTAAAAATTGATTCTTCTTGAGTAAATCATCAAGAAATTTGGTTGCGCTCCTATGCCCGGACACTTCCAGTTCAGGACAAAATATTATTTCCTCTTTAATCCTATCTTGCGTTTCCTTTGACCAGTAGGTCCGCAGGAATGCACCAACAAATTCCTGATAAGTCCGACACGTCACTGCCACACCCCGCATCTTTTCCGCGGCTTGGCCTTCGATGTGTCCACACATGAATTCTAATTTTGCCTGGGTTGGCCATGATGCCGGTAATGAATTTGTAAACTGCATCACCCAGCTCTTCGGATGCATCGACCCTCCATTTTCTTTGAACTTCTGGAATTTCAGTATCGACAGGAAGTGATTGTGATCAAAATCCTGTCTGATCCTCGCACTGGTGTTGTCACTCGTTTCCGATACTTGCACGTCTGCTGAGTGTCCTGTTCTATCTTGCTGATAACTGTGATGTGCAACCTCTGTATCACAGTGGAAGTGGCACTCAGAATTCACTCTCCTAAGTGGGCTATAATTATTGGAGCTATTACTTGCTGTTTCTGCGTGTGCATTGTTAGTTCCGCACTCTGTCACTGGGCTAGAGCACGGCGGGCTTTTCCTCGGAGACACAATTCTGTGTACTCCATCATGGGTATCCGAACGCGCAGTGCTCGTGTGCCCGTTTTGCTCTAGTTTTGCTATCCGACTCTCTACTTCTTCCATTCGTTTCGTGGAGTTCGCAACCGCGATATTACCTTGAGTTTTTAAGAATGCTAGGGATTTTGAGTGGGATTGTGTTGTACGTCGCAAGCGCCCTGCGAGTTTAGAAGTTGCTTCCGCGACTTTCATTGCCCCTGTTGCTGCAGTTTTGGCAAGGCCTGCTACTTTTTGTGCTACCGTTGACATTTGTTTTGCTTCTCCACATTCTTTCTTTATTGTTAATAATTCCCCACGAATTTCCCCTATATGCGAAATTATTGCCTCCGTGTCCTTCTTACGCTGTTCGTCAGCTTCTTCCTTCTCCTTCTTACGTTGTTTCTCCTCTTCTTCCTTCTCCTTCTTACGTTGTTTCTCCTCTTCTTCCTTCTCCTTTTTACGTTGTTTCTCTTCTTCCTTCTCCCTCTTACGCTGTTCGTCAGCTTCTTCCTGCTTCTTACGCTGTTCGTCAGCTTCTTCTTTCATTGATCGTAGGAAGCTCAGTATTGGGTTTACGTCATCTTCTTGATCCTCTTCAAACATGGGCGATGTAACTCTGGACACCTGGGCGCTAGAGCTCTGACGTGACCGAGCTGGCCTCTGTCTGCACTCGTTCGTTTGACTATAAACTTCTGCTACCGTCTCGACCTGTGTGCCTGTCTCTGTTTCATCCTCTACTTCACTATCATAATCACGGCCGCAACGCTGCTCTGAGATCGCGTCCAAATCACCTTCCTCATCAATGCCCCTGGCGTCCTGTCCTGCTAAAAATGTGCCCATCTCATCTCCGAACCTATTCCCGTCAGTAAACTGCCCCTTATCCATTATGCTATCCTCTTTTGTTTTAGCTTCGCCCAATAATAGTCGTGCCTTACTTCTCGTTATCATTCATAAAAACAAATTCATCTAAAATGCACAATAAAATTAATCTACTCCATATATTTTTTACACATAAACATAAAATTTCAACAACGCTGTTCCAACGCTGTAATCACAAACACAATTTGATGTGGTACAGAAACCGCACACAAATCCGACAAAGTGCGATGCGGTACAGACACCACATCAGCGAAACACAAAAAAAACAATGAACAAAAAATATATACACTGAAAACAAAAACTGTAGTCATGCGCCGCTACTTAAAACTAAACGCGGAACTACCAAAAAAAACTTGGGTATTAATCATTAAAAAAAATAGAGAGAAAAAAAATTGAATGTTCCTACTAAGAATCCTGTTTGTTTATCAGAGATTCACAGGAAAGATCCTGGCAGGGTCGCCATATTATGCGAGGTGCCGGGGCTAGTAGTGTATTTATCACTAAATTCTACTAGAATCCACATGTGTAAATCATGCTCTAAGCCCCCCCTATTCTAACTCCGACTTTTGCTGTTGCACAAGGATAAAACAAATACGCGAACTGACTCTAATCAACCCTGCTAGTGGAGTAGAAGAGAGTTTGGCACCTGCAATAATTTAATTTGATAAATAAGTTAAATAAACAAAGGTTTCATTAGCATAGTGAGGAATGATAGGGTTGCTCTATTGATTAACAGAAAGAAAGTTCTGTCCAAAATAACAATATGATTTATTAAGATTAAACGCAGAATAGTAAAAGAGACACAGGAAATATAAAACATCAAATTGGCTAAAATTGGAGATTCATACAAACACAGTAAAGGTGAAGTTGTCCCTAACTTAGATCGTGAGGTTTAAGACGAAGTGGTATGTGGAGCCAATTCCTTTCCACTCAAATCTCAAGAGAGACACACAGCTAACCCAATAGTAATTGCTGCTACTCGAAACTGAACAAAGTTAGAAAAGGATGAACAGGCGCGCTCTGCTGAGCTCTGATTATCACCTAGGAAAATCCCTATCTGCCGGTGCTGCGGACGTACATTACCAACAGTCTTCTTATCTCCCAGAACACGATCTGGCGTACCGCAGGCGAGGGCTGGTTGCTCCGACGTCCTCGACCGAAAGGCGACTGCCGACCACTCAGAGCACCCGTACAGGCCGAACACCGAACATTCCCGCCCCCACGACAGTGGCCGTGGTTACGTTCCAATCAGCAACTCGAAAACCGGCGGAAATTCCACTCCATTGCCGGAGCACTACCATTCCACCAATGGAGATTCTTGGCGCCAATTTCTGTGCTGATTTTGCAGAAAGTGCGGGAATTTTCCCGCCACAACTGCGTGGGTACACAAGTCATTCCCACGCCTCGCTGGTAGCCCGCCAGAAAGTGTTTTCGCAAAGTTTCTCTGAAGTAACGGAACCTCTAGCCCAGCCGCTACTTCACACCCCAGCGGGCGTGTCTCTTGACAATGTCGGCGTCTGAAAAGCATTCACTCGACTGCCTCACACACGTCGGCTTAACTCTCTCCAGTTCCACAGAGCCCGCCTGTCACCGGCCCACCCGGGTGACGAGAGACGCTGCGTGGGAAGTACGCGTGTTAAGGAAAAGCAACCCTCCACCGCATGCAACTAGAGAGGAGAATCGTAAGATAGAAATATGAGAGGGGGCTCATGCCACCTCTCAACCTCCCGGAGAATTTTGAAAAGGCATTAGTGTAATTTCACCGGAGAATTTTGCAATGACAATACTTAAATGTGAATACTCATCGTGCTAAGTGTAACCTCACAGCAAAAATGTAAGTCAATGACAATAAATCTGAAATCTCAGTGACAATGAAAACGCAAATAGACCGAAATGTCGATCTTAGGCCCTGTTCACTAATTAAACTGAAATTCTTACCTCAGTAAAACTGCATGTCTAAATTCTGCTCTTATTCTTCGCCCTAGCTTGGAGGAAATGCATTGCAAATATTCTTTGAATGTAAGTGAAACTTTTCTTTAAGGAAAAGCATGGGAAACTTTCTTTCAATTCAAATGATTGTTTTCTTAAAAAATTGCTTTGAAAACGAAATTATTATTGGGGCGATTCTTGGACAAATTAATTACAGTTAAGATACATTACATTATCAGATGTGCGCAATGCTGCTTCATTACCTTATTTAAAAAATATACCTCGTCCTGAATCTTGAAGCCCGCCGATTCCTCACACACAACTCCGACTGTCTCGCGCGTGCTACTAGCACTGACTGAGTGCAACTAGCAACTACATGCTCTCGCGACTCGCTACGTACAACTAAACTCTCTCGCAACTCGACCGCAACTGCACTGAACTCTCGCGCGATCAAGCGCAGACTAGCAACGATAAATAACTCTCTGGTCAGAGATTCTGTCATGCCTCGCCATCGCTGCTACTGAATACATGAATACATACGTGTTTCAATGTTAACACACACAAGAGAGTTGTTGATATTATTTAGTGAGGGACCGTTTGCAACATCAAATACACAGTGTCCCAAAAAGAAGACTCCACTATATTGCAATTACCTTGCTTCTTCTACCAAATTAATCGCAGTAGCACAAATAACTCATTTATTTAAACAAGATCCATACCAGTAAATGCATGTCCTTATTTATCCTTAAACCTTGGTATCTGGTATATCCCTCTTTAGTTTACTATTTGAGAAGAAATTTATGGGCGACCACAAACTTTCTTCCAAACACAGCAGAGAATGCGGAAGACCGTTCTCCTCAAAACAAATGAATGTCTGTTGATTCGCACATTTTTAACCCTGGAGATCTCTCAGATAAAACATTTGTACCTTTATTGCTCTTATATAAAGGTTAACGATTTTCTAACGAATTTTCGAAAGCGTTTAAAATGTAGCTTCTCTGTCGTCTCGTTGCCCCCTGTTGTGTACTACTGGCAGCAAAACTGACATTTGCAATATGGCTTTCAGTATAGACGCAGACGTAATCGAAAGTACAGCTGTAACACAGCTGCAAAATGTTTTACTTACGACAGCAACCAGTTAAAGAAACTGTAGGTCACATAAAACAAACAAGTAATACGAACTCGTATCCGCTTATTGCAAAGCAGTTATGTTATACAGTTAAACGTTTTATTGTCAAATATAATGAACACGCTTTCTCTTCAGATGACGTCATGATGCGTCACTCGCCGCAGCTCATGTGGTTACGTTTCATGTAGGGCAGTTGGCATATTACTCCGTCCCATTACGCACTGGGTTAAGAAAGAACTTCTAAATACTTAACTCAACTGTTGTCCTTCGTATATAGGGTGGTCCATTGATAGTGACCGGGCCAAATATCTCACGAAATAAGCATCAAACGAAAAAACGACAAAGAACGAAACTCGTCTAGCTTCAAGGGGGAAACCAGATGGCGCTATGGTTGGCCCGCTAGATGGCGATGCCATAGGTCAAACGGATAACATCTGGGTCTTTTAATATAGGAACCCCCATTTTTTATTACATTTTAGTGTAGTAGGTAAAGAAATATTAATGTTTTAGTTGGAACACTTTTTTCGCTTTGTGATGGATGGCGCTGTAATAGTCACAAACGTATAAGTACGTGGTATCACGTAACATTCCGCCAGTGCGAACGGTATTTGCTTCGTGATACATTACCCGTGTTAAAATGGAACGTTTACCAATTGCGGAAAAGGTCGATATCGTGTTGATGTATGGCTATTGTGATCAAAATGCCCACCGGGCGTGTGCTATGTATGCTGCTCGGTATCCTGGACGACACCATCCAAGTGTCCGGACCGTTCGCCGGATAGTTACGTTATTTAAGGAAACAGGAAGTGTTCAGCCACATGTGAAACGTCGACCACGACCTGCTACAAATGATGATGCCCAAGTAGGTGTTTAGCTGCTGTCACGACTAATCCGCACATCAGTAGCAGACAAATTGCGGGAGAATCGGGAATCTCAAAAACGTCGGTGTTGAGAATGCTACATCAACATCGGCTGCACCCGTACCTTATTTCTATGCACCAGGAATTGCATGGCCACGGCTTTGAACGTCGTGTACAGTTCTGCCAGTAGGCACAAGTGAAATTACGGGAAGATGGCAGATTTTTTTCTATTTAGCGATGAAGCGTCATTCACCAACAGCGGTAACGTAAACCGGCATAATACAAGGTGCATTCAAGTTCTAAGGCCTCCGATTTTTTTTCTCCGGACTGGAAAGAGATAGAAACATGCGCATTGTTTTAAAATGAGGCCGCGTTCATTGTCAATACGTCCCAGAGATGGCAGCACCGTAGGGCAGATGGAATTTTACCGCCAGCGGCGAGAATGAGAACCATTTTACTTAAAATGGCGACGTTTTCCTTACTTGAACAGCGTGCAATCATTCGTTTTCTGAATTTGCGTGGTGTGAAACCAATTGAAATTCATCGACATTTGAAGGAGACATGTGGTGATGGAGTTATGGATGTGTCGAAAGTGCGTTCGTGGGTGCGACACTTTAATGAAGGCAGAACATCGTGTGACAACGAAACAACCTCAGGCTCGCACAAGCCGGTCTGACGACATGATCGAGAAAGTGGAGAGAATTGTTTTGGGGGATCGACGAATGACTGTTGAATAGATCGCCTCCAGAGTTGGCATTTCTGTGGGTTCTGTGCACATAATCCTGCATGACGACCTGAAAATGCGAAAAGTCTCATCCAGGTGGGTGCCACGAATGCTGACGGACGACCACATGGCTGCCCGTGTGGCACGTTGCCAAGCAATGTTGACGCACAGCGACAGCATGAATGGGACTTTCTTTTCGTCGGTTGTGACAATGGATGAGACGTGGATGCCATTTTTCAATCCAGAAACAAAGCGCCAGTCAGCTCAACGGAAGCACACAGATTCACCGCCACCAAAAAAATTTCGGGTAACCGCCAGTGCTGAAAAAATGATGGTGTCCATGTTCTGGGACAGCGAGGGCGTAATACTTACCCATTGCGTTCCAAAGGGCACTACGGTAACAGGCGCATCCTACGAAAATGTTTTGAACAGCAAATTCCTTCCTGCACTGCAACAAAAACGTCCGGGAAGGGCTGCGCGTGTGCTGTTTCACCAAGACAACGCACCCGAACATCGAGCTAACGTTACGCAACAGTTTCTTCGTGATAACAACTTTGAAGTGATTCCTCAGCCTCTCTACTCACCTGACCTGGCTCCTAGTGACTTGGCTTTTTCCAACAATGAAAGACACTCCCCGTGGCCGCACATTCACCAGCCGTGCTGCTATTGCCTCAGCGATTTTCCAGTGGTCAAAACAGACTCCTAAAGAAGCCTTCGCCGCTGCCATGGAATCATGGCCTCAGCGTTGTGAAAAAAGTGTACGTCTGCAGGGCGATTACGTCGAGAAGTAAAGCCAGTTTCATCGATTTCGGGTAATTAGTTAATCAGAAAAAAAATCGGGGGCCTTAGAACTTGAATGCTCCTCGTATGCACTATTGAGCAACGGAAAATCCACGATGGCTGCGACAAGTGGAGTATCAGCGACCTTGGCTGGTTAATGTATGGTGCGGCATTATGGGAGGAAGGATAATTGGCCCCATTTTATTGATGGCAACCTAAATGGTGCAATGTATGCTGATTTCCTACGTAATGTTCTACCGACGTTACTACAAGATGTTTCACTGCATGACAGAATGGCGATGTACATCCAACATGATGGATGTCCGGCACATAGCTTGCGTGCTGTTGAAGCGGTATTGAATAGCATATTTCATGACAGGTGAATTGGTCGTCGAAGCACCATACCATGGCCCGCACGTTTATTGGATCTAACGTCCCCGTATTTCTTTCTGTGGGGAAAGTTGAAGGATATTGATTCACCGACAACGCCTCACAACATGCGTCAGCGCATAGTCAGTGCATGTGCGAACATTACAGAAGGCGAACTACTCGCTGTTGAGAGGAATGTCGTTACACGTATTGCCAAATGCATTGAGGTTGACGGACATCATTTTGAGCATTTATTGCATTAATGTGGTATTTACAGGTAATCACGCTGTAACAGCATGCGTTCTCAGAAATGATAAGTTCACAAAGGTACATGTATCACATTGGAACAACCGAAATAAAATGTTCAAACGTACCTACGTTCTGTATTTTAATTTAAAAAACCTACCTGCTACCAACTGTTCGTCTAAAATTGTGAGCCATATGTTTGTGACTATTACAGCGCCATCTATCACAAAGCGAAAAAAGTGGTCCAACTAAAACATTCATATTTCTTTACGTACTACACGGATAGGTAATAAAAAATGGGGGTTCCTATTTTAAAAAAAACTCAGTCGATATCCGTTTGACGTCTGGCAGCGCCATCTAGCGGGCCAATCATAGTGCCATCTTGCTTCCCCCTCCATACTAGACAAGTTTCGTTCTTTGTAGTTTATTCGTTTGATGCTTATTTCGTGAGATATTTGGCCCAGTCACGATCAAAGTACCACCCTGTACTGTAAAACAAACGTAATACTACTTAAAGACTTCAATGTGATGACTGGCTGACATGGTAAAACTGCGAATACCCATTACAGAAAAAGTGACATATACCCGCCAGGTTATCCGAAAGCGCTAAGGCGCTGCTTCATAGACTCGGATAGGCGTGTCGGCCCCGCATCGAATCCGTCCGACGAAGGCCATCCTGGATGTTGTATTTTAGGCGGTTTTCCGTATCCCAATAGGTGAATACCGGGCTGGTCCCCACGTCCCGCCTCAGTTACACGTCTAGCAGACACTTGGAAACGTTTGCACTATTTCATGGCTTACACTAGATGCAGATAGCTGGGGTATGCAATTTCCGTTCCGGACGGTACGGGGTGGCGACAGGAAGGTCATCCGGCCTCTCTCTGACACTAATATCGTCAAATCCATATTAACAAGGCCGACTCCGCGTTGAAGTGGGACAAAGGCACCAAGAAAATGAGGATGATGATGAGAAAATACCAATATACACTGTACAGCCACGTTAATGTAACCAATTGTCAAAAACCTGATTAAACACCTTTTGCATCGTGAAACGTGCGACAAATGAATCAATAATATTCTGGAAGGTGCCGACAGTGACGTAGGGCCATGCCATTTCCAGTGCTGTCGTCAGTTGCGCCAGGTTCCTCGGTCCAGGATCCGTTGTACGAACAGCCCGATCGATGTGATCCAATAGATTCTATAATCGACTTAAATCCGGGGAGTATGTTGGCCCAAGAAATGCTGCAGACTCATCCTGGTTGACTTCGAACCACGCACGTACACTGTCAGACATGTAACACGTTGCATTGTCCTTCTGGTGGTTGCCATCATGCAGAGGAAAAACAAACTGACCGCCGCCGTCAGTGTCAGCCAGTTTGCCGTGGCATACGGAGCTCCATCGCAGTCTTTAACACTGGTAGCATGCCGCGACAGCGTGGACGTGAACCGTATGTGCAGTTGACGGACTTTGAGCGAGGGCGTATAGTGGGCATGCGGGAGGCCGGGTGGACGTACTGCCGAATTGCTCAACACGCGGGGCGTGAGGTCTCCACAGTACATCGATGTTGTCGCCAGTCGTCGGCGGAAGGTGCACGTGCCCGTCGACCTGGGACCGGACCGCAGCGACGCACGGATGCACGCCAAGACCGTAGGATCCTACGCAGTGCCGTAGGGGACCGCACCGCCACTTCCCAGCAAATTAGGGACACTGTTGCTCCTGGGGTATCGGCGAGGACCATTCGCAACCGTCTCCATGAAGCTGGGCTACGGTCCCGCACACCGTTAGGCCGTCTTCCGCTCACGCCCCAACATCGTGCAGCCCGCCTCCAGTGGTGTCGCGACAGGCGTGAATGGAGGGACGAATGGAGACGTGTCGTCTTCAGCGATGAGAGTCGCTTCTGCCTTGCTGCCAATGATGGTCGTATGCGTGTTTGGCGCCGTGCAGGTGAGCGCCACAGTCAGGACTGCATACGACCGAGGCACACAGGGCCAACACCCGGCATCATGGTGTGGGGAGCGATCTCCTACACTGGCCGTACACCACTGGTGATCGTCGAGGGGACACTGAATAGTGCACGGTACATCCAAACCGTCATCGAACCCATCGTTCTACCATTCCTAGACCGGCAAGGGAACTTGCTGTTCCAACAGGACAATGCACGTCCGCATGTATCCCGTGCCACCCAACGTGCTCTAGAAGGTGTAAGTCAACTACCCTGGCCAGCAAGATCTCCGGATCTGTCCCCCATTGAGCATGTTTGGGACTGGATGAAGCGTCGTCTCACGCGGTCTGCACGTCCAGCACGAACGCTGGTCCAACTGAGGCGCCAGGTGGAAATGGCATGGCAAGCCATTCCACAGGACTACATCCAGCGTCTCTACGATCGTCTCCATGGGAGAATAGCAGCCTGCATTGCTGCGAAAGGTGGATATACACTGTACTAGTGCCGACATTGTGCATGCTCTGTTGCCTGTGTCTATGTGCCTGTGGTTCTGTCAGTGTGATCATGTGATGTATCTGACCCCAGGAATGTGTCAATAAAGTTTCCCCTTCCAGGGACAATGAATTCACGGTGTTCTTATTTCAATTTCCAGGAGTATATATATATATATATATATATATATATATATATATATATATATATGGTCCGCAAGGATATATGCATACTTCCGTTGATCCATTGTGTCTCCCACAATGACTGTTGTCACGCAGGAAGTGGGACGACAACATTTCCCAGATCACAGCTCTCCCTCCTTCGACCGCGACCTTTCTGACGATTGTTGTTTCGTGTCGATGGAGCATAAAACGTAATTCGTATGAGGAAGCCACCTGTCGCCGCTCAGTGGACGCCCACTTGCGCTATTGGTGCGCAAATTCCAGCCCTCGTTGCCGATGGAAGCAGTCAGCAAAGGTACAAGAATCAGTCGCCTTCTGCGGAGGTCCATATGCAGAAACTTTCGGTGAACAGCAGTTGAGGAGTTGTTGTTGATAGCCCATTGGTACAGCTGAGTGGTCAGTTGCTCAATAGTGGCACGGCTATTCGCCCATTCACATCTCCGCAGCCTTCCTTCACTCCTGTTATCTGTGGTCCGTGGTGCAGCAAAGTTGCCTCAGCGCCGGTTTTGGAAAGCGCCATTTAGTCATTCACGGTATACTTTAACCACGGCGGCACATGTACATTAATGTGACTGGACCGTGCAAATATACGGTTTAGCAGACAGGATAAGCAACGGTAAAAGAATGTTCACTGATGATGCTGTTGGGGACAAGAAATTATAGTCTTTGGATGATTGTAAGGAACTGCCAATTCTTAGATCATAATATCCCGTTGATGTATCGTAATGTAAATAAATATAATATCACACCTATAACAAAGAGAACCTGATAGAATCTTGTTTCAAAGCTATTAGTGGATATTTTAACTATGTCAGATCATGTAAGTAGAGGTAATGCTAAGAAGCGATATTAAATAAGACGATCATGTGAAATGAGTGTTAGGGAAGGCTAACAGCAGATGTAAATTAGTTGAAAGTATTCTGGAAAAACGCAAGCAGTGGTGAGGAAAATAGCGACTTTCTAGAGTATTTCCCAGTGTTTAGAGTACTTACATGTACGCACCATGCCTGCCGGAGTGGCCGAGCGGTTCTAGGCGCTACAGTCTGGAACCGCGCGACCGCTACGGTCGCAGGTTGGAATCCTGCCTCGGGCATGGATGTGTGTGATGCCCTTAGGGTAGTTAGGCTTAAGTAGTTATAAGTTCTAGGGGACTGATGACCTCAGATATTAAGTTCCATAGTGTTCAGAGCCATTTGAACCATTTGTACGCACCATGACAGATGTAGAACGGATTCACAGACGCACTCTTAGGATCATGAATGGGTGGCTTATCCAGTACGAACGTGTAACAGAGACACACGAAGGATTTAAACGGAAATTCTTCAAACAAAGACGTCCCAGTTCACGCGAAATGCAGTTGGGTAATTTTAAAGGACCTTTACTTGACGAAGACTGTGCCAGAATACATACCATTCTCCACGCACAAAAGTCTCCAGAAGTAAAAGTAACTTCCGACGAACCCCAACGGAGTGTTATAAGAGCATTACTTTTCGTAACAGTCGTGTGGTCAGAGGCTGTACTTAAAGCTTGTAAGGTTGTTGCAGGTTACGTTGTGCTGAGAAATAGTTACTAAGAAAAAAATTCAGAAGTTGCGTCTTTCCCGAGTTAATTAGCGTTGAAGTTAGCCAATCAGGCGACTACGCTCGGAAAGGCAAGCAGCCTGTCAGAGACGGTGTCGCCAAATTTGTACTTCGTTTGGTTTCCTGAAACCGAACAATAAAGAGAAACAAAAGTTGAACATGGGATGATAATAATGATCGAAACCAAAGGCTGAGCAGTCTCGTGCGCTATCATCTACCCTACGAGAACAACTGACATTAATATTGTATGTGGTGGGCAAATTGAATTTGCACGCCTAGAGTCTTGATTGGCTGTTTAACTCGGAAACGTTGCAATATATCGAATCTTTTTCTTAAAAATTATTTCTCAGCACAGACTACCTCGCAACACTCTCACTAGTTGCCGCGTGGGGTGGCCGCGCGGTCCGAGGCTCTTTGCCACAGTTCGTGCGGCTGCCCCCTGTCGGAGGTTATAGTGCTCCCTCGGGCATGGGTGTGTTGTGTGTTGTCCTTAGCGTAAGTTAGTTTAAGTTAGATTAAGTAGTGTGTAAGTCTAGGGACCGATGACCACAGCAGTTTGGTCCCACAGGAATTTACCACAAATTTCAAATTTTCTTACAAGTTTTCAGACTGTTTCTGACCACCCTCTACATATATGACCTAATCGACAAAGTCGGAAGTTTCACGAGGCTTTTCATGGATGCCGTGTATAGAGAGAGGTGGCGACCGGCTAAAAGTGTAGCGAAATGCAGGAATACCTGCACAGGATCGACGCTTGTAGCAGGGAGTGGCAACTGACCCTCAACATAAACAAATGTAGCGTATTCCGCATGCATAGCAGAAAGACGCGTTAGTGTATGATTAGGCGATTACTTTTCATTGTTTTACCTTATAGTCGCCACTGAAAATTTTGATCTAACGTAACCAGCCTTGGATGGGAATTTGAAATTGTCTAGCTCTTGACCACTCAGCTGAAAGTAGGCATGGCGGTTATCACTAAAATAACTGGTTTTAGATTATACCGTTTTCTTCTTTAATTTCAGTTTAACCTGATTGTTAAAAGCTCTCAAAATAAATGGTTTCCGAAATAACTGTTTTTCGGTTTGTTGTTGCTTCCTCAAAACAATGTGATACCAAAGTGCTTGATAACGACACACGCCCAAAATTAGCTAATAGCAGAACACAAGCCCACAACGGACAATGTATTCTTTTATTAAAGACTGAGAAATTCCAAGGCTCCCTCAGACGTTTCTATTATACATTTCGATATATATAGAATCCAAACATCAAATAAAAGAGGCAAATAAACAAATAGGTAAAGGAATAAAAATTCCACCAGCGGTTTGCTGCCTTTCTCGAAAAGTAATAATGGGTACAATACTTCCAAAAAAAAAACAACACTGGTGTTCTGCTACTGATTCTAATTTTTTAAATCTCTGCTCGAAAATCTTATTCAGAACGAAGATACGACTAGTTTGGCATTACGAAAAGTCAGCACATAAGGGTGAAAACTGAGGGTAGAGAACTCAACTTTTCGTGTTATGTTGTCATTGCCAAGGGCTACAAGCAGGTGAGGACGCATAATATCGAAACAGGCAGAAGATCAGAGACTTTCTATTTTTATTGAGTACTAAGAATGAACTGTTAAGTTTTTAATTTATTGCTGTTGCTATAGCTTTTTCTTTATAATTTCATAGCAATAACGGACAAATAGTAAACTTCTTCGTAAAATCTGTAGCGTTCTTTTTCGTTAATTATTTCGAGTGTAAAATCCATTTTACTCAGATATAGATCTTTACTTTTTTAATACAATTGATTTTCCACTGACGAAACCAAAAATGCTCACTCAAAAAATTGAAATAAAGTATTAAGATAGCAGGCAAATTTTAACAAGTACTATGAAGTATCAGATGACAACAGTCAGAATGTCAGTAATGAAGTAATCCATTGGTCAATATTTATTGTCTGATCTGTTCATAAATACTCGTTCTGTGATGTATTCATCTGTAAGTTGACTCCTTTCATCAGGAAAAATATCATTCAAAGACGATATCAGTCTTAGGTTGCGACAGGTTTCTTTAAAAACAAAAAACTGTAGCACCACTGCTGTGGCAGACTGATATATCGGCTTTATATCCGGTTAATACCGAAAAAGAAAAATACCTGTTATAACCGAGACGAAACAAATATCGAAAAACACCGGTTATTCAGAACTTCAACACCGGTGTCGATTTTAACCGAGTGGATTTTCCCATGCCTAGGCGAAACTATTATCCTCAGCTATTTTAATTAGTGACTGCACTCACTGACGTAACAGCTACTACTTGGGGCCAGGTGGTTTAACTGCAAACGGTTCCAGATGCCCAAAACCAACGCGTTTCCGACGAGTGTTTAGTTGGAAAATTTTGCCCAGTTCGACGTCTCCTATCCTGCCTGTTCTAAGGTTTCCACCAGGTTTATTTTCTCCATCCTTTTATTGTCCATGCACAGCATAAGGCGATCTGAATTTAACTGGTAACTGGTAGGTGGTTTCTAACGTTCGACACGAAACGTGGACAATGTGGGACGCCAGTTCCAGCAACGTCATGACACCAGGAGCGGCGCAGTCGGCGGAAGCGAACGGCAATCGCCGGAGTACAGAGCCCGCGTGAGATCTGGATTAGCATTCGCCGCCGAGCAGTCCCGCAGATGGGAGAGCGAAGCGTCTGACGTGCACTTAGCGCCATCAAACGTACGTTTACAAAACTAATGATTACCTTTGTCCCCCTCCCCCTTCCTCCCTTTTTTTTCTTTTCTACTCCCTTCCTCGCAACCGCTGCCGTTAACTAGACCACAGCAAAAGGAACGGTGGGGAATATCGGCGACGTTAAAATCCCATCATCGTGCGCCGCCACATTTGCTGAGCGCGGCCGCCGCCACAAAGGCAGGTAAAATATTTGTTGGCAGGCCGTCGTTATCGGACGTCACGCCTCACCTCGCCCCGGTCGCTTTCAATTATATTCGCATAAATCACCGCCGTGGCCGTCGCGTTGTTAGGCGACCGACGGCCGGCGTCCGACAGCCGCGTCCCGCCCTCACAGTTGCCGCCAACCCCGCGACGTTAGTTTCCGCTCTGGCGCTCCGAGAGGCCTGCAATTTGTCGGTCAGCACGAGGCTGTCCTGCTTACTCACGCTGCGCACCTTTGTGGAGGTCGCCTCTCTCACTTCAATTCCGATACAACAGCGCGAGGCGAGAATACTTCGCTGCCTCACATACCGCTATGCTCTTAATTTTGGACAAAGTGTTCTCTTCGATCAATTCATTTTTCCACGGAGTAGAAATAGACATTGTCATTGTATGATGGCTTTTCAAACCCACCACTTCTTGAAGGTTGTCGTAGATGTAGTAGCAGTTTTATTGACTCGTCTACCATTCTTACAATGATACTGGACAAGGTATTGTAAAGGGACGAGCCATTTGGCAAATTCCTTTTCATTTAATATGAAAATCACTCTCTACTAATGGAGTAATGAGAAGCGAATTGGACTACGGTGAAAGTACTGATTTCTCACTACATTTAACATTGTCTGGGTCTTCTTTTTCTTCGCTTTCCGAGAGCGCGAGGCAGTGGAGTGCACACTGGATTCGTTATAAGCTAGACAGTGTCCGATATTACGAAAAAGTGGACCCGAGCAGCCAGCGGGAACTCAAGCATTCGCACAGGGCAGGTAACATAGTAGGCTGGTAGGCTTAGAATCCAAAACGGAAAGATTCCTTCAAAAAGTTCTATTGTTTTAGTGGCTTCATTTGTGGCTCAATGCGATTATCCTAGGTCTCCACCAGCGGAGTGGTGCTTAAGTGGTGGAGCGTAAAAATGCACCTCCAAAAGGGGTAATTTTCCGTTTTCACAGTTATATCTCGTGAAACCCTACAATATCGAAATCATGGTCCGTTACAAATTTAGGACATTAAATTCTGCATTGAACGAAACTAGACATCTATTTATTGGACCACCCATTCCCATACTAGTACCTATCAAAGTTGGACAAATTTTACATTTTTACGAAAATTTTTTGTAGTAACTACTGCTCTTGGTAATATCACCTGAACTAACCCATCTATCATTAAAATGGTCCATACAAAAGTTACAAAGGAATAAGTTCGACGAGACCAAAAGTGGATTTCTTGGACCGCCCGTTTCCATACAACTCTGCCTTAAAGTTGAACGACTTACATTGATTGTGTAGGTTGTGGGGAAGAGTAGCGATCTTTTTATGTTTTTTTTTTCGTCCTCTTTCGTACTGAAGTTAGCTAAATGGTAAAACATATTGCTACAGCACATCGTAGTACTAGTCTTGTACTTAGTGAGTATAGTAATGTTATCTAATTAAAATTTGGAATGTACAATTAATTTAGTTGCTGACTGGAAACGAGCAGATGTAAAAATGACGGATCTCGTCCTGTGTCTGAAAAGACAATAGAGGAGAGTGAGACAGTGACTGTGAATGCAAGAGGAATCAGAGCTTTGTTGGAGTGCAGTAGGGAGACACATGATGGAAAGAATGTTACGGAACGAATACTCTTTTTAAGACATGAGATACCGTATCATTTCATGTCTCATGTCATAAATTTTACACCATGGAAAAAAAAATTATCTGTTGCAGAGAAAGTTAGTGGAGGACGAGTTGCACGGTAAGCCCGATTAGGTTAGCCAGCGTTCAACTTTCAAACTTTTTTTTAACACGGATGCCAATGATGATCACATTCCAAGCAGCTAATACTGAATGTCAATCGGCGGGTTGATGTAGATACTGCAACCACTAGAAAATTTCGAGACTGTCTCTTGGAGACTTGCGTTGCTCAGGAAGAACAGTGGGCGGAAGAAATCACATCCGGATTAGGGAATGATTTGATTGCTGATTAGGCGAGATACCATCAGAACTGCATGAGAAAATTTTTCTTACCTGCACGTTCGACAAACACCAAAGGTACAGCCCAGGATGAAGGCTGCAGGATGTTTGCAACTACAATGAGTGCCTGGAAACTGATTGCTAGTTTTCTTTCAAAGACATCCCGAAAGATGTCCCTGAACCAAAAGTAAGTGAGAAATCTCTGAAGGAAAGGTTGCAGTACCATCATGGGAGTGACATAATCATATCAGTTGGTCAGCAGAGAGAGACAGCACTCCGGTTCCGCAATACTGGTTACAAAATCTTGTCCCGGCAATGGTGTAAATCCAAACAACCAAATGAGAAGGAAGAACACCTCCGACTTGTTAGAGCAGCGACTGACATAATCTGGGAAAATATCCGTTCAACAGTGTATCGCCTAAACAGTTACCAATATCCCAAAAGCTTTCTGGAAAAGTCGGAGGAGGAGTTCCACAAAATCTATAGATGTTGCTTGATTCAATCATACAGAGAGGCAGACGAAGCCTATGGCAGAAAGACAGAACCAAAGTAATTTCTACTGCCCACGCTGTAATACCTACCACCAAACCTAGCTCTATTCATTCATCCCTCCAATTTGGGGCTGGAACCCTCCCGTCTAGGAAATATGGCTCAAGTGAGCTAATACACATAGGAAGTGGACTTGGTTTCTGCTGTTCCTACGACGAGGTCAAGACGTTTGAGATGTCTTGTACGAATCACCCTCAGAGTTCTAAACACCAAATTTCTGTTTCTCAGTTGGCTGTAATAGTTTCCATGCGTAACCAGCAAATTTTACGCCTTCAAGTGGTCCAGTAACTGCTAGAAAAAGTGTTGCTCCAAAAGCCAACATAGTTGGAGAATGCTGTGTAGTCTTCAGTAACAACATTTGAACACACTGTAGCATCTTTGAAGAGCATCATGTTTGAGAACCTTACGAAAAATTGTTCTAGAGTGAACATTAGACTGGCTGATTTCAAGTGGATTTTTGGTAAATGGAAAGAAGTTGATCTTACAGGATGGAATGGCTTCAGGGAGCAAATAACGTGCTCTGAAACCTACTTGACGTCACAGATACTGTTCCTTCCTTTCATCAGTGCACCTCCCAGCAACTATGAAACTGTGTACACTTCACTTCTCACAGCAGCAAACAAACGCAAAAATATCAAATAAAATGTCTGTTTCTACATTTCACTAGTCTCTATCTTAAGGCATGTGAGGTAGTTCCCTCCAGACTTCGATCTCGGCGTGGTCATAGTACGGTTGGGAGGGTTTCATCTTTTCATCTCATTCTTGGGAGACACAGGCTACAGTATGAGTGGAAGTGGGTTGCAAGAGCTGTTTTGTGTTGCTTATGCGCAGGTGTCAACAGAAAAAATGATGGCTGGTTGTGCTTATTCAAGGGTAGTTCGTGTACATATTCTTTGCAATTTGGCTCTTGCACATGTCACCCGCATAAGAATGAGTGACAATGAGAGAATAAATCAGCACCTTGAAGAGGCTTCTATCTCAGCACGTCCCTTGGAAGCCCTTGATTACGAAACTTTGAAGCAGATGTTTGCACAGAAACTTGAAGAATTAGAGCTAAGTGGTCCCACTGCCAAGTTATGGATTCTCTACCGCGACATGAATATTTCGATGGGAATTCATCCAGACTGAGAAGAGCAGTGAGTGGGAACTGCACCTCACCGCCCTACTTTCATGCGCAACTCTATTTACAAGACATGATAGGTCTTGAAAAGAAAATATCTCAAGATGAGTGTACATGGTTGCGTTCAATTGGTGGTTCACTGTCAAAAGGTCAGATAAGTTTTGGAGTGGGTTATGGTCTGATATGACGACTGATCAGACCCTATTGCTCTCGTTGAAAAGTACCGGAGGGCTCTGTCATGGCCTCGGCATTTAAGACAGTACTCTGAGTAGATGGAGTCTGACGATGCCAACTATTGCTACAGTGACCCAGCAGGTTGTGTGTGGTATCATTCATTACGGTACCTCGGAATAACACCTTGATGTGAGATGTGAGGGATGCTAGAACGCAGTGTGACAATGCAGACTTTCAAAAGCTTATTGAGTGATGTCAATCCCATGATCCTTTCCCAGTTACTAATTTTGTTATGCCCATCAGCCCGGGAATTGTTGGAGATGACTCAATCAGCTACCAAAGAGCCTTTGAAATCGACAATTCGTCAATGCTCGCCCAGGTTGGTCAAACTTTTGACAACATCAAGTTTGTCCGAAGAAATAGAGTAATGAGCGTACAAGAATTGAAATCTAAGGTGAGCATTCATTGGGAGGATGGACCAGTGAAACCTTAAACCATATTCCACTGAACAGCAATCCTCAAGAAATCCAATGAACAGCTTAAAGAATTTTTCCATTATGGGCTGGCACCCTATCCCCTGTCTCTGTTCGATGTGGCTGGAGGGAGGAAGACTCCCAAGTAAGCGTTGTATGACTTGTTCACACCACTGAACTTAAAAGGAGAAGCTTTTGTGATCTATGGTGGATTTCTTCTCCGCCAGGCTGTGTGGGAGAACGGTGAAACTTTCCAATTAATCCTAACTAAATATGCTGACTAACAAAAAAGATACTACAACCGAAGTGCGAGAATTGTGGTATTTGATGGCTGCCAAGAAGACCTGCCCACAAAAAGCATCAAATGCACTGACCACCTCCACCAAAGCCGAAGAGACACTACTCCTCAGGTCCTCTTTACTGAGATAATGGTGGTCACCGTGGCTCAGGAGCAAATCCTTTCCAATGGCAGAAATAAAACTCATCTCATTAGTTTGCTTACTGACAGGCTTGAAGGTGAAGGCTTCTCAGTCAAGCAAGTTAATGAAGACGCAGACCACTTGATTGCTGCCATGGCCCTTGAGGTATCACAGGGCCATGAGAAGGATCTGATAATTGGTGAGGATACGGACCTTCTCATCAGCTCAATGCCCTGGTCATACCATCAAAACACACATACTTCTCAAAACCTGGTGGAGGAACGACAGCATCAAAAGTATTTATCCCAACAGCTTCAAACTGGCAAACAACATCAGAAGGCCACTCATAGTTTTCCACGTCACAATTCAATGGGACACAACTTCAGCACTCCTCAATTAGGGCAAGAAGAAAGCGGTCAAGCTCTTCGTCAAAAATAAATGTATTCTAGAAGAAATCAAACCTTTCTACGAGCATGACGCTCACGCTAAAGTTAGACAACAATTTGTAACAACCCTCTACTTAAGTACAGCAAGAGACACTTCACATAAACTGCAGATCGACCTGTTTTCCAAAACTCTTGTGAAACCCAAATTCAACCCGGAATCCCTACCACCAACATCCGAAGTAGCCCACCAACAGCGTTTAAGAACTTATCTACAAATACAAATATGGATAAGACACCAGATGCATCCGCTCCTCTGGTGACGGCAGAGATGGCAAACTTCCGGGTTTGGTGTTGACACCTTCACCACCTTCAAGGAACCACCTCCATGATCTTTTCCTTCCACAATTTTCTGCAAATGCAACAAGGGGAATACAGGTCCTTGTGCGTTTCGGTGTGCTGGGATTTAGGATCACTGATCTGTGCCAACTGCAGGGAGAACTCTTAAACTGATTCCCTCCAACCAGATGAAACTGACGAACCACAAGTTGACAAAGACCTGTCCTGCATATATATGGCGGCGAAAGTTACAGACTTTAAGGAACCGAGTGATAGGGCGACGGACTCCGAATCGCCAATTACGGACTTTGAGGAGCCGAGTGGCCAAACGACAGTCTGTGAAATTTGTGTACCTACCTATTATTTTTCTGTCTTTTCATATCGATATCCTTAACTAAAATTTTTATTATGATCCTGCCTCCAACTCCGCATCAGGTGACTGGATCTCATCATGTTCTATATGAAACCATTTTTAATATTATCTTTTATGTATTCCGCGATTTCAATATTTTGTTGTATTACTATATTTACTAAGTACAAGACTAGTGCAATGGTGTGCAGTAGTACTATTTTTTATGCAGTATAAATGACACTTATTGAAGACCTGCTTTTCATACAGTCGTCACTGATGATGAGAAGTGGTCCAACTTTAAGATTAGCTCCATAGAAATGGGTAGTCAAAAAAATTGACTTTTTGTCTCATTGAACGCCGAATTTATTCTTTTGTATGGACCACTTTATTGATAATGTGTTTGTTTAGATGACATTACCAAAATACAGAAGCTAAAACGAAAATTTTTCATAAAAATGTAAAATTTGTCCGGCTTTGATGAGCACTATTACGGCAACGGGTGGTCCAAAAAATATGCTTCTCACTCAACACAGAATTTAACTTTTAATCAGATCATGTTTTCGTTATTGGGAGTCTTTTACGAAATATAACCGCAAAACAGTAAAAATACCCCTTTTGGCATAAAAATGTAGTCTCTTTCCCCACCACTTAAGAAGAACTCCCCTGGGGGAAAACCTAGGACAGTCATATTGGGCCCCAAATGAAGCAATTAAAACAATAAAACCTTTTGTAGCAATTATTTCTGATTCGTCTACCTTTCTTGGTTTTACACTACTGGCCCATAAGGTGTGTGACAAGTTGCAACGCCGGGCGAGCCCCGAGGGACCACTGCTATTGTTGTGTTACGACTCGTCTGGAGCCTAGCGGCTGAGCAGTGCTGAGGGGAAGAAATTTTATCAGCGGGAGACTTGCGCTCTGCCGTGTTCTGAAGACTACCTTGACCAGACAACAATTTAGCGCTTTCCTAAAGATATACGGCGAGTCACAAAATAAGAGGCTAGACTCGAGTGAAAATATTTTACTTTCTCACGATCTCTGATGCAAGGCTAGCTGCTGGGTGCGAAAACGGACAGTTGATAAATATGCTTGTGACATTAGGAAAATGGATCATAGGTAGAAGTTTTCTGGTAAAGAGAGTGTATCGAAAAATGACTGAAGTTTTAATGTGATGCGTTTTCTTGGTGAGACTTTTGCGGAAGAAGCAATCACGCCACTGGCTGGCTGAGTGCTCTTATACAGCAATTTGCGGTCAGTTCTTGCTTGGTGGGAAGCAAACAGGAGGCTGTACAGTTCAGCTAGAAAACTTGGAGTTCCTTCGGGGTCGGAGGCAAACGACTGTGGAGGAATTCGTTAAGAAAAGGAGACGACAGTAGGTCTAGGAATTCGTCCTAAGTTTAGAGTTCGTATTGGAAGAACCAGGTTCCTCGTCCTATACTACTGACAGGCAGTTGCGACGGCAGCGCTCTGCACGTCACGTCACATGCTAATAATTTACCGTAAGCATTATTAGCAGCGCCAGTACCTGAGGACAATCCTTGGTCACAGTTTACTCAGTTTACTCAGATTAATCTGCTTGCTAGATGCATGTGTTTTTCAGTCCAATGGCAAGCACAAAAGTCATGGCCTAATCCATGCACTGCAGCTTTGTAATATTAACTTTTTTAGATAGTCAGACACATTTTACGTTTGTGTTTTCAGTTCAATAAAGTAATGAGTTCATTTCAATATTATGCAACTTTCTACTTCATGACCCACCGCTTGGCCCATAAATTCTTCATATTAGTTAACCCGTCTGTGCGCAGTAATCCAACTGGGGTTTTGAATGTGTTCATAAATTTTTTGGGTCAGAGTGACTTATCCGGAGGACGCTTGGGGTTTTGCAGTATGGTTAAAGAAAAAAATGATTCATGTACAATACTAAGGTTACATTTGTCACCTCCAATGCAATAGATTCGTATATTTATATTTATTTGCAGATACATGTCTGCTGCGCCAGTCTACAATGAAATTTCCACAACTCCTTATAGTAGCACGCCACTAGATGAGTCAAAAGCAAATAGCGCTTCCATTTGATATAGTAAAGGTGGTATCATCTATCGTCGTGCTATGGTATCACGGTCCCGTGATTTCAATGTGTATAGCCGGAAAAATTGAAAATAGACGCCGAAAACAAAAGAAATAGTTGAGCGTCATTTCAGCTGTCCTATAGTGTGCCATATAGTCTGGCTTGGCTGTGAAAAATCTGAGGGAATTTGAGGCACGAAATTTTTAAACAGCCACCGTATTTACCATTTTTTGCACACTTGGCTTCTATTTGTCCTCACATCCCATGATGTTTGTGGCCAGAAAATAGTTGTCATCCAATATAGAGATTATGGCAGACACGGAATCAGTTTTTGCGCAGTTTCTAGAATCGCAACATTGGGAATAACATCTGCCTACTCTCAAGGCCAAAGTTCATTATTGCAATAGGAAACTACGAATCTAATATCTCTCATTTACTTTCATGGAACAACAGATACACTCACACAGTAACACAGACAAATAGAGCAATGTTTCAACAACATGTCATTTTTCGACATAGTCCCCACCACTAGTTATGTAGTTTTACCAACGATGAAGAAGAACCTGGACGTTGCTTCACTTCAGCCTCAACCGGCTGAGGTATGTCATTGTCTTACAGCTATGACGAAGATGTGTGAGCTGATTATGGAAAATGTGGGCCAAGCAGTCCTACTTAAAGAAACGGTTCGATGGGTGTGGTAGTACAGTCCACCAAAATTTCCCAACGACTTCAATGATCGAAAAACTGTTGGTCTGGCCTTAGCATGTAAAAAGCGACTAGTGACTATTATCCTTTAGCGTTCTTGGTTGACAGTTGGTTTAGGCTCGGCGTCAAATAGCTACACCCGGCCTATCCCAGAGGACGCGCACATCACTGCACGCAGATGGTTCTCTACAGGGGAATTGTTATGCCCCCCACACCGCGAACTGTCTTTTCGATTCTTGATAGTCACGTCTCTTGTTCAGAAAACTTCCACTTCAACCTTATGGTTTTCCAATAGTTCCAGATAAATTTGCATTGAATGAGTTTCTTGATATTGCACAGGATGCGGCCTGAAATTTTCTTATTATAAAAACTTCTAAAACAATAAGTATTGGAGATATGAATTTAATTCTCCTTTCTTTACATAGAGGCAATTTAAAGTTGTATTTAATTAGGTTTTGAAAGTAATATCTTGAAGGTGGTCTACAATTTGCCCAGTGCATTTGTAGTATCGAAATCGGCATTTAGGGTCCACTCTCTCCAGCATGTTTCTGTGCTGGTAATAGCAGGACGAAAATTGTTCCGCAGTTTATCCCGGGGTCGTGGACGATAGGTATTCAACAAGGATTTAAGATAGCGCCATTAAAAAATGCCTTAGGGATTAAACTAGGCGAGCGTGCTGGCCAATGAATATTCCCCTCAAAGAGATGAGAGAGTCGTGGAAGCGTTCGCGCAAGAGTGTCATTCGCGTTCGTGCGGTGGCTTCGTCTTGTTGGAACCAGACACCCACATATTCATCTCTTCAAATTTATTCTCTGGACATATTGCTCAGAAGTGACAGTAGCTGCCCTATCGTTCTCATGGGAATACCAGGGGCCAATAATGCCAGTTGTGCATAATGTACGCCAAACAGTCACACGTCCTGTATGCAGGGGCTGCTCATGGAGCTCTCGGGGCGTCGTGGCACTCCAGTATTGCATATTTGTTTATTCAATCATCCAGACAAACGAAAATGTGCCTCGTCGCTGAAGAACACCAGGGCGTCATGAGGAAGGTTTTCGATCAAGGTTTGATAAGCATTTAATCGTGTGGATTGTGTGTGCCACTGGTAGTTTGCATAGATTAAATTTCAAGTCTTCAGGAAGATTTCGTTTCACTGCAAGAGCAGCTGCATGTTTGCTTGCAGATCACTTGAGGGAATACAATAACGCCAGCCTTACTTTCTCATATTTTCTGGTGTCCTGGTGGTAAGTTGATGGTCCTGCTTCCTTTTTCTGCACACTACAGTATCCATGAATGTGTCCAACCACACAACAGTCGATTTTTGATCAGGAAAACGAGCCGCAGGCGGAATATTAAACTGTTGCCTGAATACAGGCTGGGCTGTGATGACCGAACGGTCATTGCAAATGTTAAGTCTTCACGCCTCTCTCTTCCACTGCATGATTACTGATAAACTAACCATTAAAAATTATAGGTCCTTCCCTTTCGAATGCGCCCAATCCCACACAACAATGAGTAACGGCCGCTGTGTGTCGCACGTTTCAAATAAGGAAGTTCCCGCGCTGCAGCGTCGACGGGAAACATCTCACACACATTTTACGGTAGCCAATGTCCTTTACCCTCATATCCAAGACATTAAGTGAACATGGTATCTAACTGGGGACACTGTAAAATCCTGTAGAAAGTCTCGTCAGTGTGGTCAAAATGTTGATTGTGTGAGATGAAACCGAAGGAGGAAATCTACAACCTAGATTATTTTACCTTCCAGTTACATGAACAGAGTATCCGAAACACTCTCATTCGTTGCACATAAAAGACTAAATGTCTGCAAGGACTGCGAAGAAGCGTAGATTCAGCGTGGTTCTTAGCGGTCCATTGGGTCGTCACTATAGGCAACACAAGGAAGGAGGCAATGTAGTCCGATTAAAATTACTTGATAGTTGCCGTCTGTCATTTGCCGCTGGAGTGTTGCACACATCAGCTGCCGGCTGCCGGCTGCCACTGGCTTGTAGGTGATACACCAACACGACGGGTCACAAATGCTGTTAATGTGTAACGCGGAGCAATGCTGGAAGTGTCCGCCGCAGCGTAGGTCGCAAATGCGAGTTGCTCTGTCGACAGCTGATTCTAAGTGGCCAATGACTGAGCTGCGGCAAACGTGTTCTGTAGCACTGGACCAGATGTCCAGAGTTAGCCACAACGGCGAAATGTGCAATGTATCACAGAAAATGGAGGTCACCAATCTGCGCAGAACTAAAATCACGATCGCTTCGTTCACGGCGATTAAAGGTAATCACTGCGAACAAACTCAAGACAGAAGATACTCAACTTCAATGCTGAAAGTAAACTAAATTTTCGCTGTCATTGGTTACCTGAAAGTATCCTCAAACTGGCTACTCAAGCAGCCGCGTTACCAAACGATGGTTACAGATTATAGGCGACAAAGGCAAATTCAAAATGAAAACAGTGATAGGAAGAAAAGTAAGAGTAAATAAAAAAGCTAGTACTGTAATAAAAATGACGAGACGAAGTACCAGAAATAAAAAAAACACGTTTCAATCATTTACGTGAACAAAAATAATAAGCAAACTCTTTTGATTAGATTTAAGAATTAAAAAGAAGTTTCATTACATTGGCCGACGTTCGAAACGACGCTCTTCTACACGTTACATCTATACGACAACCATTGCGCTATGCCTCATCATTGAGTTCTTTAGCTGTGTTTGTAATTGCAGTGACGCAGTTGCAACGATGAATTACAGCCTTCAAAAATTCGGCTCCACGCAATGTCGTGCGAAGCTTATCTAATGTAAGCCTATCTCTGTGATTATGAGTCGACCGTTGTTGCCGAACGGTTCTAGGCGCTTTAGTCTGGAACCACGCTGCTGCTACAGTCGCAGGTTCGAATCCTCGTCGGGCGTGGATGTGTGTGATGCCCTTAGGTTAGTTATGTTTAAGTAGTTCTAAGTTCTAGGGGACTGATGACCTCAGATGTTAAGTCCCATAGTGCTCAGAGCCATTTGAACCATTTTTGTGATTATGGTAACTGTATATGTGGCGTTGAATCGCTTCTTGTGCAGAAGTATCCAGTAGCGTTTTGGTTTTGTTGATTATCAAACGTGTGTATTTCAGTGGCGTCGTTTTGTTTGTGTGTGTTTTGTTTTTGGTGTGGTTATAATGTGTGATAAAATGCGAAATAAAAGTTCCAGATCTTAGATTCGGGATCCAAACACTTCAAGAAAGAATGCCGGAGAAGCAAGTGGAAGGTAACTGACCAATTGTTGTGGCAGTTTGACAACGGCGAACGGTTTGGGCGTGCCACTGAGATCTCTCTGACTGGAGGAAACCGACTCTAACGCTGAAGTGTCAACTGTCAAGTAATTTTAACCGGACTATAGTTTTGGAATAACCCTCGTATGCAAGTTTTTCATCCAAAAAACACAATAGTACAGAGTCAGCCAGTGACTTCTCTGTTGGTCCTTGCAGAGATGTGGATACAACCGTGCCAGCGGGGGTACAGCAGTACGAATCCCTCCGAGAAAGGTTGCCAATACGAGCAGGTGCTCGGTAAGGTGACAGGGACAGCGACCACGACGCTGGTCACCTGCGAGGCGGCCCCACAATGGGACGGATCGGTGTCAGGCCAGGCAGGCGCGGCACTGATATCGTAATTTGCGGAGGCGCCGAGTCACGGCCGGGGCCAGAGGGCAGCTAATAGCCGCCCGCCGCGAGTGCGCCCGCGCCATTAACTCGAGGTAATTAGACGCAACCCCCTTGTCAGCCGGCCCTCACAATACGCCCCATCACGCCTCCACTTTGTTTGAGGCGCGTCCGGGCGGCTTCTCTCAGCCGGGTCGGCATGAAAAGGGTACCTCCTCGAATTCTTTTGTTGCTAAACTTTCTGGTGGTGCTTCCCACTCCCGGCCGGTACTGTTCTTTCCAGTTCGCTACTCTGTTTTGTGCCTCCGCACCGGCTGCCATCTTAACAGCATCGACATCAGGCTGGAAGAACAAAGCGCTCTCCTGCACAGTCAGCACATGTTATACCTACATAAGCACACCACATAAAAAGTTATTCACCCTCTCCCGCACCCACTTCTCACCAGCAGACGCAAATGCTCCTACAATGGAAAGTTATAAAGAAGTAAGCGAGTGTGAACGTCATGTTAAAGTCGGCGCACGAGCGATGAGACGCGGCATCTCCCAGGTTACGATGAAGTGGGGATTTTCCCGTACGGCCATATCGCGAGTGTACCTTGAATATCAAGAACCCGGTGAAACATCAAATCTCCGACATCGCTGCGGCGGAAAAATATCCTGCAAGAACGGGACCAACGACAGCTAAGACAATCGTTCGATGTGACAGAAGGGCAAAACTTCAGCAAACTGCTGCAAATTTCAATGCTGGGCCATCAACAAGTGCTAGCGCGCGAACCATTAGACGAAACATCATCGGTATGGGCTTTCGGAGCCCTTGGTCACTACAGGGCACAAAGCCTTACACATGGCCCTGTCAACACCGACATTCGACTGTTGATGACTGGAAACATGTTGCCTGGTCGGATTAGTCTCGTTTCCAATTTTATCGAGCGGATAGACGTGTACAGGTATGGAGTCAACCTTATGAATCCACAGGCCGTGCAGGTCAGCAGAGGACTGTTCAAGCTAGTGGAGCCTCTGTAATGGCTTGGGGCGTGTGCAGTTGCAGTGGTATCGGACCCCTGATCGTCTAGGTGTGACTCAGACAGGTGACACGTACGTAAGCATCCTGTCTGATCACCTGCATCCATTCATGTCCATTGTGCATTCAGATGGACTTAGGCAATTCCAGCAGGACAAGGCGACACCCCACACTGCCATAATTGCTAAATAATGGCTACAGGAACACTCTTCTGTGTTCAGCTTCCGCTGGCCACCAAACTTCCCATACAAGAACATTTTTGAGAATATCTGAGATGTTTTGCAACGCGCTGTCCAGTAGAGGTCTCTGTCCCCTTGTATTCTTTCGGATTTATGGACAGCCCTGCAGAATTCATGGTGTCAGTTCCCTCCAGCACTACCTCAGACATTAGTCGAGTCCATGCCACGTCGTGCTGCGACACTTCTGCGTGCTTGGTGGGGGGGGGGGGGGGGGGGCGGGGGGGGGGGTTACACGTTCGTGTACCAGTTTATTTGACTCTTCAGTGGTATGAAGACCAGAAGTTAAACAGCACAGCACATTCATCATGATGGTGTAGGGGAAAGTACAACAGTTGGTTACGGAAAATGTTGAAATAAATAACCTAGTTCACGTTCACAGTAACCTGGATATCAGAGCCCTGTTCACTGTCCGAAAAGCATTCATAAAACATCATGCAACTGCCTTCCGCCTGAATTACAACCTCCAAATCACACTGCAGATTAAATGCTTTATTACCTATCGGTGCAGACGGCCCACTGTATCATTAGCCCTTTGACTGCTGTGGACGAGTTAAAACGCAGCCGCTGGGTTTTCCTCAAGCGCTATTGACGTATTTACCCTCTCACTTCTGCGGAAAATCTACTTTCATACCTCGGCGAATAAAGAAATTTCGACAATTTTTCATTCTAATACCTGCCTCTTTCTGAGCTATTGTTTGCAAACAAAATCGTTTTTTTCTCTTGAACCGTTTTTAAAATAAATAACTGCTATGACCACATGATTCCCGATGCGCAGGGATGGAGTTGGGTGCGCTATGCGACTACGTGCTGGACATAAAAAAAAACAATAAATTGAGGACTCAGGGAGATACTGTTCTCCTCTCAGTTTTAAATAAAATTTCGGTATCTTATCTACATTTCATACACAGTAACATAAGAGGTAAAATCAGTCATACAAAACGTTTACCTCAGCAGATTCCTTAAAATTTCGTTCAATACTCTATTTAATATAACACAGCACAGTAGCTATCACAAATAAAGAAAAGAAATTCAGTCCTTTATCGATCGGGATGCAAACATCAAATTTTTCCACCGAGTAGTGTTTCTAAAATCGGATTATAAGTATTTCAAAAGCCGCCAGAAAGCTGTCTCTCGGTACACTAACAGCAAACCCATTTATCAGGGTTTGCAGAGAGCATATCTTTAGTTATAAAAGGTTTAGAAACGAGGCAAAATCGCGACTCATCGAACCAAACTACCAATCTTCAGTTAGCTACTAGTCAGTTTCTGTGTTGTTCCCACTGAGGACGTGCAGCTTCATGTGCCGTTGTGAGCAGGTACCCAACCCCAAATGACCACTGAAGGCAGCTCCCTTCACAGCAATCCGTAATTGCAGCACACTTTTTCCTTAGGGCAGCCATAGCCTGGATTCATCATTTTGAAAACGTAAGACCACTTCAGCTACAAGTCTCGCGTTCTAGCTTAATCATCAGCTACAGTAAAATAAGGTTCCGATTGAGAAAAGACAATTGGATGACATAAAATAGCATAGAACGCTCCCGTGATACGCTTCCATGTCACCATACTGTTATTTGTGGTACCATGGGAAAGTATCACGGGAGTGTTATAGCCCGCATCTCGTGGTCGTGCGGTGGCGTTCTCGCTTCCCACGCCCGGGTTCCCGGGTTCGATTCCCGGCGGGGTCAGGGATTTTCTCTGCCTCGTGATGGCTGGGTGTTGTGTGCCGTCCTTAGGTTAGTTAGGTTTAAGTAGTTCTAAGTTCTAGGGGACTTATGACCACAGCATTTGAGTCCCATAGTGCTCAGAGCCATTTGAACCATTTTTTTTTGTTGGAGTGTTATATTTTATGTTTGACAACTACTACTTAGAGGGAAGTTGCTGACTATGAACACTTGATCATGCCATTCTCTTTTCTTAATCGGAACATGACTTGATTTTATTGCACCTGATAATGCAGTTGAAATGCTGCGAATCCGATGGTTGCTGCGAATCCGGTGGTGCCTATAAATAAAGGACTTACAGCTATAGTCCGATCTTTTTAAAATTCGTGATTGTCTGGGACAGTCTGGTATTCACTGAAAGAAATTCCTGTCATGTATGGAATCGATTGTCATTGACACTCGTCGCTGGATCTTGCCGCTGAGGATCTTTCACAGCGACTGTTCTCACGCCGTGTTACAAGGCTGTGTGTGGTACATCATTCACTGTAAGCATCTTGAACAGTTTGCATCGATACACCGACATGCTGAACAACTCAGTTTACGGTGTGGTAAAGTGCATGTCCAAACATGGTATCTACTTCCTGTCACTTTGTCATGTCTTCAAGTCAGCCCATCTTACTGTGTTGATTCGATATGACCGACTGCGACATTCACACCAATTCGCCCTCATAACTTACTTCAGCGATGCAGGGTCATGCCATTTCTCCATCATCCGCAGCACACCAAGTTACCACTGCGATATCTTATGGGGGTGATTAATGTTTGGTGCAGTGATCTTACTTGTAGAGCCGCAAGAGAGGGAGGGGGGGGGGGGGGGCGTGGGCTCAATCGTGGTAGAGTGGATAACTCCGTAGTTTTAACCTGACAGAGGATGCTTTTAACTCACTTAGAGCAAACGAAGTCAGTGGCAGTGGGTAATTATATGGCGAAATTTAGAAAAATTATTGGACTCTGCTGGGAGCGTAGGAAGAGTTTACTTGACTCATTTCCTACAGCTTGTTACACTGAATACAGGAAAAAAAATACCTGATCAGTTCACGACCACTCTACTGGTCGTCACAAGGTGGCTCATTCGCCCAGGTACAGCGTATGATCGACAGGTATCAAGGTGACTGAACGTATTAGTAACTCCAAATGGTGTATTCGGCCAACCATTGCACATAGAATATAACAAGCACAGTCGTAAAAACATACTTAAGAAACGAGCGATAATTATTTCCATACATCAGTTAATACATATAAGGGGCGATCAGAAAGTTTCCATTTGATGGTGTTGTTGCATTGTATATGCAAAATAGTGTGACTCCGATTCAGATATATTAGCACGAACTTGTAGAAAAGGGATTACTGTGGCGTTTGAGTCTTTCAGACGTGCATCCGGTAAGTACGGAAGCATTAACTATGACGAAATTATAACCAAATGCGTCCAAACAGGATAGACTTGCTGTTATTCTTCTCTTGGCAGCCGCTAGACATCCAAAAATGGCTCTGAGCACTATGGGACTCAACATCTTAGGTCATAAGTCCCCTAGAACTTAGAACTACTTAAACCTAACTAACCTAAGGACAACACACACACCCATGCCCGAGGCAGGATTCGAACCTGCGACCGTAGCAGTCCCGCGGTTCCGGAATGCAGGGCCAGAACCGCTAGACCACCGCGGCCGGCCGCTAGACATCCATCGGAGAATGAAGAATGTGTACAGGCTTGTAGCGAGCGAGTGGAAAATTTTATTTCTATTGTATTCTTGCCGTTCTCAACACGGGCTCTCTAACTACAATGTCGGCAACGTGATGCCTGCAATTAAAGTTCACTGTGCCCACTGCGAAGGAGAAATAAAGTTATTGATCATTGAAGTTCATTACGCTGATGATGTCTGGGATTCATAGAAAATGCAGTTTACTATAGTAATTTTCAGTATATTCTGAAAACGATAAAGTGTAAAGTTTCAAATAAATATTTAACCAAGCAATGCTACTATCAGCTATTGTACTATCAGGGCTGTTCAGAGTCTATTGCGCGGACCCTATTATCCCTAGATAACGAAACTGTTCAATAACCATTATCGATGTAAATGTTCAAAGAGAATGCTCACCAAAATTTGATGTTAATACTCATCAAATGCCACGCCAGTAATGATAGGTCTGTCTTGCGGCGACACGTGAAAATATGACATACGCAAACTGAGAAAAAATCACTGGAGTCGTTCTGCAATTAACACTTTACCCTAATGTGAACACATTGTTATGTGCATACCGAGTTACGTAATATGGCATCCAAGGCAGTACCTTGCAACTGCACAAACGCAACGGTCTCGCGGTTCTAGGCGCGCAGTCCGGAACCGTGCGACTGCTACGGTCGCAGGTTCGAATCCTGCCTCGGGCATCGATGTGTGTGATGTCCTTAGGTTAGTTAGGTTTAAGTAGTTCTAAGTTCTAGGGGACTTCTGACCACAGCAGTTGAGTCGCATAGTGCTCAGAGCCATTTGAACCATTTGAACAAACGCAACGCGGCTTCCAACATGGAGTGCGCGCTGATACGAATCTAGAAGAGAACTGGGGCCTGACTCTAGCTCGCAGCACTCTTATTTACATAGCTGTGGTGCGGACCGCCAAAGACGCAGCCGACAACATTTGCCTTCCTTACTAGCCGCTCGTGCTAGTGAAGCACCACTTCAAGTTACTAAATAATTAATTGCTTCATTCGCTGAAGGCCAATGAAGTTCTCAATTTAATTTTGCTATCAGCACACAGGTAAGTATCTGTAACAAAATTCTGATGTGGCTAGATTAAATACTTTTGGCGAGAGAATTATTTTACTTGCACTGTTTGCAGTAGATGAGCTCTGAACCTGCCCTTTGGAGAGACGCTACAGCTCTAGTTTTATAGCTACATTTGGAAACTTCTCACATCTTTGTTATTATAGCGTATCTCAATTCTACCTAAATCGAAACATCCTAGCTTTACCTAATCACTTACTTAATCTATCTTGCTTCCGTACTTTTAGGACACAAAAACAGAAAATCATGAATTTCAAACATAACATTACTTTGTGGTATCCAGCATTAAATTACAATGAAAAAGGAATCCGAATATAAATTTTCATGTTTCTAGCTCCTTCCTGTTGCGCCGATGATTTTCTCATAAAACGTCCAAATTTCGAAAACTGTTTAAGTTACTAAACTGAAACTTAACACATTATCATTTTAGCATCATTCCTGACATGCTATCAACTTTCCAGATTATTTACTTTACTTTTAAGGTATTGTGCAACATTCATGACGTCATAGCTAGTTACAGCAGACTAGGCTGGCACACAATGGAAAGCATATGAATTCTATATGGCGTGAGTGGGCTGCTTCCCTACAGGGTGGCATGTCTGTCGAAAACCGCTGTTGTGGAATGACACACCAAGTTCCGTGCAGGTCACGACTCGACACACGACTTCAGTCGATCTGGGAGGCTGGCCTCGAGCACCGTCCTATAGTCCCTATCTCTTCCCATCTGATTATCACTCCTTCAGTGCCTTAAGAAAAGGCCTTGAAAGGTCGATGGTTCCTGTCGGACGAGGATGCGCAGCAGGCAGTTGCGGAATTCTTCAAGCAGCAGGACACGGGTATCTTCAACCTGGTGCGTTGGTGGGATGACTGACTCAATGTTCACGGCTTTTTTGCTTAATTGGCGTACTGATTCTGGACTGTACAGCCTTCGAAAACAATTCTTTAATAGCCTCTAATACATTCAGAAGTAAAGCGATAAATGGGGTCACCTGTTGCTTATTTTGCGAAAAAATCTACGTCATTTAAAAGCATGCCCCAATTGGTAACAAACAAGTATTCGTTTAGTAAACAATATCCCAGATATAATGCAGCACCGACACACACTCCTCTCTCTTTCCTTATGCAATTGCGTTTCATCCACAGTAATGATTAGTTCGCTGACTTTTTTCAAAGCTGGCCGGCCGGAGTGGCCGTGCGGTTCTAGGCGCTTCAGTCAGGAACCGCGTGACCACTACGGTCGCAGGTTCGAATCCTGCCTCGGGCATGGATGTATGTGATGTCCTTAGGTTAGTTAGGTTTAATTAGTTCTAAGTTCTAGGGGACTGATGACCACAGAAGTTAAGTCGCATAGTGCACAGAGCCATTTGAACCATTTTTTTTTTTTTCAAAGCTGATGAGTGACATGCAAGTAATATGGATCGAAATTATCGCGAAATTACAAAACAAGATAGAAAAAACTTCATCAGGCTGTTTCGGAAATGGGGGAAACCACTTACAGACCTAAGGGTACAGTGAAGATTATTTAACATACGTTTAATAAGAGCAAAACGTACGAAAACCAATCGCGAGGCTGTCGTCTTGCAGTTCTGTCCGAGCTATTTAGACAAGTGAAAAAAAATTCGAAACTAAGCATTCCAAAACTTGCTACTGCGTTTTAAATGCATACAGGAAAGTTTATTCCAACACTGAATGTCAGAAACGTGCTTAATGTAGCAAAACAAAACGTAAGTAAAATCTACAGAAGAAAATGAGTTGCATTTGCAAGAGAACATAAATACTATGCGCTTGATTTCTGGAAAAAACATGTATTTACTGACGAGAGTATATCTGAGCTGTTTAATTCAAATGGACGAGTAACAACGTAAAGAGCAAAGAACTGTGAACTTGAAGAGAGAACTATATCGGTCGCTGTTAAACCTGGAGGAGCTTCAGTACTTGTCTGGTGCTACAAGCGTGTGAATTGAATGGGGATTTTGTGTTCTAGTGATGGAACTAAGGCTTACTATGTTTACAAAAAAATCCTAAAAACACATCTACCCAAAAGTGTCAAAAATATGTCTTTCTGGGGATTATATTTTCACATAAGATAATGACCCGAAACATACAGATCTAGATGCAGGGCTGTGGTTGTTGTATAACACAACCCGCAGGATGTCGACACCACCGCAGTCCCCAGACGCTAATCCAATGCCGAAGTTATAGAATGTTCTAGATAAAGTATGAGAAATCATCACATATCCAACAGAAAAATAACGCTGTACCAGAGGAATGGTGTAAAATTACAGTGCATAGAACAGAATATCTGGTGAAATCCAAGCCAAGAGGAAAAGATGGCCTATTAAGTACGAACTGCTAACACTCTGTAGCGAGTTTCGGAAACCACAGGTCTCTAATACCATAATATACAAAAATCTCGCTTAACAGCCTCCAAAATGTAGTCGGTGGAGTTCAGGTTCACCTTGTACGCCGCGTGAAGACGACTGAATTAACGTTGCATCATTAACACGTGGCAAGTATTTTATTTGTCATAGTTATCACAATATCTCAAAACTGATTGACACATTGCTCTTCATTATAGGAACGTATCTTCTTAAAGTGTGATATGATTCTGCAGTTTCTTCTGGCGTAATATTTGATAGAGCAATCGAAGGGTGAAGTGCAGTTTCATAGCGTTCGGTGAATACAATATTTCGACGATGAGACACAACGTCAGTGTCAGGTGCACTGACGAAGTAACTTCCTCTGGCCGGCGTACACTGAGGTGACGAAAGTCATGGGATAGAGATATGCATATATATATAGGCAGCGGTAGCACCGCTTACACTAGGCATACTTGTAAAAGGGCAGTGCATCGCCGGAGTTGTCATTTCCACTGAAGTGATTCATGTGAAAAGGTTACCGCACGATGGGAATTAAAAATTTGAACGTGGAATGATAGTTGGAGCTAGACGCATGAGACATTTCATTTCGGAAATCGTATCCCGAGAATACCATATTTCAAGCATTAACTCTCACCACGGACAACGCAGTGGCCGGCAGCCTTCACTTAACGACCAAGAGCAGCGGCGTTTGAGTATAGTTGCCAATGCTAACAGACAAGTATCAATGCGTGAAATAACCGCAGAAGTGAATGTGACGTCCGACGAACGTATCCGTTAGGACAGTGTGGTTAAATTTGGCGTTAATAGCCTGTGGCAGCAGACGACCGAAGTGAGTGCCTTTGATAACGGAACGACATCGCCGGCAGCACCAGAGCTGATGGAGGGTTAGAGTGTCGCACAGACCCCACAAAGCCATGGATGCAAATTGTCAACAAGACACTGTGAAACCTGTTGTGGGGGAGGGGGGGGGGTCATGACGGTGTGGACTGTGTTTACATCGAATGGACTGGATTTTTTGATCCAACTGAAGCGATCAATGACTTTCGGTTACTTGGAGACCATTTGCAGCCATTCACGGACTTCACGTTCGAAAACAGGCCTTGGTACATGGCCACAGTTGTTCGCTATTGGTTTAAAGAACATTCTGGATAGTTCAATCGAATGAATTGGCCACCCAGATCACCCTACGTGAATCCCATCGAACAGTTATGGAACATAATCGGGACGTCAGCTCCTGCAGCTCAATAGTTATGCAGGGGCTTCCAACCATTTGTTGAGTCCATGCCAAGTCGATCAGCTGCAGTACGCCGGTCAAAATGATGACCGACACGATATTAGAGTGAATCCCATTATTTTTGTAACCTCTGTGTATATAATCTCTCCTCCGCGCGCCGCTGCGTACTTGATCCACGCCGGCCGCGGTGGTCTCGCGGTTCTAGGCGCGCAGTCCGGAACCGTGCGACTGCTACGGTCGCAGGTTCGAATCCTGCCTCGGGCTTGGATGTGTGTGATGTCCTTAGGTTAGTTAGGTTTAAGTAGTTCTAAGTTCTAGGGGACTTATGACCACAGCAGTTGAGTCCCATAGTGCTCAGAGCCATTTGAACCATTTTGAACTTGATCCCCTTCCAAAGGGTGCGCAGTACCCGTAGTGGGTACTGTGACCGATGACGCACGGTAGGGCACAGGGCTGCAGCCCTGTAGATGTAGACACTCGGTCTGCCTTGCACGCCACTTCGCTGCGACTCCTTTCTTCTCCTTAATTAGACACAGCACTAGTTCCCAAGCGTTGCTGAGACTATAGAGGAGGTCCAGATTAACGAGATTGTCACTGGTGCATGCATCAACCCTATGTGCTGCTGATGTTGTCAGGAGTTACCTTCGATGGCGCGGACTTCTTGTCCTTCTTATCACATTGGTACCGAATCTGATACACACCGGCCTTCCGTAAACCAGGGACATCTTTGACCCTCGTCAATGATGCCTGTGTTTTATTGGGCGGGCAGAAGCCAATTTTCGCTTCATGGTTTTTGCGAATGTTCCCGAAGTTTCCCCCTAGGACGCCGGTGTGCCATATAAATAAAGGCTTTCTCCGTAACTTTGTTCGTCTTCACATGATGTACTGCATTAGTGGAGAGCAGAGCGCGCCTAATCTGCCACTCCGAGAAACCGTTTTCCCGGAACACCGTTGTGAGGTATTCCAGTTCCAGTGAGAAACTCTTTATCATCTGAGGTGGTGCACGCCCTGCATACTAGCGTTTTCAGCACTCCATTCCTCTGGGTAGGATGATGGCAGCCGTCTGCGACGAGGTCAGTGTGCTGTTTCTTATGGTACTCCGTGGCCCAGTGCGCAAGCCGCTATCCTCTCCAACACAGCATCCAGCGATAGTGGTTTTTCCTCTGCCTCGATCTCCGTAGTCAGTTTGATGTTACATTATAGGGAGTTTGCACACGACAGGAAGTCTTGGAGTCTGTCTCTTCCGTGGGCCAGATGACGAACAGACGTCCACATACCGGAACAGCAAGAAGATTTCTACATCAATCACTAAAGTCAGGAGATTTTTCTCTTTGACAAGAACTTTAAAGACAGCAAGCTGTTGAAACGAAATTTCAAGTTCCGAAATTTTCTATTTACAGTCAGTGTCACTTGATGCAACTTTATGATGTCACAGTGTAAAAGTAGTTAATTATGATAATGTACTCGTTTTCATTCCGTTGTTAGAGTTATAGTTATAACAAAGGGTTGCTCACATCCTTCGATACGATTCTCGCGTTCATCGTGACACGTTTTACTTCATGTGGAATTCTTACATTGAAGGATGACACACGTTTGATTATTTTTGTTATGCTTTCTGTTAATTTAACTATACTTCTGAGCAATGACTTCTTCCAGTTTTTCGTCATATTGATATAATCTATTTCTGTCTCGTACAAAACCGAATATTTTGGTTCTTATGATTTTCAGCATAACAACAATATTTGGAAGCAATAGATCTTGATATAAGACTGAACTGGTTCATTTAGCTTCTCATCATTTTAAACGAGTATTTCTGAGTTCCGATCTATTTCGTTAAAATCCTTAATTTATGCAAGCTGTTAGGCGGTAAAAGTTACTAAATCTGTTATGCATTCTTATGACACATTTGCCTAGACGTCTACCTGAGCGGAGGACAATCTGAGACTGTCATTAGACGTACGTGGCAAGCATTTCACGGACTGCATCGTTAAGCTGTTCCTCTAATATTCCATCTAGTATTGCAAGTGTTCCTTGTACTTCTCAAAGAAGCTTGCTGAAGATAATGAACCAAACTAATGCTAATAAAATGAATTAAGATGCAGTTACATTAAATGCTACTGGTAACCGATTAGAATGCTGAGCCACCTATGGAAAGAATACGTAATGAAGGCTGCGAACTTTTGCTAGATCGGCACTCGAGCATAGAATTCCTATTTTTTTCGAATGGCTGCCTTAACAATTAGGTTCTCTGACGAAGTGAAGGTAAGCCGAATGCTCAAGATGAGCAATAACTTCGGGTTCGATACCCAATCAGAGACAGATTTTCGATGTGCACTTCTTATGAACTAAATGCAATCTTTCAGCAAATATGTCATGAAACATAGTGGACGATATCCGATATGACAATAGTTTTTCAGTGCGGAAATGTGACTTGCTTTCACAGATTATGGAGCTACGTGTGAAGATAACCCTTCAGTTTGGGGTTTTCGCGAGTAATTTGGTAAACCCTGTCGTTTATTTGGATACACTGAAAAATATCTGACTAGAGCACAACATGCTTTCGAACAGAATCCGCAGTGCAACCTAGGACAAAGACAGTTCGACGACAGCGAAAGTTAGATGTGAGCGGCTGTTAACGCAATACACACGAAGAGGTTACAAAATTCGTGGGATACCTCCTGATATTGCGTCTGACCTCCTTTCGCCCGACGTAGTGCAGAAACACGGTGTGGTATAGAGTCAGCAAGTCGTTTGAAGTCCTCAGCGAAAATATCGAGTCATGCTGCCTCTTTAGCTGTCCGTAATTGGGAAAATGTTGCAAGCGCAGGATTTTGTGCATTATATGACCTATAGATTACATCCCATAAATGATCGATGGAATTCATGTCCGGCGATCTAGATAACTAAATCATTCACTCAAGTTGTCCAGAATGTTCTACACGCCAATCGCGAACAACTGTAGCCGGCTACCACGGCGCATGGGCGTTCATAAAAATTCCACAGCTGTTTGCGAAAATGAAGTCCGTGAATGGCTGAAAATGGTCTCCAAGTAGCCGAACATAACAGTATCCGGTCATTGATCGGTTCAGTTGGACCAAAGGACCCAGTCTATTCCGTACAAACAGCCCACACCAGTATAGAGCTGATACGTGGGACTTACTTTAATTAAGGAAACCGTGGAACGGAGGACCACCAATATAATTTTCTTTTCACACGGTCTGTTTATTTAACAATACATAAACTGTGTTTTACAGATAATCAAAGCATTTCACCATAAAATTTTCTTTAACAAATTTGCCAAATTTTTTGATCTTAATCCTTAAGTTGAATATGTTTTTAATCTTTGCAAAAAAATCTGAAGTGCTCTATTGGAAAACAGCAAACAATATGACAATGATTACAAGACGGCCGGACATGTAGCCCGCCCGTTATCGGGTGAAACAGCAATGTTTACTACCGCGCTGGAGGCAGTCTGTCTTATTAAGTGCCCTTCTGCAACACAAGAAAACTGTATAAGCACCACTGATGACAAGAGTGAATTAATTACTCAAAACAGTTTACTTAACTTTTAATTTGAAAGCTGTAAAGCTGTATGTCGAAAGGTTCCGGGTTAAGATGCGGACCTGTGCTTAAAGGTTAAACAGATTAGCAAACAATATGACAATGATAAGGCTTACTTGAAAGCAACCAACCTCTTAATTTCAATCGGCAACCAAGGTGCGACTGGATCCCAACCCATCCCTTCTGACAATTTCATTGTAACTAAAGCCTTGGTGACAGTTGGCTGTTAGTTATTAAGACAGCTCTGAAGTAACGTCTTAAAACATTGCTTGTGAACACTTATTACAAGAGAACTAACTCGGCAGAACCACAAGATCCAACAAAAATACACCATTAATGACCCGGTCTTTCAAACACAGAAACGAACAACTTAGTACAACAGGTTGTTCAGTTTATAACTAATGACTGAGAAACGCAATTACAATCAACTTTGTTTAACGGCAACCTGTGCCTTAGTACAATTGTTCCGGATGTTTTTACGGCCAAGAGCTGATTAACTAGAACATTAATGATGTCTTAGTACAATACTACTGCCTATATCTACGACCAAAGAGCCGACCGAGTATAACTCTGAGGGCAGGGTACAAACCATAAAATAATAAGGAGGGCAGGAAGACAATGAAACAAATCACCACGAGGATTACAGAATGTTACTCCCCTTTATCAGCGAGCAGTTCCATGGATCCATGGTGCGTCGCAGCGGTTACTGACAAGGGAACCTCCCCATCGCACCCCCCTCAGATCTAGTTATAAGTTGGCACAGTAGATAGGCCTTGAAAGACTGAATACAGATCAATCGAGAAAACAGGAAGAAGTTGTGTGGAACTATGAAAAAAATAAGCAAAATATACAAACTGAGTAGTCCATGCGCCAGATAAGCAACTTCAAGGATAGTGTTAGCGCACGAGTGACGTGGTCCCGTGGTTCGCGGGAGCAGCTGCGGAACGAGAGATCCTTGGTTCAAATTTCCTCTTAAATGAAAATTTTAACTTTTTATTTTCAGACAATTATCAAAGTTCAGGCACTCACACGTAATCCGCTCTCCAAAATTCCAGGACATGTTCAGATTTGCTTGGACATATGCGGGATTTGACGGTCTACACACGGAAAATTTGAAAACGTTAAAATCATATGTTTTGACAAAACACAGGGAAAACTGTGCGACTGTGAAACTGTTGCATTCATTTGTTGCAGTTTATGTGACAAACTCTTAGCTTTTCATCACTTTTTTGGGAGTGATTATCACATCCACAAGAAAACCTAAATCGGGCAAGGTAGAAGAATCTTTTTACCCATTCGCCAAGTGTACATGTTAGGTGGGTCGACAACATATTCCTGTCATGTGACGCACATGCCGTCACCAGTGTCGTATAGAATATATCAGACGTGTTTTCCTGTGGAGGAATCGGTTGACCTGTGACCTTGTGATCAAATGTTTTCGGTTCCCATTGGAAAGGCACGTCCTTTCGTCTACTAATCACACGGTTTTGCGGTGAACAGAGACGTCAATGAACGAACGGACAGATCATGACTTTGCGAAAATAAAGGAAGTAAACTTTTCACTCGAGCGAAGACCTCTCAGTTTGCAGCTGCTCACGCTAACCACGGGACCACGGCGCTCCTGAGCTCACACTATGCTTGATGTTGCCTATATTGGGCATGGACTACTCAGTTTGTATATTTTGCTTATTTTTTTCATAGTTCCACACAGCTTCTCCCTGTTTTCTCGATTGATCTGTGTTCAGTTTTTCAAGGCCTATCCACTGTGCCAACTTATAACTAAATCTGATGGGGGTGCGATGGGGAGGTTCCCTTGTGAGTGGTGCTGAAAGCCAGTTAGAAGAGGGCAGGCAGGCCACGAGCGGTCGTCCGACACGAACGTTGCCAACCAACCGACGGGCTGTCGGCCTGCTGCTTCTAGTCGACGCTGGCCCCGGTGAAGAACTCCGGTATCTTCGCTCTGCGCAGGCCCTCCTTGCACAGCTCGTGGCTGCGGCCGCTCGGACCTCGTGACCACCTCTTGTCGCGGCGCTACCGCCAATCCCCAAACTTCGCGCTTCTCTCTCGGGCCAGCGAACCCCGTATATATATCGGCAAGAAAAGACCTTCTAAGGACACAACCCACAGATACCAACTTTTCCCAATAGATATTGGCAATGTGGCCGCTAGATAGATAGTCGATACTATACCTGAGCCAGTGACGCCAGACAGAACAGTCTACTAATTCAATGGCGACACTGCTCAGGAGCGACCACCAGCTTGCACTCTGGGTTGTTGATAGCCTGGGTCCATGGCTTCGTGAGTCTGTGCACACTCGATCCCAACCTTCAGCTCTTACCAACAGAAATTGGGACTCATCTGACGAGGCTACAGCTTTCAGTCGTCTAGGTTCTAACCGATATGGTTACGAGCCCAGGAGAGGCGCTGCAGGCGATATAGTGGTGTTAACAAAGGCACTGGCGACTATCGACTGCTGCCATAGTTCGTTAACGCCAAATTTCGCTATGCTGCCTAACGGATACGATCATCGTACATCTCACATTGATTCCTTCTATTATTTTACGCAGTATCGCTTGTCTGTTAGCACTGAGAACTCCACGTAAACACCGCTGCTCTCAGTCGTTAAGAGAAGGCCTTCGGCCATCAGTGTTGTCTGTAGTGAGAGATAGTGCCTGAAATTTGTTATTCTCGGGAAACTCTTGACACTGTGGATCTTTGAATATTGTATGCTCTAGTGATTACCGAAATGGAATGTACAATATTAGTAGCTCCAAGTACCATTCCAACTTCAGATTTTCTTATTTCCCGTCGTGCGGTCGTAATCAAGACGGAAATCTTTTCAAATGAATCAACCGAGTACAAATTACGGCTCCGGCAATCCACTGCCCTATTACACATTATGTACACGATACTGCCACCATGTTCTATTCCACGACTTTTGTCACCTCAGTGTATCTGTTCCGTTCGTACATCACAATTTCCCCTTTGTTTAATGATAATCTTATACATTATCTGGTCGAAAGTATACGGACACACTTACGTAACGGGGAATGGACCACTAAATATCACGGGAGGTGCTAAGCGACTTTTGATTTGATGCAAAGAGCGAAGCCACTGGACAATGGCTTGCTGGAAATGAGTCGTTTGAAGAATCCCGCTATACCCTGTGACAGTCTTGGGTTTGGGTTTGACGGATGTCTGGAGAGTGTCACCTGCAACTGTGTGTACTGGTAACAGTTAAGTACGAAGGAGGTGATCTTACAGTATGGCTATATTCATTCGTATTGTGGCGAGGGTGTGGTCCCCACATTGCTCTTAAGAAAACAAGAAATGAGGAACGATATGAAAATATTTTATGGCATAGCTTACCGCGTACAGTACAGAAACAGTTCGGAAGCGATGACTGTATCACCATGTCAGTGCATCTTATCATAAAGCACCGCGCAATGGATTGTGGACAACAACACTCCTAAAACGGACTGGCCCGCCGAGAGTCCCGACACGAACCGAATGGAGTACCTTTGGGATGAGTTAGAACGACGACTTCGCTCCAGACCCCAGTGTCACTGGAAAAAAAAACTGTGTGAAATCTTATGGGACTTAACTGCTAAGGTCATCAGTCCCTAAGCTTACACGCTACTTAACCTAAATTATCCTAAGGACAAACACACACACCCATGTCCGGCGGAGGACTCGAACCTCTGCCGGGACCAGCCGCACAGTCCATGACTGCAGTGCCACTGCAGGTTTTGGCTCTTGATGAAGAATTTGCTGTTATTGCTCCAAAGACTTTCACACAGCTCACTGGAAGTGTCTCCAGCAGCGTTCTTATAGGCGAAAAGTGGACGCATCCCCATATTCATGTCCAGTGATAGGCGTCAGCAAGCTTTTCATCGGACCGTATGCGTTAGGAACTGAAGTACAGTTAACAAACAGGCCAAAGGATTTACTACTGTAATGTAACACCTCTGATCTAGCATTGCATCTTATAAGAGATGGCAGACTTTTAGAGACATTCTCAATGTTGGTAGAATGTGACATCCACTTACCTCCAGCATTGGATTCGTCACCTCGACACGGCGTCCTTGTGTATCGCTTGTTCTTGAAGTACATCGCAGCACGATATAACAAAACATCGACACGGCTCAGATAAATGCTTGCTCATCAGAAAAGAAACCGTTTAACACTGAATTTAAGCACTCCAGTTACGACACCATTACTGAATTGCTATTTTTCCTGTGCGTTATTACCAGCAGAACTGCCGAGAGTCAAACAAAACTAGTCTGCCACTTATATTTCCTGATAGTACTGCTAATAAATAGTGTGTATTACCTTAAAAATAATATTTTGTGAATGTAACCATATTATTCTTTTCAGTTGCCCTATTCAAGTTTTTTGCAGTTGGCACAAGGATACATTCTTATAGATGGAGAGAGTGCATTACCAGTGTTCTGACAATGGTCCGAAATTCGGACATCGCAATGGGCATAGAACTGTTGGTGAGAGGCTGTAAAATATTATGAAGGCCGGATCACTCACCTTGTTACTACCTTCGTTAACACCCGTTGATCATACTAAAGAGCTGAGTAATGTGCATCTCAAGGCGGCTTCAAATATTCTCACACGAAGGCAGTTCAGCAGCCTCTATATACCGCCACTGGGAAAGGAGAGAATAGAGAATGAAAGGAAAGGAAAGGGACGATCGAACGTAATTACGCTCTCTGAAAGTGGCTATGAAGGCAATAGCGTTGCGTACCAAAGCGAGATGATACAACAGCTGGAGCTGGTTCGTCGTATGGAGTGACCGTTAGGGACTTGAGAACCAACGCGTAGAATACCGCAGAGGATTTCACGTAGCTGCATGATTACTTTATTACCTGCAATGCTCTACGCCTGCACGTAAGGAGGTTCGCACGATGAGTCGCTACTTTGCATACAAACTTTATTACGGCTTCTTTTTTGCAGCGCAGTGCTATACACATGTACGTCGCAGGAAGGTACAAGTTTACTCCGCGAGATTGAAGAGAAAGTTCAAGTCCTTGAATCACAACTGAAAACCATTTGCTTATTAAGCACTTTAGCAGAGGTTTAATCACTTGTTTATTACAGCGTAAACGATTAGTGATTTACCTTCTCAAATTGTAGTATTAGTTACCAGTATAGACAACAAGAAGACCTTGAAAAACTGTTAAATGCCGGAACAACTGAAGACAGGCAGTTTCGTCGCAGGCCGGGTAAAGAGGGGCAGGCGGAATGCTTAGGGGTATAGCGCACCTGTTTCCAAAGGCAAAGGAGAACGAGGAAATAGTACGGAAATCCTGGGAAGTAAATAAAATTGCTCGTATACACTTCAGATCGTGCGAGATGGCCATTTCTTTTCTAAAATGATTGTGGAGATAAATGACTTCTCCTATCGGATCTCCGATCTCTGCGTGGCATCGTTCTGGAGGAGATTGTCAGGAAAAAAATCAATGTTCATAATGGACTATGTATCCCTCTGCGCAATAATTGATGTCTCTACGTTTCGGAGACCGTGAATTTGTGGACAGATAAAGATGGTCTCATGTCGTGAGAGTAGGCCTATTGATAATTACAAACGAGGAAAATGTAGATGAGACGTAGAGCCTAATTTGGCTACATTAAAAATAGATGGAAAGAGTTATTATGAAGATAAACTGACTTCGTAAATGTACCTGTGATATTTTTCTCCAATTATGTCGATCACCTGTAACACGTCAGATTTATCCAACGTTGGAGAAACACAATAGCAGTAAAAGTGCCCACAAATGAGCAACATAGTACATGTCTCAACACTGAACGTAGTATTGTGCTTATGAGTGCGCAAGAAAATGAAACACAGTACTGCCAGGATGGTGACGAGCTCTTGGGAAAACTTTTTATGAAAGTGCACTTTTGGCCCTATATGTCTTGCTCTGAAATAACTACTATGTTATGACGAGTAGATGCTTTATATAACTAGTGCTAAACTGAGTACGTATTAAAACTATTTATAGGTCCGGTATCTTCGTTTTTACTGGGTACGATATACCCGTTAGGTTGGATCGAAAAGCAGATATCCTGGGTTGAATCGGATAAAAAGAAAATATTCATTCTTTAACAACACCCGGACTGCACCAGCCGACATGGGACAAAGGGGGGGGGGGGGGAGGGGGGGGGCTCTATAGAGTTCTAAAAGGGACTGACAGCAAAGCTTTGGGTATGACTCTGACGTGTTTGTTGGAAGACTAATCCCCACCCTATCTGTCGGTGCTTATATATGCGCATTGGAGTCGTGCTACGTTACATATAATCTACAGTAAAAACGTCAAACGAGACGTTTTTGATCGCCCCTTGTATGATAGGTATTATTCCTCGATATCTTAACCTATGACCTATGATCCTCTTCCTACTTGTCAGTGCTTTATGTCAGTTCCATTCTTCACTGATTCTACGGAGAACTTCCTCCTTCCTTCTGTTATTAGGAAACCTAATTTTAAAGATTCTTCTGTAGCAACTCATCTCAGTTCTCCGAGTCTCTTCTGCTGCGGTTTTCGAGAGATTTTTTATTGATTATGCCGGGTCGTGACCAACAGAAAAATACGGAATTACCAAGAAAGGATAACATTCTACGAATGTAAGAAGTTTGAAAGTGTGGGAAAGCTAGAAAATCCGAAAAGGGATACGCAGAGCCTCAGTCTAGATACAGTGAGGGTCAGCGTAGTGAAATGGAATGAAGACAGGGATGTCTGGTCACGCAAATATAGGGTAATATGAACAGCAGCAGGCGCCTGAAGACTCCACTGCTACATTTGAAGCCCTACGTGTGCGTTTGTGTGATCGTGGGTCTTTTCAGACAGATGAACTGCAGGGAGACGGCGGACAGAACGTACACCAGATTTGGAGGACCTGTTTCTGCAGGATATTGTTCCGAACCCTAGCATAAGCTCCAGGCAAGTGGCCCGCCACATGTTGTTAGCCAAAGTATGATTAAGTGTATTCTGTATGACAACCGCTACTATTTCTATGTGAAAGCCACTTTGAACACCTTTTGTGACTTGGATGCGATGCAGCTGTGTAACGTGTTCCTGGACGATTTGTTGTCATTGTACGCACACCGTCGATTTCCGAACACACGTTCGATACATCTTTTTTCCTCGATTTCCCGTCAGGGATACGTCCCTGCAGTTTGTCGGTTCTGTTAATCTTCACCCTGTATATTACTAATAAAACTATGCAATGCAATACATTATATAAGTCATACTACTCTCTGATCTTCCTGGTACTTTATAATATTCCAGTTATATTGATATTCACATGTAAATCTTACATATTATCTATGGTTGATACTTTATAATATTCCAGTTATATTGATATTCACATGTAAATCTTACATATTATCTATCGTCGATCACGTGTGGACTTTCAAATGAATGAAACTTGTATTAAGCTTGTCTCTACCATACGTATTTTACATAAAAATTTCGCTAGCTTTTACTTGAGGTGCTTGTTTTTTGTAATACTTCAATTATTATTTATTTATGTATGACTATCGTTAATGAGTCAAAATTAATGTTACTGACAGCTAACTAGCTAAATGTAAATGACTGCACAGCAGCAAGGAGAGCTCCACCTACCAGCCCAAAGGAGCCAATGGGTCTGAAGATGGTTTTATAGAAAAAAAACCGAAACCGGTTACTCATTAAAACAGACATAACGTGATCAAGACTGAACTTTAATCTAAATATAACAATTAATTGATCACTGTATTCCAGAAATGTTTACCAAAATTGTGCAAATGTAACAATAATTATACAGCTACATACAGCCATTCTGATTTCGTGCCCCGTACTGCAGACGCAATTTTTGTGTCCCTAATTATTTTTTACTTATTGCTTTTTAAACATCAGAATGTAATTTCTGGCCCATTATTCAAATTGTATCCACTTTAAAAAATATCATTCGAGTACTGACTCGATAGAGCTGATCAAGCGCTGTCAGTGATATTTTTCTTATTATAACTTAAAGCACTTTGAAGTTAGTAATCTTCAAAGGAGAAACGCACGGTTATATTTTTCATAGTGTGACGCGTTTGCATTCCCACCCAACCAGCTGGTCGCGCTATTGAGGGTCAGGCGTTGAACTCTCGCCATTAGGCGATGGAATCGAGGTGTTTGGCAGCGCCACTCCGCCACAACCTCAAGGTAGTCCCTGGTCCCGGGGCAGCAGCGGCGGACAGGACACTGCGTTCTCTGCCAGGGCATTAAGGACGTCCTGGCGGTCTTGTTTAACTCCTGGAATCACTGCTTTCGAGATTTAGCCACCGAGCAGCGGATACGGCAGGAAATCGGTTGCGGCGAGGCTGTAGCAACTGGATTTGATGTAGGCAGTATGCTGCGGAGATGCGGTCTGGCCGTGGGTTCGACGCCAGCATGGTCTGTTATGATGGGTCGGCAATGTTTGTCTTCGATATTGACTTGGCTGGCCAAGGAGTTGGTCGCAGTCGTCAGACGAGGCTGCTGCAGTACTGTTGAAAAGAGGTGGACTCTGTAGAAGCAGACATTTCCCTGGAGCCGAGGAGACCGATGGAAGCATGAGAGCTGTGGGACTACAACAGTCAGCTCGGGACTGGCTGGGTCGGCAGACGGTGTTTCCTCCGTTCATCCAGAAGATACGGCAGCTGATTCCTAGGGAGGAATTGTGGAAGAGTGTTGCCGTTACGACGTTTCAAAGGCAAAGCATAAGAGTGACTTGCGCTCTGGGTGTGTCCAAAACTGCTTCAGTATATGACAAGAATTTGAACCGTCAAAAGAAAGTCGGGCCAAGTGGCACCTATATTGGTAGAACAGAACACTGGTATTGGAACTGGAGAGGCATGGCGGGGCCATGATGTGCTGTGGTTGTTTTATAACTGTAATTGAATCAAAAAGGAACGGTAAGGCTATGGTGTGTCTGATAGAATCTCAGAGATGAGCGTTGTAATTCTGTCAACAGCTATGCATAAGCCTCTGTTACCTTTCTGTGTCAGAGTGGGTTGTTCACTTGTGTTGTCTGTCTGGTGGGGTGCTAAGGTGTTAGTTGTAGATGGTTATTTCGTTTTCTGATAAACTACCTGTGTTAGGCGGTATTATTTTTCTGCTCCTCGTAAAGTTAGTTTCTGCGGCCAACGCGATGTTTCTTATAAACTATACACTATGTGATCAAAAGTATCCCGACACTTAGCTGAAAATGACTTACGAGTTCGTGGCGCTGTCCTTCGGTAATGCTAGAATTCAGTACGCTGTTGGCCCACCCTTAGCCTTGATGACAGCTTCCACTCTCGCAGGCATACGTTCAATCAGGTGCTGGAAGGTTTCTAGCGGAATGGCAGCCCATCCTTCACGGAGTGCTGCACTGAGGAGAGGTATCTATGACGGTCGGTGAGGCCTGGCACGAAGTCGACATTACGAAACTTCCCAGAGGTGTTCTATAGGACTCGGTTGAGGACTCTGTGCAGGCCATTCCATTACAGGGATGTTATTGCCGTGTAACTAGTCCGCCACAGGCCGTGCATTATGAACAGGTGCTCGATCGTGTCGAAATATACAATCGCCATCCACGAATTGCTCTTCAACAGTGGAAGGCAAGAAACTGCTTAAAACATCAGTGTAGGCCTGTTCTGTGATAGTGCTACGCAAAGCAACAAGAGGTGCAAGTCCCTTCCATGAAAAACACGACCACATGATAACACCACCGCCTCCGAATTTTACTGTTGGCACTACACACTCTGGCAGATGACGTTCACCGGGCATTTGTCATACCCATACCCTGCAATCGGATCGCCACATTGTGTACCGTGATTCGTCACTCCACACAACGTTTTTCCACTTGTAAGTAGGCTGTTTAGGTTTTCTTATTGGTAACGCCACGTAGCGCTCTGTATGAAAAATCACTGGCTGTGCTGTGTGCAGTCTGTGGCTGGTTTGCATTGTTGTCTGCCATTGTAGTGTTGGGCAGCTGGATGTTAACAGCGCGTAGCGTTGCGCAATTGGAGGTGAGCCGCCAGCAGTTGTGGATGTGGGGAGACAGACGGCGGAATTTTGAGAGCGGATGATCTGGACGTGTGTCCATCAGAGACAGTACATTTGTAAGAATGGATGTCATAAACTGCTATATATATTATGACTTTTGAACACCATTAAGGTAAATACATTGTTTGTTCTCTATCAAAATCTTTCATTTGCTAACTATGCCTATCAGTAGTTAGTGCCTTCAGTAGCTTGAATCTTTTATTTAGCTGGCAGTAGTGGCGCTCGCTGTATTGCAGTAGTTCGAGTAACGAAGATTTTTGTGAGGTAAGTGATTTGAGAAAGGTATAGGTTAATGTTAGTCAGGGCCATTCTTTTGTAGCGATTATTGAAAGTCAGATTGCGTTGCGCTAAAAATATTGTGTTTCAGTTTAGTGTTGATCAGAATAGGTAAAGAGCGAAATGTCTGAGTACGTTCAGTTCTGCTCAGTTGTTAGAAAATCAAATAATGTAAGAGGTTTATCTACATAGTAATTCATTAAGTTTTCTAAGGGGACGTTTCATATGTCGACCCTTAGCCGAGGATACCTCTTGTAGTTTGTGTAATTAGTGTAGCTATTGTTTATTGCTAGCACGTAATCATAAAGAGAATTTCCATTGTAGTTGTAGTTTTTCATTGTTGTACAGTAAAACAGTTGTGGCATGCATGTAGATTTGCACCAAGTATTCCGCAGCTGGGCTTGCGATTAACTAGATATTATTTTCAGTGCTATGTTAATGTGTTTTCTTATTTTGCTCTTCAAATTGTGTTTTTCTATGTTATCGTGTGAAATATTGTGACAATAAGGGCGTGTGAAAAACATAACACTAGGCTCTAAAGTAAACTGAGAAATAATAGTGACGACGAGCCTAGCTTATCAGCACCACTGTGTACTGAATTAACAGACATTCAAAGTAGTAATTTGGTAATTGTGCATAGGGAAACGGAGCGGGCGGCAAATAATGGCCTAGACAGTGAAACAGGTAGTGAACAGGGAAGCATTATCGATTGATCGGTCGGCAACAGCTCGCCTCAGGATTCCGAAATGACAGGACGAAATCTTGCAAATACTGTAAATTCAGGTTTTTCGTCCTCACCGTTTTCTCAAATAAGTCAAGACACATTTTCTGCTTTTCAAAATGCGAATATTGCCGGTTCAAATGCACTGCCGAATAGCACTGAGGAACATGTTTCAGACACCAGTGCATTGTTATTACAATTAATGCAACAAATGGGACAAAAGCTTCAAAAGTTAGACACAATGGAACAAACTCTTCAAAAGTTAGACACAATGGAACAACACCAGAGACAAACACAGCAACAGTTATACGCAATGGAACAAAATCTTCACACCACACTTGAACAAACACGTGAAGATTTAACTACTTAGTTACATAAAATCGAATCGAAATGTCAAAAAGTCTATAATGACGTAAAAACACAAATTTGTGAGCATTTCCAACCTATATTTTCGCGGCATGAAAATACATTACAGAATCACGAAGCAGCCATAAAAGAATTGCAAACTATTGTTCATGAAAATCATGAGACCTTGCAAGCTAAGATTGACTCAGTTGCATCTACCGATTCGGTTACGCAACTTGCAAAAACTCAGGAAAACTTAAAGGACACAGTAGATACGATTTCAACACAAATGGACACTCTGAAACTTTGTTCAGAAAAACACACTGAGGAAATAAATACACTATCGGAGAAAGTAGTCTAACTCTCGGATCAGTTCACTAACTTATCTACAAAGGTAGATGATGATCTGAATGACACAAGACCTGTAGCCTTCACTGACGCAGAAGAGTATGAACAAATTAAGAAATTCAAACAAAATCAGAATCAAATTAATACGCAACACAGAAGAGAAATCCGGAAAGTACAAGATCAGTTGGCACAAGTAATACAAAAATTACATATTTCAGAGGACACTCGCGCTCCAGTACTGGACGAGGTACATAGATATACGGAATAACCACAAAATAATAACACAGGACACTTCGGAAATTATGAAAGAAATTGGCCAGGCGCGTTGAATTTTGAGATGGAACCGCCGAAACGAAGTAACAATGAGCGATGTGCGACTCGCCGACACGATGATTTTGACTATAAGCTATTCATTACTACACGTAAATTCAAAACATTTAAGAATTCTGACAACGACATTCATCCACAAGCATGGCTTCTTCAATTCTCTCATTGTTTTCCTCCCAACTGGTCATTGGAGCACCGCTTAGAATTTGTGTGTGGCTACTTGGAGCACGAACCAGCTGTAAGAATGCGATCGTTCATTCACGATTGTCACAGTGAAGGAGAATTTTATCATGCCTTCCTCTCAGCGTATTGGTCTCAAGCTACACAAGACCGAGTAAAACATAGCATCATGATGATGAAACACTTTGAACAATCTGAATTTTCCAGTCTTGTCAAATATTTTGAAGACATGTTCCATAAGAATCAATATCTTTCAAACCCATACAACCCTTCAGAACTCATCCGCATTTGCTTAATGAAATTGCCTGAACATTTAAGAAATATTATTTTGGCAGGGCGTTGCAAAGACGACATTGAAGCTTTTCAGGGACTCTTACAAGAATTAGAAATTGACACAGACAGTCGCAGGATGCGAAAACAGGAAAACAATCACTACGGGTCACATCCGTCACAATTCCATGACGACAGAAACAATAACTGGACACGACAAGTCTATTCTTACAACGCAAATCGTGACCAAAACAGACACCACCCATATGACAACCACTGGCAGAGTAATAATAGTTACAGAGAAAGATCGCATTTCCGTAGTAATGAATATGATAGAGATTACCATAGAAACAGACAATATGGGAACAGAAACAATTATTATCAAGGGAGACAGAATAACTTTAGGCGCAACAGTTCAGCGTGCAGTTACTATTCAGGAAGAAATTCCCCACCACGTGACCGGAAAGAAAGAAACTATGGAATCTACCGACATGACGACAGACGATTTAATCGTAACGACAGACCTGAATTGCATCAGAACTGGCGAGCTTCAAACAGGGCAGGGCCTTCTCGTCAAGGTGAATTTGTAGAAGTTAGGTCTCCTAATCCCAATAACGACGCACGCCAACAAAGAGATAGCAGACAATGACTCGCACCGCAGGCAGCCACGTGCGCCGGCTGGCTCAGAGAAAAATAACATAGACTAGGGTGACCAAACGTCCCGGAAAACCGGGATTGTCCCGGATTTCATTCCTGTGTTCCGGTGTCCCAAAAATTTGTTTCGGGACGCTCAAAAGTCCCGGAATTCAGTTTTTAAATACATTTGGTGAAACTTTGTCAAATTTTTGGGATTTCGCTATATTAAAGGAAGTACAACACAAGAAATTAATATATTTTAGCTTATTTGTCTAAAACCTCCATTTCCCATACTATTAATCACAGTATCAGTATTGATACACTCCGCAATAGTAAGTTGTATTATTGTAACACAGCTATGAAATCGTCCGATTGTCGCGCCACTTACACACTCATTGTCAGAACAGTGTAGTAGTTGATGTTTTGTTAGACAAACTGCAATAGTTTTTTCTCATATTAGTGGTATTATTGCTGCAGTACTGTGAAATGCAATGCTGAAACGTGCCTGCAAGTTCAGTGACTGTTATTCCAAGGAATGGAATTTCATTAAGAAAGGTCGCTTTGATTACGAAGCAGAGTGTTCCGTATGTAAATGTTTTGTTAGTATAAGCCATGGTGGACGTTCTGACATAGTTTATCACATCAGGTCAAAGAAACACATTAACAGATACAGTGCACCGAGCTGCAGTAAAACTCTACAAAATTATTTTGTGAAACATCAGTCAAGTGAAAAGACGAAAGTTCGAGCAGCCGAGCTTACACTAGCCTACCACATGGTAAAACATCACCAAACTTATAAATCAGTGATTGTACTAATAAGCTTAACAGCATTATGTTTGATGATTCTTCCATTGCAAAAAAGTTTAGTTCAGCAAGAACCAAAGTGTCAGCCATAGTGAAAGGAGTTATTGCTCCCCAGAGTGTAAAGGAAAGCCTTGAATAGATCTTTCTACGGGATATCTACTGATGCCAGCACTCATAAGGCCACTAAAATATTTCCGTTTGTTGTTCAGTTTTTCGATATTAATCAGGGAATTCAGACCAAACTTTTGAAGGTGAGTTACCTACCTAATGAAACATCTGACGAAGTTTCAAGATTTTGTATGAATAGTATCGAAATGTTTGATCTTGAGAAAAATAAATGTGTGGTATTTTGTGGAGGCAACACCAACACAAACTTTGGTGGTTTAAAAAGACAAGGCAAATGAAACGTATTTACCAAATTAAAGGCAACATTGCATGAAAACATTGAAGGCATAGGGCGCCCTGCACATATTTTACACAATAGCGTGCAGACATCTGCTGACAGTTTAAGCTGTGATGTTGAAACTATTCTCATGAAGTTATACTCACACTTTTTCATAGATACTGTTAGAACAGAGAGACTTAAGAAGTTCTGTGATTATGTGGGAACTGAATATATGAATGTAATGTGTCACTTGAAAACTCACTGATTATCACTGTTTCCAGCAGTTGAAAGAGTGATCCGCCTGTTTGAACCGTTAAAAGATTTTTTCTTAAATGAAGACAAAGCCCCCAAAATATTGGTTCAGTTTTTCAGTAACTCTTTAAGTGAAGCCTAGTTATGGTTCATTCACAGTCAGCTTAGCACTTTGCAGCATGGGATAAGGGAAATAAAGGGAAGCACGAAAACTGTAATAGAGGTAAATGATGTTTTGAAAAATACTCTGGAAACTGTTACTAAGAGGAGAGAACAGCAGTTCATTTCTTTTAATGTTAAATCTGTCCTTAAAAGAGCAGAAGTATCAGAAGCAGCGGAAAGGAGTTTTAGACAAGAAGTTAACAAGTTCTATGACACTTCTGTAGAATATCTCAGCAAGTGGAGCGCCTCTTCTTTACCCTCATCGCCGGTGTTTGATTGGATGTTACTGAAGAGAGTGCCAAAATTGGAAAGTGTTGAAGAGACAGTTTCTTATTTGGAGAGTAAAGAGATTGAAATCGATGATTCCATCCTCTTTGATCAGTTTGGCATACTGAAAAATTTTGTTGAAAAAAGTCTTCACAAGTGGAATGATGAAAAAAAAACACACCATTGGAATGTCATGAGAAGTGGGTGAGTTTTTTAAAAGCTGTGATTGTCTTCAGCATTACTCTGAGTTGGCAATAATTGCAAGGTATTTATTTGCAATCCCAGCCCACAATACCAATGTGGAAAGAATATTTTAGTTCATGAATATCCAGTGGACTGATGAAAGAAACAAAATGGAGGTGGACTCTCTTGAAGCAATACTGCAGATCCTCTACAACTACAAAATGGATTGCGCCGAGTTCTATCACTGTGTCTCATAGAACGAAGACATGATAAGAAGGTTGGAGGCAGTGAAAAATACCCTTTTCACCAAGGACAGTCAATTCCATCTACAAGTGCTCAGTAATATTAAAGCTCATGTTAATATTAACTGATTAAAAGTTGAATGGCTGTAAAATTTTGTAAAATTTTTATTACTGTATACGTTTATTAAATGTCATTAATTATACAGATAATCTAGATTATATCAATCTTTTGTATCCTCTTGTTAGTTATAACAATCGCAACAAAACATTAATATTTAAAATTAAGAAACCTGGGTACATATGGAATGAGGTGTCCATTGGCACCCAGGTGAATGTGTCCCGGTTTTCACCGAAAATAATTTGGTCACCCTAACATAGACGCTAACATTGAGAAAAAATTCCAGTATTCTTTACCGATGTATACCGTATGATAATTGCGTTCAAGTTGAAACTCTGTGTACTAGGAAGAGTAAAGGTTTACACCATATTTCACATGTAAAACCGTTTATTGAAATATACTCTGCTTTTTAACTTAGTCTCTGTCATAAAACTTTTCTCTTCACGCTACTAGTACAATTTGTCACACTGAGAAACTGTTAACATGCAACAATGTTTTAAAGTTAACTATCTAGTCAAGAACCTAGGGAACTTAGGCAAGTAATTACGAATGCATTGTTATAGTGAACAGACGATACAATGTTGTTATTTGTACATTCTTCCTTGTTAGTTGCACGATTATGTAACGAATATACGGCTTACATACATAGAACATATACTGTTAATGAGATTTTAATGCAACATTTTGGTTTACTTGAAAAGACATTCTTTATTTGAAGTAATTTCTGTGAGATTACCGATGACTTAGTATTTGGTTTCTTTGACAGCTACACGATTATATTACGACGCTACTAATATGTGACACGATTTACACTGTTGCTTTTGTGGTGTATCTGTTTTATATCTGCACAGTTTTTCTGAATTCTTCTGGAAAGTAAAACATGTTTTAGTAGTAACTTTTGTGGTATAGCTACAATGAGACAGCCTTTTCCGTAGCACAACAATACATTACAGTATAGTACTTTCTTGATCACGGTACTGTGCGTAATAACTACGATATCTATACGCATAGAATTTCACTTTTGTTTATTACGAGGTGAGTAAATTGACCTCAGCAGAACTTTGCTTACAGAGGACGATAACTACGACACTTCCACAGAATTATCTTACGGCAAGACGCACATTTAGCGCTAAAGGACACGTATTTGAGTGATAAATTTTGTACTTAAAACAATTCTTTTTTTAAAAGATTTTTGAATTACAAAGAAAGTTTTGTGTGATACATTTTATTCCATTTCTGTAATCTGTAACACCTGAGGGTATAATTACATTAATCCTCAGGGGGGTACACGCTTACTTTGCGTACCATGTGTTTGGCAAGCACAAGGAGCCCTAGCTAATATGGTATTTGCTTATACAACTTTACACATCGGTACCATATTTCTCTAACACATAATTACACAGCTATCTGATCATTTAACTGAGAGAGACAAACATTTTTTTTACTACATCAGTGACAGATGTTTGCATAATTACAAAGTTGGACAACTTCACACTTATGAAATTGTATTTTTGTCTGTACTTTGTGAAGTGTTAATATTTTTTTTGAAGCATTGTGACACTGTGAGATCTTTGAATGTCGTATTTGGTAAGAGAGCATGATTTTTTTAAAGTACGTTTGAGGTACATGACACTATTTAAATGAGCAGAGAATTTTTTTTAGGTTTTGAAATTATTGCAGAAAGTTACAACGTTTTTGAGATGTGAGTGAGATGTTATGATATTATTATTACGATGACGATATGTATTATGCTGTTGAGGTATGTTTATGATCAATAAGCTGATGCTATATGAGGAATTTGATTATGCTACATATTTATAATGCTGAAATATTTAAGAATGTCGACGAATATGTATATGTGTAATAAGGTAAGGCATAATGAGTAGTGGTTAGGGACTCTGATTTGTGAAAAGGGATGTTGGAAACCAAGAATCGTACTTTAAGAGTTATGAAATGTATGTATATGCGTAAATGTATCACAACACTGACGAAAATTTTTTGGACACTGTTATATTTATAGGATTTTGTTTCTACACATTTGTAACGCAAATTCTTAACCTGTGAAATTTTTTATATGAGACTGTCACGGTAGTGCAAACAGGTTCAAATGGTTCAAATGGCTCTGAGCACTATGGGACTCAACTGATGAGGTCATTAGTCCCCTAGAACTTAGAACTAGTTAAACCTAACTAACCTAAGGACATCACAAACATCCATGCCCGAGGCAGGATTCGAACCTGCGACCGTACCGGTCTTGCGGTTCCAGACTGCAGCACCTTTAACCGCACGGCCACTTCAGCTGGCTGCAAACAGGTGTCGTAAATATTTCGGTAAGAAAGCTAAGTGACCTTGATGTAATGCGTTATGGGCGAATAGCTGTGCGAGAAAAAGCCATTAGGTGAAAAAAAAAGAAACCATTAACCTCGCTATTGACATTCCATTGTAGAAAGCATCGCAAATACGACACGCTCATTACTTGGAAACATATCGTACTTTGTGCTACTTACTGAAATTCTTATGAATTGATGGGAAATATTCTTACATCTGCAAACCTGATTATGACAAGTGTCATTCTACGAGAGTTGAGAGCTACTAACTTACGAAATGCCACATAGCTATTGAATGATGTTTTCATGCTTTGGTTTGCGTAATTGCTTATTTCATTTGATATCTGTTTTCCAGCTGTGTTGCAGCATTGATTTTAGAAATTAGAAAATAAACTTAAATGCATTTGCTAATGCGTACACTTTCTGTCAACAGATCTATTAAATAATTATTTTATGATCCACATTCTTCGAAAAAGTAGCTCTTGGAATGGAAAGAACAATAAGAAGGGACTAATAACAGTAACTGCATATATAATTCTCTTTTCAGGTACTTGGTAATTTTGTGTAGAATTAGTTTTTGTGGTGCACCACTTTAATTACATAGACATAAATATGTGATTATACATTTCCCTTATCTGCATTGTTGTCTTTAGTGTATTATTTTTCTGCTTGTGCGTTTGTCATGTTTTAGATATAAGTTATTACATTTACTGCTGCTTGCTTTACCAATTTCCATTTTTTTGTCATTGCTGTTTGTATTACTTGTTTTGTGCTGCTGCATTGCCTCGTCCCTTAGTTTATGCATCTGAGCTCAGTAGATTTAAGTTAGCTTAAGATGGGGTAGGCTATATAAGAGTATGAATTGCGATGAATTGGAAGAAATCCATTGAGAAGTTATACGAAAAAAGTACAGAAAGCAGGTATAGATAGAACTTTTTGGAAATAATGAAGAACGAAGGGAGTTCTCCAAGAAGTAAAGAAAGTTTTGTTTGCAAAATACTGCAGTAAAACAAACCCTGTCCTTTCCTTGTGTTATCCCACTATGTGTTTGTGTACCCTTGGGTATTTGTGTTCTTCCTGTCTTTATGTGTTTATCTGATGAGAGTTACGTTGTAGAATTTTTCTGATAATAAGTTATTTACTTTGTAAAGATGTTTAGACATTATTTACTCTGTTTTGTTTTAATGCTCATGTGTGAAGTTGATGTTTCAAAAGTTATTCTGATCTTTTATGTATTTACTTATGTCATAATTCCTGTAACACTGATGTATATGTTTATTTCTATTCTTTTGTAAAGCCTGTATTACTACAAATGTTATTTGTATTATTATGTTTTTAATGATGTTTTCTGTATCTATTTAATTGTATTCTCATATTATAAAATTGTAATGGACACCAGTTCATCAGATTCATTTCACTGAACACATTTCTGTTGGTCATAGAATATGCACAATATGTGACAAATTGGGACTGATAGTGTTGGGACGTGTGTCCATGTTCTAAGGACAATTCCAAAAATTTTGTGAGTGCACAAGTGGTGGTTTATGGACTTGCTATATTGCCCGCAATACTCTTCAATGGTGATTGTGCACCTGCACAGTCACAACATATGGCTGCTGGCCGTCTCTACAAGGACTACAGTGGGTCTGCATCTTTGGTGGCCCACCAATACCATACTCTCTACCAGGACTACAGTGGGTCTGCTCTGTGATGACCTACCTACCAATATTCTTCAAAACTTCGACTGACTCTGCTGTGGGTTTGCTCTGTTGTGGCTCATTACCAGTCTGCATGTCAAGAGTCAGCACTGTCTTTCCGTTGGAAGGACAACACTACTTCTTCAAGACTGCATGGAAATCCACTACTTCCATGTGCATTTTCTTTTACTGCCCAGACTTTGAGAAAAGCACTGCAATTTTACTATGATGAACGATCAGGACTGTCTTTATGGACTGTGAGAAAATTTTAGCTTTTGACCAACATTGTATCAATAAGTGTGTGCATTTGATATCTTTGTTATTGTAATTATGAAAAATTTTATCAAATCATTATTGACCACTGCCCAAAACAATTTGTAAAATTTTTTGTGGGGAGCATGGGGGCTATGTAAGTAGGCTGTTTAGGTGTTCTTATTGGTAACGCCACGTAGCGCTCTGTATGAAAAATCACTGGCTGTGCTGTGTGCAGTCTGTGGCTAGTTTGCATTGTTGTCTGCCATTGTAGTGTTGGGCAGCTGGATGTTAACAGCGCGTAGCGTTGCGCAGTTGGAGGTGAGTCACCAGCAGTGGTGGATGTGGGGAGACAGACGGCGGAATTTTGAGAGCGGATGATCTGGACGTGTGTCCATCAGAGACAGTACTTTTGTAAGAATGGATGTCATAAACTGCTATATATATTATGACTTTTGAACACTATTAAGGTAAATACATTGTTTGTTCTCTATCAAAATCTTTCATTTGCTAACTATGCCTATCGGTAGTTAGTGCCTTCAGTAGTTTGAATCTTTTATTTAGCTGGCAGTAGTGGCGCTCGCTGTATTGCAGTAGTTCGAGTAACGAAGATTTTTGTGAGGTAAGTGATTTGAGAAAGGTATAGGTTAATGTTAGTCAGGGCCATTCTTTTGTAGGGATTATTGAAAGTCAGATTGCGTTGCGCTAAAAATATTGTGTGTCAGTTTAGTGTTGATCAGAATAGGTAAAGAGCGAAATGTCTGAGTACGTTCAGTTCTGCTCAGTTGTTTGAAAATCAAATAATGTAAGAGGTTTATCTGCATAGTAATTCATTATGTTTTCTAAGGGGACGTTTCACACTTTTCAATCGTCCAATGTTTACGCTCCTTACGCCAAGCATGGCGTCGTTTAGCATTTACCGGCGCGACGTGTGGCATATGAGCAGCCGCTGGACCGTGAAATCCAAGTTTTCTTACCTCTCGCCTAACTGTCATAATACTTGCAGTCGATCCTGATGCAGTTTGGAATTCCTATGTGATGGTCTGTATAGACGTCTGCCTATTACACATTACGACCCTCTTCAACTGTTGGCGGTTTCTGTTAGTCAACAGACGAGGTCGGCCTGTACGTCTTTGTGCTGTACGTGCCCCTCACGTATCCATTTCACTATCACATCGGAAACAGTGGACCTAGGTATGTTTAGGAGTGTGGAAATCTCGCGTACAGGACTATAACACAAGTGACACCCAATCACCTGACCACGTTCGAAGTCCGTGAAATCCGCGGAGCGACCCCTTCTGCTCTCTCACGATGTCTAATGAAATGCCGTGTGGCTAGGGCCTCCCGTCGGGTAGACCGTTCGCCTGGTGCAGGTCTTTCGAGTTGACGCCACTTCGGCGACCTGCGCGTCAATGGGGATGAAATGATGATGATTAGAACAACACAACACCCAGTCCCTAAGCGGAGAAAATCTCCGACCCAGCCGGGAATCGAACCCGGGACCTTAGGATTGACATTCCGTCACGCTGACCAGTCAGCTACCGGGGCCGGACACGATGTCTAATGACTACTGAGGTCGCCGATATGGAGTACCTGGCAGTAGGTGGCAGCACAATGCACCTAATATGAAAAACGTATGTCCGGATACTTTTGCTCCCATAGTGTACGTACACATGCATCCTAGTTAAATACTGTTGTTGGTCTCATACCTTCTATTTAAATATGGACAAATTTTAATCAGCTCGGACGAAACGAGCAGATCTGCGCTTGTAGAGTAAGAGACATGCTGGAACAAGAAATATTTAACTATTATTTTAAAAGAACTTCTTTATTGTGCTAAACACAAAAGACCACGAACCTCAGTAATACCAATTCCAGAATCCTCTTATAATTTAGGCAGAACTTTCATTCATTTTCGTTACAAAACAATGACGGTTTTTAGATGTAAATTTAACGTTGCAATGAAAGAAACCATCAAAAGCTTTCGTAACTTTAAATTTCTTTAAGTAAAACTTTACAGTACATTAAAAAAGCGCTAAGACAATTCAAAATTTAAAAGTAAAATCGCTTGAAAGATAAGCAATAAAATCTCCAGACTAGCCCAACCACTTTGACAGCAAGTGTAAGTAAGACGCCTCGTATCCAAAGTGAGGCCGTTTACATGCCAGCATTAACGTTACATTCAGCTCCCTGCTCACATCATTTACACATGGCACCTCTATGGCTGCCTAGTGAGCCTTATATCAATTCCATGATACAAACTTCAGAATATAGCAACAGCTCCAGCGAAATAAAAGCTGTTAAACACTTACAATAGCTACGAAACCAGAATGAGCTGACGATCATTTAATGGTTAAAACGCCAGGGCTTGGCTTAATTAGCCGAGACCTACTTCATTTAATTTCAAACAAATAATTTAAGTAACCAAGAATATTTATTAATTAGCACGTAAATGAGCGGAGAATTAAGTATAATGGTCAGTTTAATCACCGGAAGTACCTGGTGCTTTACCAGTGCTTTAATCAACAGTTGCAGCGAACAGCTTTAGCAGTCACATTAACCACGTCAGCATTAACCAACGGATGGCACCTAACTGAACAACAGCAACAACCAGAAAATTTAAGTGTTGTTAATTAGCATAAAAATCACTTGGCACGCTGCCCTCTTTGGGATCAATGAATCGTCTCTCTCCGCGTTATTACCCGAACACCAAAACAATAACTTAACTGAAAAAAGCGATGACTGGTAACCCGGGTAGTGATCGTCACACAGGTTTACTACAACGCGTATATTTGGAAAAGGGTAAGTGCTTACAAATAATGAAATTGTCACTGCGTCCTTCACCATTAGCGCAGCAGTTCTATTCCGCGTTCATCAGCACACTTAGAGGCCATATAAAGCTGGTTGAGTTCCATCCACTGTCGACAAAAACTTGTTCCACAAGCAGCACCTGTAGCGATGCCTTCAATAAGGAATAAACAACAACTACATTTGCCGAGAATCGCGATCCACTCTTGTAACTAAGCCAAGATAGCACATACCGTGTGCAGACATGGAGACAGGTGAACTTAAGAGGTGTCCAACCCGGGGGCCGCATGCCGCCCAGACCATCGGAGCGCCCCAAGAACTGAGCATCTATCACAGCACACACACAAAAATTAAATAAATAAATAAAAAATTTAAAAAATCATAAATTTCGTTTACGTGCATCTGTGATAAATAGAATATTTTCAATTTGAAACTTCTGCCATACTATGCTATTCTCTCATTGGTCTAACTCGTTTTTCTTTTTTTATCCTCATAGGCTATTTGTTAGTGTCAAGAATACGCTCGTCTTCTTCCAATGTGACCCCGTTAAGCCGAAAGGTTTGACGCCTCTGGATATTCAGAATGAAACTGTCACTACGCACTGGAGAGCGCGTTGGTATGGAACTTCCTGGGAGATTAAAAGTATGCGTCGGACCGAGAGTCGAACACGGGACTTTTGCCTTTCGCAGGGGAGTGCTCTATCAACTATGCTACCCAAGCACGACTCACAACCTGTCTTCAGAGCTCAGCTTCCGCCATTACCTCGTCTCCTGCATTCCACACTTTACAGAAGCTCACCTGCGAATCTTGCAAGAGTAGCACTCCTGGGCGAAATGATAGAGCAGCGCGAATCGTGCTTGGGTAGCTCAGTTGATAAAGCACTTGTCCGCGAAATGCAGAGTTCCCGAGTTCGAGTCTCTGTCCGGCACACAATTTTTAATCCGTCAGGGAGTTTCACCCTGGTGTACTTCGTTCCTCTTTGTAGAACCCAACACCGACACTTACAACCCCGTGTCCACACTATACACAACACACTTTTCCATGGCATACCATCTGCCGCTCTGTGGCTCCAAACCTTGGAAGAGCGCTAACGCTGCGGTCGTCCCACGCGCACTACATGCCTCTGCACTCAGTGCATGCCCCCAAGGTGTTGGGCTCACTATCCCCCATAACGCCACCGGCCTCGGCCTTTTTATTAAAGACGCCACAGTTGCTCTAATAATCTGAGTTCCGAAACTAGTGTGACATACTGGACAAAAGTAACTACACACACTGAAGCAAAGCCGGCCGCATCGCGGCTCAGTTGTACTTCTCTTGGTGGACGAAGATTCACTTCAAACGAAGACTTGGTAGCTGGAGTTGACAACTATTTTGCAAGGCTGGAGGAGACTCCTTTTAGAGATGGCATGAGGGCACTGGAACATCGTTGGGCCAAGTGCATTAATCTACAAGCGATCTGCATTGAAAAATAAAAAAAAAATCAGCGATGTAAGTACTTTTTTTCTATTCCGTTCGGAGAACTTTTCAGACCACCATCGTATGCTCACTTTTTTTTAATGTTTTGATTGTAAATGATTTGAACATCAAGTGCAACTATTTGCGTTGTTTAATTACGTATGCACTTTGGCGTTGTAATCTGTTGTTAGTAAAACAAAGCGTTTGTTCAGCAGCGCATGCTTACGCAAACCCCAGACAAATAGCACTCTCGCCCAAATCGCACGTCACCATCGTGTCTAGCTAATGCGCTATTCCATCTACGGCGTGGGCTTTTAAACGTGCTTTCTCGCGTAGTACTACTCTTTTATGAGGTGCTACTGCCTATTATGGAGCTTTATTACTAGCGGCTTAATTCTTGCCAGTTCCGTGATAAAGTTTGCGGTCCGTCTTTGTTCCGTGATATGAGGCCTGCACGCCACACACCGCCTGGGAACGACCACTCGCCGGGTAATTACAAACGCAGTAACCTTTCAGTTTATCTCTCACCTTCCTGACAGTTGCGACTTACTTCGTGGTCGGTATATCCCACCAATAGCAGAGGCTCATGTGTCGTCTGTACAAAATCTGACAGCTCTCAAGGCGAACTTTGCCCGCCTGAGTCCGGACTCGCGCCGCACCGCGCCACCATTCAAACCACTGCATTAGTCGCTTCTGTCTGTGTCCTTGCAGCAACATAGATATTTCTCTGTCAAACCGCACATCATTAATTCAGATAGACAACTGTCAGGTACTAGACAGGAGAGTACTCATTGATTTGGTTGGCTCTGAGCACTATGGGACTCAACTTCTGAGGTCATCAGTCCCCTAGAACTTAGCACTACTTAAACCTAACTAACCTAAGGACATCACATACATCCATTCCCGAGGCAGGATTCGAACCTGCGACCATAGCGGTCACGCGGTTCCAGACTGTAGCGCCTAGAACCGCTCGGCCACCCTGGCCGGCTTACTCAGTGATTTACCGCGACGCTAAAACACGATACAAAGACGAACTACATAAGCCTAGGAAAGACCAATGGGACACATATGTTAGGAGGACAAACTTAAAGAACAACATCTGGGATTGATGGGGGGGAGGAAGGAGCCGTTTAAAATGCAGACTGAACGTATCAAGACCCCGACAGTATTATCAAACTGAAGAAATCAGATGGTACTGCCACAGAAGGCTGGAGATGCACAACACAGTATTTCGTCAACAAACTACTTCCTGACGATGACCACTCATGACCACTCAGCATAACCAAACCGACATCGCCCTTCGCAGACTACTTAAGCGGTTGCATTGGTAATATACAAAATAAAGAACGAAAAGGCTCTGGGCTCGGATGGCATCCAGCCCGAAACCACCAAAAAAACTGCTCCACTTATCGTACCATACCTGACAGACTCACTGAAAGATGCTCTACCAGAAGAACGAAAACCGAATACGGAAGACAGCAAATGCAGTTATAATCAGGAAAGCAGTGCACAAAGACCCGACTGACCCTAAGGCATACAGACCAATATGCCTCGTTAACATTATGGCAAATATACAGGAGAGATTGCTGTGCTACAGTCTTCAGTCGCACCGGCAGCTCATCAGCCTTAAGGTACGTTGTCCAAGACGCGACGCACACTAGCGACAGCGACGGGTCGCTACGTGACGTCAGAAGTTGCCTGCTGGCGCATGCGCAGTTAGAGTTTGGGATGCGACGCGCGACTGTTGCGGCAGCTGCCGCAGCACTGCACCATTGAGCAGTGTTGCGACGGAAGTCGGACGACACAAAGACGTATGGCTGCCAGAAAGATGTCGAGCCACTCAAGGAAAACTGAAATGAGCCACTCACAGGATGTGATGCTCTGTGAGCTGGTCTCGCAACATCCTTGCCTTTACGATTTGAAGAACCCTAAATATAGAGACACTATGTTCAGAGACAGAATTTGTGAAGAAATTGGTGCACAATTGAAACTGGCAGGTGAGTGAAATATATAATATTTTCCCATTAATGCAAATTTTTCAGGCCTGTTATGAAAATCATATAATCCATGCAGATGTAGAATTAGAATGATGAAAATGAACTTGAAGGTCAATTTTCGCATTACTCTTTTTTGTGACGATAAAAATTGAAAACGGCAAGTACATTATAAAATGAACAATCTAAAGTACAACGAGAAAGTTACATTTTACAATACCTTCACTCCGAAAGCAAACGGTAGATTGGTGTCTTGATGATACGTTCTAGTTGTGAAAAACCACCACCAGATTGTTGTACAGCTTTCTGTAATCAATAGATGATCGTTTTTGAGGAAGGCGTTTCTCAACAGATTGCGCAAACGGTTTGCTGCAATAAGTAATTTGTCACATTCACTTCAATTCATTGGTAGAAGATGGTGCTCAAAAAACTTGTGCCAAAAGTGCACTACTGTTTTACAAGGCCCTTCTGGTGTGACACAGTTCACAATTGAAATTCGTCTTTTGTAAATCCTGGAGTTATCTTTTGAGTGCAGCTTGGCAATTTGGGGAAATTTTGTAAACAAGCACGGACATTATTTCTTCCACATTTCTGCTAGTGTATACTGTAGACGTTCAGAATGAAAATTCTAGAGATGTTTAAGGTGTAACCCTATCTTGTTGTCAAGAACTGGAAACAATGCAATGACGCTAGCGTGCGCTTATTGTTAATAAACTTATCTTTCATTGGAATTTTAGGTGAAATGTGCAAAAACACATGGAGGAATATTCGGGACTCGTATCAGAGAAATAAACGAGAAAGAAAGCTTGGAACAGGTTCAGATGCCTCAGCAAAACCAAGAAAATGGGTTCTGCTTGATCACTTGGCTTTAAGAAACCTACATTTCGTGGCATTTTTAATGAAATTGTCAAGAGCATATGGAGAAATATTAGTAACTCATACCGGAGAAATATATGACATAAAATGGTTTCATTAGGTCCAAATGTGTCAGCGAAACAAAACAAATGCATTCTCTATCGTGTGATGACCACACGATTCTCGTTGCGCGTCGACAGAACTGGCGGCTAGTCGCGACGCTCCCGGAGATAAGAGCCCAAATCTCGGAAACGGAGATCGATATCATTCTGATCTCAACTTTAAAAATAATTTCGATATGTTAGCTTCTTTTCATCGGCAACGATGTATGACCTAACGTGAACCATACGTAAAGTAGCCAACGACCACATTTTTCACTGTACGCAATTCAAATTTTATGCAGTAGGTTACTTGTAAATTAAGTATCGGAATAACTGTGACGAATATCGGAAAAATAGACACCTCATTATCAAGCTGTGATGTGAAACTGTAAGATACGCAAACATCAATTTTTTGTGCCTTTTACTTTCCTCACAATTGATAGAGAAGTAATATACAGCGAAAAAAACACGCAAAACCGGAAGAGATACTGTTGTGGATTGGCAAGACAGCCAACCCACTATGAGAGGAAGCCGAAAGGCACGCGTTTTAGCTCACGCAGGCTGGCGTGAGGTCTGGAACAGGTCAAGGAAATGAGACTAGCAAAAAACGACGTAGCTGTGGAATACTTAACTTTAATCCATAAATGGTGAACATCGCTCTTGACGGTACATGTTTTACAGCATCAGTAGTAACTGGTAATGGCGCCTTGCTAGGTCGTAGCAAATGACGTAGCTGAAGGCTATGCTAACTATCGTCTCGGCAAATGAGAGCGTATTTTGTCAGTGAACCATCGCTAGGAAAGTCGGCTGTACAACTGGGGCGAGTGCTAGGAAGTGTCTGCCGGCCGCGGTGGTCTCGCGGTTCTAGGCGCGCAGTCCGGAACCGTGCGACTGCTACGGTCGCAGGTTCGAATCCTGCCTCGGGCATGGATGTGTGTGATGTCCTTAGGTTAGTTAGGTTTAAGTGGTTCTAAGTTCTAGGGGACTAATAACCACAGCAGTTGAGTCCCATAGTGCTCAGAGCCATTTGAACCTAGGAAGTGTCTCTAGACCTGCCGTGTGGCGGCGCTCGGTCTGCAATCACTGATAGTGGCGACACGCGGGTCCGACGTATACTAACGGACCGCGGCCGATTTAAAGGCTACCACCTAGCAAGTGTGGTGTCTGGCAGTGACACCACAGATACTTTTCAATTTTTTAAAGTAAAAGGAGAATCTGTATCGAAAAACTAACTCCGGGAGCCGATGTAACTTTGTTGCATTAACATACAGTATTTTTTACAGCAAGAAAATCTGAATTCTTATTTTTCTTATGTATTTGAATCCGCCGCCGCCGACCGGAGCTTGGGAAACAGCGACGACTCCAGTCGTGTTGCGGCCGTGTCGCCGTCTGCCAGGGTGGGAAAAGAGGGGGGGGGGGGGGGGGGGCAGCGTCGCAGTCGCAGCCAACTGTCGCGTCTTGCACAACGTAACTTTAGCCGACATCAGTTTGGTTTTAGACCACATAAATCCATAGAAATGACACAGGCAATACATGACAAATACACAGTAGCAAACCTAATTGACATAGATGGTGCTTTCGACAACCTCTGGTGGCCGGCACTGTTTGCAAGACCTGGAGAAATGAGTATTCCTCTCTGCACCACAGCTTTAGAGATTATTGTAAAAACAGAATAGTGTAATCGTCGACTGGTCGGCAAAAGTCTATACAGATGGTAAAAAGGGTTGTGTGCAAGGATCCATATGGAGCCGATTTTCTGGGACATAGTCATAGAACGTTTACTCATAGCACTACAAGACAACGACACGGCAAAAATGGGGGTTTGCGTACGCTGATGACCTTATGGTCATGGTATCTGCGAACTCCAGGTCCCAATTAGAGAGTAAAGCCACGCGGTTTCACTCGTTCATCGGTGAATGGTGTACGAACTAAAAGCTCTCAACAGCAACTAACAAAACAGTTAGTCCACTTCTAAGAGACACACTGAAAAGAAATCGAACTACAAAGTTGAACAACATATCTATAAAAACGAAAGCTATGACAAGATACTTCATCATTTATATTGACTAGCATGTAAATTTTAACGATCATGCCAGACTAACAATTAATAAAGCGACGAAACTTGCACGACTTAACACTATACGAAACAGACTAACTTAACGAAGAGGACATATTACGCAGCTCCCTTTGAGTCAATAACTTGTTTTGCGCTAATAATTGGGCACATCAATTACGCTCAGATACGCATAAAAGGGTTGTGAGGCGCTGCCAGAGGAGTGTTCTAGTCAGAAACTTGGGGGCGTTAGGTCTCGATTGAGGCTCTGTGTCTGGTACTGGGTGTTTTCCTATAGATATTGCAATTCGCTTCAGAGTAGTGGCCTACTGGCTGAAGAGGAGTAGACGTGACAAAATAAGAGAAATAACTAGACAAGATATAACTGACAAACAGAAATAAATCAAGTGGGGAAATGATACTGGCTTACAGAATGGAGCACAACTAATAACGAAAAACATGTCTAGTCTTTCTTTCCCAGTACCCGAGAGCGGATGAACGTGAAATAAATAACTCCAACACGCGGCACGGCGCACTTTCTCCCGGGCCATTGTCCGTATCCTGTACATCTCCACAGGTTTGGCTTAAAAATGAATCACGTTTGTGCCTTTGGTGAGAAAGGCACACCTGAATACATAGTGCTCATCTGCGATGCCCTAGGACATAGAAGACACAGTTTAGGGAACCAAGATATAGGATAGTTAATACGCAGACAAAATGACTGGATTACGGTATATTGATAATTTTTATTTTTTGGACCGTCTGACTACAACTGCTTGAAACACAATCTTCGTGCCATACGCGTTTCACCTTTATTCTCTCTATGGCATCTTCCGTGGCCTGGAATATGTGCATATTTTTACCATTTAGTTTACATTTTGGGTCAATGTACCCATAGGTTATAAATAGTTATGGTGGTTGGTTTTTGCTATGATGTAGTAAAATTTTAAAATCTACTGAAACTCTATAAACAACATCGCAGACGAAGTATCGCGAGCACTACATGCAGCATACAAACAGAAGAGACCATACGCTAGACTAAGACAGGCTCCACATCTGACACTTGCTAAAGGACGCTGATTAGGATGCTATATCACACAGGAAGTGAAGACGAGATAGTCATACAAACATAGCAATAGTAAGCTAAGGTTCTCCAACAATAAACTTAATCAATCTGAAAATATAACGATCTATGTAGTTGAGAGCTGCATCAAACCAGTCTCAGGACTGAAGACCACAACAACAACAACAATGTAGTTGATTGTTATACCATTTCATAGCATGTAACAATCTCTGAAGATGTAACATCTCTTCTTCTTTCTCTGCATCAGGTCTGACTGGCTCGAAGTTTACCGAGGCCTCGCACCTGATGCAGCTGACTGTGACAAATTAAATCAACTCCTAATCTCCATTGTTATGTAAAGTTCGTAAAAACATTATAACCTAATTAATACATTCCAGAAAGAGATTTTTCACTCTGCAGCGGAGCGTGCGCTGATATGAAACTTCCTGGCAGATTAAAACTGTGTGCCCGACCGAGACTCGAACTCGGGACCTTTGCCTTTCGCGGGCTGTGGCTAAGCCATGTCTCCGCAGTATCCTTTCTTTCAGGAGTGCTAGTTCTGTAAGGTTCGGAGGAGAGCTTCTGTAAAGTTTGGAAGGTAGGAGACGAGATACTGGCAGAAGTAAAGCTGTGAGGACCGGCCGTGAGTCGTGCTTCGGTAGCTCAGATGGTAGAGCGCTTGCCCGCGAAAGGCAAACGTCCCGAGTTCGAGTCTCGGTCGGGCACACAGTTTTAATCTGCCAGGAAGTTTAATTAATACATTATTAATTATCACCACAGTCAAGACAACATATGTAACAGACGTAACATTACATATAGATGGTGTAAAGGGAAGAACTGTCACATCATATCTAAGTCAGATTACCATCTCTTATTTCTTCCATTAAATATAATTTTAATTTTAAATTAAAATACATCTACAACCTATTATGTATCTTATTTATTATCATTATCTCAAAATTGTAGATATACATTTGTAGTTTTTTATATTGTTTCATTTTTTATTTTATCCTTTCGTAAAATTCTCAAAAAATATACTAGTAATAAAACTAAATTTCTGTCATATAATATGTAACTTCACTAAATGTACGAACTGCTGTATAACAATAGGCATCAGGTCTTTACTAGAGCAATAAATAAATAAACTTCAGCAACCAAGAACAGAGTAACAACCCGTTGGTCCTGATTCGACGCATTTGGTATTAGCGTCGCCATAGTTCACATTTTAGCAAAATAAAGACACAAATTCCACAGTCATCCATCGCCCACATATCGGTGTTTTGCGTATATACTGCAGCAGCACCCTCATACGAAAACGTTTTAATCTCCCTTATTGATCAGAAATGGAATATTAGCGACGTATTGAGAATTTTTTTCTATTATGTTTCTGATCGTGTATTTCTCGACACGCTTGTGTAAGACTATTATATATTAGTAGTAGTTCTCATTTGTAAGTGTTCAAACCTCTTACGTGTCCTGGAACCACCGTCGTGTTTGTGACGACATCTGCACAGTTTCGTCATTTGTAGGCTGAGGAAATCACAATTGTGTGTCGTAACT